>NW_027116816.1:2520000-3780000 GCF_024137725.1 Prorops nasuta
ACAGCCAAGGTATTAGAAGAGCTGTGCCTAACTTCTGTTACTATACGGTCCAATGCTATACGAGAGTTAGCCGGCGGAATAAGATCTTTGAAGATCTTAAAATTGGGAGCTTGTGAAGGTCAAATAGATATGGATCTGCGCATAGCTTTTACAAATTGTGAATTGACACATTTTGCTTCTCTTGGTAAAAATATTACAGGATTTTGCCTGTTGGGTCTGATATATAGTCTTGAGGAGTTGCGTCTGGAAGAATCCCATGTGAGAAGCCATCATCTTACCATTGCTATTACATCATTTTCTAAACTTAGAGCCCTGTATATAGTACGGCCAAAACAATTTGAGAACTCTATTATACATGCCCTGGTCAATAATGAAATACTGGGTGACACTATGAAGATCTTACATTTAAATTATTGTAACCCAAAACTTGAAGCAATAGACGATATGAATATCGAAGATGATGATGACGATGGAAATATATTGGATTACTTTGAGATACCGCTCAATAATTTGAATGCCAAGATTTCAATACCAAGGAGATTTGTAAATATAACTGATTTGTCCCTTCAGTTTTGTGGATGGGTTGACAATATGTTCATATGGGAGATTGGTCAATTTATGCCTAAACTGGAACATTTAGATATAGCAGGTTGTACAAATATTAGAGAACAATTCGCTCTAGACCCTTTGGGAAGACTCAAACGACTCGAAACATTAAACATGTCTCTACTTCACATAAGTGTTGGTGGCTACTTTCTCGTGCGTTTGCCTAAATTAAAAATGTTAATATGCCGTGAAAACATAGGGATTACAAATGAAGATACGTGTGGTGTAATACAGGACTGTTTATGTCTTCAAACTTTGGATGTTGAGGGATGTCCTAATGTCGGAAGACCAACAGTCGATTTCATCAAACGAGTACTCGGAAATGCTCCTGAGCGTAAAGTACGTGTGTACCTCGGAGGTACAGCTGCAAGGCCTTATCGAAAGGATCGTCGTCTTATGAATGTCGAAATCATTTACAACCAAGGGTTTCTTGGTTCCTTTGTTCCCCTTAGACGGCGATAATATTAACGGAAAAGTAAATTTTAAGTTCCATGTATATATTTCTAATAAAGTTTTCATATAAATAAAATCGAAGCACATCAATGCTAATAGCTTGCTATTATGGGATATCCCTAAGCATTTATGTTCTATGATTATAGTGTTTAATTCGAATAAGTTATTATAAAGAGAGAAGCAAAAATTAATTTTTTTTTCAAGCAAATACTTACTTATCTTATATTTAACTCGTATTAATTTAATACATTCTTTATGCCAAACGTAAAATTTAAACAAGTTTACAAGTTATCCATTACATTTTCATTCTGTGCGTCTGCAATAAAACAAAGTATAACCAGCAATACACATTTGAAAAGTTAGCGCCATCTAGTTGTTGGGAAAGTAATTGTTTCGACGAAACTCGGCTTTCTTCGGATCCTTTCGGGAGCATTGTAGAAGAGTACAACGAAAAGAGACAAGCACAACAGAAGGAAGGGCAGTGTGGAACATCTACCACTTGTGTGTAATGTTGCAGCGTATTTGAATCCTGTAATTGTGTTTGGATATTAGGACTCAGTGAAAGTTAGAGGATCATCTAATCAGCGCATATAGAGAAATCCGTAAGTGTTTCATCATTTAATCCATTATTGATACCTTTTAATAATTTACTGTTTTCTAATAATAGTTAAGTATGTAAGGTCAAGTTATACTTTTCACTTTCTTGCATAAACTTTCTTATGCATGTTAATTTGCTCAAAAGTAGAGACCAAAAAGATAATTATGAAGAAAAATAAATTCAATAGTTTATTTATAGAAATTATTTTTCTTAATGCTATTGTGTTGAAACAGTTGATCAAAATGTATATACTAAGAAATATTAATACTGCTTCATGGCATCTCTCAGAGCTTACTTTTTATTTGAATTTTCTTCATTTGTTTACTTTACAAAAAGCAGTATGCGTTACTATTATGCAAATATGACTAGTCCGTTGGACGGCCTATACAAATAATACTACGAAATATTGAAAACAATATATAATGGCGATCGTAAATAAGGGGCCACATTTTTTTAATGTTTTTCGAAACATCCACTAATAATGCGTGAAAATATATTTACATTGCAGATAAATATATTATTATAAATATTAAAAATTTAATTGCAAAGTAAGAGCAATGGACGACTTTACAAAAGAATTGCTAAGGAATTGGGGGCTGCAAGATCTCATACAGACGTTTGCAGGTACTTAATAACAAAGCTTTAGTATTTATACTGTTCTATAATTACCATTTTTTCCAATACAATGTTATCAGTAATAGATTTCAAACATAGTAATATTTGATGTCAAATAATAGATGCAGTAATGCAGGAGGTATTCCCTCAGACTTTATAAAGGCTAACAAAATCCTTATGCATTACTGGGTATGTTATTTTTCTTTAAATACTCACTATGTGCATTTACAGAAAATACAATCTAGTTAAAAATTACACTTGTATGTACTAGTAAAATTAATATTTCCAAAAGAGGTCTAACAATATACGTTAGACGGTAATTTGCAAATTATTTAATTGCAGATAATGAGATAACTGAGAAATCGTTACAAAATTTAAATGATGATTTAATTAAAGAACTTATACCTAAAATTGGTGTACGAATTATTTTCGTGGAAAAGTGGAAAGAGGCATACAAGAATAATGTAGTACTGAAAGAAACTTCTCACTCTCAGGTATCCTATTAAATTATTAATCATTTTGCATAGAAAAACACTCAATGTACTACATATTCAATTTTTACATATAAAATAGGAAAGAATTGAAACATATAGTAAAAGCTCGTGCGAAACTACAAATTCTACTGATTCGGATATTGAAAAAGATGATTTTCCAAGACAAAACACCTTCATAGGCGATTTTAATATTAATAAAGAAAATAAAGTTCATTCTATATTGAACAAATCTCTGAAGGGACGCGCTATTTTAAAATCTTATAAAACAAAAAAGGTTTTAACAAGTAAAAACAGGAATGTAATTGTCGATTTGATTATTCCGGAAATTCTTAAAACTTCAAACAGGTAACCAATTAATAAATTTATTTTTCCTTTAACTTTTTTTCTTTTTTCCTTTAAGTGTAGTGATTATCAATTAATGCTTATTCCTTTCATGTAAGTAAATTGAGTTCTACTGATTTATCCAATGTAAGCGACAGTATTGTTGAAATTTTTCCTAATGAAGAAAAGGAAGTTTATTTCGTACCGGCTATAAAAAAAAAATGTTCAGGTTTTAAAAAATCCATTCCCTGTCGTGGTAAGCTGGTAAATAAGTACCGAAATTGTCTCCATCAATTTAAGATGTTAACTAATGTTGACGACAGCACAAAAGACGTTGTTACAGAAGTTGAAGGTATTTCGTAGTAAAAATAATTTGTTGGACAAGTAAAATTAATAAAAAAAAATTATACTATCAAAATGTGAATCCCTACCAATACTAAACGAAATTATTACAAGTTTAGATTTAGCAGATGAGCATAAAAGCAAGGAATGGCTAAAGAGAAATTTGGCACCTTGGAATATGGTGGAATTCAATTGGGAATGTTCTTACATGTTAAGACGAAATGAATTTTTACATGATGATGCTACAATTGAGAAAATGATTGAGGATTGGCCTATTCTAAAACATCCCCATGCATATAAATTAATCAAATTTGATTTTAATAAGCTACAAATAACAGATTCATTTTTATCTCTGACTGCATGGAAAACTTTTGTTTCGTTGTTACAATTGATTCGGTCAATGGATAAGAAGGATACTGAAACCCAACAATTAAATAATTTATTAAAATTCAATAATTTGAATGACGGTGAGATTAATGTAGCCCTTCATAATTAGTTTTTCTTCGAAAATGCAATTCTTCTTTTAATTTAATTTTTAATCTATTGTTTTCCAACTTTCTAATGTAATGACATGTTGCAGCCCCCATTCTTTAAGTAGATCGTGAAATAGTCTATATTATGAAAGGCATTATGAAATTTTAATTTTCAGATTCTATGGTTATCATTACATTATTTTTATTACCTCACGTTTTACCACCTCGTGGAAGGGTACGTTGCGCGAAAAAAAATTGGAAACCATCCATTGACGAGTGCAGGAAAAGTATCATAAATCATGTAACGGTAAGGACATTTGCAAAATACAAATATTAACATCTTTTAACATTCGTAATAGGAATAAAAATTGTGAAATGCTGAAAAAAAAAGTATTTTTTTGTTTAATTCAATTTTAATTATTTTCAGATTGCAGGTGATATTAACTTATTGATAGAAAAAAGACGAGATGCAATGAAAGAATATAAAATACCGTTGCAGCCATCGATAATTGTATTAGGTTCAACATTGACAAAAGTTGAGAAAATTTATATAACTCTTGATGACATTTTGTACGAAGTATCATCTGCACTTGATGCTGTTAACATCTGCTTCCAATTATTTTTTGTACTGAATATCAAGTATCCTCCAGAGAGTCAACACATTTGGGAATTGATACAATACTACTTTTTCCAAATTAAGACTAAATTCGATAAGTATATTCCCTTCGTAACTGAATTAATGAACGATATGAAGAATATATCTGAGTAAATGTCCTAAAAATTGATATTTTAATTTGAATGGTTTCGTACATGTAAGCATTAGAAAGATAGTTATTTTGCTATAACAAATTGAATAAAGTTAGTAGTAATACTACACAAAAATTACTATTTTAAATAGCGTAGCTATTTGTGGGATGTTCCCTGTAAAAATATATATAGTAATTTTCGTGACATCATAAATTGCGTCCAAGAAGGTGATACGAATTAATGAAAAATCGTATTATAAATGTGATAAATATAAATTTAAGTTTTACCAATTTTAGATAAATTGCACGCTACCATTAATAGCCTTGGCGTACTATAAACAATTCACATTTAATGCTATAAAATTATTTCTTTATCCATTTTATAACGAGCAACTTTAAAACAGCTTAAATTGTAGGAGTGTAGAAAATACGTTATTTCTAATGTTGCTATTATTATAAAATTAAATAGGGTGGTGTATGAAAATTACTATTGTAAATAGCCTTGCTATTTGTGGGATCTTCCCTATAACAGTATAGAAATTATTCTGACATTAACAAATTGCGTCCACTAACGAAATATGAATTTATAATGAAACATTAAAAGTTGATAAATATAATGTCAAATTTTACTACAGATTCTACTTTTCCGCGTAACCATTTATTTACCTCGTGAGCTTTTAATGATTAATCTGTAATAATATAAAATGTTTCTTTGTCCATTTTGTAACGAGGAGCTTCAAAATAACTTAAGATTCAGGCAACATGTGAAGCTGTTTCATAATAGTTTGCGCTACGAAGCTTGTAATTGCAAAATTGAGAATTGCAGTCGAACTTTCCATTCTATTTATTCGTATGAAAAGCATTTTCAAAATAAACATCAACGTTATAGAACAATAGATTCAGCGAGTGAAATGGTTACACCTTGCCTTCAACATAATTCTGTAGACATCAATAATGAAATAGAAGCTGAATTTAATGAGATTGATTCGTCACATATCATTGATGTTGTCCGAAATATTTCTGTTAACACTAATAAAAATTCTGTTTCTGACCAAATTTCAAAAAATATATATTTGTTTGTTGCAAAATTTTATAGTTTCTGTAAAATGTCGAGAAGCATTACTACGGAAGTTATTGAAAGTTTGTTTGATTTATATAAGGGCACATTTAGTAATTTATTACAAGAGATATCTTTATATGGCAATGTATCTTATCAAATTAAAATTTCAGAATTGACGAATATCGTACAGACAATTTTTAATTCTTTAAAGTCTGAATACCTTATTTTCAAATATTTTAAGGAATATGGTACTTATATAGCACCAGTGTCACATAAAGTTGACAGCTACATGAAATCTGTCAGAATGAAGGGAAAGAATAATGTAATTTTTAAAGATATAACCATAGAAGCAATTCCAATGAAACCTGTATTAATACAATTTTTAGAATTGCCTAACGTTTTTGATACAATATCTTCTGAATATCGAAAACGAGGTAAACGTAATAATTATTATTCAATTTTAGATGGAGAAGTTTGGAAAAATATTGAGAAAAAATTTTTTGGAAAAATTGTCTTTCCTTTAACTTTATACTTTGATGATTTCGAGATAAATAACCCCTTAGGGTCACATGCTGGTGCAAACAAAATTGGTGGTATATACTATTGTATATCTTGCATTCCACATAAATATAGTAGTTCATTGAAGAATATTTTCGTTGTCCAACTCCATAATACATTTCATTACAAGAAATTAGGTAATAGAGTAATGTTGAGAAACTTAATAGATCAATTATTCCAATTGGAAAAGGACGGCATAACTATCAATGTTTCCGGAAAAGAGATAAAGATTTATTTTGCTGTGGCATGCGTTATAGGGGACAATTTAGCAGCAAACGAAATACTTGGATTTGTGACTAGTTTCAACTCTTCGTATTGTTGCCGTGTATGCTTAGCAGATAAATCAACTCGTGATACACAATTAAAAGAAGATATCACACTATTACGCACAAAAGATAATTACAGATTGGATTTGATGAATCATACCAGAGGGATCGTGAATAAATGTGTTTTTAATTCCTTAAATAGTTTCGATGTAACAGAAAATATTACTCTTGACATTATGCATGATATTTTAGAGGGAATATGCAGATACGAAATGAGAGATATTTTAAACGAATTAATAAATGTACAAAAGTTTTTTACTTTAGAAAATTTGAATAGCAGAATTGCCTTTTTTGATTTTGGATGTAAAAACAGTGTAAATAAACCACCTTCTATTTGTAATAGCTCTCTTAAAAAGTCTTCTTTAATACTCTCGGCGTCAGAAATGTTGTGTTTAGTACGTGGTTTCGGTTTAATTATTGGCGATTTAGTGCCGGTGCATAACAAGGCGTGGAAATTATGGTTACTATTACGAGAAATAATTTCCATTACTTTTTCTCCAGTAATTAGTGATGGAGCATGTAAATTGCTTTCTAATTTAATTTTTGAACACAATGAATTATATTTGCAATTGTTCTCCACAACTCTAAAACCAAAGCATCATTTTTTATTGCACTATTCTCTTGTTATTAAGAAGTATGGACCTATTAAACATATTTCTTCATTGCGATATGAGGCAAAACATAAAGATTTAAAAAATATCTCTTCAGCTATCACATCACGTTTAAATGCTTCACATAGTATTGCCATAAAGCATCAAATGCAACTGAATTATCGTTTCTTAAAATGTGAGGGATTTTGTGATGGTTTTGATGTAGGGTGTGTGTTTGAGAAAGAATTGTGTTGTATTTTAAATTATAGTACTTTCAAACATAAAATTCCAGAAAATATAAATCAAAAGAACTGCTTAGTGAATTGGGCAACCATTTATGGTACAAAATATCAACCGGATATGGCACTTATTGTAGACACCAATGACATTTTATTAACATTTGCAAAAATAAAATACGTTCTTGTTACTGAGGATAGAGAAATTTATTTTATAGTATTAAATATGTCTACTATTTCATTTAATAATCACTTACACGCATATGAAGTAGTAGAATCTACTTCTTGGGAAGTTATCAAACAAAAAGATTTAATTGACTACTCTCCTTATAATTTTCACAACATAACAGGTGGCAAGGTGTATGTACATTGTACATAAATTATCAATATAATTTGATTTACTTAAATTGATTCAAATTGAAAGTTAATGTTATGATGTTGTATTTCTACAAATTTTTATGATAATGATTTAACGTTACTTCATTTGGTAACTACAATTATTCAGTTTTGTGATTCATTTGTCAAGCATAATTGTATTAATATTACTGTTGTAGTACTTCATGTTTCTATGAATAAATCATTTTTTCAATAAATGTTATTTAATTATTCATTAAGATCAAACCTTCAATATTAAGATACATTGAACATTTTATTAATTTTGTTACAAGGAAGACGGACAGACTAATTTTTACAGAATAACATTTTCCAAACAGCTTACTATTTACTTCATTTAATCATTTATCTACATAGCTTTTCGATATAAATTTTTCAATCAAATATATATATATATATATATTTACATTGGTTAAAAAAGATATAAAAATTGTCTTCTTTCCAACAAATAATGATTAATATGAAGAAATTTGTATTTATTTCAAACAATTTTAAAATTCATCCGAATCAAATAATATTTAAAGCAACATAAGTTTTCCGTCGTAGTATTGAACATAAAATTGCGTTGATTCAAAATAATATTTATTTAAGATTTAGTTTAATGTTTCACATCTAGATGGCAGATTTAGAGAGTCTTTCTCACAAGTGATTCATATTCATGGTGCTTTGTATATAAGCTGACTTCGAACAACACTAAAATGTAAGTTTTCTGCATAAATACATATGTTACATATACACAGCTAGGCATTTCTTTCACATTTTATCCAGGATGATATTAGATAAAATAACCGACTACAATTTCTTCATTCAAATCAACAGAAGTATAGAACGTAAGTACTTTAACCATTTGAAATTAATAACAGATTTATTTCAGCCGATTGTGTTAGGTTTACCTAGTTAATAAAGATTCTCCATAATATAAGAAGCTGTTACTATAATTGAAAGAGCAGATAATCAAGCACAGTGTATAATATTAATTAATTTACTGTATAAGTTAGAGGCAAGATATGTGTAGTATTTGCAATATAATAAATACAATGTACTTAATGTGTAATAAACGAAATATCAGAAATAATTTTTTTTTCAAATGAGTACATTATTACTGTAAATTAATATTTATTTCAACGGAAATAATATTCGTTTGTGTATAATAAATATTTATCTGTAGCATATAAATATTTATTGGAAACAACCGAATACTCGTTTGTTTCAAAGAATTATCTGTTACAGTCATATAGTATTTTATTCCTTGAAAAAAATATTTATTCTGTGTTAACGAATATTCGTGTACATTTTAATACTTTTGCATATTTGCCAATGAATATTCATTTCATTGAAAAATATATAAGATGACTGTAACAAATACAGCTTTGAACTAAAAGAATAATCGTTTGTGTATAATAAATATTTAGCTATAGCATAAAAATACTTATTGTACTTTACCAAATATTCAATTAGTTAAATGAAATTTTAATTTGATTCATCTAATATGTTATTCCGTGAGAGAAATATTTATTATATGTTAACGAATATTCATTTCATTAAAAAATATATTACATGACTGACAAATATAGATTTCAACTAAATGAATATTCATTTCTTTACAATTAAAAAAAAACTACTGTAGTCAAATAATTTTTAGGCTTGAACGAATATTCATTTAGTCGTAAATAATATTTATTATAGTCATCCAATATGTTTTTAAACCAAATAAATATTAAATGGTAGACATGCAATTATCGTTTAACCTACATGACTATTCGTTAACATGGAATAAATATTTCTTTCAAGGAATAAACTATTATATGACTGTAATATAGAGTTCTTTGAAATAAACGAATATTCAGTTGTTTCCAATAAATATTTATATGCTACAAGTAAATAATTATTATGAATGATCGCATATTCGTTTGCTTCAAAGAACTATCTGTTATAGTCATATAATATTTTATTCCTTTAAAGAAATATTTATTCCACGTTAACGAACATTCATGTAGGTTTAACATTTTTTGCATATTTGCCAATAAATATATATTTAGTTCAAAAACATATTGGATGACTGTATCAAATATTTGTTCTAACTGAATAAATTTAGTTGAATCCAATAAAATATTTCGTGAATTCTACTAAATATTTTCTTCTTCGTAATAAATATTACTTGTACCAAATAAATTTTTCTTCCAATCAATTAAATATTTCAAAAACATGGTTTATTTCATCCAAATAATTTCATTAAAATCAAATAAATTAGCTCAATGGCGGTATTCACTGCAGATATTTATTTCATTTTAATGTATATTCATTAAATCCAAACGATTTTTTCGCTCAGTGTAGGTATATCTCTCTTTTACCATGAACGGCTCATTTAATTAACGGCGATAATCCGTTTTTGCCCGCGACTCAATTAGTTTGAATAAATTCGTGATCAGCGCGAATAATTTCATCGCACCTTCGCGCCTCGTCGAAATTGGCGAGTAAGCGCTTCGCGCTTCGTGGGCGTAGCTGTTTTTCCATGCAGCTGGCAAAAACAGCGTAGGGCGACATCTCAATTTCAGGGGGAAGCTTAAATCCTGCGGTGACGCCGACGCGAAGCAGAGCGCGTATTTTAATTTTGATCGGCACGCAAGGGAGAATTGAGAATACCTCAAAAGGGAAAAGCAAGCAATCTAGCGGCTTGGTAAAGCTGGCAACCACAGCCACGCGCGCAGATAAGGCAAAGAGAGTGTGTGTGTGAGAGAGAGAGAGAGAGAGAGGAGGAGGGGGAGAAAATTGTGGTTCGAAGGTCGACTATGTACCGAGTACCAGCACGTACTCGTACACGAATATTTGACGTACGTGCAAGAAGCTAGGCACGGCTGGCAAACGCAAAGTTCGAGCTTTTGTTGCGCTTTATCGATTCCTCGAGAGCCCACGAGGAAAAGGTAAAAGCGTTAGAATCACGCGTTAAGATACGCTTTGTATATTTCGCCCCCATATAACCAGTTTATACAAATTCGCGTGCGTAACCTGACCAACGCGTGTATTATTATACCGTCATTATATCACGCCAATAAAACAACAGCTGGGTATTATAACGCGATACGCTGGTCTCGTTAAGTGCCGATTCCTCCCGCAGCTATGCTAAACTGCAAAAGATTCTCCGATAGTCGATCTGGAATAACCTCTTTGCGCGCGAGAATACCTGAAGAAAGATGAATGCGTTGGATCTGAGGAACCAAATCTCTGCTGAATAGCGGAGAGTGACGATGCAACGAGACTTCATTTTGACGAATTTCTCAGATATGTATATATATATATATATATATATATATAGGTTTCTTGGCTTGGCAAATAAGCGATCATGATCGAATTCTCTTGGATCGAAGCATACAAGAAGCTTTTTATTCAAATTTTTATTGTTTTAAATTATTATAAGAGCATTACTGGAGCTTTCAATGTTTTATTTGGCACGGGAGAAGACTAAGCGATGTTCCACTTCTGCGGTATGATGTTTTTGTAATGCGATGTCTTGTAAAAGTACAAGTTTGCTTGACGTCGCACGAGATAGAGGTAAGGTCAAGAATTCACCTAGAGGAGAACGATTTGTAGAAATCCTGGAGCAATCTTGGAGGCTTTATCGCGGACGGTGAAACGAAAGCGACAGGTATACGAGTGGGACGTTGGTCGAGTCGGCGGAAGAGACTGCGATCCATCATAAGTGAGGGAAAGACGGAAATCGATCTCAGCATATATATGTGTATATGCATGTATTATATATATAGAAGCAAGGTAAATTCCAACTGGACCCTGTCGATCCATCCAAAATCCAAACACCAGCGAGAATCTCGTAAGAAATAAGCAGATCGTCCTTGAAAATGCACTAAAACTGAATTTTCACATTTTACCGAGGATTTCTTGGAATGGGCTACGATTTTAGCGCAGTTTCTCGTATCCGGCAAACGGCTCCCTTTTCTCGGGATTTCAGAATTACACGCTCACTGCTTACACTAACTTTTGAATCAAGTATACCATTTCCTTACCATTTGCTTTCAAGTTAACATAATCCCGAGTACTGCCAGGACAATCTTTGAAAAGCACGCCTGTGTAACTTTCTCCTCTCGAAATGTCAAAAAATCGATAGCTCTCTATCAATTAAATTGGTTGAATATTTTATTTAATAAAATTGAAAAGCTTTTTTAGTGTATTCATCAGGTACGATTGCTAGATTCAATTTAGGTAAGTAATATGAATTTGTATATATTGCTGTTGGATATTTTCATCTTTCTGCCCCTTCACCCCCCCCCCCCCCTCTTTCCTTCTCTTCTCAAGGAGATTAATAATAATGGTAGGAAAATGATTCAGAGAGAAAATAATAACTCGCCATGAAAATAGAATACGCGAGAGAGAAGAGAGCCGAGGAAATGAAAAAGTAGGCGATGCAGGATTATCAAAGACCACGTAAGCCGAATATGAAGCTAGTCCTGGGAGCTGCTGTTGTTGCTACTACTACCACTGCTGCCACTACTCTGTACCTACATTCTGTAATTTCGTCCTCCGAAAAGGAGGCAAAGCATGCTTTTATTCTCGAAGGAAATGCTTTTCGCGATGCTTTCGAGTCATCTGTAGAATGTTTAATCTGGGACAGAATAAGTAGCAAGTTGGAAAAATTTGCTTGTTTTGCGAGGGAGGAAGAGGCATAGCCAAAGTTTAATATTACCGTTCAGAGACGATCCTGAGGTAGTGTTCATATTTAAAATTCTAAGAAACTTGACGGCAAGTTTTCAACTTAAAAGTGCGGAGGGAGTGAAGTGAAAACAGCGATGCTTTTTTGGCCAAGTGGGTTTTCCCAAAAGTTCACTAACTTCGATGCTGAAAATAAAAGGAAATTCGGGGATGACTCTCGGAAGTGGATTGCCCATGAGCATTGCAGAAAGGGGAGCAAGTTTCTCCGCACACGGCGCGAGAGATTTCAACTAGAGTATAGAGGCGAGCTAGCGCTAATGGGGCGCGTTAGCACCAAAGCCTGAATCTTGATGGACGAGTAAAAAATGATATAATGCTTGATTGTGAAACGCGAAATTTCTATACGTTTTCTCTGACGTGGGTCTCGCAAAATGATGCCACGCGCGCGCACACAAAGCGCATCGAACCGTTTTAGGATTCCTGCTGCATTTGCATCTTCTGAACTCGCCTCCCGAGCGTTACTCGCTCATCGTGACTGGGGTGCGAGAATTTGGAGAGAGAGAGAGAGAGAGAGAGAGAGAAATGGGAAGGATGAAAAAAGTAAAATGAAGCAAGGAAGGGGCAATTACGAGAGCAATGAAGAAATTCGTATTTAACCGAGAGGTTAAGTAAGAAGAGGTCAGTGAAGTCTGAGGGAGGAGGTAGAGTGCGATAGGGATCCTGGGGGAAAGTGCGAGAGAGTAAATGTATCTGTATGTGTGTGTGTGTGTACGTTCCTGTGTCTGTGGGTGGGATGAAACAATTGCTAAAAACGAGTGGAAGGTTTGAAGGGCAAAAGGGAGGGGAGTGGCGTCAGTTGGTCTTAAGCACGTAAATGGGTGAGAGTAAGATAGTCGATAAAACTGTAGAGTGGTAAGAAATGAACTTCCGCCGCAACATTGTTGTTTTCCGACTTAGGTGAACAAAACATCAGGTATTTCCTCTCTTCGCGTAGATTGCGGTCTTATGAAATTACGCGAAACGACTCCTCGGCGCCCACGAGGACGCGAAAACCGCTTTGTCCTCTCTAATAACGGCATCAGGGACCAGCAATGAGCTCCACTGAATCCCCGTCCAGCTCCAAATTGAATCCTTTAAAGAGACCATTGAATAAATATATATGTATATATATATATATAAGGCACCTCTGCTGGACTTGTCCCAAGTTCAGCCAACGAAAAAAATTAGTACGTCGATTGTTGCTTCGTACAATACACCTATCCAGTATACTTCCACCACAGGATGCTGACTAAAAGCTAAACTGCCTTCTGCAGATTTAACAATTTTTGCTTACGCGTTGAATATCCACCCCGCGTGTCTCTGTGTATACCTGGCAAACTCGGTATTTACGCATAGGGTATATGTATATATATATATATATATATATATAGAAAGGTATGATGGTATATACGACTGTGGTAGCCCGACTTATGGCACACGAGAGGAACCTAAAGTTATAAAACGTTCCATCCGACTGATTCTCCAGGGGAGGTTTCGTACGAGTAAAGTCTGGCCAAGAAAGGAAAACTATATCGGTACGCTGCTTATCACCATTATTGCTTTTCTGCGCTTATGCTTTATCACATAAACACTCTGTTGCTAGAAATAGCTGAAACCTAATTTGGCTTCCGGCAAGGAAACAACGAATAGGAAGAGGACAGGTGGTTGCTCGTATTCCAAACACGCGCGAATCCCTAAAAACCCTCAACGACTCTTCAGAATTTCTTTTCTGCATCTTCAAGCACCTTACACGTCCGATGTTAGTCTGCTAATCGTCCTTCCGGAAATTTTAATTGCCTCCAGAGCTCGTTATCTCGATCCCTTTTTCTTTCTTCCTCGTCCTTCCTTCGCTTCTCTTTTCTCTCCCCTTTTTTTCACCTAAATGACACGTTCGTTGTCAGTCCCTAATGCTTCTTACGCTTCCCCTCGCGTAGCTAGTCACTTCTACTTATACATCCTTCCTTCAACGCTATCGCTGCTATTTTTTCCGAAACCCTGTGAGAATTTTTGCTTTTCGCAATGAGTTAATTTATGAATGAAAAATGCGTGGCTCGGCTGTTGCGACGAGGGGGTCGAGAGCAGGAAGAACGTGGAAAGATATCGAGGAAGAGTTGGAGCGGTGATTTGACTTTCTGCTTTCGATTATACACTCGATAAACTGGATGGTTCATGACGCTGCGCACCAGGATAGAGCCTAATGTAATCACAATAATAGCCACGCTCAGTCCAGTCAGAGCACTCAGCCATTGGTCCTGGCATCCCAAACATTCCAGTATCATCGTGTGATCCAGACTTCGCAAAGGAAGGGGCCTGAGAGAACTCCTGTCGAGGATTTCCCATTATAACAGTAACAGGCTTTCGGACCATTGCTCCGCATCAATGCTCCGTTCTGCATAGACTCCAATTGTTTTGACGTCTGACAAATACACGCCAACCACGGTCTGGTAGCAAATAAAATTGCTTCTTAAGACCATTGTACGTCGATGTACGATTAATAATCGAGAAATCGCGCATGTATATATATATATATATACTTGCTGCGAAAATTATCAAAATATTATTAAAATACTAAAGCTTTTGATTAACAACGATAATATATATAAGAACGCGTTGTTTCATAAAAGATGAAAATAATTTTTCTTACGAAGAACTTTATGTTGAAATCTTGTAATTCTCCGAGAGAACGAATACGTTAGAATTTTGCAATTATCAGACTAATGCTTCGGAACTATTGCCTCATACCAATGGTGCCTTCGTGAATCGGCCAGGCTGCGTCCCAGCGTCTGATGAATTAACGGCTAGTAGGCAGCGTAACGAGCGCACCAGTAGTTACTGACAAACGAGGAGTAATAAATACTGGTGTTTGATGTATCGCATTATGGTTGAACAAAAGAAAACTGTCTGGGAGCTGCTGCTGGAGATTTCCATTGTCCTCATATCGTTCTAGTAACGACAATTTTATTACAGATTTTACGATGCTTTTCTTGTCATATGTGTGAGACAGAATAAATCCTCGTATAAGAGCAAACCTCATTACGTACTATAATAATAATAATAATAAAGTAGAACTAGTCACGCTAATCTCAGACAAAACACGAATTTGGACTTTATAAAGCATGTATTTTATAGCCTTCGCTTCTCCATCGAATAACGTTCCTCATCTATTCCGCTCAAATATTTATTCTTGCGGGACATATGGATTGACTTTTTCGCGAAAACATACAAACTTTCTTCAATTTCTTGGGGACGCTGATGAACGACACGTCGATATACTTGGGATGAGAGTTCTATCCATTAAAGTCCATCCCGTTAACGACTGTTTTATTGCTGTTTTTACGACACCTTTCGTTCCTCATGAAGCAGAACACGGATCTCGTACCGTCGCCACTAGAGTAACGTAAAATTATTTCTATTAACAAAGAAAACTTTAACGAAAAATCAATAAAATCATCGGTGACACTCTTACTTCATTGAACTCTCCGCACGACCATATTACAAAAATATTGGCAAAGTTTCGCACTAACCGTGAAACATTTCCAGCCGCGAGGAGGGTGGAGGAAAAAAGAGAGGCAGGGCTGGGTAAAATGATGTTAATAATGGGCTAGTGAAGAAGTTGGTGAGATAAGGTCGATTATGCCAGTTTAGTCGCAGCTCGATCATGTATTATTGTGCTAACAAAGAGGAAGTTCCTAGCAAGCAGTGCTCGGTTGGTAGCGATGATTATCACCGCCATTATTATCACTTTACACGAAGGCACGTTCCAGTGGTCGTATGTATACACAATGTGTGGATTAGGTCCGCGAGTCTAATTATGACATATAAACGCGGTTCATCATGCACGCGAAACGCGAAACTACGCGCTTTCTGCTGCTATAAGCGAAAGAGAGGACGGTCGCGGTCGGCTGCTCGGATTGCGAGAAACGAGCTATAGTTAAGCAAATTAACTGTAAATTAACATAAGCCCAAGTAACTTTTGCCAGCCAACAAACCCTGTCTGTTTTCGTCTCGGTGCCTCGCTCTACCGCATTCAACATTACAGCTTTTCCCTTTTACAAAACGGCGCATCATATCCCATGGCAAATGTTCGTCGTGAAGTCTAAATTTTCCGCCAGCTTCCCCATTTACCACCCACTCACACGTTTATCTACCGTTCACATCCGACTAACGTCACCCTTCGCAAATCCACCCTTATACTGCGAAAGGTTATTATTAATAGCTTTCCCTACATATATTAACGAAACCCTTCCTAATTCTTTCGACGTTCTTCCACATTTACGTATATATATATATATATATATATAAACTTATAATTTATTTCTTTTGTTATCCAATTGGTCCAGCCGAGAGCTGCATTTATACGTGGAGAAGCTAATTTCAGTAGCATCATCGAGCACTCGTATTATAGCAAATTTTATTCCCTCGAGGTAGACGTATATGACAAAAGAATAAATAAGTTTTGAACTTGATATGGATTTTCAAGCAGCGTTATAAGTATTTCAGTATTATATAACTAATTGATTGAATAGGAGGATGGTAGTGCTTCGTGTCTTATTTAAACTACCTAATTCGCCAACATTACTCATGTACATCGACAAACTTGTTGAAGCTGTCATTCAGATGCTGCAATATAGAAACTGTAGTTCGGGGCATTTTCGAAAATTCCAATAAAAAGTTTTTTGCACAAAAACCTAGTTTCTCTTTAATTTCAGTCCCTGTAGTATCGAACAAAAAAACGCACTATCTGAAAACTATAATAAAATGTAACAAAATCGTAATTAAATGTTGCATCGGTCGTTCTCCAGTATATACATTTTGAAATGGGGATGGTCAATATTTATCTGATAACAAAGGAGCGGCTGCTATTGTTTCAGAGCAATCGCAAACTTATGAGATTTCTATAACCGTGCCATTAGTTCGTTCGCTAAAAACAAATACTAACACCGTAGGTATACGTAATCGGTTAGAATTTACAGAACCTGTACAAATGAAAAGCGAGCGTTGGGTGTATTGTTACAATTGAGCTTTGGCATTTTTTGCAAGTGATTGACGCGCTTCTATGTTTTAACAGGAAGGATTTTGGAAGGCTAATGCGTAAAAGGAACAATCAGGGAGAGAGAGAGAGAGAGACGAGTAAAGGGACAACCTGAGAAAGCTATCTGGATCCAAGGTATCGTCAAGTGCAGAGAGTAAGTGCACTCATTACGTGTAGACACGAGCATCTACGATTGCAGGAACGAATAGAGAGAGAGCAAGTGGAGTATATATCCAGCGTAGTGTGCTGATGGGATACGTATGTGTGGTTTTGTGTGCGTGTATGTGGATCATGGGTGACACGAGAAGATCTGCAGGGAAGTTCATATCGCAGGACGACACCTCGTGGGTTCGGGCCAGTTTAACGAGGCTACTCCAGCGGTCCCAGTGCTACCGTCTCACACAATGCCGGCCTGTATGTGCATAAGTAGATACACAGTCATTTTAATCGGGCGATTCCGAGCCAGCGAAGCTGGGAAGAGAAGCCCGGACCAGCGAGTGTCAAAGTTAGAAAGCGGTTAACCCACCTGACCGGGGGGCATTGGTGTTACTGGATGTTAAACTGGTGTCTTTGACTTAACCCCGGCCCACTCCGGTCCTATCCCAACTCAACCTCTTTGACCTCATTTCGCTCTCTCTCTCTCTCCCACACACAAATACACACAAACACGCATTGCAACTGACATAGACAACTGGTATGCATTCCATCAAACCAATAGCTCCACTTTAAGTTATCCATCCCAAAAATCTTTGCCAACTATTACACGGCTTAACGCTCCGAAACTGTTGCAAGTTTAGTCAGAGCTCAATTACTGCAATTATCTATATATATATTCTCTTTCTCTCTCTCTATATATATATATATATATATAAAGAGTTTTTTCAAGACAAAAGTGCATTCCGCGCAAGCCGGAAGAAGAGGAATAGCTGTTTCGCATGAGCAAAGTGGCCGTGTGCCGTACGTGGTATGCTCAAAGAGAATAGCGTACGAGGAAATATCGGATGAAACTGGCGAACGGGCTTTTCGGGCCGGATGGCTGCTATACTATTTCGATAGAATTGTGAAAGGCGAGGAGGCAAAAGTGCGGGGCATAGTTTGGTGGAGGTAAAGTTGAAACGCCACGTGAGGGACCAATTTGACGTAAACACGGAAATGCTTCCCCAACTCGAGAATTAATTTTCGACCAAGCCTCTTGGGATACGATTAAGGACTCGTAGAAAAATCGTGCGGGTAATCCAAAGTAGCAAATGTAGGCTAAAGCTTCGAGTGGGGCTTATCGAACTTCAATCCGCACGCTTAATCTTGATTCTTCGCGCATTAGTCGAAAACCTCGACGGCTTATTGGAACTTTGCGTATATCGATGGATGATCGATTAACGAAATGAAGGGCGAACGATTGAAGCCAATTGGCGAAAGAATTCATTTAAGGATGACTGCCTATAGCTATATACGTTGCTGCTGATGATGCAACGCCTAATCAATAATACGAAAGATTACTCCTCGCTGCAGATACAGTAGTAGCCTTAATGACGAACAGTGGCAAAGGATAATTGATGAAGTAATACGATTATAAGTACGACCCAATAATTCTGTGGATTGTTACGACAGTGGACAGCTAACAGCATCAGTGATCGATCGCTTATCTAGTCTACGCGACCATAATAAAGCATAATGAGCATGTGACACACGCATACCTCTATTCGCCTATAATAATCTTTCCACCCTAACTGCTTCATTTTTTTTTTTTTTTTGTTCTTTCTATCAGTGTATTTATATGAACTTTGCTACGAGTTGAGTAAAGGCGCGGTACACAAACCACAAATATACTATATATATACTATTGCCAATGTAGTGGGGGGGATAAACTCAAACAAAACTACTCTGCTTCTTTCGCGTTCCTAAACTAATTTTATTACAAGCTGCTTCCCCCAACTTTCAGAACTTTAACAATTGTAAGTTTTCACGCGGGATTAGGAGAAACGCACGAATTTAAATAATAAGACCGAAAGCTCTAATTTCTTTCTTTTTTCCCAGAAAGCAAAATAGTTCGATTATAATATCTCTTTGTAATATTCAAATTTCTTTCTGCTCTTTCCACTCGCGTTGAATTGCAACTGATCATTTGTATAATTTTATTTATAAAGTGGCTAATGTAATATAATCACGAGTACGATAGATCATTATGTCCTTGTGTACCATAGTTATTTCTAAAAAATATCTATATATCCTTTTTTCCAAAAAATTAAAACTACAATTGAGATCCACAAAGGGAAAAAAAAAGACTTTTTAGAAGGGTTTAAATTTGTATGTGATTTTCGCTTGAATTGGAGAAAAATGATGAAAAAAAAAAAGAAATGTAACAAATGGTAGGCCAGAGGATGCGGATCATTAAAAGGGAATATTATATAGAAGTTCCATTTCCGAAACAAAATATTCATTGCTTCCTTTCGTGCTTCATGATCTGCATTTCTAAGCGGATAAGATGTTCGCTATCTACGTATATCAAAGACATGGAAGTTCAGTTAATTTCGGTCTTAAGCTCTTGTAAGCCAGACTATCACCGCCAACCAGTCAGAGTAATCTCGTTGTTAATCGGTCGCGTGTATTAATTTCAAGCCTGACGAATTAAACTTCAAACACGTACGAAAACTTTCCGCGATTCGGTATCGATACCGTGTAATCGTTATGAGAGTTACGCGTTAAAAAGTACTGTAATCGCGTAGATCGTGATATTTTCAAAGACACGCATATTCCCTCTTTTTGTTTAATCAATTTAGTTTAATAGGCGAGAAAATCGTAATTTTGCTTTCAGATATCGCGAGTGAAATGCAATTCCGGTAAACTAGCGACTCTTTACGGACCTGGTCTGAAACAGTTTATATTGGCCGTTGATCTCCAGTCGGTAAGCACGCTCGCTACATTGCAAACGCTGATAACAATGAACACCCCTTTATTCTATCATCCCCTACTGCAGAAATTAGAGGGTAAAATCACATAGAGGCAAAACTTAAATTTTTAAACAAATTATATTTTCAATAATATTTCATATAGCTGTGACAATCATACGTGCGACAAATCATGAATTTGTGTGAGCTAATACTGATCCAAACAACATCAGTGTCAAGATGTTCAATGTAAAAACAATAAGAGATGATTATAAAATATTTTATTGTGTGTATATATATATATATATATATTTATATTATGAAAATAACGATTCGATCATACTTGAGAAAGGAAGAAGATTCATAATTCAGGTAGTGTAGCTAGTTTCGCGATTTCTTCGGGTTGCAGAGGAATTTGCTCAAAGTCAGGGTGACTGGAAACACGCTGGTTGGAAGGCTGTGACATTCTAAAAATCACGTAATCTGGTATAACCTTTTCCGCCATATTTCTAGTACCAGGAAGGCTCTCGGGAATCTGTGATCTTTCAGCAAGGTTTTCATTTCCTCGTAGCTCAACAGGTTCCGTGGCGTACAAGCGGGAGACAGGAAGAGATTTTTCGCCCAAATTTCTCACACCAGGTAAAGTCGAGATCAAAGTTTGCGCATCATTGTCAGAATATGGCATCTCCCGATCCACGCTCGTAACACGTGGGGCAGCTAAAGTCCCACAAGCAAGGAAAACAATTGTTAATATCTGAAAAAAATAAGAAGCAAATAATTAAAATACTGCACAGTCATATTTAATTAAAGAAAGAACACAAGAATCATAATTCTTAAAAATTTATTTCGCTCTGTGCTTAATTTCTTGAGAAATCAACATTTTTTGCGTTGGATAAACGGTACGATTTATAAATATTACAGCACTCGCACAATTGGCACTAATTAATTTTGAATACGCAGTAGTCGAGAGAGGCAAAAGCTTGTAAGCCTTGGCTACAGATTCCTCTGTTCCTTACCTCGATCATGTTCGTTCGAAGTGTTGAATCCAACTATCCTTCGGTATGGCACGATGATACTTTTATATAGCATATATACAGGTATGTGGTATACGTATACATCTCAGCACCGGTATCACAACGTGAATCAACGTTTTATTTTTGTGAGTCAAGCGATCGTGGGCGCCCGAAGCACGATTTCTTTAAATGTCAACCTGATGCTATATATCGAGAGATTCGTCCAGTTGGACTGTACACCCTATTGATGTTTCAGTTTATTTATACTTTTCTGCATTCACAATTGCAACAAGCCCTTCGACACGAGTCATCCTAGTCATTGTAAAGCTATCTACCTAGAATAAGGTATAAAATTATTAATTAAAAAACCCCACAAAACATGAGCCCTATTCTTTCGTCTTTAACCAGAGAGTGGAACAATATGGCTTCAAAAATTGAATATAAGAAATGATGGTATTGTTTCCAAACTTATTACATCGTACAATTCATTATAAATTACTGCGAAGTAGAAAATAATAGATTAATGATTTTTTAAAGATAGCAGCCTCGGTGCTAGAAATTCCAACCAGCTTCTAAGATATAAATATTATTTTTGCGGAGGGAATAAATTTCACTTCAATCATCCTAGGTCATTGTCTATTTATCAAACGCTGCTTGCTCGATAGTTTATTGAACGCTCTCATTTATTCAATGCGCCGATTGCAAAACTGCTGTCTGCTGGTACCCACGTGTTTGCAAGGGCATGTGTCATCTTTGCATAAATGTGAGATAATTGAAAAGCTTTATAAATTACTGTCAAAAGCTTTATTAATTCACGTAAAAAGCCTGGTTATATTATTTCCTAAAAATGTCATCGGACGCTAGCTGGTATAAGAATTTTTTGTTAATAAAGGAGGAATTCCTTGATAAGAAGCTAAGGCAAAAAAAGTAATATATATATATATATATAACGGTGATTTATAAATGTCACGCGTGTAATGAATTATCGATCCCTGAGACTAATATAAAGTGCAGCACTGTGTATAATACTTGTAGGCCATTATTTTTACAAAAACTAAAGCGCACTACGACAACCGAGGTTATCCAACCGTGGATGAACAACACGGTGATATCACTATGGCAGATGTATTTCTCTCCTCCTCCTTCTCCCCCTCCCCCTCCCCCTTCTCCGTTTCCTCATCTTCCTTGTCTCCTTCCTCGGAACGATGACGTAGCAAACCCTCTTCCACTCGGATAGAGCTTGGTATTATGCAAATGACAATCCCGGTCGGGGTCCCTCGTGTGCGATAAATGCTTATATGGTATAGACCGTGACGTCACCGTTACCCGCTCATCGTCGCAAAAGGAAACGGTGACGCAGATAATAAGAAGCTACGTCACAGAATTTCTCCCTGGAGCTTACAATGAAGCGACAAAGGATTTTCGAGGCAAAACGACGGGGAACGAAAACCAAACGATCTTAAGGTCACGTGGCAGCTGAGACATTTGCAAACAAATATTCAAAAATATAGGTAATTATACCGCGTGCAAAATGAACGAAATGAAAAATCTCCTAGTAATAACTTATGGAAGAGCGCGTAGCTCGAATCTGTGTTCAAGCTGCGAACCTTATTTCTTATGAAACAAACATAAATCTTGTCAAGCATAAATTACATAGAAACGATTCTTTGTACTACGACGCCTTTTTTCTAAATGATTTAGTCGACCCAGCAGATTGGTAAAATAGCAATAATATTCATGGACGACGGCACGGGCAAGCCGAAGTGTGCGAATGTACACGTTGAAAATTTAACAAGAGGGAAAATAATCTGTACTGCTATTATTAACGTAGCGCGGAATTAGTCTAGGAAAGGCGACAGCTCCACGGTTCATCAGTAATGAGAGCTTCTGGAGAAAGAGGATTTCCCGGGAGGCTTTCGGCTGTCTGCCAAACAGTCTGCTTGTCAGAAGCAGCCTTTGTCACACGAGCTGATTCCGGCTCGCGTTTCTTTTTCTTCCATCAACCGGCTGACTCGTGCAAGTTAAAACAACACGAAAGCCACATTTATTTTACAAATCCCCCTTTTCATAGAAAATACAGTCAACGAAAACTTGGACAATTTTTCCTTTCTCGTGATTTCTGCGAATCCCTCTCGGAGACTGATTGCGCATGAAAATCACGAAAAATCGCAAACGTTCTCCCAAAGTGGAGAACAGGTATATTCCTAATGCTGTTCGATTTCTGAGCACACGTATCGATTTTCAATTTGTGCAGCCGAGATCTCGTTAAGTTCCATTCGCCTATTTCCAGCACGGGAAATTTGATTTCCCACATTATATGCTCAAAGTAAGTTCAATGCTCTGCTTATTTAAAGAAGCAATTATTTATATCCATACGGGCCTCTATGCAGCGAGATGTATTAATGGACGCACTATAGATATGCCTCTCACTTGTCATTTAAACGACTTTGCCAACCAATCTGGAAAATGAAAGGATATTTTGGAAGTTCTTTGTAATTGTTGACAATACAGCTAATCGATGATTCGTAGAGTTCGTTTTGTCATAGAATTTTCCTTGTTTTTCCAATCTCGTATCTCTCTTCCTACACATATTATATTATACACTCTTGAGTATTCCGAGTATTCAGTCGATTCAAGAAACTCGGAAAATTCCAGATATCCTACAGTACCAATCAAAGGAACCTATAAGCAATAATAGTAACAGACCTACATCGATTCTTATATTCCATGCACTATATCAATTTGATAGATATGACAATATAAGAAAAAACAATGTAAATCTTGAATTCTCCTTACAACTTGTCACTGACACGTGCCGTAGCTTTTAGATCGAGATCGCGAGTAAAAAGAAGATGTTTTCCTAAATATACATAAACTGTTTCGGTGATTACCGAAGAAACCACTGATGCTTTTTCGAGAAGACCCCTTCCTGGAAGGAAGCTTTACGTAAAGAGGCGCATTATAAATCTCGAACTACGCATTGGAAATCCGAATCAATTTATTCCACAAATCTCGTAGCTCGCTCATTCTGTTGTTACTTCCAAGTTTTTCTTATTCGTGATTTCTGCGTTGTGCTATTATGTCATCTAATTTCCCTCAATCGACCAGCATTACAAGAAACGTGGGCGAGTCAAGTTTACACGAGGAGTCAACTTTTCACACTCTAGTTTAAGCGTGTAGGCGAAGTGTGCTGTGATATATCGAAACATGCTCGCGGACAAAGCGTTTCCTCGATCCGTTTCCTTGCAGGCGGCCTATAGCTAGCCCAGACACGAGACGTACGAGACAGTCCAGTCAGCCCGGAGAGGAAAAGTTACGCTGTGCGCGGAGTATCCTCGGCAAACATCATCATCGACTGTCACACGCTGCGACTTCAGGTATATCCTCCATACTATAGCTTTCATGCTTGATAATATAATCGAAGCACGTACGCTTCTTCCTCTCTCCCGCGAGACACTTTACAACGTATAATCTATTTCCAACTGTATTATAAATTTTCTATCACTCGCAAAATTGCCGAGCTATTAATTTGTTTAAAATACAATAATAGATAGCCGTTAAAAATCTCGTATCATTTTTTATAGCTTACCAAAGTACACTATTATTCTGTTTTTTCCCTTCTCTCGCTCGAGCCAGATGCTATAAGAGAGGAATAATTTTCTTATCCAGCAACGTCAGCATTTTATGGATCAACCGTGTCAATTTGGAAGGGAAAACGGAAAATTACTTGGTGAACCGAGTTGTTTTTAGCCCGACGGTGCAAACTAGATAAGCTTATCTTTAGTCAATTTTGCTATAAAAACCACCAGTAATTTTAAAGCTTTACTCAATTTTCTCGTTTCTGTCTCTCAAGCGGCTAATTATTAAATTTCATTCTGGTTATCGGTATATATGTGGACTCATCTCTGGGATATATTTTATAATAATTTACACATGGTTGAACATTTGAAACAGATTGAGTAGACGTCTTTTAAATATGTTGCAGTTCAAAGTATCAATTACACAATGGCTTTTCTGTTTTACTTCCATCATAATAGTTCCTTCTAATAATATCTTCAACATCTCTTTACGATGCCATTACGAACTTAAAATCATTGCACATACGTATACTTGACATACATTTTAAAAATACATTTGGATATAAATTTTATTCATCCGGACATTGTTGTACTCACCGGCTTGACTTGTGCGCTGTTAAGGAACAAAGCGATCCATACACGGCAGAACGAGATGCTTCGCAGTTTTATTGTCCCGTATATATAGTACGACGAGTCCGATTAATCGTTCATCGGGAAAAATTAAATTACGAGAGACTGCAGTTTCATCGGAAAGCAGATGGTGTAAGTCAGCTTGTTCTAAAACTGAATTCCATGCTTTTCGAGATATTTTCCTTGGCTTGCTACCAGTTAAGCCTCAAATCGTTCGTTGATATTAGATTCGTAGCCGCGTCGTAAAGAAGTTTACGCGTGTTACGTTACTTAAGCATAAATCAGACTCCAATGTAACGCGCAGAAGTACCAGCAGCAATATCTTCGATAATACACGTTGATTATAGAAACATTATTACAGCTTTTACATAAGCGAATTAACTTCGATCGAGAATCTCCTCTAACACTGTTACATCAGGCTGCTATTCTATATCAAATCTTCTATAAAAAAAAATAAGTATAAAGTACTATATATATTAAGGGGACCTTTGGGTTTCATTCGATTGGTCAACTTCATCCTGAGGAACTGATTAAGGTAAATAGCGTAGGTCGACTACTTGTTATACCCCCATCGGACCTCCCTCTGAGCAACGTTTGCGCATCCTCGCCGGCTCTATAAAAGCGACGCTCGGCGTCGCGACGCCTCCAGACGCGAGAAACGCGTATCGCTGAAAATGTAACCGAGCTGTTCACACCCAGTCTACACCAGTGAAGTTTCCGCATCTGTTTACTCTCAAGCAACTGATAAGCTTTCCTCATTTTTTTTTTCACGTGACAAGTGCAACAATCTTCATTCTTCTCCCGAGGCATATCGTCGACTCGAGTAGCCAAACCGAGGGACGAATAGATTGACACAGCAAAGACACACAAAAAACTTGGAACTTTCGTGCAAGTGTTTAGAGTGACTCAAAGGCAGAGCCAAGAAAAAATAATCGTGGTAAGATTTTTTCCTCGTTGATTCGGATAGAATCCCTTTGATCCTTTCTCTGAAACGGTAGCTCGTTTAAGGAGAAACGGGAGAATTGGCAGTTACAGGAATCACACACACACATAGGTCAGCTTTGATAGTATATACACTTGCTTAAATGTCAGAGGAGCTATAATAACGTCGTTCGTGGAACTATATAAACGCACACCCTTAGTTACGGATCGCTCGATTGGCTTCTCGTACGTGAATATATATATATATATAAGCAAATACGAGGGACACGGTAGTACGTCGAGTTTCGATGACGAGAATAGATTTAATAAACGTGTAAACGCTAAATATATTTGTTGCCGAAGCTTCGCAAAGTGAGAACCGGTGAGAACCGGCGACGCGGCACGCACGGGGGGAAATAACATTGCGGGGCCTCTCATTTCGCGAAATAAAGCGATGAAAGGAGGGAATCAAAACGATCGTCCTCGAGATCGGCGCCAAGAGAACTTGTCGAGTGGACGAGGTCGGGAAATCGTCTGCTCGTTGCTAACCGAGAGTCAAAATCTCTGGCCGCGCTGTACCGACATTGAATCATACGTCGAGGGCAATTCGGTGCAGTTCGTTAATGATTAAAGCTAACCGCTGAGGACGTTTATTTCCGAATGCGATGTCGCGCGCGATATACCAGAATATATATATGTATATAATACTCGCGAGGGATGCGCCCTGGCATAAATCCCTGACAAGATGCATTTATAAGATGCACGAAGGTTCGTTGCTCTTAACTCGAGAGCGTCGTGCTATATATTACGTCCCCGATTTTGCTCAGAGATATTGAGACGTTTCCCTGAACTTTTACGTCACAGCACATCGCGACATTTGCAACTGTCGCACGGTGGATCACCGTCAGAAATAGCGAATTCTCTCTCTCTCTCTCTCTCTCTCTCTCTCTCTCTCTCTCTCTCTCTCTCTCTCTCTCTCTCAACTATATCCGTTCACTCTTGATTTTCCATTGCTACTTTTCAACCGGCTATTTATTGCAAGATAACGTTTAATTCGATGCGATGGTGAAAGGGTGGGGTGGGGGGAAGAGGAGGAAGGATTTACAGGAGGAGCAGGATCCTTCCTATTGATCTAACCAGTTTTAAAGGTCCCGGGTTCACCTACCACCCTCGCATCTCGCATCTCCCGTCGACCTCGGTTCAACGAAACGCCTGGACCCTCGTGTCCCCTTTCCACGAAATTGATCGTAGTTATAGCACTGCTGCCGGTGGTGGTAGGACCAGCTAACTTCGCAGCTTCGCGCCTTCCACCAGCGACCAAAAACTTTCTGGCTCCGTCCCAAAAAATACACCCCTTAAAATCCAAGAAATTATCGATTTACTTTTAAACGAGACTCCTGTGCAAACAAACAGTCGTGTCTGCTTGTATAACGCACCTCTCGCTCTGCGCAAAGAAAATATGCATTTGATATGCAATTCCATATTGCAATGATTTTATCGGAGGTTGTACCCTCGACACGAACAATAGACAGATCTGCACTATTTCAACTCCTAAATTTGGCGATACGGTATACTATTCTCGGGCTAATATTTGCTCAAAATTTTCTTATAAATATACAATTTTCGCGTCGACCCAGATTCCAGGGACAGAAAAATGAATCCCACGGGATCGATGCAAACGTGCGATTCTACGCTTGATTGTATAATCGCACTCCCAATGACCGCTACGTAATCCGATTGACGTAAGCGTGACGTGTACCTATCGGTTTTCCTCAAATCAATTAAAAGCTACACGTGAAGACTACGGCACGCGCTCAACACAAACAAACACACACACAGACATGCTATAGAGGAAGAGCCTGTTTTCCCTATAAAATATGCTGTAACGATTACGTTGAAAACTCTTCGTTGCATAACCGTATGGAATAAACGAACGATGATTTTATTTTCAGATGAAGCTGCACGAGAAGAAAGAATCTGGGATTCACAAGGTGCAAGAGGTGGCTCTGGAGGAGTTGGATCTTTCGAAGGAGTACAACGTGGAGAAGACCTTGGCGGAGGGAAGTTTCGCAAGAGTTTTTCTAGCCACTCACAGGTCAACCCAGACGAGAGTGGTGCTAAAAGCTGTACACCAGGAACTCACGACGGAAAAAGAATTCTACCGAGAGTTCCACTACTCCTATCACCTGAGCCCTCATCCCAGTATACTTTGCTCCTACGACGTAGCTTTCAAGGCCGAGAGGTGCTACATCTTCGCGCTGGAGTACGCCCCTTTCGGCGACCTTTCCGGTAACGTTGGTCCCGGAGGACTCAGCGAGGACGCCTGCAAGAAGATAGCCAGCCAACTGGCTTCAGCCTTGGATTTCGTCCACTCGAAACAATTGGCTCACCGAGACATCAAGCTGGAGAACATTCTTGTATTTTCCCAGGACATGACGAAGATAAAACTGTGCGACTTTGGTAGCACGAGGCGCGAGGGTGCGCTGGTGAACAAGATCAGATGCACCTGGGCACCGTTCGAACCGCCAGAGATCTACGAGGTGGTGAAGAATGAAAGGTACCCCTGCAAGAGGAGTTCGGACTGCTGGCAATTCGCCATTGTGTTGTTCGTTTGCCTGACCGGAAATCCACCTTGGAAGAGCGCCGACCTCATCCAGGACCCCGACTACTCGGCCTTTCAAAGGTGGCTCAAGAGGAGGACCACGAAAATTCCTCCAAACTTCAAACGGTTCACTCCGAGAATGCTGAGGTACTTCAGGAGAGTGTTCGAGCACAAGCAGGAGAAGAGGCCACAAGTCACGGAGATCAATAAGTACTTGAAAGACGCGTGGTGCATCAGCAAGATTAGTCACAGTGCTACCTCGACATCGGTGGACGTTAGTGAGTGTATGGCCAGGCGGGACAGTCTCCTCTACCTGGACACCGTTATGGACGATCGCTTCAACGTCGACGAGAACAAGAACAAGCTGAGGAAACTGCTGAACAGGTACGGTCTGGAAACGACCGTTGATCGTAACGTGTTCGAGAGGAGAATCTGGGAGTGGGTTATGCAGTGCGACTCCAACGTCGAGGACACGGGCATGTGAAAGATGGTCAAGGCTTCAAGCGAGCCGTCTTTGACGATAAATCGACGAGAGCGCAAGTACAGCTTGGCTATTTAACCTAGCAAACTTAGAATCAAGAAAATCTAGGACCAATGAGAGAAGACTCCCGATCCATTTTCGATCAGCCATTCGAGCGATGCGATAACGTAATAACGCCCTGTGAACCGTGCCTAAGCAAACTTCAGCTTTTCATTTCGATTTATAAACGACTACTAATATTATATGCTTTTATAGAATTTAATTAAGAATCGCCAAGAAAATCCCTGCGATTTCAAACCTATGAACGTTCGTTTGACGCAAAACCAATTGGGAATAGATTAGCACCTGGATGCTACGTGTTGTAGTACACACAATACACGATGGGTGGACCAATCAATAGTCGAACCTTTCCTCATCTACTCGTTTCGCAAAATGTACAGCGAGTTTTACAAGCGAACATAATGCTCCTCGCTATCCTCTACCTCCGGTCTTGTTCACATCGCATCAGCCATTATACTATATATATATATATATATAGTCATTGTACAATTTCTATATAAGACACTTGATAGCTTTATAGGATACATTAGATCGAGGTTATTCTATTCTTTCGTATATGCATGTGAATACGTTATTTCGTTTGTATATAAAATAATATAAATGTGATATAAATGAATTATTGTAAATAATCTTGGAAGTGTCCAAGAAAGAACTGAAATGAGTAACAGCGTGCCATACCTAGGGACAATAAAATACTTCCAAGTTTAATTTTAAGACAATGAATCGTCACTGAATATAAAGCGTATATATATATATATATATATATATAATTTATTATTAAGAAACTGGTGTCTTAATCTGTGGTTACTGTCTTTAGGTCATACAGGGATAACTTATGATAGAATATCTATATAGTAGAATTTCTGTTTTGCAATCTGATGCTGTAAGCTGGAAGAAAAAGAGAAAAGAAACTAATTGAAGAGAGTCTGACTTTGATGAATTTGGCCACTAAACAGTCGAAGAGAGAGCAGATCAGTCCATCGAGCAGATTATCTGGGACTAATTAAATGTTATTTACAGAATAGATAAAATAGATGAATAATATGTACACATAGTATAATATTATACGTAAACATATGTATATTCTTATAGCAGTTTATCGTAATGAGTAGCACAATAAGTGAGACTTTTGTTCACAAGATCGCTTCCCAAGTGTAAGATTCTCTCATATTTTAAGATATATGGCTAAATATCAGTATTTTCAATTAATACATTTAAATGAAAGTAACGAAGGAATTGCCCAAGCCTTGGCTTTTGAATAGAAAACAATTGGTTGAGAAAGATACGTTGTGATTATGTTTGAAGCAAAGAATGATTATAAATTGGTTTAATTTAAAACAAAAACTTACTACTTCCTTTCTGAAAATCAATCGACTGCTTCGAACTTTGTTACTTGATCGCTTTCCATTGATAGAAACGATTGATATGAATAATCCGAGATCAGAGAAATAAGATGGATTTTATTTATAGGTTCGTACGTTTTAGGTAAAAATTATCAAGTCGTTATTATTATTATTGCTACAAGCGAATAGTAGACTGAAAATTATGTATAATAAATGGCACCCTATACTATTATATACCCCTTATATTAATATTTGATGCTCGAGGCTTGCTCGTATTTACGTGAAACGGAAGTGTGAATTTCAATAACAGCATTGTCTCTCCATGTCAATTCGAACAAAATCGTAATTTCGAGCAGGTCTTTTTTTGGTCCCTCGAGCATTCGAATAATTAATTTATTAGTATTTTGAAGACTCCGTTAAAGAAATGACAAAAGGAATGTGTGTTTGCGTAATACACGCGTTTCTACATTTCTATGTTATTGACGCGAAGTCACGCACGAAGTTAATTAGTTTTATTTTAGTCCAATTCGTATATTTCAGAACATGTACTGTGAATATCTCGAGATTGAATAATCGAGAGTAGAAATATCGAGCGTGGCATCCGTCAATGCTAAACACTTTTTTGTATATAGTATATAGATCTATATTGTATATATATATATATATATATATATATTGAAATAAACGTTCGAATTGTATAAAATTTATTTGATTGTTTTATATCATTAAATTAAAAACCCTCCTATATAATAAAATATTGGCAAAGCCTCGAATAAAATAAATAATCGAACTCTAAATGAGACGAGCAATTAAATTTTGCGAAAATTTATGAGATTTTGAAAACCTTCGGATTCACTCGAACCTCGTTCCAGTATACTTTGGAAGACCACTATGTCACCATGACAACGGAGCCTAGATACCCGGGACGACGAGTCTATCTCACTCTTCCTCTACAACGAGAAAGCTTAGAGTTCTTCGAACAGAAAGGGTGTGAAAATTGAATTTCCCTCCTGAAAAATTGACATCTGGACAATCAAAGCAATGGGTGTGGTCCAAGTATCTTTGTGATAAAAGTTGAGATTCTCATTCTTATTACATAGATAAATTTGAAAAAGGACTTTTTTCTAAAATTTCACAGAATAATCGAACTTTAAGCATCGGGAAAACATTCTCTGTATGACTTTTCATACAAACTTTTTATAACGATACAAAAAATGATAAAGGATATTGATTTCTTTTCAAAAGGGTAAAAAATTTTAAATTAGCGCCACGAGATACTTTTTTACATACACCGGGGAGAAAAGGTCAAAGAGCATCTTCTGTAAGGATAAATTGCTTTCTTCAGTTTACCGCTGTATTTTTCGTTGACTGCATTCCATTTTTTCCAAGAATATACTTTCCATGAATTATAGAATTATTAAAATATGTAGAAGATATTGCTCCCCTTTATCAACTTACCTCAAAGTATTTTCGTTATCGTGCAAACTGTTCAATATTGCAAGTTTAATTTAATAAAAAATCGCATTGAGCTATATTTGGAAAATAATTCAATTTCCAGATATAGCGAATAATACTATTGGCCATGACGTTTGTAGTCTGAATAGTAATATGGTTAATATTAGATTCTCTTCTTCTTATGTACTATACGATGTTATTATGTATGTAGAATAAAACCATCGAAAACTCGACGAAATCATCATATAATTTCATTATCGCAATTGATTTAAAAGCAATTTTGCAAAACCGTAATTTGAATGAATTACTCGCATCATCAGCACTTTGGTTTCTTAAACAATCAACGAAAATAACTCGAGTGCTAGTCGAAACGTGACGTTTATAGAAAGATAAACGTCATACGGCTTGCAAGACAAAAATATATAACAATAAGTAAAGGGGTAGACGAATACGTGAAAAGGGCTTATGCTATATGCAAGACGTTTATTTCTATCGCTTTGCCATCACACTCATCCCCCTTTTCACACTCGAATCTCTCTCCCTCTCACGCATGGAAGCACCTACCAGCTACACCAGATAATAGCTTCCCCGACTGATTTTAATCCGACGACGAAATTTTGCATTTCCAACTTCAATCCATTTACGTCATTGCTTTTCGTCCACCAAGGATACGAATCCATTGAGATTCGCAAAAAGTCTGTCCATTAGCGAGATGAGAACTCTAAAATACTCTTGTTTCCTTTATTTCCATTTAACACAATTGAAAATTACCATAACTAACGATTCTCCGCTGGACCAATCTTCATCATAATTCTCCAAGAAAATATCGTATCGACCTTGTTTTCTCACAGCTTCAATGGCAATTTGTGAAATGGAGATGGGTCGGTTAATCTGGTAAATAAATCAAGTATAATTGCTTGAATCGTTAATTTTCTCCTATATCTCAAAGGAAGAAAGGTCCTTTGACGAAAATACATGAGAATAATAGATGGTAAATTGATCGAGTCGTCTGATTCAGGTCAGTTATTGGTCGAGTGCCATTTCGCGAATGCACATATGCACCGACGATTCGCTTGTGACTTTTCAGCTGTGGCATATACACCATACGACAGTATAAATAAAAGGATGAGAGTGCGTATATAGGGTTGATTCGTCGCTGCAGCAGCCAATTGTCGCAAGAAGAAGCAGAGAAGAAGACATTGCTGACACTGACGAAACCGGTGTCATCGACTGCACCCAAGTATATGTGCCACCTGTGCTTCTCTCTCTTCTCTCTCCTCGTCGAGACAGACACACAGCAGAGACAAGAATCACCCTACCTAGAGTCCCGTTACGTGCACTACGCGTATTTTCGGACCACCCCGATGCTATTCTCGATAGTGTCGAGGGTATTCTCGGCCGCTTGTTTTGACAAGAATCAACTCGATTTCCAAGTCTCGATTGGGCAAGTTTTATCACGAGTGACGTCGGTCATCGCGACTACGCTGCGGTTATTGCGCGAACAATAATAATAATAACTACAGGCGCAACTATCATCAGCCTCTCCCTCGTTAAAACGCATGAGATCCATGCAGAACGCGCGGTATAAGGATGATCATTCTTCGCGCCTTGCCCAATTCGACCTGTCGTCGATCCATCCATCTCTATCGTCTCGCGAATAAAAACACCCACGGTGAACAATATCATGCACGAACGGCCAGATTCTTCTCGCGCACTCTCCCAACCTGTTTATTTGAACCAGAGAATTAAACCTAAAATACGATCGACTCTCGCTACGAGCCGCCTACGTCAGCAGATACTGAAACTTCGGTAAAGCAACAAACCTCTTTCAGCCACAATGCAATTTAAGAGTTTCACCGGAAATAATCGTCCTGTCCGCAGAAGGGAATAAAAGTCTTGTTGAAGAAACATTAAATGTTTTTCGTTTATTTATTGTCAACAACCTTTTTTAATTAACGTTTACAATGAAGATTTTTAATTGTTGGCAATATCTTAAAGAATAAAGTATCAGAGTCTCACCATGGGGACTCGCAACAAGTTGCAAAAAATTAGGGGAGAGAATATATGTATGTAGGAAGATCAGGTGTGCATAAAAGTGCATTTTGCGAGGACGAGAATCATGATCGATAGGACGGTACGGTCCAACGATCCTCCATCTATTTTCGCACCTTCTAACCTATTTATATACATCGTCATACATACGGACAATGTTCCACTTCTATCGGCTGGCATATGCTGCATGCCGATACGTAGGCACGTTGCAGCAGTGGCATCACTCGCGGAGCGATATTTAGCCACGCGACGGTACACGTTTACCTCACCCATTCCGTGTACCGCGCTAAACTTACAACTTTACTCCCCTACGAGCCAAAATAAGCATCGAATTGTATATTTTTGGCTCTCTAATCGAGAAACCGTGCATCTAATTCGCGTTCGATTTTTGCTAACGTAGTCGTAGGTCACGAATGTGTTTACGATATGATGTATAAAAGTATAAAATAAATTATTTAAATATAGAATAACGTTTATATAAAGTGACGTATATAAAATAAAGGCGTTATACATCGTCGATACAGGAAATGTTTTGATTTTTAGCTATATAGGCGACGATTCACGTTTATAGGTGTACCGTGGTCATAACATGTACCGATGGAACTTGTAGGATATTACCCTTCTACGAGCACCGAAATAAGCATCCAAACATATAGTTTTGGCGCTCTAACCGAACAACGGTGCATCTGATTCGTGTTCGATTTTTGGTAATGTGTAATCTATTAGAAATACGAAATAATTTATTTATTATATACAAAATAACATTTTCAAAGTAATGTATTCAAAAAATAAAGACTTGCATCCTCGATGCAAGGAACGTTTCGATATTAAGCCACACGACGATATACATTTACACTTATATACCGCGATCGTAACATGTACCGATAGAACTTATAGGATATTACCCTCCCACGAGCACCGTAATAAGCATCGAATCGTGTATTTTTGGCTCTCCAATGGAGAGAAACGGTGATTCTAATTCACGTTCGATCTTTGGTCAAAAGGTAACGTAACATCGTAGATTGCGAAAGGGGCCGCAAGATTAATGTGTTTTCCGCAGATGGGCAGAGAGAGAGAGAGAGAGAGAGAGAGCGTGGGCTGCTGGCAAGGTTTCGATATATACCAAAAAATTCATACTTATATGCGTGCGTGTATTATACGTACATGCACACAGTACAGTAATTTTGTTCGGGTACAAAAATCAGATTGGATGACCAGAGGTACGTCGAGGCGGAACTCTTGTTCCTTTTCTCGACTTTTAGCTTTAGTTATAGTCACTATAGTATACGGCAAGGCGAATTCAGCGAATGCAGCTCTGTATATTTCTGTGGCACGGCTGCTCTTGTTTTACGATGGTGTTTAAGCTGCCTCTGACGTCAAAGACGAAAGTGGACAAGACGGAGGGGAATAAAAGAGGAAGTAAGAGCAGGACTCGAGCTTAAAGGTTGTTCACACCAGAGTCCCGGGTTCAATCGCCTTTTGGCCGATGCTGCTCGCGACGATGCGTTCTCCGGCACCGCGACGTCTCACACTGTAAACACCGACTCACCTAGATACAACTATTATATGCCCTCGCTTTATTTTCCTTCACTTTATACACGCTCGAATCAAGTTCGACGACCCTGAAACGCAAACACCATCCTACTCGGTGCAACAGTTTCGCTAATTTGTAAACGTATAGCTTGGAAGTATAAACACCCTTTGTAATTCAACTCGGTCTACACTTTTCTCATATATATATATATATATATATATACTTAACACTTAACTTCCTCCTCGATTCCAATAATCGCTACATCTCCGTACCATTCGTTCAATTCGGATCCATCTTCCCATATCACACTCGTTCTTAGAAAGCGTAGGTCGATCTATTGGCGTATCTATAAATAAATTCATCAGCTTCCTAGAAATATCCTTATATCCAATTTTCAAGTAATAAAAAGAGAGAACACACGTTGGATCAAAGAAAAGCTGAAATTATTAGCATTTCCTGGTTGAGAGGGTATCAGCGGGGGGGGGGGGGGTGGTGGTGGAAGAACGGTCGGCGACCCGCACAGATGAAAAAACTGCTTCCTAGTAATGACTGGGATAGTTTAAAAATACGCCATCGTCTTCCGAGCGGGTTCTATTAAAGGCTGTGAAAATCATAAATATAGATCGGCCATCAAATGAGAAAACGTGAGGCGAGTTGGATTACTCGCGTGACAAATATTATATGACACGAAAGATCGGCTGTCGAGGTTCGGTGTTATTAAGATTTGTTCGTCACGTTTCTACGAACTCGAGGCCCTTCCAACGTGATTTAAGTCGGTCGTTTTATCTCGAATTTGGGAACAGGGGCGAGCAGGACCGATTCGGAATTCGTCAGAAAGCCTACATACATCCATTATCTTCTTTACGCCGACGGAACCCGCCAGCAGTCTGACACACGAGCAACCGGAGCAACTGACACTTTGCCATGCCACCGAGCTGCACCGAGATACCAAAGAAGAATGAATGATAGATTCTGCTAAGGACTGTGTGTGTGTGCCTATATACTTATACATATACCTGCACGTGTATAACGACAAATGTAGGCCACACGTGAATTTTAAAACGTATCGACCTCTATTGTGCAAGGCACATTTTGGAACGCACGCAGTGGGGGTGTAATAAGGTTTTCGAGACAATTATGGAGCGATCTGGCTCTGCCAAAAAACTGACCACCGGCGACCAACGAGGATTGATAACCAAACGTCGAAAATCGAGTGAACGAGTGGGTGGACGTAGAGAGGAGGATTAATTAAATATTACACGCCAGCTGATGCCTCGACCACCGCTGATAAATAACTGTCCTCGATTTGGCTTTCGCAGCAATAATCTACTCTAGCGAGAATAGACAGTTTTAATTGACTCGAGAACATTGAAATTGGACCAAGAAGAGCAGCAAAAAATGTGTGTCGCGAAGACTAGCTCGTACGGAGGGAAACGTTGCTTATTGGCTGTTCAAAAATATATTCTATCGCACACGTTCCTAGTAAAAATTCACGTGATAACTTTATCAGGCTAAAGATATTTCGTAATTTAGAAGGACTCTCCGCGACCCTGGCCTTCTTTCCCCGAACATCGGCCGATTTCACCGGAGTCTCCTGCAGAACGTCGGGTTTATTTCGAGTTAAACGAAACGTGCCAGTCCCGCTTATGATTTGTTACTTTCCAGTTGGCCACCCTATGACGCACGTAGCTAGCCCGGTCATAAAATCCTAAGCCATAGTCGTCGAGCCTGATGATCATTGTTTCGAGAAAGCTCCCTGGAGAACTCGAAGCTTTCCCAATTTATTTTCCAATAATCTATAGAAGCTCCAATTTCTTAACGTTTTTTTAAACTAATCAGTTTTCGACGTTTAAAATAATTCGGTGAAAGAGTCTTCTTTTGCGATTATTTCTCCGTTGGATGATCGGACCACCCAAAAGCAACTTCGTTGTGTAAGCTTTCTTTGTACGTACGTATATATACGAATACGAGGTAAAAGCCTTCCGACGAAATGTCTATTAAAAGCAGAATGGTTGTTTTTAATGAGAGAAAAAAGAAGAAATAAAGGAAGAAAAATTTAGTACAGTAGTACTACACTGGAGAGATTCGACTTCCTTAATATTAAATGTATGTTCTGCGGTCTGCTAAAAGGGGAGAAACACTTGGAAAGAGCCTAGCAGTTGCTTTTATGAAGATGCAGTAAATCTTTCGGCTCTTCTACACCGCACCTGTTACCATCTTCGGCGCTCGTGACGCATGTGGATTGTGGAGTATTACTCGTTTCCCAGAATCGACGACATTTTATCTCGCTAATAATCATTTAAGTCGAAATAAAGCTTTTCGCTTCGAAGAAATCGTAAGAAAGACCTTCCCTCGATCTCTTGCAATTTTTAAAGAGACTTTCTGTGCGCGAAGAAAATAATCTTGCAATTTTTTCAACCATACAAACTGCGCATCGAAATAAAGAAAATTAAGTTTCTTCTCGTTCAACCTGTAATTACTCGGGTGTTTTTTTTTGTCAGAAAAAGGGAGGAAAATTCCCAACGCGTTTATACTAGATCTAATTTGATCTATATTGCATTTGTTCACGTGGTAGATGGACTAGACGGAACGGGGGTGGCTCGTGATTTTTAGCCCGACTTTTCCAACCCCTCTGCTAGCCCAACTAAGCATCTACGGAGTAGGCAAGACTATTTTTAGCCTGTGTTAATACCGAACGGCAAGAGGGTTGCCATGGATGGAGCTAAAAATAAGCAATCGATAGAACCGGGCTCGATGAAATTAAGCTTACAGGTGGGGCTATCGGTACAGATATCACTTATGTTTACATTTATTCGCCTAAAGAATAATTATATTTACGAAAACCCCTGACTATTTCTATAGTAAACTTATTTTCGAATATCCGTGTGAAAAAGAATTATTTCATTTCCAAATAAATCTTCATTTCAATAGTATCGATTAAAAAAATATTTCGTTTTAAGTGATTCAATGATTTGGTGGGTGAAAATTAATTGAATGGAATCAAGCTTAATCGTTTTCTAATTGAATTTTGTCAACAACGAGTAAATATTTAACCTTAGAGTGTTGAGAGGGAAAAGATTTATTTGCACCGAAAGATTGTTTGTCAGTATCTGTAGAAACATTCCATGAGAATCACGCGACCACAAGCTTTCCTTCGGGTTGCAGTTTCTGTCGTATCATTGACGATCCCCACCGCGAGATTATCGAATGCATGCAATTCGCTCGACAAACTTCAACTGAATCATGCCTCGTGTGTTGTACATACACCTTGTGTCTCGCCCCCTCCTCCAGAGTTTATTTCTATCAAAAGGTAACAAGATATAATTCGATTAAATTTACAAGAATAGACCGCATTGGCTCTGTTTACTTTCGTGTTCGGAACTCGGAACACGCTGCTCGGATAACAGGAAGGACACTTATTTTTATTCGCGCAATTCGCCAATCGTTTACAATATAAAGTTACACGTATTTATATTTATTAATATTATTTGAACCAGTTTGAATAAATTTTAACAAATTCCTTGCGTCCATTTTTTCACACAGCGTCGACTGCAAAGTGACCTGCTTTTGCGCTGCTTCGGTGTAATCTCACTTGCGCGAGCGACATTAGGTATATAAACACGGATGAAGAGAGTATTCCATAAATAAATAAATCCTCCCGGCGCGTTGATCCTTGATCACAAGATTCGTAAAGCGAATTTGAGCGTGTATTCGCCCCTGAAAAAGTTTATTTTCACGTTTAGCTATATGGTCAACGGTGTTCCAATATTAGCTTGATACAAATTCGCGAGAGATGCACCCCGAGTCAAACAATCCTGATCCTGAAAGATGCAATTGATGTAAAAGTACCCTAAGAAAGTGGCAATTTTTCAAGACTTTTTATCGACCGATCAGACAGCCTGCTTCGACAAAATTTTCTTCCAACGTATCTACAGGTTTCTGGAAAAGAGAAAAAAAGGTGAATTAATTGTAATAATTGTAAAGTGCGTGCCCTAATTACATACTAATATCGTATGGAATTTGATATACTAGTAGAGAGTGAGTATGTAAGAAAAAGGAGCTAGTGTGTGCACGTGGTGGGCAATTTTAAACATATCTACGTCAAAGAGAAGCGAGGATGATGCATGTATCGGATTATTCGTAGTAAGTCAGTCGTTGATGTAAACGCTATATACACACGCGGATCTGTCTCCATCCAACTGAAAGCTCAACACGACCTATAAAGTACTTTGTTCAACGAAAGATGTATCGGCCGTATATCGCGTTATTGCATCACTACACCGAACGCGATCGACATCACCCAGAAACGGGAGCCACACTCCCTTTGATGACGCAAGGGATTTAGTGTCCTGATAAGCCAATGTGACACGTAACGAGTAAAATTGTCTATAACTATATACTATATAATTATAATAAATTTACAGGAGAATTTTCCATGTTTTTCAAATTTAAATATCATGAAATGTTTTGTCTTAATGTGAGATTGGAGATTTAATTGGGACAAAAATGATATTGGTTTATTATGGATAATGATAATCGCAGTCACTATGATGTAATAATTTGTGATTCATGTATCAGAATGAGTAAACGCCACAGGCATTCTGTGAAAATTGATGACGTAGTGAAACGCTTCTTGCGTCACATCATGAGGAGTACCAAGCTAAGGGTGGATGAAGCGTGAATAAAAGGTATAGGGTAGAAGGGTATTTATTTCTTTAATAACAAAGGCGCGAACCTTTGCGTCAATGATAGCACGATACTTTTTTTCTTGGTATTACAAATACACGTGTCCTGTTTGTATAGAATTATATAAGCCAGTCACTAAAAGTCCTTTCTTTCAAAAAGACAAAAATTGTATGTGCAAGCTAATATTGTTTTATTGTTTAAAATCAGTGATAATAATGTAATACTCATAATTGTATAATAAAATTTCAATTTATTTAAATAAAAAAGTGTCCAAAAATCAGTTTAGCAAGTAATAATGAGAAACAAACTATTATATGTCAAAATCCTCTTTTCATCTTCAAGTTTAACGAGAATTTGCGATATTCGTGTTATTATCAAAATAGGCAAATATATATTCAAACTCATTTAAAAATGACTGAACAGTGTCTTGGTGATTAGTAATTATGATATTGTCATAATTACCAAAAAAAGCATTTCTCGTCCAATTTGTACTACCGGTGATTAACAATTCATGGTCAATTATAACAAATTTGTGATGCATTAATGATTCAAAACGTTTCATCCTTATTTGAATGCCTATGTGGTAAAAACAATTTTGTAAATTTTCAAATTAAATTTCTACAAAGAAATTTAAATAAAGAATAAAGAATTGTAAAATACCTGATTCTCTTAAATTATATCGTGAAGAGCTAGCATTTTCTGACATCGTGGAGTCCAGTACTATTCGAACAGCAACTCCTTTTTCATGAGCACGCAATATTACTTGCATCAATTGCTTACACGTAAAAAAGTATATACAGACTTCTAAAGTCTTTTTTGCAGAATTAATATAATTTACGACTTTTCTAAAATAAAATATCAAAGTTATAAAAAACAAAATACAACTCAACTATTAAAAGTTCAATATTTCAGTCTAAATAAAAAACCTTAAATTTTTAGCTGCACAGTGCCTCATAGGACATCTATAATTGTAATAGTTGTAATGCTTCAAACATTGTGCTGAATTTTCAATAAAGAACAAAACTTCTTGATGAAAAGGTTCTTTTTTTGCTAACTTTGTTACTATTTCTTTATTATTTTCATTCTTGTACTTCTTGTAAACATATAACAAGACTTCAGATAATAAAACTGATACGCCAACACCAAAAATCAGTCTTCCAAACATTATGAGCTTTTTATTCATGCGAGTTTTAATCTATAAAGAATATAAATCGTAAACATCAATTTTTTTATTTTGATATAAATTTATGCTTTACTCAATATGATTATCCCATTTGTAAAAGCGGTACTTAACCAAAATGGTCATATTTAATACTTCAGTAACAACTCCATATATTTTTATAGCAACTAAGTAAATTCGGGCATTTGCACCAGTGTGTACTAAAAGTATATATGTATATTACTATCTGTTTTTCGTTACCATGAAATTTAAGTATATAGTAATATACTTAGTGCACATTGGCGCATGTGTCCGAATTCGCTATTACTAAATGCAAACAAATGAGTAAACATACATATAGAATTATTCCCAAAACTGACCGCATATGATACAATAATTAATACATCTCTTAAAATAGATACTCCAACGATTGAGTTTTTGTTTAATTCCCTCTTATACGAACATTTATTTATACCAAATAAGCGTAGAATAATATTACAATAAATGTAACGTGCTCAAATTATTATTTCAATTGATTCATTAATTTTATGTCACGTACAATCAGTTATGCGTGTAATTATATAATAAAATAACGAAGTTTTGAATCTGTATGGCGACTCGTTCTGATATCAAATTAATTTAAAATGATCCTTTGACTCGTTGAGGTCCAGTATTTTCTTACGTATTTAATTACTTCAGCTTATATTTATAATAATGTATAACCTCCTCGCTGTTAAAAGTCAATCTTTAAATTTTGTATGCTTATCAAGTAGGCAGTAATGTTTTCCATCTCATCTAACTCGCTTAAACTAAGTCGTAAGGTTGATTTTGTTTGCAAACATTACCGAAAGAAACTTCAATAGGTCATCGCTTACCCAGAATGAATTCCAGCAGGTTAACGAAAGGTGTATAAATTTTCAATATATACTGTGCAGTTGAACAATACAAGTAATAATTGATATTGATTGTTAACCAAAAAATATTCTTTTTGTATTATTTTATAGTGTACGTGTAATTATTCATCATACACAAGATCGTAGTGTTCACGGTGTTTCAAATCAGATTCTTGGTTAGGTAAGCTACAGCTAAATAAGTCTTTATTATTACACTTACTTGCAGACCTTTTGGTAAATTTCTCGACCTCGTAAACATTTACTCTCTGAGCTTTAATCAAACACACACATAAATCAAGTAAAAAGTTTACAAGACCGGCTCACGGCGATCGATTTGTTTTTATTTTTGTATTGTTCCACCCTTTCCTTCCTCGTTAAATGTAATATTAAATTATATTAGATCATATAATTGTCTAAAATATGACCATTTAGTAAATAAAGTTTATCAAAAAATATATATGCAGTAAGTGTAATTTTGAAAAATCTAAAACTCGTATTAAACCTAACCTAAAACATAACCCGCCACCGGCTTGCTTTGCCTTTTCGTTTATCACAAAATAATGGTGTGTGACAGAAAATATATACACGATCGGCACGACACTGGCGGGCAACGGCCCGATAATGCATGTATATTCCTTTCCTAATTATTATACTTTGCATTGTTTGCATGTTGCACAGATTGATATAAAAAATGCTTAATTTTGTATGTGGAAGGTTTTATTTTAAAATCAATAGTGTTTTAAAGTAATTCCTTATTTTGTATCTTGAAGTATCAACGAATGGTGAAAATTCAGATAAAATAAAATATTCATTTTAACTCTAACTAATCTCATAACTCTTAATAGACAATTTATATCTCAAGGTTAGTTTAAGATATCCGCGTTCCGATTCATATATACATATTATATTCAATATTGTACATGTGCAACTCGGACAATAACGTTAATGTTTCGACCTGGTAAAATAAGCTTATGCTATAGAAGAAACATGCTTATAATTTCTTTTATTAATTCAAACGTTTTTATAAACTATATCAACAACTTTCAAGTATAAAAAAATATATATGTATACAAATTTTTTTTAAGCTACTGTGATTTATACGCGAATTTAGTATAAAAATTATAAAATAAAAATAAAAGTCAATCAGCTTGGTAAGCATTTTACCTATTTTTATTAATTGGATCGGAATTTAAACTTGACCAAGTTGCTTTGATAAGTATTCCTTATCTCTGTTCCACAAAATATTACAAATCTCATTTAATTGATAGGAACAGTGGATTGTCTCATTTTTTGGTGAAGATTTATTAGCATCAATTTTAATTACTTTGAGCTTCCATTTCTCTTCAAATTCTTTTACTTGTATATCTTGAACAGTTGAGCTTGACCATGGCTTAAATCTACAATGATAAAAGTTTATTACATATTTCTATTACTTTTGTAATATAATGCAATACTCACTTTGTACCAATTACTATGGTTGCTGGTTTCTCTTTAATAGCAGACATAGTATTCATAAGATATGGTACATCATTGAAGCTGGTTATGTCGTCAAATGAGAAAACGCAACAGATAGCATCAGTTTTATCTCTACATGCCTAAATATAAAAATAAAAATGTAACGTATAAAATAATCTTACTTAAAATTTGACCAATTCCAAAATACCTACTGGTAGTATATGGCTATATTTTTTTATACTGAACTCTGAGGTATCCCAAAATTGTAGTTTAAATAAAACAACTTTATCCCATATTTTTACAGGCCAAAACACATTAGTCTTCTTTATTCCATTCGTTTCACAATAGTTACTATTTAAGTCTGTTGTACCAGCTAGTCGTGCTACAATTGAAGTTTTTCCAACTCCGGATCTGCCAATCATAAAGATTTTGTAAGTGACTTCTTCGACTGAGGATGATAATGGTGGTCTTTCTAATATTCCTGAAATTGGCATTTTTTGTAATAATTAAATATATCTTCTAACAAAAACAGCAAATTGATTTAATAAAACATAGTTCCCAATACACAATAATTATGTTACCATAAAATCTTCTCTTTTTAGAAGAGTTTACATAAAAATGGTGCATCAATGATTCTCCTTCGGATGATGTTAACCAATTCATATTTACAGCATTCATATTACCACAAATAATTGCAGAAGCAAATATGTTATACAAATTTCTAATCAAAGATAATATGAAAAGCGGACATTACCGCTAAAGATGTTTACAGTTTGATTTCTGTTTACAATTTTGTTAAGTCTTAAATCTATTCTAAAATGTAGCGTTTAGCGTTCTTACAGGTATTGGCTTGGCGGTGCATTGAGCATCGAGTGCATTCTGTCTAAACAACACAGTTGAGTGAGCGTTCATTAATTCTTTTATGTGATTGGCTGAAGCTTCGATTAAAGCACAGCTATAGCCAATCAAATAAAGTCACTAAAGACTTGCTTAATTGTTGCTGATCTGTTGAGTAGAATGCACCATTTGTTTTTCCAATCCATTGATTCAGTGTTTCAGTAAAGTCTAGGAAAAGCTGCAAAAGGTTAAAATAGCATATTTGTAATAATCTATTCTGAATGCACCGCTCAACACGAGTGGACACACAAATATTCCGTTAAATTCTAGTTTTTTAACCAATGAAGCTTAGTCCCGCCTCTAATAGACCAATGAGAGGGAATGATCACCCTAAACTCGAATGAAACGAGCGCTTCCATTAGCAGTGAAGTTGGCATCGGTTGGAAATAAACACGGCGTTAACCAATAACATCTATACGTTATAACGTAACGCGTTGTTTCTTGCAGTGTTAAACCGCCACCGCCATATTGTATATGCAGCGCGGGGTACTGGCGCGTGCATGGGCTTTTTGTGAGTTTTTCCTTTAGTAAAAGTGCGTGAAAGACGGGAAATTAGAAGAAATCACGCGTGATGGATCCAGCTAAACTAAAAGTGATAGAATTAAGGGCGGAGCTTGCTCAACGTAATCTAGATACGAAGGGCAACAAACCTGTTCTCGTTGAAAGGCTTCGTAAGGCGTTGGAAGTGGAAACGGGAAATCGTAAGCTAAATATCTCAGATAGTAAACAAATTGTAAAATAATTCACCAGTAAACCTTATTTCTGTCAGCCTTCCCTTAGCTTTTCTATAAATCTTCATTATTTCAATTAAAAATCTGTTTTGTAGATATCTATGTACGTATGCGTGTCCATTATTGATAAATGTTTGTTTGCTGATTTTGAAATTTAAGAACTTTTAATAGCCAGTCTATACTAACTTTTATAAGTGCCATAAGTTTGTCTAAAACTGCAAGTATAAGAACTCAAATTTAAAATGTATCTTATTGATGATATTTAGGAATTTCAGTAAAAATTTAAGTAAATAAGATTTTAAAAGAAATTATTTTTTTAAAGTTTACATATATAATATTCTAAATTACAGTACAATTACTACTTCTTTCTTTTTTTTATTTAGGTTCTCATGCTAGACCAATTGTAGACTCTGAAGATTCTGGTGACTCTAGCGAGAGATCGGAATCATCAAGATCTCAGCATCCTCCCAGAACAACAGGCAGAGCATCCAGGAGCTCATCTGTTACAGCAACTACACCCACCAAAGCTACTGCAAGAAGTGGTTCTAGAGGTCCCACAACTCCTAATAAACAATTGTCTCCAAATAAGTCACAATATGATGAAAAGTCACAGGAACTGTTACCAACGATATCAGAACCTGATGAATCTGAAGTCGTACAATTTGAGTCTGATGAAATTGTAGAAAAATCTCAGGATAATGAACCTGAAGAAGTTCTAAATAATGAATCTCAGACTCTTTTAAATCAACGAATGGAAAAGACAGAGGAACGTATATCTGAGCATGACGAAAAAATGAATATTGATAACGAAGAAAAGCCTACTCTCTGTTCACCTAATAAGTCTGTAATATGTACAGCACCATCTTCAAATCCATCTAAAGACTCGACAAATGAAATAAACTTAACCAGTAAAAATGCTGAAATTGAAGATATAGAAATAGACTCTTTAAATGATAAAAAAGATTTATGTAATACTATTAAAGATATGAATGAATTAGATAATAGTCAAAATGCAATTTGCGATGTAGAAATGAAAGAAGAGAAAGAAGATAAAAGTAAAGATCTTGTGAGTGAAGAACATAAAGATGAAGAGTCTCTAGGTCAAGAACATAAACCCCAAGAGGCTATAGATGAAGAGTATCAAGGCAAAGAACAAACAGAAATGTCACATGACCAAATAGATTTAGAGGTAGAGAAATCTAATTCATCTGATGAAGGACAGCAAATTTCCCAAGAGGAAGAAAAAGAATTACTAAAAGATGACGAAAGGATGGACGAGGATAGTTCTGAATGCAAGGAAACTGTTAGCAATGATGAACCCATCCAAGAAGCTCCTTCCACAGAATTAAATGAACCTATTCAAGAGATAGACAATACTATAACAAAAGATAGTCAGGTAATTTGTGTATTCCTATATCTTTTGAATTTCAATTAATTCAAATAAAAATTTGTTCATCAATTTTGCTTGCAGGACTCTGATATTAAGGATAAAGGCACGGAAGCAGGAACCAAAGATTTGGATAAGCAAGACAGAAAAGATAGAAAACGCAGGAGATCTCTGACCCCTGTAGATGAACAAAAATGCCCTATATCCATGAAGCCAGAAGAAGAACCAGAATTAGATGATTCTGCATATACATTATCATGGTGTAAGTGAGAACTGTTTGATAAATAAAGATTTAACAATCCATTACAACTTTTATAAGTATATGAACTTATGTTGTGAATTTGTTATTACAGATGACTCTGATTTAAATTTAATTATCAATAAAGATGGATTTCTTTCTGCTACACCAATGCACAATGATGGTTTTTGTTATATATGGGCTGGAGCCAGAGCTTCATATGGTTTTTCCTCAGGGAAAATATATTATGAAGCTAAAATTACTGAAAACTGCTCTATTAACGTACCAAATCAGGAAAACGCACATGTGCTTAGAGTGGGGTGGTCAGTAGCTCATACAACTTTGCAACTTGGAGAAGAGAAATTGAGTTATGGGTTTGGAAATGATGGGAAGAAATGTACGGAGAATGAGTTCACAGAATATGCACCTGAATTTAGTAAAGACGATATTGTTGGATGTTATCTTGACATGATAGACAACAATGAAATTAAATTGTCTTATACAGTTAATGGAAAAAACTTAGGAGATGCATTTATTATTTCTAAAACAGAACTTGGAGATAAAGCATTGTTCCCGCATATACTTAGTAAAAACTGCACTTTCATTTGTAATTTTGGACAAGAAGATGCGTGGAGCGGGGAAATCTTAGAAGGATACACGCCAGTAGGAATTGTGGACTTGAATGATAGAATTCCTGGTCCACAAAGACCGTTAAAAAAAGAAGACTGTGAAATAATCATGATGTGTGGATTACCTGGAGCAGGAAAAACCACGTGGATAAAACAATATACTAGTGAACATTCAGATAAATGTTACAATGTATTAGGTACAAATAACTTGATCAACAGAATGAAGGTAATTATAAAGCATTACATATTATATGCTAGTAGTTCTTACACATTCTTCAATAATGATAATTTGGTCTAAAACAATCCCTGTTTTTCTTCAGGTATCCGGCAAACCACTCAAACAAAGTTTCGAAGGACGATGGGAAATACTGTTGGATAAATGTAGCCATGCTCTAAACAAATTATTAGAAATTGCACCTACCAGGAGACGTAATATTATCATCGACCAGGTAATAGATAACTCGATTTACATATATTTTTCGCCTAATCATGAATTTCAAAGTTATCAAAGTAAATGTCTATTTATAGCCAAATGTATACGCATCTGCTCAAAGACGCAAAATGAGATCCTTCACCGGCTATCAGCGAAAAGCCGTGATTGTAGTACCATCAGACGATGATTTTCAAAGTCGAAGTAAAAAACGCGATGAAAATGAAGGCAAAGACATTTCCGATTCGTCGATGCTAGAAATGAAAGGTCAGTAATATAGTAAATTTGAAGAAAATGCTTACATTTAAAAGAAGTTTAGCTTTCAGTGTATACAATGTAGTAAACCATTTATATGCTGATTTTAGCAAGCTTTAGCGCACCAACAATTGGAGAGCTCTTTGATTCCGTGGAATGGGTAGAATTGAATGAAGAGGAAGGCAAAAAATTAATTGAGAAATATAACAAAGAAGGCAAGGAAGCAGGTTATGGAACGCAGCAAGCTAATAAACGACCACGATTTGAAAGAAGTGATAACAGAGATAATCGGGACTCCAGGAATAATCGCGATAGTGGTAGAGACAGCAGAGATCATCGTGATAGAAGAAGCAGCTGTAAGTGTCAAATACTGTAGCAAAGACTTCTCCGATTTATTGTGAAAATATAATTCTCATAATAAAAATTATTAGACCAAGATAGAAATCGAAATTCTTCATGGAGAGGCGGCAGTAACATGGGTGGCGGATGGAGAGACAGACCGAGAGGCGGGCACATGAGACCACATGGTGGTGGCTACGGACCTCCATTAGGTGGCTGGCGAGGAAGAGGCTCTTCTACACCTCATCGTATCCCAGACAGGAGAACTGGTGGAAGCTCCGATAGGAGGCAAAACGATAGGAACCGATCTTCAGGATCACGGCAGAATAATTGGGGCAGTATGAGGTATGTTTAACGGTGAACAATAATAAATGAATTAATTATTATTATATTATGTTTTTTCTTTTCTTTTTAGTAGTTACCAAGGATCTCATCAATCTAACTGGAGTCAAGGTGGTGGTGGTAGCTGGCAGCATGGCAGTGGTGGTGGTGGTGGTGGTGGTGGTTGGGGTCAAGGAAATAGTTGGAGCCAGCAATGGGGGGGTGGTGGTGGCGGTACCTGGAAAGGATACGGGCAAGGCTCATATAGCCAGGGTAATTATCAGCAAGGCTATGGAAATGGAAATTGGAATAGTTCAAACCAACAGTATTACTCCAATCAGTATTGGGGCCAACAGCAGCAATCGGGACAAACAACTGCAGCTGGTGGCCAAGCTGTAAGCAAACAATAATCCACCACAGTAAATGTTACAAGAGTGGAACAGAAAGTAAGGTATTGATGTCCCAAATCATCCTTGTATATATAATTGTGAAATGTTAATTGCAAAAGCTTATAAATCCGACAAATATGCCATAGTTTCTATATTTCATACCTATAATTTGAGCAGTGGATAAAAAGCATTGAATATTGGCTTACCATAAGAGAGATAATGAACTGAAAGCAAAACTCACTTTACCTCACTTTCTGCTTCTTGCCCGCGCGGTAAAGAAAAATTGAAGACAGGTATCAGAATATAATACACATTTTAATATATACAGGATGATGAAATATGTTATACAATAGGTTTATGAGATTTGTATAATACGTTTGCCATGAAATTTAATGTTATTAGCATAATTTAATACCTATTTCATTCATAAACCGTTGTATACACATCGCTAAGTTTAATCCACCCTTTAATGTTACTTTATTTTAGAATCTGAAAAAATGTATCAAACATAACGTCATATATTGTTTGCCTTTTTTTTACAGGTAAACACAACCGAAGAAGTAGCAGGTGGTAATAATACGGTAGGAACATACAGCTACCCTCAAGAGTGGCAAGGATACACAGAAGATTATGCGTATCCTGATCATAGCGGTACTGCAAATACCGAGCAGATTCAACACCACAAGTAGAAATTAAATTTATTCCAATATGAGTAGTTAAAAAGAGAGCAAAAATCACGTTTGTGTTTTGGTATATTGCAATGTATAAGTTCAATGGTGAATACTACATTGATTGATAGTGATGAACAATATGCTTTTATAGATTGATAAAGATTAATGAAACGATATACAACGTAATCACTGAGGATTTCGTTGCTTAATGTATGATGTACTAAAGTATATTATACAAAGTAATCTATTTTACATTGCAAATGCGGTAAGCGTCAAATATATTAGAACTTTGAATTATTTTATAATAGTAAATAAATTCATTTTAAATATATCTAAAAGTGAAAGTGCATTGATGTTATGTATTGTTAAAATGTTTGTGACACGTTTAAACAAGTAGTCGGATGTAACAAGTAAGGGGAAGAACGCTACATACATGGATACGAGTGTATACATAGTTCGACCACGGTTTAATCAACCCTCTCGAAATTAACCGTATTTCACAGTTAAGTAAATTTAACATTAAACAACAGTTATTCCGAGTCAATATTTCTTACTCATTTCCACATTCGTTCTTATGTTTAAACAAAACTTTCTCGTTCCTGTCTTACGCACAACTTGATTTATTCAGTCATTTTTCATATTTATTACTATTAATGTTTGGAATTTAAAGCGTCGAACATCCTTCATTTTAAATAGTGCCATTATTTGAGATTAATCTTTTGAAGGGTAATCTTTTGTTACATCTTGAACTAATTAATCCGTGGTCTAATAAAGCACTCACATATGGGCATATATTATACTAATTGATATATCAAGACTAATACAAAGGTTATTGAGTTTATAACGGAAAACTTGTAAATATGTACAAATTTCGCAATTATATTATAGAAAAACATAATTGCAGCTTTCAATAATTTCAACAAAAATTTATAAGAACCTAATAACATTTTTCAATAAATATACAATAAAAAAAGAAAAATTAAACAGATTTTGTTATTAACTTTGTCTTATATCGTCTACACAACTATAAAAATTAAAAAGACATTCATTAGTTTAATAAAAGTACAAATATAGTGAGCTTTATACGATCTTGTATTCTAAATGATCTCTATTTAAAATTGCGCTTTCTATATATTACAGTTTTCTCGCAAGTATGTTTTATTTAACGAACATGTTTTTCATTGGCAAAAATACTTGAACATTTGGAAAAACTTATTTTTTATTAAATCTGTTTATATCTTTATCATGGTTTTTTTAATATGTATTCATTACCTAGTGAACTTCCTCTATCTCAATACACCTTGAAACTTGATGCACTTTAAAGACTCTTTCAGCTACTAAATATTCTGTTAAACTTATTGTAAATCTATCTGTATTTAATTTCTTTTAAAAAGCCTTTACTAATCGAAGAAAATCAATATGAGCAACAGTCCGTTTGAAAAATACTACTGACAGAAGCACTTTCATTTGAAAATGTATATCGAATGTAAAAGATATAAATAATCAGATGATGAGTATAGTTTTTGAAGCGTAAAGCAAGTAAAGGTATAGTTCGGCCGAATGCAAATCACTACTATATAAATAAGTTGTCTTATTACCTTCTTCTCCTAAGGCATATTGTACAGTGTGTGCTGTTCGAAATTATAGTACTTTTTTGTAAAGTTCCCTAAAACTTATGATATAAATAGCTTAGGTAAGAGTATAAAGATTTAATACTGGACAAAAGATGAAGTATGTGACATATTTTTTAAGAAATAACCAGAAATTTATTTAATCTAGATATATGGAATATCCTATTATTGCTACGTTACCGCGATTAAAAGTTTTTGGCCATGTTCAAGACACCCTGTGTTGAATTAATCAAGCACGTAATGATCGAATTTTTCTATACGATAAAATGTCTAGGATAATAAATATATAATCTATAAACTTATTTGTTGATAAAAATGTACAAACTTATTCATAAAATAAAATTCTTCTATTTAACAGAACTGATTCCTCATACTATCCCTCAGCTTGCACGAAGTAAATTAATTTATGTATTGAACAGTTATTAATGAAAACATAAGACCATTATGATATTCCATTATTTTCAATTAAAAAAGTAAGTCTTTAATTTAAGCAAATAGTACATTTATATTCACATAGTGCTTTCTTGCTTCTCAAAACCATTTTTGTGAAATAGTCTCTATTCATGCAAACACAAACTGAAAGGATAACATTTTTTAATATATAATGTTATAGGGATTTTTCTTATTGAGTATAAAATAAATATTTCATATTTATAATGAAATAAAAAGACAAAATATCTTTTATTACTGTATAACATGATTATATTTCTGTCGATTTTATCGACTGTTGTATATTATATGTAAAATCATACGAATTACAAACAATTGCATATCTTTATATACAGCAATAAAAAAAAAATCATTGTAATTGCATAAGATTCGCATTGCATAATTTAATTTGATTATGATTATTCAAATCAATAATATCTATTTACCGATAAATAATTAAAAAATTCATAAACAATAGAAGATGATTAGTTTACAACCAATAATATGTTATAATGATGAATTAAAACGTATGAGTTACAGCAAATGTAAAGCTTAAATACTTGGATTCAGTCGCTGATTAAGAAAATGGACATGGCTATTTTTTACTTTAAAATCTCCTATTTGTAAATACCAACCCAAACCAGACATTATAATTGCGTAAGAAACGATCAGCTTATATAAAGTTTTACATAGTTCTTTGAGATGTTAAAAATAGAGAAAAAGACCGTCACTTAAAGTTTTGTATACGTTGATTATTAAACATAATTAAGCATAAAAATAATAAAGGCGAACCGTAATGCCACATAAGGATCAAATAATTTGTTAACAAAAAATTTATGTAGAAATTTATAAAAAATTGCATGCATGTTAAATTATGTCTGTGAATCCATAATTTCTTCATGTCAGGTTTTAGCAGTTATAAATTCAATTATCTTTATGTGAACAAATAAATACTATTTAGCAATTTGCCAATTTTATAATAGGAATATAGAGTAATTAGAAACGATGTAACTCGTGCCTAAACCATTAATTTATCTGTCAAAATGTAGCATTGTGTTTAATGTAATTAATAATATGACAGCTAATATTTCGAACAAAAGAAAATATAAAAAATATTTAAACGAGATGTTTACATGTAGACTATATTGAATATCGTATGCATTCACTCTATTCAATAATAATAAATATGAAACTTTAAATGTATATGTACATTTCAGTGGTTTTGCAATAATTAACTGCATACTATACTGTTAATAAATTAAATACATTAGTAAAAGTTTAACTATTATCCTAAAGAGTCTACTTTACACTTATTTCAAATAACACTGGGATTATGAAAAATATAATGTCCTTTTGTGCAGAAAGCATCACACGTATTTGCTCTCAGTTACATTAGTATCTGCTAGCCTATATTATTTTCTAATCCTTCTTATGTTCTCCCATCAACGGCCCGATTTCATGCAATATATTATCATTTTGTACATATAAATGTGGGCGTTGTTAAATTATTTTTCGTTGGGGAGACTGCAGAATTGTACAATTAATTCTATACATTTTTGTAAATCTTAATTACATAGAAAGTAGCCTGCTGCTTTTATGGAACCCCGGAAAATATTCCTACTGTATTTTTCTTTCAATTTAATTTTCTATATTTGCTACGAAAGTCTTCAATTAAATAGAGCACAATATTTTAGCTCAATTTAATTTGGAATTTTTAAATAATTAGCTTATTTTTATAAAAACAATCCAATTAGATACATAAAGATATAATCAAAAACTGCTTGATGCTTAAAATTGATTCAGATGTTCAAGAACTAATCGTATTATAAGTAATATGTGTTCTTGAAAATATAAACAAAATCTATAATGCCCTAATTACATTTCTTGTAGTTTTATGCCAATGAAAATTGTATATAAAAGATCTCGTTAAATCTATTCTAAGAAAACTTTTTATGGGGCATTATTCCCTATGTAAATTATATAAATGGACGGGACACGAAGAAGAAATAGTCTCCTTACCGCTATTCTTTCTATAAATTGGATAGTAGTAATAATCTTACTGATAGTGGAAACCAAGTGGTAAACCAATTATTTAATTTACAAATTATAGAACATCGTAGATAATTGCTACCTACGTAAAACGCTATAGATATTATAGAGACGTCTCCCAATGTCACGGATTAAGTCCACCGGGTCTTTTACGATTTCGTCGATTCCTTTCCAAGAGAAATGATAGATCCAATGGATCTTTTTTGTTAGGCATCTTTTGAAGAAGATTAAGTAAAATTTTATCTAGCTTCTTTTTCTGTTCTTCTCTCTGCGAAATCAAGAGGAATTAAATGAAATTTTAAATTTTGTCTGTACATACTTCATAAGATTTTATTTCAAATGAAAATAACCTGTGCGTAAGAAGTAGCAGGTGTAGTAAGGCATATCATTTCACCAGAACGCCGTCTAGTTCTACCAGTTGAAGATTTATGTTGTTGATCCTTATAATTTGTTCTAAGTGAATTATTTGCTTCAGTTTTAATATTGGTATCTGCGTCGTGATTATTATTCTTTTTCTTATCTTTAGGCATTTTACTATTGAATTGAATTCCCTCAAGACTGTGCGGCTGCAATATGAAACAACCAAAGTTAATAAGTACTATTTATAAAACATGAATATAACTTGCTAAAATTTATTTTTTATTTTACCAAATAAGTGCGGTAATGTTTGATCCGTTGAGGAAATATTTCAAAGGCGTATGGTTTCGTGCATACTTGATGTCTAGATCGAGCAACTTTCGTAAAGAATCGTGCAGCGCGATCAACGCGATATTCGCAAACATATGTATGCTGGGGCGTAGATCCAACAGGACGTCCTAAAGTAGTAAACGAAAAATTAAAAAAAAAAAAAAATTCAATTTGTATCGCATTTGCTATACATAAGTATACGAGTATCATTCATACCTTTGCAATATGTGCGAGGATCAAGTACCCAACACCGTTCAGCGACAAGATCACACGGAACTGCTTCATACAGCGGAGCACATACTACTTCATTTTCATAAAATTTACGAGTAGGCTCATGATATGTTTCATGCGGCCTCAAATAGTGATGACCAAACACGAATCTTTCTCCACTGAAAACCACAAAAATAGAGATATAAAATAAAAACATTACACATAAAATTATTGCAAACTTACGCATTATTCTTCCAGAGTCTTTCAATTCGGAAAATATCCATCTGTTCGTAATCTGGTTTTTGTATGGTTTTGTACGTGTGTTTTTCAGGAGTATCCCGTAGTACATACACTGTGTCTCCTTGACGCAACTGTAAATCACCTCGGAGTAATGTCACATAATGTTTCTTTCCTTCTTCTTCCTCTTCACCTTCCAGAAGTATTTCAAGGTCAACTGGCCGTGGTTGACATCGTTCGCACAAATACGATTCTGCGCTAGTATCAGCTTTAACACAATCACAATGCTGCCAAACAAGACAACGCTCGCATTGTATCATTAACCCTTCATCCCTATAAAATGAAATAAAAACATTTATATATTTATAAATTTTGCAATTTCATGAACATGAACTAAGAACGAAAGGTGAAGAATCATTACCTATGCAAGCCACAAATACATCTGATAACATCTTCCTCCCCAGCTGTTGATCCACGAGGTGGTAGGAAGCCTTGGGAAGGTGGAGAACCTGTAGCTTCAGTTATAGCTTCAACAAAATCAGGTTTACATCCCAGATATAGTTTCCTTAATCGTGCAGCAGCAATACCAACTTCCGATGTTCTACCGAAAAATCTCACATTGTTGTCAAACAGTTTAATCATGTCTTGATCAAATTGCTCCGCAGTTTTATAATGACCTGTGCCGATACATTGATCTATCGTACTTAAATCTATAGGATCTATAATTTTCTCATAATATTCTGGAAGTTTTCTTTTGGTAGGCAAATTCATAAACGAGGTACATAAGAGTTGATGATTTTCGTCGTTGGCCGTTGTGACAACTGTGTATAATTCTTTCAGTACCTTGGCCAGCTTTGCCGTTTTGTGGACTTCAGGATCATCTTGCGCCTGCGCAAGTCTTCTAGTTCTTACCGTACGTGGATTGTTGTTAGTAAGAGCGGTCAATTGAGAATAAAATGCATCCGATTGTGTTTTCGAGTCTCCTAAACTTTTTTCTTTCGCAGCCTGAATTCCACCAATCTTAGTTTTACCGTTCTGAATGTGAACTTGATTAACAAGGGACTTGAGTCGACGAACTTTTTCTAGATTTCTTAAAAGGAAACAATGATGCTGCTGAGCAAAAGAACGTTGCTGATGTGACATTGGTTTCAGTTGTGGCGTATGGATAAGACTGGTTTCGCCAACTTTACGAGTTTTAACAATACCCTTGGAGTTGGAAGATTGAACAGTATTGGACTTTCTATTTTTTCTTGGTCGGCCAACCGATCGTCTCTCGTTATTTTCCGATTGAGACGGGAGCGAAGCAACGGTTCTCGACACTCTTTGACTTTTACCGCCAATCACTCCTCTGCAAGCGTTACTACCGCATCGACACTCTTGCCCTTCTGAAGGATTAAAGAGAGCGAAGTTGTAATCATAAGTCAACTCCTCACCAGGTTTGATATTTCTCGATGCGAACAATGCCATCCTTGGTAAACCGTGGACGCTCCATTTCTGCATCTCGCAATTTGGCTCGCAAGAATGATTTACAAAACGACCGTCTCCCCCCATTCTGTGCCCGTCGATTACAAGACCCCCGTCCAGGTGTAAACAATAGTGGTGTGTATCATTCGCATACCTAGTTGCCATTCTTGACTTAAACTCCCTTTCCGAAACAACCTCGCCGACATACTCAAGGATGAAATCGCCAGATTTAATGGCTTGCTGGGTTCTTACACCCCAACCTTTATCTTCCGTCATAAATCTTTGCAGTCCCGGTGACCATTCGTGCTTTTGGATCTTTTGATTCTCACACTTTTCACCACATGGGCATAGCTGCGGAGAGCATTCGCTAAATACCATACGATTTATACAATCATCCCCACATCCACTTTCAGGCTTGCATTCGCATGCTTGCGCCTCGTATAAAGTAGTAGGTTTTACATCATAATAAATATTTGTTCGAATCTTTTTGTAATTCCAGGATGGTACCAAATCTCTTCCATTGAGTCTCGAGTGGGCATGCAGCCACCATAAATCGTATGGCAATTGGAAAGGCATTTTTCTCTGCCGTAAAAGTTTACCAGATAATATCTCGTTTGCATTTTCTCCTGAGTCACAAAGAAGTTTATTTTTTCCTCCGCTGTGATCAGTAGTTGAAGCTTTCTTGCGTTCGTCATCTTTACCGTATTCAGAAATAATTTCCGTCTGTAAATAGCGTTTCTTCCATCTTGCCTGTTTTTTCCTGTTGTGAGACGACCCTGAATGTTTCACTGGCTCATGGTCATCACTTGCAGCAACGTCGTTACTTGGCAAAATTTCGCTTTCGGTATCGTAACCCGTGCTTCGTAATCTTTTCGGATTTCTCGACGTTAGATTGCAAGGACTCGCTGAGCCTCGTCTTTTTTTGTGACTATTATTGAAACAATTTAATAACTCCATTTTTATGTTAGTTTGAGAGCTCACACGCTCAAGCTTCTTCAAATTTTCTTCGTTTAACTCAGCAATACGCTGATTCTGATTGTACCTAACGAGAGATTCCTCCAAAGGTGCATTTTCGTCAAATATTTTAGATTCCTGAACAGTTTCACGTTTAATGGGACATATTTTTTCAGACGCTACGCTGGTATCAGATTCTACAAGATCCTTTCTTACGCGAAGCTGTCCTGGACAAGCTTCTACAGAAACATCGTCCGAGGGTGTAATATTCGACGTCTCATTCTTTGCTAAGTTAGCAGTCTCCACTTGACACAAAGTTTTATTACACACCGGATCTTCCGCACTCATAGCATCGACAACGGGAATAGCTGATTCTGTTCTACTTAAAAGTAAAGCAGCTTTATCGTCTATCGCACCTTCCCTATCATCTTCATTATCTTCGTCGACGTCTGATACTGTATTACGAGATTTTGGAACTCGAGCTATGGTAACAGATTTCTTGGTTTCAGTTGTCTCATTCACCGTTGAAGGCAGCTTCTTCTTCTTCTTCTTCTTTAACGTAGGAAATCCTGTACGATTGATCGTTTTCCTTCTTCTGATTTTTTTCTTCGTCAGGATCAAAACTGCATTTGGATCCAGAGAACTTGGAAGACTCATGCTGCCTTCGCTTTTTGAAACCTTGCAATCGGCAATAGCCTCAGATTCTTTTGAAGAATCGGATACGCGGACCTCACAGTCGGTTTTTATCCTCTTTTCATGTCTGCCAGTTTCATAAGGTACCTCAGTCTTTTGGATCCGTTCCAATTGAGTTTTATCAGATTTAATCGAGATTTCACTAGATACTTTTTCCAATTTATTAGATTTTTCCGCAGCATTTTTTAAATTCTTCTCATTAGAAGACTTTTCTAACTTGTCTGCTTTTTCTTGCGAGTACAGTACATCAGCTGTCAATTTGGTTACAGTGACTCGTAAATCTTTAATAATTTTCTTCTTTCTTCGAGGTTGAACTTCCAATTGATTCAATGGCTTATCTTCAAAGGAATCTGAATCCTGCCTCCCTGAGCACACAGATTCTTCAGCATCCCGATGACGTTTCTTAGGTGTAACAGGTACTGTATCTTTTATGGAAGAATTTGAGCTTTCACCATATCTCGTTATGGTAGCCTCAATAGCTTCTTCTATATGGCTATCGGTACAATTTCCTTCATTTGTATTTGAATCTGTACCGCTGGCGTTAGAGCTCTGCGAACTGTGAGGACTAGAAACATGATAATGTCTTTTCTTCAATGGCAAACGCTGCTCGTTTGGATTAGAATTAGTGGTGGAATTCGTGCTGTTCTTCGAATCTCCGTTAGACTGATGAGTTTTCTCCTTTTTTAAACGCCTTTTGAGCTTTTGATCGTCGTTAGAATTTACATCCCCTTTCCTTTTCTTGGTAGGCTTCTTCACTCGGAACATTTGCGGTAATTCGGAATGGTTAGAGTTAGCACTGCTTCTACCTAAACTGCAAGACTTTGAGAAGCTTTCAATTAACTTGTCCAACTCTTGTAAAATACTTGGATCGATTCGTATGGGAGTCTTCGGAGGAGCTACTATCCTTCGGCGGTGTTTATGATGATGATGTTTATGAACATTCATCGGTTGTGTACCCTTATCTTGTGTTTTAGCTTCTTGAATCCCATTTTCCGATTTTAACGCATTTCCGGTAACTGGTAATGACACCAATGCTTGGACATCAGACTCATCAGTTTGGCAAACACTTATACTCTTTTTGCCATTCTTATTTTCTTTCAAGACACGTCTTGAAATGGAAGGCAACGATTTTTTAACAAGATGCTGTTGTTTCTTACTAGTTACCGTGCCACTGTTATTCCTATTTTCTTTCAAAGTTTTCTTACTTGAGCTAACAGGTTTTGGCTCGTTAAAAGTTTCTTCACCAGCTGATTGTTTTTGACGCTTAGATAAACTCAAATTTTTATTATTAGATGAGCATGATTTTTCTTGTCTTGCTTTTCTGCTGTTTCGATTATCATCCTGCGGTGTTTCTTTCATGGGTGCTTTACTCGCACTGGTAGATTTGCTAATAGATTTAGGCCGTACCGGTGGGGAAATTTTCTCAGTCTTTTTAATTGTTTTTTCCTGAATAACTTTGGCTGCAGCACTGGATTTCTTTTTTAGACACGGCTTTTTGTCTTTCACACCTTTACTCCCGACGGACGAATTTTCTTTTCTGGATTGCGACGTAGGAGCTTTACTATGATTACTTTTAGTTTTCTTTTCCAACGATGTTTCATCCTTACTAGTTTTCTCTTCCGAAATGGAATCTTGTCTCTCGTGTTTCTCCAGCTTCTCTATTTTCTCCACTACTTCCGGCTTTAATTTGGGCCTACCAGGCCCACGTGGTTGCGTAGAGACAATTTTTGCTGGTCTACCAGGTTTTCGTTTTGGAGGGTACAATACTCTGTCTACATTAACCGCTGGTTTTGCCGCAGCTGGTTGGACCGGTGACTGAGATGCTACCGGTGGACTTACAGGGCTTACAGCTAAATGCAAAGGACTGTTATCTACAGATTGAATACCAGAATCCGGTGAGACATTTGAAATGCATGGATATTCAGGATCATTTAATTTCTTGCTGAGCTTGCTCCGCCTCTTACGGGGTTCTGATAACAGAGCAGTTTTTTCAACAAACTGCTGTAATAAAGTAGAACTATACACAGGTACAGGATTTTGTTCGGTGTTTTCACTAGTGTCCGAATCTGCTCCTAGCGACATTCGTTCGATGGCCTTTGAAACTAATCGACCACTTTCAGAATCTTCGAAACCATCAAACGGCGCATCTTCGTGTTCTTGATCCGGCAAAATTGCTGCTAAATCTTCTTGATTTATTTCCTGTAGTGGCTGCTGTTGTTGCAAATTCGCATGTTGAGATGACGCTGCGTTGCTCACCGACGTATCTGAATCGTCACTGCTGCATTCCGAGGACTGATTTGTAAAAAAAAGAAAGAAAAACATAAATTACATACAAAGTTACCATTAACGCAATTTAAATAAATTTCTGATATTAAAGATATACGTGTAAATTTACGATATAAATCATACACAAGTACCTTTGTACTACAAGCGCTTTGTTTAGATTTTTTAAGAGTCACCTTTTTACTCTTTTCACACTTAATTTTTTCAATTTCTTCTTTCCTTGGACCCTTCATAGTTATTTTTAATTTAAGCGCACCCTAACAGAGAAATTATGTTTATATCCATGAATCATAACATCAGGAATTAAATATAGTTACCTGCTCAAAATTTGTCTCCTGAATTGAAAAAGTTTGTTCGCTGCGCTCTGAAGTGCAATCAGAATTAGTTTCAGTATCTCCGTCTTCTTCCTCCCCACTGCTATCGTCGTCTGACTCTGAATTTGAGTCTGAATAAGAGCAGCTACCTTCGGATCCAGCAGAACTATCGTCATCGGAATCAGAATCTTCTTCAGAATCAATCGAGCCTGGCCCTACACAAGGATAGATAAGTATTGTAATAAATATAATAACCATATTTAGCATCATAAATTAAATGAAAGAATTAATTCTCCTAGTATTTACCGTTAGGTCCATTAGAAGGATCCCAACTGCCACCACCTTTTATGGCATCCATATCAACAGTAGAAGGTAACTCTCGCTCATGTTCTCCATCATTTTCTTCCCAATTCCAATTCTGCAATTCTAATTCTGAAGGGTGATGAATAACAGCACTCCATCCTGAATCACCAGACATTTTTCAGCTTATCTGACATCCAGTAGGACCGAACAGAATACCATTCCTCACAATTTTGTTCAGTCATTAAGTTTCTGTGATAATGCAGATGTCATATCCTTAATTAGCTTCACCAATAAGCTTACTGTATGATCTTCTATTTTTCTCCAAATATCTCCCCAAAAGCCTATTTTCACATGATCTTATCATTTGGAGTTAGTTTACAGACGAATATTTTCACTGCAATGCAAAGAAACAGACCTATTATACAAATGATCCATCACAATTGTATTACAATTGTAGCAGCAAAAATATTTGTTATGTAGGGAAAGGATGAAATTGTCACAGTCAGTATTCACCAAGAATTGAAGTGGAGAGAGGTATTTAGTGTACTTTTTAGAGGGATACTGTACCTAGAACGTTTGGACTAATTCGGCGTGAATGAATAAATAATAAAGCAGGTATCGCGTAATCGCTAAGAAACAGACAGCTGTTTCTTCATTAGGGAAGGCAGATGCGCCAGCCACCAGCCGCCAGGTGCATCGGAGGTGGATGGAATTGGCGCGAAATGTTGACGAATCAGTTGAAGCAACTATAGACGTTTATTGGTATTTTTCATTGCAGAGCATCCGAATGATTTTCCAGACGGCACGTGAAACGTTTTTACTCCTATGATACGCAAACTATCCCTATTTAGTGATAAACACAGTTAGAAAGTTTGATGTTTACGTTCCAATGCGTGCTCACAAAATGGCGTATTCTTGAAAACGTCCGATCCGCTTTTTGGTAGATGAACGACCGATAGATTTTCACTTATACTTAGCATACGACTCAAATATATAGTAATACTTAGGAATTGAAATACACTTTTCAATTACTCCCGCGATTGCGGCTGTCTCTCTAGGATTCCAAGAAATTCACATATTTTTCGAGAAATATCGAAAACGCATTGCATTTTGCGAACTTCCTTCCATCGGTGCTGTGTGACCTCACTGACTCCGCGTTGCGGCGACTTCTTACAACTCCAATCACTTAACCGTCGGTAAAAAAGCTATTGTCACTTTAAGCCATAGATAATATATATTAAGATTGGCAATCATTGCGCAAATCCGCTACTTTTTCTTTTCTACATATACTTGCTGTGCTCAATGTTCCAATCACTTAACCGTCGGTAAAAAAACTATTGTAAATTAGGGCCATAGACGATATACATTTAAGATTGGCGATCGCTGCGCAAATCTGCTACTTTTTCTCTTCTATACTTGCTGCTTCCCCTCAAGAATACTCAACATAAAAAGGAGAGACAGGGGTCGTAAAAATAAAAAGTGACATATAATTTGTAATATAATAATGAGATATATAAATAAATATTAACAAATTTAGGATTAAAATGTTAAATTTTATATTATATAACATAGCGCAACGCACTGGAGAATTGGAGATCGAGTGGCCGAATTGGAGAGTTTTCTCCATGGTTTTCCCTCCAGTCTCCACTGGTCTCCACCTAACTGAAGCTTCTAGCTTCTAGCTTAGCGCGTGCAACAGGGTGGAGTAGAGGGGTCGAGTTGTGGGAGAGAAAGAGATAGAATGGAGGGAGGGAGAGAGAGAGAGAGAGTGAGAGAGGGAGGGTAGGAGGTAAGAGCTGGTTGGTATAGGCTCGTATAGGAGGAGTAAGAATCTCGAGTCGGCAATATGGCCGGCCAGATGTGCAGCAGCAGGGTGTCACGGTGGTGTTAGTGTCGCGCGTTATTTATGTCGAACTATCGCAAATCCTGTCCGAATCTCGCGTGTTTTCATGGAATCAGTGAGATATTGTGTAGAAGCAGGAATACGGCTTGCATGAGTGCATAGCACACGCTTCCTGGACCAGCAAACATGAAGTAAGTACTATTCTACAAGCGTTTCACTCTAGCGATTGGCGAACCGAGAGAACTGTGCGATCACGGCTTCTCTTCTTCTTTTTCTCTTACTCGACCATTGTTTATGCTTCTGCCCACCGGGTACACCTATATACTTATACGTATTACCTATAATGTAAAAGCGTTTATCCTTTTTCATCCCCCTTTACCAACCATTACGGACGCAAGCCTCGTATAATCAACAAGAGTCCTGTCTGCTCTTAAAGCATTTCTATGGCGTAAGGTTTTACGGGGCAGGGCTCGTAACGATTTTTGACACAATATTTTGGGGGTGCACCGAACCGCATAAAGCCACCAGCTGCTTCCTTCAACTCGCCCTATTCCCTATTTATCAATATTCGCGTATTTATTTCTCATCTTATTCTTCGCCTCTTGTATAGCTGTCCGTCTTTCATTCCACTGCTTACGCTATAAAAATCATCTCGCTCTCATCGTATTTCTATGCATTCCCATACTAATATAGGCGATAATTGAAATCTACCAATAAATCTGTTTTATTGATAAGAGTGACTCAATTGAATTTTACCTATACCGTAATAACTACAACAAAAGAATACCTGAAAATGTTCTGCGTAATAACCCATTGAAATTCGCATGAGCAATATTCCACAAATATACGATAAAATCTGAAACTCGTAAGATTCCAAGAAATTGAAATGATTTCACCTGATAAACCTCTTCATGATTAACTGTCGAACGGATGTTATATCTGGGTGACTAATCACAGCGAAGGTGAATTCTTACCAAGTCCAGATTGGCTTCAGGAAATTGGCGATCTTTGAACTTGTCTTATAAAATATATTCCGTTGGGAAAAAGGCGGAGTCGTAGATGGAAATTTGAAAACTGTAATTTCTTCTCAATCGGATAATTAAAAATTCTATTTTCTAAATGTTCAAAGAAAAGTATTAAAAATCATAGCCGAGAAACTTTAATACCGTATCCAGAGTACCATACGAATGAGTATACGAGTGTTTAAACACAGAGATAGTGACTGCCTGCGACTGCCTGTTTGAGAGAATGCTCTTGAGACTTTAAGGACACTGACTGCACCCAGGTCAAAGCTTCTACCATCAATAAAGCTAGAAAATTTTCTACGCAGCACTTTTCTCATTTTTAATTAATTTTCAATACTCGTGCATTATGCAACATCGCTCTTATCACCGGAGTTTATAGAATCAATTGAAATTGTCAATTTAAACCGAATAAATTGATGTACAATGGATCAATTGCTTATATATAGTCTGCAATGTACACACAATTACAGATAGAAAAGAATTTACAATCTGTGCGAGTGTTGTTTGTCAGAGCGCTAAACCCATTCAATAATTTGAAAAGAAAATAAACAAACAAACGAAGAAATGTTTCCATTCTTTTCTTGGAAAAATATAGGATTTACAGACTAATCAGAAAAAAAAATTTTTCTTTCAGCAAGAATATTCGAAGAATATTATCATTTACTTTGAGATGTTTTGGTAAAGCACAGAGTTGGCCTCATTAGGGGAAAAGCAAATGCCTCGCGCATTAGTGCCATTTGGAAATGTGCAGTCTACCGTAATTGATTGTTATTCGTCGGCTAAAATCTGTAAAATTTTTAGCCATTTTACTACGGTAATAAGTATAAATATACTCACACATACAGATATACAAGAGCAACTACGATCAATAAGAGAAATGCGAAGTAAGTTTGAAAGGAACGAGCGGTAAAAGGAGACAATGGAAGGAGTCTCTCTCTCTCTCTCTCTCTCTCTTTGCCAACGACGGCCAATAGTCGAGAAAAAAAGGATTCATCTCACCGAACGTCCAGTACATAGGGAAAATCTCAGTAGTTAAATTTTGAACTTCCCGTTTCAGCCGGAAACGTTATACGTTTGAGATTAGCAAGTATAATGACCCAGTGATGAGTTTTTCAGAGTTGTTGCGCGACTGGCTTATTGATGCGATAACACGCAAGTATAATGTAAGCTTAAGCGTAAGTGGTTGATGTCCCTGTTGAAGGTGAAGAATCACATTAACGTGCTCGTGGTCTTTATTGGAGGTTAGCTTTGACGAAATTGGCTATGAAAGCACGTAAGGCTGAATAAGGTAATGCACGGGCTAGGTCGAAGGGAGCGAAACGCCCGCGCGCGTCGTCGAGGAAGAGAGAAAAAGAGAAAGGTGGCCTGGTGGGGGGATGAAGAAGGAGGAGAGAAGCGGAGAAGAAAGAGAGAGAGAGAGAGAGAGAGATAAAGAAAGAAAACGCGTTGTGTACAGTGTACGCTCGGAGCAAAAGACCGGCCAAGGACCGCTCTCAAGTGTCCGGCTTGACTTACCTATCCAATTAACGGTGGAGCTCAGCTACCATATGCCGCTTAGCCCGATTCTATCGGTTGTCTCAAGGTGAAGCCATACTTCTCTTCAAGGGTATCCGTACCACCCCACCACCACCACACCAACCACCAAATGCGAACCAACAACAACAACAACAATAGCTCACTCACTCTCCACTTTACAATCAATTCAATTGCTATTTCAACTCTTATCGTATACTGAGAAGCAAACCGATCGATTCCCTCTAAACCCTATTAGCATACAACGACATTTATTCCACAATGACAACACGTCACTGTTTCGCCAGAGCTTATCAGACATTCTTTGATAACCAGTTAAAATTAAATACCGCATGCACGTGCTTCTATTCTGTCGTTGATTAAAAGCGTTTTAACGAAGCAACCTTGATGAATTTTACGGAATCTTTGCATATATTTGCTGTGCTATATAGTGATTTTTTGGTAGATAAAGCATAGTCATTATTCCGTGTGTTAGGCAAGTGGTAGAAATTTTGCCATGTTCTTAATTCGATGTATTTGTAATGCTATTCCCGCGGCTACTGAAACTTTCAGAGCATAAAGCATGAAACGCTCGTTGTTATATTTTGCGGAAGTAACTCGATGCGTCTTTGGATCGCGCGCGTTCGACATCGGCTTAGTGCGAGACCAGCGAGACTCTATGCGAACTTTACTACCGTAGAAAATGTTAATGCAGAGGAATAAAGCTCGTGCTGTGCTCTAGGAGCTGTCTCGGCCGATATCAGCGCGAAGAAACGCAAAATTGTACAGCAAGCTGGGTTAAAACTTTCCTTGGGGAAAAATAAGCAGGAACAATTTTATTTCAAAAAACAAGACTTTCTCGCTCGTACAATTTTATTCTTTGCACGAAATATAGAGGTTTGTGGTTAAACACCTGCGAGAAATCGAAGACGACGAGCTAATATCAGGAAAAATTATGCTTACGCTGACGTAATTTACCACAACTAATTTTGTAAGGGGAGATGATCATTCTGACCTAAATTTGTCATCAACTATTTTGTCCCTCTTTCTGCATCAACGAAATCAGAACACTTTGCAGTATCAATACGGTTATCAATGATTAAACTGTATCAGAGCATTTTATAAATTAATTACTCGAGTCACATTACTGCCTAAATGCAAATGTTTATAATTACAGGTTGAATGTTCTTACGTATGCGCTGTTTCTATAGAACGAAATGATTAAAATTTAGATGAAACGCGTAGGTGAAAACTGGAATGATTAATTAGTGAAACTTGGCTCGATTATCTTTAAAGCAGTAGAGAATTATGTAATTGACTTTCTGGTGGAATTAATTCAAGTACCGTCTGGATTATGTCGAAACGGACAGCGTGTTACATTCGGCAAGTGGATGAGTCGTTAAGATTAGAATTGAGAGAGAAATAAGAAAAGAAAGAAAGAGAGAGAGAGAGAGAGAGAGAGAGAGAGAGAGAGAGAGAGAGAGAGTGAGAGTAAAAACGAGAGAAGAGACGTATAGACATTTGTGGACGCCTTCGGTTTGGAGAGATTGTTTCGCTGGTGATCGCGAGCCTCGCATATATGCACTACACTTGGCCAGCAGCATGCACACACGAGAGCTTTGAATTCTCTGTTACATACACAGGGACGGCGGCCGGTGGGTGACCTATATAAGATGCAAACTATAATAGGTAAAATACCTCAGTCAGATATACCCAAGCTTTCAGTCTTTTTCATCGTGAAAATTCGCACACCACCACACGAGCGAATCTCAAGCCATTATCAAAGCTGTTTGAAATATTTTCCATCCTCCCATTGGAGCTACTCTTCTATTCCGTTTTCCCCGAAAAGCACCGTACACTGTAAACAATGGCAGAAAATAATTCTCCGGAGGGTCTCGTGCCATCCCACCACAAACAGACTGTATATATTTACAGTAATGCCTAATACTCGTGTTTACATTCTGAATTTGATTTTTAAACGCTTCGTTGACTTTCCACGAATCATTCTTCGTATTTAGTTGCAAGTGTCGTTTTCGTGAGAATGACGAGTGGCTCGAATTCTCTACATAAGACTATTACACTACTCGTTCTATATATACATATATATATATACAAACACAGAGAATCGCGATTGTGATGGTGTGGAAGAATTGGAGGAAATGGGACGCTGGTGTAAGTTGTTATCAGCGAATAGGACTGGATGCAGCGATGGCGGACGAGGAACTCGAGGAAGTGGCGGTATCTCGCCACATCCTGCTTCGTCCTGCTGGTCCCGTTTCGTAGACTCAAAGTTGCTTTGAATTTCAGCGAGACTGGACGAAGAACGCGCGGGTGTTCTCCTCCGAGTGTTGTATGTGTGTGTGCAGTGAAAGTGAAGCTGCTGCTCCGCGTGGCGCAAACTTCTCTCGCGAATGATCGCTACGGAGGACAAAAGTGCAGAGACGTCGTCGTTGGTATAATAGAGAAAAGCGCGAGCGTGGCCTTGCACGGCTTTGGCCAAACGGATCGAGCACAAGCGCCGTCATTTTCTGTACCGTTCCGGTTTGTATTACAGCGCAGAAACGCTTCCTGCTTCGCGAATTAAAAGGGAGCATTGCCACTATGCTTCTCTCGCTTGACTACCCAACCCTTCGTTAACCGTGTTATGCGCTACCAGATGATGGAATTTCACGCAACCAACAACACAACATACTGCAAATTCCTTTCTGCCGTGTCATTGGTTTCGCTATTCCGGCCGTTTATTATTATTGCGACCAACGAAATATAATTTAGTGCGGTGAAACTATTGTGTTTTACTTGTGTACTGCCTATCCTATTGTGCTGGGCGTGAGTGTGTGTGCGAGAGAGGAGAAATGAGAAAGTTCTGGTAGCGCGGAGTTATTGAATAGTGCTGGAAAAAGGGAGAGACATTGCTACGAGGTAAAACTGTAAGTATTTGATGAGGAAAAAAATGCGGGAACGCGTTGGTGCAGGCGCTGCGGGAGCTAAATCGGATGTTCAACCGCGGGGTTTCAACGGACCGAGTTGCCCGGTTGTTGCTCCCCCGCCACGCACCAATTGCAGCAGCATTCAGCAGGCCAGGCCGAAAACCAACGGCGCCAGGACTCGGCCTCAAACCCTTCACGTTTGCCAGGATGTCGTCGATGTCGTGAGGAACAGTCAGATGTCAAACGAGAAGCAACGAGCCTCCTCCTATCACGATAATCAACAATCCTCCGTGTGGCAAGATTATTGGTCGTGGTAGTGTAAACGTTACACACAGTTATATTTATTCTACCGCTATTATTATTATTATAGAAGAAAGATGTATTCGCAAAGTCGTTGAATTTTTCTTTGCTTTTAACGGGATCCTCTCTTGTTTTATTCGTCCAAATTACGCAACTTTGTGTTAATTATGAATGGTTATTATATTGTAAAAGGAAGAAGTTGCTGACGGGGAAAAACGTGCCTTTCTAATATTTTCCAGGTTTATATTAACTTTCAACGGTGCATTTTCTCTTATTTCTTAACAATTCAACTCCAGTTTGTTCTACAATTATTATTGCAAAAGAAAATAACTGAGAAAAAAGCATTTCTCCAAAATTGTCGATTTTATTTACTTTTTCCTCAATGACTTTTCGCTTTCTTTTTTACAATCCGGGCTAGTCGAGGTAAATCGCGTGAGACCCGAATCGACCGGATGGCAACCGTATGGCATAAAACGCCACGTGCGCAGTTTGCAAGTGTGCAAGGAGAGATCCAGAAACTCCTACAGGATTCAGGATGTATCTCCTAGATAACGGTAGACGATTGGCAAAACCCTGAAAACTCCCACACGATCTTGAAGCGATCGCGAACGTCCCATCGGACGCTAATTTTCTATATACAAATAGCTTTTTTTTCTTACTATTAACAATACAAAAAAAAAAACACACACACACACAAGCAATTTAAATACGACGACGACCAGAGCTCATTATACGTCAACGTGAAAAAATCGCCCTATATCGCTGATTTATCGCTCTCGATTATGTTGATGCTGGCTCTTCCGGGCATTTGCGCTCGTGTGACCGTTCACGCCGGAATAAACCAGTTCCAACTTGGACTGAACTATCGTGCATATCCTTGGCGTACGAAGGAACGGATACGCGTTAGATCTTAGCCGAGATCGCCTCCTTATCTTTTTCTTCTCTCATTTTTAGCTTTCTTCCTCTCCCATACTTACTTCGCAAAAAGATAACGTATTAGCATTGTTCGAAGCTGTTACGTTTATTAACGGCAAAAGGAGGTTAACGATAGAAACACACGACCAACGTATATGCACCATTCGCATTAAGTAAATCATTTTACGCTAGGTAAACCCGCTAAAACTGTAGCGAGCGTAATTACCGATGTTGCATTTAACTCAACGATGAACTCGCTTTATAAATCTGCCGTGCAGCGCAGCGTGTTTACACCACACGCGTAGGACGAGATATCAGGTTGCTCAACTTTAAAGAAGCGTTGGGTGAAAAGAGGAAAAATGATGATACGAGCGGGTGAATGACCCCTCGTTGAAAAATCATTTCAACGAGGTGCTCAGGCCGATGCCAAACGTGTCAAGTTGAAAGCAGTTTTTCTTACTGAACAATCCACGAGGTCCACGTTCGTGCATCGTCGTCTCACGCCAATTCTATCCATCCGCGCTCTTCTCCGAGAGTACATATATATATATATATATAGATATGGTATGTACATAGAGTGGATTGGGATGATTATTTCGTTTAATTTATATATCTCTCTCAGCATCCCGTCCTGTGTTCCGGTTAGCGCGATCGCGGTCACTTGTATCGGAGAATTTCTTTGTTTACATAAAATACTTGAAATTCTCTGTTGTCGAGTGGCGCGCAACAGGATGACAAGTTTACAGCTTCTATTTTTATTTGAACCGTTAACGCGACTTTTGTTTACAAGCTTCGCACGGTTGAATGTTCGTATCTTTTTTCGTCCAAGTGTTTTTTGCGCAGCGTCTAAATATATATAAGACAGTGGTTTGGGAGTTTTTTTGTAGTTTTCATGACGTCATAGTCATAGCGATATAGCGCGATGGAGGCTGTTGGTCTAAGATTGTTTTTTGTTGTTTCTAGCGAAGTGAGCATATCATCCGCCCGCGCGTCGGTCATGATCTACGACGACGTGCACAAGAAATGGGTACCGAGCGGCAGTTCCTCCGGACTATCCAAGGTTCAGCTCTACCATCATCAAGTAAACAATACGTTTCGCGTGGTCGGCAGAAAGCTCCAGGATCACGAAATCGTTATAAACTGTGCGATTCTCAAAGGACTGAAATATAATCAAGCCACTGTTACGTTTCATCAATGGCGAGACAATAAGCAGGTTTACGGTCTCAACTTCTCCACTAAAGACGATGCGGATGCTTTCGCTAGAGCGATGCTCCAGGCCCTTGACGTAAGTCCCTTTTCCACGGTCTCTCTATTTAAAATAACATTTCAAGCTATTTCATTGCGTTTTCAAATACTAGCAAATATTCTTAATTCGCCTTAATCGCTCGCTTTTTTAACTTTGTAGCTTTCGCAATATTGCACAGTTACTTATATACGAGGGTGGTCGTTGAAAGTGGCGTTTTTCAGTTTGACCGAGGCACCCTCCTAATATACTCGAAATAAATAAAAATAGCCTTGAAACCTGAGCGCTGAGAAAATTCTACAAATTACATGCCGAGCCGCTCACTTTTTCCCATTTAAATAGCATAGGATTTTGATAGACTGTGGAAATTCATTTTGAACTTTCCATTACCTTAAAAATTTTGAACCGTATAAAACTATGAAGTATAGTTATTGGCATTTGTAGAAAATTCGTTAAATATTTCAATAAATATCAGTATCTATCTATATACTTAATAGTTTTATACTGTTCAAAATTTTGTAAAGTAACAATTACGGAGAGTCTAAATTAATTTCCACAGTCCGTCAAAATCCTATGTTATTTAAATCGGGAAAAGTGGGCAGCTGGGGTTGTCATTTAGAAATTTTGTCTCAAGGATATTTTTTTTCTTTATTTCTAGTAGATTCAGAAGGTGCTTCGGTGTAAATGAAAAAGCACCATTTTAACGATCACCTTAATATGCATATATATACTATTGCAAAAAGATCTATTAGGTGCCGAATGCTTCAAATTTTCTATTAAGTGGTTAAAAGTGGAATCTATGAAGTTGTCTCTGTAAAAGAAGAGTGACACAAGAGTTTTCACAATCTTTGAAAATGCGTGGTGTTTATTTGGATGTTACTTTTTTCCCATTGGGTAATTTTCTTTTCGATTCGTAGGTACTGAGTAATGGAAGCAATATATCAAGGAGTCTTGGTCCAGCAGCCGCACCAGCAACTCAACAACAGTCGGCTTATCAGCAACAGCCACCGCAACAACAACCACCTACAACGCAATACGACGAGGATATGGGATACAGGTTAGCCAAGTTTACCTTTAAATCGATAATCAGTTAAGCTACATTTCCTCCTGTTCACTTTCTAAAACTTCTCTCTCTCTCTCTCTCTCTCTCTCTTTCTCTCTCGTTCTATCAATTATTGTAGCACGATTAATTTGATGCACAGGTTACAAATAGTCATGTACATAATAATTATACATCAACGTCAACTTGCAGTGGAGCTGTGTAAAATTTAAAACTACAGGTATATCGTTACACGAGCAGAATATTTCATTTAGAAAAGTATCGGAAAGAAAGAAAATAGAAAGAAATTGATCACACGGCAGAAGTTATCAATGTACCAGTTTCCTATATATGTAAATGCAATAACGAAAAGAAAGACGCGTTGGCTATTTAGAGTGAGAAGTGGAAGAAAAAAAAGGAAATTGCGTGTATCGAGAAGCATCTTTCTTTAGAGAGGAATGCAACTGTGACAAGAGAGAGTATCATTGGGTACATTGCACTTAATAATTCTCTGCTCAATATTAGAGGCTGCCTCCTACTTAATTCTTGGTTCTTATCACGAGCTTTGCTTGTTACAATATTTACACAACATATTATCGCATACGTTTCTTGAACTGAGAAATCTTTTCCTTGTTTATTTCATTTCTTCCACGATCCCTTTAATTTTCGACGAGTTTCATAACTCGACCGTCCACTCTCTTACTCCGCGATTCTCTGCGAGCATTTGGTCGACTTTGTTGTGGAGCGTCTGTATACATAGTCAACCTTGAAAAACGACAAAGGATCTCGAGAGGCGTTTTGAGCTCTCGAGATAGAAAAAGCGCATAGATGGAAGATGTAGTAGGCGCTGGTCGACTATGAATACGGACAATAGTCGCAATTGCAAAGTTAGTCACAGTTGCGCGTCTGTCCTGAGTGGTTGCAGTCAAGGTCATAGCGCGCGGAGCTCATTGTCTCTGGGTCATCTTCCTGCCGGGGGTCAGACGGTCCTACCAGTAGGGCCCCTGACTCCAACTCTCGGTCATCATCCATGCGTTAATAACGGCGGCGGCGTCCCCATGGTTTCTCAGGTGCAGACCTCTTCGCGAAACTCGCCAGCCGATGCGCCTATGAGGTGAATTTTCCTCGCTCTTATACCCTCGCAATTCTTCTGCATATCCTTATCGCCGCATAATGCTTCGACGGCGCTCGTCGAAGCCTCTTATCTTCTTTTCCCGAATGCCAATAAGCAATTTTACGTGTGCATATTTTTTTCCATTTTTTTAACCTTATCCACTTTGACAGTGGGTTAGTTTCGCTCGACGCAAATTAGCCTTTCATCTTTCCCTCGTAGAAAATTATTTTGCAAAATTTCACTCAAGACGGAGCTCGACGCGAGCTCCAACTTGGAGCACGGCGCTTTGTAGTGAAGAGGCAAGATGGAAGGAAATAAAAATATTTTCAAGCCGTCCGAAATAAAGTTGGAACCGCGGAGGGAATTCGCGCGCAGGCTATTTACTGTCGCGCATACCTATAACCGAAATAACTCCAAATCACGAAATGTACGGGAAAAATGGCTTTGAACAATCAGGCATTTCATCTAGAATTTATTTGGAATTTACGAGTAATGTTTAAGAGGAAGATTCGTTCAAAAATATTTTGCCAACTGCTCGAACAATATTTGTCAAATTATTGCTAATTAGCTCCTAGCGAGCGCGTAGCTTTTTGCTAGAAGAACCTAAAGTACTGTTTACATTTTGTCATCTGTATTTCTTATTAGTATAGCGTTCGATTTTTTTCTTTCTGTCTCATTAACAATGTCAACCGATAGCATCAAATATGATTTAAGTGATAACAATGCTGTATTGGCATAGATGAGATTATAACAGTATTAGTTTTACAAATTTACTTAGAAATATTCTAATATAATTTGATGATATCTGTAACCACCTTAGCGATAACTGCGAGAAGTCTTCAGGGTGAGTATTTCAAAAATCATTTTCTCAAAAGTAGTTTTTTCATTCACAAACATTGTTTACCTTTTATTTTATTCGCTGTATTATGTTATTTCTTCCGCCAATTGTTTAAACAATATTATATTTCTATGGCTCAGGTTTTGTTGCCTTTTGCATTCTATATCGATAAAATGTAAAAATTGAAAATTGCATGTTGGATTGATGAGTTACTTGGATTGAGTTTATCATATATACATTCATCCGAGCGTTATTATGAATCAATCGCTAAGGTGGTTAACGCAAGCTTTGATGCTATAATTTTTAAGCATCCGATTCTAGGTATCATAAATGACTCGTTTATTCTTATTTTAGTCTAGTTGGCTGAACAAGACTGCTTTGCATATATACATACATTTAAAAATACGTGTTATAAAGCACTGAAATATGTATAGGATAAATCAAGTATTGTCGTTTATGTACAGGACGATGACCAAAGAAGATGTTGCAATTATTCAAGAGCGTAGAATGTCGCAACAAAATCAAGGTATATTCAAGCAAGTTAAATATTCTACAGAACGGAGATATCATCTGGGATGAAAGATTAACGAGTTATTTCATTTTGCAGCAACAAATAGTCCCAATCCTCTCTCTCCGAGTTGCCCTCCTGTTGTCCAGCAGCAGCAGCAACAGCAATCCGGTCATCATCGGACGTCGTCCGCACCACCGGCGCCTCAACCCCAACAGCAGCCGGGAATGGTACCAGCAGCGTTGCAAGGTGTTCCGGCTGCTCCTCAAATGTCGGGCATCGGCGGTCCTCAAATCGCATCTCCACAGCCACCGGCAGCACCTCCCTGTCCACCGGCTATGATGAACTTCAACGCGCCAGTTCCACCTCCGATGATGATGAACCAGTACGCTCAGTCGCCGCCCTGCCAAACTAATATTCCTAACCAATCGCAATCCCAACCGATTTATGGTACCAACCAAGGAAACCAGTACGGAACCGTACCAGGCAATAGTCAATACGCTAGTACCGCCGTCGGACAAAGTACAGGCCAGTACTCTGGTAGCCAAGGCAATATTTATGTTAGTAACGGGCAAGTTCCCAATGTTGCTTCTACCGCTGCTACTGCTTCTGGTTATCCCAATGGTCAATCGGGCCAAGCTGGCCAGTACGCCACGACTGCTGGCCAGAACGTGCAATACGGTGGCGGTGGTAGTCAGTATGGTAGTAATAACTCGATTAGCCAATATGCGACAACCTGCTCGAGCCAGTACGACGCACAACCGGCTCAGTCCCAGTACAACGCGATATCGCAAAATCAGGCACAGGCACAGTACGGTTCCGGCCAGGTACAAAATTCCATGAGTACGGCAAATCCTTACGGTAGTCCATCCGTGAATCAATATGTCGGCGCTAATCACCACGCGGCTAGTCCTAACGCTTATGCTCCCGTTAGCAGCGGGGGCCCGCCACCACCCCCCATGGTCTCCCATCACGCCCCTCAGACTGGCTCATCAGCCCCACCTCCACCTCCACCCCCGCCTGCATTAAATGCCGCCGGCGCAACCAACTCTGCCAACAGCTCCTCTACCGATCCTCCGCCCGATACTAACTCATTAGCGGCGGCTCTTCAGGCAGCGAGACTCAAAAAGAAACAGGTGACTGTTCATCTCCGATTTCACTATTTTTTTTTTTTTGTAATGCTTCTCGCGAGATTTAATTTTATCCGAAATGTATTCTTAATCCTGTTTAATCCGTTGCAGCAACAATCACAGCCAGTTGAGAATAGTGGATCGAGCACCAGCAGTAGCGGAAGTAGTGCCGGCAATTATGGAACATTAGGAAGAGGCGGGGGTGGCGGTATGGCTTCTATGATGGACGAAATGGCTAAAACATTGGCGCGTAGGCGCGCTGCAGTCGAGAAGAAACAGCCTGAACAACCACCGGTTTGTACAAGCCTGATGAAATAATGCCTCGCTAAATTATCGTCGTTCGACGCTTCTTCCAATGACCTCTTGTTAATTTTTAAGGAACCCGAGAGCTCACCGGACAAAAAATCTTGGGACAAGAACAACCCGGCAAACAACAAATTTGCCAATGGCGCGGAATCACCCAAATCTGCTCGAAAACGTTTTGGCTCTGCTTCTGAGGATACGCTGCTTAAAGTTAACGGGGTCAATGATGGAACTCCACTCACTGCTCAAGAAATGGAAGCTTTCAAAGCCGAGATCATTAAGGAAGTTCGTAAAGAATTTCAGAAAATGAAAGTAGAAATTGTTGATGGTGCGTATCTATACATTCTATCTATGTCTTTCGTTTTTCTTTATTTAACGATAATTAAATTAACTTAACTTCTTTTTTTGTCCTACGAAATTAACAGCAGTGAGATCTGAACTCAGTAGAAGGTAAAGAACAAGAAAACGGACCAGAAAATTTGCGTAAGAAAGCAGAAAAATGAAATGAAATAAAAAGAAAAACACAGAGAGAGAGAGAGAGTTTGGACTAAAAAGCTCAGAAGCATCATCGACACCCATAATACAGGTTTTTATTACATACTTGCAAAACTGCAATGTAATTATATCCATGTATATCAGACATTTGTGTGTAAGTACGTTATAATGTAGCTTAGTATTTTAAGTGACCGTACCCCTCCCTGTAACACTTATTGTAGTTATAACAACAATCTTGTACGAATGTTGAATCAATTGTGCCTAATTTAAATGAATTTTACGCACAATTTTTCGATTCCCTACTAATGAGAAAATTAGTAATTTCTTTTAATACTGAGATAAAGCTAGAAGCTAGACGATCAAAGAGGGCTCAATTCTTTTACCCGAACATGTGATATTTTTTACTTCTATATTGTTAATATTGAAGTCGCATTGAAGCAAAATCAATTGGTTCAACATAAATTTTATGCATTTTATACGTTTCATTGTACGTATTCTAGCGAGGTTTACGAATCTAACCTACTAGGCCAAACCGTTATCATAAAGATAATTTCGTAGAATGCAGTTGTACAGAATTCATCAACCAATGTCGTGGCGTTTTCTGTTCATAACATGTAACTCGTTTTATGAAAAGGAAAGCATAAAAGGCCAACGCGCAAACAATATTCGTCTCCGTGTGATACAACACTCGATCCGTAGCATTAAATCTGGATCTGCTGTTTGGGTCGCATGAAGTTTTATTTCGATGCGAAACGCCCAAAAACATTCCAAAATAAGTATTTACGTGATTTCTTGGTAAGAGTTAACTTGGATGAATTGTAAGAAGAAATTTCTCCAAAGAGAATATTCTTCCATTTTTCTTTTATTTTAACGATAACCGCCACGACCTTGGACAATCACATTTTCCGATTAGGAACAGCACATAGGCATATGCACACAGAATAGCGTTAATATACCTAGGGAATATAATTAAGGACTCTTTCGTTAAAAGCAGCAGTGTCGATACGAATGTGACGTTCGCATGCATTTAACGTTTGTACATTACACGTCGTTGATCGATATAGATCTCTCTCGGTATTCAAGATATCGTTCGCGATAATAAACTAAAGTCGTTAAATATAAAAACCAATTCAATACATTATTCGTATTATCGCAGCAATGAACCGACGGAATCCGTTTTTTCAAGGAGATGTATTTCACATTTTTATAACGTTATTTTGTAAAATATTTGTGTCCCATACTGAAACGTATTTCATTCGGGTTGGCCTTCTGGTAGAAACTATTACCGAGATATGCCCGCCAATCTTGTACGTTTGCATATACACAATGTGTATACATAATACATACTTTTACGTGGAAGCATTAAAAGACAGTAAAAGTGCAAATTTGATATACGTATTACAAGTGGCATAGATAATCCGTTTCTACTTTACTTATAAAGTTGCCTTAAAACCCGCCGTATATTGGCATTCTATTATTCGTATGTGCAAACTGTTGCATAGATTTCCTAGGAGCTAGAAGCTTCTCACGTAGTATTTGTATTGATTACATATCGTTTGTATATTTCGTATGGACAAAAAGAAAACATTTTTTTACGGTTTTATAAAGAACGCGTGCAAACGCAATACGTTCATTAATTAAAATTTGTATCGTTATTACGACCCGTATCGTAAATTGAAATCCGGTTTTATTCGGAACCGACGAACATTTCGAATCATTTGCATCGATTTAATAGAATTGGTGTCATCATATGTAACTTATCATTTTAAGAGTAGATGATGAAATTAATGTATTTGCCATTAGAAGCTTTACGACTCGCTATCGGTGAATGCAAATGTTCATCGATGCGCGAGATTGCGTGTTCGTTTTTTCCTGTAATTTTTGAGATCTATCATAATTTTATTAATAACGCTAATTCGAAAAAATAATATCTAGTCTCTTAATGAAATTGCGTAATGTGTTTTAACAATGGTAAAGCTTCTTCTGCAGCAAGTCTTAGGGGTACGCGATATTTGCGTTTTCATTGGAGTGTGTTTTTAAAATTATTTTCGTAAGTGTATGCATCATCATTTACAATAATTTATTATCCGGCCTGAACTCAAATAAAACGCTCGAGATCGCGCGTCATGCAATTACTATGATATGCAGTGATTAGTGTTGCTATATCATTTATTTCCAATTGATTAATTTAGCGTATAAACACTTGCACAAATTCACAAGCATGTACAAACGTTTAATTTTTTTTTTACTATAATAATTCTCTTTTTACTTTCCTCATAAAATTTACACGTTTTAAATGTATTTTATATCTCTTCTTTGTAAATATTAATCCTGTAATATGGATCTTCCACTATAATATATTTATTTTTACTTTCGTGAGCCACATATGACGAAATGCATTTGGACTCTGACAAGAGTCGATTGAAATTAGTGAGACGCAAATCGACGCAAGGGCAAGGTCTTTGAAGTATTTGTAAAGCTTGCTGCTTTTCTTTGCTTCTTCTATTTCTGCAAATAATCATGTAAAACTATCAAGATGGCTAAAAAGAATTATTATTTAGTTTCGCTCGATTGTAGTGTTTGGCCCGTGTACAATCGACGAGCTAAAATTAATTACGTACTAACGTTTCGTCACAGGTTTATTACAGAGTGATATGAAAATCACAATAATAAATACAAAACGTCAAATCGCGCTCAAGTTCTGCAAAGAACAGACGTAGCTATATACATGTACTATAAGTATTATACCGCTTAAAAGTTTATGAACAATATACAACTTCTAATGTTAGGTCCGAAATTTTATGACCGTAATGCGAATAGCAACATCCACTGCAGAATTTCATTTGGCAGCATTTTCCTATTTTACTTTGTCCGAGCGCTCGATAAGAAGAATTAAAAGTCTCATGATCGTGTCTTGTTTTATTTACGTAGAGAATTATTACAATAGCATAAGTATCTTTATAGTAAAATAAACATAATATAAGTCTGAGAAAAAGCATGTGACAATTTATGTTTCCGTGGCATTGATCAATTTTACTTGAATCAAATTTGTATCATTTTTATGCATTGACGAGACATCTATGTTAAGGATCAATAAAAGCTCTTTTATATAAAATCAATTGTAAAGATGTTGTATTGGTATTGAATATGACGACTGAGCATCTCATGAGGATATACCACCGATTTAAAATTTCGGTAAACGAGCCTTTTAAGAGACAACGATTTTCATAGTTTTAGCGAGGCACGATCATCGATTTTTATTCAAGGCTGCATTAGCATATGAAGCCATTAGTGATCAGTAAAGAGAAAGGCTGGCTGTTTGAACGTGTTTCTTTTGCAAGGTGGCAAGATTTCGTACGTTTTTATCCAGCAAAACGAAAAACATCTCACTATACTTGCCATAGTATCAACAGCCGCACGCGCAAAAACAATTTATAGTATTAGACGCATTTATACGATAGAAATATAATTTTAATAAGATAGTCCTAACCAGAGTTGCTAGAAACGCGAACAATCTCTTCTCCCCATCGTTACTTCCAAGCTCCAATCTGCAGAAGGACTGGAAATCATATTGGCGAGAAGAAATTATTGTTATTCTGTCAACTCTGATCCTAATGCGAGTATTAAGAGTGTTTGTTACATACATATACATATATGTAATTAAAATTATTTAAGGATCGCGCGAGATTACATTGCGAACGGAAAGTACACATTGTGTGTGCAATTTTTGTGAATGAGAGAGTGTGTGAAAGAGATAAAAAGGAGGGAGAGAGAGAGAGAGAGAGAGAGAGAGGGGCCGCATGCTTCTGCGAAAAAGAACAAGAAATTATAGTAAGCAAAGCCATTATACGCACTTTATATTGTAATTACTATATTGAAATTCCACCGCCATGGCACACTCACGAGCGGTGACAAGAGTTCCGATAAGTTGTTACAAATTATCAGCATTTGTTTGACGATATTACGCGAGTCGCAGAGACTTGCCACTTTTACAAGTGTACTTAGAATCTATACATCTTTACATATATTAACCGTCAATGATATTTGTTGTAACCATTTTCTCAGCAATACAAATTTCTAGATAACTTGATATAAGGCGAGCATTCAAATAAATAAAATAAAACTGATAAGACTCTTAGCACCGTTTACGTGTGTAGTGCTTAAGAGATTCCGGCTATATTTTATTTTGAAACAAGAAACAACTGGAAATAATGTATATTGGTTGAGGATTTACTTGTTACGCGTGACGCGAAAAGCCATAGAAAGTGCGTTTCCTGTGAAAAAAGAAAAGGTTTTGGAGACACTTCAGAATCTTGTTGCATAATTGTTAATCTTCCAAAAGTAACCATTTCAAACGGCTCTTTCCAGGCAACGCTAATATTATTCGTACAAAAAATTTTTCTTAACGAAAATGCAATTGAGTTGGCTGTATAATTAAGCAAGATAACAGTGCCGGTCACTTCAAAACAGAACAGTAATTACCACTGACAATTTCGAGTTTGCCGCCATTTTAATAAGTATAATATTATTAGTACTGAATACCGCTAAAAAGCAACTGCCGCATATTTATTGCTTGGATTGGACTCGATGAAAACCTGTTATTACAACTTATATATGTATATAAATATTATAAATAGCGTAGCCAAAAGAACTAAGCTATCTTATAGTATCTGTCATTTGAGGAGCTCCAGACCATTGTTAAAATTTTGTATGCCTACTTGTAAAAAGGTCTAAAAGTCATTGAATTATTGAAACAAAGTCCATAATCCATGCGTTGAAAAATATTCAAATACAATTACCTTGTAAACTGGCGAGAAGTGAGCTTTCTAAGGCAGGAAATTCAGAGGATCGATATTTCCACCAACCATATGTGGGATAGTGATGATTATTATTTAAGCAATCGAAAATGCGAGAAAAAATTTGTATGAAATATTTGGCTGTAGTACTGAGACAGCCACAAAAGCGATTAATGAATGAATGAATCTACATCGCTCTTTGAGATCATCCTTGAAAATATTTGTATGTAAATGAATGACAAAATAATAAAGAGTATATGCTGTACACTCGAACGACCATGGTTATTGAATTAAGCTTTTTTCCATTTTAAATATATTCATTCAGTTAAAATCTTCCATTCTCACAGGGTTCCTCTCTAAACATTTTCTTTAACCAATTAAGCGATAATAATTCTCCGGAATAATGTCAATAATTCTATACGGCATTATGTCATACTTGTTGATATAAATAGACATTGCATGATCAAGTATACGCTGATATTATTATTTTCATTTTCATCCGACGAATCCTGAGCGAATCTTATGTATTCAAACGTGCAGTATTGATCAGACAAACAAAGAAAAAATATTGACCTAATTCGCCAAGTCACTCTCATCAGCAAGATCTTAGTGGGGAATTTAAAAAAAACGCGTTTTATCGTTCAGCTATGTAGCATCTCTCGAGATATTTTGTTAACACGCTTACCCTCAAAATTTAATAGTAACATTGGCACAGACGTGTTTATTTATAAGTTGACGGTAGAAGAAATAAAAACTACGTGAAAAAGCGTAAGAAAGAAAAGAGAAATACATTTTACATCGCACACATACGATTAAAGAGGTACAAATCCCAAGGTGGTAGAATTATACATTTTTTGTGGTGCATAAAAGTAAAGGTCGTATAGATCAGGAAGGATAAAAGTATAATTATAAAAATACAGTATAGAAAAGAGGGGTTGCTCGGTGATGAGAACGATTCGTACTGTGCGGTGGGTGACGCGTTGGATCGATAGGAGAGCGACGATGAAAACACCAGGCTGGTTTTAGTGAAAAGAGAGCGTGGACTACAGCCTCCGCAGGGCAGCCACGCCGCCACAGTGACGTAAGTTTCGCATTGACTCAGGCGCACCGTTCTCTAACCAATCGCACAAACTTTCTTTCACATTGCCCAATACTATTCTCGTTCCCATCGCATTTCTCCTTTTTCGCTACTATTGAAAATGGAACGCGCGTCTCCTTGGCGAGAAAAGTCCAATTTCTTCGTTCGACTCGACAGTCTAAGCTAAGCTAGCGGAGAGAATTTATCGAAAGATTAGCGGGAGATGCGTGGCATGCGTGTTGGAAAGAGTCGCCTGCAGCGATTATATCGCTGTGTGTTGGCTACGTGGGAGACGCAGACGTGCAGTACATACGTAGCTACATGCATAGTAGCAACCGCTGGTAATGCTGGGGGGATCTGGTGAGCTAGGGATTTGGGTAGGTGGGGGAGGGGGGATTTAGTGCCCCTCCGTCGACGGCGTGGCGGCTCTTCCGTTCCGTTTCTACTGGTCTTTGGCAGACTCAGTCAGTCAGGCGGCAGACTAATCGAAAGTCAGAGTCAGAACAGTCAGAACGCCGCGGACTAGCGCGCGTCGCTCGTCTGGCGTACACGCCGCAGTAGATAAGGCCGATCTTGTCTGTCCTCTCACAGCCTGCTAAACGTCCAGGTAGGCACACGTGTTGCTCCTTCCTTCCTTCCTATAGAATATAGACAGTGCAGACCTTTCCAACTCCTTTCATCCAGCCAATTAACTTTGTCGCAAAACTGCTTGTCCTACTCGAAATATCGCACACACGAGACCTGCCTTCTTTCATCGATCTCTCGTGTGCTCCCTTTCAAAAACTCCACAGTACCAATTAATATCTTCCGATAAGCTGGATTGGCGAATTACAATGTCAAAATTATGACACTTTGGAATTTTATTAAAAGTGTAAAGAATATATATATATATATATATAAAAGAGCTGGGCGGACTTGGTGAAAGTGCAGCTGGGATTTTTCATCGTTAAATATTTGCCGTAAATTCTGGTAAATTGTTGAAGCGACCGTGAAGGTTTTATGCAGTTTTGATAAGTATTTTTATTTTACTCGGTGTTCTAATGAGTCGAGCCAATTATTGTAATAACGGAGGTCTGTTGATAATGAAGATGATGAAAGTTGTTTATGATAAGTGCTTTTTGGCGATGTTACTGCTTTGTAAATATTTCATGTTGTAACGATCAAACACGTGTTAGCCTTTGCACATGCAAACGTGCAGCACCCAGCAGGTAACTATTTAGATTGCTATTATTGAATGAGACTGTTTTCACTCAATAAATGCAACTGAATTCTGGCAGGAACGTGAGTAAACTTATATTTTTGTTGATCTTTCCTAGCAATAATTTACTTTTGAACTTTACGGTTATGTCATTATAACGGTTTAATCGTGCAGAGTGCTTCGTGCAACAACATGAAGTTGTCGACCTGATTACGAGGCTATAAAAATTTGTAATCAATGTTAAAAATAAACCTTTCTTCATCGTAGGTTAAAAGTGACGCGGCTTTCATTATGGATTATAAAAAATGTTGGCAGTTTTGTCGTAATAAAATCATTTGATGCGAGTTTCGAATAAGAAAAAATGTGCTCGAACGCATGCAGGCTTAACATCTATCAGCTGTTGTCACTCGAATGCCTCGTGGTGCGCTAGAGGTTTGATGTTCAGAAAGGATATAAATTGTCTCGCATTGTGAATGTTGATTTGCACGAGGGAACTCTTATTGTCAATTCAGCAGAACAGATCTTCGCCTGGTATCAATTTGCAAGCAGTGAATAAGCCGGTTTAAGACCAGACAGTATTGTTGGCTACTCTCCAAAAATAATTATCACGATTATCAGTCTTTGTGTGTGTTTGGCGAATGTTGAATCAGCCAACTCTTATCAGCTAAGAAAATTTCACCTCTTATCCCGTCAACTTTATTTGTCGAACGAGAAAATTGAAATGTCTTGTTTTCGCAGAAGGGTATACTATATAGTTCGGCTAATCATATTTCACTAGGATGAATAACGAAGAGTGGATTTTGTTTCTTATCTCGTAATTGAATTGCTCTCCTTACAGATCTGCGATGCCGTGACATTAAGTACAGCTGGAAGATTAAATGCACGAGGAACGAAGAGCTTGGTCCGAGTCACGAACGACGCGCCAATCTGATCATCAATGAATAATAGAAAATCCAAGTCCAGATTTCTCTTTGCACGAGAATAGTATCCAACGTCTATTATTATCCTCTGACGACTGGAGTAAACGAGTAAGTAAAAAACATTGCAAATCAGTGAAAGCTCGAGAGATCTCGACAAAAGTTTCATCCAATTAACTGGTACGACTTTAATTGGCCCAATTATCACAATTTACTCGTGGTAAGTCCAACCATATACGATGATAAAATATAATGAAAATTTCACATTTCTACCAGGAACTTGGCGTTAGACCCTGACCATACGCGCGATATAAAAGCGTTTTATCTGTTTTCTTAGTCAGAAATGGAAAACACTTGCGATCTACTCGTGCGCTGACTAATTCGACGCACGTATGCATGTCATCCGAACAAACACTATATATACAATGTATTCCCTCGTTTCGAGCTATGCAACGATATTTTAAATATCTTTCAACATTATATACATATACACATATATAGTGTATAGAGTCTAGAGAAACTCGTTGGTGACTGTTGTTATAGTCGTGGTAATTTCAGCGGCGACGTACTATAGTTAATATAAATTACGTTATACCGTAAAGTGTCCTATACTTATCTTATCTGTAGATTCGCAAAGTTTTCTTTTTCCACTTGCATTTTAATATATTCCACCGCTTAACTATCATTCGTATATACCATTGTTGCAGGGGACCGACGTAGCACAGGTTGAACACTATAAGGTACTGGTCGGTATAACAAGTGCCAAGCGTCAAACGTCAAGCTATATAGTGTACTGCATGGGAGGAAATGTCAGCGATACTCGTGGCAGTGCTCGTTCGATGAAGGAGAGAAGAATGAGAGATACGACTGCAGCAGTCTAACGCAAAGCTGGAGAACCTTCGGAGGAGGAGAGTAAGGAGCTGTGATGGAGGAGCTTTGTCAAGGTTGAAAGGAGGAATGGTCGTGGCGGAAGGAGCAGAGGTCGGTTCCTGAAGTTTGGTTAAAATCCGACTGGACGGTGGAGGCAGAAGAAGCGTTTAGAGAAGCTGCGCTGGTCCGGATCGGTTGGTGGGATTTGAGGAAAGGAGAGAGTAAAAGTCGGTCGTTGGTTGGTCGGTAGTTTCGGCGGTCCGAGGAGCCAGGGTATATGCGCGTCGTATTAATAGAAAAAGAGGGATCTGGTGGGGAATCGCGCTCGCGGGTGAAAATAGAAAAGAATGTTTTTGGAATCCAATTGGACTTGGTTGGCAGAACGATGGGGCAATATGGCCGACTTGGCCGAGCGGGTGGACGATCTGATATGCAGTTTCGACTCGTCTGGTGACACGACCATGGATACATTATCGATGCTGATATTTGGCTGGATGCTCTTCGGTTTGGTGGTGCTGTGCGTCGGAAAATTCGTGTACAATCGTTTCGTGCAGCCGGAGATTGGTGGAACGGGGTCGGCTGCAAAGGACGGCCATGTCTTTGCCCACGGGGATGGCAGTGTTGTGATGCTAAGTGGTACCGGGGGTGGTGCTACTGCTGCTGCTGCTGGAGGAGGAGGAGGAGGAGGAGGAGGAGGGTCAACGGGGATCGCAGCGAGGTTTCAAGGGCTCGATAGGTCGAAGCTTGGAGGAGCTTCCGGTGGAGGATCGGTTGGATCGTCGTTGCTGGCAAAATCGACTTCGACCGGTACAGGTGGTGTTGCTGGTGGTGTCGCTGGTGCTGCCGCGAACGCTGCGGTGACAGCAGGGGCGGTAGGAGGTGGTAACACCAGTGGTGGCGGCGGTGCAGTCACCGGAACGTTCTCCACTTCCTCCCCGGGTAGCTACGTACCCCCGACGCCACCGATCCGGAAACGACTCACCAGGAAGACTTCCGGTGGACCGCTTCTCAGCCCAGCCAGAAGCTCCAAGGCCCTCCATCTGCCAACGGCCACCGGACCCGACGCAGAAGCCGTCCGCTGGGTAAACGAGTTCATCGTCTGGCTGCACTCCGACCTCGTTATACTCAACGAACTCCTCGCCACTTGGGTCGTCTCCCTCAACGACTTTACTACTCGATCCGTCGACGAAGTAAGCAATTGCTCCCCACCCCCCTCCAAAATCTTTGTCGCAAATATTACCAATTGATCGTTTTACTCTTTCGACCCGCTTATGCACTCTTATAAGTGGGCGAAATAATGCGCAATTTTTGGCAACGCTTCAAACCGTTCCAACCGTCCCGAAAGCATCGTTGATATCCGTGCTATAGGAAGCCGCGTGCAATTCTCACGAGGAACTCGTCAAAACAAGTTACGCGCTCCTTCGAGCAATCGCTCGGATAGGAAGCACTGCCGCATATGGCGGGGCCGCTCATCCGTCTTCGTGGCTCCATCTTCGTCCCGGGGGACAGCTTAAAAGCTCCGAATTGATTAAATACTCTTGTAATGTACGAGAGACTGTTGGAGCCCGCAGCGTCTTGTTGTTAATTATTCTCATATTTAGTATTGCGGTGCAAACTTAATCTCTCACTTTGTATGCAATCGTGCTAAATAATTTCCTCTTCGGCTGCAAGACCAACTTCCGGTGTCAGCTGCTAACCGCGAAACCCATGCACTCGTATACGTTCGAGCTGCATAAAAGCGCACCGTGATCGGAGCTTTTGCACAATCGAGCCTCCATTTTATAGACTGCAATTTTTTTTGCCACTTTAACAAAGTCGGAGGAAAATGTTTCGTCATGGACCATTGATGGCCTCGGTGTTTACGAAAATGATGACGTCACGCGCCGAAAATAACTCGCGTCTCAGCTAAAGCAGAGTTACATCCGGTTTCTCCCGGTCGACCTATATATCGTTCGCTTATCAAAGGACACTACAGCAATCTCGTTTCTACGTAATTTTCGATAGGAAATGCACGTCTCGTAAAGAGAAATATTTTAATCGTCCGCCGAGATACGATTTGAGAGCCGAATCCATTGAATATTTCTTGAGCGAATTGGCCTGGCCGGAAGTGTGATATAACGCTATTTGCCATACATCATTGAGAGCCGGAACACGATTACGTGAATCATATACTGATACCATTGCCATATTACACCGTGCTATAGAATAATAATAACAACTTCTTGACCAACTTTGGTAGAAACGAATTCTCTAGAAATTTTATTTCTGGTTTTACGATTGTTATAACGCAGAATAATTTTGCACCGTCGATCTGCAAACTCAGCGAATATCCGGGCTGAGTTTACAGTTTAGCCTGCAAAGTAAAGTAAGCAGACTTTTATTGCATCAATCATGTAGGTTTTGTTTTATTTTAAAGAAACTATTCCTCGCGTCATAAATCGCTGTACGAGCTGCGAGGTCAAAACTGATTCTCATGAATAATTAATTGTATTTATGTGTGATCTTGCCTCTGTGTGCGTGCGCTTACACACGCACGCATAGAAAAAGTTACACCGATCAGCAATGTATTGTTACAGCATGGAGTTGGCGTGGAATTTGTACGAGTGCTTCCTGAGACGCATCCACCCGTTCTCTCCAATATCTTCTGCGAATGCGATTCCAAAGATGACGTGGTGAGTAATTCTCGCGCAATCTCGCGAGCATCTCTTATTAGTTTCGGTTCCTTGACGAGAGACGCCTGCAGTATGTACTGGCAGATTGGTAATAACACCAATTGATAATACTCTTACGCTTTACAGACGATTACTTGCGACTGCGAAGCCACCCCAGCTCTGCAACTGAAGGCATTTCGACAAAAAGGCGATAAATTGGAGGTCAATCATTATCGCGTAAACGTCAATCGTTTTCGTGCACGTCTCAACGTCGTGTGCATCACCGAGAAGCTTCTGCTTGACTTGAAATGCGACGGTTGGCCAGACGTTAGTTTCGTCACTTGTGAAATAAGTTGATTGGAGAAAAATACCAAATCACGTGATTAAACTTTCAATATTATTCCTTTTCAGGTAAAAGTTTCCTTAGCAGCTGTTGGTACCATAAAGAAGGACCTGGATGAAAGCCAGTTGCAGGAAGTCGTGACGGAAATTGTGGTGGGTGCATTAAGGGGTACCAGTGTTCACTTAAATCTTTCGCAGTATCCCACGTGTCCACGATTATGGAGGGAACCGCCTCCTCAACCCTTCTCCTTGCCTTTGCATTACGACAGTCTGGTAAGTTGTCGAAATTGTCACGATTTCTTGAAAGGTGTTTTTACTTGTGTGTTTCATTCGTGTTTAACGTTTACAGAGCTCGTCAAATTCGACGATGCATCAACAACACCAACAACGACACCATCAGCACTCTGGAGGTCTGCAGTCTCAGTATGTACCAGGGGAGAAACGTTTATTAGTGAAAGTTGTGAGGGCAGCCGATTTGGGAGGACACGAAGGCTGTAACGAGCCCTATTGTGTCGTGGAATTGGACGAGCCACCTCAGAAGAATCAAACTGCTATTAAGAAAGATACCAAGAGCCCTTTGTGGGACGAAGCGTTCCTATTGTACGCGACTTTTATTCAGCGCGAGATTCAGCTATTATTAGCATCACGAGTCTCTTCCGCAATAATGATTCATATATTGATTTGCAGCGATGTTAACCACAATACATCGGAGGTACTGTTAGAAGTCTACGACCACGTCAATAGAAGTCACAAATTTTTAGGTTTAGGCATCGTGGGCGTGGAGGAGCTTCTGGCAAATCCAAGCCAAAGACAAATTATACCTCTTCAAGCCAGACCTTACGAAGAGGAGGAGATTACTGGTACACTTACCGTAGAGGTAACACGCACATAAAAGCTGCATTAATTACACCAGCGTTCTCCACTTTTTGCAATACTAATTGAAACTTTATAATTCCCGCTTAGTTCCTTTTCATCGAGGGTGCTGAGGTACCACAAATCGGGACCAAACCTTACAAGGTGAAGGAATCTATTAAAACCGTCTCACCGACCCGTAGTTACAACCCGACAAATCTTCTCAGCAACAATAGTCTAAACTACAACAATGGTAACAGCACACTTATCTTGTACGACTCTACCAATCAATCAGACGGGGGTAATTACCGATTACTTATCTGAAAGACGTTGCACTCATTGGTGATGTGTGGATTTAGTGTTCAAATAGTTTCTATATCCCGTCCTTGCAAGGTTTTCGAGTACAATGTTTGTGGAAAATGAACCGAGAGAAGTGAGAAAGACGATCGAGGTACATTGTACAAAAGACTGTAATTTGGGAAATAATTGGCCATTTTTTTAAATACTTCTGTTAATTGAGTTTATACTAAATTAAGAGAGAGAGAGAGAGAGGGAGAGAGGGAGAGAAATTAAGAGACGCATGGAAACGCGGAGAAAATTTTATTATCTTTTGCACCAATGCCTGTATCCTCGGTGTTGTTTAATCGAACTCAGATTTCCGCGGTTCTTATTCGGATAACGTTATAGTCGTGGACGTTGATATCCCCAATGCACGTCTCTCCATGTAGCGTTATAATCGCTACGTTAAAATCCTGTGCATAATATAGTGCATACATAGACGGCATGGAGTATTATAATCCCTCTATATAGCATGACTATGTTTCCCTTCGATACAAATTTTATATATAGATACTGGCACTACCATCAGCCCAATTTTTCCATTTTCTTTTATTCGATTGGATCACTTAATTGTAGATTTCTAGAAATTGGCATTATTTTTGCTTTGTAGGGAGAAGAAAGTTAATTCTATAGTGAAAAAACCAAACGATATTGATACAAATACAATATTCAGGCTATGTCATTATTTTTCCAGATTTTCTGACCAATGGTAACGTCGTGGACTCACCGTATCGAAGTGGACAAATTAATGGTAATAAAGGAACTCTCATCGTACACAGTCAGCAAAGGGTAATATATTCTTTCTGCATTACGATTCTCTCTAACGTTTCGTTTCGCGTGACCCTTTCTCTACATCGCATGTTCCTTTTCTTTTTCAGCAGTCTGAGAGACAATTAGTCAAGGTAAGGTATCGTTCGTTCGTGTATGATTACTTCTCAAACTAAACCCAAATAACCTTTGCCTGAAAGCATTAATCATCCTCGAGTGTCGTGTGTGTTCACTAATTCAGGTAACTCTAACGGAAAGTGGGAACTGGCAGGAGATATCTCCTGGGGTAAGTTTGATTGTCAATCGACTAACAATAAAGATCGAGCAAGAAAGATAAAATTCAAAATTTTAGACATTAATTCGAAGAAAAAAATGTCTAATTTAAGTAAAACTAATTTCAGCACGGTACAAAGGAAATCAGCGCTACTTCGGGACCAGAGAGTACTCCTAATTCATCCAATTCAGAAGGTAATAAAGTGAAGATGGTACTTTATCGTATTATTTGTAATTTGAGTTCTGTACCTTTGAGCCACTGAAATATTCGCTATTGTAGAGAGAGGAAGGACAAGAAGAAAACGTCGAGATTTCTTCGGTACGATAAAGAAACGACTGACACGATCGAAAACGAGAAGCAGATCCGTTGGTCCTGAAGGTGATGTCAATCACGAGGATGCTCATTCGAGGTCCATATCTGCGGACAGAGCACGTGATCCTGGATCGGGTATGCTGATTTTAATTAGACTGAAATTCGTCTTGCGGATATTACCTGGCATGTAACTCGTCTTAGGTTGTCGTAAATCCAGATGGAATGGATGTATCTGAAACAAATCTATAGTACTCTTTGTCTCTTACCACGTTAATTAATTATCAAACGATACTACATTTGTTACTCATAAGCTCCTCCTATATCATCATATTTCTTTTGTTTCTCGGTATTGTAACTGGTGCCTGCATTCGTATTCTGTATTTCTTTCGTGAATGTTTCTGTCGTTGGTAAGTTATTCGTTGTGGTAATATTAGATCTTGCAGTGTTTATATATTTGCTAAAATAAATTCGAGGCATTTTTAAATCATTTGTAAATTATAATCTTCAGGACACTTGACGGTGCCATCAGGAAGGGAAGAACAATCCAGAAGATCTAGCGTAAGCGAAGCCTCAGGTATTAGCGGAACGTCCACGAGAACTTATGTGAACGAGGCGTCAACCCTTGTTTTAGAAACTTTGGAAAATGGTATCAGAAAGTGAGTATATATAGACGTTTATAATAAAATAGAAAAATTATGTATTTACAAACACGTACGATTATTTCACAGACATTACTTAGTACCTCTTTCACTGGCACAGAAGAGCAAATGGAGGAAAAAAGGGACGAAGCTGCACATATTTAATGACCATACGTTTATTGCTAAGCATATGCCTGGGTAAGGCTTGTTATTAATTTTCCATAACCATGAGATTTTTTCCTGCTGATGTTTAAAGTGACGAATCCAGTTAAAATTTATAACGATTATTACAGAGGAACTGTGTGCGAAGTCTGTAAAAGAACTTTGGCTCGAAGACTGGGTAAACAGGGATACGAGTGTAGAGATTGTCAAATGAAGTGTCATAAACATTGTCACGTAAAAGCTGACAGCACGTGTCCTACTTCCGCTATACAAAGCATCGAATTGTAAGTATATATTTTATTTAATCGCTTTATCGTTAGGTTCCACGTTGATGTATAGACGTTTGCTTGAACTTTCGTGCACAGATTTATCTAAATGACCGAAAATTATAAATTTTCATTGAGTTTAAATAGCTCACGAACTTCTATACTCTACACTGCAGATTTGATAATACCAATAAAACATCATAGATGTTCTAGTATATAATTATGCAAAATGGCATGTATCAAATTTTACAAAGTCGAAATGTTCCTAATGCTACTTTCTTTTGACTATTGTGAAATAAGGTCCCTACTACCAGTACTGAGTGAATAAGATAGGTAAGCCCAGACGATGCAAGAAGTTTAATAACACCAGTTTTCATTGACGATAATGCGCATGAAGATCTTATTCTGAAAGTAGCTGAAAAGGGAATGTGAACAAATAGTTTGTGTTTTTCCAGATGTGACAATCATCTGCTTGTTACTGTGACCCTGATAATTGAAATGTTTTCCTCAGTCACTTATAATTCTGCCATTAAACAAATTGCGCTATTTCGAGCTCTTTTTTTATTAGTTCCGATTAACTCTGTTAGTTACTTCCTTTATTTAATTTGTTAAGGACCATGCAATGCATGTTGACTGTTACCTCGAGTTTTATCTCTGCAACGGTTCTTCATGGTGCTCTAAAATTCGGCTTGCTGATGCATGAATATAATATCCGATTTACATTTTGGTGCATTTATGTGCAGTACTGGTCATAAATTTAATAAGAACATCACTTTTTTCGACAACGCATCTACGACTAATGCGTAAAAGTAATGAGGAGAAAAGTGATTTTTGAATGGATAATTTATTAGTGAATATAATTCAGTATTTTGTTTGTAAAAGTAGGACAACTTAAAAAATGGTATTTTTAAAAACACAGGATAATTTTTAATAAAACATTCAAGATGTACAACTTGAAGGGGCGTTATTGACTAAGTATTTTCCCAAAAGTCCGATTAAATTCAATTGTATATTTTAAAAGATACACAGCAGCTGGAATTTGCAATATTTTGTAAAAGTAAATTTTGTTTCACAACTTTGAAGTGTTCTATCTACTGAAATATACAACCTATTTTGATCGATTTTTTTTAAAGTACTCAGCCAATTACCCTCCGCAAAATGTATTTTTTTATAAACATATTGTCCTTCAGTTTTAAAGATGACTATATTCTTTAAGTTGTCATATTTTCACAAAAAACACTAAAACGCGTTAAATGTATTCTAAAATCGCTTTTTTAAAATTAGTTTTATAGATTATTTAAAGATGTTATGCTGAAAAAATTGATATCCTTAAAATTGTGTCCACTGCTGTTTATACAATAATTGCATAGTAACTGGTCTGCTAGTGTATTATTGCCTGCGGAATTTGTCGAAAAATCATTTTCAACCTTTGATATAATATTGTATTTGTTTACAGGACGTGCATAAGAACTCCTCATTTGGAAAGGAAGCCTTCAATGCGCCTGTGTTAAAAAATTGTGGGTACTTATCTACTACTACCACCACTACTACTACTATACTATACGTTCACAGTGTTCTAATGCTATAATATAATTTAATAAGAAAGATATACAATGCAAGAGTCGAAAATCATTTCAAATCATGTTAATTTTATATATGGATTAAAGATTACCTCATCTTGCGCTTTTGCGGCTTGAATTTGTATTCTATACGAATAACTAACGATGTTTTTTGCTTGTTCTTATTTTTTGTTGCTTTATAAATTTATTGCGACTTGACTGTTGAAAAATTTATGAAAATAATATAAATAAGTCAATAATAATACCGTTCCTCCCAGAGGACTCACGGACGCGGAAATCCGGGGATGCGTGCGCTTTTTATTATTGTCTATCGAGAAAAATCAAATTCGTATACATGCACGTATACGCATTAAGCTGGACTGAAATGCAGATTATCTTTCGCAGGTGAAATAAATAAATTGAGAATACCAAGATGAAATCGAGGCGGTTTGCCTTATCAATCACTATAACTCCATTTTTTATACATGTTTAAATACCCAGATTAGAACGAACTTTTTAAGAAAGCTTGAAAATAAATACTGACTATACGAGAGAAGCTTAATTCCTAACGAATATCAAAGTTCATGAAAGTCAGCTTTTGATGGCCTACTTAAGAGCTTAGAGATAAAATTATATAATAAATATAAAAAATAGCAAAATAGAGGAAGGTTTCTTTAATTGTAATCGTAAATCCATTTTTTCATTCTTCATAGGCTGTACAATAAGTTGTTCTGACAAGCACATTGATAAGTGATGGTCGATGCACTTAAACGTAAATTAGAATCATTAGATTGACGTAGGTGGCTACTCTGCGTCGAGTAACAAAGTATACCTGACAATTATGCTTTATTACTGAAAAGAACGTTGCTAACCCCTTTATTGTACAGATTTAGACAGAGATAAGATAATTTTATGGGACAAGACTTGCAACAAATGTACCACGCTTTAAGTTTATATATACAAAGGATGCATTCTAGTCTTTCAAATCATTTATTTATATATACATTAAAATATTGGATTAACAATAATAAAAATAAATAAAGCGAAGACTAATTATTATATTTTCAGCCATGACAGTCCCCGCAGTACAATTTTTACTTTCTTATTACACTGCATTATTTCATTCTTGAACTGATTTCACGAGAAACCGTTTTACAAATATAATTATATCTGAGCAATATGAATCAATCATGCCTACAATAGTCAAACGAAGTAATTTCTATTAATCGCAAGTTCTCTCTCAAATGTTTAATTATAATTATAACGGCAATATGATAATATAAAATATATGGGCTGTGACTGTTAGTGATCGTATCGCTGGATGAATTTATGTTATTGTCTGAATGAGGGAAATAATTAAAAAGGGAAATAGGCCAAGTCGGACAAGAGTAAACTAGAATCGATGGTATTTTTCGCTTCCATCACTCGAATTGCTTTAAGAATACATTAGTGCGAATGAAAGTAGATGAGTCTCTCGGGGCAGTAATTCTTTCCACGTGGCATACTGATAAGAAACTTGGACAGTTTCCGCCTTTACGATTCTGTACAATGAATAATCCATTTCCAAACTTTTTCTGACAATTTTAATCATTTATACTTAACACCTGTAAAATGACGAACTTGTATGCCATGACGATCTATTTCATTCGATAAAGAAATCGTGAGATTTCAAGGAATCAAAAAAACTTTTATCAAAAAGGCAATAGCTTTATAAAAGATTCTGTGCGATGACGATAGTGCCTCTAAGAGTTGTTGTTGTTATAGATACAATATTATCGAATATTAATCGTATAAATGCTATATTTATGGACAGAAACTCAGATTGTTCTGTATAATGTAAAACAACATCGATGAAATCTCTGTACACGTCGATTATTTATACGTATTGCCTGTTTATATGATAATCTTAATAATTATAACAAACAATGATACATTGTTGTAAGGTTAATATATACATATAAATATACACACATACACACAGTATCACCCAAAACATATTTGAATGTTTTTTCAAAGCCTGGTCCAAATAAATTATTTTTAGCTGAAAGCATTTTCGGAGTATGTAAAAGAGTTTTTGTAAATTTGCCAAAAAAGTATAAATTTAAAGAGAGGTCGTAAATTATATGAATAATCTTTTGACTATGAAAAGTTGGATGATTGGTAAGTATTTAAAAGGAGCAATTGTCTCGATTATTCTCGTAACGCGATGAAATTAGAAACCTATATGAATCACGTGCATTGAAATGTAATTATACCCATAGCATATAATAAAATCCACGCAATTTTGCTGATTGTATACGAAGGAAAGTTAAATGGGCTTCGGGTGTGATTCAGGCTGTGGAAATTAATAATAAACTTTGAGCTTTAATCCCGTTTGAGAGATATAAAGCGATTATGAAAAAAGTGTCTTCCGAGAAGTCCTATAGGAAAACCCCTTTGATCCAGAGAAGCTATAATTCCAAAGATGCTAAATTATTGTTTCTTGGATATTCCACAAGTTACACCGTTATTCTCACCAATAATAATCATAAGACCGATTGATTCGATAGATATGGACGCGATAGTACCTACCTTGAGTTTCCATATATTAATGGAAATTGAATAGTTAAAAGCGTTTGGCAAGGATTGGAAGAATGCTCGTGGCTTTTATAAAGAGGGTATACTATTTGTGTGGGTCGACGCGGAAATTGTTTTTATTGAGAAAGAGCTACTTTAAGGTTTCTTACTTATCCTGCAACACGTTTTCTCCACATCTCCTGCTTTCGAGCCACGTGCCAGCCCACCCCAGCCTATAACGCCCCCATCGTAAAGCCGATGCTCCCCTTCCTATTTAAGCTAACTTATCGATGTTACTTTGGCACAAGCCTCGAATCTTCAAGTTATTAAAAAAAGATTTCCATTTAGGAATTGACAAGGAGCTTACCGGTGTGGTACCTTCGCATAATGGCGAGGGAGATTTTCGTCTCAGATCGTTCTTTCTTCCCTTCCCATCTTCTTCCTTCACGAGACTTTGCTCGGCATCCACGTGCCTGCTTAGAGACACGTGTCACAATACCGAGGACTCGGTGTAACCTTAAAGTGCCATAAAGAAGGTCTTGCTGTATAATACAGACGATTTTAAGTAATTCCATATAGAAACAGAAATTTTTCCTTTCGAAAGATGCAGCACCTCCCTTGTTGGATGCATTCGTTTTCTCAGGGAGTCCTATATACGTGATAAAATCTCTGCTCTATCGCGTAGATCGTTATACTTGCATCGATTGACCTTGACGATCGATCGCTGCAGCTTCTCCCAAATCTGACCGATTTTCTAATACGTCATTCAATCGATTTGGCTGTGTATTTTAAATGTAAGAGTGGGAGCTTCGTGCAATCAAGGTTTTCTCCACTTACATCGGTAGCAAAGCTTGGATTGACAGAAATAGTGATCGTTGGGGAACAGGGAAATTGCGTCATTAATAAAACGTAGATCCACGATCGTAATACAAGAGGTCCCAGGTGGCTGATTTAAATCGATACGGAATATTATATAGCTTCCTTTTTCCTTTCGATCTCGCGTTGTGTCAGAGTTTGACGTCTGGTCGTTATTGAAAGGTAGCCCTTTCTTTATCATAAATAGTCCTCTGGTAATTAATGCTCTTGTACAGCTCACGTTTCTCACTCCGGTCACGTTTGCGTCTCGCTCCGCCAAAAGACCAAGCGTCCTTACGATCGCGTTAATTGCATAACGTAACTAACTCGCATAGAAACTCCTTCGCCTCCATTGCGTCCATGAGTCCAAATGAATTCTCCATCTTACCTAAATAACGCGTCATATTTAAATTTAAACTTTAATTACGAGATTTCGTAATGCCGTTAGACCCACGGATCTATTACTTTTTTGCCAGACTAGAAATGGCTTTTACTGGAATCGACCTCGATAACATATCCACAAGTATACGAAAATATCCTTTCGATTCGAGGAGATAACGTAGGAGTTTTATAATAACGAATCAAGTCGCACATAAAAATTACATTTAATGCGAAACTACGTCCAAATAAATGTCATTCCTCGAATAGAGCAGAATATGTTCTTTGCTCTACAGGTTTTTCGTGGCTGTAATTCGAAAAACCGTACTCCTATTTGATCGAGTTTTTTGATACCCTACATTCGTTTTGATTTAATAAGGATCAAAGAAAAACTGTCCTCTCGAGGTGCTTCTCGAATTACATTCGTACCGGTTCGCGTGATCAACTTAAATGTCCTTTTCTCCACAATTATTCAGCCTCCTTTTTTCATCGATATAAAGGTATAAATTCTATTTACGCTTTTTTACTGCACCATTCATAAACGAGGTTTCTTTGGAACGCTCGAAAGATAGTTATGTATAGACGCGACGCTGAGGATATTAATAAAATAGTTTATAAAGTATAAAAAAAAAGTCGATGCGGCACGGATGAACCACTAAAGGCTGTAGTCCTAACGAAAGAAATGGCCGTGACCTCATCGATGACGAAGCAGATTCAAAGAGTGACGTAAATCTAAGGAGCGTCGATCAGAATTTTGACTCTGTACATCCCTATAAATTTTAACATTTAAATATCACAGCTATATATATCTTCTGGAAGCATCGTCGATATTTCGCCGAAAACTCGTAGAATCTTCGCCCAATATCGTTGCATTGATTTGAATTTGACGGAAAAAATACAATTTTTGTCCCAGTTTTCAGTTCTGGCCCATTGTGCTTACTGACGTCACGGTCCGAAGGCCTCGCGACGCCACGTGCTCGACTCCGGCTATAGCTGCTTTATTATAGGCTGTTTTTAAACCTTCGAAGCTTTTTGTTTGTTTCGCGAATCAAACAATGATAAAAGGACCTTTCTCCTTGGACCTTGCGAGGCGAAACTTTATTTGCCCCCTGCCGTCTTCCGTTTGGGGTTGCTCGAAACAGACGTTGTGCAGCATTCAGCCAAGCAACGCCGAGCCAGATCCAGAAGTATTTCAAAGTATAATCAGATAAATCTTTCTCTCGATGCTAATTAAAAACAAGCCTCGTTTATCCATGCCCTACTTTTCCTAGCTTTTAATCTCTCCGCAAAATATCTCGCTGTGCGCGATGATACGACACACATTCGTTCGTTTCACAACTAGTTTTGGCCTGCACACCCCTCCTCTCTCTCACCTTTCATGAGTTTTACGTAAAGGAGAAAAGATATTCGTCTTTGGAATAGATCGTGTCTTACAAGGTCTCGTACACTCGCAGTGTGGCTAGTAAAGAGAATTTTACGAGAGGATGAAGCCGAGCTTATATCGTGCTTCTCTGCACCTTCTCAGAAGATCTTGTAGGACAAGCGTTAAAATTGTAGAGACTTTATCGTGCGGAGAATGACGCGTCGAATGACTGCTATATATGGGAATATCCTGAAAATGTACAATCTTGTGATTGGAAGCTAAAAAAGAGGTCTGATAGTGGGTTAATTTGCGCATATAAGGGGAGTTCGTATTGTGTATGAGTAAACTACATATATATATATATATATATAGAGAGAGAGAGAGAGAAAGGTGATGAGGAGATTCGTAGTGAGTATTGATGACGTCGCTTGTGCATGGGTAAAAAGAGCACAAGAGGGAGAGAAGAGCAGAGTGGCCCAGGAACGGGTCGATAGAGTGCAGTAACCGATGCAGCTGCATTGTGAGGGGAATTTTTGCGAGTGTCGGATGCGCGACGGCGGCTTCTACATGTATCCCGAGAGTTGAAATAGCACAGTTGACCTAATTCGGGGTCAGAGTTCTAGTTTCCCGATGGGCCGTGCGGGGAACGAGGTGCGAGCGTGGATCAGAGATGGTTCGTATCCATGGTAACGTGACGTAAGGAGCGCGTCATCGAAAGGGTGCAACGTCCGGATGCAGCTAGCCGCACGGGGCTGAACTGAATGAGGCGATGCAGTGCACTGGATTTTCGACTCTCCCCCCTCTACCCCTTCATCGATCTCACGAAACTTCCGCATTTTATCACTTTGCTTGCTCCTCCTGAAAAGCTTGTTCCTCTTCACCCCCAACCCTTACATCCCACGAAAGAAAGAAAGAGAGAGAGAGATGCTACGATAATCTATTCGTATATTCCATTAATTATATCTATTATATACATATATATATCAGATTGCAAAATTAGATCAAGAATCTTGTTACCCACCGTACCCGTCGTAACAAATTTATGATCCGCGACTTTCGCTAAGTAGACCGCTAACGCGTCAAATGTTACATTCGCTAATCGCATTCACCATGTACGTCCTATCAATGCCTCTCCACATAGCTGAAAGTATTGTTTCTCCGGAGATTTTATCATCGGTTTCAATATTTCCACTCTGTTAAGCATATTAGTCCGATATGACGCGTGCGATATGGAACGGTGGCCGATAAATCTATATGCTGAATTGATCGGAGAATTTTATACCGATTAGATTACGGGAGATGACAAGTTTTGGGGGTCATATATGGAGGAGATTGGATACACACGTGACTTTGACAATCAAGCTGACCTCCCTGCTCATTTGTTCCGCGTGGAAATGACGGACATCGCTGGACAGAGACTGCGGAACAATGTAATAAGTGCATGACTATGACTGGTGCGTGTATTCCTCGTGGTACCGGTCAAGGGGATTGGTGTGATGGGGTAAGAGAGGGGGGGGGGGGGGGAGGGAGGGATACTGGAAGGGATAGGGCGAGGGAAAAAGGGATCGAAGACTATAGGATTAACCCTCGACCGAGTTTGCTCAGCTGCATAGCCCGGAACTGGGACACGTTGTCAGCGGCCTTCTCAATGACGATGATGACGTCACTACGTCAGAGAGGGGGGAGACCGAGGGGAAACTAGGACAAACAGCGAACAAAAAGCGGGGAGGGTCCTGTGCCAAAAGCTCGATCCGCCGCATCAGACCATGTGCGAGTGCGCTTCGTTGACTATGCGCAAAATGCACTCGAAAAACCTCAAAAACTTTTCAAGATAAATAACTAGTTTCTCTCTGTGTATAGTCGATCCTCCATCCTTTTACCCCCTCCCCCTTCTAACCCTTGACTATTTCTTTCTTCGATCTCATTTTCATATTTCGGTGCAGCTTCAGTGACACGCTGAAGCCGGTGTATCCAAATTCGATACTCTGTAAATATACTTATAGTCGGCGGCGTCTCTGCAACGATTGAATAACCAGATAAGCTCGCAGCTGGCACAGTTTCTATGTATATATTAAATCGTAAGCTTTGAGACACAACCGGGGGCTGGCTTTAAAGAAAAATGCAACAAACGTTAAATCCTTCTTCCATTGTCAATATACTCCACTGTTATATCCATTCATTATAATTTTGCCCTTTATGTTCGCCATTTTCAGAACGATGAATGAACGATGTTCATTGCGGCCGCTGTGTACATGCATATGGATCTCGTTATATGTACATATATATATATATATATATATAGAATTAGAACTATTCGGTAATTGCATTTTACGTATTAAAACTATATGCAATTTTATTGTGTTGGAGTGGGGGGGGGGGGGGGGGGGGGGGAGGAGTGCCAGTTGATTCATCAGTCTACGTAGCAAATTAAGAATTGATTATTGGCTAAAATTCAATTCCGGATGAAAGAAGCCAGCGGCTGATGAAGGACGATGAAGAATCGTTCCGAGATCGCTGCTGAATGAACTATGATATTTCATGGGGATGGCGCGGTGCTAATCTGGGTCAACGGAGGGCCGTGAATGGTGTTTCTTCCAGAGTGACGTCACGGGGTGCAGACCCTTGTATCTAGGCCACTCCTTGGCTCTGTCATGGCCATGGGTAAAACCGACACACGGACGCCTTTTGTGTATTCGTATCGCGCTAGCCGGACAAAAATCTCCAGAGACTCGCCGGAACTTTCGACTAATAAATGTTACGATTCAAGAAATCTTCCCTCTTGAGGGAGTCCATTTTTACGATAATTATACGGTGGACGAGAGGAAACAATGACGAAGCTTCTCTTTGCTCGAGGAACTTGAGGAAATCTAATTATAGTTATAACGATGTCATTGAAAAGGGCTAAAGAAAGGTCTCGGGAGTACCTTGGAAGATTTTAGCCCAATTATCAATATTTTGTTAATGCGAAACCATGAAAGCAAATCTGCTTTAATTTAGCTCACTCGTTGTCTCTCACTCATTTGCTGCCTCTGTCCTTAACCTGTTGGTAACTAAAGGCATCGAGTGACGTACGTTTTCCCTGCAGTTATATCTGATTTAGAGCTACTATTGTTTTCAAAGCTAGGTCCTCGTTCACAACCACCCTACGCGAAACAGAAGAAATTTACATAATGCAAAATGTCATTTGAATAAGTGTCAAGATGGTTTTGAGATTTTTTTTTTAAATTGTATAATTATCTGGCACAGATGTATAATAATTTTATCTCATCCGTCTTGAACTATTCAAACCACGTGCTACAATTTCGGGAGCATGTAAAAATAATGATTTTAATAACTCAGAGTTTATCGAGTTTCTAAGTCGGGAAATAAGAAAAGCGATGAGAGGGGGAAGTAGGAGAGGGGGGGGGGGAGACAAGAGATCCTTGACCTACCATAGAACAATGCTCTCGCTGTCTTAATCTTCTTACACAATAATAAAACATCACACCTATTTCAATTTTAACATATATATATATGTACATGTATTCCGAGTGCTAAAAGAGTTTAGTAAATTTTTGCTGAAATAATATTTATTGATAGTTGAATCTGACGCTGGCAGATGTGCGATTAATTTCTAACAAAACAGAAGCATGTTGACATTTCGTATCTGTCCCGCACATCTGTAAATTATATAATTTATGGACACCTCCTGAATACTATTATGTTTGTGTGTACCTAGCTGCGTTATTAATTCATACAACTGACGCGGACACGCTTGCGTCAAATTTAGCGAGAATGACCGGTGTAGTGTGCGAATCTGGTTTTCTTTGGAAAATTTTTGCAAAACTTATGCAAGACAATTACGACAGGAAATGAGAGTTTCAATTACAAAAGAACAGAAAAATGTGTATAATCGCGCGAATAATATTTCTATAGATTTACAACGAATGAATTGGAATTTATCGAGGAAGGTTTATCGGTTTTCTCATCTCTCGGAGATCCAAGCATCGATGACTATATTATCATCGCATGCAAGTTGTTTCGAAACTCGTTTGTTGCAGCGAATATAAGCGCGAGGAGTTTAGGGATAGGTATATAGTCTCCGGGATGAGGAAGGTGGAGGGTGTGCTCTGTAATCGGGTCAGAGGTTAAGAGTTCGATGTACTCTCCTAAAATATTTCCCTCTCCCTCTCCCCTGTCTAACTTAACCGCCTGCCCTCTTTTTCTAACGTCTATACGCTGTTCTGCTTCCATTTCGCTCGAGACTTTTATTCGAATATCGCTAATGACAAAAGTTGTACGGATCGGGAGGGTATAAGAATAAGAGAGAAAATCAAGAAATAGATTTAAAAACGTTTATTTGAAACGTAAATTTACGTCGACATAGATAGTAATACAAAACATTCAGTCCTGAGTAATTGATCTTTATTTCAATGCAGCCTTATTTGCGCACGATGAACATAGCACATGCGCGAATAGACTTGCATGTATATACAGACGACGCTCCGATGATAAACATTAATTTTAATTGCGGCGAATGTAGTGTCATTGGTAACATTCATTAGATCCATGCTTTAGCCAATTATTTCGCAGAATAATATACTAAACAGTCAAAAGGGGAATATCTACAAGGCACTAGGTGGATCGTACATACAATCTACGCTTCTCTTTCACTCTCTCACACACGCTCTTTTACATTGGATCAAAGTGTACGACCTGCGGATCCTTAATTAAGCTTCGAGAACGAGATCATCTCTTTTTTTCACAAGGCATCCTCTCTCGAAATTCCAATAAAGAACGATAGGAAGGGGGACAATCTTAAGCCTCTTAATTTCCGAGCTGCTCCTGCGAGTAGACTCAGCTCTGGCAAAAAATTACCGAATAAACTGCTATAGAGAGAAATAAAAAGCTTTGGGATACGAAGAAAAATTACTTTCGTGTTTTTCGATAGGTTTTTAAAGGGCTGCACTTGAGTACCGAGGATGGACTTTTTTTTCCAAAGCCATCTACCTTCGATCAGTCGGCTCTTTCTTCAATGTCTGATCCCTCTTATCGTGTCTATATGTACTATATACATAAGATGATTCATCCGGCAAGAGTCCTTACTACCTCCCCCCCCCCCCCCCCCACCTTCACTTCTCTCTCGCGCGAAAAGCACAATAACTACATTCTCTCGATGATCACTCGAAGCATTCTCATCCGTATTTTTATTTGATTTTTCTCCGGTAAAGGAACTCTCGATCGAACATCCTCATCTTTCGGCCCAACCGCATTGTACCGGATCTCTAAGAGTGGTTCTCGTTCTCATCGGATCGCAATAAAAAAAAAATTCTTAATAACTCGATGATATGTGTCGATTAGATCCTTCAGGTATATTTTTTCCCTCGATTTCAGATCGCTCATCAGACACCTGTTTGTTAACGCGACGACAAAATAACCGAACCCTGATAGTCGTGAAATTCATCCCTCTTGCAATACTCCAATTTGAGAAGATTGTAATTCTTACATTGATTCATCATCGAAGTTCGCCTGGAACGCACGAAACGTTCTCGTGTATAAGATCTCGAGTCAGACTTATTCGTTGATTCCTTAAAATTAATTTTCCCTATGACATAATTGACTTCCAATAAATACATTGGCCGAGATACGGCATAGGATAATTCGGAAAGAAGACTCGACGGATGACTCTAACGACTAGCAACTAATAAGAATAAATTCTTTTCAAAACGTGATCGACGTGATTTTAATCGGAAGCGCATGGAATAAATATGGATTTATAACATTATTCGCGACAGAGATTGTTATTCGGCGTTTAGTTTCTGTCCGTGTCTGTTATTCTTTATTTTTTTGCAACGCTTTATATACTTTTGGTTTAATAATTGGTATTCCATTATATAAGGGTATCATAATGCGAGTAATGTTGCTATAGGAAATAGCGCGGTAATATTTGGAACGATTAATATTTCGTTAATATGTTTAGAGGTGATGCAGTATAGCTAGTGGAAGTGCTGTATCAATATGTCCCTACGAATTGATCTGCGAAACTGTATATTTTCGTGTCTAATTAATTCTTTCCCCTTCCTCCAACCTTGCGTTAATTAAGTAGCTATCTTTGTAACGTGCTTTTTGCTCTCATTGCATAAATGTGTATGGTGTATATAAGCCAATATACGATCAAGGAATGCTAAAGAAATTCTGTCTCGTGATAATAATTATTATGATTTCAATAGCTATATGCACTGGTTAAGGACTCTTATTATTTTAATAGGATATGTCGTCCCGATTTACCCAACGCGCCCATTAACGCCTCATTCGATCAATCCATCAATACCGTTATAGTAACTCGAGCATCGATTTTCAATAATTAATCGATGATGCAATTTCAGCTCGACGATAAGATTTCGATACGTAACTTTGACCATCAGCATTGGCATACTTACGAATCTTGACGCTTTACACGATTACAAGAGAGTATGATTATATACTCTTCCTCGAATTGGACAGATATTTTCTAAACCCGACCTCAGAGCAATTTGCTCGTAACGTTAAGTCAGCCAAGCTTCGTCATGTTTCACCGATTAACGAAAGAGTCCTTGACGAATACAAAGGGCTAACAATCGCGTGGGACACATCAAAGAATTCAAGGTCTCAGCCTCTCTCGTGGTAAAAAAATTTCATGCAAAAGTTGAAAAACCGCTCAAAATGTACTAACCTAGACGCATCCTGGCGCTCATAGCCAACGCGCATCATTTAAGTAATACTATATTAATTTGCGTTTACTACTTAACTTAAACTTACATTTATCCCCCCTTACCATCTAATATACTTAACTTAAGCCCAAGTCCATTCGGACATTATTAAGTATTACTCTTAATTGAAAAATGTGATCGTGCGAAATCTCGTACAAGTGCACAATAATGCAGTGCTCTTATTAAATTCTGAGCAATTCCGAGATTTCACGAGGAGTCTCACTCGATCCCGTTTGCTGGCTCGTATACGTTGTTTGGTTCCTTTGCTAGAGACGCGTCGTTTATTTACAGCGATCCTACTAGAAAATTCGCGCAGAATTCTCACAGGACGACGCTCTACTGGCAGCTCGGATATTGGTCCGGTCGACTCAGCTCCGCTAATTAATTAATCTCTCTAGACTTTATTTTATGACGAACCAAGAAGAAGTGGAAGTAGAAGAAGAAAAAGAAGAAGAAGAAGAAGTAGATGAAGACGGAAAGTGCGAGACGAAGTAAAAGAAGAGAAGTAGAAGAAAGAAGGCATTGGAATTGGTCGATTGCGAATAGGCATCAGTAGGATGTTTATCGATAGAAACTAACGGAATCTTGCCAGGAGCAGGGCATAATGAGATGTTGAGCCGAGTTTCTCGGCACCCTCTGAGTGGGTAGGCCAGACAATCCTTTGACATAAGTGTAAGATACTGGACTACGCAGGATTCTCTTGGGGCTCTTCTTCGTGTGCTTCTTCTCCTTGGTCTCCCACTTGGAGGAGAGTTTGAGGCTGAGGAAGGCCTTCCTCAAGGTCGCAGCTGTGGAGTTCCTCTTGGAGGAGTCGCTGTCGCTGCTGCTGTGGGCATCCGAGGGGCTGGGCGAGTGGGACTGCGAGTGGAGCGGCGAGTCACCAGCACTGTGACTGCACGAGGTCCTGGTGTCTCCGGGGCTCCAGGACCTCGAGGATTTGTCACGGGAACGCTCGGCGTTCCTCTGTGCGTTCGACAGCCGTTCCTGACCCCTTCCGTGCACTCTGTCCAAATAACAGTGGCTCCTGGAGGATCTGCCACGAGTATTGTTGCACAATCGTTCGCCGCTTCCTCGACGCGACAGGCGCTCGGCACTTCCGGTGCTACCACCACTGCTACATCCGCTGTCCGTACTGCATTCGTCGTCGACGAATTCCGTTCTGCGCTTCCCTTTGCTGCCCTTGCCCCCCTTGCACAAACCTCTGCCGTCAACGATGCTCGTGTACTGCAGATGCTTGTCGCGATTGTTCTCCGACGTGGCGTCGGTCAGCCTGGTCGAGTCGTCCATGCCGGACGTCGACGAAACTTTGCAGGATCAGGGCCAAAGACCTTTGAATTGTTCGATGCCGCTATGGATCACCGACTCTTCTCGCAGAAATCCCTAAGATCTCACAATCACGATCACTCTAGTTTTTGTTACAGTTTACGATTCGAGCAATAACAACTTTTCTTATATAGTCTCACTTTGACTTTGACGACGTTTATGTTGAATTGTCTTCGTCACTATAGTCACCGTGTCTTTGTTTCTTTCTCGTCTCTCTCTCTCTCTCTCTCTCTCTCTCTCTCTCTCTGTCACTCACTCTCTCGTACTTGTTATCCTCCTGATGTGGGGCGGTTTGTTTACGAGACGCGACTAGAGCCGCGATGGTAGCGGCGCACCCTTATGTATCCTCGCAAAGAGACCAGAGGGGTGCGCATGCCCCAGCTTCCACGTGAGTAAGCCATACCGAGTGGGGGAGGGTGCTAAATAAATAGTGGAGGAACGGCACCTTGTACCATATTGACCTACCAACCGTACTAGTAGAAGGATTTGCTACTTAACCGATACGTCACCGCTGATTAACGCATATGTCATATATATGTATTTATCATATACATACCCCCCCCCCCCCTCCCCCCATTCCGAAGGTCTAACGCAGTTTTCAACACGTTCCCCGATTTAAACTACGATACACACCTGCTTTCGAATGATTAAATGTGACCGTAATGTTTGATCGGACACTATTCCCTCGTATACACAACACCATGTCCATGCTTGGCTATAGTATCGTACGGGTCGACTGATTTGAAATAAAATATAATAACGAGCTTCGTTTGACCTTGAGTAAAATATGGAAATTTCTCGTTCCTCTTTGATGATAAATGGCGAGCCTCCGGAGTCCTTGGATCGAGAAAAGCAACAGATGGAATTGGTGATGTCTCGCTATGCGGTACAAGGGATATATGCAAGAAGGACAAGCGCGCCACTAGGTCATCTTATACCCCCCTCCCTCCACGCTGCTACCTACAGACAGTCTCTCTTCGACCTTAAAATCGAAACAAGTCTCTGTAATTGAAAAGTCCTACCTATTTAATACTGTAACTAATGCTTGAAACTGGTCTCGTGACGCTTTCGCCAAACAAACTTTTCAAACTATTTAATCAGGCTCACTTTTCTATGCGCATTCACCATACAACGCCACGCCATGCCACGCCACACGCAGGGGTACCGATCTAAAACGACAGAACACAACCCTGACCTATAAAAAACAATTCATGCTACCTCCGCGACACAACAAAGTTGCTCAGCTTCGAATCAACAAAACAATGAGCAACGAGCAAGGTCAGTGTCAAGGAATAGCAAACATTTATCTCTGAAGAAAAAAACCCTGATATTTATATTTCCCACTCGTCAACTACATAACTTTCTCGTCGCCAATGAGAATATACACAGAAGTATCCTATGATATATTTCTTCTTTTTTCCTGTTTCACAGTTTGCTAGGAAAGATTTCAAGCTTATTCTCCTCAGCATCGGGAGATAAATTTCTTCCCAAGATTCGTTCTGTTTGGAGGCAACAGGGCGAAAAGTACGGATGACAAGCGCGTCTGCTAGTAATGGCTTCGATCCGCTTTATATCGCACGTTATATTGCCTGCAGATTTGGAAAGAAACTCGATTGACAAAAAAGGAAAATTCAATTGCTTCAATTGCAGCTGCGGTCCGTAAGGTGAACTTTCCGAGTGTCGAAGGTAGAGTCACGTGCATTCGCACGAGAATCGCTCGTTTGGATCCTTCGAGAGAAACTACCAATACAGGTTTACTCCTACACGATAGAATAAGAAGGGCTTAATTGTGGGTTCCTATATCTATAGGAATGCTTCTCACATTTCCTAATTATTTATGTCCTTAACAATCCGCATCGCCCTCTGACATCCTCCATTAGATTCTCCTCAACTTCCGAAATGGATCGAAAATTTTTGATCGTCCAGCCACCACCCAGTTTTGGAAGCGCCGTTCTCGAGTGTTCGGCTGGGTACGCCGGGGTCGTCGAACTTCAGGATCGATGTCCTCGCTGAATAGAACCGATGGTACTTCGCTACTACTGCAAAATGCTGCTACACACTGTGACAAATCAATAACTCACTTTGCTCTACAGTAAGTTGTTACTCTCACCAAAATCATTCTATGACCATTTATTTCAATTTCTTACATATATAGAAATAGAGAATAGAGATGTAGAGTTTTTTCTTACAAAATAATTTTTTTCTGAAATTGGTACTATTTACAAATTTCTTCGATATGTTATTTTTGCGTATTTGATTGAAATATATAGAACGTTCCAATATTTTTCTTACAGGTAGTGTTATAAATTTAAAAATTTTATATGGGTGCCGTGACCTTTAGAGTTCTCTTCTGCGTTTTACGTGTATTGTACACGGTTTTCAACACGCGGGCTATTCGTAAAACCAATCTTATTTACGAGCCACTTTGCAGCGCAAGATCTCGCGCATTGCTGATGCAATAAAATGTTAAAAGCTATGAATATTTTAAATTCTATCCTACTCCTATTATCAAATATTGTTCAATAGGTTTTATTTATAGAGAAGGGCAATGGAAATTTTTTGAAATTAATATTCCAGTGCAAGGTAAATAACTTGAACGTACAGATATGAAAAGAAAAAGACGCGCGTATAGTATGCAGGGATGTATTGACGATATGAAGCAGTACTGTGGAAAGCTACGGTGGACAACTATGCGTGATTGGCTTAGGTTAGTTCGGTAAATACATGGTAATCTACGTGACCGACCTATGAATGCCCTTATCAGCGAAAATTTCCCTCTTTTTTTGATTGCTCGCTAGATTGAGACCAAGATGGAGAACTTAATTCAGCCAGTAATCGCTCAGTAGTTAGGAACTAACCCAATCGTGTTTTCTACGATCTCGAGAGAAATTCTGCAGTATATTCGATTTTCTACAAACAAAAAAATGATCTCCAATTGCACCAGTACTTTCCACGATGCTCTAAAAATATGTGAATGTAAACAATATTATGTAGAAGTTTTGTGAAAAATAGAGAAAATGTATTAGTTTGGAAAATAGTTTATAACTGACTTATTATTGTAGTACAAGTTATAGTGATATATATATTTATACGAAGAAAATCTGGGTTAATACAAATTGTAAATAACACGATAGAAATCATCGTGTTTACGAGGCTTTAACCTATGTACACCCTTCAACTTCACTCGTCTCTCTGCGGGTACATCACTATAGACAGGATGTCCAATCACTGCTTCTCTTGAATATCTCCGCGTATTCAGAAAATATAATAGAATATTAATCATTCTTATTAAAATAGAAGTACTATTTGGAAATTTCAAGGTCATCGTAGATTTTTTTAAAGGGTCTATTTATTTTCCCTTATTATCACTGTTCTCGAGGGCTTTCCAAATCACTTAATAAATTATTTAATTAATCGAGGCATTATTGCCTGACAGGTTGTTTTAAAATTGTCAACGAATTGTAATTACTAAAGTACCAGGGAACGTTGATCAGTACTAAATATATTATAAGGGTAATAAGTATCACTTAAAAAAATACTGAAAAAATTGATCATAGGGAAATGTAAACAGGATATAAGCGTTTAATATAATGTCCACTAAAGCTTTATGCGTATAGTCACGTTATTAACGTTCTTCCACTAAGACTAAACGTCGGTGTAACTTTTTACCCGCATAAAGTGTAGCTCCACGTTCTTCCCTATAAACGCGATCATTTAATACAGATTAACGGATTCGCTTAACAATTAAATTTCAAATTTAAATACCTCGTAAATGCTTCAGCTAAATGGTACATTCATAGAAAGGATTTCAAAGCTCTCGAGAAGAGAAATAAGAATATGAAATAAAAAGATAAAAGTTCCACTTAAAAAACCGTGATAATCTTTAAACAACCGAAACACCTTCGTTTCAAGAAAAATGGCTATTGCCATACTATACTTCTCTTTATATACCATATTATTTTCATTGCTCAAGGTTTACACTAAACTTTGAGCAATGAGAAGATATCCAAGAGATAATAGTTCTTGGGACACCTTGTATATTACACGGAGACTTCTTCTTCTTTTTTCCTAGACGACGTGCTAACCAACTCGAGCTTCGAGGCTTACAATTAGTAGGAATTAGAGAAATAATTTTGGAGAGAGGGTGTAAGTCCTCGATGAAGCTGTTTAATTCCGCAAGGCTTAACATAAGCCTCGTCGACACAGCTCGCACTTATATTCAACCCTCCTCCATTTTCCTCTAGGTTGAACGGCCTCATCCAACAATAGGAGATTACCACTGAGAACTCCAATTAATCAATAAAATTTTGGCGTATTCACGAAATTTCCCACTCCTATTCGTATAGCACACATACCATGAAAAATCAAATTATCCCACGTAGGATGATTTTGCCGAAAACAAATTGTATAGAAAACTATGCAAATGGGGGGGAGAAAAACAGCGAAATTATGATGTTTAATGAAAACGTATTGCAGGATTAGCCCTGCATAGCTGTTATTATTTTTCCCTCGGGTTTCTTTCTTCTGAAGACGCCAGGATAGGTTTTTGATGGAAAAATATTTGGCGATTCACGGGTCGTTCACTTGGCGAAACTTGATCGTTGCAAAAGTCTTTGAACCCAAGATAAGCCGCGTCGAACTTTCTGCCTACCTCACTCTTTTATTTTCGCAGCTTTTCTTCTTGCCCTTGACGCAAACCAAATTTTTTTCTCTATCCCTCTCTCTATACATATATGTGTATGTACATATAAATATTCTAGATGATATATGTGTACAGTATACACTGTTCATTCGATGATTCACAGCCTTCGATGAAGCTTCGAAGAGGTGTGAAAAGGTATTATTTCTTCTACCACGTTACGCCGACTGTTTTGCCATGCTGTCAAAAATACTTTACGGCTTATATATGTATAGCTCGTATTCTCCGAATCCAGTAGATATTATTCGTTACTTAATAACGTAATTATAACAATCGGTTTGACAAAGCCAGAGTTAAATGTGAAATCCGTGTGATTAATTTAGACATAGGACATCATCTATTATATAGTTAAATGAAATCGATCGAACACGTCGTTACGTAAATGATGAATTTGCCTCTATCCAAATATTCGTTTTCTTAAAAAAATTAAACGCACACACATACACACACACACACACACACATACAAAAGAATCTTCCACACGTAATTTGGTTAATAATCGAAAGTGTAATTTCGTAATTCAAATGGATTATCATTATTCGTTACATAAAATTATGGATAGATTGTGTTTATACTGACATAACCAGTCGTTGTATTATCGTCAGCTTTGTAAAGACATTTGTGGGAGTGAAAACAAAAGCTGACGAGAAACTCGTTTATTACGCAGAGCAGAGCAGAGCAAATGGCGCATCCTGAGACTCGGCACAATTGAATGGACTCATTCTCTACTTAATATCAGCAATCTCGTCAAGAGACGTAAATCAAATTTGCCGATAAGCATACTTTGTTCTATGACACAGTAGGCAACATTTCCCTCGGTAGCCTAACGCGGTCACTTGCGCGTCACCGGCGAATAATCAGAGTATTCATCGCTCGTTCATTTCACCTTTAAAAATTCCGTCTCCTGCATAGATGCATTGCGTATGTGTGTACGCTCTATTGCGAACATATTGATTTCACATTGAATATTATATCGAGTCGCAGTTGGTAAAACTCCGAGAATCCCGAGAAATTTAATTATTAGTGGCGGAACTACTTTTCCAAAGTACGATCGTAGTTTGGCAACTAATTTTAAATTCGTTGCAAGTAGAATGTTAAGTCTTCGAGGGCAACCGGAATTTCGATGCAGTTAAATGCTTATAAAACAATGATTGGTTTTGCAAGGAATTATACAAGCTACCTAATCCACTCACATATGACAATAATAAACACAAAAGTTACGACAATTATTATGCACAATCTATATTTGACCAAAGCTGCATCTCTCCGATTAGTTAGATAATTTAATAATTACCAAAGTTACAAGTTGCTGGTGCTTATGGCACTAGCAGGTTTCGATCTATAGTTAGATATTATTTTCTTTTAATAATAAATTGCATATATTTGTTTAAGTGGTTATGCTGTTGTCGGATAGTGAAGGGATCCATTGTTGCAAAGGGAGCTTTCCCACGTAACTTACCTCACTTATTGAAATGTCCAACAGTATATTGATTGTACATCCAAGTTTAACAGACGTCCATTGGGTGTCGAACTGTCCACCTACGCTCGATGTACTATGAAGGCTAACAATACATCGACCATTTGGAAAACGTCTTGAACGACTGTGCTTTAGCTTTCGTCAAATCACCAAATCTTTGTTCTATTCTATGAAAATATTTCCATTCGAAAATTCCATGAATAACTCCTTTACAGATTTAGTATCGTTATTATACATACAATACGTAGCTCTTAGAGCAAACGGAATTTTACCTAACCAGTTTTAATGAGAAATTTGAGATTTTACAAGAAACCCTTTTTTCTTTGGATATAGTTCAATTAACACGCTATGTCGCTAATTGTACGGACAATGATGCAATACAATACTAATTCTGACTGCGAAACCTTAGTTGCGATCACGATTAGTACTATAGTGACAAATAAGTGTGTGTTGAAATTTCAAAGCTACTCGATAAATATTTACTCCTGTTTTTCTAGAATTCAGGTACGTTCGTTTCAATGAAGTTTTCATATATGTTTTTCGATAATAATAAACCTGCGAAAGCATTGCAAAACTCTTCTACTGTAAACACAATTCAATGACGTCAGTGTATACTCTAGTCTAATTGAACAACACAAATCTGAACAATTGACAATGAATACACGCACGTACAAAGTGTAAAATATAGCACACTAATCAGTACTCGTTTACGTTTATTTTTTACTGTAATTTTAAATGTAGCTGAATATTATTTACTGAAAATTGAAAATATTATCTTTATTAAAATTGAACAAATCTCATTTGAAAAAATCATGAGAAAGCTAGAAGAAAATTAAGTTTTTACCATTTAACATGCGTAGACGTATTCCGTATTATGTAGCCAGAGCTCTGACGCAATCTCACGTAACATTGTTTTGATGTTAACTACGCAATACCCTTCCAATTATCCCCGTTATAAAAGGGTTGCTCCTCAAACCGTCCATCGAAGGATAATAGGATATCCAAAATTTGTCCACTCTCAAAAAGCCATTTTATCGAATAAAAATCACACTCCTGTGCAAAAAGCTAAATTATTATTATTAATTAATCCAAAATTTAATTTCAACTTGAAAGAAAATCGATTTTTGCACTTTTATTTCACGATCAAGCAAGGTTACATAACCTAACACACACTCGACGTACATTTTTTGCAATTTAACCAGCATGAAGTAATTATCGAAAAAGAATGAATTCCTTTACTTTTCCAGCGTTGTGATAATGCTTTACTCGGTTGATCAAAGTTGTTGAGATTGAGCAAATCGTGACGTAACGTTCATTGACTGAAATTCAATCAAACCTTACGTTATATACCGTGCATTGTTGCAAGCAGCAGCGAGGATGTGTTACAAGATTGTCTCCAAAGTTTTTGCCCGGCCATCAGATTGATATTTAGATCAATATATGAGAAGATAACTCGAATTCTTTCCAAGAAAAAAGAAAGGAAAAAACGAAATCACTTTACCAGCACCCGACAGCTTTTTACCGTCGTTTTTTCGGCAAAACCATTTCACCGTCTACGGGAAAGTTTCTGAAAATACGTCATAAAACGAGTGACAGAAACGCATCGTGACTGTGGTACAGGCAAGCGTGAACTTGCGATACGGTTTATCATTTGTAAAAGGGTCTGTTTCGGAGGTAGGAAAAAAAGAAAAATTGAAGCCATAAGTAAGAAGAAATTGGAAGATGAAGCAATTATTGCGAGAAAGGTAAACGGGAAAGGTGTGTACGATACCAATATATAAGAATCACGTATAGTGGGTTCTTTGTTTGGCGTTCGCAATTTCGCAATTTGTGGTAGCAGTGTGGCTTCATGAGCAGACGGACGCGCGTTCGCTTGTTTTTGTACTTGCAATATCCCGCGTGTATACCAGGGCATCCCTCGAGCCGACAATTTATCCGAGACCCGCAATTTACCCTGAAGAATTATAAATAGCTGCATTTGAAACTGCTGATGGAGACTCAGGGACGTCCGATGAACCCGGCTGAGGTACTTGAAAGGAAAGAAATACTTATTTACAACCTGATCTTTCGCAAAGAGCTCATTTCTCCTCCGATTGACGCCCCTTTACCGTGGTCAATGTTTCTTTAAACTATTTCAAGAGTCATCCTTCTTTAGCCTCGATTCGACAATATCGATGATATTTCATTCATCGCAACAATCCCTTTCTAGCTTTAATCAAGAAGTTTGAATTTGACCGAGAAAACAAATTTCAGTCATCAAGGCCAATAACGAGATTATCGTCTTTGTTGACTTTAAAAGTTTCACGGTGACCTCATCAATACTCCACATTCTCCAGCCACCGTGGTTATGTCGAGCGTTATACTTTCTCCCCCCCCCCCCCCCCCTCTCCCTCCTAACTCTCTTTTTCGATCAGGTTTGATTGACGTCACGCGAAAAATCGATCGATTGAATTTGCAGAGAGATGGAAAACCATCGATTGTTTCACCAGAGTCTATACGGTTATATAATTAGAAGTTAATGTAAAATTCGAGTCTCGAGTTCCTTCAAAATTATGATGCCCGTTTCCCGCTGGATTCGAAGGACACGATAAAACGGTAGCTGGACCTTCGGATTTACAATAAAAACAGAATCATTTCGTCATTCGGCCGTACCATGGAGAGATAATATCGTTGATTAAAGCAAACTCGTACGAGTTTTTATTAGATCCGACGAAACTTTTGCAGGCGGAAGAAATTGTTTTTGTCCGGTTCGAAATTAATCGTAACTATATATATATTGCTCGGCTGAGATCGTCCAAAGTTCGAGCCGAAATCTTTGCTACAACAAAGAGAATTTTTTTACCCGGATGTGAGATATACGATACAATCGAAACTCCTTTGTCTTTTTTCATCGTCGAGGAGTGATTTTGGTCTGTAATCTCAAGTGTATATAAACCCAGCAGAAAAATCCGAGGACCATCAGTCTTTCGTAGAAACCGTAACAAAGAAATCGCCTCTGTCAACCCAAAGCGCAAAATGTTGAAATTCGTAAGTTCGATCTGCTTTGATTGAAATGCAGCACACGTTTTTAATAACGTCGTTTCGCATATAGCAACAAAATAAAGTATAATTTTCTGAATTTATTCGCAGATGTCGTGCTTGCTCGCTTTGGTGGCTTTTGCCAGTGGGAATCCGGCTCCCCACGTAACACCCGAAGTTGTCTCCGGCTATTCAAGCCCAGCATTATATTCAACTTATTCGTCCCCAGCCATAGCTTACAGCTCCCCTCTGTTCCGTGGTTCTCCTCTCGTCTCAGCCGTTTCACCTGCACTCGGATACAGCTCGCCACTGGTCAACTCCTTCTATCCAGCCAGCTACACCAACACTGGCGCATACTTGCACAGCTACTGAAAGCATCGAGAATTTTCGTCACGTAACCCCCGTCTAATGAAATTTGATGAAAAAAAAAAAAACTTTTCAGCAACGATAAGCCTCTATAAGCGTTGATCGAAGTACGTTATGAAAAGTGTAAAATTAATAAGTGTAGCAGAAGTATAGAAAATAAAAGTCGAGTATAACGCTAGGACTCTGCACGATTGGCTAACGAAGGTATTCTAGCTTGTTCCAACTATCATTGACCTCTGGCTCGTGACAAACGTGCAATAGGTACGGCCGTTGCGAGTTTCCGGCCTTGACCTTACTCAATTCCAAGGAGCCGCTAAATCAGTGCTATACGATTCCCTTAGCAGTGCGAGCGTAATTGGCGCAGCGCTTGAAATTTATTCTAATGATGGGTAAGGACGCTCGCAGGTGGAATATTTATTCCGTGCAGCAGCGATGAGGCGAGGATCGAAAAATCGTTGCGAAAGCCGCGTGACGAGAAATCGGCCGGTGCTCGATCACGTACGATTACGAATTTTCGAGTCGCCCCGTCCTATACCCTACGTGACACGAATCCACCGTAATCCACTCGAATTTACATGTCCACGGCGCCCAATTCTGCAGACGGACGCGCGTGTCCTTATTGCGAGCCAATTGCAAATTCTGCGCCACGGACCAACGGACGACTTTATCAGAAATCGAAAGTGCACATGCACCGGTCCTGTATATGCGCTGCACTATATATACGTGTACCACTCCCCGCATCACGCGACGCCCAATCGATCTCTCGCAGGCGACGCGATCCAGGTGAAAACCATTTGCCACTGTTCGACGAGGAATTATCCAATACCAAGAATCAATTTCCGACGACTCGAGAGAGAGAGAGAGAGAGAGAGAGAGAGAGAGAATTTTTAAAGAAACTCATAAAACAGTAAGATTACAGGCACGTTTGACCGTGCAAAGCTGGAGGGATAATTTGGGTGTCGAGGAGGAAGAAAGCCAAGTTGTGCCTTTAAGCAGCTTTATTTTCTGTGAATATCATGACGTTTCGTTGATGTGGCGAAGATTTGTCGGATATTGTCGGGTGAGTGACGGTGCGAAGAGGGAGGAGGATCTCGTGCGTGATTTTTGGATTGTCGCCGGGAGGGTTTCTATGATCGAAGGGAGGATCGGTGGTGTTGTAGGAGGTGGGGGTGAGTGGGTGATGATCGAGGTCCGGAGATGGTGTCCAATTGATGTCGAATGTCGTGCGGGCATTGCGATTAGATGTAGTATCCTGCTCTGTAGGCGTAGGGTAAGGCTGGGTAAGAGGAGTATTGCAAGGCTGCTGGGTAGGCGCTATAGGTGCTGTAAGCTAGAGGTGCGGCGTAGCTGGAGATGATGGGTGCGCTGTAGGAGGTTGCCAGGGGTGCGCTCAAATAGTGGCTGAGGAGCGGCGATGGTGCTGGTCCCGGTGCCGGTGCTGGTGCTGGTGCGGGCGCTGGCGATGGAGCGGCAGCGGCGAAAGCCACGAGGGCAACGAACACCAACTGTACATATACATGCGCACAATTAACATCGATAATTAATCAAACTATCCTCTATAATCGCATTAAACGAAAACCTTGGAGTTTCGCAAATAAGCTTCATCGGAGCCAATTCTATAACGAGCAATGCCGAGGCATTGATTCTCCGGGCACGCGCCCGTTCTATTCTCCGATGCAAATATGTATATATATATATATATATAAGTTGTGGTAATAAGACACACCTTCGACCGTGGATTTGCAACCTCGCGAAATATCGCAATTTTCACAAAACTCCTGCAACGCGGTATTTCTTATGGAATAAAATTCAACTCACCAGCTTGAACATGTCGATAGAAGGGTTTGTTTCACTGACGATAAAAGACAGTAGGTAGTATGATAGAAGCTGCAGTAGGTCCCCTTATATAGGGACATCCTACGGAGGGCTTTTCTTCTTTTTTCCTCATTCCAACGCGCATCCCTTCCACGAAGGTTCTCGGGTCTTCTGTTCCCAGGAGGAAAACGAGCAGCGGCCAATTGGCTTTTCTTGTTTTCTTTTGGCCGCGAGCGAGCCGTCGACCAATGGACGCTTCTGCTCGGCTGGCAAGAAAGGCTCGACCATGCATTAACCCGGGGTAGGGAGGGCGAGCTATCGTGGGCATCGTGGCGTGGCACTGGCGCGATCATCGCCAAGGACGAGCGCTCCTCCTGCTCGCGTCCAGCCCGTCCAACTCTTCGTCTTCTCTCCTCCTGCCTGCACTGTCTTTCGGCTTTGCACGATCGACTATAAAAGAGCTGGCCAACCGTCCGTCGACATACTAGTTCTCAGCAACCGGTAAAAGAAACACTTTCAGGATGTTCAAGCTGGTGAGTATGGAACTCCCATGGGGGAAAAAACTTCGACCCTCTTAGCCACCTCGACCATATAAGCACTTATAACTTGACAAAAAAAAACTCTTCTTTCATATCTCAAATGTCTCCATTCGTTCTCGGTCTCGCAGGACCGAAGAAAGAACATATTTCTCAGTTTTTCCGTCTGTTTTTCTTCCAGTTTGTTCTCGCTGCCTTTGTTGCCCTGGCCGCTGCCGCCCCAGCACCGGAGCCAGCACCAGCACCGGCCCCAGCACCCAAACCCGGCCTCCTGGCCGCACCAGTCGTGGCCGCTTACAGCGCGCCTTACGTAGCTGCTCCCATCGCCTACAGCGCATACACAGCACCACTGGCTTACAAAACTTACGCTGCACCGCTTACCTACGCTGCTCACTACTCCTACGCTCCGATCGCCTACAAAGCCCAGTACTATCTCTGAATCAACCGCTGACACCCCTCCCCCCTCCAACACACCGACCAATCGTCACCTCCAGCTTCAGCCACCATCACACACCACTATGTTTTCAAATCTTATTTTTTCTTTTGGAATCGACCACTCGATATGTGAACCAGATTAATTGTCACCCAAAACACCAATAAAACACCGAGTACTTCCAATTTTCAGTCTTTTTTCTATCTTCCACCCTCTACAATATCCTTTTGTTTATAGCATTAATCTGTACAACACGTAGTATATACATGATCTCTAGCAGAGAACTACAACGTTGCCGTTATAGACAAACCATTTTCGACGCTCAAAGGATAATCAATCACGCGTATGGGGTGCGAGGTTGAAAGCATTAAAGTGCTACGCGTCCGTTGCCTCTGTATATATATATATGTATAAGTAATCTCGTTTCGATTAGCGAGGTGCTGACAACCCTCGCGATATTGCAACGTCACTAATGTACGATCGTTCGATAAATCTCGTCGGCGTTCTTGCCGTGTTCCCTAATATAACGTCCAGTGAAAACTTTTAATAATTTCCTCGAACAGCGGACTCTGCTACGGTGGAGCGTGAAAATCAACGGAATCCTTCCAGCCTCGATCACCCTAACGCGTATACATAATGATTCCTTGAAAAATTCCTCGATGGATTCAACGAACAAACCCTACGTTCGATTCGCGTACGGTTGGTTTGATTTCATAAACAAAAATATGGAATATTCTCGTCCAATCCAGGTTTGATCCCTGTGTCCCTGCGTGCTCTTGTTGTGCTTGTGTTCTATTCGGATTTGTTTACCGACGGATCCGCCAGCCTGAAAGGAGAAAGTGTACATATTTACGATGAGTCATCAGGAAGCGTACAGGGTAATTCGATGCATCGCGGAATTACGAGGAAAAAAAAGATCAACTCCGTTGTGTCCTTGAACGATAATGAGGAGGAAGCAGCGTGAGATTGAGAAAGGTGGTTTTTCACCGTAGCGTATGAATTTTCGAGAATAATGAGAAAGAGTCGAGCGAGATACGATAACGAGTGGCATAAATTAGAGGCTCGATTTGCGGTAATTAACGTCACTCGTTAAAGGATCTCGATGAGAGTGAACGGTGGCTACAGAGAATGAAAGGTGGGGGGGGGGAGGGGGGGTGGATCAGTGTCGGAGTCGGCCAGGAGGAGTAGATGTTCGATTAAAATGTGACTGGCGTTCGCCGCGGGCAGACTCGACGAACTTGAACTTGAGAAAAAATATGCGGGCGTCGCCTTGAGGTTCTCTGACATCACGCGAGAGATCCGGTTGAAAGCGGCTGTAGCGCGAAACAGGATCAGCGTATTCTGCAAATGGTATCGCTTCCCTTGCCCTTTTACCGTCACGCATCTGCTATCGATCGATGAATCTTGGCCCGAAGCTGCTTCATAAATCATCCTGCATCGCGATACTTCCGGCTTTTCCTTACCGGAAATCTACCTCTCTCATCTTCTTCGATATAACGTGTGTTTTGAGCGTTTGCTCTCTCTCTCTCTCTTGATTTACTGGAACTACGTCTGTAGATATATACCGAAAATTCTCTCGTGTTATGTACTTTTACAACATTTAACTCTGATAACATTAACATGGTTTCGCGACACACACGATGTATTAAAATCTTGCACAATTTGCTCTAGAATAACCAAAACCTTCTCAGTCTCGTAATGAGAATGATTACTAAAGAGAGAATATTTATGAAATGTGTGAAGAGAAAGGTGTGTGTCGTTTCGACACGAGTGCTGAAATTTGTAGGAACTGTCCGTGGACTCTCGCGGGTCATGCAGAGACCATGAAATTCTATTGGAGGAAGGATCGAGAGGGTTTCAAAATTCCAACTGGCGCTGGGAAATTGATCCGACGTGTCCTAATCGAAAGAAACTCTTTCGAATGGTGATAAGACGTATTATATACGTCGATCATGCCTGTGTTATTAAAAGTTACCAAATCCTTCCTCCGTCGAGGGACCAACGATGGTTTTGATTAAGAGTTTTTGCGAGCGGGTGGAGACTGGGAGAAATGTTAGCGACTTGTATAGCGCAATGTTACACAAGTGACTGATTTTCATGGCGAAGCAGCGCTGCTGGTAATTGTGAATTGTATATCAAGAACTATAGGGAGTCGTTATAGTGACCGGCATACTCAATTGCCTTTGGCCCAACGACTCTCCTACCTTCGAATGTGTCATCTCTTACATAATGCATTGTCCGCTCGTGCCGTCAGTGCTGCGCATTGCAAGGTATCCCCATTGTACGCGAAACAGTTTTTATTAAACCATGCAGCCATGGTCGCCAATTGAAAATGCTGGCAGTTAATTAAACCAAATGTTTACACTTTCTGGACAATCGTCGCAATAAACAAGAGGGAGGTGAGGGGTTCGAGTAGAAAAATACGAGGTTTTGTGAACGAAAGAGATTTATTTGCAAGAAATACAATGATTTATGATTTTAAACACAGAAGAGTGTGGATGACGTCTCAATGACTTAATGCGATGGCGAACGATTTAATTATAGAATTAGCGGTGCATGATAAGCGGAATAAGCTGAGTAGGCTGGGTAGGCTGGATAGGAGTAAGTTGCTGCGTAAGCCAGTGGTGCTGCGGCAAAGCTATTGTAGTTCCTGGCAAAGTATTGACTGCTACTGGAAGTGATCAGTGGAGTTGCAGGCAGGATGGCCGGCGCTGCCAGTAAAGCACCTGGTGCTGGAGCTGGAGCTGGAGCTGCCATTGCAGCTACCACGATGCCGAAGAGAATGCACTGAAAGAAATTCGAGAAAAAGACGAAATATGAAAAATTGATATTCTACGATAAAATTGACGAGTGGTGAAATTTTCCATGGAAATTCGCAGGCTTCGTGAAAAGCCCATATCAAACAAGTCTGTTATTATTGATACTGGGAGTACGTCGATTTTCAACTAGGCTAGACGTGAAAAAAACTGCGAGAAAAATGCCGAAGATTCGCGAGGGTAATATCATCACTATATATATATATATATATATATATATATATATATACTCACCAGTTTGAACATGTTGATCGAGGGAGGGTTGCTATCGTCTGTTGCCACGGAAGAAACTTGATGATCTGTCGTAGATATTAGTAGTACGAAAAGCTTTTATAGTGTACGCTACCTGCACCCCACCAGGGTCATCCACGTCTCTCTTCCTCTTTTTCCTTTGGAAAGACGATCATTCTGCAGTGCAGCAACCACGCCTCTTTCTTCTCTGCACAGCATCGTCCCTCGATGCTTCTTGCGTTGTTTCGCGTTGTCCAACTTTTCTTTTCTTCCCTTTTCTTTCCGCTCTCTCCTCCGGGGTACCATCGCTCTCTCGACCTTCGTGCAATTTCTTGCTCTTCCCTCCTATCATATACTCATCCGCCGGCATGTGCCTTCATCCTGGAGAATAATTCGAGCCTCATTCCCGTCAAGGTCAAACATTTGCCAACCGAGCCCCAGTTGCGTTCCGCCACTCCGCAACTTCCAAAGTATCGATCTTACAGCGATTTTTCACCATGATTTCTACATTCTAGCTGTATGCACAATGCTTATAACGGCCAAGTTTAACCTTGCCGATGGCCACGAGCGAATACTGTTATATAATCCAACAACCTGTGCGACAGCAACGGTTACGTAACATTTATTCGTATATACGTACGTTGAGGGGTGGAAGGGTAAATGGGCACCCGGACATATATTTTCAAGGTCCGCGAAACTCCATCAATGTATACGTTTGTTCTTATATCCTTGCATATTTAATCCTTTGTTACGACGGTACCCAGTTTTTCCAATTTTCATACATTGAATTTTTATTGTTCTATCATTTACATCTCGCGTTGCTGTCTGATAATTGCAAAACATTGATAAACTCTCTGGCTACGTCGACTGAATCACACAACGACGTTACTTTCATTGTATATTATTGAAAGAGCTGCGAAGCTTGCATAAGATTTTTAATGACACTTATTTGCCAAATATTTCATTATCGAGTATCGAAAATCGTCAAAATAAACCTAAGATTTGCCATATATATATATATATATATATATATAGTTCTGATTGAACAGTGTTTTCTCATTTAAAATTTTTTATAGGCAAGAAAACCTTCACAATGAATCCCTTAGGTTTCTCAATTGAACGGAATGAAGATTGAGAGTGGGGGGTGAGCAAGCAATACGTTTGACGAAGCAACGAAATCGATCGCAGCTCCCAATGCGCATTCAAACGTATTGTTCCACGTACAGTTTCTTGACACATCGAGCGTTTCGCAAGTCCACGTAAACCATCGCGCACCAGGAGTGGTAACGACGATATAAAAATCCAGCCAGGTGGAGCAGTCGTTACTCTTCGTTCACTCGTCGAATACTCAACAAGTTCAAAATGTTCAAGCTTGCAGTGAGTATTTGTTGTGGTTTTGCAGTAAATTGCATTTATTTAGTGTGCAGCATATATAGAGCAATCAGCTATAATTGGTGGGGGGTGATTTTGATTAAACTTTGCGACATTTCAGGGTCTTCTGATGTTGGTGGCCGTTGCCTCCGCAGGAGTGGTACCAGCGGCTCCACTGTTGGCAGCTGCACCAGCGGTTGCAGTGCCAGCACCCATCGTGACTTCGAGGAGTAGCCAAGTGATCGCCAGGAACTACAATACGTTGGCAGCGGCACCCTTGGCAGCAGCACCATTGGCATACGCAGCACCAGCGGCATACACAGCACCAGCTGTTAGTGCGCCGCTTGCCTATACAGCCCCCGCAGTAAGCGCTCCGTACGCCTACGCAGCTTCAGCCTTTGGTGCACCACTGGCCTACGCCTCGCCTCTTGCCTACAAAGCGCCACTGGTTGCTGCTGCTCCTTCGCCCTTTGCTTACGCTGCCCCAGCTTACACAGCAGCCGCCGCTCCCTACATCCTCAACAAATAATTATACCCCATTTGCCACTGTTACACCGGATTATTTGCTCACGTTTTACATTCAATAAACTTTCCAAGTTATAAATCATGTTTCTTCTCTTCTCCCATCTTAATCCTCTCCATTTACAGTGTTGCTTTCTCTCTATACATTTTTTCCATACGAATTAAACGAATAAAATAGATATGTTAGAATTTGGTATAAATAGAATAAGGATTAAGAACAGAGAACGCGCGTTTTATAATTAATATATTGATATAGTGTTCAGTTGTGATTTGTTTGTGTCATATATAATTGAAAAGCATTAAAATGCCTTCAATTTGTTTTCATGACTCATTGAAATGGAAGAAAATTATCATTAAAATTAGTCATCTCTTGTGAATTATTTTAACAAAGTTCATAATTTATTTTAATAAAGCATATGATTCAGAGACCAGTGATTAATGAACATTTTACAAATTGGAATAAAATAGCCTTCGTTTCGTGCTACCGTAGACATTGTACTATATAGAATACCACAAGGTTTCAGGGGTTAGGCTCTAATAATAATATTTGCTCGTTTTACGCTATACCACATTTAATTGCATTGCGAGACAAATACTGAAGTATCGCTGTCCCTTTTAAGAAACGTTTCGTTCGGTATGCGTGCTGAATGAAATTCGAGTTTATTGCATAATACGAAATAGATGGCATAAACGAAAGATTAAAATGTTAATTAAGCTCTAAATAAGATTTATGAAGAAACGTGTAACTATGATAGCTCCAGTTTCACAATAAACTCCAAAAATGAAACCAAGTGTATTTTTGCTAAAAAAAAAATCAACTCGACCATTCTTACTTCAACCCAATGAATACATGTAAATAAACGCATACATCCAAGTCTCAATGCAAACTATCAAGTATCGCATATTTACAAGCAAAACACAACGTCGACATTGAACTCCTGAAACATTACATTTAGTCTAAAATCGTACGCGAATGCATAATGCACGCTCATATATAAGAATGAACGCATAAGCTTCGATAAAATCCAAAACGGAATAAATAATATTTATAGCTTATTGCTGCGTAACCTAACAAATAATCCGGTAAAGTTCCGTAACATCAATTGGCACGGAATATAACAGAACCGCGAGGGTTGGCATCACTCGGACTTTTAATGAACATACGTAGCATCATAATACATATTTATGCAGGCCATCAGGAGTGTGAGGGGGGAGAATCAATGGATCGATAGGATTCGTAGAACGTTTCAGCTTACCAGTTCTTTCATTTATATATTTACGCAATTTCTCCCTTCTCGTCAGGTCGATCACGTAAGCCGAAGAAAGTGTATTTAATCGTAACGAGTCTGCTATATAAAAACCAGACCCATCCGCAGGAGAAGCATTGTGCTACGACTCCTAGAATCGTTGAACATGAATTCTTACGTTACGGTAGGTTCTCGAGAATTGCTTAGGAGTCCAGTTTAGCGTGCCATTCATATTAACGAACGAAAAGGGATTTTTACTAATTTGTCGTTTTCTTCACAGGTGATCGTCGTTGTTTTGGGAGTACTGCGAAGCAGTACAGCAGGAGTGGTCCCAGCGGCCGTTGCTGCTCCATTGATCGCTGCACCAGCCGCCCTCGCGGCTCCTGCAGCAATCGGCTACACGAAGGCCGTTCCTTACAATGTTCCACCATACGCGTCGAGAATCGACATCAACACGAGGAATATCGCTGCTCCTCTGATCGCTACTCCTGTTGCTCAATACGTTGCTGCACCTGGAGGCCCGATTGCTGCTGCCTATGCTGCCCCAGCTGCACCTTTTGCTGCTGCTGCCTACTCTGCCCCATTCCCGGCTGCCTATGCCGAGCCAGCCCTAACAGCTCCTGGATTCGTCGATCCAGCAACGCTCGGCCCTGTCCTTCTTTGATTCTCCAAACTCGATAATTGTAATAAGCTCTATTGTTGTCCCATCTCGTCTTTCTATAAATAATAAATTCTTTTTGTTATATCATATATATTTTTATTTTATTTTATTTCTCTCTTCGTATATTGTCAGAACTAGTAATTATCCGTCGATTTTACCGATTTGAATACACCTATATATATATATAATAGCTCTCTTCGCGTTAAACGATATACGTGCATGCGTGTCAGAAATTAATGCTTATGATAGATCAGTTACACAAATACTAGTTTGCGCAAAGGACGGCAAACACTGGGCAAATACCTACGCTACGATCAGTAGCACGTACTCAAACTGGTTCAACCTTGCGGCCAAGACCTTGGAGGGTACATACATCCTGTTTGAAGCTAACAACGATGGCGGAACTGCGTAAAAAAGGAACGGCTATCGCTATAAAATATCTGGCAAGGAAATATACACGCCGACAAAAATTCTTATGCTCGATAATGATAATGCGAGACATGTTGCGCGTCAGCCCTCCTGTATCGCTTTATCCTCCTCTTCTCTTACTCTTTCTTTTATCACACACACACACACATACGCAGCAACGTATAGAACAGGACGTAGTGAATCGACGATATAATCCGTAATTTAATTCATAGATTTGCGTATAATCTAATGAAAACACCCACGCCTCTCCCATTTGGGATTTTTCAACACAATTACTCCATAGAACTCAACGAATCCAAACTCTGCCAAACTCCATTAAACTACTCTCCCCTGCATTTATAATGGAACGTGTAGGCACGGAGTACCGAAATTTTAGTTGATCGAACTTGTGACCATTGGACGGTGTTAAGGTAAATCGAGGTGAATTTTCCATTATTTCTTGCAATAAAGGACCCCAAGGCAAATTGCGTTGCAGCTATACGAATAGTAACGGAGAATTCTCGGAATTAATCCGAGAGTTTTGCACGGTTTAAGCTAATTTCTACCACGGTGTGCATATGGATACCTGGAATTCTGAATTATTAAGAAACAATGTGTATATACGAGACATTAAAGGACTCGGCCGAGGAAAGTGACGGTGGGTAAGAGTCTGAGATCCAAGGATTCACGTATATTTAATAAGGATTCGAGTCACGCGTGAGAAGTAGGCAATCATTTTAGCGAGCGATTTCCCAATCATCGCTCCCCTGCAGAACGGTCTGTCAAGAATTTAGGACGTGTTCTAAGCAATAGAGTTCTCCACTCCACTCCAGACGACAGTTGCAAAAGATTCTTTTAGCGTTGCGCGGCTTAATTCACGATGCGCGACCCCAAGCTGACTAGAATATCAAATCCACTAATTAATCCTCCGAATGCATTAGGACAATTATAAAAGAGTATCGCAGAATTCTCGCTTTCGTCTCGTTTCCCTCTAAAATCTTTCATTCGTCATCCTTCGATTCCTCATTGATAAATATACAGGACTTCTGATGGAGTCTCGAGAAATTGAATCGATCACTCGAGATTCGTCAATATTATGCAAATGTTCACTTGGATGCATCAGCATTCGCGTAACGCATGCCATATATCGCAAGTCAGCCATGCCAAGTTTACGTGGATATTACAGCAGGCCATTTATTTTTTACACGATTACACTAGTCAATTACGAGATCTAAAAAATCCTTCGAAAGTGGGGTCCCTCTATTTTTAGATCCGGACCGTGGGCTTCGGTGGAGAAGCCCTAATACACTTTTCCAAAAGTAATTTGTCGCTGACGCAACGGCGTCTACCGGAAATTTTTTCACAGTCCACGTAAGGTCAACCAGTGTATATAGTGTGCTTCGCTTCGAAAAGTCGAAGAAAGGGTTCTCTTTGTCTTTCGCGTCACGCCTGATTGGATTTCGTACAAGAGCTAAATCGAGCGATCGAATTCCAAAAAGAGTTTGCCCAAGGTGGCGGGAGTATGGGTACTGTGGTAAGAGGTCCGGGTGTGGTCTACCGTGACGAGAGGTCATCTAGTATGCAAGAGGAGCGTGCCATGATCCCTCGTACTGTTCGATGACCCGTTCACGGAGTGGGAGTATGGCTAGCCCGCGCGAAAACCACCTATAAAAGACTTGGAATTGTTCGAAGCAACATCACAGCTTTCTTGACCACTCCGAGTCCAAGCAAACCTCCTGGCAAAATCATGTTCAAGTGTTTCGTAAGTATCAACCCCTGCCTAAATCTTATATATATAACTATAGCAAGAACACAATTTTTAAGAAAAATATTAAATATTATTATGGAAAACGTAATTTAAATTTTTATCAGAATGAATTGTTAAAAAGTTAATTTTGCATAAATTACGATGGTTTACAAGAGACGTTTTAGTGATTATTAAAAATGGAAATATTTTGCAGCTCCTCGTTGCCGCTTTGGTGGCCGTCAGCTCAGCCGGTATCGTACCAGCTGCCGTTCCAGCGGCTCTTACAGTTGGTACATACGCCACCAGTTACAACGCACATGCCATCAACCACGCAGTTGCGGCCCCCTACGTAGCGGCCCCTGCAGTTGCAGCTGCACCTGCACTAGCCTATTCCGCGCTTCCAGCAGCCTACTCCGCGTACCCAGCATACTCGGCCTACTCGGCCTACCCTGCAGCTTACTCAGCCCCGATCATCGCTGGCAGACGCTAAACTTTGCTCCATCTCAATCTATTGCACTCGATCTATTCTTCCCTCGATAGCTCAGAACAAAGACAATTTTTCTCCTGCCAGAAAACTGTGTTATACGTTAAAACGTAAAAAATCGTCTGTGGATAAGTGAACAATGGAATACGACAGTTCTGTTTCTGACTGCGCGATGGTGCCACAATGCGCTTCATTTCTCTCCACCGTATGAATCTCAATCCCAATTCAACTTCGCTTATCGAACAATAAAAATCTTTACCTTTAATTGTTTATAATCTCTTATTTTTTTATCACCTGATAGTTTTACTGTTTTTATATTATGATTATTAATTTATCGTCGGAATGATTATATTTAATTCTATTAAAGCAGCTGCGTCAATTGCAAGCTTATCTAATCGAATTAAATTGTTAAGGATCGTTTTAACGAGGAAGCAGGAAAGCCTCGTGTACAATGGAACGAGCAAAAAGTTGAAAGCGTAAATTTTGATTGGCTGCAGTTTTTCAGACTTTGCTGGTTCCGTGGTATAAGAGGCTTGTCTGTTTTATCGTTAAAACGGTCCTGTAAGAAACGAAATAAAATCTTGTATTGTAATTTTATTTTAACTAGAATATTATTCCGTCTCGTTATAGTTTTTCAGAAGAATTACGATTTTTCTGCGCTTATGTCATAATTACGCGTAGCGAAGTCGGTGTAATTATGTAATGTGAAATTTTCATTCATTATATAGCAGCCACTGGCAATGTTAAGTTGAACGATACGAGTATGGGCGAGTCGGTTAAAAAGGGGCAACAGTGACACGTATTCAACAGTGATACCTAGAAGAAACATTCTCCCAGATTCCAGTCACGCAAAACAGTTTTCGCATTATGTACGGAGGCATTGTGCTTTAAAGCGAGAGTCTGACCGATGTGAGGTCGTCTTACATGTTACATGCTCGTCGTAACTTTTGCGAAAGCGAAAGTGATCTATAGCTTTTAGCATATTGCTTATTGAAATTTCATTCGAGAATACTGTAATTCTTTCTAGAAAATTCTTCTCTGAAAATTCCATCCTCCATTAATTATCTTCTATTTTTCTTCTAATAAAAATATTGATATGTTGAATCGAACAAAGATTTCAACAAGTATTATATAAAGTACGCAATTAGAATATAAAAATATATTTATCTTTGTAACTATAAGAAGTATTCATTTGTAAAAACCCTCTCCGAATGCAAATACAAAGAAATTTCCAAGTGATCGTATAAAAAAATTAATATCTTTTATAGTCATACAGCAATAAACGTTCTCTTACGTCCACAGTCTGAGACATCTCAAGAGCTTCACCCTGTACATACTAGTTCGTATCACAATTATAGTAAACCTGTACTAAAGGCGCTTTACCAAAATTTATAGCTCTTGCCTGATTTTTCCCACCTGCTCTTGTTTATCCCGATTATACCTGTACCACTTTTCAAGCACTAGCATTAATTGAGAGATGCAGGGATGGTGCAAGAATCCATGCAGATTCAACACAGTCCAGTATTTCATTCTACGTTTATGGCTTAGATCGTATCGTTCGACTGTACGACTACTATAATCATGACTCGTCCGTTTGCAATTTCACATAGCAGCAAACGACAGCGAGCTGACGATATCCTAAGCAAAGGCCTATATTGACCTGACGAGATGCACGTATATCTGTCATTACTTCGTTATGCTCCTCCATGGTAGTTCATGGGATTTATTATCATCAAGTTGCATCTCAACCGACGTATATGTATACATGCACAGTATACATATATATATATATATATATATATATATAGGCTTCGATCACTCGAGGGTCCATAATCATTTACCCAGTTGGCGAATCCTTTATTATATCCTTTATAACGCGATGGAAGATCCTCGAAGCTTCTCCTCTTTATTTACTTTGTATACAAAAGATATCTCAACCGTTCATAAACCATACAAAAATAATTGTCAGGACTCTTGGCAAATCCGTATGTCACGAATGATATCTGACGAGATTCACGAGTCTGTAACGAGGACGACTAATGGTTCACTGGAAACTGCATCGCTAATCCTCTTTACGGTGCATTACCTCTATAATTCAAGCTGTGACGTCATCATTGAAAAAAGGCGTGTCCCGTACAGTAAGTACAATAATTATGCAATTACAATCGTACTCAAGAACACATGAGTCATTCGGTTGAACCAGTTGAAACGACAAGATCGTTCGATGTATATATATAAGATACAGTATAACATGCAAATTGATTCTGGCAAACAGGAAAATATTGCAGGCCATTATTGCGCGGCTATTTATAGCATTTCTATGAAAAGTTTTCAATTATAAATTATTTACTTTCTCACTGTTATTAGCGAATATAACTGGAGTCTCGCGGCGTTTGCACGTAAGAGTCGTGCAAAGGTTTTCTCAAGAAACGGTTAATTATGAGAAGCGTAAGAAAGCAATCAATTGTATCGTGCCAAGGTCTCGAAAATCCGTCCGAAGAAACGGGTATACCACCTGTCATGATGTCCATGTATCCGATAGGAGCGGACTCCCATTATAAAAACTATCATCATAGAGACACGTATATAGATATACATATATATAGTAATAGTATTTGCCTGATTATTGCAACACGACAGCTTTGTACTTTAATATTATCTTTGCGCGAAAGAAGAAAACATAATAATAAAAGCAACACCGGGGCGTTTAATCAATATACTATATGTATGAGAGACAAGGTCCTTAACAACCTTATACCTTTTTTTTCAATCTCGTTTCACGACACTTTTGTTGTGTTGCGAGTGTTAGGAATGCGTTCGGTGGAACGTGTGTTTACTATTTTGTGTAGGGAGGGAGAGGAAATAATAACAATACAGTCAAAATATAGAAAAAATGACGAGCAGCGATGCTCATCGGTTTGCGAGACAAAAAGTATACGCTCGGTGGCGCTTCTCAGTTCTCGTGACTCCTTCTCTTCATCGGCCAAATTTGTCACTTGTCTTCGTTGCCATAATAACGAAAACAATCGCTAAATTGTTAGCCCCAGCTAGCAATTTTCGTTTTTACATGTCCTGTCGTCAGGTGGAATCCGCCGATTTCTCGTGTCGATATTCAGATTTGCTTAAGGATTTCCCGCGAAATACGAAACTAAATTAAGGTAGAAAATAATTTGGATTCAAGCAAAATGCGTGAAATTGTTCATCTGCAGGCAGGCCAATGCGGCAATCAAATTGGTGCAAAGGTAATTGGATGTTTTTGGTAAAAATGTTACGACGATGGAGACGAAGCGGAAGAATGGTGAAATGGAGGAAAATAATAAGGTTATGTGAAATAATAATAATATTTCTCCTTAGTTCTGGGAGGTGATATCCGACGAGCACGGAATTGATCCTACCGGGACTTATCATGGCGATTCGGATCTTCAATTGGAGAGGATCAACGTTTACTACAACGAGGCGACAGGAGGAAAGTACGTTCCTAGAGCGATCCTGGTGGATCTGGAGCCAGGAACCATGGACGCAGTGCGATCAGGACCATTCGGACAGATTTTCCGACCGGACAATTTCGTCTTCGGACAGAGCGGGGCCGGAAACAACTGGGCCAAAGGCCACTACACGGAGGGCGCCGAACTCGTCGACTCGGTTTTGGACGTGGTGCGCAAAGAGGCCGAAAGCTGCGACTGTCTTCAGGGCTTCCAGTTGACACATTCTCTGGGAGGCGGTACCGGTGCTGGAATGGGCACACTGCTCATCTCCAAGATCCGCGAGGAGTATCCCGATAGGATCATGATGACCTTCAGTGTCGTCCCATCGCCCAAGGTGAGAAACGCTCCATGCGACAGCTCGTCCCAGCACTGATCCATCCTCATTGTTTCCCAGGTCTCCGACACGGTTGTCGAGCCTTACAACTGCACGTTATCCGTCCATCAACTGGTGGAGAACACCGATGAGTCCTACTGCATCGACAACGAAGCACTCTACGACATTTGCTTCAGAACCCTGAAATTGACCACGCCAACTTACGGCGATCTCAATCATCTGGTCAGCGCCACTTTGAGCGGCGTTACAACTTGCTTAAGGTTTCCTGGACAGCTCAACGCGGATCTCAGGAAACTCGCCGTGAACATGGTCCCGTTCCCAAGATTGCACTTCTTTATTCCAGGATTTGCACCTTTAACTGCAAGGTATATACTCGCGTTAATGGAAAATGCTAATTAGGAAGTCGATGTAAGCTGTAACGAGTAAATTTCGACAGAGGATCCCAGCAGTACAGAGCGTTGACAGTACCGGAATTGACTCAACAAATGTTCGACGCTAAGAACATGATGGCCGCCTGTGACCCCAGACATGGCAAATATCTCACCGTGGCTGCAGTTTTCCGAGGAAGGATGTCCATGAAGGAGGTGGATGAGCAGATGCTCAACATTCAAAACAAGAACAGTGGATATTTCGTGGACTGGATACCCAGCAACGTTAAGACCGCCGTCTGCGATATTCCACCACGTGGATTGAAAATGTCAGCTACCTTCATCGGTAATTCCACGGCTATACAGGTGAATTTCTTTTTACATCTTGTCTCCTTTTTTGTTCTTCGTTGAAACGTGACAGTTGTTTGAGGAGGAAGGTCGATTGTGTGTTTAGGAATTGTTCAAGCGAGTTTCGGAGCAATTTACAGCCATGTTCAGACGCAAAGCCTTCCTGCATTGGTACACGGGAGAAGGTATGGACGAGATGGAGTTCACCGAAGCCGAAAGCAACATGAACGATTTGGTATCGGAGTACCAGCAATACCAAGAAGCAACTGCTGACGAGGAGGGAGAATTTGACGAGGAAGAGGAGGGCGAGGGCGAGGATAAATAAATCCCCCCCCCCCCCCTCTTCATCACTATATTCGTTGTTCATAAGCCTCTCGCGCGTTATATATTTATATTTCAAGTTTTCTTCCATCGAACGTAATCACTCCTTTAAAAAGATATAAAACTATATACCTTTTATTTTCAATACGTAGCATCGCCAGTGACCAATCGAGTGGCGACAGGGCTTTACGAGTATTATTTGTAAATTGGCAGTCTACCGTGTATAAAGTTAAGAGCGTACAACCATTTGTTTATATTGCAAAATAATAAGAACAGTGATAATGTGCGATCTTTTCAATTTGATTAATTAAGTTAGATGGATAATTGTTTGTTTGAGTATATTTTAATGCAAATCTTGCGATAAAAGCAGCCAAACCGCTGGACCCTCCGTTGAGGATCTTACACTTTTACAAATACAATCTAAGCAAAAGGCAATTTGTCTTTTTTTCAATCCCAACCACGTATCGTCGTTTCATTTCTATTTTATTTCTTTTCGTGCGGTTGTTTGTTTTATTTCTATGCAAACACGAGTGAGGTGGGATGTCCGTTTGAAAACGAGAGTGGCAAGCTCGCGGCTTGTAATCGGAGAATAAATAACACTTTAAGGTCGCCCATACAGTGAGATCTCGCAAGAGATCGGAGATATAGCCTTTAATGTGGCTGGCGTTTGCACACGAAGATGAAGAAGAAGCAAAAGAAGCGAGACTATTTAAAAGTAACAAAGAATCTCGCCGGCCTTAGTCGGCTTGATCCAAGAGGTTTCCCTAGTAACGATGTAGCCTGCAGAAAGAAATCGATCGTCTTAATTCTATATAATGACACAACTACGAAGATTGAAAAGATTGGATCGATTAAAATAATTATTTCAGTATTTTGCAGTGCTCCAGACTTTGGCATTAGGATTTTCATTTACGAATGTAACCTTTTAAATCTCTACGGTCATTTTTTAATATTCTGTTATTTGTTAGCAGCAATATTTGTAGATTTTAACTTTGCAAATTTTTAATCTAATATGGTTTCAATTTCGGTTTCACATTTTACAACCAATTATCAAGTAAGGCTCTGTGCTTACACATTTGTTTTTCAGGTGTACATCTCTTCGTCCCTTTTGAACTTTAATTAGATTTTAGTGGAACTGATGAGATTGTAAATGAAGCATTATTTTCTGTTTATTGGAAAATTATCATATTCCCTCATAATTCGATGAGAATCGAATATTTAACTGGTTATAGTCATTTAACAAAGAACTATTAACGAAATGAAGAAAAAAAAACGATACATTGCGTCGTATTGTACTCAATAATGTTAAGTATAGAAAAAGATGTTGAGCTAAACGATTGATTGAAGGCAGTATCAAAACAAGACAGCAGGTAATTAAAGAGAAGGATACGTGAATATTATCATTTTATTTCGAGAAAAGATCTGAATTCCGTAAAAAAAATTTTTTTAAATACAATCTAAATTCAAAATGTTAAGTATAAATTAGGGGAGAATTAATATTTAAATGATTAAACTACCTTCCTTAAATAAACTGGAGGATAAAGCTGTCAATGATCAATATATTTTTTTTTTCGTTACTTTCGCGCCTGGATTCTGTAGATTCATTAAATCGAATTACTCGACTCGTCAATCCACTCATGAGGCAAAATTTTCTGACGAGAACATGCACTGATTGAAACTGATAGCTTCTGTTTCCCAGTGCTCGGCCACTCGACGTATATATATATATATATATATATATATATATATTTATAAAGCAATAGTTATTGGAACCGTTTCAGAGATCTAATGATACATATCAGGACTTTTGGTGAAAATGGGGACCGGTCCAATAATTTTTCTTATAATACGAAATGTAAGAGGCCCGGTCCTCATATTTTTTCAAATATAAATCGATAGTTAGAGGAACCAATCTTAGAGACGGCAAAAAGATAATAATGGGGTCCGGGTACTTACATTTTTATATACTTATAGATAGAAACAAGAACCGATTGGATTTTAGATTTTTTGTTAATTATATGGGATAATAAGTAATTTTAATGCTATCTAAAATATTTTAATATTAATGGATATTTAAACATAAAATTTCTTTTAAAAATTAAGTGATCATAAAAAGTTACAGGTTATTCCAATAAGAAATTTATATTGAAATTAACTATGGTAACCGTATGTACATCGTTAAATTACAAACTAACAAAGTGATGTCTGCTGATATCGGATGTTTTGCCTATTTGTCACTATGATTATACAGGTACCTTCTGTAAGAGATAAGTGTCTAAGAATTTTCTATGAATATAAACTTAATTATCTCTACTCCAAAGTAGAATGTAAAAATGTTGAAGTATAAAAATGTATTTGAGGTATTAACTAGAAGATACACAAAAACTGTATTTAGTTTCTTCTCTGCCTAGACTCGGCACTACATAAGATGAACAATTAAATTAAGACTGTGTTGCTTATTAATGACAATAAGATGGAAGCATTTTATATTCAAATCCTACTTAAAGCATGCTCTAATAACATCTACCTGTTAATGATAGAATAAACAGCCTGCTATAATTAAAAATGATTCTAACATTAATAACAATATATAATTATAAGTGCTTACAAATATCAAAAATTAAAGGAACCACAAATTTGATATAAAGATAGAAATCAGCACCATGTAAAAGAGTTTTACTTTAATATCCATTTCTTGCTTTAAAGCCCATACTTTTGAGAAATATAAATGATTTATCGTCTAGTATTCCACCTCGTATATGACAAAATATTATGATTGTATCTGATTTATTATACTAACAAAATTTTATTAAAATTTATCTAATTTACATGGTGCCGACATTTATAATTGTATCAAAGTTTTGGTTCTTACAATTACTGATACATATAAACACTTAAATATATATTGTCAATAATGTCAGAACCACTTATACTGCAAGTAAGTTATCATTTCTCCAGCTTCTTCAAATATTATTAGAATCATTAGAAGTCTAGAAAATGATTTTATGATAAAGTAATTTTATTTATTTGAAAATATTTTACATGCAATTACTCAATTTTTTTAACGGATAATCCAGGCATGCAATAACAAACATTTCATCTCACCTCCATTACATGTATCTTTAATTTATTTGTGCTTCCAACATAGCTTTTATTTACTTTCAAAAATGATAATACAGCATTAACGGTAATAAAGATCTTTAATAGCATTAATATTATTTATCATATTTTACAGTAGGTAAGACCTAATTTACAAGCATAAAGTAAATATAAGATACATAGAATGGAGGTGAGGTGAAATTTTTGTAATTCCACACATGGATTATCCGCTACAAAAATTGAGTAATTATATTACAAAATTTTTCGAATAAACTAGATTACTGAATCACAGAATCGTCTCTTAAACTTTAAATGATTCTAATAATATTTGAAGATGGAGAAATGACGACTTGCTTACAATATAAGCGGTTCTAACATTACTGACAATATATAATTAAGTGTTTATATATATCAGTAATTGTAAGAACCAAAGCTTTGATACAATGATAAAAGTCGGCACCGCGTGAAATTAGATAAATCTTAATGAAAATTGGTTGGTATAATAAATCAGATACAATCATAATATTTTTTCATATACGAGATGCAATACTCGACGACAAATCATTTATATTTCCCAAAAGATTAGGCTTTAAAGCAATAAATGGATAACTGAATCTATTTTACATGGTTCTGACTTCTATCTTTATATCAAATCTGTGGTTCTTATAATTACTGATATATATAAACAGTTAATGATATATTGTCAGTAATGTGAGAACCGCTTATATTGGAATTCAGTCGTGCTATCCTCAGTTTCTTCAAATATCATTAGAGTCATTCGAAGCCTAGGAAACGATTTTATGATTAAGTAATTTTGTTTATTTGAAAATATTTTTAATGCAATTACTCAATTTTTGTAACGGATAATCCAGGCATGGAATAACAAACATTTCATCTCACCTCCATTCCATGTATCTCTAATTTATTTGTACCCGACATAGCTCTTATTTAATTTCAAAAATGATAATACAGCATTAATGGTAATAAAGATCTTTAATAGCATTAATATTATATTATCATATTTTACAGTAGGTAAGACCTAATTTACAAGCATAAAGTAAATATAAGATACATAGAATGGAGGTGAGGTGAAATTTTTGTAATTCCACACATGGATTATCCGCTACAAAAATTGAGTAATTATATTACAAAATTTTTCGAATAAACTAGATTACTGAATCACAGAATCGTCTCTTAAACTTTAAATGATTCTAATAATATTTGAAGATGGAGAAATGACGACTTGCTTACAATATAAGCGGTTCTAACATTACTGACAATATATAATTAAGTGTTTATATATATCAGTAATTGTAAGAACCAAAGCTTTGATACAATGATAAAAGTCGGCACCGCGTGAAATTAGATAAATCTTAATGAAAATTGGTTTGTATAATAAATCAGATACAATCATAATATTTTTTCATATACGAGATGCAATACTCGACGACAAATCATTTATATTTCCCAGAAGATTAGGCTTTAAAGCAATAAATGGATAACTGAATCTATTTTACATGGTTCTGACTTCTATCTTTATATCAAATCTGTGGTTCTTATAATTACTGATATATATAAACAGTTAATGATATATTGTCAGTAATGTGAGAACCGCTTATATTGGAATTCAGTCGTGCTATCCTCAGTTTCTTCAAATATCATTAGAGTCATTCGAAGCCTAGGAAACGATTTTATGATTAAGTAATTTTGTTTATTTGAAAATATTTTTAATGCAATTACTCAATTTTTGTAACGGATAATCCAGGCATGGAATAACAAACATTTCATCTCACCTCCATTCCATGTATCTCTAATTTATTTGTACCCGACATAGCTCTTATTTAATTTCAAAAATGATAATACAGCATTAATGGTAATAAAGATCTTTAATAGCATTAATATTATATTATCATATTTTACAGTAGGTAAGACCTAATTTACAAGCATAAAGTAAATATAAGATACATAGAATGGAGGTGAGGTGAAATTTTTGTAATTCCACACATGGATTATCCGCTACAAAAATTGAGTAATTATATTACAAAATTTTTCGAATAAACTAGATTACTGAATCACAGAATCGTCTCTTAAACTTTAAATGATTCTAATAATATTTGAAGATGGAGAAATGACGACTTGCTTACAATATAAGCGGTTCTAACATTACTGACAATATATAATTAAGTGTTTATATATATCAGTAATTGTAAGAACCAAAGCTTTGATACAATGATAAAAGTCGGCACCGCGTGAAATTAGATAAATCTTAATGAAAATTGGTTTGTATAATAAATCAGATACAATCATAATATTTTTTCATATACGAGATGCAATACTCGACGACAAATCATTTATATTTCCCAGAAGATTAGGCTTTAAAGCAATAAATGGATAACTAAATCTATTTTACATGGTTCTGACTTCTATCTTTATATCAAATCTGTGGTTCTTATAATTACTGATATATATAAACAGTTAATGATATATTGTCAGTAATGTGAGAACCGCTTATATTGGAATTCAGTCGTGCTATCCCCAGTTTCTTCAAACATCATTAGGGTCATTCGAAGCCTAGGAAACGATTTTATGATTAAGTAATTTTGTTTATTTGAAAATATTTTTAATGTAATTACTCAATTTTTGTAACGGATAATCTAGGCATGGAATAACAAACATTTCATCTCACCTCCATTCCATGTATCTCTAATTTATTTGTACTTCCGACATAGCTCTTATTTACTTTCAAAAATGATAATACAGCATTAATGGTAATAAAGATCTTTCATACCATTAATATTATATTATCATATTTTACAGTAGATAAGACCTAATTTACAAGCATAAAGTAAATATAAGATACATAGAATGGAGGTGAGGTGAAATTTTTGTAATTCCACACATGGATTATCCGCTACAAAAATTGAGTAATTATATTACAAAATTTTTCGAATAAACTAGATTACTGAATCACAGAATCGTCTCTTAAACTTTAAATGATTCTAATAATATTTGAAGATGGAGAAATGACGACTTGCTTACAATATAAGCGGTTCTAACATTACTGACAATATATAATTAAGTGTTTATATATATCAGTAATTGTAAGAACCAAAGCTTTGATACAATGATAAAAGTCGGCACCGCGTGAAATTAGATAAATCTTAATGAAAATTGGTTGGTATAATAAATCAGATACAATCATAATATTTTTTCATATACGAGATGCAATACTCGACGACAAATCATTTATATTTCCCAAAAGATTAGGCTTTAAAGCAATAAATGGATAACTGAATCTATTTTACATGGTTCTGACTTCTATCTTTATATCAAATCTGTGGTTCTTATAATTACTGATATATATAAACAGTTAATGATATATTGTCAGTAATGTAAGAACCGCTTATATTGGAATTCAGTCGTGCTATCCTCAGTTTCTTCAAATATCATTAGGGTCATTCGAAGCCTAGGAAACGATTTTATGATTAAGTAATTTTGTTTATTTGAAAATATTTTTAATGTAATTACTCAATTTTTGTAACGGATAATCTAGGCATGGAATAACAAACATTTCATCTCACCTCCATTCCATGTATCTCTAATTTATTTGTACCCGACATAGCTCTTATTTAATTTCAAAAATGATAATACAGCATTAATGGTAATAAAGATCTTTAATAGCATTAATATTATATTATCATATTTTACAGTAGGTAAGACCTAATTTACAAGCATAAAGTAAATATAAGATACATAGAATGGAGGTGAGGTGAAATTTTTGTAATTCCACACATGGATTATCCGCTACAAAAATTGAGTAATTATATTACAAAATTTTTCGAATAAACTAGATTACTGAATCACAAAATCGTCTCTTAAACTTTAAATGATTCTAATAATATTTGAAGAATGTGGAGAAATGACGACTTGCTTGCAATATAAGCGGTTCTGACATTACTGACAATATATAATTAAGTGTTTATATATATCAGTAATTAAAGGGACCACAGTTTTGATATAATGATAGAAATCAGGACCATGTAAAATGATTTCAGTTTAATATCTATTTCTTGCTTTAAAATCCATTCTTTTGAGAAATATAAAAGGTTTGTCGTCTAGCATTTTATCTTGTGTGTATGTCAAAACACTATCATTATATCATATTTATTACACCAATCAATTTACATTAAGATTGATCTAATTCCACGCAGTGCCGACTTTATCATTGTATCAAAGCTTTGGTTCTTACAATTACTGATATATATAAACAGTTAATTATATATTGTCAGTAATGTTAGAACCGCTTATATTTGTAGTAAGTCGTATCCTCTTTTTCCAGCTTCTTTCAATATTATGGAATCTTTTTAAAGCCTCAGATATAATAATAGGATTCATTAATATAATTTTTATCAATCATTTTTTATGTAGTTACTGAATTTTTATAACGGAGAGTCCGTTTGTCGAATAATAAAATGTTTTAATCTTTCATTCAAACGTTGATACTAGTAGCCTAATCTAAAAGTGTAGATGATTTTGCTGATAGAGAAATTATATCTCATCTGTTTAACTGATTATTCGATCACTAATAAGTGTCCAAATATATTTCTACTACGGATACGATGAGTTGTAATGAGTCCGGTACATTACTGAAATACAAATGAAATATTCGGTTAGATGTCGATTTCCTTGATTGCTTTGTACGCATTTTTTATCAACGAAAATTTCACCTCACCTCTACTACATATGTATATATATATTTTTTATATTTATTTTATTTTTCCGACATATAGCTCTTCTCTGCTTTCAATGATGACAATACAACATTAATGCTTTCAATGATAACATATAATATCATGTGTTTAAAATTTGGTTTCAAAAATGGTTCTTGTTTAATTAGATTTATGAAAACAAGCGTTTTTATATATCAGTAATTATTAGGACTAAAGTATTTATCTAATGGAGTAGAACTCGGGTCCATAGAAAGAACCTTCAATGTGAATATAAATTCATTACATTAAACATTGTGCTCATTAATTGGGACTCATTCGACGTTGATTCTTAAGACAGTCTGAGGTATAAGTAATGGAAACTGCATATTCAGAAGAGAAAACGGTTAAAATTCTCAACAAAAATATTAGACCTTCATATGAGATATTTCTCCCAACAGACTCTAATCAACATTACAATAATTTTTCAGTTTTACTATAATTATTTTCAATTTAAAGTAGAACTGTACTTAAAGAATATTTTATACGAGAGATACAAAATTTATTTTACTCTATCCCTAGAATCAGCAGTGCATAAAATGAGCATATACAAGAAATAAAGATTTTTCAGATTATTATGATGAAAGGTTTGTTTAATTTATAGATGTAGTATGCTATAATAACACCTATGGGTGATTGAGAAAATAAATGATCTGTTATGATTAAAAATGGTATTTATTTTACTGACAAGATATTTTGAAAGTGTAGTCGCAAGCGGTAGGGCGAAAAAGAAAAAAAAATGCATTACAATCAAGGACACTGCCTTCTTTTAAGGAAATACTAGAGTTGAAAAAAAAATATCCAGGCTATTTCACAAGAAATTCTGCTGCTATAAAAACATGGGTGAATAACCAGATTAAAAGAAGAATATAAAATATATTAAAATGAATATTATAATATCGCATATTATTATTGTAAGCTCCGAGTTTCATTTATCTGCTTTTGCGTAACATAACAGAATTATTGCTTAATTTTTTTTCTAATTATAATTAGTTTAAATTACAGGCAAAATTTCAATTAATGCCAGTTATTTTAATAAACGCAGTTTATTTTATTTTAACAAATTATAACCATTGCGTTTGGATCATATTTCACATGTAATTTCTTTCAACATAACACAGATAATTGTATTATGGTTCGATAGTTATTAGAACTGTATAGAAAGTAGCTTTAATCTTATAATGATATTATAACTTCAATGATTTCAGTTGGAAAGTTTAATGTTCTAAATGTATTATAATATTAACATAGATTTTATCCAATATATAAATATATATGAATTGTTTTTTTATATAAACGAGTTTATAATAAAATTGAAGATATTTCAAATGGTGATGACTCCTGCCATTAAATAAGTACTTTCCTTCCAGTCTATATTAATATACATATACATATTTATATGTATTTATAAATATTAACAATTAATTAAATAGAAAGAAGTCTTATTTTGTAAAAATTAAAATAATAGAATACTAATTCTTGGAGTAATTTAAGAAAACAACAAAATATATAAAGGATTTGTTTTATCTTACTGCAGAACATACGTAAGCGTAAAAATTCATTAGCCTTTTAAACTTTTGTCATATTTAGAGATCTAAACACTAATTTACTAGACTATTCCACTTATAGATTTCTAAGGAAATGAGAGCTTATTTATTACCTATTACAATGGCTTAAGACTACATTTCTACCAACATGAAATTTTCTGATATTTTAATTCTTCTAAGAGAAAAGGCTGTACCGTATTGAAAAATAATAATTCCATAATATTTATAAAAACATCAAAATCATTTAAGGACATTGTCATATTAAATATTTACTGTACCATTCAGACATGTTTTATATATGAAATAAATAAAATCCTCGTTTATAAGTGAATAATTAATACATAACCATTGAAACATAATTAAAGGGCAAAAAAAAAGAAACGTCATTTTCATATTTGCATTGGATGCTATCTTAATATTTATATTTGTTCTTGTTTCTTATTGACCTTAAATATTCTGGTAAAAAAATGTAATTCTTTATTAGATTTTAATTTACGAGGAGCTATTTTCATCGTAAACGCATACTCTACACCTCCCCAAATTTCATTTTGTAAATAAGTGTTTGCATCTATTTTTTTCTACGTTTATTTATCAAAAATTCGAATTGCTAATCAAAAAAATTAATTCTTATCATTTTATATAAATAAATTTAAGAATCGAATTTGGTAAGTTTGTAGAGTTTATTTATACGATTAAAATAACTCCTCGTTCATTAAAATCTAATAAAATAAAATTAATTTACGAGAATATCTAATTTCAATAAGATAAAAGAACAAATATAGATATTAAATTAACATACGATGCAAATATGAAAAAGATGTCTCCTATTTTGCATTCTCTTTTAATTATTTATGTATATATATATCAATATTAATTATTAAATTATAAACCAAGATTTTATTTATTTAAAATATAAACATGTCCCACAGTACATTAGATATTTAACGCAACAACGTCCTTAATTAGAAACTTATTATTGACTACATTATTATCTAACATTAGCACTTTGTAAATTATTGAAATTTTCTATAAAACAGCGCTCTATTTCTTCTGTCCTATTATTTAAATACTTTAATAGCTTTCGAATGTCTGATTTAATAAGTAAAATCTTTCGTTTTTGAAACAGAGTCTCAATTGCTACACGCACAATAATTTCCGGTTTTACATTCGAAATACTACAGACTGTGTATTCAAACAATTAAATCCCTGGCAGAAACAAATGAAACAAGAAATGGGTTTAAAACTCCATCTACGACAACTACAATGGGCACTTTATTAAAGCAAATAAGTAAACGAGCTATTACAGTGTATATATTGCAGGATGATAAAGAAAAACTAGAATTAGTAGAAAAGTTTTTGAAACTGATAACCGAAGACTGTTCTTCGTCAATTGCACGCGTAGCAATTGAGACTCAATTTCAAAAGCGGAGACAATCAAAAAAGATATTGCCTATTAGATCAGACATTCAAAAGCTAATAAAGTATTTAAATAATGGAATGAAAACATATAATTCGTCACTTAATACTACATTGAATGTATCGAATTCTATAATAAATACATCTGGAAATGGAGTACCTGACGATGAGGCCATGATCGTTATTAGTGTTGAATCTGGACTTAAAAAAGATTTTTGTATGTACTGTCATACTCATCAAACCAAACTGAGTCGTCACTTATCAAGAAAGCATGGGGATATTAAAGAAGTCAAAGAGTTTCTCTTAATACAAAAAGGACGCCGAGAGCAAAAAATTTTGATTAATATAATCCGAAAACAAAGTCAATTTTATTATAATACAAACTCTCAAGCAAATAAAGGCGAACTGAAGGTAATGAAACGCCCCAATGAAAAATTGAATAAAAGAGCAGTTGACTTCGCTTTTTGTCCTCTATGTAAAGGTTCATACTCTAAATCATCTCTTAGATACCATTTTCGCACTTGTAATAAAAAAAGGAATAAAAGTAATAGAAATATATTAACTAAGTCAAGACAAACTGCTGGACGCATACATGAAGTTGCTTGTGACGTATTGCGTTAACGAGTATTTCCCACACTCAGAGAGAACACCATTACAAAGACAATTCGTTACGGTGAGTTGTGCATTCTTTTTGGAAATAAACTCTGTGATAAATATAAAGACGCACATTTCTACGACATGATCCGTCAAAGATTACGTCAAATTGGTCGATTTTTATATGAAATTAAAAAAAGGGATAGCGATATAAATGATTTGTTTTCGGTTTTACATCCGAAAGGAGCGCTGCTACATAGAAGATTTCAATAATTTTGAAACGGCTAATGAAAAAACTTTCGGTGATTCATTTAAAAAAATGTCAGAAGGGCAAAAGAAAACTACTTTGAGATACATGCGCTTTACCATGCGAGGCAAGCTGGGAAAAACAGTGTCAGTACTATTAACTCGAGATGCATTCAAATATATAAAGATACTGCTCCAATACCGCCAAAGTGCCAAAGTACACCCTAAAAACCCTTATCTTTTTGCTGTTCCTGGCACACTTAAGGGTGATTACAAATATCTTAAAGCTTATTTCATTTTAAAAATTTTTCAGAAGAGTGTGGAACAAGTAATCCTGAAGCATTGCGTCGTACAAACTTGTGAAAGCATTTGCCTACCACTTGCTCTTTTTTAAACCTTAGAGACAACGAACTTACAGATTTAGTTGCCTCTATGCGGCACGCAGAAAAAATGCATTTTCAATTTTGGATGTAAAACGGAAAATAAATTATTTATATAGTTAGCCCTTTTTTTAACTTCATATAAAAAACCAATTTATCGTAATTTTTAATGAATCATGTCGTAAAAATGTGCGTCTTTATATTTATCATAGAGCTTATTTTCAAAGAGAATGCACAACTCCTCTCGTATTGAATTGTTTTTTTAATCGTAAACTCTCTGAGTATAGCAAAAACATGTTGACGCAATACATCACAAACAATTTCATGTATGCGTCCAGCAGTCTATGTGAGTTAGTTAATATATTTCTATTTTTTTTTTATTACGAGTGCAAATAGTGTATCTAAGAGCTGATTTCCAGTATATACCTTTACATTAAAGGTAAAAAGTGAAGTCAACTGTTGTTTTATTATATTTTTCATTAGGCTTCTCTCTCAATACTTTCAGTTCGCGTTTATTTACATGTGAATTATTTTTATTAAAAAATTCAATTTTATTCAGATTTCATTAATCAAAGTTTTGTTCTCTCGATGTCCTTCTGGTATTACGAGAAACTTTTTGACCTCTTAATAACATCATTCTTTCTTGATAAGCGTCAAACCAGATTTGTTTCATTAATGTGGCAGTACATACAAAGATCGTTTTTAAGTCCAGCTTCAACACTACTAACGATCACGGCCTCAACGTCAGGTACTCTATTTCCAGATGTATTTATTACAGAATTCGAAAAATTCAATGTAGGAATAACTGACGAATTTTTACTCATATATGCTAACGTAAATTTCTTAGATTCGTTAATTCCTATTAAATCTACATTAGAAACGTCTGAGTCAAAAGTATCAGGATCATAACTTGCACCACTTGTATTGTTGGATTCTTCTTCCCATGCTTCTAAAATAAAAATTAGACTTTATACAACCTGAAAATTACAATTATTTTGTATCTTAAAATCATTAAACAATGAGAATATTTAGTCGAAGGAGGTGGGGACATGTATTAAGCCCACTTGATGCGGGGATTGGTATAAGACTATCAATTATTAAATAAATCTAAAGATAAAGTGAAAAAATCGAAAACAACCAAGTGAGGGAGGAAAAGCAGTGATACGCGAATTATTTTTCTATTATCCCTATTAATCTCCCCCTCCCCCCTCCCGCGCTCTCTTAATCCACTCTATTTTTCTATGTCTTTGAAATGTATAATAAAAATTAGTTTACTAAATTGCCTGACTGTTAGAACAAAGAAAACAAAAGGGATAACAGAAGCAACGTGCGGAGCAATGTTCATGTTTTTCGTTCTATTATCCTCTCACTATCATCAGAAATAGTCATACGGTTTAGCTAGCAATCGTACAAAACTAATATAGACAGATGTTGGTGAAAAGTTATATAGGCATATATTCTGACAATTTAAAAATCTTCATTGAAATGTATAATTTTTCTATTATTTATGGAGCTTGAATAAGCATATAATTAACAAGAATATTAACATGTACCCAAATAAGCAATTTACGATTTAACGTTGTCAAAAATAATATATATATATAATATACTATAATTTATTGAAATCATGCCACAACTGAATTAATTTATTTAACAGCTACCAATTCTATTTATTGTGAATAACTACAAATCGAAAATTGTTCATATAAGAATGAAAATTCAGTGCCAAATTTGTAATAATTTGTAGCATTTTAGCTCGATTGTAACGAATTTTAAATTCTTGTGAGAACTAGTTGCACGTAAGTTTACATTAAACCTATTTAAAAACGAGAACCGTAGAGACAATTGCCTTAAACCATAACTATCTTCCCCTTCGACAAACTAATTAAGACTTTATATATAAGAGAAGGTTGGATACAATTATTTGTTATTTGGAAATTAAGATATCTTATAAACATTCTTTGAGTAAGGCTTACCATTCTCAGGCAGATTTGATCGATCAATTTGTGGGACACATGAAACTTCCTCAAAGCTTTCATTTCCGAAGCTTCCTAGATTCACGTCTTCCATTATAATTGAGCTTATTCTAGATTTTTTAATTTATTAAATCAAATGATGAATTAATATAAATAAATATTTTTTAGTTAAAATAAATTTATAAGAAAATTAATCCAACCTTATATCATTGGTTGCTTCTATAGAATAACTATAATTAATGTTTGTTTTACTATGCTCAGAGGCATCTGCAATTAAAATAAAATTATTTAGCATAAGGATTTAATACAAAGATTCAATTAAAGGAGCGAACAATTTTTATACCTAGTGAGGAATAAGGAACTACAGCATTTGATCCATCAGTAGAAATAATATTATCAGTAGTAATAAAATTATTATGACACTCTGATTTTTCTTGTTCATAGCTATCATTTTGTTTATTTAAACCTAAAACGTTTCAAGAAAAGAGTAATAAAAAGTAAAAAAGGTAAATATACGATTTTACACATTCACCTTTGCTACAAATTACAAATTTATAATATTTTACCTTCTGAAAAATTTTCGTTGGTAATGCAAGTATTGTTAAAAGCACTCCAAATATCAGTATTAGTACCAGATAATTTAAAATTTACAGCTGTAACATAAGTAAAAGTACACGCAAATTAAACAATAAAAATTTAAGGAAAATTATAAAGAATTAAATAAATAAAAAGGAAGAGGACCATGTACCTTCACATTCCGTTATTGTGAGATCATAGGCACTGCTATTATGTAATTTATGGTTATTACTATCAACATTATTCAGATCAGCTACATTATTCTTATGTATATATAGATTATTTTGGGAATATTGCCCTGAAAGAAAATTTTACACAATCTCTTAATTATCAATTTATATCATTTCTTCGTAAACACACAAAATTTATATTTTCTCTTAGCCACTATAAATATAATGGTAACTTTAATAGTTACAGAAGCACACAAGCACTTAAGATAAATATAATATAAACAGAGCTAAGGAAGATGATACCTTCATATTCATGAGTATTAGATTCACCAGGAACGGCAATAATCATCTGATCAATAGAAATACATGTTCCATCTGATGAATCTCTTTGACAAATATTGGAATCATTATTATTACATTGTGCTGAAAATGAAGAATATGAAATACTTGGAGTTACTAACTTTTATATATCACATTAATAATTTGGTTAAATAGAAAATCTTCCATGTATTTCTGCAGGAAACCTTGTGTTACAGAATAACATGTAATAAGTTTCCAGAAATTAAATGGATTCTGTGGAAAGAGTTTAGGGAACAAATACCTTCGAAATCAATGGCCCTAGGTTCCCCAATTTTATGACCAGTGTCTGATTGTAGAGTAGTGCAGCTTATTTCAACAGCTGAGTCTTTTTGGCAATTACTGGTACCATTGGTGTTACACCGTACTGAAAATGAAGGTTATGAAATTCTTATATTTACTTACTTTTACATGCTAAACATTAATAATTGCTCTGATTTCCAAAATTTTTCTATAGCCCACTTACGTAATAGAAGAACATGCAATATGTTTTCAAGAAATAAATGGATTCTGTGGAAAGAGTTTAGGAAACAAATAGCTTCGCATTCAATGGCCCTAGGTTCCCCAGATTTATGACCAGTATCTGATTGTACAGTGGTGCAGCTTATTTCAGCAAATGAGTCTTTTTGGCAAATACTGGTACCATTGTTGTTATACCATGCTGAAAATGAAAGAAATGAAATGCTTATATTTCCTCACTTTTACCAGCTAAGCATTAATAATGTGCTCCGATTTCCAAAGTATCAAAATTTTTCTATAGCCTACTTTACGTAATAGAAGAACATGCAATAAGTTTTCAGAAAATAAATGGATTCTACGGAAGGAGTTTAGAGAACAAATACCTTCATGTTCTATGCCACTAGGTTCCCCAGTTTTATGACCAGCATCTGATTGTACAGTGGTGCAGCTTATTTCAACAACTGAATCTTTTTGGCAAATACTGGTTCCATCATGGTTACGCTGTGCATAAAATGGAGGATATGAAATGATTGTCATTACTCATTTTTTTTTTTTACAAGCCATACATTAATTATTTTTTTATATACCCAAATGTGAATATTTTTCTAAAGCCCCCTTTAAGTAATAGAGTAATATGTAAGAAGTAATAAAAAATTAATTTGACTATACGGACGTTTAGATAATAAATACCTTTGCATTGTTTGCCACTAGGTTCACCAGTATTATGACCAATATCCGTTTGAAGAGTTTTGTAACATGTTTCGACATCTGAGTCTTTTTGACTAATTCTGCTACCATCCTTGTTACACCGTGGTTAAAATGTATAGGATATGAAGTGCATATAATTACTCATTTTTACATGCCATACATTAATAATTTGTTGAAATAGTAAAACTTAAAAACTTTTTTATAGCCCCCTTCAAGTAATAGAACATGCATAATGTGATCAAAACTTGATTTGACCGTAAGGATAGATTTAAGAAAATAAGTACCTTTTCGTTCTATAACCCTAAGAATTCCAGCATTAATGTTAATTTTATTGTATTTTTGAGCCAAATCACATTTGATTTTAGTTACAGCTTTCTTATCATTGCTTCTTTTTTGACTTGGATTGATAAAAAATTTTTATTTTATTTTTATATTATTGAATATTAGCTTTATAGGTTTTAAACAAAGGAACAAATTTGAATATTCTATTTAATTATCTTTCCTCTTCTTCGGTTGGTTATAATTATTTTTTTCAGCTTTTATAGTTTCTACACCGTTTGTTTCTAAATTATCTTTTATTTTTATAAGATTTTTATGATTTTCTGAAAATTTAAGGAAAATGATTAAACAAAACAATGTTGATAGTAAAAAATGTATCTACTTAATTTTTACTTACTAGAAATTTTAATGATTTCACCAGCATAAAGTTCACTATTTGTACATGAAATATCTGCTTCTTTAGAGATATAATAAACATTATCCGTGAATAAAGCAAAGCTTATATTATTGAGTCTAAACGAATGTAGTATACTTTTTGCGGTAATGGTGATTGTTTTATAAATTAGCTTTGTTAGAAAACCAACGATCAATATGCACACGAGCCATGAGGAAGTCCAAGGAAGTCTAGAAGTTCTGGAATGTTCTTCAACTGTTTAACGCTGGAAATATTGCAACATTGCCTTAAAAAAATGTGATGATTTGAGGACGTTTTTTGCTTGTTTTGAATTTTAGGCAGCGGCCACTATAACTTCCCGCGGTTAGAATGAGTTTTACAAGTGAAGCCAGTCTGCGTCTATATCGTCCCCCTACTATGGCGTCCGAGTCTATATAACTATATAAGCTGGGTAGTCAGAGTGGGGGGTCCGCTTAGACCCAGACTGGCTTTACAGGGTAAAATTCAAATTCTAACCGCGGGAAGTCACAGTTGCCGCTGCCGATAAATTAAAACAAGCAAAAAACGTCATGAATGCTCGGAATTTGTTTAAGGCAGTGTTGCAAAATTTTCAGCGTTAAACAGTTGAAGAACATTCCAGAACTTCTAGACTTCCTTGGACTTCCTCATGGCTCGTGTGCATATTGTTCGTTGGTTTTCTAACAAAGCCAATTTATAAAACAATCACCATTGTCTCAAAAAGTATACTTCATTTGTATAGACTCCAAAATGTATGCTTTAGTTTTATTCACGGATAATATATATTATATCTGTAAAGAAACAGATATTTCATGTAAAAATGGTGATCTTAGCATTAAATATAAAGATGGTAAACGATATGCTGGTGAAATCATTAAAATTTCTAGTAAGTAAAAATTATGTAGATTTATTTTTACCATCTACATCGTTCAATTAAATTATTTTCCTTCGATTTTCAGAAAATCACAAAAATCTTATAAAGATAAAAGATGATTTAGAAAAAAACGGTTTGGAGACCATAAAAGCTGAAGAAGATAATTCTGATCAACCAAAGAAGAGGAAAGGTAATTGCATAAACTATTCACATTTGCTCCTTTGCTTTAAACCTATAAAGATGACATTCAATAATATAAAGAAAAAACTAAAAATTATTTTTCAATTTAAGTCAAAAGAAGAAACAATGATAGGAAAGCTGAAACTAAAAGCAAATGTGATTTGGCTAATAAAGAAAATACAATTAATATTAATGCCGGGGATCTTAGAGCTACAGAATATAAAGGTATTTATTTTATTAACTCTATCCTTACAGTTAAATAAATTGTTGATTACTTATTGCATGTTATTCTATTATGTAAAGAAGGCTGTAAAAAAGTTTTGAAATTCTGGTATTTAAGCAAATTAATAATTCCTGGCAAGCAGAAGTTAGTAATTACATGCATTTTATATCCTTCATTTTCAGCACGGTCTAACGATGAAGGTACCAGTAGTTCTCAAAAAGACTCAGCTATCGAAACTTGCTACAGAACTCTTCAAACAGATACTGGTCTTAACACTAGTGAATCTAGTAAAATTGAATGCCAAGGTATTTATACTCTAAACGTTTATCATGTAATCAAATTAATTTCTTATTACTTCTGGCATATTATTCTATTACCTAAAAGGGAGCTATGGAAAAATATTCAAATTTGGGTATATAAAAAAATTACTGATGTATGGGTTGTAAAAATGAGTAGTAACAATCATTTCATATCCTTCATTTTAAGCACGGTGTAACAATGATGGAACCATTATTTGTCAAAAAGACTCAGCTGTTGAAATAAGCTGCACCACTGTACAATCAGATACTGGTCATAAATCTGGGGAACCTAGGGCCATTGAATGCGAAGGTATTTGTTCACTAAACTCTTTCCGTAGAATCCATTTATTTCTTGAAAACATTGCATGTTCTTCTATTACGTAAGTGGCCTGTTAGAAAAATTTTGGAAATCAGAGCACATTACTAATGTTTAGCATGTAAAAGTAAGTAAATATAAGAATTTCATAACCTTCATTTTCAGTACGGTGTAACAACAATGGAACCATTATTTGTCAAAAAGACTCAGCTGTTGAAATAAGCTGCACTACTCTACAATCAGACACTGGTCATAAATCTGGGGAACCTAGGGCCATTGAATGCGAAGGTATTTGTTCACTAAACTCTTTCCGCAGAATCCATTTATTTCTTGAAAACATTGCATGTTCTTCTATTACGTAAGTGGCCTGTTAGAAAAATTTTGGAAATCAGAGCACATTATTAATGTTTAGCATGTAAAAATAAGTAAATATAAGAATTTCATAACCTTCATTTTCAGTACGGTGTAACAACAATGGAACCATTATTTGTCAAAAAGACTCAGCTGTTGAAATAAGCTGCACTACTCTACAATCAGACACTGGTCATAAATCTGGGGAACCTAGGGCCATTGAATGCGAAGGTATTTGTTCACTAAACTCTTTCCGTAGAATCCATTTATTTCTTGAAAACATTGCATGTTCTTCTATTACGTAAGTGGCCTGTTAGAAAAATTTTGGAAATCAGAGCACATTATTAATGTTTAGCATGTAAAAGTAAGTAAATATAAGAATTTCATAACCTTCATTTTCAGTACGGTGTAACAACAATGGAACCATTATTTGTCAAAAAGACTCAGCTGTTGAAAAAAGCTTCACTGCTCTACAATCAGACACTGGTCATAAAATTGGGGAACCTAGGGCCATTGAATGCGAAGGTATTTGTTCCCTAAACTCTTTTCACAGAATCCATTTAATTTTTGAAAACTTATTGCATGTTATTCTGTAACGTAAGGTTTGCTGCAGAAATACATGGAAGATTTTCTATTTATCCAAATTATTAATGTGATATATAAAAGTTAGTAACTCCAAGTATTTCACATTCTTCATTTTCAGCACAGTGTAAAAATAATGATTCCAATATTTATCAAAGAGATTCATCAGATGGAACATGTATTTCTATTGATCAGATGATTATTGCCGTTCCTGGTGAATCTAATACTCATGAATATGAAGGTATCATCTTCCTTAGCTCTGTTTATATTATATTTATCTTAAGTGCTTGTGTGCTTCTGTAACTATTAAAGTTACCATTATATTTATAGTGGCTAAGAGAAAATATAAATTTTGTGTGTTTACGAAGAAATGATATAAATTGATAATTAAGAGATTGTGTAAAATTTTCTTTCAGGGCAATATTCCCAAAATAATCTATATATACATAAGAATAATGTAGCTGATCTGAATAATGTTGATAGTAATAACCATAAATTACATAATAGCAGTGCCTATGATCTCACAATAACGGAATGTGAAGGTACATGGTCCTCTTCCTTTTTATTCATTTAATTCTTTATAATTTTCCTTAAATTTTTATTGTTTAATTTGCGTGTACTTTTACATATGTTACAGCTGTAAATTTTAAATTATCTGGTACTAATACTGATATTTGGAGTGCTTTTAACAATACTTGCATTACAAATGAAAATTTCTCAGAAGGTAAAATATTATAAATTTGTAATTTGTAGCAAAGGTGAATGTGTAAAATCGTATATATACCTTTTTTACTTTTTATTACTCTTTTCCTGAAACATTTTAGATTTAAGTAAACAAAATGATAGTTATGAACAAGAAAAATCAGAGTATCATAATAATTTTATTACTACTGATAATATTATTTCTACTGATGGATCAAATGCTGTAGTTCCTTATTCCTCACTAAGTATAAAAATTGTTCGCTCCTTTAATTAAATCTTTGTATTAAATCCTTATGCTAAATAATTTTATTTTAATTGCAGATGCCTCTGAGCATAGTAAAACAAACATTAATTATAGTTATTCTATAGAAGCAACCAATGATATAAGGTTGGATTAATTTTCTTATAAATTTATTTTAACTAAAAAATATTTATTTATATTAATTCATCATTTGATTTAATAAATTAAAAAATCTAGAATAAGCTCAATTATAATGGAAGACGTGAATCTAGGAAGCTACGGAAATGAAAGCTTTGAGGAAGTTTCATGTGTCCCACAAATTGATCGATCAAATCTGCCTGAGAATGGTAAGCCTTACTCAAAGAATGTTTATAAGATATCTTAATTTCCAAATAACAAATAATTGTATCCAACCTTCTCTTATATATAAAGTCTTAATTAGTTTGTCGAAGGGGAAGATAGTTATGGTTTAAGGCAATTGTCTCTACGGTTCTCGTTTTTAAATAGGTTTAATGTAAACTTACGTGCAACTAGTTCTCACAAGAATTTAAAATTCGTTACAATCGAGCTAAAATGCTACAAATTATTACAAATTTGGCACTGAATTTTCATTCTTATATGAACAATTTTCGATTTGTAGTTATTCACAATAAATAGAATTGGTAGCTGTTAAATAAATTAATTCAGTTGTGGCATGATTTCAATAAATTATAGTATATTATATATATATATTATTTTTGACAACGTTAAATCGTAAATTGCTTATTTGGGTACATGTTAATATTCTTGTTAATTATATGCTTATTCAAGCTCCATAATTAATAGAAAAATTATACATTTCAATGAAGATTTTTAAATTGTCAGAATATATGCCTATATAACTTTTCACCAACATCTGTCTATATTAGTTTTGTACGATTGCTAGCTAAACCGTATGACTATTTCTGATGATAGTGAGAGTATAATAGAGCGAAAAACATGAACATTGCTCCGCACGTTGTTTCTGTTATACTTTTTGTTTTCTTTGTTCTAACAGTCAGGCAATTTAGTAAACTAATTTTTATTATACATTTTAAAGACATAGAAAAATAGAGTGGTTTAAGAGAGCGCGGGAGGGGGGGGGAGATTAATAGGAATAATAGAAAAATAATTCGCGTATCACTGCTTTTCCCACCTCACTTGGTTTTTTTCGATTTTGTCACTTTATCTTTGGATTTATTTAATAATTGATAGTCTTGGATCAATCCCCGCATCAAGTGGGCTTAATACATGTCCCCACCTCCTTCGACTAAATATTCTCATTGTTTAATAACTTTAAGATACAATATAATTGTAATTTTCAGGTTGTATAAAGTCTAATTTTTATTTTAGAAGTATGGGAAGAAGAATCCAACAATACAAGTGGTTCAAGTTATAAGCCTGATACTTCTGACTCAGACGTTTCTAATGTAAATTTAATAGGAAGTAACGAATCTAACAAATCTACGTTAGCATATATCAGTAAAAATTCGTCACTTAATACTACATTGAATGTATCGAATTCTATAAAAAATACATCTGAAAATAGAGTACCTGACGATGAGGCCATGATCGTTAGTAGTGTTGAATCTGGACTTAAAAAAGATTTTTGTATGTACTGTCATACTCATCAAACTAAACTGAGTCGTCACTTATCAAGAAAGCATGGGGATATTAAAGAGGTCAAAGAGTTTCTCTTAATACCAAAAGGACGCCGAGAGCGAAAAATGTTGATTAATATAATCCGAAAACAAAGTCAATTTTATTATAATACAAACTCTCAAGCAAATAAAGGCGAACTGAAGGTAATGAGACGCCCCAATGAAAAATTGAATAAAAGAGCAGTTGACTTCGCTTTTTGTCCTCAATGTAAAGGTTCATACTCTAAATCATCTCTTAGATACCATTTTCGCACTTGTAATAAAAAAAGGAATAAAAGTAATAGAAATATATTAACTAAGTCAAGACAAACTGCTGGACGCATACATGAAGTTGCTTGTGACGTATTGCGTCAACGAGTATTTCCCACACTCAGAGAGGACACCATTACAAAGACAATTCGTTACGATGAGTTGTGCATTCTTTTTGGAAATAAACTCTGTGATAAATATAAAGACGCACATTTCTACGACATGATTCGTCAAAGATTACGTCAAATTGGTCGATTTTTATATGAAATTAAAAAAAGGGATAGCGATATAAATGATTTGTTTTCGGTTTTGCATCCGAAATACTATAAATTATGTATTCAAACAATTCAAACCCTGGCAGGAATAAATGAAACAGGAAATGGGTTTAAAACTCCATCTACGGCAACTGCAATGGGCACTTTATTAAAGCAAATAAGTAAACGAGCTATTACAGTGTATATATTGCGGGATGATAAAGAAAAACTAGAATTAGTAGAAAAGTTTTTGAAACTGATAACCGAAGACTATTCTTCGTCAATTGCACGCGTAGCAATTGAGACTCAATTTCAAAAGCGAAGACAATTAAAAAAGATATTGCCTATTAGATCAGACATTCAAAAGCTAATAAAGTATTTAAATAATGGAATGAAAACATGTTATTCGTCACTTAAAGAAAAGTTCTCGTACAATGATTGGAAAAATTTGGCCGAATTTACACTAATCTCAGTGCAGCTCTTCAATAGACGTAGGGCAGGAGAAATGGAGCGCTGCTACATAGAAGATTTCAATAATTTTGAAACGGCTAATGAAAAAACATTCGGTGATTCATTTAAAAAAATGTCAGAAGAGCAAAAGAAAACTGCTTTGAGATACATGCGCTTTATCATACGAGGCAAGCTGGGAAAAACAGTGTCAGTACTATTAACTCGAGATGCATTCAAATATATAAAGATACTGCTCCAATACCGCCAAAGTGCCAAAGTACACCCTAAAAACCCTTATCTTTTTGGTGTTCCTGGCACACTTAAGGGTGATTACAAATATCTTAGAGCTTATTTCATTTTAAAAAAATTTTCAGAAGAGTGTGGAGCAAGTAACCCTGAAGCATTGCGTGGTACAAACTTGCGAAAGCATTTGGCTACCACTTGCTCTTCTTTGAACCTTACAGACGACGAGCTTACAGATCTGGCTGCCTTCATGGGGCACGCAGATAAAATTCATAAAGAGCATTATCGCCAACCTGTACTTAGTAAAGAAATATTGCAGATATCTAAAATTTTAGAAATAGTGCACGGTAACGATATAAATGATGAGAGTGATGATTCGGTGGACAATCAAAGCGGTATAATTTTCTATAAATTTTATTACTTGTTTTCTAATCAGTTTAGCATTATATTCTATTTTTTTAATAGGTATAGAAGAAAATGTAGATGATCCGCCAACGAAGAGAGTGCGTAGAAATACTGACTCGGAATGGTTAGAAAATCAAGCTGGTTCGGCTGAAATTATTCCTAAAAAAGCATTCCCTCTTGACGAGGATAACTTCACTTATATTGCAGAAAATTTACCAATGAAGAAGAAACGATCAAGTAAAAAATTATTAATTATTCTTCTCTTAAGTATTTGTAGCTTTATACTATCTTGATTTAAATGTTATGTAGTAAGATAAAACAAATTCTTTATGTATTCTGATATTCTTTCCTTATATTACTCCAAGAATCAGTATTCTATTATTTTAATCTTTACAAAATGAGACTTTAATTTTATTTCATATTTGCATCTAGCTTCACCATTTGGAAAGTGTACTCGTAAGCGGTGGGGCGAAAAAGAAAAGGAAATTGCACTTAAAGAGTTCGGACATCACATTGAATCAAGAACACTGCCTTCTTTTAAGGAAATACTAGAGTTGAAAAAAAAATATCCAGGCTACTTCACAAGAAATTCTGCTACTATAAAAACATGGGTGAATAACCAGATTAAAAGAAGAATATAAAATATATTAAAATGAATATTATTATATCGCATATTATTACTGTAAGCTCCGAGTTTTATTTATCTGTTTTTGCGTAAAATAACAGAATTATTGCTTAATTTTTTATTCTAATTATAATTAGTTTAAATTACAGGCAAAATTTGAATTAATGCTAGTTATTTTAATAAACACAGTTTATTTTATTTTAACAAATTATAACCATTGCGTTTGGATCATATTTCACATGTAATTTATTTCAACATAACACAGATAATTGTATTATGGTTTGATAGTTATTAGAACTGTATAGAAAGTAGCTTTAATCTTATAATGATATTATAACTTCAATGATTTCAGTTGGAAAGTTTAATGTTCTAAATGTATTATAATATTAACATAGATTTTATCCAATATATAAATATATATGAATTGTTTTTTTATATAAACGAGTTTATAATAAAATTGAAGATATTTTAAATGGTGCTGACTCCTATCATTAAATAAACACTTACCTTCCTATCAGTAAAATTAATACCATTTTTAATCATAACAGATCATTTGTTTTCTCAATCACTCATAGGTGTTATTATAGCGTACTAAATCTATAAATTAAACAAACCTTTCATCATAATAATCTGAAAAATCTTTATTTCTTGTATATGCTCATTTTATGCACTGCTGATTCTAGGGATAGAGTAAAATAAATTTTGTATCTTTCGTATGAAATATTCTTTAAGTACAGTTCTACTTTAAATTGGAATTAATTATAGTAAAACTGAAAAATTATTGTAATGTTGATTACAGTCTGTTGGGAGAAATATCTCATATGAAGGTCTAATATTTTTGTTGAGAATTTTAACCGTTTTCTCTTCTGAATATGCAGTTTCCATTACTTATACCTCAGACTGTATTAAGAATCAACGTCGAATGAGTCCCAATTAATGAGCACAATGTTTAATGTAATGAATTTATATTCACATTGAAGGTTCTTTCTATGGACCCGAGTTCTACTCCATTAGATAAATACTTTAGTCCTAATAATTACTGATATATAAAAACGCTTGTTTTCATAAATCTAATTAAACAAGAACCATTTTTGAAACCAAATTTTAAACACATGATATTATATGTTATCATTGAAAGCATTAATGTTGTATTGTCATCATTGAAAGCAGAGAAGAGCTATATGTCGGAAAAATAAAATAAATATAAAAAATATATATATACATATGTAGTAGAGGTGAGGTGAAATTTTCGTTGATAAAAAATGCGTACAAAGCAATCAAGGAAATCGACATCTAACCGAATATTTCATTTGTATTTCAGTAATGTACCGGACTCATTACAACTCATCGTATCCGTAGTAGAAATATATTTGGACACTTATTAGTGATCGAATAATCAGTTAAACAGATGAGATATAATTTCTCTATCAGCAAAATCATCTACACTTTTAGATTAGGCTACTAGTATCAACGTTTGAATGAAAGATTAAAACATTTTATTATTCGACAAACGGACTCTCCGTTATAAAAATTCAGTAACTACGTAAAAAATGATTGATAAAAATTATATTAATGAATCCTATTATTATATCTGAGGCTTTAAAAAGATTCCATAATATTGAAAGAAGCTGGAAAAAGAGGATACGACTTACTACAAATATAAGCGGTTCTAACATTACTGACAATATATAATTAACTGTTTATATATATCAGTAATTGTAAGAACCAAAGCTTTGATACAATGATAAAGTCGGCACTGCGTGGAATTAGATCAATCTTAATGTAAATTGATTGGTGTAATAAATATGATATAATGATAGTGTTTTGACATACACACAAGATAAAATGCTAGACGACAAACCTTTTATATTTCTCAAAAGAATGGATTTTAAAGCAAGAAATAGATATTAAACTGAAACCATTTTACATGGTCCTGATTTCTATCTTTATATCAAAACTGTGGTCCCTTTAATTACTGATATATATAAACACTTAATTATATATTGTCAGTAATGTCAGAACTACTTATATTGCAAGCAAGTCGTGTTTATGAAGCTTCTATGAAATATTATTAGATGTTTTTAAAATGTAAGAGACGATCATAGATTCATTAATCTAATTTATTTCCAACATATATATTTTATGTAGACACTCAATTTTTTTAACGGAGGGTCCGTTCGTTAAATAGCAAATAGCAAAATCTTTAAATCATTCATTCAAACTGTGACACCTGTGGTTTTATCCGAAAAGATAGTTGATTTTGCTAATAGAAATTATATCTCTCATTTGTTTAGCAGATTATTATATCGCTAATAAGTGTGCTAAAATATATCTACTACGATTGCGATGAATTATAATGGATTTGGCATAATAGTGAAGTACAAATAAAATATATAGTTAGATGTTGATTTCCTGGATTGCTTTATACACATTTTTCATAAACGAAAATTTCGCTTCACGCCTGGCCAGTATAAGTATCTTAAGTTGATTTTATACTTCCGACAAGATCTGACCTGTTTTCTAATGTAATACATTCAATATCCTCTATAAACTTTAGCTACTCGTTTTTTCGAACTACTGTATCATATATAAATCCACATTAGCGAGATTGAAAAAATTTTTTGCTCGGTCCTATTAATTATCGATTTATAATAATAATCATTGAATTCATCAAATCTATTGCATTTCAATATACCTCATTCTCAATAGATTGTAAAATTAATAAAATAACCTTCTTTAATTAATGTATACTAAAAATTTTGCAATGTATACGCAATATATACCAATTCTATGTTAATACTAGAAAAGTCCTTTTAATTATCAATACATAACAGAATATCAATTTGGTTTATATCTTCATAGAAATGATATACATTTAAAAAATGAAAGCGAAATGTGACTCCTGAGAACGAGGTATATCAATGTATACAAATGTATACGATACTTTAGGATGGTCCTCATATCTGTCCTTTTATAAACATATATATATATATATATATATATATATATATATAGGAATAGTTTAATAGAGAATATGTTAACATTAATTCATGCTAATAATTGATATTATAATCCAGTTTTTTTTATTCACACAATGCAGTGACTCACGTTAAAAGTATAATTATTCTTGGAGTTTTAAATAATTAGCAAAAACGAAGGTAAAAAATGGCAAGAAGGTTTTCTTCATTGTGCCTGCGTTTGACTGGCTCGTCACTACCCCATCAGCCTCCCTTTCAATACATCTAAATATTCATATATATATATATATATATATATATATATATGTATAAAGTATAGTACAAAGACAGCTCGCCATCAGCGTAAATCTGGGCCAAGTACCTGACATCGACACTTTGAAACTTCGATATTTATGTGCTTCTCAAACAGTATTATTGGAACCTTCGCCTCTCATTTACATTCTCATTACGTTTTCCCTTCCTCTTTTCCTGTTCTTTTTTTTCTTTCCCTTTTTTTTTCGGCAAACAAATAGATTTCTTCGTTGATTTGCAGCAGGTACGAGCGTACACGTACATACGCTTGAAACTCGTTAGCCTTACTCCGTAAATCGACTCCTTGGGACCTACCGTGAGCGAGCACGCGCGTGAAACACTAAACCACGTGGAATGCAGCTCTCAGCCCTGATCTTTATTGCCAATGCGCCATAAGGCGTGAAAAGACCAAAGAGATTCAAGGGAGAGCAAAGAAGAATTCCGAATGTCGCGTATATACGGAAATTAGAATTCCGCTTACGAAGGTAAAGGCATGGAATATTCCTGATTGCCTATAACGTTAAGGCGGTCCTTCGACTCGATTGCCAGGTGCGCACTCGCCGCTTCGGGCCAATCAGAAAAATTACCATAAAACCGAATCAATTCCTGCTCGATAAACTCTGCACAACAAAGATGAAAAAAAGAATAATTTCCGGTACAGTGTGCATGTGGAATATTGTTATCAGTAGGAGTCTCCAAGTGTCCCCTTGCGTTGATACGATTCGAGGAATCGGAGAGGATTCGGATGAATCGCGGTTTGGTTTATGCTCAGCGAAGCATAGACAAGATCGTAGATGCGTAGATAATTGCTGAAAGCTGAGCTCCTCGCTGGGCGGTGGGTAGGCTCGACCACTTGGCGCATAAATGCAATACTCAAGGTGGTTACGATGTTTTTCTCACGAGGGGCAGCTGACTCGGCTCTCCCGATAATCGATTCGTCCTTCGATCCATCCACCTCCACGAGTTTCCCGGGGAAGCTTACCGGACGAGACCTCGGCGATCTAGGTGAACGTCTAGCCCTCTTCTTCTCGATCTCTCAAACAAATTCGACTCCCTCCTCTAGCTTCCTGCAAGGGAAAACTTTTTTCCGTCTTTCCATTTACACCGCTACTGCACCGATCTTGACGCTAATAGCGAATGGCACTCTGCTGGGGGTATATAAGCGACCCCTTCGACACTTTTCTCATCAGTCCGCAGTACTATTCAATAAACAAAGCAACATGCTCAAGCTGGTGAGTACAGTGTGCATCAGTGATCTGGATTTTTCTCATTTTCCACACGCAGAGGATATAGCTAATTACTTTTATTCTAGAAGCTCTATTTTTAAACAAAAATTAATGGCCTGTATTAGAGTGTGACATAGAATATACGAGCTAATTGTAATTTTTTTTTTTTGAATTTAAAAAAATAGTTACACTCGTGGAGAGTAGAAAAGAATACTTTTGTTAATTATTTAACAGTGAATTTAAAAATATGTACATGTATCGATTGTAGTTCCAGATACTTTTATTTTGTACTCAAGGTGGTTCGAAATTAAACATTTAAAATGATTCTTAATTCGTAGCAGTGTTGCTGTCGAGGAGTTAGCATTATTCAAAAATGTTGTTTTTAACCTATTTTCTGCACGAAATACGTCGAGAAAAATATCATTTTTCTCGAACAGCTTTGCACAATCGTCGCTATTTTATCAATTTACAATGTAAAATTATATAGTTTTCTTATAACATTAAGCAATACTCTTCAAAATAAAAAATTTGTTTGGATTTTAATTTCATACTATATCTGGAGCACTGAAAACTTCTATGATACCAACCAATACATGTTCATGCTTTTTAATTCATTATTAAATATTTGTATGCAAAAAAATTGTTTTTTATTCTCTAACTGTATATCTTTTATAGAAAAAAAAACAGGTACTAAAAACAATAATAATTTTTTCTACCTCAAACTATATATACTACTTAGAAAAATTGTAAATTGTTTTTGACTCCATTAACAGTTATTCGTAATATCCATTAACTAATTTTATTAATATTATAAATAATTCATTATTTCAATAAATTTAGTTTATTGACATCACACGAATATAATGAGGTCAAAAACAATGTACAATTTTTCCGAGTGAATAATAACCCCTTAAATTATTACTCTTAAAGATTTAATCGTGTTTGTTAAGATAATTAGTGATTTTCTAATTATATATGGTTATTAAAATGGAAAATTTTGTCGATAGTTCGTCCTCCTCGCCACGGTAGCTTATGCTTCCGCAGGCTTGTATACCGGTTACGATGGATACAGCGGATATGGGTATGGAAGCTATGGTATTGGACATGGATATGCACCTTACGCATACACTGCTCCACTTGCTACCAGCTATGCTAACACTTACAAGGTAGGTGTCACATTCACACAGAGTGTTTACCGTTTATTTTGCTCCGATTTCATCAACCCTGATTCGTCTCTGCTGCATTCCGCGCTCAATACATTAAAAATGATACACTTATGCATTAGCCAATAGCCACACTGTAAAATGAATTTGATTTCATAGGTGGCTGCAGTAGCTCCAATAACGAAGGTCATTGCACCCGCAGTGACCAAACTGGCTTATACCGCACCTGTTACCAAGATTGCCTATGCTGCACCTAGCGTATACCAAACACCCCCTGTATATACGATCCCACCCTCAGTCACCACCTTAAGCCATGGCTATGGACTCGGCTATGGAATTGGACATGGTCTAGGATACGGAGGATACGGATACGGAGGTTACGGAGGCTACGGAACTTACGGAGGATATGGGGGATACGGACTTGGATATGGACATGGTTATGGTGGATACGGACACGGCGGTTACTATGGTGTCTACTGATCGCCCAAATTACCAACCTATCTCGATCGCTACTCGTTAAATTTCCCCACCTGAACAGAACAATCGTTGTACATAAATTCAAATGCAATCACACTGCCATATGATTATCCCACAAGAAAGTTAATAATATATAAAAAAAATGTTTCGTATTTCAAATTCATCGTCTATTTTATTGACTCGTTTCTCGAAAATCCTCGTTATAATCGCCTCGAGTAATACACTCCTATTAGCGAAATTACATTATTGAATAATTATCCTTTTGACGATTCTGAGAAAATCTCGAATTAGTGGCACGCGATTTAGCGTAATATTGTAATTTGAATGCTGGGTGATTGCTCAGTGTTATTACTATTATTAATATTGTTATTATTACTGGGGGAGGGGTACGCGCTACGAGTAGCTGCAAGTTGCAAGGCGCGTCGGGTCCAGTTGTGTTTACCATGAAAGCGAAAGAAGAGTTTATATACAGTGATGAGGAGGTTGCTCGTAGCAAGTGGTATGGTGTCTCCCCACCAAACAGTTAAGTTATTATGCAAGAGGAAGACGGACGAGATCGAAACGGAGAAGAGAACCCGATGAGAGTATGAGAGTAGATCAAGGCTAAGGCGAGGCACTTTCGTCGTCGTTTATCGCACCGATACATCTTTTTGGTTCCTACCATCCCATCCTTTGTCGACGCTTGTCGAGCCGACCTTTGTCCTTCGTTACGTACACCTATATTTTTCACAACATTCTCTGTCCGCGTTAACGCTATTTATACTCTAAATGCAGTAACCTGTCAAGCTTGACAGACTCTATTTACCTTACGATCCCTTATGTATTAGCCTACATATATCGTATTCACAGTTTTTCTTTGGTTTTCTTCACGCTGGGAGAACTTGCGAAACGAATGCCGGACGAAACCAATGTTATACTCACCGATCAAACAGCTTCTTGCGATCTAATTGTTAAACGTATTTCTGAATGAATTATTCATGCTGGGTCCATTGTGATTTTTGCAATGTAATACAATGCTCGAATACTCTGCATTTAATATTATATAATATATATATATATATATATATATATATATATATATGATTACGAAATAAATCGATTGACCAATGACTGATGAGGCCAGTTTTGTCGAGGGTCGTGCAAGTCAAGTACCTTTTGTAATTATTATTCCATGACCTCATGTTACGTGACTTTTGAATCTTGTTTTCGAAGAACCAGAGTTCAAACACATTTGTCATATCATCTTTCGAATATTCTCTTTGCTCACGGTACCCCACAAGTTTCGTCCATCCGTACCCATCCACGGGAGAAGGTCCTCCGTTTATTTATTTTTTTTACGTAATGTACACTAATAGCACACACACGCGCAAAGAACAAGGTACTCGTGCAAGACTTTCTCGTGTTTATCTTCAATCTCTGCAAATATTCTTTGGTACGTATTTATTGCTCTTTTAATCTAAATCATTATGATTTTATTTTAAAAACTGCCATTCCGTCGATCGTAGAGAGTTTTTCTTTTCGTATACAGGAGTCGTCTATTCTCGATTACGTCATTGGAACTACTGTCGTAAATACAGAATGAGATACATAGCTAGGTACCATAAGCGGCGGCAGAGACTCTTATGCAAAAACTCGCAAGATTGATCGCTGATGTTTAATCGAGATAAGTCAATATACCGTCCCAAGGTGTTTTATTAACAGAATTCGTTGCCTCTTCTTCCCAACAGTCGTTAACCTTTCTATACGATCGGATGAAATCTATTGTGAAATTAATGAAAAAGTATCTCTTTGAGAATCGTATTAAATTCATGGAAAAATGGCTGAAACATTTGCTAATCCTGAAATCGATCTATTGTGAAAAAAAAATGACGAAGGGAGAATTTGGTATAGAATAATTACTGATTCAACAGAAGATGTGTTTTACTGGAGCAGGGACGTCATCTTTGGGTGGATCACCTTGTTCCAGCCGAAGGGCAGACAATACGAGGCAAATTGTGCGCATGAGGATAACATCGAAGGTTTTGGGAAATAAATACTCGCTTTGGGACGTTGAATGGCGAAGTTTTGGTGGAGTGTCCTTAAAACCGAAACAGCTCGAGTTTTGGCCTGGGAAGATTTCGCAACCTCAATGTCAAGTATCGTCCGAGGAGTATATAAGAGAGTCCAGGCTGGCCAGACGATATACTCGATTCACAGTTTCAAAGTTGTTCCAACTGAAGGAGCAGAATTTTTCGAAAATGTTCAAACTCTTCGTGTTGGCTGCCCTCGTGGCTTGTGCGTCCGCTGCCCCAGGATTCATCGCACCGGTGGTTGCTGCGCCCGCAGTTGCAGTGGCACACGCAGTTCCAGTGGCCACCAGCTATTCGAACACCTACAGAGCACCGGTGGTCAAAGCTGCACCCCTCGTTGCTGCCCCAGTGGTTGCTCATACTGCTCACGTTGTTGCTGCTCCGACCATTATCAAAACTGCGCCTGTCTTTGCTGCACCTGCGATCCATACCACCCACGTTCTACCAGCAGTCCACGCTGCACCAATCATAGCCTAAGCTCATTAGTTGTAGATTTTGTATAGACTTTCTAAGTTTTGATTTTTTATCATTTTGTTTTTGCCAAGGAATAAACTTGTTAAATTTTCTAAGCCTTCCAAATTAGCAATCTCGCGAATTTTATTTTCACCTAATTCCAAAGCTTTTAACTTCTTTAGATGATTCGCATTTTCAATAACTGCGATCTTCTTTGACGATGAGAATAATTTTTGAACATTTATCAAAGTTTCACGACCTTAAACCAAAGTACGAATTTCAGCTTAGAAATTATTTAAGACGAAAACCGAACTTAGCACTGTATTGAAGGTTAAAGTGAGACAATTGATCTTAACTAAGACCGTGCTAAGCTTAAGTTTCGTTTACAAATTCGGGCCTATATTTTTGGTAAATTGTGTGAGTACTAGTGTAAGGGCCGTTGAAAAGCCGAAATCAGGCGATGCTTTTTCTCGTGCTGAATTACTTGCTGAATTGAAATATCGTTTGCTGATTGGTTATAATAATGCAAATATCCAATCAGCAGTCATCATTCTAAATTCAGCATGCATTCCAGCACGAGAAAAAGCATTGTCCGATTTCGGCTTAAAATGAAAAATGGTAGTATTCAGCAGAGACATCAGTTGCGGAACTGTTGAGTATAATTCTTTTTAAACTTCTACTTCTATTGGATAGCATTGTAGGATCTAAGAATAATACCCAATATAGTCTAGGAGCCAGGAGGGTTCCGTAGCCAATTGGAGGTGCACGGCTGCAATCAACGTTTTTTTATGTATTTTGACTTCCTGAATCCAAAAATTTTTGTCGCAAAGTCCGAAAGTGGTCAGATTAATTGTTATTAAAAAATGAAATGTTTAAACGACTGTAACCAATTTGTTACTATAGACAGAAACATTTTTAATATATTAAAAGATGCAGTTTTACAAAAAAAACCTATATGCTTTTTAAATTTTCAAAAATGTTAATTTAAGCCAAACTTATAGCACATTTAATCAAAATATATATGTTTGTACGAGTACTACTGAGAATACATAACAGATATACCGAGGAAAAATCGTTTGATCAAAATAAATATTCATCGCTAAATAGTTTTTACTACATTTCTATGCACTTAGTTTCAACGAATACCTCTCTGAATTACAAAAACTGAACCAAAAAAAAACTTAAACCATTTCATATTAAATTTCCTTATTATCAAGTAAAAATGTCATTATCCCAACTTCAGACGAAGATCTATTCGAATAAAATGATTTTCTCTCACTAAAACTAATTTATAACAATAAAAAAACCTACATTTATAGTGCTGATAAGAAATAGTTTTATTCTCAAAGTGGTTTCATTTTAAAAATGTACATTCATGATGATTCTAAAGGTGACTTATACATAATAAGTTAGAGAGTAGAAAGTTTATAGATGATCGTTTACAAAAAGAATGGAAGTTGCAACGTACGGTTGCAGCTTAAAATAAGTTGACTCTGGGAGATTCGGTGAGAAGATGGTCGTTGCTGAAGTTGCATTGGGGTAGTCTCTTAGTGGAGGACACTGACGGCAGCAGGTGCGGCGTAGGCGAGAGGCGCAGTTGCATGGGCTGTGTAGGCGAGCGGCGCAGCTGCGTGCGTGGCATAGGCGAAAGGAGCCGCATGTGCGGTGTAGGCGAATGGCGATGGATGTGCGGCGTAAGCCACTGGAGCCGCATGTGCGGTGTAGGCCAGGGCCGGTGCTGGGTGCGCCGAATACGCCACCACTGCGGGAGACGCCAGGAAACCAGGTTTCGGTGCAGGTGCAGGTGCGGCCAAGACACAACCAACCAGAGCAAGAATCGCTACGAACTTGAACATCTTCGACACTTCTGCTTCGCTGACTGTATAAGACTCGAGAAGAGATTTACTGGACTTTCGATGCTAGTGATCGACTGATACCACTTGGGCCAACTTTGCTCTTTTTTATAGGACCATACCCCCCTTACGAAATAACTGGTTCTTCCGCGAGGTGCCGTAACACACGCAGTAATACCCCGGATGGAGGCCAGATCTCGTCCCGTGATCCAGATATTTTCGCATGACGCGCACGTCGACTTTACCCCTCCCCCCAATCTGCCAAACCTCCGCGATTAGAGCGATCTCAATTTTCGCAATAATCTTGAAATACTACATCAGGAAAGTAACTACAATTCTTTGTTTATTACCTTGCACGCTTATTATTAAAGTACACTTTATCCTTTGTAAATAATAATTTCGTCTGTGCGCTGTTTCTAATTGGATCACCAGAGTATCAAGGTCCTTTTCACCGATTTGGCCAATTTCACGAATTGCGATCGCTGGACCAGAAACTCTTACGTAAACCAGAGTTAAAGTTAATTTTACAGTGATATGCTAGATTTAAGTGTACAAGGGCAACGGTCGAGAGAATAGGATCCCTGGGAGGGAGGGGGGGGGGGGGGTGAAAAGCCGTTTTAACTCTAAGCAGAGAGCATTTCGTTGGCATATATTATATGAATGCATAATGCGAAATTGAGTAAGTAGCGATACGTTACACTTTCGCGTTTCGTTCCATTACGTCCTTTGCGGTGTAATTCAGTGGGCGTTCCGCCTGATTATTACGTTGTATCAATTAATATCATCTATTTAATTAACGATGTCCCTAAATAGCTGTTTCGTTACAGGCCTAAAATAGTGTTATACCATTTCTGCGTATGACTGATGATTACACGCACATCTTCGAGCGAATTGTGCAACCGTTCGGTTCAAACGAAGATAATAATTACGCAACGATGCTCGATATATCCGTAGCCAAAATTATAACAACCAATATATATATATATATATAATTCCATACACCTATTCCCTTGATCCTTGCTCGTTCCAAAACTGGCAATTGCTGCCAGAATCAACGAGGAATGATCGATGGAATGGCGTATACTTTTAGCCTTTCACAAATAATCGTACAATTATACAAACAATATTTTTTGCATAATATTTTCGTAGCATATATCCCACGAATCATTTCCTGGTTTCAAGTACACGAGGAGAGATTCGATCTAGGATACAATGGTAACTGTAAAGTTTGTTATTCTTAAAACGTAAGGCTCTATTAATTGTGACTATGGGTGGGGCAGGGTTCGCGAAAGTAACACTCGAATGGACAGTGATCGTAAAGTGGGGGGGGGGGGGGGGGGGACAAAAAGGAAAGAAAATCGAAAAATACTGAACGTTGGCCTTTACTGTCGGATCCATCTCTTGTCGCCGGAGGGTAAGAACTTTTTTCCTCGTGTTGAACGAGTATCGCGAAAGACGAGGAAGCAGTTACATACGTAGAGCGAATCGACACAGTTGCTCAATTCTTTTATTCGCCTCTGATCAATAGTAATGACCCCGGTTTCGTAGACGCATATATATATATACAGATACTATGTTAGACACTGAAATAGAGGGGAGGGGGTGAAGGGCCGTAAATATCCAGACTCGAGCGAGGTTCGCGCCTGTTGGAGAACCTTGGCAGTGCTGGCAGCGATATCGGATTGGGAAAAAGGATGAAAAAGTTGAGAAGGATCTGGAGGCGCGGTGATAGGATAGGCAGAAGGCAGCAAATAGGAAGGAACCGCGTACAGGGAGAGAAGTAGGATCCCTGCATGGTGGGAGAGGTCATTCGCGTGGAATAAAAGGCCAGGTTGGTCGATACAGGAGTACCACTCGCTCTTCAAGTACGAAGCACGAAGCATCTATCGGTATATCAGCCATGTTGAAGATCGCCGTACTACTGGCCCTGGTAGCCTGCGCAGCAGCCGCCCCCAGCTTCCTGGCCGCCCCGGCAGCTTACCACGCGGCCCCCGCCGTGGTCGCAGCCGCTCCTGCCTTGGCAGTGGCGCACAGCGTCCCGGTAGCCACCAGCTACTCCAACACGTACAAAGTCTCCGTTAAGAGCCCGCTCATCGCTACGGCTCCAGTTGTGGCTGCGCACCCCGTGGCCTACACCGCACCCATCGTCAAGACGGCCCCCGTCGTCGCAGCTGCACCAGCACTCGCCTATGCACATGCACCAGTCGCCTACGCCGCTCATCCGTCATACGCCTACATCCACTAACTCTCCATACCCCCCATTCGACACGCCACTCTTCGTCATGGTTACACCACCACCACCACGTCTCGTCTTCTAGTCCCGACAAAACTCTAACCCTTTCACACCTGCACACCAGAATTTAAATGATTCGTACGGACGATCTGCCATCAACCTATACCATTGCTCAACATTGCTCATCAATAAACATATTTTTTTCTCTATATATTTATGACTTTTGACTTAGACCCTCTATCCATCTCGTTCTATTTCTAAGGTAGTTCTTGCGCAGAATAATCGTTTTCGACATTTATCACGTCTTGCGCGATTTAGTTTCCTCTCGTATTGGTTTGGAAATTAATTGTGGATTCGGTAGTGATGGATCTTGTTCATTCTTTTTTGGAAACTCTCTACAGTTTGTATTTTTTATGAAGGTTAGCGTTAGGGAATATTGAATATTTATGGATATTGCGTTAGTTTTTCGCCAGTCGTATTACATGTGACATTTGTACATGGTTCAGGCAAGTTCTGAAATTCACTGGGTATATGTATATATTGAATAGAGCGAAGGCTTTCATTGCGATCCCTTAACGTTGACCTTGTGATTCAGAGGTTTAAACGATTTAGACTATTTCGGAAATGGATCTGTTTTAGCAACTGGTAGACCTTGCGAAGTAAGAAAAAAATACTTATCCCTCCGTAAAAATCAGATTGGTATTCTAGTGAGATAAATCGGAATGTAATCTGCGCGATTAATCGGACTGGATAAAATGCTAAAAAGGCGAGCGAAGGTCTGGCTAAACAGTTATTTCGATAATAAGACTGTCTATGAATACGTCGGATAATTTTGACTGGAACCATTATACGCCAATGTCTGACTATTAGAGAGTGACCTTGATACAGCCCGGATACAGACAATTCCTTTGTGCCGATCAAAATAAAAATGAGGTTGTTGACCGGGCGCATAAACAAACGTCTGGTTCTCAAATTCATTTGTCAATAAGAATATGTACTATCGGAAAATATAGTCAAAGTTATAAATTAAGGATATTCGAGCAACAAAATATTATACTGATATCATTTCAGGAATAAACGAAATACTTCGAAGCGAATTATTTTATATTATTATTTCGAAAAGACAGAGGATTATGTTAGCCGGAAAAATGGGATTAAAAAATATGAGCAAACACATTTTCAAGCAACGAGGTACAATGTTTGATATACTAATCGAGGCAAGTCCGAATGGCGGCGCGACGGACCAATGGTAAAGTAGTCGAGTAGCAGTCGAAGGTCTCCCAAAGAGAGCACGGAAGTGTTCTACTATATAAACCTGAGAGGATCCCATTCGTGCAGATCAGTTCCAGGTTCCGTAACAGAGACAGGAAACCCTAAGCCAAGCGTAATGTTGAAGCTGGTAAGATAGCTCTAGCACGTGGCTGTAGCACGAGGGATCACTGAGAGAATAAATTGTTTCATTCAAATAAATCAGACTTGAATAGTCTCGAAGAAAATATTAATTAGACATTAAACATTTTTAATTAAAACGAATTACATTTAATTTCAAAATACGAAATACTTTTTTTCGTTAGCCAATTACTTGCTAAAACTAAGTAAAATATTTCATGGGACTATTCAATCGATAATTTATTCTGGATTAAATAATTTTTATTCATTTTAATACAAAAAATAATATTGTCTTTATTTTGCAGTTGGTCTTGATATGTGGATTGGTGGCCGTGACGGTAGCCAAGCCGGGAGCCCTCCTCTCCCCAGTGGTCGGGCGTCTGGTATCGGAGAAAACGATCGAATCCCACGGGAACAGCGTGATCCATTCGAGTGCCCCGTTGGTTAGCGCAGCTGTACCACTTCAATACACCGCAGCCGCGGTTCCCGTGGTCCAGGCCGCCGCTGCCCCTGTTCCCGCCCCCGCCGTCGCAGCCGTTGCAGTCCCGGTAGCACCAAAAGCTGCGCTGGTAGCCGAAAAAACCGTCGAGGCCCACGGACACTCCGTGGTACACACAGCTCCGGCCATCAGCTATGCCGCAGCGATTCCCGTAGCCGCCCCCCTCGAAGTGGCTGCGGAGCCACTCGTCAAAGTCGCCGTCCAACCGCAGAAGGAAGCGGCGAAGGAGGAAGTCGAAAAACCTCAGGTTGTCCTGGAAAAATCATCGGAACCACGAGTCGACGCCGCAGTCATTCAATATTCACCGATTTATCATGAACCACTCGCCTATGCTGCCCCCTCCCCCATCTACTACTCCGCCTATCCTGCTCTCGCACCCTACGAAAAAACCATAACCAGCTACGGCCACACCGTTTTCCACCATGGTGCCTGATTCCCTGGAGTAGATATAGCAACCCAACTCGATCATCCCCTCGTCATCGATAAATCTTCAACGACCACGCGTTCCTCGTGCACGATTCACAGTTCCTGCAACCATCTTGGTCCTCCAACGACGAATCGTGACGCGACGAACGCGTCCTCCTCATCGTCGAGCCCGGCAGTCTTTGACCTGGCAAAGAGGCCGTTTTGATACTCTCGTTCCTGTTTCACCGTGACTTGATCCACTTAGCGCTAAGTTCTATACCATTAGGGCCTTCTTCTTTATATTCCAAATTTTATACTTACACAATTGCCAGAATTTGAAAATAAAGACTTTTTTCAACAGCTTTGTTTATTTTCTTAAAAATAATGTAGTTGGCTTTTATCAGTGCTGATCGATGAATCAAGATATAGATCGAGAAATTGGTGTACATACGAGGTTGATTGCCGAAACACGCGTAGACCTATAAATTACTCTTGCGAAGAGAATTTGTCGAACACGCACGTGGAGGGTAAATGGCGTGCGGTGAAGAGGAACGCAAGGTAATGCGTCTACAAAAATCCGTATCTCCGTGCGCTTACCTGGACCAGGTGGCCTTGGGGCAGTTTCAGAAAAAGTAATCGACTGCTCTGTTTCTGTCAGTGACTGATAATTAATACTCAAGATTCGCGCTCGATTACTTTTAGCAGGAAAATGAGAGCAAAATTTTGTTGATGGTATATCACCCGGGGCCGAGTCATAAATCAAAGATAAATGCACTTTTGTAATGATGAAAAAAGGTTATTTGCGCATTTCGATCGAGAGCAGGGATTAAAACTCGATATTTACACGTTGGCCCTTTGATTCGATCTCTCGTGTGTCGGGACAACGAATTTTACCCACAAAGTGTAATTTGATGCGAGAGGAAAACCCTGTAAAAATGTCGTAACGATGAGAGAGAGAGAGAGAGAGAGAGACGGATGATTTAATGATTTAATATTCGTAAGCACGCAAAACAAGTTATCGCGATATTCATTGACGAATCACTTACGATCGTGTCAGCGCTTTCCCTCTACGACTGGAAAGAAAACTCTTCGTCGGTCAAAACACAGCGGGACCTTCTCTCTTCTCGACATTTCGAAATCTTTTCCAAGGTAAATTGCACCTGGTGCTACTGTAATATATCAGTTTCGACGCAACCTGACAAATTTATTTCGATGGACGAAGGAGAATATTTGATTTTAACGAGACAGACTGAATTATAAAATGATTATTCTCATATTTCAGATTGGTTTTTGCGCTCGTTAAGCGGGCCGTAAGGCTGCAAAGATAAATATTACAGGAGACACAAACGAATTCGAGTGTTTTCCTTTAAAGGACGTTCGAGCGTGCGTAGCGGCATTAATAACAAGCATGCCAACGACTAGCCAACGATTTACCGTTTCGACAATGCGAAGTCTAAGAGCAGAGTGACGAAATAAAAAAATTGGGAGAGCGGGGGGGGGGGGGGGGGGACCGAAAGCCGAGCGGCCACAATAACGTGTAAGACGTCATGCTGGTAAAATCGAAGAGACAACACAAAACAGACGTGCCTTGCGATACGCGAACTGGTCATGAAAATCGATAGAATTTTTGTTGCAGGGGCAGGCACGCCTTTAAACATATATATACTATATACGCACCTTTACCATCGTTCCTTCTTCGTGGAAACTTCCCGAAGCTTTTTCCATCGCATATATAACATATATACAATGTTTTTCACTTTTTGTCTTCAAGGACCTATCGTAAAATAAAAAGGAGAAATCTATCCGGCCACTTTTGCAGCCAAGAACTTTTTTAAACATTGCAATTGGACGTTTTATAAGAAGTTCCGGAGAGGTGGGGTGGGGTGGGACTTTGTCTGTGTGCTGGCAACCGAGTTGTTTGGCGCAGAGCCCCATAAGGATATTCACGAGCAGCCAAGGTCTCGGGTGAACGAACCGCAGGAATTGCTAACGACCTCAGCATCACTTACCTTACAGCTACAGCATTTGCGAGGATCGAGCGTATACCGCTTCTTGTGTGTGCAGCATCTCATGTATACACATACGCGAATTCCCCATATATACGATTATCAACATCCTCCTACGTGCTTTCTTGGAATCTCGCAGGATTCGCGATGAAAGGAGCCGGGAGAAAATTGCACGCGAATGGGGCAGCGGCAAGATCGGCAAAAAACCTGCATTGTCAATTATTATTACGTATATCCCTTTCCCTCTTCTGCTTCATTATTTTTTTAATTCGAAAGAGGTTGGGGGAGGGGGGAAAGGTCCTTCTATCAAGATTTCTCGAAAATTCATCAAAGTTAAAGCATCGATTCGCAGCGATACCGATATATTCCTGTGCGATAGCTGTTCGTGGAATTATACTAATTAAACCTTGCGAAGAATGCCTTTAATTAAAAGCAAAGTGGAGAATTAACGAAAGATCGGTCGAGGGAGAAAATTTCTTTCGTAAGAGATCGGCGATGAAGAAATTGAAAGTATACGGCAGCTGCTTTATAATAAATTGTTAATCGGTCTAGCGAACGCTTTCATATCGGCCTCTACCGTGATCTTGCAGCGCGCCTTCAAGATCACGGCCCAAGACAAGATCTCGTTCTTGTTCTCGATCCCACGGGTATTCCGAATCGAGTTTCCACGAGGACAAAAGCTGCTTAACGCAGTCTTGGTCGCTTTAATTGACGCTCGGACAGCAAATACAAATTCAAAGGCGTTATGGAGGCTTCGGGGATGTTATATGGAAAAGGACTCATTAGCGCGCTGGGTATTATAGTCGCTAGGAATTTCTCGATTATGCAACTAAAGGGTGAGAGAGAGAGAGAGAGAGAGAGAGGACTGCGGCAGAAAGAGATATATAGGCGACATCTGCGCGAACGCGGCAAATGACGTCGGGTTGCCATTTACGGACGCGCGAATACAGCAGCGGATGTATACGCGAGAGGTGCAAATCTTCTGCACAAGAGAGAAAATAAACTCGCCCTTTGCGAAGGGTATCTATCGGCACCGACCAATCTCAAAGCTGCGCGCCGTCCTTTCCCGCAACGTAAATCTATGCTCGCCTAGCGATACTCGACCACGACTGATAGCCTTACACGCTTCACTGTCAACAATTTTTCAACAGCCTCCTCCCACGTAGCTTCGGATAATTCGTTCGCATTCTATCGATAGAGCAACTCCTAAGTTGCAAAAATTCCAAAAAGTCTTCCGACAATGAGAAAAACTGATGTTGCTGAAAAATCCTCTTCTTTTCATTCCTAGAAATTCTTCAGGGTAAATAAGAAAGGGGCGTAATTGTATCGTAAATATCTGGACGTAGAAACGTGGAGGATTATGCGACGAGTGAGTAATAAATTTGACGTGGTTAGGTCGGCCAACAGGATGCAACCAGGAAATTATTGTACTCGTGCCGTTTGCCATGTTTAGGTGGACTCGTACAGCCAGGATGGAATGCAATGGTGCATATAGGTGCTCTCCTGTTCCACCGAGACGGGTCTACTTTTTTACGGGACCCATCAGGATCTCTATAAGTACGAGGACGGTGCTCTTCTCCTATACAGATATACAGAAGCGTTCCTGAGCGAATAATCTTCCGATACACTTTTCTAGAAAGCCTATCATCATGATAAAACTCGTGAGTAAAATCCTCTTATTCTTATACCTAGATATTACAGTACGTATGTCAAAATCGTTTGCTCAACTTTCCGTCTCATCGACTATGTAAACAGTAGATTGTAACCACGTATAATCGCTCTGTTTATTTTCTTCTTTTCTAAGGACTTTCCGTCGAAACACCATCTTGTGTGTGTGTGTGTGTGTGTCTATTGATATTTACATTTTTTCCAAATACGTTTCAGATTCTTCTAAGTATGATTCTGGGCATATCTTGGTGTGCACCAGCTCCAGCTCCAAAACCTGCTTTGGCAGTTGTATCCGAAATTAAAACCCCAGCATCTACCGCTAAATTATCGCATATCATTGCACCGATAGCACCGCCACTTGCACGAATCGCATACGCTACTCCGATTCTACCGCAGGTCAGTAACCAACGATAAATATTTCTAATCCCGTTAGTGTCGGTACCAGTATGCTATCAGTTCGTTTCAAGGTGTCGTGTTTTTATTTATCAGATCTCTCCGTACGCTCTTGCGTACTCAGCGCCACTGGGACTCGCAGCGGCACCTTCGTCCTACTCGATATCCGAGCACGGGTACCATATTACCTACTGAGCTCACCTCGACTCTCTTGACCAGCACAGCGGTAGAGTACGGCCCTTCCCGTCACCGATAACCAATGATCGTATCATGTACCGATAAAATATCATCCACGCATAAAAAATAACAGAAAATAAACACTACACTTTTACTCAATTTTAGTCTGTTTCTTAGTTTCTTCATTCCTCTACTATTTGTGCAAAATTATATCCCAGGATTTTCTGAGATTCTAGTAGAAATTGTAATCACGTTTTCCAATAGTAGCATTCTTGTGTTTGCAAGTTCACTCGTTGTTTTGTTATGCGAAGGTCAAATGCGGAAGAGCGATAGAATGCATCGATAATCGAACGTAGTGCCAATTGCATGGGTCGATGCCCACTAAAAATGAAAAGGAAAGTGTTAAAAGAGGCCGGATACTTTCTCAAAAAAAGAATTAGCACTCTTATCACGTATGATTTGTAAAGGAGGATCAAATGAAAGCTTGCGTAATTATGGTAATTGGGTAAAAAAAATAACAAAGAGGCGCGAATCGATTCAATAAGAAAAATTGGCCAAGATCAAACGGCTCGCCACAAATGATCTATTGCTCTTCATGACAATAAAATCGAAAGTTATAGCTTTTCCAAGAAAGTATCCAAGTGATGACCAGTCATCCTTGAGTATTCGCTTAATCGCGAATAGAAGCTGAATTTCTATCTTACACGGTATAATAATGTAAATATAATGAATGGAATTTAATTTCTAAAATATAAGTCGTTGGATGAAGAAATAGCGCAGATTCGAGAATTTTTACAGTTAATCGGTTATTAGATTAATTAGTGCCAATGCCAAAACCGAGGATAAGAGATGGGATTCTAAGAAGAACAATTTATAAAATGGGTAAAAAAGAATAAATTATTTTCATTCTAAAGTCTTCTCCGCTCTGGCTAGACATCCCTCAACTATAAAAAATTTATGTAAATTTTACAATGATAGCCGTGGTCAATTTTGTAACCTGCACAATTATCATTATAAATTTAAATATACAATTTAACAATAAGAACTATTAAATTTCATCATTTGCAGCTCTATACGTGAATTTACAACAAAAGACGTGGATTACAAAATTGCTCATGACTATTGTAATTTTTAAAAAATTGTTTACATTGTAAAATAATTAATTCATAACGTTTTCTATTGGTTATCTCTATATAATAATTAAACTATCAATAAGAAGCTTCGAAAAGTAACATGTCTTATCCTTGAGAACTTATTTTTTATTATGCCATATAGTCAAATCTAATAGAAATGTATTCAAATTCTCTTCTTTTCCCATTCATGATTTTTAAGCTGGCACGAATCAATGACACACCCGGTATGCTGTCTCAGAAGCGGAGTGTAAGTCAACAAGCAATAATACGCACGAGTAGCTCGCACTTGGCTAAATTGGGTCAAGATACCTCTGTCCCCGGTTTGATGCAGTAAAAATCCGCACTACAAAATTCCCAGTTACGACACATCTATAGGAAAACCCCTATTGTGCAATAGCCGCGCCACAGGTCTCCGATGCATCGATTGGCTACAGGATCTCCTTCTAGATTTTCAGCTATACGTAACGTAACGTCAAATCCGGGTGAAAAGTCTGACAAACGTCGAGAATACGTTTAACGGAATTACGGAGCAAAATCTTTACGTCCCTTGTGTAATTTCCCAATGCTTTGAAAGATTCAACGATAAACTTTCCTTTTATCGCCACAAATGTTCATTTTCTATGCAACGGCGTCTCTCGTACTGTAATACATTCTAATGTAAAAAATATTTAACTAGGGATAGTTTCTGACAAAAAGAATTTTGCATCAAATAAATAATACGTGAACACTAATTTAACAGTCCATAAAAATGTACCAGATCGTCAAATAAATATTATTTAAAATACTTCCAGGTCTTGGCTGTACATTGGGACTGTCATATAACGTACTAATATGCTATATATGTATATATATATATATATATAATCGTAATCGTTATCGTAATGAAACATATTTATTCAGAGCAGTTTGCATCAACGAATCTACGATCAGTACGATCACCTAGCTCTAACTTATACGCCAGGGAACTACGTACGTACTTTATACATAATGCATCTTGAACAATATAGTTTCCATTCAGAAATAACCATTACACTTGAATGCCCTGAAACATCCTCGCAAAACGCTTTCTCCCGGAACCTCAGAAACCGCGAACTTAAGAAACTTAGGATACTTTATCACAATTCCTTGACCATTAATACACGCTTTTATTATTCCTCCCGAAGCAATCGTGAATCGTCTATCGATTTATAATAACTTCCGATTGTTTCATTTTCTAGAATTATACTATACGAAAGTTCCCTCATCAACGTTCGTATTTAATACGAGATTCGAGAACCTATAAGAAATAATTACTCCATAATTGGGAATTTTTCGTAGCTTTAAGGACCTTAAATTTAACACGGTGAATTTTTTATTTTATTAGGTTGTACGTAAGTAAATAAATGTGGGTTTTTATCGAGAATTAGAATAAGGAAAATCGTTATTTAATTGCTTACAGGCTATTTATTGTATCCATTGCGTCTGTAAGATTTTTAAGGCTCGAGAAGAGAAGTTTGAAAAAAAGAAAGTATTCGTAGTTGAGTGTGTATACAGTTGCCCCGTGTATTGAAAGGACAAGGAACGCAACTTACACGAAATCCTCTTTCCACCGGATGTAACAAACTGCTTTAATTTAGTACAATTTCCAATTAATTGTTTCGGTTCCTCGAGCACAATTCTCTGAATCACCGTTGAGCCACAATGCGATATAGATTAAACGTAAATATATCAGAATTTTCACCATTGCTCCAGGACTAAAAACAATATGTTCTTTATAGGGATTCGTATATTTTATACTGACGTGCATTCCCTCGTGTGATTCATCAAGTCATTACAATGCACGTGGAAAGCGTGATTATATAATGATCCATCCTGAACAAAAAAATTAATTTCTTTACTCGAAATTTTTTCAATGAAATTCAGTCCATTTTCTTTTTTATACCTATATAGCTCTTTGTTAGGGTTTGGGTACACTGACAGGGCAGGATTCACTATGAAAAGCAGGTGTGTCGTCACTGGAATCATTAGGGTGAATAACCTTGCACTGCACCAGCTGCTTGGTAATTGAAAAATATAATTGTAGTATATAAATCATAAGTAAAAACATAAAAATTTCAAATGCTGTTTGGCGTTTTTTTTTCGAGCAGAAAACTCATTAATTTGACATGAAAAAAATTAGACGTTTTTTATTTCTTCTTAAATACATATCACATCTTTTATAAACAAAACAAAATTATTCAATCCAAACTGTTGCGTGTTTATATAATTTCATTGACGTGAAATGATCGTACGCAAGACTAAGTTTTTTCGTTCATTGACTAGTCGCCGTGGCTTGTACACCCTATGCAAAGCAGCTTTACAGAACCGCATACGTCAGACGCGATGTCCAAACCGAATTACGTAAAACATTCTCCTCGAAAACCCTGAGCCGCGATTTCCAAGATCCAACGCGCTGTCCCGAAAGATTTTCGAAGAAAACCCACTTCGTTGAAAGCTACATAATATTTAACGAGATAGCCAGATCCATAAATAAATAATATCCGTTTGATCTGTAAACACGCATATTTATTACCATTTCCAGATATTTCCACGTGCCTAAATCCATTTTTCAATCTAAAGAAAAATTGCTATCACTTGAAAATCAAAAAGAGCAATTAGAGTAACAGTTCTTTTGTACATAATATCTCGGTATTTATAAAACTATTATTATACTCTTAACCTTTGCATTAACTAATCAAAATTAAATGAGTTATTTAATACATTCTCATAACATGTTAAATACAATATTAACTTTGAGAAGAGACCTGATGTATATTTTCGAAAAACTCCTCTTTATTTTTATTATTATATTTTATATTTATTAAAATAAATTATGAAAAATCTCTGACGTTGTTCCAACGCCTAAAAAAATGTTTCGTATTCTGGAGAGATTAAAAAAGTATATATAAATTGATTGAACGATTTGTGCGAAAGTCAGAAGATTGTTTCGAATTTTGGGGTGGTTGCGCTTTGCTAAAACGATACGATTGGGGCAGACGGATGTCCGGTTAGCGAGTGAGTCACGAAAGGTACCCCACCGTGACTCGAAACGTCACGAGTTCCTCAGCATCCCCGAAAGACAGGTCTATATAAGATACGAGCGGCTTCGGTAAAAGCATAGACACCGGTTGTAGTTGACGGAGAAAGTGTTCGGTTAGAGAGCAACACAGTCCACGCATAAAAGACGTTCGCGAGCTGTTCGAGAAACCGGTGCGTTCTCAGTGCGGTTACAATTAACAGGTAAGTCATAAGTCAAAAACATTATTTCTCACCACTCAACCCTTTTTTCCCTTTTGCCATTTTAATTAAAACCACAATTAAGTTCGTTAAAACTTATTGTTATCCACTTATAGCGAAATAATTTATATAGAATCTACAAATAACGATCCACATTATACAAAGTTAAAAATAACTTTCTTTTATCGAAAGAAACTTTACGTAAATTCAAAATTAATAATATTTAAAACTTTTTTTATTCTTATACATTTTACTTTTGATGGTAAATATACAGACTTTTTTAATACCGTCCCACCCACGCGGTCTTCGTACACCAGTGTGTGTACTCAGCATATACGCGAGTATCACTTTCTCCCATTCGCCGCGAAGTGAAGATCCGCTGAGAAAAAACTGGTTCACTCACACCATGATCTATTATGTTTTAATGGCCGATGTAACATTGTACATTGTCGTGCTATCTCATTGTCAACCTAGAAATTTTTTAGAGCAGACAAGAGCCGATAAAACTTCTTAAGGACGTTTCAGTAATTAAGCGAGACCATTATAAGCTGGCGGAAGAAGTAAAATCGATTATTCCTTTGAATTATAATACCTAAATATTTATTTGGGTGCAAATTTCTTTCAAAACATTACGCAACTGCTTTCACTCAGTCAAAATAACATCCGAACGAATTGATCATCGGACCAATGCACATTCTTATTTGCGGCTACCTAAAGAAATCATTTTCTTCGAGAATCGAGGGACTAGTCAAACGACTTTCTCCTAACTTCCTCTCACTTTCGTTGATTCCTCGCTCAATTACACGCTTACGCATCTCTTCTTTGTCATCCGCGAACGTCGAAAGAATATAATTGAAATTTGAATTGTCGTTAAACCGATTAAATTTACATTCTCTATGGAGAAATTATGCACATCGTAGATTTCGTAAATAGATTGGTCAATAATATGGAAAACGTTTTTAAAACGGCTCGGATTCTCCATCTAACGTATACAAAAAGTTTCGTCAAGCTGTTCGGTATAGGAACGTAAAGACTGGTCGACAATAAAAATCCTTCGGAGAAAGGTGAGATGCACTTTCTCAACGTTTCGTTCAAAACACTTTGAAATTGCAACACGATCGACGCCAGACACGTCCTTCGATAGATTTGGTGCGCGTGAACCAAGAGGGACACCCCAACGGTTGAGCAACAATTGGTTTATGTTACTGTTATATGCAAATTGTGTACATTTGGCAACCCGAAATTTCCATGACCACACATGCACACTAACATATATACCCATATCTAACATCATTATGACACGCACGCTTAACCATTAAAATTTGGCCGTAACTTGAAACCAAAATCCCGTCGTTCACATTTTGCAAGCTGAAATAGACAATGAGCCATGTACGTATAAGTGCTACGTGAGATCAGAACCGAAAATACACGATGAAAGTTAAGGAAGGGAAAGTCTCGTGTGTTTTGCATCGCCCGCAGTGATACAGACTGGGAAAGCTTTCTTGTAAAATTAGGCAAGACTTCCTTCTATGTAAACTCCGATCAAAAGACATTACATCTAGAAAAGTGGCCAAACTGTCCTAATAAATTATGCGTGCAACGCCCACGCACTCCCATATTACCAAAGCACCTCGTAACACTTCTTTATTAGCAAACTCGATCTTCGGACATTTACAAATGTCCAGCCCACTTTTTCTCTATCCTCCCATAAATCTAAAGCGATATACGTATATACACTTTTACCTTTTACTTTCTATTTTATCGAACTGTATAAATTTGTCCATATTCGTAGTTAATAATTCGAATTGCTACAATTTTAGGATGAAGGAGTGGGTCATCCTGCTGGCGAGTCTGGCCGTACAGACTTTGGCTACTCAAGTAATTTACGAGACGAGCTCTTCGGCCCAGTCATCCGCATCTTCTTCCAACCAACAAAAATGGTCTACCTATTTGGGTCAAGATCTAATGGCTTCGGCTAACACCCCCGAGCAAGAGTCTTTCCATCCACTCTCGTTCAGTGCTGAAGATCAGAGGCAGGAAGAAACTCAGCAATATTCCCCGAATATCCAAACGAGCCAAAGCACAGTTGCAGACGCTCTGGAGTCTCAAGAATCGGTAAGAAATTCACTGGGTGGATCATAAAAATTGAAAAGATACTCTTTCTTCAACTTCGTTTAATCGATACCTTTCATAGGTGGATGCTGTGGTGGATAATATTCTTGTTTCCAATCGACATGGACGCAACCTCGAAGGATTCGACGAGGTTTATTCCGATCCTGATATTAAAAATGCTCTTCAACTGGGAAACGACACGATAGCCCGTGCTTACATCAAGGACAAGCTCTGTAATCTTGGTTTGATGAACGTGAGTAATAAACAATTATTATGCAATATATTCTTAGTATGTAGCATATTGTTCATAATTTTAAGATTTTTACAAATGTTATTTACAGTGCGAGAATCTGGAAGGACGTAGACCGTTCTATTCACCCCACCGAGATATTCATCCCCATGACATCATTTATGCTCAACCAGTTACGATCAAGCCAGTTGGTAGACCCTTGCCTGCAGTGGCCATCAAACGCCCCTATGGATCAGCGAAACCTGTACCACTTCCACCTGGATTTGGACATGGACCAGGCCACTCTGGACCAGGGTTTATTGGTGGACCACCACCTCCTTTCGGTAGACCACCACCTTCCTTCAGTGGACCAAGCTATGGACCAACCTTTTCCAAACCACCATCCAGTTATCCCGGACTTTACCCCGGCTTCAAGAAACCAGGACCCATATATGGATCCAAACCGATTTACGAGGCTTCCTTGGACACGGAGTCTGACTACGAGGACAAGTTCATCGACAAGAAACAAGTGATCGTACAGCCGAGCTCTACAGTTCAACAACACGTCCATCATCACTACCATCATGGAGACGATACCAAACTGGGTGCAGCTGGAATCTCTTCAGGTCCCATTATTGGTCCTGGTCCCATTGGCAACAATGCTTTCAATAATTACGGATACGGAGGTGGCAATACTTACACTGGATCTCTCAACGAATTTGACGAGGACTACAAGAAAGCTTTCAAGGTCAAACTGCCAAGTGCCAGCAACAGTCTCGGTTCTGCATCTTCCGCCATCAACAACTATGCCGATCGGTATCCATCGTATGAGAAACCAAAACGAGACTCGGTCCTCGGAGGGTTCAACAAGGGATCCTTTGTCAATGGTCAACAGAGCGGAAAACAGTTCCAGTCAGGGCTCGGAGGACTGGGAAGTAGCAGTCAATTTGGTGGCAGTAATTTCGCTGGCAACAATTTTGCTGGTAACAATTTCGCTGGTATCAGTTCCGGTAACGGTCTTGGGAGTGGTTTCGACAATGGACTGTCTTCCTCCAACTACGAGGACTGCGTTTGCGTACCTTACGACCAATGCGCCACCATTGATCAAGTTGGTCGCAAAGAGGACTTGTACTTGGCCATCGACCCACGAAGCCTCGGTAAGGACATCGAGGCTGACACTGTCGAGGTTGTCATAACCGATGGAAATGGTACCATGAACGTCATCAGGGTACCAAAAGGGGTCAATGAAACGGAACAAGCCGAAGAAACTCAGAAAGAAAATCTGCAAGTTGACCTGGCCAAGGCTAAATCAACCGAAGAAAAACCTAGCGAGGAAGCTGAGAAAAGATCAAAACGGGAAACCAAACGGGAGACATCGGATAGTAAAGCGGAACAAGCCCAAGGCGTAAGTATAATCTTAAACTGTCATGTATCTATATTAACGTAGATAAGAATTAATACAACTAAAAACTCTGATCGTAAAATTACGTTCAACTCTGAAAATTCAACCGCTTCTCGCATGCTTCCTATAGATATAGAAATTTGCAATAATAATTCCATTATTCGCTATACCTTTTACTATACCAAAGATTGTTTAAATATGCAATGTGTACGTGCAAGCAAATGTAGAAACGGCTGGCGAAATAACAAAATTGATGTTCAACGATCTGCTTCGGCACTCGAGAGCGTTATAGAGTCACTTAACTCAGAGCAGATTATATATATATATATATATATATATATATATAGAAATAGGAAGAGGAAGAGCCTGAGAGACACGGGAATGAAATCTAACGAAATGATACGGCGTTGTCTAACCACAAACCTGTGCTAATCCTGAAAAGAAATGAAAAACAATATGGAAAAGTCTGCATTACCACGTGACTCTTGGACTCTCTCGTTGCAGAGGCGGATCGTTGACAACTTGGATACCTCGAAACTGAATGTGAAGCCTACTTGGGGCGTGAGTTTCGGCTTACCACAGTCCGCTGGAAGCTATCCGATCAATCCTTATGGCGGTGGTGCACTGGTGAACCCATATCCAGGGTACGGGGCCGGGGGACAAGGTCTCAATCTCGGTTTGGTCTCCGTGAACCCTTTGGTGGCCGTGCAGGTCACCAAGGACGAGTACGGTGAGAAGGTTGTCAAGCCTTTCGTCAATCTTCACGTCACACCGAACCACGGTCTGGTCAACAAGATCGGAAATATATTGTCCTACAAGAAGCAGGCCTTGTTGGGACACCATGGACCATATGGACACTACGCACCCCATTACTATCCACCGGGCCCACCCTATCACGAAAAACCAATCTTTATAGAGAAACCGATTCATCATTACCCATCAAAGCCACATTATCCGAGCTTTGGTGGTCATGGATACTACGAGAAACCCCAACACCATATTCATCACCATAACCATCATGGTTATTACGAAAAGCCACATTACCATCATCACGAACCATCCTATTCTGCCTACGACGACTACGATTATTCCGATGATTACAGCGATTATCCTAATGACTATTACAGTAGAAACGCTAGAACAAATATTACAGCTGCCAGAGAGCCGATCTCCAAAGCTCGATCGACGTTGATCGATAATAAGGGAACGAGCAACAAGGTTGCTTTTAGAGACAGGAAAAAAAGGGATGTAAAGCCCGTTGTTGAAATCCCGCAGGAGGTAAGACTCGGGTTTCCTTTGGCCACTTTAAGCATTAAGGACTCTTTGACAAAGTGTTCGCAGGCAATTCCTATATTACCAGACTGAAAGTGACACCGACTGATGAATTAAGCAACATTGGAACTCGCACTTACGTATACATATTCGTAACTATATATATATATATATATATATATAGATAGAGACAGAAGCACAAAACGCGTTTGGTTAACAATTCCCAAGATTTCCTTTAGCTGATATCCTACATATCGTTGGAGCTGGTACATTTTTACGAGAAAGAATTTTTTGTTTATTTTAGAGACAATTCGGCCGACCACCAGTTTGCGGACCTCGTCACGTTTGCTGTCGTAGAAATCAAATTTTAAATTCACGCCCGAAGTACAATCAATGTGGAGTAAGGAACACTCAAGGTATCAATGGAAGAATCAAGACTCCGGTTTACGTGGACGGGGACTCCGAATTCGGGGAGTACCCGTGGCAAGTGGCCATCTTGAAGAAGGATCCGAACGAGAGTGTTTACGTTTGCGGAGGAACTCTTATCTCATCGCGTCACATCATCACAGCTGCCCACTGTGTGAAGACTCACGCTGGTCGTGACCTTCGTGCTCGCCTTGGCGAATGGGATGTGAACCATGACGTGGAATTCTACCCCTACATCGAGCGCGACATTGTTAGTGTTCACGTACATCCGGAATTCTACGCTGGTACCCTCTACAACGACATCGCCATCTTGAAATTGGATCACGACGTCGATTTCGAGAAGAATCCTCACATAAGTCCAGCTTGTTTGCCGGATAAACACGATGACTTCACTGGTACCAGGTGAGTTAACTCGCAAATATTAGTTATTACTTATTACAGTAAGTTTAATAGTTTACTTATCCTTAATTCTGTGCAAATTATCATGAATGTGTAGTGTCAAAATGGTGAAACTGTATAAAAATGCGGATATTTCATGGAATTTTCTAGATGCTGGACCACTGGTTGGGGAAAAGACGCTTTTGGCGATTTCGGCAAGTACCAAAACATCTTGAAGGAAGTGGATGTACCGGTGGTGAGCAACCAGGTGTGCGAGCACCAGATGAAGAGGACCAGATTGGGTTCCAGCTTCAACCTTCATCCTGGATTCATTTGCGCCGGTGGCGAAGAGGGCAAAGATGCCTGCAAAGGTGATGGAGGTGGTCCAATGGTTTGCGAACGTAATGGAAGATGGCAACTGTCCGGCGTCGTCTCCTGGGGCATCGGCTGTGGGCAACCTGGTGTTCCTGGGGTTTATGCGCGAGTATCTTATTATCTCGACTGGATTAGACAAGTCCTTGGAGAATACTAATTTATTCAGACCTCCTCCGTGTATCCCTTCATGAAATTATCATTTCTCCTTGAAACAGTTCTTCAAAACTCAATTTTAAATCATTCAAAACTAGTACAAGAAACACTTGATCGCATTTCTATCAGTATACCGTCTGTAGAAATTAAAGTATACATATATATATATATATATATATATATATATATAATATTTTATATTTAATACTTAACTTATTGTACATATAACAGAAAAAATCATATCAATTATGTATATTGTATAAAATTAGTTATTTTATTGTTAGAATCATTATTGTATGGATTGCACTATATATTTACGAGAATTAAATATTCTTCGAACCTTGTTCGGTTTGGAGCGCTATGTAATGCATTTTCTTTGCAGGCTTATTATATTTTTATTATAAAATAAATATTACATTTAAAAATAAACAAATTTTGTAAAACGTTGGATTTAAGTGTATTATTGTACCTTTTCCATTTGTTGTTATTTATTATCTTAGCTACTTTTAGTGGCTACCGCCTACCGGTAAAAGAGAAGTCTTGGGGAAACAGAATTAAACTGAGCTATGAAGAGGGCACTGGCTGGACTGTCGCCGGTCTAGCTGGTCGCGTTACGTTACATGTTACATGACTTACTTACAAGGCTGATGGAGCTGATCAGGCCGGCATGGCACACACACGCAAAACAGGATACTGAAGAAAACTTGTCACAGGAGAAAAATAGAAAAACTAACCTAAATCTGTGAAGGTGGTCTGCAATATTTATGAATATGTCTATAAGTTTATCTTTCAGTTGATACAGCCAAACTAACCTAACATTAATTTGCAGACCACAACCAGCAATAATGCCGATACAATTAATTGGACGTACAACAAATTTTAGTGGCAAACCACTGTGGGAAATCCTTGGAAATTTGAAAAATTTCGGTGTTGGTAGAATGGTTATAAGATATCGTAACGCTGTTAAATATTCCGAACCTTCTTATATAAGGATACTCAAAGTTCAAGCAGCACCTTATATTGAAGACCCGGACAGTGTACGTAGCACAACAACATTTATATATTTCTAAACATTCAAAAATTGTTATGTTCTTTAAATTTTTGAACAGCCTGACCGTTTGGTTTATGCTCTTGTGGAAAACACATTTAGAGGGAAAACAAAAAGCAAGCCTGTTCAAATAGATAGTGTTAGTTATAAAGCGGATTACAGATTGGTGCCTAAAGATGAAGAACATTTATATGAAGCTAAAAAACAAGGGGCTCCTGAAATTATTGTCCCTAGAACAATGGAATTACCACCAATGTATAAATTATTTATAAAACGGCTTAAGAAAACTGATGACGAGTCTGTAAATGAAATGCCCATTTATTACAACAGAACAGGGCATTTTAAAAATTTTAAAATTGTTGAACGAAAAGAATCACCAATGCAAATAGTATTAGGTGTTGGGAAGACTGTTAGCCCATCCTTATATGCTAATGTTAAATATGATGATTAAATAAAGAGCTAACATATTTATAAAATAGAATGTTAATTTTATCATAAGCTAAAAAGTTATATTTATTAAGAAATAATTGGAGATCTTTTATAACTCCTTTTTCTTTGTCACATAGCCCTTTTTTCTAACAAGCCAGCCACGAACATGCTTTTGTATATATATGATTGCTTCTTCCTTGTTAAACCAGCTCCATTTTGGATAAACCACTCTGGGTCTATATTTTAATATAAGTTTAAATTAATATAGCATTTTGAGCGTATCATAATGTTAATTGCTAGATTTACTTTTCTATCAAAATCATTTTCATTTGCGGTATGTCAAATATATTTTTCCACTGCGTTTTCCGTTCTGGATGCTCTGGATTGCAATTCCATAAAATTTCAGCTAAATAATCTAAACCATCGATACGACGTTTTTGCATCTGTTGATGTATAAAACATAAATACAAATTGATACATAAATTTTACTATATATTGACTAGCCTTAATTAACAAATCTTCCATCGCTGGCAATAATGTTGGAAAAACTTGCTCATTCAAATAATCCGATGGGTCGTCCTCAAACATAATAATTATGCGTTTTAGCTTTTGTTTATCACAAATTGCAAATTGCAATTACAAAACGCCGCGGTCACCTGTCACACGATGTCTTGAGAAAAAAACAATGACAATAGACCTTTCTCGCTCGTCACCTGACTGCGCAAACTTCAGGCCATGATTTTATGCTATACAAAATTTATATTTATATTTTTAGTAACCTTCATAAAATTCATAGTAATAAATGACAGAGACATTGAGCTTAATATAAAAGTTCATGAACATTGAAATATTTCTATTCCAAGTTTGAACAATATACACAAGAAGCTTAATGTCTAAGTGCCACATAAGATGCCCTAATATAAGGAGGGAGTTGAGAAAAGCAAGTACGGCAATATATATTTTATCATTACATTCAGTAAATGATATACAAGCATCAAATCAATTACGATTCTTACGATAAATAAATTTTCAGTCGAAGATGGACGCATTCCAATTCCCGAGAGGCTGAAGAAGAGGGAAGCTGAAAAGTTATGTAGGTGTAAAAAATAACACTTACGCAACTCGTTTAGATTGTAAAAATAAATTATCGTTATAATTTCAGTGAAGAAGGATCTCATAACAGTGTCGATGAAACGCGAGGAGTCCTACGAACGAGTGATAAAGCAGGAATCCGAGGAATTGTTCTACGGTGGGGCAGGGGCAAGTGATGATACCGCTACGCAAACTTTTCCAACAAGTGACACTACGATGATTAATCAAGTGGAGGGGACCCACGCAGATAGCTCAAAATATGGCAAGCGTCAAAAACAGAAGGGAAAGATACCCAAATCAGGGGAATTGACGAAACAGCCAACGCCAATCGACACTTCCAACACCGGAAGTTTGGACAGCGAGCAGCTATCTTTCTTAAATGACCCATCGACTAAACTTTGCGAAGATCGGTGTCCATTAAATCGTACGAAAGGTATGTAAAAAAGCAACCTTGAGGAACGATTGTTTTTTCACGTTGACCGATTTTAGGTGAAAAGGCCAAAAAGATGGGAGAGAAGCAGAGACAAATGGATCATTACTACGTCACCAAGGGTTTCCGCTATTTCGACGACGTATGCTTTTGCTCCTTTGGATGCGTCATGTACCACTTGAAAAACGATCCTTTGGTAAAGAGCATAATCTGCTCGGCCACTCTGTTCGCAATCGGGGTAAAATTAACTCTCGAACTTGATGGCTGGTACATAGACTGACCTTGAGCTACAAAGCCTTGACAAAATTATTGTAAAGCAAGTGCCGAGGAATAAACGGATAGAAACCGTGTACACGTTTGTATCAGAATTTATTTGGTCCTTTTTGCAATAAACAACTTTTAATTACCCATAATAATGTGACTACAGCTATGATCGTTAAGGAGAACAAAATGCACAGTACTATTAAGTAGGTACTCTGGGCATTCTCGGAATGTACCTTTGGATAAATTACTTTGAAAGCAATGTCGTCTTGCCAATTAACTGTTTGATTGTGACTAGAGCTGCTCCTGGTGCGCCGACTATGTCCTCCGGGACAATTTAATATACAATCTGCACCGTCCAAGCATCCGGTCACTTTCACGCTCAACACCATCTCGTCGCTTTCCCTCATGTTCTCGAACATGAACGCCTGAAAAATCAAATACGTTTTCAGCGACGAGTGCTTGTACTGTTCCCTCGAGCAGATATCTCGAACGTCCGGATTCAAGCAACCGTTCGAGTCCAAAATCCACAAACTATTCATGATCTTCTTCCGCGCCTGCTTTTCTACGAAATGAACGTTCACATCGCTGATTCGCGAATAACGCCATCCTGACAAAAAATACTTCTTTGTAATAATATTTTATTGCCATTTTACATGCGATAATTACATACCGTCGCCTTCCTTGACAACAACGCGCAACAAGACCTCCTCGCCCAATACAACCGTACCTCCGGGCTCTATTTTTGTATCGAACACATTTTCAGAACTGTAGGTTTTTCGAAAAAGCGCCACGTCGGTGTCAAATGTATTTCTCGAACCTCCGCTGATTATTCCCGGTACCATTCTCGCCGTTCTGCAAAATAGAACAATTTTTTCTTTTGTAAAAAACAGTTAATTTTGTTAAAGTTGAATCTGTCCTTCTCTCTCTCTCTCTCTCTAATTATATCTCTAACCCTCACTCTGTCTTACGTGTCTAACGTCTTTACAGTAATCTTTTTGGTGTGGGATGCAGTTTTCTCCTGAGGCTTGCAGCGCAAACTAACTCTCATGTCTCCTCTCAATTTCAGTCCAGGAATTACCGGAAATCTTAGATTTAGACAAAAGAGCTTATCGATCTCGGTGGAGCAATCCACCACTCCGCAATTCCAAAATTCCTCCTTTCCTAGATCAATACGATATTCATCGTTATTCTTGCGCACCTGGCAGGAATCGCTCGCTGCGTTTTCCATTATTGGTAGGTCAACGTTTTTCAGCGACTTCATCGAAACTCTGCAATCATAAGGGGCAATGAAATAAAAAATCTTCGATAAGATTGCGCGATAAAATAGTTTACCTGAAATACAAATCATCCGCTGTACTCAAGCACGACATTTCGTTGATGTAAATATTACCGAAAGACATTTGAGAATCTTTGGTGAGGCTGCTGCTGGTCGCTTGATTGGCGATAAAACTATTTGCCGGTCTTGCGGAAGGTTGAAGATAAAATCGGTTATCGCCTGCGGCGTTCGATAGCGATGGTGGTTGGAGGCCGGTATCAATAACCGGTAATGATAACAAATTTGCTTCGCCTGATGGAGCCAAATTAGCGACATTGTTAATCGTTCTCAGAAAAACTGTGTTCCTCGCTCGATTGTCTATGACTTCCGGTAAGCTTGATTCCGGAAGCTCCGTTGCAGGCAAATAGCGTGTCACTATCCTGGTATAATTGTGCCTTCGTGGAAAATTAATGAAGACAGGATCTGGAGATACCAATTGGTTTCTGATACCGAATAGCGCAGCTCCGGGATGAAATAACAAGCATTGCACTATCTGGATTGATAAACAATTATGTCATTATTTACTTTGTTCATTAGACACAGAAATACAATAATAACGAGTGGGATAAACGAAGATTGGAAATTCTAAGCGTTCCATATATGCCAATATTCTCAAAATTATGATTTTTTCTTAAATTGATTCTCCGTGTCAAAGTCAATAACTCAAAAAATATTTCAAGAGCTGATTTTACTTAAATGTTTTCTGCAATATTCCTAAATATATGGTGTTACCATATTTGACAACGTAGTTTTAATACTTGTTCTTAGGGTAATTAGTATTAGAAAGTCTCGCACCTGTAACAGTAGCACTAAACGAAATCCTTTGGTAAAACGAAACGACTGAGGAAACAACATTTTCGAAAGATCAAGAAGAGAGGACTAATGGGGTTCGAAGCTGGAACGATGGCTTTTAAAGGTTTTTTTCCTTACGAGGAGTCGTGGGCCATGGCTTGTTCTGCTTTTATTGTTAGATATTGGGACAAAGAGCAAGCACCATGTCCACTATACGATATGTGTATGCGTGATTCGGCTGGCAATCGGTTACTTAGCATAAAACATCATCGTCATTCAAAATTTTAATGCGGCTACCATTAAAATTGTTGATAACACCTCGAGCATAGTGGCTGTCGCGAGTGAAGAGTCATGTTTTTCGGTGAATTTGGGTCAGAGATTCCCTGTTGCTCCTTTACCACGTACCCAGTACTTATTGTTCATTTCTTTAAATGCGACACAGTGCCCTTATTATTTTGTAGATTTCGATAACGGCGTACTCCTTTTCGCGCAATAAATCGAAATATAGCGTTATGAAGAAAGTATATATATATATATATATATATATATAAGTTTTTTAGGTTCTCATATTTTATCACTTAATACATCATATTGATAAAAATAAAAGGAAGCGGAATTTTATTCTTTTTGCAAATAATCTTTAATAAATAATTCTATTGCGTTTGTCAATATAAATTTTTGTAGTTTTTAGTGACTCCTGTGCAAATTACTTTCGAATAATAAGGAAATTGTGAATGAGTTTGTTAAAAAAAAGGAGCAAAAAAAATGCTCCAGGTGAGGCTCGAACTCACAACCCCGGCATCGCTCACGAACACTGTCTTATAAGTACCGTGCGCTAACCAATTGCGCCACTGGAGCTGTTGTGAATAAGGCCACTAATTTGGCTTTTCTATGGAAACACCACATGAGTTTATAGAGAAAACTTTCTTCAAAACAATAATTAATCCAATTCACACTAACTATACACTTCAACATTTTTTTTAGCTGTGCTTTTCTTTACCATACTATCTACACTTTCTATAGTTCTCTATATTATTACATATATTAATCTTTATGTTTTTCGTATAGGTTATTGTCACTATAAAATATGTATAGATGTAAAATGTGTGTGCAGCTATAATATATTCTTTTTTATTTAAACAACTTTGATCGTAACAATAAACATTCTTATTAACATATTGTAAAATTAGGGTTTCTTGAGAGCTTGAACTAGAAAAAGAGAGCTCAAAGAAAAAAAAAAACAAATTTAAAAAAATATAAAGGTATATAAGAATCATTTATTTAGAAAAATCAACAGTACAACAGTTCTGTAAAAAAAAAAGTTTATCAAAATTAAAAGTTATCTTTCTAACAAAGGTGTTCTGGCAACCTTATACAAAATTAGGGCGCGGAAAGTAAAACAATGTCTAAGATTTTTTTATAATTTCATCTTGTTTAAATTAATATTATAAATATAAAGCTGTAGAAATTACACAATAACTTAATTTTCATATATTTTAAAAGCCGATCGTACTGTATACTACACTGCAATAACTGACATTAACCCCATCTGACCGTCGATACTTTCTTTATAAGTAAATATTTTTAATTTTTACCTATGACCAATTTTGTCTTTGATAATTAATAATAATGTATTTAAAATGAAATGTAGTGACATACTTAATATTAAATAGCGCTCAGCAGCCTGAAGGTTAACAATTAATCAATTTCTATGGAAATATTACTTCAATACGCAATTTTTAATAAGAGCTAAATGAAATTATATTCAATGTTATAAAATATTTACAAAAATATAAAATTGGTAATAGTAGAAGGTAATTAAATACTGAATGTATTAAAATTGGAAAGAAAATGAAATGCTAAGTTGTGATTTGTTGTAATCAGTTGCAATATGTAATCTATATATACATATTGTATGTAATGTGGATATGTGGATATTGTGGATACATACGTATTGTATAGTTATGGTAGTAACGTGGTAAGTACATACATACAAGCCACAAGGTAGTAGAAGTGTCGGCTGCTAGATCGTAGATCGTCTGACAATTAAATTCGTGATTTGGCATTTATTATTATCCAACTTACAAAGTAAATCAACACGATAAATATTTTCGTAAAGTTCTCATTTTAACTTTTAAAAACTTTGTGCATACAGCACAAAAGCTTATGCCGTACTTACAATTGTATATTTATATCTTCTACTTGTCAAAATATACCTACGTAGCTTATGTTTAGGTAATAATAATAGCTACATTCTCTAAATTATTGGATGATGAAGGAGGTTAACGTTTCTAAAATGTGAATAGTAAGTTGTTAAGATTTTCATAAAAAATACATATGTATTAGCGGCATTCTTAGAAAGATTCCAACATTGGCGTACATAACCTCTTCCTTTATTTTCAACTGATATTTTAAGGCTGCTAAGAGAAAAGTAGAGTTGTAAGTTTTCATAAATGGAGTAAGTACTTACTGTATTGCTGAAGACGTATGATATTTTATTACAACGATTACGATAGTCTGAAATAGTCATAACCAATTACATAGTGTTCTCCGTTGGCAATCTATCAAGTTGTTTTTAATATATTTAGCAAACTATATATTATTACAACTGACTGAAGCAATTAAATTTATCACAGTTCTTAAAATAACCATATAATTAACAAAACATACTTGTATAATCAACAAACAAAACTAAAGCCATGGAAAAAATATAGCATGTAAGTATTAGTTAATGTCAGCTTTTGAACTAAATAAATCATAGAACTTACATTAATTGTGTATTATAATTCAATTATATAGAATTAAAGGAAGAATGAGCTGGTTTGATGCTGCTGGATTTGCCAATTTGGCCAAATCTGCTCTTAAAGAAGCTCAGAAAACCATTGATAAAGCTTTAGATATTAAAGATGAAGAACAAAAAACAACACAACCTCTTACTGATGATGCAGCCAAGTTTTTTGAAACATGGGGTTTGAAAAATGATAAAGAAAATGTGAAACAGCAACAAGCAGATGAAAAAACAATAACAAGTCAATCCCAGCCAGGCACTAGCAGCATATGGGGTAGTTTTACAGGATCATTCTTTGAATCTCCAAAATTTGGAGAAATTGAGAAAACAGAAAAAATATTAGGCACTATAAAACAGTCTACTTCTTTACAAGATAATTATGAAGAACAATTACATATTTCACATATATCATTTTCCACATCAACTCCAAATAATTTAAGTAAAGGATCTTTAAGTATAAAATCAAATGAAGATGATTTAAAAGTATCTGATACTGCCATTTCATCAAGTTTTAATGAAGAAATCAACGCTTCTGTGCCAATTATTATTGAATCAATATCTTGCATCAAAAATATTGAATCATCAAGCACTGATGGTAATGAGAATAATCTTTTAAATAAAATTAGTGATGAAAGAAATCAAAATAATATTAATAATTTTGAAGAAGAAATTGAGAATAGGGTTGATACAAAAACTACTACAGAACTAATCATCAAAATTGATAAAAATAGCTGTGAAGGTGATGATACTATAAGTAATCAAACAAATTCTGATTGCACAACTACTCCAGAATCTATTAGTCACTCTATCTCTGATTCTGTGAGTCCTTCTACCATAGGTCCAAAAGGAAACTCAGAATCAGTTGAAATATTACCCGATAGCTCTGTAACATCTCCTAGTTCAGTTGAAATCATAAGCGATTGGAAAAGCGATTACAGTCCATACTTGTCTCCAACAGAAGTTAAAAATCTGGAATCGCCGTCTGGTGCAGAAAGAAGCGAATCTATAACACCTTGTGTAGAAGAAAGTTATAGTCAACAATTTTCAGGAAAGGACCGATTAGAATCATCTTTTTCTGATATTTCTCCATATGAGTCCCCTTTAGAAGAGACCAACTCGTCGAAAAATGATTTGGTCGTTGCCAATATTAATAATATAAACCCTTTCATTTCTAACTCTGGTACTTGTGTCAAAGACTCTATCACCCCGGATAGTGTAGAGGTAATACCTGATGTAGATGAAACAGATGAAACAAGTTTGGCTGAAGACTCATATACATCTGCATCTGAAACCACTATAATGACAATTATGGAAACATTGCATCAGTTTGATCAATCAAAAAATATTCTTGAACTTTCCGATAATAATTTGAAAATGCATGAGTCCTGTCCAGATGGTAGACAAATTTTAAAGAAACTATCTAGTGAGTCTCCATTAAATTTAAGTCTTGATTCTATTAAAGAAAAGCATAATTTACACTTGAATCTTGCACCAGTAACTATTCAGCCACCTAGAAAATTAGAGAATCTTGATGATTTCATGATGAAAAAGCAAGATATCAATCCTTTAAATCAAATAAGGAACAGTACCATTGAACCAGCAGATATGGATAATTGTATGGAAAAAGAAGAGACCCAAAAATCAGATATCCTTGAAGGAAATGATCAGTATTTATTATTAACAGATTCAAGTTGTGAAGGTACATTAATTGAAAGCAGCTCAGAAGATAATGCCACATTAATTGGTACTACTGAACCAAATATAGTAGAGACTCCATTAACTGCTAGTTCTTATGTTAAGAATATGTTAGCAGATGCAATGGTAGAAAAAGGTGAATCTATTGAAATGCCAAGAGAAAATTCACCTATATCTTCTGAGAGGTATATTAGTAATTATACATATTTTTTAAACTAGTCAGTGAATAAATGATTATCATGTCAAATATTTTCAGTCGTTCTGACTTGGTAAAAATTGGTTCTGATCAGACAAGTGGCCACACAAGCGGGGATGAATTAGAAACTACTACATCGAGTGACATTGAGATTATATCAAGGTATAAATATGATTTTGAAGAAGTTTGTAATTTTTCCTTAAAAGTGTATAGTATTTTGTTAAAAGTTATATTTAACTATAATTTGATCTTTTTAGTCCTAATGGAGATTCAAGTTCAACACAATCTCGACAAAGTCCAGCGAAATTACAGCTAATAAAAGGAGCTGATTTATTGACCAAGACATTAAAGACTAGAGGACATTCCCGAGAACTTAGTGAAATTAGTATAGGATCCGATGATACTAATTTAGAAATAGAGAAATTATTAAAGCGCATACAAGAAATGACTGAAATTCTAGAAGCTCGAGAATCAAAATTAATTGACGTAAGCAGAATGAATATGGAGCTGCTTGAGCAAAATAGCGGTTTGAAGAAGTAAATTAATTTAATTTCTATATTATTTAGCGACAAGTTAATTCAATGCTAAATTTTCATGAAATATACTTTTAGACAATTGGACAATTTTGAAAAACATGCTGAACAACATCAAAATTTAAACCAAATCACCGATGAGTATACACAACGTTTATCAGCTTTAGAGAGGAAATTTCAGCAAGCTATTAGAGATCGAGATTCCTTGAGAAAAAATTTAGAGCAATTGAAGTTGGAAGCTGCGTCACGGTTATCATCCCAAGAAATATCAACCATAAATGCAGAAAAAGACGAAATAATTAAAGAACTTCGTGACGAAGGCGAGAAACTCAGCAAACAACAATTACAACATAGCAATATTATTAAGAAATTAAGGATTAAAGAAAAAGAAAATGATGCTATAATTAAAAGTCAAAAGTATGTCAATCTTTATTATTTTATTCGTTATATTTATTAAAAATTTATAAAATATTATTATATAAATTAAATTAATGTTTAGGGAGCAAATCGACGAACAAAGCTCAGAATTGGAAAGATTGAAAAGATCTTTATACGCAAAAGAGGAAGTCGAACGCAGTCAAATAGAAGCAGTTCATACTCTAACTGCTAAGACGAAAAAACAAGAAAAAGAAATATTACTGTTACAAGAAAAGTTAGATACAGTCGTACAAAAAATGGAAGCATATAAGAAAAGTCTGGAAGCTGCTAAAATGTATGTATAGTAGTATATATGATATCTTTAAAATCTGTAGTTATGTAAATGACACATCTTTGTTAGGGAGCTTACGGAAACGAAAAAGAATTTAATAGATACAGAGGAGGAATTGAAACAGGCAGTTGAAAATGCGGGTGAATCGTGTCAGCTTTCAGCCCAAGTTGAAGATTTAAAATTAAAATTACGTCAAGCAGAAGAGATTCGTGTTAAGTAAGTTATCACCAATTATACCATTATCTGATCTTAAATCATAATAATTTATATTCCACAAAAGTAATCTATGTACAACAAATGTTTGATTTTTAACAGAAAAGAGGAGTTTTTTAAACAGGAAAGTACTGAATTGCTCGCAAGATTAGAAGCTGCAGAAGCAAGAAGTGAGCAATTATCCGAATCAGTTTCAGTAGCCACCAAACCATTGCTTAGACAGTTAGAACAACTTCAAGCAAATTTCATTCAAAAAACGAATAGTTTTATGAAACAGGAAAAGCTACTATCCGAAAAGAATATAGATTTACAAGCAAAAGTTGAGAATTTAATACAAGTGGATCTTTCTTTAAAAGAAGACAATATAAACCTGAAATCTAAAGTAGCCCAACTTGAATCACGAATAAATTCAAAAGAGTCGGATAGGATAAAATTAGAAGAGCTTTGTGAATGTTTAAAGCAGCAAAATCAAAAGCTTTTAGAGGATAATAAAAGGTAACAGATTTTACGAAGTCTATTTCAGAAATACCAATAGAACTAATAATTTAAATATTTATTAATTTGTAGATATCAACAAATCATAGAAACTATGGAGCAAACGAGCACAAATCAAATGAAAGAATTAAAGCGAGAAATTAATTCACTAGAAAATAAATTAGCAGTGGAAAAAGCAGCAACTGACGCAGAAAAAAGAAAAAACCAATATATGTTAGATCAACAACAAAGTATTGATGAAGAGTTACGCCTCAGCCCTACTTTGAGCATTGGTAGAGAGTCTATAAGCAGTGCAAGTAGTGCATGGCCAACTGTACGTATTATTCTATTTTTTACTTCTTGTATTATACGAAATATTTCATATTTATATAATCAGCCTTAATTTCTTATAGTTTAATGATTCAGTATTTGATGGTAATACTGGTCGATACCCTGTAATGTACGAAAGTATGCGAACCGGATCTAGTAGTACCTCCATGATAGAAAATTTGCAAGCGCAATTAAAACAACGAGATGGTATGATTTTAATTGTTATAGGTAAACTGGTCGAAAACAATAATTTTAAATATTAATTTTCAATTTATTTAAGGAGAAATACAACATCTTCAATGGGAATTATCGCGAAGAAATGTAGAAAGAGATGCATTAAATACAGAACTCGCCACGTTAACGTTAAAAGCTGAAGAATTAAATAACAAGCTTGTAAAAGTTCAAAATTTGAATGATAGCCTTAATGAAATACAAACTAGATACGATGCTCTTTTGCAAATGTATGGTGAGAAAGTAGAGGAAAATCAGGAACTGCGTTTAGATCTTGAGGATGTTAAAGAAATGTATAAAACGCAGATAGACCAACTTTTAAAACGAGATATTGAATAAAACTACTGCCGGTGGTAGAAAATAATCCCAGCGTTAAGTTTGTACTATTTAAGTAATTAATAATTTGTAATATAAATGTATGCTCACGTAACGAAATTCTTTTGAGAAAAAAAAGCAATTATAAGTTTATTCCTGCTGATATAAACTCCTATAAAACAAATTTTGTCATGAAAAGTTTTTAATTTTTAAATATGTATAAAAACAAATTCCAACAAAATTTGATCACTAGCGAATTATGTAAAAGCATCTAAAAATTATTATCAAATGAACCTGTTCAAATGTTATAAGTTATTTCAATTTAAAAATATCATAATTATTTTCAAATTTGCTGAAAAAATTTAATGAATGTTACGTTTGTTTCTTATAGATTCTGTATCTATAATGTTTGTATATAGTATGTACTTTACCTATCTATTTTTTTCATTGTCATAAAAACTCTATTTAAATAGATAATGACTAATCATTATGTGATATAGGAATGTATCATAAATTGTTTTAAATATTGTAATATATTATTATAAGTATAACTTAATGAAATAGAAGTTAATATTTATGTACTTTATTAATGAGTTTTAAATTATTTTGTTAGTTTTCAAAAAGCCTTTGATGATTAATAATTAAATTTAGCAAAAGATCAAGTGGAGCAACATCTCTTTTTAAGGGTGATTATTTGGGTAACCAATCAATATCCAAAAATATTTTAATTTGCATATATTTAGACATAAAGAAATTATTGATTACATAATCAGAAAATATAAATTACTTAAATTTAGAAATATTGATGCCAGATTTATGAGATATTTTTCCAATCATTGTCTCTCCTTTAACAATAATTCAAAAAAAATATTTCCAAAGCAATTTTATTTAATCACATAATTTTATTATTTGTTGGGCTTTCAAAAATTGCAGCAGGAAACTATTATTATTATGTAAACAATAGGCATATCAGGCCTTTTATAGTTCATTATGAGGTTATAAAATAAAATATTTATTTCAAAGAAATCAATTAAGTTTAATGCATCTTTTGACGAGTATATTTTAAATTTTATTGTTTATGATGGGATCTTTCATAGCATTTTCTATTAAATACAAAAAATTTGTTGTTCAGTGATGATACATATGTAAAATCCATTATTTTTATAACTTTAGTAATCACAGAACCATGCTACATATATTTTATAAGCTGCAATTATAATCCTCATTTATTTGGATGAAATAAAATTTTATTAAGAATGAAGCTATGTGAAAAAAACGATAAGAGGCATCCAGATTCGTTACGAATTACAATATTAAGAATTTTGTGAGGATTTTAGATGGAGATTGATATGAAGCAAATAGAAACTCGGTAATTAATAAAATTGAATTATTTATATTATTTAAAGCTTTAAATATAACACGCGACTAATTTGATAAAGGTCAAGTAATAAAACCCGCTTTTGCAATTATTTATTGAAAAAAAATACGTTAATGTATCAAATACATTTTAATATTTTATTATTAAAGTGTCGTGTGAAGATAAGAAATTGAATTTTTTGTCCAATAATATAATGAAAGAAATCAATATAATTCAAAGATTATAATCTGTCGACGTGTTATAAGTAGAATTGCAAAAATGTAAAATCAACCATTTGATCGAAATATACCGAATGAGTGTATTGATGATGACACTCAGGTCAAACAGACACCCTGATTTCAAAACAAGTTTGGTCAAGTGATGTCTATTATCCAAATATCCTTATTGCTGATATATCAGCTATCTTCTTCGTTAGCAACATCACTTCCATTGATCTCATCCCACATCTTAACGTGATCAAGCGTACTTTTCACTCATATCATATTTATTGTTAATACGACACAGATTCTAAGATTTTCCCAAATATTGACGCATAAAGATGCGGTTACAACTTCTACTAGTTTTAATTCTTTACAATTATTAGAATTTTAAAACCTTTTGTATTTTATTTTTACTTTATGCATGTTTTCATAATGCATTCATCTATGTAAATTAAAAGGATCTTAATTTAAATTTGTTGGCAGACATATAAAAAAATCAAAATTTCATCTGCGATTTATAAAGAGATTTTTATAAATCGATCAAATAAGTAAACCATGTAAAGAAAGCATTTAAATGCTTCAGCGGGCCAATGCTTCTGAGATAATCGTAGAATCAGTGAGTAAAGTTAAGTATCAGCTTGCAGTAGTTGGCTACTGCATTATAGACCACCAGCAACGTTAAGCCGCATTTATATTGGCTTTCTTCCAGACGAAGCAGAAACTTCGCATCTTATGACGCGAGAGATGTATGACTCCATTTTGTGGAACGAAGCTTGCTGCAGTGCAAGTACCACATGAGGCGAGAATGTTTAAACCATCAACGCAGTTGCGTCAGTTTTCATTCGCTCAAACCCATGGTGTCCAACCCTCATACAAAAGGGCTAAATTATCGGTACTTTGTGCCTCACGTATTACGAAATCCACTTGCTCAACAGTCGTCATTTTACGGCCTGATAGAACATCCCGTCCATCTAATTTCATTCGAACGCGACGCCACACGTTCAAGGCATACGTATTACGCTTTTGAATAACTGAAACAGCAGATCATTTTTAGTCTTTCCATGCACGGTATCCTTAGACATAGAAAATAAGACTTGGAAAGCAAATACTCACCTTTTCCTGTACAGGGATCTCTAATCAGCGAAGTATTCTTTCTAGGACTAAGACACGTACTTTCTTGCCTTGCCAATTTAGACTTTCTTCTCAGTGAGTTTTCTTTATCCGCACTCCTTGCTAAGTTTTCATCGCTTGCAAACTCTAACAGCTCACTGTACAAAGAAGGTATCTTAACAGCCATACTTTCCAAACTACACTTGATGGATGCACCTTTAGTGGGGTCCAGGTTTTCTGATTCTAATTCTTTTACAATTGTAGATATATTTTCTGTTAATTCACGATAAGCGGTTAAAAACTTTTGCAACTCCACATTATTATCCTGCTTTGCCATTGATTTTAACAAATCTCTAACATCCGACATTAATCTATGATGATCGGTCAAAATATTTTGTAGTTCTGTCACCCGTTGTCTTAAACAATCTTGAGCATTGTGTAATGTTTCTTCCCTTGCCTGTAACTTTTTCTGTGTGTCAATAATAGCATCAGATATAACTTTTTCAGCTTGTTTCAACCAATTGGCATCAACGTTAGTATCTACTTGCAACAGTTTCACTAAGCTTTCCTCTATCACACTAACTGTAATTGTCATATTTGTTGTTAGTACCACACTTTCTTCCCAATGCTTTATTAATTTAATAAAATTTGCATCGTGTGTTGCACTTTCAGAAGTTCTTGTTCTTAGAGCCTCATAGTGTAATATAGAATTGCATGTATTAATAACCACAGCTGCCAGGTTATGCTGTCGGGTCAATTTCTCGCTAGACGATAACACCGCGTTATCGAATGCACACATTACTTCTCCTAAAGCAGGATTCGCACCAGCAGCCCATTTTAAACGCTGAACTGCGCTAGAAACAAGATTTTGTTGCTGCTCTCTCGCTTCACATACTCTAGATTGTAAATTAGTTAACGCTGCAGCCGTTTTACGTAATTCTAACATAAAGGTCGACCGATCTGAAAAAATTAAACAACAATTAATATTGTCAGTTACACCAGTAAAATAGCGTTTATGATAAAAGTAAAGTTTACTTAGTGGATTCATGGGATTCATGTTAGAACGAAGCAATAAACTATCTTCATGTAACCAATGATGAGCAGTTAATTGTAATTGTAGGCGTTGAACAGTAGCCCTTGCTAGCTCCGTACCTTGTTGAGCTAATCTTGCACTTTGCTTTCTTCTCCAGGCGCTCTCCAAAGTACTACTCAGTGCACTAGCTTGAGCCAAGGCTGATCCGGAAAATAAACCTCTCTTCAAGCACAAATCTACAAGTTTTCTACATAATTCCTCGAGTGATACTTTACTTTCGGCACCAATGTCTCTTTGCTCAATCTCTGTTGTAACATTTAATCCCAATCTTTGTAGCAAGAAACATAAAGCAATTGCTAGAGTTTGAGATGTCACACCTAGCAGCTGTCTCGATACGTAATCGGCTATAAACAATTTTATAGGTTTGTTTAGTCTCTCGTCATCATAAATAATTGCCATACCGCCTTTAAATGCAGTTGCAATATCTGTGCACATTATGAAAAACTCTTGTATAGTACGCAATCTCTTGATAAGAAAAATATCTTCAAGAACTTGGCGAACTGCTTTATTGAAAATCGGAGCAGCCATTTCCTTGGCTTCTCGAATCTGATCAATTTTCTTCCAACTAAGTGGTATATCTAATGTACTTAATGTGGAAACTAAAGCATTGCCTTCCATTTGAAGCTTTTCGAATAAACCATTAAAACCCATTAAAAGCATTTGACCTGGAGTCAGAGTTTCTTCTTGATTCAATTCTTGAATCTCAGCAGGTCTTGATAACATGGCTTCAAAACGTTGTCTCATCTCAGTAACCAAAACTTGTAATCTTGCATGTGGACTCTCCATTTCCATTACAGTAAATCTGAGATGTCTTTCCAATTGTACTAATATTTCACCAAGAGGCATGTGAGCAGAAATAATGATCTCGTTTAATTCATTTATCATTCTCATAACAGTAGGTTCTTCTGTAGTAATAGTCTTCATTGCTTCTGGCAATATTATAGTATGGAAATTGTAATTTAGTTCCTGAAGTCCTTTATAAATACAGTCCGATCCTTTAAGACATTTTAATATTAATGGTATTTTTGGATCATTATTTGTTTTATGGTTCTCTGGTATCAAATTAGTGAGCTCTGCGATTATCGAAGACATTAAGCGCATTTCATTTAAAAACCAATCGCCTTCTCTTGATGTGAGATCTACTAAACAATCACCAGCACATTTAGCCGCACCTTCCATCATCAAATATCTTTTGTTTAAGGCACACAGTGCAGTGACATTAACACATTCCAAAGCCCGTTCCGCACCTTTCTCGCGCCTCAAAAAACCTGTTATTTGTAGTTTCGACTCCGTATACGCTTTTTCAATCCTGTTGATAGCTTCCGGTAATCCTTCTGTTACCATTCTGTCATAAGCTTTCTTTAGTTTCTCATTAGCTTCATTAAGGATAGCTTGAATTTGATAAGAGAATGCGACAATATGCTGCACTTGTGAATTATTTGTGTTAATAGGATTAAAATTGGCCTCTAGCTGACTTAAGACTTCATTACATGTCTCCACAGTTTCCGAAGCTAACAATTTACTGGCCCAAGCATGATAAAGCACATTTCGATGTTGCGATAAAGTGGTGATTGGATATAAGCTATATATTGCTGAATATTGGCTCAGTAGTTCCAAGCAATTACGAATCAGCATAGATTGCTGGGTAGCTAGTTGAGTTAGCTCATTTTCTGATTGTTCGCATTGAAGAATCATTTGACTTTGTCCTGCATTCTGCAAAAATTCCTTCACAAGATCAAAAACTACATGTTCATCCTGCGTCACTGACGTTCCAAGCTCCGCCAACCATTGACTCAATTGAGAACCTCGAATGGTTGTCAGTGCAATCTGTGAAAATGTTAAGATAATCATTAACATGAAATTCAATTTCCGACAAATGTGAAGCTTTGTAATTATTCAAATAGTTACATTGTGCATTGTAATTTGTTTTCCACATTCGTCTATTTTTTCTTTTAACCCTGCTTTAGCCTTTTCGTGGGCATCCTTCGCTTTTTTATATGTACTATAGCGTTTCACGACAGAGTACAAAGAGTGATTTCGTCCCATTGCTTGTGCTTCTTTCACTAGTGCTAGTTGCTGGTGTCTGTCTTGTAATAAATCCCGACATTGTTGCGAAGCTTCTACTGTTTCTATCCAACAATTTAAATGATGACACAGTAATGGGAAAACCTTTATCAATTCGTCCCTGTGTTCAAATCATAAATGCGTTAATAAAATAATATATGTATGTTAAATTAAAAATATTTTAAATATACCTATTAGCTAGCCATTCTGCTCGCATTTCTGCAATTCTAACAGCAAACATAGCACGAGTTAATTCTTGTTCTAGCTGTTTTCTTCCTATGCCTGTACACCTTGCTCTGGCTTGGCATGCTCCATAACTTGCGATACTATTATCAGCACCTACCCTCCAATCAACCAAAGGATCATAAACAAATGCCTCCAACAATGTAAGCAATGTTTCCCTTCCTCTACGCATTACTCTCAGCGTATGCTCACAGGCTAGTCTAAATATTCCCTGAAATTTTTTAAATATTTTTGTTACATATAATTAATTTGCATATTAATAAATGTAATATAAGTAAAACATTTATAGCAGATATTAATAAAGTTGATTTATATCTCGTGAGTAAAGCCCAGGTGTAAAGATAAGTTACTCTTAAACCATAACGCACTTACTCCAAAACATTGTGTTGCGCAGTTAAAAACACGTCACGTAATAAACCTGATGGATAAATTTTAATAGTGATTCCTGTAATATAGCACATTATATTCGAGAAATGAATTCAAATGAGACGAGCAAAGTGCTTTTTTTAATTCCGCGTCTAAACAACCATACAGCTGGTGATATTTCAAAATTTATCATTTTAATTAGTAACATAAATTGTCTTCCTTGGATAATCGTGGATAGTTTCTTATTTCTCTTTATAATATCTGGTAATATACTAACAATTTTGGCAATCACTTTAAATCGTAAATTGAGAAGTATAACGTGCAATTATTTTGTATTAAGCTTAGCTTTATCAGATCTTCTTGTTGGACTAAGTTTACCGTATCATATAGCATTTTATATTGATAATAAGTTGAGTACAAAAAGAGCAGCATGCATCTTAAGATTTGTTATTATTAGCTTAGCATGTGGTGGCAGTATTTACAATCTAGTTGCAATAAGCTTAGACAGATATATCGCTGTCGTCTATCCGTTAAAATATTCTTTATGCAAGACAAAAAGACTGATATATATTATAACCATTATGGGATGGGTATACACGATAAATGTTGCTACTATCCCATTTTATTGGAATATTTTTCAAGAGGATCATCCTTGTGAATTAGAGAACGTTTTTTCTAAGTAAATAATATTTCATTAAACAGTCAAGTCATTTAATATTTGAGGAATAGAAACTCCAAACGTTTTAAGTGCCAATTTTTTAAAAGTTGCAATTTTTTCATAAATCAATTCCACACGTCAATACTAATAGCCCTGAAACATTCTAAATACTGAACTCATTTAATTTCATTTGAGATTTACTATAGCATTCCCAAATGTGGCAATACGGTTTAATTACCTACCTGAAAAAAGGTGCAAAAGGCACATAGACCATTTGGAATTTCCATTGTTCATTTATAATTTTATTTAATATTCATAGAAAAATCTTCTTTTATAGCCATTACACACTTGCTATAATAATACCATCATTTTCAATTGTGTGGTTATCTTTACTTTTGTCATATTGCAAGATTTACAAAGAAGCACGAATGCATGTTGACCGTTTACGAAAGTGTGGTTTTCACGTGGAAAAGGCTTACTCAAAAAGCGTACAAGTAGGTTCTTTACTAAGAACGCGTCTCAAACATCATTGCGAGTGCTGCATATACTGAAATTTCTAAATTTTATTTTATACATCTTATAGAAATCTCTGTAATGCCAGGGCTAGCAGTGAATTATAAAAATAAGAGTTTATAAGAAAAAGAATTATATAAGATTTTTTGATTGCAGGAAATTTTGCTAGTTCTCGGATGTTTCACCATTTTCTGGCTTCCTTACTTGATTGTAATAACCATCAAAACTATTGGATGGTATAAAGACTCGACTCACATTATATACAAAATTACTTTTTCTTTAGCACTCGCCAATAGCGGCATGAATCCTATGATATACGCATGGAAAAATAAAAATTTTCGGAAAGCATTTATGAAATTAATTCGTTTTCAATCACCAAATACTAATTTTAATTTTAGTGTTGAAAAATATTTACGAAACCAACAAATATTAAAAGTGCACACAATTTCAAATGATTAAACACACACACAAACACACGCACAATAATTAAATTTATAGCAAAATTACACACTAAATAAGACAAGGTTTAAATAAAAAATCATAATTTGAAAGAATAATTTTATCAGTTATTTTAGTTACCTCAATGCCTGTCACTCCTAATGCAGTCTTTATATTTTGTGTCAAACGAAAGGGGACTTTTTCAGGAACGCGTAATGTTTTACCCTTTTCAAAACAAACATTATAATCAATATGAACCACTTCACCAGTATTAAGATCAACCAATACATTGTCTAAGTGCCTATCTCCCAAACCGATAATATATCCAATGATTGACATTACAGCGACGGAATATGAATAATTTTTAGTTGCTTGCCACCAACTTCCAACATTGGTACTATTGCACCAAATTTCTCTGTAAATTCAAATTTCATTATTCTCTCTCAAATAATATAAGAGTATAATTAATTTTAAAAACTGCTTTCATTACTAACTTTCCTAATAAATCATTTGGCGTTTCAGACATTAATTCGGATAACACTTGTTTCAATATCGAGAGAGGCCATTCCTTCCGACTTTCCAAACTAATACCCTGTTCTTTTAATAGTGGTGTTAACTTGTCATAAAATAATTCAGATGGCCGTTTGGTAGTTACGTTTCCAACTTTAATTCCTACGGTGGCTTCTCTTATTTGCCATCTCTTGTAGAGCACGAATAGAGGAGTAACACCGTCAACCCATTGAATGAGTCCAGATCGCGGTCCAAGAGGTATAACGGAATAATGCCGAGCTCTATAAACTTTCTTTGTATCGCTGTCCTTCGACATCATAGTATTGCATATGCTTAAAAATTGCATAATTCTTTCATCGAGATGCAAATCCTCTAGGCCTTTAAATAAATAAGTATAAACATGTCCATCCGATCCATGGAACATAAGTTTTTTCGGCTTAGTCTTAGTTGGTAAAATCTGCACATTGTTATCCACAGAACGAATGGTAACGATTTTGTTGTTAACAGCAGCAACTCCAGGCATAGCGATGCAAGTGTCTTTTAAATTGGCTAATACAGGACTAATATCTACCATTAATAGAGAATAAGGAGAGCGCCTGTGTAGCCTTTGTGCTAATTTGGCTTCCAATTGCTTTAAAGGAATTACCGTCAATTGAGGTTTTATCGGATTTTTAGGAGTTTTCAGTCTATTTATCACCTCCTCTATTACTGGCCCAAATTTCTCTTGGAAATTTTTCTCGTGTGGTGTTTCTGCCGATACAGAAGTCATGGCCAGAAGATTTTCTAATACAAATATTATAGGTTTTAAAATAATTCTATGTTTTTCAACAATGAGCTTATCCTTTTCTTCGGATGAAAGCCAAGCGTTATTTTGCACCCTTTGAATTTCATGATCCAATTGCTCAAATTTCTTAGTGAATTCCGTATGATGCTGACATAACGTTGCTAGCCATAATTCGTCCCACAACAGGGTAATTCTTCGCAATTCTTTCACCAATAATTGTACCTGACTTACAGAATTATGAATTCTATTAGAGAGGCAATCAACCAATTGCAAAAAGCAAGCATCCATGAAACTTTGATTCTCATCCTGAGGATTGTATTCGTTATCTTCGTCAAAATCGACCTCACTTGGTGAGTTATCGTTATCAGTTTTGTCAAATATGACATTATTATACGTTTTATGAAGACCAGAAGCAGCTCCTACTACTGCTGGGAAGGTGATTAAATGAGGTGAGTTTTCAGCAACTCTACATAGTAGCTCGGAAACTTGAGTTCGTACATAAGATTCTGGATGGCTGAGCCTTGAAAACAATTGCGGAATAATTTCCTTCCATGGGCCAGTTGGAGTTGTGGAAAGTCCTGATTCCAATACATTTTGCAGCTCGTAAGCATGTTTTACTATAAGCTTCAGTAAACGCAATGTTGCTGTAATAGTATCACAATCATTGCTTCCCTTATTAGCTAACTGTAAATACTTAAAGTACGCGTTAGCAGATAATTCATAATATGAATAAATTCGCTTTTGTGCTTGTCGCCATATATCAACTAGCATTCCAATATGGTGGCTGCTTGTTTGGCTCAATATGGGAATATTGCGCAATTGATTTCCAATCATCTCTGATGTATTTATATCGTTCGTGTCTATGTCACCCTCGTCCTCGGGTATAGTTTTTTCTTGACTTAATATACGGAAAACTGTCTCTAGGTCGTTTTCACTAATATCTAGAGGTAATAAAGATTGTACATTCATTTTATCAATATCGGAAAGTTGACCAGGAATTAAGTTGTCGATGATTTTTCCTCCCCACTTATAGCACCAAGCAGCAAAGCTGGACCATGCGAGAGGTAGATCTGGACATTGGTTTACACCAAGCTGCATTAATTTTCCAATTACCATATCTTCAGCAGGAATTAATTCTATGGTTTCCCCAAATAATTTATCCATTAAACCATCATTATGTACAGCTTCAAATCTTATTAATTCTTTCAACTGTTGATTATCATTAATGTATGAGTCCCGATTTATCCATTTACCAAGTTTAAGCAAAAGTTTAGTACCAGTTTCACGTAAATCTGTCGATTGCTGTTCTCCACTCACAATTGCTTGCGAAATTCCCAATGCGGTTATGCTACCAATCTTAAGAGCTTCGTCATTCTTTCCTTTGCTGTACATTAATTTAGAAAGCTCTTTAAATGCATACATATTATTTTTTGACCATTTAATATTTATAGGATTATCCAAAATGTATTTCGTTATATCCCCAAAAGAACATTTTTCTGGGTCTTTAATCGACAATACATTATCCGATTGAAAGTATTTTAGTATTTCTCGTTTAGCCAGGTTAACATTACCCTCTTTTCTTGCACTCCTCGCTACGTGTAGTCTCAAACTAGCCACTTCTGCGGAAGACGTATTATTCGTTTTACAAAAGTAATTCGACCACCACAGAATTTTTGTCAAAACATTCGAGTTAAGATAGCGTATTTTATCTGTTTTATATAATTCAAAAATATTCGATTTCTGGCCAGATAATAAATGTTTTAACCCAGTTGCAGAGTATTGCAATAAAATAGAATCACTGAGATATTCGGAAGGAACGTTTCGCAAACTTTCTTCCATTGTTTTTGCAGCAATCTTTTGGCAGAGCTCTATATCATCATTAAAGCTTTCATTATATTCGTTAATATGAATTTTTAAAGCAATATTATGTAATGTATTGCTACATTCGATCAGCGTTTTGCTGCAGCTCCATTTAGTTCTTGTTGATTCGTTTAACAAACTCCAATCGGAAAGTTCTTGAAAAGCAATGGGTTCATTTTCTTCAAAATTCTTTAAACACTTTGCTTGTTTAAGGACAATGTTTTCAAATATTTGTTTCTTCAAAATAGTATTTTTCTCTTGCATTAAAATTTCATTTTCCTGTTGCTTCCATAGTTCTAATTGAGTCCAATCGCTAACTGCAATATAGCACTGAGAAAGGCGCTGCATGCAGAATATAATAACTTGATTATCCCCATCGATCTTACTAGTTCTCAGCTCTTCCTCAGATTTATTACAAATATAATCATCAATGATTTGCTTATAACTTATTGCTGCTGTTTCGTAATGAGAGGCAGCTTCTTCCATAGCTGCTTTCAACCAAGTAAACTTTCTATCCTTTTCTTTGGTGTAAACATAAAGGCCTTGCAAAGCTTCAGCTTCACCTAGCATTATCATTGCTTGTGCTGTACAAAGCGTTGCTCTTTCAAATTCTAGTCCTTGTGTGTTATCAGCATTACTTAAATCTTCCAAAAGTTTTTGTCCATTTCTTAAAGCACTTGCTGCTAGTCCTGAATGCAATGAAACAACGCATAGCGCTAATCTTATACGATTTAGCCATTCCTTGCAAGTAGACTTATTGGTATGGAAAAATGTTCGAACTGGTTTTGGACATGACACAAACGCCATGGCACAGCCTTCTGCTGCATTGTAAATCACTCTCTCTAAATGCTCTAAAAATTCGATAAACAACCGAACCCGAGTATGTTCGTTCAATAGTATATCTATATCGAACTTCTCATTGCCAATTGTATCAGAGCTATATGATATCTCTCGGGCCAAGATTTTTAAAGCTCCTTCAATGGTTGTAAAAGTTTCTTGAGGTTTCCCAAGAGCAGTTCGAAGCTTATTAGTCACACAGTGAAGAGCAGCTTCAAAACCACTCCAAGAAAACAGAAATGAATAATTTGCTAAAGCAAGTTCGTGTATTTTTGCAGCAGTCACATCGTCAAGACTGCAAAATAAAATCATATAATAATACATTGTTACATTTAATAAAGTAATAGCGTCTCTCGAGTCAAATAATAACAAACTGTACATACAATGATGACCAACATAATGAGAAAATTTCAGATAACCCAAATGTATCAAGATTGTATTCTTGTAATAAAAATGCCATATAAGCTTTGAAATGTTGTGCCTGCATCTCACAGGTGCTACTATTCCGCATATGTAATCTTTTGGCAATGATCAACGATTCCGTTGAATAATCATCAATCTGTTGCAATTTCTACAAAAAAATTGAAATCTCATTGTAAAAATATTAGAAAAATTATTATTTTCTATAAAATGAATTACCTTTGTCTCTGATAGTAAGCATTCATTATTTAGTTTAGGCATGACAATATTAAGAGGAATACTCATTAGTAGTTGCCCATACAGTCTTCTTACATTTGCATTCGACGACGTTAAATGAAGTTTTATTAAATCAACCAATCTTAAGAAGACTTTTTCTGGCCATAAAATATTTTTGGTGTTCATTAAAAAACTAAGAATTGTACAAGCAGCGAGGGAAATTTCATTATTGCTCGTAGCACCACATTTTAATAAGCTTGTCATGACGTTTTGGAATTCTTCTGTTTTATTTAATATTCCAATGTAATTTTCTGCTTGCATGCAAATTTCTTGTAGCCATTTAGCTAATAATAATAATGTTTGAGTAGGTGTTTTTTTATTAAAAGTTTGTGCTATAAGATTTAATATAACCGATAAATGGCCGCTAGTTGGTGATGTTGTAGGGACATCCAATGTCCTAGGAAATAAATCAATCGGGCGACAAACATTAGTCCCTGTTATTAGACTGGAGCTTGGCACGAAATGATTGTATCTATAATTGTAATCAATAATTATCAATTGGTTCTAACCAATCCAATTTTCTACTCTCTGATATCAAATAAATTTTCTTAATATGATTACCTGGAGCAATGCGCATAGAGTAAATAAAAGATACTATATTGCAGAAATGGGCCAGTTATTGATAATGTTAAATTATATGGCTTCAATTTAATAGCAAGGAGCTCCAAAATACTTGGTTTCAGCGCCCACATTCCTATGATCGAATTGCTTGCATTTGCTGAAAGTAACGTCACCATATTTAAGAGTTTTCGATTATCGGATATTTTTTTTTGTTATTATACATTACCTATGTCTGACAAAGCTCGTAGTATAAATACCACCACAAATTCAGCGTCACTATTTTTATATGATATATCGGTTAATGGATTATCTACTATCAAATTATCTATATCGTTCACAACAAGTTTATAGGCAATCTCTAAATCTGCTAATATGTATTTATAAGACTCTTGCAGTAATGGAATATTTTTTAAACTGAGAAGACTATGATAAACTCCAAGACTAGCGTTCTGTATAGGAATTGAATTTCTGAATCGTAATGTTAACAATATTGAGTCTGTTCCTAACAATTTATGCACTAACTGCATTGGTAAATTAGCAGAAACTTCTTTTATTACTTTGGAAATGATATTTAATGTAGAAACTATTGTGTTGTCCCAAAAAGTATCGATTCTTTTTAATTGGAGATCAATGTACTTGTACAACAGATCATGATTTTTTGTGACACGACTCTGAAGATATCCAAGGAGTAGGAAAGCACATTCATTTGCAACAACTATTAACTTCTCTTTTTCTTCTGAAAAGTCTACATTTTTCTGTGCCTCTATCTTCATTGATTTGAGAAGATTTAATAACAATTGCTCTTTTTCCACAGTCAATAAAGCTTCATCATCATTTTGATTAGAGTTTTTGCATTTTTTTTCATTCACATTCAAATCTTTTATCATTTTTATAAGATTTTCCTCAGACAATTCTTCAGGTTGAAAATGTTGGAAAAATTCTTCATCGCTTTTCTGTGTTATATTCATATTATGAATAAATTTTGCTAAATTTTCAGTATTTTCCATGGGTGAAACAAAGCTGTTAAACCATAATTCATTTTCTTCACCCATTTCAATTGCTTTTACTACAGTTTTTAACATTTTTGACAAGCAATCGATTAAAAAAGACCATTGGACGCTTGATGTAAGATTTGGATTTAAGTGATCTGAAATACTTTTTGTCACAGTATTGAAGGCTGATATAAGGGATGTAATACGAAGAATACAATCTTTTGGCATTGGTGATATAGCATCCCCTGGAGAAATTCTTCCTGATTCAGGTGAAGTTAATTCTTCATTATAGCTCTCCATGTCTTCTAAAAATTGCCCAAGTAAAGTTAATGTAAATTGTAAATCAGCAATCCAAAAAGGACGAAATTTTTGTAAGCTGCGAGATGCGTAAACAATTATAGCTTTTGGCTGTGTTGGATCTATATGCCATCCCACAAGTATGTCTACAGTATCACGAAAATGGTTCGAAAATGTTTCAGGATAGGATTCAGTAACAAGTAATAGTGCATCAACCGTAGCTATGAGAAGATCCGGCCTATCAACATTCTCCAATATTGTTTGTAAATGAGACATCAATGACTGAAATATAAAACATTTGAAAGTTTAAGTTATTACTTATTTTAGTACATTGTATTATAATGAATCTTTAACCTCTAGACTGTTAGCAAAGCCTCATTCAGGGCTTTAAATTAAAATTTAATATATCTTGCTAGCAGTTAATGCAGAGGCCATAGATCAGGAACAGTTATAAAATTTGATGAAGCCATGTGAGACCTCAAGAATAGTTGAAAAATAATCCAAAATTTAATAAGGCTCTAATGATTTATATTATAGTATTGAGAGATAGTTTTGGTTTTTAAGGATGAAGATTTGCAGAAAATTCATGGAGTAAGGGGTTTCCTTTTTGGAACTTAAGAATGTATATATAGTCATTTAAAAAGAAAAGAAAAGTTTACTCAATGAATTTTCAGTTCCCTGCTAGTAAAGCCCCTTTTAAAATTTTGTAAAATTTCACAATAGTGCACAACCAGCTCTTTATTAGATGAAAAAAACAATTTACAACTAAAACCCTATATTTTGGAATAGACTTACTAGCAGTCTACAGGAAATAATGTGGCTAGGTTATACATACCACAGAATAATCCTTCAATTTAGGACTTTCAGCATCCATTTTCAAAGTTTCGACAAGAGATTTCATTAGATAGCATTTCACATTATCTTTTCTTTCAAGTGAGTATTTATTAAATAGCCAGTCCATATATCTATAAGATTAATAAAATGGGTGAATTAAATTTGTCTCATTTTGCAAGGACCATAGATATAAGTATAATATTAATTTACCTTTTAAAGTCTTGATCAACAACATAACCAATGAGACCTAAAATTTTTGAAACTTGTAACTTTGCATCTGGCCCAGGACCTGAATGTAAAATTTCTAGCAAATTTTCACAGATAACATCTAAACTCCGTCTGACATATCTCTGATTTTCTGATGCAGCTATACCCTCTTGTACCTGCTTGCTGAGAGTCATGAAATGACTAAATGCATCCTCATGACATAGTTTTCTTAGCAATGTAGAAAGTCTAGAATCCTCTATAAAATACATTTATATTTTTATTTATACAATGAAAATGAAAAATTTTATCAGGAGATTATAATTTGTACCATTTATTCTTTTATCGTCATAGTATTTAGTTTGCAAGTTCTCTTGATTTTTCAACGATTCTTGATATTTGGGTCTAGATGTAGAATGATAGCCTGATTCAGAGACTGCATCTCTATCATTGGATGTTTTCTTAAAAGTTCTTCCACGAGAGCTACCTCGACCCCGGTCTCCTGAACTACCGCCACGAGCCATTCGAAATTCATTTCTTGGTATACCACCAGCTCTATACAGTAAGTTGAAATAAATTTTATATAAGTGTATAGGTATATAGTAATATAGCAAATCTGATTTCCACTACACAATATGCATAGATACAAATTTCTGTATACTTGGATAGTGACCACAATGTTGTTACTTCAATCTTATCAAAGAATATATATAATGTTATTTAAATGTAGCATAACCCTTGTAATAAGTCAGTAATTATTTTGATGTGTGATAAAGGCTTGCCAAATTAAAGAGCATATTTTCAAAACATCTTAATCAGGTCCTCATCTTACTTCCATAATAACTTATTTAATTTCACTATTGAAAGGCTTTTCATATTTTGCTCAGACATGATACTAATCATGATGATATAACTGTTTAGATTTTAATCAAATTAGTTTTTTAAAATATATATTTTCAGCTTTATAGGTGAAAAATTTATAAATCTCTAAAACTATAAAATTTTGAATTTAAGACATTTCAGAAATAAGCCCTTCAACTAGGAGACACCAAGATCTGAAAGAAGCCTACACGTGTCACACTCAGTCTCTTTTTAGTCAACTTGAAAATTTTACACAATTGGAATTTTCACCTTTCTACAGGCCTAATGGGTATGTCAAGAAATCACATGGTCCAAGAAAACTGTCCTGCTTTATAATTTTTTTGAACACTAGTTGTAGTATAAAAGTGAGCTGAGAATGATAGATGGTGAAGAATATAGCTTACAGAAAGTACTTTAAGAAGGATAATAACACCCATATTTGTAACTTCCTACTTGTGAGCTAGAAGTCAATCCATTATTATTTACTTTATTCTAATAGCATAAGACTAAAGGCAATATGGCATTCTAATGAAAGGAGGTAACTCTCTAGTTTTTATCCTCTTCACAGCTAGTATTATACAAATATACTGACCATACATTCAATTTTTATGTAGCTTTTTTGGTTACTTCTAAGAACAAATTTGGGATCTAGATTGACCCGTTTTGAGAAAAATATATATATATGTTCTATTTATACGTAAGTTGTATCAGTAATAATTATAAGATTTAACAAGATTTATAGTAAAGAAAATAATTCCATACTAATCAAACTTTTTTAAACTTGAACTAACATCCTAACATCTCAGATAAGGACCCATTACATTGACTCATCTACATTAAGAGATTTGGAACATTATCATTAATGTTGCTTTAATCTTAAGACAGAGAGTCTTAGGCTATTATATGTAAATTATTGGACTTGGTAGTTCTATAAATTAACACATCTTTAATGTATAATGGAAAAAAAGTCAACATCTCTATGGCACAACTAGATTTAGGGAGCTTTCCTACTTCCAATTAAATTTAACACAATAAGTTATGATTATATTGTTTAAATGAAATACTAATTACCTGGTTTTATACCTTGAGAAGCTATGATCTATTGAGTAGTTATTAGAACTTCTTTGGCAGATAAAGTTTAATGTATATCCTCTTAGAATGTTGCAATCGCTCTTATCAATACTACTCTCCTGATTATCCACTGAACAATTTTCTTCAACCTCTGTGCTTTTAAGTCCTCGTAGCTTGATGCCAGTATTAACATTCCCACAGTTATTCATCACATTACTATGCAAGTGGTCTGCATGACCTACACTTCACAAATATAACCCTCTAGGTACTTTCAAATATTAGCCAATAACCTATGAAAAAAATTCTATATAAACACATATTGCAATACCTAGCCTACTTTATTGGTTTCAAATTAACTTAATTGAATCACTTCTACATTACATTTTGTAAAAGCATAAGAGAAACAGCTGTTTTATGTTTTTAAATAAATTTTATAGGTAGAAGAAAAGAATGCACACATACGGATAAAAACTTGATTACTTTACACCAAATGTATTGAAAAGTAAATATTGTCTAAATTATATATTAATAAGTTGTAGATTCTTTGCTTTTTAATTTAAAACTTAATTATCTTTTAATTTAACCTGCCATCGCCGTATTGTAACTAAAATGTACCATAACCAAACAATGTTTTTCAAATAACAATAGAAAATTAAATTTAGTATGTGGATTTTTTAGATAAAATTGAATTTGATAAATATAAAAAGTGTAATATATTAAAACAGTAGACTGGAAAAATATTTGCTTTTAAAAAAACTATAAAATTAAGGCGGGATTATATCGACGATTAGAATAGCATATTATATGTGTAATTAATAATACGATATGCAATAATTTTGAAAATAAAATTAAAAATTTACCATATATATAAGCTTCTAATTTTTTAATATAAGTTGTGCAATCAATCAATCAATTAAAAATGAGGCATTCAATAACGATCACAATCCACAACATGCACTTCTGTAGCACTAATACCACAATAACTCTCTCTCTCTATATACCCACATTTCCACTACACCAGTACCACAACCACAGATCCACACTATTACCAAAAATACTCCATACAAACAACAGAGGGCGTATTCCACTTTTCAGACTTAGGGCTAGGGCCATTTTTTTGGCCATTCGGCCACCTACCTATTTGGTAAAATTTATCTGCTTAGTAAAAATTACAAACTACATATAATAAATTCTATTAAATTTCAAACTTCACCAAACGGATAAATTTATCTAGATTCCAGACGTTTGACAGTGGAACCACCGGCCCTAAGGGCCTGTTTACACGATCAAGGAAATGTATCAAAGTTTTGTAACAAGGTTTTTTTCCAATTAGCCTAAAAATCGACACAACCGGACACAAATGAATCCTGGAGTAAGGGTGAGCTATTAAGTTGACTTAGGCGGTAGGCCCGGTTCCACAAGCCTTGTTTAAACTGGATTAAGTTAATTATGCTATATTCTATGTGACATAAAATGTAGCAAGATTAGCTTAATCCTAGTTTGAACAAGACTTCTGGAACCGAACCTAAAGCCGAAGTGGATAGGGCCACTGCCAGGGCCCAGGCCCCAGGGGTTGATCCGTCGCTATAACACGGCCAAATACGGAACTAGGGAGTGAAGTTAACTGAAAGGTCGACAAATCAATTTAGCACAGAGTTCTAACCTATAATTTTTTTACTTGAGCTTTTAAAGTTTTAAGGGTTATATGTTTTAATTGTTGGTTTAAATAGAATGCCAAAATCTTCCTTAATGATAATTTGACACGTTTTTATAACGTTGGTCCTGACATTGGTTCATATTTGTTTTAAGCATTTTAATTGACTTTTATGGAAAATGTGCAGACTAGATTTTATCAGACTTCCTACAAAAGAAGACTCCTTAGTCCTTAGTGTCCTTACTTACGATAAATAATTAAAATCTTTGTTCGAGAAATTATCGATTACCGAGTATGACGTTACCTGGAATTGGAGTTTTTGGGACAGGAAGCCTCGTGAGGATACTAATTCCATTTTTGAGAGAGAAGGGCTTTAGAATTCAAGCGATTTGGGGCAAAACCATAGCAGAGGTTTCAGAAATTGCAAAAGATTTGGAAATTCCATTTTGTACAAGCAAAATTGATGACGTTCTCCTAAAAAAAGATGTGGATCTCATTTTTATTATGTGCTCTCCAAGTTGGCATTCACAAATTGCTGTAAAAGCTTTAGGCATAGGAAAACATGTAGTATGCGATAAACCAGCTGGATTGAGTCAAAATGAGGCCTTAAAAATGGTGCGAGCTGCTCAATATTATCCTTCTTTAATAAGTATTGTTAATCATAGTTTAAGATTTCTCCCAGCATTTGTTCATATGAAAGAAGCATTGGAAAATGACTATCTACATGGCCCTGTAACTGTAATTGAAGTTAGAGTACACATGGGAAGCTTACTACACAATGGTTCATAGTCTTTATTTAAAGTGATTAAAAATTTTCAAAGTTTTTGTGTAACAAGCTTTTTTTTCAGGTTATGATTGGTTGTGTGATGATACAATGGGAGGAGGAATTTTGGCACTTGTTGGTAGTCACATTATAGATTTAATTTTTCACTTAGTTGGTCAGAGAGCTTCTAGAGTTCATGCTGTTGTGAGAACCTTCACACAAACTACTAAACATATTAATGGCATAAGGCATGTGACAGCTCCAGATTTCTGTAGTTTTCAAATGGAATTAAATAATGGTGCTTTGGTAACAGCAACTTTAAGCAATCATTTGCAAGGACAACTTTCACAAGAAATACTAATATGTGGAGGAGGGAATCACCTTCTTGTCAAAGGAGATAATCTTTATGGTTCTCAAGGAGGAAAAGAAGAAGTTTTATACCAGGATATGGAAAATATCAAAGAGATTAGTACAGTGACTGCTGAATCTATCCCAAGACCATATATTAAAGGACTTAAAAAAATGATTATTGCACTTAGAGAAGCTTTTCAGTCTGTTGAAGATAAGAAAGGCTGGGTGAAAGAGCCTGTATTTTCTGCTTCTACTTTTGAAGATGGTCTGTATGTACAAGCAGTGATAGATGCCTTAAGGCAAAGTAGTAAACATCGTGAATGGGTTAAGGTCAATATTTTAACTGAAGAACCAGATCCAAATCCAATTTTAAGTGCAGCTGTTAGAGCTACTGCTATATCAATTTAAAACGTACAATTTATACCCCCTTGTGCAAATTAACAAGATGTTGAACTATTAGCTGTGTGTAATTATTTTAATACAAGGCTTTAGGATCAAAATAATACTTAAGTACAAGCTTAGACTTAAGCCTAATCTGGTTGTGATCATACAGACTATGTATAATTTTATTCTAGTTTTTTAATTAGTTGTCCATGACATAACATAATTATTTTATTTAATATATCAATTACCTATTAAATCTATTTAGATTTATCAATTAAAATATGTTAAATCTTGCTCCTATTATAATTAATAACAAAGATTTAATACTGATACATAATGTGTATAATTATTTATTTATTTTAAAGAGTAAGTGGATTTTTTAATACTTGAACTAGTTTATAATACAGCATGTGATATAACTAACATTTTATTGAAAATTAAATATTACAGAATAAATTGGTGGGGACTTATTTTTGAAAAGTTACTGAGAAAACAGGCGTTGTCTTCCAGTTAATCTGAAAATCAACACAATCAGACAGTTAAATAAACAAATGGCACATTGCATGTTACATGAACTATATATTTATATTTGGTTATTTCAATTTCCAGGCTAACTGGAAAGCAACTAGGTGCATCAATTTTGCCAAATTTTAATTGATTACCAGAAGTCAATTGCCAATATTGTAGGAAAAAGCAAATTACGCCGTTGAGAATGATTTAATCAAAAAATCATTTTAATAGGACATTAAGAACATTAAGCTGCCCAGACGTGACTCTTTCATTTTAAGAAAAAGGACCTAAATAAAAAAAAATGTATTTTTAATTAATTACTAAAAGCGATGTAAACATCAAATCGAAAAAGCAGAATCAAGTTTAAAGAGATTTGAAAAACAAATCTAAAAGGTTATTACGCTCGAAATGAAATAATTGATATTTTGGGCATAATTTGTTTTCTAAAAAAAAAATGTTTACCAATACTATTTTAAATTTTGTCTTAACTTTCGTAATATAATAGAAAGTAACTATAGTTCCTTAGAATTGGCGCTACTGATCACCTTTCTTTAAAGTATGCAAGAGAAATAATTAATTTACAATAAATAAGATCTTTCCTTCAAAAATTAAGAGTCACGTATCTACAGGCAAACCATAAAAGTGTTCTGTAAAAATTTCACATTGTCTTCATTTGTAATAAGGGGGAGTAATTTATACATTCTTGTAGAGACGGTTTCTCGCTTCAATCGTCTCTACTCTCTAATTTCTCGATCTACAGCTTATGTATGTACAATTTAAATGCTCTACTAAAAACTTAGGGAAAAGTAAATTACCAACAAATTTCTTAATACAATAATCTGAAATCTGTACCGAACATTCTTTAATTATAGCATAGTCTAAATCTGCACAACTCTTTGTTTTCGGAAATGCACTTTTTTATTTGAAGAAAAAAGCATTTTCTATACTGCCTAAATATATAGTGATGGTATATTTTTTCTGCTACAAAAGTGATATTTCCAATATTAAAAATCCTTTTCATTAAATAACAAAGAGTCACACTAATTTAGATTAATGTAAAGTATGTTCTATACAATTTTCAGATTATTCACATGAAAAATGAGATATTAAGCTGCGTTTATGAACCCCGGAGATATTCCGAAATAGTGTTACCAGAAAGTCTATTTTATAAAAGAGAACAAACACATTTATTTAAAAGATAATAATATAAAAATCATTATTTATAAAAATAAACAGTGGTACAGATTTGTAGAAGAAAAGAAAATATTTTATCAAATTTAAAAGTTCTCTTTAAAAGTGATATTCTGGCAACTTCGAATTATTTATTCCAAAAACTGTTTAGCGAATCAATGTATGGTTAACGGAAAGGTAACAATTAATTCACTGTGTATTTCTTGGAATTAGAATTCGGAGCGATTTCTCGAATCATGGGGCTATGAAGAATTCTAGGGAAAGCTTTGTCCGAGCAAGTTTTGCCAATTCTCTAAACGAAATCAACACTACAGCCCCAAACTCTGGATAGTGTAGGTATAGATATACATACATATGTGTGTGTACACGCCGGAAAAACCCTATGTTTAGATATGTATGTGTCGGTAGTGTCGGTACGTCGGCGGTCGGTATTTGGTATCACCTCGGTTCGGTGTTTTGTAGTACATAGGAGTGGGGAAGAGGAGGAAGGAGGGCGTTGACATTTAATCAAAAGAGTAAGAATAGTAATTGTTGTCTCGTTTTGAAGTATTATTGCAATTTCTTTTAAATAATTGCTATTTATAAGATAATAATAGCTATGTCGCTTAATACATCAAAAAATAAAGACTCTTTAGTGGCTGCTTGGCAAAAAGTTGTGGATGATAAATCGTCAACCAATTGGTAAATATATAATCGATAAAAATCATTTTTATCACAAAATTATCAGATATATTTTAATCTACTATTTTAATAGTAGCAAATTATACATTATATTTTATAAAATTATAATACTTGTATGTTACCAATTTATTTATGGGTTTTACTTAATTTATCCATACCATCGTCATTTAAATTTTCTTAATTAAAGCAAATTGAAATTACAAACTATCTTAATCATTTACATAACATATAAAATTAACCAATGTCAATATATACAGGGCCCTTTTTGGCTATGAAGATCAAACAAATGTTTTGAAAGTTGTTGGAACTGGAAATGGGGGATTGGAAGAATTGATTGACCGTTTAAATAGTTGCTTCATTTTATATGCATTTTGTCGAGTGGTTGATATAAAAACAAGCTTACAAAAATGCTTACTTATAAATTGGGTAAGATTGATACATAAATATATTTGTTCCAGCCAAACAGGCTTAGTATTATGAATAATTTTGCAGCAAGGTGAAGGTGCTCCCATAGTGAGAAAAGGAACATGCGCAAATCATATCAGAGATGTAGAGAAATTATTGAAAGGGGCACATATAACAATAACTGCTCGATCAGAGGATGATGTAGAAGTGGATTTAATTATGGAAAAACTAGCACGTGCTACAGCATCAGCATTTAGATTTAATGAACCACGCACAGAGAATGATGGTCAAACTGGACCTATTGGCACAACATACCGTAGGTATGTTACTTTTTGCTTTTTTTATATATTACATAATTTTATTTTGTTTTATTAAATAGTTGTCTTGTAGAGTTATTCCAGAGCAGGAAATTAATACTATGGAACGAGATCAATTTTGGAAAAAAGATGAATTAGAAGAAAAAGGAAGAATAATTAAGGAAAAAAATAAATTGGAAGAAGAGCGTAAAAAGTTAGAAGCAGAAATCAGAATAAGAGAAGAAAGAGAAGAGCTATTAAGAGAACAGCAAGTATGCATATTAGAATTAATAAAATTTTTAATTGTTAAATAGCATATTGTTTACAAATATAATTTTTAGGCTTTGGCAAAAGAAAATTCAATTGCAAGGTATAAAGAAGCGGAAAAACGCGCAGAGGAAGCAGAGAATTTGCGCAATCAAGTTTCAATGAACCAACATTTCAATAATGATATCGAGGATGATCATAAATCTCGGAGTGAAGAGCTGCGAAGACAGCGTAGTAAAGAAGCTCAACAGTTGATAGCACAACGAACTATTAATGCAAGAGCAATATTTGAACAAAATTCTGCTGCTGGGCAAATGAAATCCTTAAACCAGCAATATCCTCAAAAAGGAAATCACGCGGAAGCTGCACTAAAAATTATTCCAGAAAGTAAGAATATTGAACCTGTGGTTATTAAGTCTGAAGAGAAAATATCTACCGAAAAGCATAAGACTGTTGTTGAAGCTCCATCTAAAAATAGTAATAACGCAGTATCGCCTGTGCCAGCTGTATCACAAGTCACGCAAGTAACTCAAGCTACACTAGTTTCGCAACAAGCGATACAAGAAGCGGTAACAAATACTCAAGAAATTGATCAAATAAAAATAATGCAAAATGAAACTACCGAGAATGAACTTTGCAATCAACTAGATGGTACATATTTATATTTCGATCCAAATAATGAAGGAATGAAGGCAAGAGCCTTGTACGATTACCAGGCAGCTGACGATACCGAGATTACTTTTGATCCTGGAGACATAATTACTCATATAGATATGATTGATGAAGGTTGGTGGCAAGGTCTAGGACCTGATGGGACATATGGACTTTTTCCTGCTAACTACGTCGAAGTGATTGAATCATAATAACGTACGCATAATATTGTCAGTGATTTACCACGTCATAAAATGAAGTTTATCAATTCCCCATCTTAATTCTTTCGTTAATTTTCGTTACGAAACGTAATTAGATTAATTAGTAAATTAATAGTTAATACATCTTCATTAAGTCTTGCACGATTATACAGTGATAATATAGCATATATATAACGAGTTAAAGATAGTTGACTGATTACGTTATCAAAGTGTACTTATTCAAATATAAATAATTTTTTAAAATTTAATTCTAGCATAATACGTTGATATTATGTATTGTTTAATACATAGTCGGATGCGGCGAAAGCTAGTCAGTCGCATACCCTTATCAGTTTTTTAGTCTTACCTTTCCAATGGTTTTCGCCTGGCTTTTTCGACATCACCGCAGCCAGACATATCGATCTTACCTAAGCCTGCCTGAGGTGTCTGACTGTAGCGAAAAAGTTAATGCCAAATGAACACCAATGGGAGGGTAAGGCTGAATAAGTGGCAAGGGTACCGACTGACTAGTTTCCGCTACATCCGACTTTACACATTTGTTTGTAAAGAAATTTTGAATGATCAAAGCGACACTGGTGGAAAGCAAATTTCACACATTGAATGCAATAAACTTTTTATTTTACTTGTAAATTTTTTTTATATAATTTTAATCCTCCTTTTTCTTGATTCAATTCACTTCATCACAGTAATGTCTGTATTCTATAAATAAATTAAAGTCATCTTCGGAAATTTGAGTTCTGTCCTCCTGTCGAATTACTGCCAACACTACCACCACCACCACCACCACCCCCATTACCTCCACTACCACTTCCACTATTGCCACCAGCGTGACTTAAAAATGCTAAGTGTCCTTTTGGACATTTATTTGCGTAATGTCCTTTTGTACCACACTTATAACATGTAACTTCCTCAAGTGGTTTTTGAGGTCCCCGTGGGGGAGGTCCATTATGCATGTTCATATGATGATGAGACGAATGAGTACTTCCTTCAATTTCCTGTCTAACTTGTGCTTCTCTAACATCGGGTGGCATTTTATTACAATATATTGCTTTGTGACCACTTTCACCACAAAAGTGACATGTAATCATCACTTTTTTCCCTTCTTTTGGTTGCATATCCTGCACTGCTGGAAGCTCAAATCTTGGACTAAAACATTAAATAATGCATTATATTAAGTTTTATTATAACTTTAATGCATACTTGATGCATAAAATACTTACTGCATAAATTTACAATTAGAACCTTCAGGACAAAAGCCAGCTAAATAAGCCATACACAAAACTCGACGTACATGTCTATGCCGGCATAATGGACCATGCCGACAAAATCCACGATCATACCAAGGGCAATCCCTGACTTTAGTTTCAGGGTCAATGTGTAAAAAAGGGCATTCTTTATTATGACATGCATCTGAAGAAATTTTAAAATATACTTGGTATTAGTACATACATTATTAAGTTTGCTATAAATAACACTTAATTATATATTCAAACATTAATTATACTTACTGAATCTTGAATAGAAATAACATTCTGGCATTTTGGTCATATCATATTCATGTAAAAATTCACATTGGTCTCCTTTTTTGCACAAGCCTCTTAGCCAATGTTTACAAACAATTGTTCTATCACCACGGACATGTCTAAATGGACAAGAAGCTCCTTTAACACAAGTTCCCCTTGGATAAAATTGGCAAACTGCTGCAATTGATTCTATTAACATAAAAATTTTTATAGCATTATTTTCATTTCTAATGTTTATTATTATATTAAGAACGTAGGTAAAAAAACTTACTATCCATTCCAGTAAAAGGAAGTGGAAGGGCTCCATATTGTTCGTCTAATGCAATTTCAATATCAAATCGCATATGTTCTACGTTTGCTACTATGCACTCCATTTGTGCTATTTCCCAGAAACTTTGTTTACAGAGATGAGGGAAAAGATTGCTTATGGACGTTTGCGCGGCGTGCACGCGCACGAGTCGCCGGAATACAGTTAATACTTTACTACCACCCTATGAAAAATAATTTTGCTACGTAAGGTTGGCATGGTTTAGGACAAGACGTTTTATGTAGATGGCATGCGACACCGCTATTTTGGCCTAGAAATTTGTCGGGCAAAATATGTATAGCCCATTACCAAGGAAAGGTGGGAGAGGACGAAAAACTGATGAGTTTAGGATCGATTTTCATTGAGACGTTAAAAATTGTTTTTTTGTTTGGAATAGAAGGCTGTGTGAAACTGACAAAAGCGCGGCGCCATATTACCTGCTTGTGTTTGCCTACCGTTGTGGCGCGTGGTCAACTCTTGTAATATATTTGATAAATTACTATGGCCGACAATCAGGTAAGCACGTCCTGTTAATTCAATATTTTCTTATTATTTTCCAATATTTAATACAACAGTGTACCGGGAAGGATTAGTTTTTAATTAATTTTCTTAAAACCTCTAACCTTCTGCGCTAGGAGCAAAAACCCGAAGCCGGTCCAGGAGACGCGAATTCCGAATACATCAAGCTTAAAGTTGTTGGAAATGTAAGATTCTAGAATTCATTAAAATTGTGTTTTTCGGAGTATTTGTCTCGAAATCATTCTAAAAGTGTTGTGAATTTTTTTCAGGATAGCAATGAAATACATTTTAGGGTAAAGATGACTACTCAAATGGGTAAACTTAAGAAATCCTACAGTGATCGAGTGGTTAGTTTTTTTTCTTATTGTTTACTAATTTCTTTTAAGTAATATTCGTCCGAAAGGTTAAATTCTTGTAGGCTTTAATTTTTATATTAAGCATTTCAAATAAATTACTAAATTATAATGTTTATATGTACTGCATTAAGCTTCTTTATATTCAAATGAAAGTTTTTACCAAAGAATTTAACTTTTAATATATTGTAAATAGTGCACATTTTAAGATATTTATAATTGAACTTATTTCAAATCAGGGTGTCCCCATGACTTCATTAAGGTTTCTTTTTGATGGAAAAAGAATAAACGATGATGAAACACCAAAGCAGGTATGACTGCATTTTTAAATCCTTCAAATTTAGATTCAATTTAACTCTTTTATTGAAAGATTATTTTTAAAAATGTCTTTTATTACTTAATTGAATATGCATTTTGAAGAAAAAATATCTGATGTGTGAACGTATGATTGTATTTCAGCTGGAAATGGAAAATGATGATGTAATTGAAGTTTATCAAGAACAAACTGGTGGTTTTTACTAAAGGCATTTAAAAATTACAACATACATTTGGTTTTTTAATCTTTAAAGTGGGAGTGATTATCATTAAAAGTTATGGACATCAAGATTATCAATATACATATATATATATTTAAAATCTTTCTGTAATTTGATTTTCATAAAGTATTTCAAATGCGCAGTTCTACATTCCTAAACATGACACATGGGCTAGCCGCAATTAATTTTTCAAAATGTTTCATCTATACAAAATTTAATAGTTCTTTTCAAACATTTGCCTGCAATAACAAGTCAAAGATGCAATTATGCATTTACATGTTTCTGTAATTTTTTTTTAGACTCAATAAGTAACTTGAAATTTTAATGTAAAAAAGGGTGAATATACTTTAATATAAGTTTCAATTAAAAAAATTATTGCAGTTAATTATACCTGTAATAACAAAACTGAAATTAGTAGCTTTATTTAAAATCTTCCATGTAAATAATGTGGATGCCTTTTAAAATTAATTTTTAAATATTAACCACTTGCAAAAACCAAAATTATTTTGTACTTTAACAGATTATAGAAATCTTTTTGTATTTATTTAGATTTAGGTAAGTTTTTTCTTTTGGTAATTGACAGGTTAAAGATACAAATAAATTGAAATAGATGTATAGTTTCAAACTTAGCTGGGATGTCTTCAATATGTATGAAAATGTTAACAACAGCTTGCAATAATTTATTTCTAGATTACAAGTTTTTAATATTTATTTCCCTTTCTTTCTTATGACATAAAAGTCAATTTCTTGATGTTTTTATTGCTTAGGCATCCTCATTATATCTGCTCTGTTTGTTTTGATGAAACTTGCTTTAAAAAAGTTACAGAGCCTTTTTATATTGATAATTAAGAGGTCTCAGCACTGTTAAAAAAGTGTGATTTTATATCTCTTAATTGAATTGCTTTACAAAAATACTTAAGTAAAATACAATTTTGAAGAAAGTGATTAATTCTAAACATTGTATTGATTACCAAGAAGCTTCACAGTATAAATGATAAATAATTTTTTAGACAATTCAATTTTATTGACTTAAGTTTAATAATTATAATACCTTCATACAAATAAATTTTTAGTGATAGCTGTAAGTATTTCAATGTTTTTATTTAAACAGTAATAGTTGAATCAAAATATTTGCACAATCCAACGAGATAAAATCTCTGTAATATTTAACACAGAATAAAAACATCTTTTTCTAACAGAATTTAGCATTTTATTACAATTTAAACAAAGAGAAGAACCTTTAAGGTTAAAGCCTTATTTGATCAAAATGCAACAACTTATATATATTTGGAAGGAGGTGAAACATACAAAATGTTTTTTTTTTATTATCATGATTAATTGAATCAAAACTTCATATTACTCAATTCTTTATTACTCAGCCTTAGACTATAAGCATAGACGTTCCTAAAAATAAACATTTATTTATATACAGATTGTTTTGCATCAAACATTGACTAATGCAAAGTTGCAATATGTATACTGCTTTGTTGTTTTTATGTATTTACAAAGAGAATCTCTTGAAGAAGAAGCAAATTTTTGAACACCAATTTGAGAAGCCTAGCATTCAAATGTTGAAAGATATATCAATTTTATTATATTACTATTGCACTACATGATAACTGATGTAAGAAAAAATATTACAAAAATTGCTTCTTCAGAAAGTATCTGACATACCATAACAGCTTTATGGTTCGATTTGCAAATAAGTGATGCAATGTATTATCTTTTGTAAAATTTCATTTACAAGTTTTAAACTGAATTTGATTTTATTTAATAGCAAATTCTGTTAACTACATGAAAGTATATGTATTTCAAATATATATAATTTTTTTTTATTACTTAATCTTTGACTTATCTCATTCTCTCTTGCGATGAAAATATAGTCAAATATTTTAACAAATCAATTTAGTATAATTAAGTAATTTAATGTATAATATAAGATTAAAATTTGATCTAATTAACTTAGTATTAACGTATAATCCAGATTATTAAAAAAAAAACTTAAAAAAAAGTTATATTGCTTTGCTTTCAATTGATTATGAAATGAGTAGCAGCTAATTTGTTCGTGTTGCGCGTTAAGAACAGATTCGTTAAAAAAAAGAAAAAACAATATAGTTTTTTCTTGTAAAATGTTGTAATAAATAATAATGATATTGCATTACAGATATACACTCGATCATTTGTGTATATATATATATCTGCTTAAAGACGGCAGTCTTTGATTCCTGTCATGCTAGTTTAATTAATACAACATAAGCTTCTATCGTTATCAATAGCGATTGCTAATGGAACCAATATAATTATTAATCTTTACGAAATAGTACTTACAAATTCTACTGAATGAAGTATCTTAAACCATAATAAATATGTTATTGAAAGTTGTAAACCAAAATACCAGGTAAATATCAAATTAATGAAACAATATTGTTACAAAACAATTAATCACAATTAAATTTAAGTAAATTTTTTAAGGCAATCTTTAGTCCATTTTCATTTAACAATAAAGCTAGAAAAGAGGCACGTTCATAATTTTCTGTAACCATTCCAGTATTATAAGAGGCTGCATAATTTATTAACAAATAAGCTTCAAGCTCATATTGTATAAGAATATTGTAATTTCTATTGCAAAATGATTGATTCAACAAAACAGTTTATTCTGTCCCTTAAGAAGTATAAATGTTACCTGCTAAATAAGTACTCTTTTATCATAACGTATATATATATATATATATATATATATATGTGTGTGTGTGTGTGTGTGTGTATATACTTAAATAAAATATACAATATTTAATTCGAAACATACATTTCCGGTACAGTTACAAACGTATGTAATATGACTATAATCAATTTAACGGCTCTTTCATCGCAAATTTAATACTTTCATGAAAAATTACGTCATATTTGATCACTGCATCACTGTAATGCACTGCATAATAAATATTATATCTATAAAGAATTAATGCAATTAGTTCTTAAAGCGTTGTAAGTTGATAAAGAGACACGTCAGATGAGTCTTTAATTCATTTGAGGTTCATGAGCATTCAGGATTTTTTCAAATTTTCTAATGTTTATTGTCAGAGAGCATCACGGTGCCAAACCCACACTTTTTTCGTATGGTCAAACCTATGCGCCAACCATTGTTGTTCCAATAACTGATACCTGTCTTGACTTAGGTATAAAGGTTTCCCCCGTCTATAAATAAGACAATAAATTCATTAGTTGGTTATATTTCTATTACTTATTTTATTAAAATGGGAATCAAATTAATTACTTCAAATCTTTATCTTCTTCTTCGAAATCATCAAGGTATAAAGAGCCCCATAAACAGGCACGTCGACCGCGTATCACAATAATGTAAGTAGATGTTACCACTAAAAATATTCCAGTTCCACCACCACAATCAATCGAATGCTGAAAGAAATAATATTTTTTACATATAATACTGTTTAAAAATTGTTAACAAGCCGCAAACCTATATTATTCAATAATATATCAACAATTTTACCTGTACTGCTTCACAAACATTCGCTTGCTTGCAACAATTTTGTTTGAGGCATACAATAGTACCACATAATAGGCATATACTAATCTCTTGAGGAACGGAGCGACAATGACGACACTGTCGTTCATGATAATACTGTTAAAATAAAGAGCAATATTACAAAAACTTATCTATTTACAACACAACTTAGTATTTAATAATGCTAAAATTTCTGAAATAAATATACTAAATATAGAGTGAATCTATAAACGTAACAAGCCAAATGATACCATAAACTTGAAATAATATGCTTTAAGCAAACACGCGTGTGTATGCATATCAGTTGACTGCGCTGCAACTAAAAAGACCAAGCAAATTGAAGTCATATATGTTTGAGTTAAATGATATTTTAATAAAATACTGAAGGTAGTTCTTGCGATGGATTCAGACCGTGCTGGTCATACATATTTTAAGCAAATATAAAAGTGAAATTTATTCTTTTAAATTCTGTTTCAATTATTATTTGATGATTTAGGATTAATTTTCCAATTACTAAACAGTAATTTGTTTAATTCGGAAGTAAATTATGTTCGACTAGTACGGTCTGAATTATCCGAATCTACTGCAAAAATTAAATTTTCTTACATTTCACAATTAATATCTTTATATTCAGTTTGGCTACCCACATTTTTTATACCACTTAAAAGTACGAAAATCGTACTTTGTTACCTTGTTTTTTTTTTGTTTGATCTACAATTTTTGTAAGATGCAATCTGAATTTTGCAATTTAAAATAGCGTCGTCTCCTATAAAGAGTAAATTAGATCAGACTTTTCAAGTACTTTTTTTTAGAATTTCTTCGGCAATCTACGTTGAAAAAAATATATCATATTCTTTGAAATTCGGAGAACATATATTTTTTTGATAATTATCTACAATTTTTGCAAATCAACAAGAACCACCTTAAAAATATGCTAGAATTTACAGCAAGTTATTCATTTAAATAGCTCATATAAACTTCAAGTGACTTTTCAAAGTCAAGGTAATAACATCACTTTTTGTGTTTCTTTAAACAAACCACAATTTGTTGGAATTCTTTTTACTAAAATGTATTAAATCCAAGATATTAATCAAGTTCATTTTATAAATTCACCCTATATACCAATCATCCTATAAAAGCAAATAAGACAGAAACGAAACAGTTGTAAATTATTAAATAGGTAAATAGAAAGAAATTTAGCATTACTGAATCAAGTTTCAGTAGATATACATACTGTGAATATTTTTTCATATTCCCTTGGAAGACGGAGAAGCTTCGGTGTTTGCCATGATATGTGCTGTTCTGCTATTAATGTTCTAGCAGCTTTATTGCGCATGAAAAGCTCACGAAATTGATTGCACCATGAAAGAGGCACCGATGTACTTGCTTCTTCATCTTTCCAGTTCAAAGCCACAGTGGAATTAAAATTATCCCAATGCATACCCTCCGTAACCAATTCTAAATAATATACTAATCTAACAAATTCTGCTTGAGGTGCGGTGACTAAAGGCAATGGTTGCTCGTACAGATGATGCCGCAGTAATGCAGCGACGCGTAAGAAAGGCAGGCATAAATGCCTAATCTGCAATACAATCTCACACGTAAAGTTACGCTTACTAAATTAACGGCCCAAATTAAATAGTACCAATAACAGATAAAATTTGTAGGGGTGTAAAAGTTTCATTAAAAATTATTAAATTTGAATTATACCTGCTGTTCAATAGGAAAAGTTTTCACCCATTTATACGTCACAGATGATGAAGTTGATGCTTCGCGCGTTGTTTCTTCGGTGCTGTATAGCTCAGTATCGTTAAAATGCGATATCACTTTAGCTATAATAGATTCCCAAGAAGTAGCCGAGCCATCTTCGCATCTTTTGAGCAACGTATTTCTTTCTGCTGTAGAAAATGTGCAGCTTATCTGAACTATAACTTGATAGTACAGCAAATTGAAAAGTACTTTTACTACACTTGAGAAATATGCTAAATATAAAAAATGATGATAATTATTATAATCATATCGGACAAACTTTCGATAGCAGCAAACTGTAATTACTAAAGGACCTACTTTGATCCAAGTGTAATGGCAGTAGTAAAATAAACTGTATAAGGAGAGCAGTAGGATCTCTTAGAAGTAAAGGAACTTCTTTTTTTGAGTGTGGTGTCAGTGCTAATGGTGTAGACGGTTCGGCGGAAATACCAGATAATTGTTGCCATGTATGATGCACTGGCCATGTTGTTAATAATCTCGCGTGCATAGCCAATACATGAAGAAGGGCAACTATAATAATAGTAATATACAGTCGTGTGCTTAATTTAAATTCATTTTCTTGTAAACGAATACGAAAATAGAAAAATGAATTAATGTTACCGATACAGTCGCGTTTCGGTGTCAAAGGTATCGTTGTTGGAGAAGGGGTGCACAACGATCCACCACGTTGTACCAGTTCGACTTCAAAATTTGTTCGAGCCACAGAACTTACAAAAAGAAACAGGTCCTGATGGCCAGGTGATGAATTTTTATGTTTATATTTTATATATGTGCAATTTGTCATATCTTCCATTGCGTGAGTCATTGCTAGGATTAAATTCGATGGAGTCTGCAATAGAAAATTAACGTATAAAGGTAATTAAAAAACACTGAATAAACTCAAATGGTTATTTAAAAAGTAGCAATGTACTCACCGGATTTCGTTGTATTTCTTTTAAAAAATTATTTAACTCAAGAAGAATGGTTTCAGGGGATGCTTGACGAGACCTTACAATAGCCGCACATTCTCCGAGTTGTGGTGAAAGTGGTAAAAAAGAATTAGCCAATTGTCGACAAAGCGGACAAAAGTATTCACCCTTATTAACAGCTAAAGAGTTCGGTCTTTGTTCCGATGCAGTTTGTTGGCCGCGCAAAGTCTGAAGATACAGTTTCAAACAGTCTAAATGAAGGTGGTGACCGCACGTCTGAACGTGAACACCTCCTTTCCAGCCCATATTAACTGAGAGAAGCCATGAAAACTGTAAGCATACGGAAAATATTAAAAATAATAAAATCATTACTAATAATTTTTAAGCATGTTTGAAAATAGAAGCCATTCACTCACTCCTTCGAAATGGCGGTTTAACTCGTCCATTAAGCGATCAAAACGTCGGCCACGCGTGTAATAAGTTTGTATTGAGGGCTCTTCGTCTGACGTAGGAAGTACGAGTCTTTTTTCTTGATGTCGCTCATGACCAATAACGCTCGTAGCCTATAATGATATTATTATCAAAACAATTTTAAGATGACTAACATATTTCGTTCACTATAAATTATATTTTACCTGTACTAGTACCACAAGCCCCATGGGTTTTTCTTCAGTACTGGGTGAAGTCTGACTGCAAATAACACAGTGATATTCCTTTTTGCTAGTTAACCTAGTAGTATCCTCCTCTTGATCCCAATCCATACCAGATACCCCAGCCTCCTCTGAAAAAACCAGAATGTTTTATCTTCCATCTAGTAGATGAAACTGCTTTAAAAAGATTACCAATTGTATACCTGTCTTCATTGCTTTTTCCATAAATTGTTTCTGTTTATTAGCGAATTCTGCCATAAGCCTTTTCTGCCTCTCTTTTGCTCGTTTTCGTCTTTCCTCCCTCTCCCTTTGCTCTCGCTCCCTTTGTTCATCTTCGCATTCTTGCATACGAGGCCACAACTTATTTCTTGTTTCAATTATTGTATCTTTACACATAGAGTCTATATTAGCGATCTTTTTAAGTAATTGTGAAATGAAAAATGGTCCATCCCCAATCCTGGATTCTGTAGGAGTGGCAGAACTACTACTAGCTTCACTATCCGATATTTGTTCAGGATTATAACTGTCAGGTACTCCAGATAATTGAGAATGCAACTTCAACAACAGTGATATTATACTTTCCCCAACGTCAATTAATTGCGGATGTGCCTAAATAATGAGTTAAGTTAACATTTTCAAATTTTGCTTAAATACTGCTCTTAAACTAATTTTTCACTGATATTATACTAACTTGAGCCTCTCTACGTTTTAGGTGTTTATGACCAGCAGAAGTAGATGGAACAATGTCCGTTGTCATCACATAAGATGTACCCAATCTAGAGTGAATCGGTGTAGATGTAATGATTTCGTTACCAGCCATAACTGCTGGCCTCTGAGGTGCTGGTGGTAATGCTGGTTGCCCTCCCACTAAATCTGTAATTAAAGAATAGACGGTTAATAAACAAATTTATAATCAAACAAATTAAGTTTTTCTGTAATGTTTATAAAATCTTAAGCTCTTATAATGTAAGCTACATAAGCGGAACATTTAATGGTTAACCATGTTTCTTTATGTTATTTTGCATTAACCAGTATTCAAAACACACAAAAATAAAATAAGTAAACTACATTAAAACACATACTGTCTGGCGAAGGGGGTGATTCAAGGGCGAGGACCATGGATTCTTCACTTGTTGATGGTAAAGTTCTTTGAACGATCAATGAATCTTCATCGTTACTATCGGCAGGTAAGGCAACGATTCCATCATCACGCATAATTGCCATGTCATAATCGGCTATAAAATAATAAAGCAAAAAAAATAATATTTTACTATAATCAACTATTAGTTAAAAATTCAGTTCATGGCGCTCTATAAATCTGAACTAGCAACCGTACATTAACTATCATACTCTATGATATTTAAAGTACTGAAGAAATTTGAAACGCGAATATATGCGCTCCAATGATCAAATCTAACAAGTTTTTTAATTACGTGTTTTATAAAATTAAAAATTACTATTATACAGTTCATAACAATGGGTATTGTGGCAAATTTGCGTTGTAGTTGCATATTTAGTTATATATATATATAAATAATAAGAAAAATCCAAGGGAAAAACAGGATGTGAAAATATCAAACGATCTAAACGGCAAAATCAGAATGGGTCACACACGAACAATATGAATGAACGTATTCTGATAAAATATTATGTAATATAGCTTTGGAGCTTCGTGTCATAATAATTATTTCTTCAAAACAAAAAGTAAATAGGAAACAGAAAGTAATGGTTATATATAGTTATCGTTTAATACCTGTTGGAGGTAAAGCTGGTAAAATAGGTGCGCTCATTACTGTTGCTACTTCAGTCATTTCACTCAAAATTTCCCATTCAAATTCGCCTGAAATTATTAAATAATTTTAAAATAGAGATCATAGTTGCTAATGTTAAATGATAAACCAGTGTTTCTCGAAACCATATTTTTTCAAAACTTAATCAATTAGATCTGTTTTAAGAATGCTTCAGTTTAAGTTTAGTTTTAATACTTTTTATAATTATGTTTTCTAATTCAAACGTGATAAAAAAAGTATTGGAAAAATAATGGAATATTACTATCTGAGCTGTTCGACTCTGGTTCTTGGACTAGAGTTACACGAGGTATTACTGTCCTCAAGTTTGCAGATAAGTTATCACTTTCAAACCAACTAGCCAAATCCATATCTTTAATAGCTTTAGAGGAATTCCCACCAGTATACTGACATAATGGATGTTCCTGAAATAATGACAGTTTTAACCAATTAAATCCACCTCCTTACATATTGAGATCTACTAACTTGATTTTCGCTTACGGATTGTTCTGGGGACTCTACAGTGACAACTGCCATCTCTAAAAGATAAATAGTCAATGCAAGTACATTCTCGGATATGTGATGACCGTTTACGACCTTGTACAAAATAATAAAAATCATAGCGTGAAAGATCTTTGATCGTAAAACGACCCGCGGGTCATCATAATCTTTTGAGACAGGTGCGGGATGTCGATACGGTGGCCAAGGTGTTGCGCAATTTTTTAACTTTCCAGATTGTTTGACACTAAACAAAAAAAAATTATCATATAAGTATTTGTACTCATAGATTGTACACAGGGTGCTCGGTCTAAAAATGTTAATTCGAAAAAAAAAATAGATAGGGGGAGTTTTAAGAAAGCAATCTGTATAAAGCTTTTAGGTCTTGCCCGTGATGAAAAAGTTATTGACTCTTTGCCTATGAATGACATTTATAGCAAGTATAAAAATGTCCTATCATAATTGTGAATGACTTCTATTAGGATTTTACTTGGGGGCAAAGACTATATAATCTCGATTAAAAATAGCAGACACAAAAGTGCAGTTCTTTAATGGAAATGAATAAAAAGATAAATTTCTCATTTTTGGATACATCACGCGAATGGAAAGCTGCACCTTGCATAATTATTTATGGAAAGGTGAGCGTTATTAATATAAATATCTGCTAAAGTGCGCCCTTTCCGTACTTTCATTTTTGAATACCAAATGTCATATTGCCGCTAGTAAAAGCTCAATAAAAGCATACATATAATAATAGTAAAACAATTGCTATTCTTGCAGAAGTTTATAAATATGTTTTATGCATAAAAAACAAAAGAATTCTAGAATGTTAGTACGCGAATGGCGTTTGTACGTGCAGAAATACTATAATCTGGATCCACCTTTAGATCTGACAATTCCATATACCGCGCCCACTCAACTACGGCAAGCCTAAAAGTTTCAAATAGAAAAGATGACACAAAAAAACCTTTAATCAAAAAATTATTTTGAGTTAAATATATTCATTCCATCGTTATCCCTTGTATAGATTTCATCTTTTTAGGTGATCTTCTAGGTAAGATTAAGTAAATTCATTTTGAGGCTACCTAATAGTAACTTACTAAACCTACTAATTTCTTCCCAGTAAAACCTTTAAGTAAATAATTTTGAATCGTTCACCAGTTTTTAACAAAGGGATAGACTTAAAAACGGTATAGAAGTTTTTCTCTTAGAATCATCTTTTAAATATAATTTTTGAATAAACAATAACTGACCAACTTAAGTATAAATAAAAATCGATTAAAATGTTCTAATAATTGTGTGAATATCTTACTATTCTGTAAAACGATCCATGGATAATTGAAAATCTCTTCTATGCACAGCTCTTAACAATACATGTAATGGATCAAATAATTCATCCCAAATACGAGGTTTAGGGCCATACATTCCTTGTTGCATATTACCACTGGCTTCAAGATTTTGGGCCCTATACTGTGCTACCTAAAATAATATTTGCAATATTTTATATATAGTTCTTGCATAGATAAAATTCATATTGACTTAAAAAATTCAATTACTTCAGCTAAAACAGACTCGAAATCTCTATTTTGCGTAGTACCACAACGTTCTGGCATTAATTCCATCAGTTGACTGTGAGTTTTATCACCCATGCATAGTAATGTTACCATTTCAAGACAAGACATTTCAGAATCTGATAGACCTAAAAAATAACATAATTATTTATTAAGTATATTTCCTTCAGGAAACATTTGTATTAAAAATTGATGGTATTAAAATGCTTACCAAGATTTGTCCGCACATTAACAAGAGTTGCCAAAAATGTTAAACAACTTTCCAACATATGAGTAATATTTCCTTCCTCAAGAAATTCATTTTGCGCTGCTTCATAACGACTCAAACTTAGCCATTCTTTTATATGAAACCTGTTGTAAAAGTTGATGATTAAACAAATGAATTATATATACCAATAATTTTATTCAAGTTCAAATGGATTACTTTTCTATGACCGTTTTCAAGAAGACTTCTGGTTGGAGTTTGGTAGCACAAACTTGTAATAAATACAAATCTGCATCCACCATTGAATTACAAAAATTACACTGTATATAAGTCATTGCTTGTCCTTTTATTTGTAGACCATTACGTACCCATAGTCCATTTAATATCTCATAGAAAGCCACCTGTATGATAAATATACAGGCATTAAAAACCCTGGTTTACTATTAATATTTTAAAAATTAATTCCTAATTATGAATACAGAATACATGTTTTTTACAATATATTTTGGTATCATCAGTTTTATTATCATCAGGATAGATATAAATGCTGAAAACACATACAAAAACGTAATTCATGTTGTGCATAATAAATTAATGTAACTGTTTATAACTGAAAGAATGAATGGATAGTAAGAAAAGGAGAGGTGGGGTAAAGAGTTAGGAGTGGGGTTTCAGTCGTAGTAGGTAGTAGGGTAGGGGAAAAAGGAAATTCCCGCCATTACTCTCTGGTCAATATTAACACAAAGATCTGTCTTTGTATATGCTCAGTTATCCTCACTCATTGCACAAATACCATTACAATGGTGTTGTACAATACAGAGTTTTGGAAATGGGAGTTCAGATAGCTGGGATTGAGAGGGAGTAGGTAGTTCGGATGGGACACAAGATTTCCATCTTATCCTATCCCTACCAGCAGCAGCTAATACTCCCGTCCTTCCCGTTACATTACAGTGAAGGATAGTGAACGAGAGGTTAAGTTTCACTAATACTGATGCATCAATAAACAGAGCAACGTTATCATTAGGCATCTGGGTATGTAAATGTGTGAGTTCCCTAGCAACCGACCAATGATAGCGAAGCATCGAAAGCTGACGCTTGACGACAATGCCGTCAGTTTATATTTGAGGCGGCAGCCATACACACACACGCTTAAACCCATAGCTGTTAGTTATTTCTCGCTCTTTCCTTCTGTTTCAGTTTCAGACGTTTCAGTCGGTTCTCCATCCTCCCTCGTATACCACCAATCTTGCTAGTCTCGCTACTTGCCATGTTTGCCTGCTTGCTTCACTGCCTTCACTCAGTCTAAAATTGTCACTGAATGCTTGCTTTTCAAATTCCAATGGATCGCTAAATCGCTGCATATAAAAATCAACCGTCGATCTAACGATCTTACGAAACAAGCAAGAAGCTTTCGTTTTAATCAAAAACCAACACTTCAAGTACAGACACGGTGATACAGTTACCAGTGATATATTCCTTTGTTAACGTTTCAGTGCATATGGGAATAAGAGAAAATAAGATGTTTGTAAGGTGAAAACAGAGTTCAATCGTTCGTAAGAAAACCATACTACACGCATATTTTAAGCCTAAGAAATCAGGTTCACTAAACATGTGGCTCAAAAGGAAAGGTTCTCTGGCCATTTTTTTTGCTTTAATGGCTTTTTTTCAACCTGGAGATGGATTTGACGTAAATTTCGGTGACATAACGGAAATATTGAGATTCGGTAAGGAAACTCTTTCGGACGCACTGGAGACATGGGAAATCATACGTTCAAGAAATCCGGATTTTGACACGAATGAACAATTTCCCTTTCAAAGGAACATGGAAAGGCGTATAATTAATCAAATAAGAGAAGTTGCTAAAGACATTCAAAAACTTGGACAGAAGCAAGAAACACAGATCAATATCATGCGAGAGGAGATTTTGCAGAAGATACCAATGCAGCAAAGATTGGAATTTCGCATTCAAGATTTTCAAAGGGTCATTTATCAGATTAATAATAAATACGAACAATTTCGGGCGATTTCCGCGAAAACAGAAACATTTTCACCATATACCCTTAAAGATTTCGCAGCTACATGTGTCTCAACCAGTATCGGACAATTGCCGGATCAACTCAAGCTTTTACATCGCTTGATTGTCCCTCAGGAAGACGATGTCTTCGAAACCAGCATTCTCGTATTACTGTCTAATCAATTTAAGGTACAATTTCAGTTAATTCACAATATATTTTATAATCATAGTATATCGCAATCTTCAAGCAGCTCGAGTAAATTATATAAATAATAACAAAGGTTGGTATTGTAGCGCGGTCTTACGTACACATAGCTATGACTCAGTGAAGAAGCAGAGAAGTGTAAGTAGTCCATAAGTAAATTGACTAATTCTACGAATTCCAACTGGATGATAATCCATTTGAAATATTCATCAAGTACAAATTTTTCTACTCTTGCAAAAACAAACTTTTTGCAAATTACTTTATTACGGGTTTTTTTGATTCGTAGGATCAATAGCGTTAGGGATGTCGTGATAATCCTACAGAATGCTAAAGTGATAGGATTGTAATTCAAGTCCAAAGCATTTGAAATACGAAGAACAATTGTGCTGCGATTGATATCGCTACTGAACAAAAACTAGAAAAACAAATAACAAGGCTGATCTGTTATAAGTATGAAAGTTTTGAAAATATCTACATTCTTCTAAATAAGTTTTAAGAGAGAAGAAACAAAAGAATAAACATAGTTTTCATTAGGAGTCGAGGAAACACGAGTTTAATTGGGATATGTGAGGTTTGTCCTTGTGCGAAATTGATCGAGAGAACCCAAATATTTGTAAGTTTTTTGGGTCGATAAATATAAAATGTTTAAAGGCTTTTAATATCATATATGGGTAGGAAGGAAACGGTGTGTGTATGTATGTATGAGAGAAAGAGAAAGATAGGGAGAGAGAGAGAGAAACCGAGCACGTAAATGAGCGTGTCAATAACACGCGAAGAAAGAATACAAGAGTAAGAAGAGTTGTGTTTGTACGGTATATGTATGGTGGTACGGTCCGCACGGTTTGGTATGGTGGAGCATGCGCACGCGAAAGAGACGACGCATTACACAGCTCAGCGGGATTGACAAAGACACAGGGACGAAAGAAGACCAACCAAAGAGTCGAGGGTAGGAGACAGGCGACTGGAGTGACGAACGAAAAGCAACTACTCGAGTTAATGCGATTTTCTCAGTCCAGTTTGTGCGTTCAGAGTGTTCACTGAGCTTTGCCCAGCCGTTTCAACACTAGTTTTACTTGGTCGCTAACCCTCCTCATCCTTTACTGAAAACGTGATTATTATTGGAATTGTGTTTTGACGACTAATAAATGACTTCTGTGAAGTGATTCAGCCTATGCAACGGTGCGTGTCGCGAAAACACTTTGAATCTTTGACAATTTACAATCACTTTTCAGCGGCGACCTAACTCTGTGCGGTTGACTCGCTCCATCAAGCACGTTTCTTTAACGCGATACTGCTCTTCGTCTAAACACTCATAAATAATTATAAAAATTATAGAAAAGCATAAATTAGTTATTAATATTTCTGGAGTATTGGACTAAAACAAAATTTTGTTTTTAAGGAACGTAAATTACTGTACCGTAGCTATGTAAATATTCGATACTTGCTTTTTCATTTGATTTTATGTGATAATTATAATAGCTTGAATAACAAGAGATCAGAGTTTAGGTAACCTTGCCGAGCTGTATTCATGGAATAGGAATTTCTTTAACGAGTTGGTATTGGGTTCAATGTCACAGTAGCAGAATTTTTGACTTGTGGTATATACGTGTATACGAGTTTTATGCGTAATCCACAACACTAATGCAGTTAGAAATAAAGAAGCTACCAAGAATAGTTATATCGCCTTTGTTCAATACAACAATGACATACAACAGAAAAACTGCAAAAAGGATCTTTTTTATCATGCCTCCCTAAGCTTCATAAACATACGTTGGTATTAAATTTCGTTCTTTCCTATCAGAGCATTCAGGGTATCAAAACCACTGAAAACAAATTCTTCCATGTGCATATCTTGAGCATACGAAATATTATATTACTCAGTTTATCGTTTTAAACACTAAAACGTAAATACGATTGGAGATCAGAATTATATAACAGAAAGTTTCATGAGAAATTCATCATGTTATCTGTAGCCCGTACTTTGCTTCGTTTTTTTACTTTTAATAATTCATTATTGAGACTGGAAAAACAAACCGCTTTAGTTCGAAGAATTCTAGGACATTTATAAAAATATTACTTTTTTAGAATTTCACTGTGCATCAACTTTATAATATAATTTTTGAGCGACAAGCGTAGACCTGAAAAAACGCGAGAGGCTAAATAAAGTGTCGAACGTTGGTAGGTACGACTTGTCGATAATCAGTGATTGCGTTGGTACATGTAGACGAGTTCAATTGCAGTACGAATAAATAATTCAGAGAAAAATCGTGCTTGATGTGCGAGGAGTAGCCTTGAGATAAAGATATGTAAAATAATAATTAAAATTCCAATAAATCGATTCCACAGAGTGACGTTGAAACAATTGGGAAACAGTAACGAGAGTTGAGAAAAATGCAGCAGGTTTTATTGCTGTGTTTGCTGTGCCTATCAGCAGTATGGACAAAATCAACCTCTATATATGACAGTATGTCAAGCGTGGACATGCTGAGGCACAAATTGATGCAGTTGGAGAATCAGCTTACAAGGGAGCTATCGAGTCCAAAATGGATCAATGTCGACGAGCGAGAAGCGTTTCTTTACATCATAAAAACCTACAAAAATTTCGGCAACGAAATAGAACAAGAGTTTCCGAATAATCGCGAGCAATATTTGGACGTTTTAAACTCCCTATGGTTATGGGCGAGAACGCAATCTGATATGAGAGGCGTAGATGGCTTGTATATGGTGTTTCGACAAATGCAACGAGAAATCGTCGACAAGGGTTCACCGGTCAACGTGAAACAGTTGACTAACTTTGCCAATACAATTTTGCATGACTCTGCAGCATCTATTCCCTTAGCCCTAGATCGTATACAAGAATTCGTAGCCGATCAAAAACTATTCGTTTTTGCTTATAAGGTACAGTGGTCTGAAAAAAAGGTTTTTTCAAATAGGGTAAATTTTCTGAGAGGAAAAGCAAGAGAGTCTCTACATTAACCTTAATTCTGTTTCCTTGTTTATAATTTCACTTGCAACTTTGTAGAGCAGAAAATCATTGAGGAATACATTATTGTATATTTAAGTAGGAAGATTAGTGTGTGATACGGGATGACTAACACTAAAATGTTCTATTAACGTTTATGCACAGGAAGCCGCTGCACGTATCTGTAACAATCGTCAATCTCCTCAGCAATTACTCTACAACTTGTACACTACGGTAGCACTATCGGAAATTAAGGGTTTTGCCATGATACAATTTTCATATGTTTTGTTGCGGGTCTACAATTCAAGTGAGTAAATTCACAACTTCATTCTATTACTTATATTCAATATATTCATTTGGAATCAAATCTTTAAAACAGCAATAGAATGCTTAGTTTGATTATTCTTTAGAGATACTTAAGTTTTGATGTTTTAGGTCTGGACTTTACCGAGGAAATGGAGCAACTTAAGGAAGAATATTACTCTAGGACGTCGGAAACAATCAGAGCAGTGAAAACTGCTATGGCATTTGCACCTCGTGATATGTATCTTTGCAACCCAAATAAACACAAGCCAGGTACATCAATCTCTTGTTAATGGTTTAGCAGTGCATATGCCATTGATGCCGCACTCCTAATAAATTAATTATATTAATATTTTAGATGAAACTTACACCGAACTGAAACAACTGTTTCAAGGATATATCGTTAATGAGGTCGATATGAACAGCGACTCAACGTGTAGACAAAACTGCGCCTATTACAGTTATGCGAAAGTTTATGGCTGCTACAAAAATCAGTTTTGTTCTCAACAGCGTAGGTGCAATGGAAAATTGGTCAATTGCGAATATGTCGACTCTGACATGTGGGTTTGCCCGTCTGTAAGTTCACTTTCTAATGGATTAGAGCAACAAATGCAAAAAACCTCTTTTCAAAGTAATCTCCCAAAACCAAAAATTTATTTTTTGATGTTGTTTTCCATTTATATTAGGATAGAAACTCAAATCGACGATACGAATACATCACTTACGAAGATGGACGTCAATTTGGGCAACAAAACACTTGTCCAAGACTGACCAAAGTGGACAGTTGGTGGCGTTGGCTTTTCTGGCACTGCAGCTATTGTTTCTGCTATTGTGATGATCATAACAAAAATTCCGATAGATACGTTAATTTGCGAAATGTTACATCAGATATAGAAAATAACAGGTATAAAAATAGACATTTTGTGTATAAACGAATAATGCTTGATCAATATCTTTTACAGAGTTGTAACAGGTATCAAATTTACGAAAAACAAGCAAATTATTCACATTCAAATACAAGAAGGAGAATTACAGCCACGTGCCAACATCAACGCTTCAACGATTGAATGGAAACCAGTAGATGACTACTCTATTTTTGATGAGCATATTATGAATACTGTAGATTACCATACATTGTCTTGGGAAAAGCGTGCAATAGATATGGACGATTTAACCTATGGCGATGACCATGTACTCACGGGTAAGATCATTCATACTTAAAATGATTTTGAGGGTTATAATAAAACCATTAAATTTATCAAAGGTGCAAGATTTCGAGTAGTCGGTACAAGATTAAATTTGGAAATACGGGTAACACCATTCAATTTTACCACTGGTCAGCTATTTCCAGAGAAAAGTGTTTGGCACAGCAATGATATCACAGAAAGGTAAGTTACTTGCTTGAAACATTTTCATAAGAGAAGATATAAATAGACGATCAATGCGAGTTTTTTTTTCAATAGGAGCGAGCTGCAATTAAAGAATGCAGATATTCCAATTAGAACATTGTTAGATGCCGAACCTGACTCCTTAGCTAATCAATACTTGAATTTCGCTGCAAGTGATCGTGAGAAAGATGCAGCGCAAAGTACAATACCATTTATAGATCTGCAGGCAGTCGCACCAAAACCACCTACTGCTCTTTCTGGGGCTGGTGTTTATCACAAAGGATCAAAGGGATCTGGCGGCTTTGTTGCTTTAAAATTGATCACATTTAATTATGAACCACATTTGCAAGCTGACGTACCGCCTATTCGGCCAATTATATCTGAATCCCCCAACGAAATACAAGCCGTTTAAACCTTTTTTTATCTTTTACTTCAGTTTAAATGAAATATTTTTTCTTTGCCTAATAAAATTATTTTATAATTAATTGCGATCAAACTTATAAATAAAAGTCTCGTATTATTTTATCGTTAAAAAAATTGACGTAATTTTAAAATGTAAGTTTTAAATTAATAGCAGTAATTCTGTGATCCACTATCTCCCTTAAGTAGCAAATTTATAATAAGAAAAAAGAAAATGCCTATATGTATATACATATATCTATAAACTTTGTATAATAAATAACAAAATATTGATAAGACTTTTGAATAAAAAATGTCTACATAAAAACTGAAGGTAATTCGTAAAAGAAATATCATCTTAACATTCATCAAATATTCAGTAGATCCGACTTACCTGAACTCGTAGTGGATGCATCATCAATAAGTGGAGTAAATCATTGGGAGGTAACAAATCTTCTAGCGTTACTCCTTGATTTCTTACCGCTTGGCACATGAAGACTGCAAAATATCTATGAAGCGGAAGATGAAAAGACACTTGCTGGCTGTCGTTCTGCAAAGTAATCAAACGATCAGAAATATGAACTTACCGTCGTAAAATAATTTCTAAAATCTTTAACAAAAAAAAAGACTTACAACATTTGGATGAGTATAGTTAACAGCGTCCAACCAATCTTGTAAAGCAGTCGAACAAAATGAAAGAACTCTTTGACTGAGTACTGCATTCTCAGGTCCATGAAGATGGGAAACCAATGCCCACATAGGATAAGCACTAGCTTCTAATTCAGCACTAAACGCCGCATAATATGTATTGGGCTCAAATTCGATGTGTTGATTTAACTCTCTTTGATTCACGTTCATACCTTAAATGCCATAACAATTTTGTATAGGTTCATTGAAAACTTTTATTAATGTTTAAGAAACTATTTGATACGACATGTCTAAGACAAATGCTAATGTTACCTTGAAACATTGAAAGGAAATCAAACCACATCTCTAGGAGTGAATCATCACTCATAAATCGTACAGCAACTGGTTTGTGTGAAAGAACATTGTTTAAATCAGAAACAAGTGGCCAATAGCAATGCTCTTTCATCACTTGTCGTCCGCAATCAACAACATAATGAAAATTTTTATCTGGATCTAATGGAATGTGTTAAACATAAACGTTTTTCAATAAGCAATTAAAAGTTTAGCAAAATATAAATTGATTCATAGAGTTACATACCATGAAGCGTATTTTGTATCAAAATTTTGCCCATCATATATTTTAAACTAATAACCATGACATGTAGCAACTTTAACTGATCTACCATCTTCATGGCCAAAGCTTCATTGCTAAATAATTGAACGCTAACGTGAACAACTCTGTTACTCAAAGTATCTGGATCTGTAGATCTTTCAAGCATCATTGAGATTCTACTATAGTGCAGTACAAACGCGCGGGTTAATGCTTCTTTATAAAGAGGGTCAGGCAACATATTTAGCAAAAAACACACTAATTTTTGTGGGAATTCATAAGCTACAGTCCAAAACATTAATTCTTCTAAGAACGTTTTATGCTCCAAATGTTCTTGCAGTGAAGCACATTCTATAGAAACAAATCATAAAATGAAATAAGATAATTATTCTTTGAATTGCGCAATTAACAAACATACCTTTGTATTCATCTGGTGGCTCAGGATTTGGCAAAGATTTTACTGCATTTTGATAAATTCTATTACTGTCTTGGCAATAGTTATCATATTCGGATTGCCCAGTTGATACAGAAGGATCCATTAAACTACGATATTTTTGTGGATTAGTAAGAGCTGATGTCATGACATGTCTCATTAGTGCACCCATATTATTTAAATCCAAAAGCATAGTTAAATATTCATCTGCTCCCTGTATAGCCAGTTTATAGCTGGGTACCCCAGTTTTACTGCAAGTGTAAATTATTTTTATATATGTCAGTTATTTTACTTTTATGAAACAATGCAACAGTTAAATTTTTACTCAAATATTTTGGCTAAAAATTTACCAATGTTCTCTTAAGTGTTGTATAAGCCTAAGAATTATTCTAGGCATCATAGCTTCAGCTACACACATTAAATCAGATGGAGCAACAGTCTTATTGACAGCAACCTTTGGCCCGTGTCTATCACAAAATCTAAATTACAGAGTAAGTGATATAAATATATACAGTAAATAATTATTAACTTAATTTGAAGCTCTACATACCCTGTTTCTTTCATAACAGATGTATCACCACAGTCACAAGCACCACCAGCTTGACTTAAGAACATATTGAAATCATGATGATGGTGGTTGCCTCTTTTAAAACATTCCGTGCATAATGACATGCAAGGTGATATCCCACATGTCCGACATCTATATGCCACAAAATTTGGAGTCCACACCAAGCCACAAGTTGTTGCATTATCATAGATTCTTGCTATAAAGGATAAGGTTTCTCAAACTTTAGATTTTTGAAAAAGGTAGTTGCACAATCAACAATATTATAAACATACTACTAACCTGTTTTTCCAAAATCATAAGGCGTTCTACCACCAGCCATTAACCATGATAACCAATCGATTGTCTCCCAGTCATCAATAGCATTACTGGGGTTTAAAAGAATATCTAATAACTCATTAAGAGCATTTTGATTTCCACCAGTGGGATTGCTGCATTGGGCATGGATGTACTCAGCTGCACCCATTTTGCCCTTAGCCAGCAACACTTCTGCCGATGTACTAGAGGTCGAGGCCATCGTGTACAATCTATCTATACGGCGAGGGAACAATCTTTGTAGAGATTTGTTCCGATCGCCTTTGGAAAATTGTGGATTTATGATGCGGAAGGGGGTAGTCGGAATCAAAATGAAAAAGCAAAGAGCTCGAGACCGAGAGCCTCAATAACAGTTTTTAGGCTGGACGAGCTCGACAGGTGGGTGGTTTATCAATATTCCGTAAATAGAATCTTTTGTCAAACTGCTTGTTGGCAAATTTTTGAAGGAAAAACCAAATAAAGGTGGCCCGCGGACCAGAAAATACCCAACAAATTCCATATCAAATAGCTTCTCTCGTTCGCTCTGCTGTCTTCATCGTCAATTCTGACAGCATGACGAAACTTATCCAGCAGAATCTTACTCCGTTCGCCAGTAAGCCACGCAATCAACTCTTAATTTATCCTACAGCAGATTTTCCGATTCCTTGATTTTCCGTTACTCTGACTTTAATTGCAGTTCAATTGGAATAAAAACATTTACGGAACACGAAAACTGGCCTGGCCAATACCACCACTACTTACTGCACTTACACCTTATACACCTTTAACATTAACTATCAATTGACTGGCCTGCCTGCTCGACCAATTTACCACAGTTCGTTTCTCATTATACACACAGAACTCAGAAGTGCTCAGAAGCACTCAGAAGTAGCTGGCTGCGGAACACGTTTACGTCCTTTCTGTTCGCCGTCGTCGCAACCCGATTCGCTCCTGCCTTCTTCCTCTTTTCTCTTTATTCTCCTCCTTCAAATCTTCCTATTTTACCGACGAAATACCTTCCCTCTCAAGTAGTCAAGTCGCTCAAGTCTCTGAAGTAGTCTGAACTAGTCTGAAGTCTCTCTCCTACTCATAGTTCGGCACAACGCCGCCAAGTGGCTAGCTCGCGTAGCGAGAGCGCCGTTATGGCTCTATTTCTCAACCGATTTCAATATTTTTGAGCTAGTTGGAATCAGTTGGAATCGTTAGCTCTGGCACCTTGTCATAAAGAAGCCCGATTTTCCGATTTGTTTTGCGTTTAACTATTATTCATGCAAATTTAAAAAAAAAATTCTTTTTTCGTTTTTTTGGAAAATACGGCTTTATTATGACAAGGTGCGCACGAGTCCTTACTTAACGATTCCAAGAAGCCCAAAAACATTGAAAACGGACAAAAAACAATGCTAAACAATTGTCCCTCGTTTTTCGCTCCCTAATGTTGGTAATAAAAGGCTTGAGAAAAAATTGTTCTATACTCTAGGAGTATTTTGTTTTTGAGTTGGTAATTTATAAAACTTCAAACAGTTCCAGAAATGTAGGAAAGGAAACTAGGGAACTCTCTTTTGATGGGTGATACGCAAAGCGTGTTGTCGCTGGAATAAACAAATTATAAATCGCAGGTAATCTTTGAAATGTCCAGCCATCCAGTGATAATATATAATTAAAACCATCTACCTTGTTGTATTTGATATATTTTAAATAATATTGTATGATCAATATCTAGTGTTTGTTAAATAGGGAACGATGATAGTGCCCGGTGTATAAATACTGTTTTTTGTGTTTGTGTTTACTTGTTAAATTAATTAAAATGAAAATTTAAATGTTTGTAATAGTTTTGAAGTTTCAATTGAATTATTGCTTTATTTATGTCTTCATTATTTAAATCAAATGCTTTTTTATAGATGTTGGAGGTTATGATATAATGTCAAATTGCTCTATGAATTCAAATTTTGGATAATGATTAATATATCATAAATTAATTGGTTATACGTTTTTTGTTCTAGCCATGGTGCGTATGAATGTGCTTAGCGATGCTTTAAAAACTGTGAACAATGCTGAAAAGCGTGGAAAAAGGCAAGTCCTCTTGCGTCCATGCTCTAAAGTTATTATCAAATTCTTGACAGTAATGATGAAACATGGTATGTATTTATTGACTAGTACTACTAGTTGCAGTTAATATTTGCTAAATAATGCTTATTTTTCAGGTTACATTGGGGAATTTGAAATTGTTGATGACCATCGAAGTGGTAAAATTGTTGTAAATCTGACAGGGAGATTAAACAAATGTGGTGTCATTTCCCCAAGATTTGATGTACCAATTAACGATATTGAAAAATGGACAAACAACCTTTTGCCTTCGCGTCAATTTGGGTGAGCAATTGAAAGATACTAAATTGATTCTGGATATTAGAAGCATCTAACCTATCAGCAAAATTTAATATAAATTATGAATATAGGTACGTCGTGTTAACGACAAGTGGAGGTATTATGGATCATGAAGAAGCAAGAAGGAAACATCTCGGAGGCAAAATCCTTGGATTCTTCTTCTAAGTTTTGTTAATTTAAATAAAAAAAATTGTATGAAAACATATTGAAAAATATCTTCCTTTTGCATTTATTACCTATTTATAGTTTAAAAAGGACGCTCTTCTGGTACTAACAAATAAAGCAATTCTCTAAGTTTTTTTTATTGAAAGATAAAGTGGGACTGGTCAATATACGGTGACGTAATAATTGGGAGTTTGGGACTTTGGGAGGAAGTTATCGATTGTGCTGCTGAGTTGTTAAACTGTGGAACCTAGAAAATCGACAAATGAAATTTGTCGAAGAGTTGAGATGCTTACGAGTAGATGTCCTTCCATGTTGGAAAACTACAGATATACTGTGCTTGTTGTGATTGGCTGGCTTGGAATGAAGCCCGTAGGTTGGGACATGCGCAGTAGATCAAGTTTTACTCAACACGCCTTAGCTCGTGGCTGTTCGCGCGAACCACCGTCAACCGTGCTTGTATCGGATAGTGAACGTGAACGACCGTTCGGTTTACAATAGTCGTGCGACTACTAGTGGAAACAACAAAGTTGTTTATCATATTTTAACTGTCATCAAACTTATTATTTTCACAACTGTTGTCATAAAACAGTTTTGTATATATTTTCGAAATACCGCGGCATTTAGTTGATTTTAGTCCGAAAAGAACAATTTAGTCAACGGTGTTGCCAGGTGTTACCAGGTGAATGCGACCGTTTTACCTGGGGACTACCATAAAGAAACCTTTTCCTTGCGTCGTATATAAGTGTTCCATATTTATTTTCGATATTTCTTCAACAATGAAAATTTTCATTCAGTATAAGTAAAGATAATCGACGCGCGTTAAAAAAACTGCATGAAGGTAATTTCTCTACCTGAAATTGTATTGTTTGTAGAAAAAAATTGGAGCGTTCACTCAATATTGTGTTGACTTCATCTGAAATAGTATCGATAACGATTGCTATTATCTTGTGTTCAACAGTTTGTTAATAAAGTGAATTACAAGTGTTCTTTTCAATTAATTCGTCCATTTCAAACTTGAAAGGTTTCCTCATGCTGAAATAACGAAGACAACTGACGCTACTCAATATATAAGTCTACAACTGTAAAACGGAAGCATTAGTGAGCAATTTTTATAATGGATTGGTGTAGTGCAAAAACGAAATAAGAAAATATTTGAATTTCATGGGAATAAAGTTACAAAAAATATGTTTGTTGGAGAGATGGTGGTCGAGGTTGACTTGTCGTGTCGATTGTAAGTGGAGTTTAAGCGTTTGTGAGAAAGAATGCTGAAGAGTAGTTGATCGAGACTTTTATCTTTACAGGGATAAACATGGTTAGAAATGCATTTTAAGGAGAAGTTTTGATAAGGGTTGATTAAAATGCGGAGGGCGTTTAACATTGGTGGCCCATTGCTTCAATAACTGCTGTATAGCTTAGTGTTCAGAGACTGGGAAAGAGTATTAACGAAGTGTAGTGTCCGACGCAGTGTATTGCTGGATCCTTTTCTCTCCAAGGATAATATGGAGTCGAAAACAAGAAACCGCCTGAAATACTGCCTACCCAACATCGGCTCCAGCGCTTTCAGAATTCTCTTTGGCGCTATTTGTTTCATATGGATTGCCAGTAGCGCTTGCGCCGCCCGTAAGTTTTTCAAATTTTATATTCTAATAATTTATAAAAATTTGTGCAGACTAGTCTCCCTGGAGAAAACTGTACTAGTTAAAGATAATTAACTAATGCACTTTTCTAACGCCATACGTTATATCATAAACATGTTATAAGTTTCGTGTGGGAACGAACGTCAGGATATGCATTCTTCCAAATTAGTAATATGCATACTATGCATGTAGTATGAATACTAACTTTTCTATATAAAAATATGTCTTAGTTACAAAAAGCCTGCAGGCTATATTCGCCGGTTATGCAACATTTTGAAATTGTCTTCGATATTAATTAAGTGCTTCTTTTTAATGCGCATGTCCCAACAATTTTTTATTCATTACTTTGTCTGCTTTGTTTACGTAAGTTTTTCTCTCAGTTTCTTCGAATCAAGAAATTTGAAACTAAGTTTATGCCAAATCAGAAAGACCTTAGGATCAACAAAATTTATTTTAAAAAATGAAAAAGATGTGTGTTGGCTGTAATCAAAGATTCGATTCACTTTTTAGCACTTTTACCCCCTAATCAACATTGAAACCAAAATTGTTTTTTTAATAGACAGATTTTTAGACGAATCAAGATTTTCTAAGAAGTAGGGATTACAATGTCGACTATACAGAATTTCTCCATTGACATCTTTTTCTATAGTAAGCTCGCATGACTGGAAAGGTTACTCACGCAATTTTTAAGTTAGGAGTAAACAATCACTTTTCTTTGATTAGTTATAAATACAATTATAATAGTACATAGAATATTTTTGATATACCAATTTTTGTAAAAAAATGGCGCTATTTGGAAAAAAATACCTAATAATCCAAAAAATATTGCCAGAAAATGATTTCTCACAAAAGACCTGTGTAACATAATGAAAAAGTCCCAACGTACCTCTATAAAAAAGCAATTTTAAATATGCAATTAAAATTTGAAATGAATCGGTCCAGATTGGTTTACTTTGTGTTTCCGGTTGATTTAAATAATGCTGTTTTGACAAAAACCTATGTAAACACATCACAGAGTGCTGTACTGCACTATACCTATATAGTTCCTACGACATAATTCGCGACAATCGAGTATTTAACAATTTTATCCGTCCATAAATTTTTGCTATACATATAATTTTTCAAGTGATAAATTATTTTTTAAGTAAAGAAAAGATTTTTTCAAAATTCTACAGTGATCTAACCCCTGAATCTATATTCCCTTATATATAGAATACTATTGATAGACTCACGGAGTTTTATAATATTAGCGAAATTATTAGAATCGCATAACAATCGTTACTCCAACTACAGAAATATAAGCAAATAAGGATCCTTGGTGAAAACAAACAAGTATCTTCGGCTGGTAGATTTAAACGTAGTAAGAAATCTGCGATTCCCTCTCATCGGTATGACACCTAACTTAGGCTAAGTCTAATTGAGGTTTATTGCGACTTTAATCAGGCCAATCGTAGGAACGAAGTTAAGCGTTTGACCCCTATCTTTCTTTCTCCCCTTCTCTGTCTGTCTCTCTCCGTCTTTCTCTGCTCAATTAGGAGAGATATTGCAACAGCAGCACGTGCCGCATACGCCACCGCCCGATTGTCAGATTCAACACAGTGGGACAGATAAGGGCAATGTTTTATTTTTAATACCGTATTATCCGTTATCCTTATCTCACAGGATACCATAATCATTGTGCGTCATCCCACTATCATTGACTTCCATTAGATAAGCCATTAAAATACCCTGATGAAACGAGATAATCGCGATATTTCACTTGATCCCATAAAATACTCGACTAAATAAACAAAACTAAGGGAAAGCAATCAAACCACCATAAGTACAATTTGCTCTAATGCTATCATACTATATATTACGCTTCTAATTGAATAAAACGATAAAAAAATACATACAGGGTGTCCCTTTTGTTATGTCAAAATGTATGAATTTGAAAAGTATGAAATATTCTAAGAAAAAAATTACTATTCCATTTTTAAATTCGATCCCTAACAAAAAAGTTATTAACGATTAAAGATCGCTCGACGTTGATGCTCGATCGCCGATAAAACAGCAATTGTTTGAATATTTGTGCAAAATCAAATTTTTTGATAAAAACGAATAAGTTTTTCTCTTATCGGGAAGGGTTTACTTTGTTCAGAGAGGAAGAGACGAGTCGTAAAAATATTGAATCGACGATAAAGTAGTAAATAGTTGGAGGGAGGATACAGTTAGCACACACGTGAGAAGTCTGACGACGTTCGAAGCGTGTCGGTGAATCCCCCTTTGATAAGTTTTACGCACCGTTGCTCATTATGTGACTCTACATTATTATGGTTTTGCTGATCATATCCATCAATTTATACAATGATCCCCTCCTACAAATTCCAAGCCCGCATATATTTCCTTCTGATCCTATATTGATGTTTATTGAAGCTTCTGCGTTTCATTAACACTCTTACCGATACTTTCGGTGCTTTCCATCATATTTTTATCACAAAAATCGATGTTACAGTGAAGATAATTACAGATACAAAAGTTCCAATATAATTGGATTGATAATAATAAAATTCTATCAATTACTATATTCTAGGGGGAGTGAGTAAGGCTATTACTCACATTATTGAATTAAATGTTTTGTTGAATGTCACGTATAGAATTTATAGAATTTCCAAGTTAATTGAAGTTGGTTTTTACTCCTTTTTATTTTATTACATGATAATACTTATATTTGTAATTTTTGTTTCGTTTTCATGGATATTTCTTTCTGCATGATTGATATATTTCTTTTTACTCTTCGTTTAAGTAGACACTGTGAAAATGCAGAAAGTATAGAAAGTACGACTGATGCAAACAAACTCGTATATATAGTCTGGATGAAATCTGCTGGAAAAGGAGATACTAAAACGTGAAGCAGCGGATAGAACGCTGACGAAACAGAAACTCTTGACAATATAGACACGTGTGTATATTTCTCAGAGAAAAAAATGTGTGATAGAGCGTCAGCTCGAACCAAATAACAATCAGAATTAGTTCTACCTCCAATAATAATAATAACGATAATTTAATGTAATGCTTGTATATATTAAAGACGTAGTTTGGTTTAATATTGTAAGTATCCGATGATTCTTGCGTGTTAGAAGAACGCTGACAAAATGAGAGTTTTTAACAAGGTAGACACGTGTATATTGACATAAAAAAAACTGTATACTATAGCGTCAGCAAGAACCTTTCTACAATACAGTAGGTAGGTAGGGTGGCTATATAAGGGAGGCAAGAAGCTTCATTAAGAATAACAGTTCGATAAAGTCGTAAGATGCTATTATATTCGAAACTTGGTCTTGTTTAATATTATAATTTTGTAAGAATTCGACTTTGACGATAGAAATAGAGTCTGCATATTAGCTATAAAGTGTAATATATCGGATGAAGCTCGTGTATTGGAAGAACGCTGACAAAATGGGAGCTCTTGACAGGGTAGGCACGTGTATAGGTAGGAGAAAAGGTGTATGATAGCGTCAGCGAGAAACGAGAAACAAGGAGGAAGGGAGGGGGGGGGGGGGGGGAGAACATGCCCCACCAGAGCTTCAATAGGTATATATACTATAAGAGGCCCTCGCTTCCTCCTCGAAATCCCCCCTGCCCCCTTGCCCTTCCCTCTCCACGTTCACTTATTGGCCTCAGCCCATTTTTCTCTCTCTCTCTCTCTCTTCTTCCTCTAATTCTCACTGTACCCTTCGCCCAATTTCTTCCATTTCTCAGCTTCAATTCATATTACGTTGAGATCCCAAATTGCAATTCTACCTCTGTAACCGAATTTAATGGTAATTAATCAAATGGAGTTTCTATAAATGATTCATTTGCTCTCAACTTTGTTCCTCTCTAAAGTTTTGTATTTTTCCATTCCCAATGCATATGAATGTACTATTATTATCTTATACAGCAAATTTCTATCGCATTAAACTCTTAAACTGCAAATTTTCTCCTGTAAACAAATTTAATATTAATAAATCAAACCAGATTCCTAAAAATGATGAATTTCCTTGAAAAATTATTGTTTAAAAAATTCTTTTATTTATCCACATTCACTGCATATTAATTTTATTTATGCAGTAATAATGCCCATGCCAAGTGCATATAAAAAACCATCACCAAGACATTGCTACCTTATACGGCAAATTTCTATTGCATAAAATTCCTCAAGTGCAATAATATACAGTTATAAAATTAGATGAGCAGCATTATTAAGAAAAGTACTAAAATTTAAAGCAGGTGAATCGTGGAATGAAGGCATAAAGCTATACCGAGGCTCAAGAGATTGGAATGGAATGGGATGGCTAGGCAATTATTGAGCACTGTGGAAATCAGTGTGAAAGGTTCTTCAAGTATATATATATATATATATATATATATATATATATATATACATAGAAGGCAGTATAGACGTAGGAATTCCTAGAGATGATCCTTTTCCTGTCGACGTTGCTCTCGCCGACGGCGTCCCCGGCTGCTTGCCAGCCTACCGCCCGTTTCAAGTATACGTACGTGCATGGTTCATTCTGAAGATTCTCCCCTCTCTAAACCGGATGTGCTCCCCTCCATCAACTTATACCTTTTATTCTAGAACCGCATCATCTTCATTATCGTCATCTTCCTTTGCCACTTTAGCCGCCACTGGCTTTTCATACTGCTCCCCTCCCTTTTTTTTTTTTCATTTTTTTTTACCCCAGGAAATCCTTTCGTCCCACACGTCCTTCGTCACGCATTGGCGAAATTTTCACCAGGCTTTCGTGTATCGCTCGTTTCTTTATGGATGCAAGTACAAACATTGTATCGCAAGTGTTTACTTTTGGTAATAAAGATTACTTCTTTCACTTTGATGAAGTACATTATCTTATTCAAAAACTCTAACATTTTTCTCAACTCTTGATACGATTTATTTACTTTGGAAAGTATGAAGAGGAAGAGTTTGAAAAAATTATTGTTTACGATCTCTGATCCAATTATGCAAAACAGATGCAACGCGAGATCTTATTTTTCATATTTGAGATGAAGATGATCATTTAGCAATTAATTTGGTTGATTTTTTAGAACACAATTAGGTTTGTAATGTAATTTTTGTGGTAATCTGCAAAAAGAAATGCGATATCAGATTATTTTTTTATCGTGTAATCATTTGAGAATTGTAAGAACAAATTGTCATTGTAATTTTATATCGCCCGAGTAATTGAGCAGAGTGGAACAGCGATAAACGATAATGAATCATTAAGAATTCATTAGTCGTAATGAAAAGAAGAAAGAAAAGTATTGATAATTATGCGGTATAAAGCAAGACCGTTGAAAACGAAAAATTGCAACGAGTTATATGATTTGAGACATGGCACTACAGTCTGGCCTTTATTCCGAGCAGTTTTCAAGTGAGAAGGGTAGAAAAGGTGACTGTCCCGCAAATGAAGTGGACGTTTAAGAGAATTCTTCGAAGAGCTCTTAAAAAAAAAGGAAAGAAGAAAGACTGTTGTTTGACTATTGTAGTGGTGTGTTCTGGTAATATTTAACCAAAAACATAAAAAGCCGCAAACTTTTTCTCTTTTTTTGTCTTGCGCATTATTTTTTGCAATAAAAACATGTAATTAATAAACTATAAATTGTTACAAATAAGTTTCCACTAAGATATATATTTATCTGGTATTAAATCTTTAAAAAGGAGTAATCAGTATTCTTTCAAGTTATTGTATACAGTTGTAGTGAAATTGGGAGTGAAAAAGGTGACCGTTTGGTGAATGAAAGAGGACGTACAAGAGAATTCCTCGAAGAGTTCTAAAAAAAAATGAAAGAGGAAATAAGACTGTTTGAGTCTCGGTTTGAGTATTATAGTGTAGTGTTCTGGTTTAACCAAAAACATAAAATAGCCACAAACTGTTTCTTCCCTTTTTGTCTTGTATACAGCTATTTCTGGCAATAAAAGGATTAATTGACAAACCAAAACTTGTTACAAATGATAGCTTCGATTGAAAAAATATTTATTTAGTATAAATCTTGAAAAATAGATGGTGAGAACTTTTAAGTCATTATTTAAAGTTTTGATGAGATTAGGAGAAAAAGGAAACCGTATGGTGAACGAAGAGGACGTACAAGACTTTAAAAAAAAAAGAGAAGAAGAAAAACGTCTGACTATTAATTCTATACCAACTGCTCTACTGATATTTAACAAAAAAAAAACTAACCACGAACTGTTTCTTTCTCTCTTTCCCACACGCTACTTCTAGCAGTAAAAAAAAAACTACAGATAAATTAGCTTTTCTACCAATGAAATACTATATCTGGAGAAGACACTTTAATGAAAGAACAAGGCTCGATAAAAAAGTAAACATCTGTTAAAAACGTAAACAATAGGGAGTGAGGATTTCCAAGTGATTGTTGATAATTTTGGTGAAATTGGGAGTGAGAGAAAGGTGACTGCTTGGTATAAACGAAGTGGACGTTTAAGAGAGGATTCCCTGTGGAGCTTTTGACTCTCTTTTTGTGAAGGACGATGGTAGAGGGGGGGGGGGGTGGGGGGTTCTTCTCTAAGTTGAAGGAAGATGAAACGAGAGACGAGAAGGAGACAAACGTTTGATAGAACACAGGCGAGGGACGAGACTGGTTCGTCCCTGTCCCTTTGCTCGGCTGTGCTGTATTGTTTCTTAAGGAGGAGGAGGAGGAGGAGGGGGGGGGGGAGTGTGGCGTGTAGAAAAGGAAGAGAAGAGAGAGGAGAGAGAAGGAGGGAAACATTTGATAAGACACAGCAAGAGAAGAGATTGGTCCGTCCCTGTCCCTTTGCGCTTCGGTGTACCCTGCTGTTTCTTATGGAGAGGTGGTGAAGAGGGGAGGGGGGGGGGGGGTAGGGAAGGATGAAACGAGAGAACGGTCGCCGAAGGAAAGAGGCAAGAGAGTACGGGAGTGGGACTGGGGTCCGTCCCTTTCCCTTTGCCTGGCGTGCTGTGCGCTGTCTCTTGGTCTCTCGGAGTCTTGGTAGCCGGTGCGGAGGCCACTGACCGCCCCTGGCAAGGCTTTCGCGTCTTCTTCTCTTTCTTCTTCATCTTCTTCGTCTTCGTCTTCGTCTTTTTCCATTTTCTTCCTCTCCGTTTACACCACACACTTACACAAATCACTTCACTTTCACAAACTCCTCACGTAACCCCACGTACATTTACACCTATGTTTCTACCAGTGCTTTTAAATTACTAATTTTATGTGTACGCTCTCTCGTATGCCTATTTTTATTCAAATTTCTCTTTAAGAATGTATGTAAGCGACTTTTGCTAGGATTAAAAATGCATTACTGCAAGTTTTGTTTTCCTATTTTTTTCTTAACACATATGTTTCATTGATTATTATTGCAGAGGAATTATTTTAATGTTTTTTATTTATCTTTGTAAAGGAACTAATTTAATATTATTTTTTGCTAGGATTTTACACGTGCGTCTTTGTAAGTCCATTCTTATTCAAACGGTATACGGAATTTCAATGCGAATGGCTAAATTGTAAATGTGTGAACTCTTTTTCTGTCTCCCTCCTAATTTAATAGAAAATTTGTTTCGAATAAAATTTAACATTTATGTATCGAAATTATAAAAAATTAGAGTAATTCTTTTTTTTTGTTGATAAAAAAACTTGCTGCAAATATAGATTGTTGCTTTAAATTCTTTTAGCTTTGGATTGAAGTGTGTAAACAGTGAGATTAACGTTGATAGTTGTAGCCGAGTTTACCAACAGGACAGAAATAAATCTTGAAAAATGCAGATGGCTCGTTCAGAGATTGGTTGGTAATTAGGCGTGAAAAAGTAGGAAGTCTCGAGTGTAAATAAAGTCACAGAATGCATTAAGGGATTTCCTGGTTTCGTGTTAAGAAGGATATTTTTGGATTTGAAAAATCTTTAAGGAGCGAAACTCGTAGAGCTTCGTGACTGTTGCACGTGGGGTGACTACGTTCAATGGAATCCTTTGAAGAACAGGCAAGCCTCCTGTTTGTGAAAGTGTGCGTATACGTGCAATCCGGCTAAACAAAATTCTAAGAAATTAACTCTTGCTGGGGACTCGATTGTACAAATACAATCTCTTTTTGCTCAGAATCGAGGAAAATGGCAAGTATGTTCTCATTAAATTGTTATACTTTTTAGGCCATATATCAACAAAACTATATAGTATATATGTAACAATATTTATATAAAAGTGTTTTTTGCTTAACAAAATTTTAAAGAATCAAGAGACCCTTTAGTATTTCCAGGGTCAGTGCTACACGCACGCATATATACATAAACGTCGATGCACTGTTCTACTCATTTGTATACAACATTAGCTGTTATAAAAGTACTCTGTTGTTTAAATACAATCAATTGGCTTGAAATTGGTGAAAACTTTAAATTTGTCTACTCTTAATTTTTCCCAAGAAATCCTATATTTAACGATATTTGTAAAAGTTTGCCCCGCTTAATGAAATTCTAGGAAATTAGGTCTCAGAGAAGGAGAATCAATCGTATAAACACAATTTCCTTGCTTAAAATCAGCGAAGACCTTGGGTTTGTTCTCCTGAAATTTTCTTATATATATTCTTCGCAATCATTTCCGGTACTTGGTACACTCAACTATATTCATAGTGATTATTTTATATCTCGGATGAGAATTTGTTTCGTACGAGTGACAATCGAACAAAGTTCGATAAAATTGGCTCGCACGATCGTGTGGTTCGCGAGGATTCCCAAGCCATATTTTTCAACTCCGATAAGCACTTTGGCACGAATTCAACTCTCAATTTTTCAAGCGGCACAATCGAAAAAATTCACCAGCACTGCGTCATTCGCTATGGGATTCACTAGTGAAGAAATTTGCATGGAAAGCACAGGTAAAGGAAAAAAGTTTGTTCAACCAAAGAGACGTTTTTCACTTTTCTCTCAGACTATGTGCAGCAGCAGCGAACATTTGGCCAACCGGATGCATGAATAGGAGGCATGAACAGATGTGTGTCAGAAAAGACTGGAGCTTAGAAAAAGACGAGGGCCTACCTTCTGGATGCTTTTCACTCGACGAGTTTACACTCTGCAACGTATCAACAATTCAACGACGATGGACTGCATTCTAAACAATCTCAAACGTATAGAGAAAAATCTTACTCGAAAGAAAAGAGAAAAAAATGAGATTAAAGAGTATAGATATAAAGCTACTCGAATTTTCCTTTATTTCACTGGAGTTGAGGAAGAAACTTGTTCAGCCAGTAGTGCATGTGTATAAAAATCTTGCTTCCGCTGGTCATCCCATTAAAGCAGAATGAAAAGTGAAAATGCGAGTGAATGGACTGCTGCGTCCATGCAGTTGGCGTCTTGCGCAATATTCAAGGTCCCTATATTAGTAACGGAAACTCTCAGTTACTCGAGCATGAGGGGAAAAGTTTATTAAAAATGCAAGAAATTTTACCGTCTGTTCTTACTGTCACGTGAGTCACGTTCCAAGCGTTTATCGAACAAACATTTTCATTCTCCTCGATGTCTATGTGTGCCTGTGTGTGCGTGTGTGTGCTGCTTTTCTCGAGATAAAAAGATTTTTATTCAAGTACATTGCGCATCTTTGTAACATACGCGAGTATATAAGAAGGCTGCAAGTACGGAGAAAAAAAGCGAGGTCCGGGTACCGTTATACGATTCGGACGAAAGCTGTTTATGAACCAATTAAGTTGCAAGTGTTTCCTCCATATTTTCTCGAGATAAATCGGTTCTACCTTGTACGGGACCTTGCTTTTAATTTTGTATCTTGAGATTAAGGTCCTCTTAAGGATCAATCGAGAGAAGCTGTTGAATACTATATATTGTATTTGAAGAAAGGCAGGGGAATTGTATCTCGTTGCGAAGTATAAAAATGGAAAGAATGAGGAAAAAGAGCAATTACAGGCAATTAGAGAAGCAGATCAGTCGAAGGTTCTCTTGTTAGCGATAGAACGCAAAAATGTTGGCTACTTCCTGTTGGGTGAGGAATTAACATTGGAACGTTAAACTATTAAGGTGTAATCGACCCGAGTTGAAGTTGAATGGGAGAGAGGTGGGTTCAGGGAAAGAGACAAGGACAAACAGGGTCATGGGAACCTTTGATGAGCACAGTAAAACATAATCACCGTAACTAAATTAAGTCCAGTTACACTCAATGATTTGTCCAATTTTCTGTAAAACGTATATATTACAAAACTGTTTGCCAAAGAAACGAAAGAGTGTTTTGGAAATTTCAGTTGAGAATGAAAATTCGGTGATGCACGAAAGCATAAAAGGGGGGGGGGGGAAGATTAACTGCAGGAAGAATTTAAGTCAAAGGGTAGAGAATATTGGAGGAGAGAAAATGGATGAAAAATCTAATGGGCGAGAGAGTCGCAGAATGGTCGTGGCATCAGGCATGGCGTGTTGGCTGGTCGTGTGCAACGTTACAGCAAGGCTGACCAAGCCTAACCTGACCTAACGACTGGCTAGTCTGGAATCCACGAGAACAGGCAAAGGACTGCAGCAAACCACTCGATTCGCCGAGACCGCGAACTCCTTTAACGTACAAGTTGTTCTCCAATACTCTCGACTCTTTTCCTCTACTTCTTCCTCTTCTTCGCCTATTGATTTTCTCACTTTTTCAACTGCCCCGTGGCATTATCAAAGTATTCTCCTATATATTATACACTCGTATATATAAGTCTCTCTCTTTCGCCCACTGGAACCTTATCCGAACGTGCTCTATCTGGTTACAAGTTAACATTGCTCAGAAGTTGAAAAGAAGCGTGCGAGTAACGGACGACGCGAGCAACTCGAACGTTTGGAAAGTAGAGGTGAACCGAACGCGAAGCGCGCAAGGAGTGGTATTACTAATAGTTTCACGCAAGGTTGCTTTCCACCATACGCTACTCGTTCTTAATCCCTTTTTTTACTTGGCCTTCCCCTTCGGTATTTCCGAACCCATCCCTCCAGTTTAATTCCACTTATTCCCTAATTACAGGCAATAGTTGGTTTTCAACATATACAGGCATTTTCTGCAACGGTTGCACATCGTGTTATTTGACTATATGACACTTGATAATATCATAGTTGAATTAAACGTTAAAACGTTGATTGTCCATTGCTTTTGTAATGTATATAACAATATTCAATATTGGGTACAATTAAATTTGTATTAATTAAGCGTCGAGAGACGCAGTCAATAATGCTACGTTTGATACTTATTGAATGAAATAATGTTATAACAAGTTTTAGTTAGATAACGCATTATCCTCTATACAGAGAAGCAACCTGCATATAGGAGTAATCGATTGATTGGAAGATAGGATCGTTGTAACGTCTCTTATCTTTTCCTATATCGGACCCTGTTTATCGCACGCAATGGTTATACATTCGATCAACTACAAGGTATGTGGGCGATTTTTCACGAATTTTAATCGTAGTTTTATTGAAGCAAACTATATTGTACAATTAATCGAATATAAATTATTGCAATGTAAAATTGTTTTAGCTCGAAGCTCCTCTCAAGCAGTCCATCCTGCGAAAGCCTGTAATTTGCATACAACGTGAAAACCTCTCACGCCTTTTGTATTGTACAGCTCCAACTGTTAAGAGGATCCTCCATCCAGAATAAACGTGCCTAATCGTCAAGGATCAGAAGGAACCTCCGTGCTTCCCGTTCATTCATTCAATACATATAGCACATAAGCCATAAGCTATTTTTATTTCAACTTGATGAAGTATCCAAGAGATCCAGTTGCTACGTGTATTTATATAGAGAGTCGCGGTTTATATAACATCACTATGATGTTTACCAACATAAAGTAGTAATATTGACCTATGGCGTCCAAGGTCATTGATAATTCATAAATAACTCATTAACCTCGATACGTAAAATAGTACATAGATCTACAAAGTATATTCATCAGATATATGATTGATCAATAAATAAGTGTACAATTGTACTGTAATATGAACAAAAATCCAAGAGATTCAATCGCTGTGTATATTTTATATCGTCGTAGTTTGTACAATAAGAATAATATTTATCACTATTGACTGGTAAAATTGACCTGAGACGTCCAAGGTCATTGAAAATGCGCAAATAACTTATTGAATTAGATATGTAAAATTATATATGTAGAAGTGCAAAGAGTATATTCACCAGATATATATATATAGTTGATCAATTAATCAGTGTGCAATTATACTGTAATATAAATACAATAGTGAATAGGGCATTAGAGTTGAGAGCGTAGTAGTTTATAAGGTAACAGAACAAGGTAACTGTAAAGATCATTAGAATAATTAGCGAACAAGGAGGTTTGGATTTTTCGTAGAGCGTACACCATATTTTTCCTGCGTCTCTCAGATTTAACTAAATTACACGTGAGAAAAGAATACGAACAGGTGCTTTCGCACGGACTTCCCGTTGAGCCTATTAAACTCTCTTGGCTTAAGAAACAAACGAATGGACGAAGGAAATCAGTCAGTGGAATGGAATGGGACGAAATCTTGCGAATCGATCACGAGAAACGGATAAAAGAAACTTGCTGACTGTTCAGGAAGTAAACGAATGGTGAAAGAACAGGGAAATGGAAAATCTTGAAGAGATTAAGAACAATAAGATTAAAACCGGTTCGAGAGTGATTTTTGTTAACATAGATATAATAAGAACGTGGAACGGTGTTAAGTGCTTAACGAATGCAATAAGTAGAATAAACGCACAGCGATACGTGCCAATACTGTATGCATTAAGGCCCAACAAAGATCGAGTAATGAACAATGGCGAGATGCATAAAACTATTTAAGTCTGAAGAAATGTTTTAGCTATTGAAATCAAATGACAAGGATGTAAAAGTGCTCTTACGTGAGCCATTATTGCAACAATAGATTTGTTCCCTTCAAACTTTAAAGATTTTGTGCGATTTGTGTCGACTTACGCGAAGAATAGAAGCAAACAGCGCAGGAAGTGTAATTACAACGAACAAGCTTAATAGGAATTGTTTGCGAGTGGAAAAATTCCGTGGGTTTTTAGATTGATTAAGTAACGAAAATTGAAACATAGATATTATTAGAAGTGCTGAGAAAGGCGAATATTTGACATTATCAAATGTAGGAATCGTTTCTGCGTGTAACGAGTCGATTGTGAACGTATACGTAATAATCAATTAGTCATCTTTGTGAACTTGGAAGCCGGATGTAAAAATATCTTTTAAAATAGTATTTAGAAGTATATCTCATTTGTGGTTCATTGTAGTATACAATTTTTTTGTAGTTAGGTAAACTTTAACTGTCGAATCTTATATAGATATATATATATATATGTATATATATATAATATAATATAGAAATGCCAAAAAAAGACGAGTATTTGGCAGGGTCGTCAGATGTAAAAATTCTTCCTGTGTGTAACGAGTCGGTTGTGAACAGGCACAATACTCAATTATTCAAATCTGCCACACATATACATATAGGTGGTGTGTGTTTTGTACGCACGATGGAACATTGAAAACACGTTTAACCTAAGCCAAGGCAGTTCGTTGGTGGTTTTCAAGGGTTGAAGCGAGCGTGCAACGTGATTTTAAAAGACCCTTCGAGCGCGTGGCTGTACTTGATGCTCTGCGGGATTTCGAACGGTCTTTCCTTCCCCTTTCTAAAACCGAACAGATGCGTGCACGCGTGCGTGCGTGCATGCGTGCATGCGTGCATTTTTTCGCACGTACATATACGTTCATTGGCAGGCAGGACCGGGCCTGGTTATTTCCAGACAAACTCGTAAAACGTCGGCTCTCCCCCGCTTTTCCTTCCTCCCCTCCCCCTCTTCCCTACCCCTTTGTCCTTTCCTCTTTCTTATACGCTTCCTTTTTCATTTCTCTTTCTTCTTCTCGTCCACTGTGACTCAGATATCCGCAATGCGCTACGAAATACCTTTACGTACCCCAACTTCCACTACTTTAATCCTCCCCCCCCCCCTCCAAACTCTCTATACTCACCCTTTATGGCAATTATTCAATTTCTTATCATTTTTCATTTATGATTCTTTTTATCAAACAGTTATGTATATATTTAATATTCTAACTGCATAAAATATGTTATTTTTTATTATTTCAAGTGTACGAATACTTATACTGAATCTATAAGTGTATTTGTACAAGTGTAAATATATAACTTTCATGATTGCGATACCAATGATCATTATTTTGTTTTCGTCTTTAAACTATCGATAATGGCTTATTTGTAAAGAAAATTGTTTTTACTATTTTAATGAGTTATCATTACCTATAATAATACGACAGCTTCAAAGAATTTCTCATTCATCGTCCAATAAAACAGTAATGTTAATACTTTCTACAGTTCCAACCGTTAACTTAACTACTTAGATATTTTACGATTTTCGATAATATTTCATAATATTTTCCAGCATTATCTTTAGTTTTCATAATAATCGTAAGTTGTTTTTATCAATCTTTAAAATGTAGCTTAGAACAAGGTTCTCTTAGTATATATAAATCATCGAACCCTGTAATGGATTCATGAAACCACATACACACACATATACAAACTAGATTCTCAAAAATTAAATATTTTCCAAATATCGTAAAAACGTTTCTGTTTTTTTTTTCAATGTAATGAAGGAATGCTGATGTTTTCATTGATTCGCCTTTGTCGAGATCTATATTTTCTGATAAACAATGGATATGTAGGCCGTGAACCGGTTACAGTCCGATGAATGTGGTATGTACAGCTCTGGCAATTAACCAAATATTTCAATAATGCTCGAATTCTGGCTAGAATTACCATTGACTTAGATTTCCTGGAGGAAACCGAGAGATAATTAAGGATTTTTTTCCATCTTATACAATTGGATTCCTAAGTGGAGGAATGAATGAAGAAACTGAAATTGGCCAAGTTTCACTTGGATCTGGATGGTTTCCCAAGAGACGCGAAATAGATCCGGAGATAAAAGCTGGCGAGAAGTAACAAGAAGTAACAACGCAGCCGGCGAAGGGGGGGGGGAAGGTTCCGCAAAACTTTGCGCATTGCGTCTTACGACACACGCACCATTTACATACATTTTATCGAATTCGATCAAAACACTATACGTACATACACTTTGAAGTAAGGAGGGGAAGGAATCAACATTTAAAGTAGCATCAGTTAAGTTGAATTAAAAAAAAAAAAAACATTTAAAATCATTTATAGTTGAAAAATAATTTAATTCGATTGTTGTAATATCTTAAAATAAACATAACTTTGTCTAAAATTACAAGCTCCTTGGCTTTGTAAGAAAAGGGAAAATTGAGTTAAATCGAAATTTAACATTTTTGCCATTGTTATCATGATCAATCTCTGCCCTTTCCAAGGGCGAATTGGTGAATAATTTTGGAAAATTGAATACTGCTAAGGATCAAATTTAAAATTTACATTACTGCGTATATAAATATTTCTCAAGTGGACTAAATTTTATGAGCAAACTGTTACAGCAGTGACTAGTGACTACATCACTTTATTCATTATTTTCACAGTAAAGAAAAGGTTCGATAAAAAATTTTTTTTATAAAAAATAGAAACTTGTAGTTAAAAAGTCTAATAAATTGCAATTGAAGGAAAGTATTAATTAATGAATGTAAATAAGCAAAGAATGATGTATATTGGCATGGAAAATGAAACAAGGTTTCAATTTCCAGTAAAAAGGATAATAAAAAAGAGATAAAGAAAGGTAAATAAACGACTCGAAAAGTGGCTGGATTATTCGAAGAAAGAAGGAGGCTAGGTTTCAGCGAGGCATACAAATAGGAGTGAAAATGTTTACAGTGGCGATAAACCACAGTCGAGCAGCAAATGGGAGAAGAGATTTTTCGTCTACTATGATAGTAAAGCAATCATTCACGCCTCATTCCTTGCCTTTTTGTAAACGAGCGCCCTCTCCACTTCTTCATAGCAGCTGTTGGGGGACTTAAAATAGGGGATCCGTCCCATCTTCCATCCCTTTCCTTTTCATCCTATATGCACTATATATATACCATGCATTTATCGCTACGCCCAAACCCACAAATCGTTGGAATTATTTAAAATCCCTTAATCCGATATAAATATCGACTCCTCCCCCATCGTCGATGATGACCATCCTGAACGACATGGTGTTTGATTGTGTATCCCTTAAAATAATAAATTGATAAACGCGAGAAATATTAATTATTGCAAACAAAACTCTGATTCATCTTATCCTGTAAATATTATGAATCAATCTACTTGAGGGATATTAATTATTGTAAACCAGATGGTTTATCTTACATCGCAAATATACCGAATAGATTAATTAACATATGCTGAGAATAATGTTTCAACGAATGAGCAAATTTTTCGTTATAAGTGAACAAAATTCGTTATTATAACGAATAAATTCATTGATATGATGAATAGTTCATTATGTCAATAAATTGTTCCTTGATCAATTAATTATGTTCATTTTTATAACAACAAATTCTATTTTATGGAATTTTATTTTAAGATTAGACTCGTAATAGAAATTGTGACTTATGAGTATAACTTATCACTAAATAATCTACTATTTTATAATCAGCTTGATTATTATATTTGGTTGCAAAGTAACTCGATTGTCGAAGAAAAGACTCAAGACTTGTTTCTTTCTTCCGTCTGCCTTGTTCAGATTTACGATGCAGCTTTTGAGTTACTGCTAGTCATTTGAAAAGTTGGCTTGATGCTTGTTAGATAGAAATATTTCTCCAACGACAGTACAATGTTTTTATGACATCATTTCCAAGGCATCATTTATCCCACCGAAGCAATGCATCAGAATCTTTCAAGCCACTTTTATTCCTACCAAGCATGATCGCTAATTCAGCACTGTGCCATCAGTTACGCTATATCGAAACTGCCCAGTTATTTATACGAATTCAAGGAAAATTACAACCCATTTTCAGCCAACCTTTCAACAAATATCAGAGATTTCTCGAAATATTTTACACTGAAAAATCACGCCTTCTTCCTCTTTTCAGCCGATTTACATAACTTCAACTCTACTTATTATTTATATTTATCACTTGTATTGTTAGGAGGATCACATATTCGGGCAAAAATAGCACAATTTTAAATACAAAATTAAAGTTAAAAAAAAGGAACAATAACAAAAACACAAATGAAAAAAAAAACGATTAATTAATTGAATTACTGTAAATTTTTGCAATTTCTTATTCAAATTTTCGAGTTAATGTGCTACGTGATTTTTCTAAAGCCATTTATCGCAGCTCTGTACTTTTCTCGTTTTCTGTAGTCCTTGAACACGTCGTAACAAAACTTAAAGTCGTTATATCTAGAATTTTCTAGAAAATTCTAATTACTCTGACATATTTGAATATACGAGGATACAGATATATATATATATATTGTATATATACACTCACATACAAATAAAGTCCTATAGATAACAATAATAATTTCTACTATTATTAAATCCATATATATATCTAATAATTTAACGAAGCTTTCGTAAGAATTGAAAATTTTACACAAAAGCTAAATTATTGATTCCCTAGCAGGGGCGTATTGTTTACAAGCTGCACTCTAGTTGTGGTTTAGGTAATACTGGGAGCACACTTGGGAAGATTTCACAAGTGGCCAAAAACTTAGGAGTAAGTGGATACTGGTTTAGACAAAATTCCAGAATGGTTCGGTAAAAAGTTTGCTGAGGCATACTGTAACATTAAACAGGTCTGGACTCTGGAGAGGGAGGAGGGGGGGGGGATACGTGAAACGGTTATAAAAATATTTCGAGGGAATAAGGTGAAGTCTGGCGTTAAAGTAGCGCGTCTCCCTCTCTCTTTTCTCGAGGCAAAAGGCTAAAGAAGAGCGGAAGGAATGCAGCCAGCCACCAGATACTATGGAGTTGAGTCACACGCGCCTAAGCAAACACGTGCACACTTCATTCTTCCCCATCATGGCCTGATGATTGTCCCTGCATTTGAGCTACTTACCATCTCTTCCTTTCATCCCACCCCTTATATTATTACGTATTCACTATATACTGATAAATAATCGTACATACTCTTTATCTGTCCGTATAAACTATCACTATTCTTATAATTGCCCAGGTATCGCTATTTTTCCCAAGAACGTTACTTTTTGATTACAATAAATGTTTAATCAATCCTTATATTCTCGGTGCAAGGACAAATTTTGCGAGTAAGCTAATGTTTGATCATTCGGAACAAAGAATTTCGCTGATTTTTGTATTCACAAGTGAAAAACTCATTGAACAATTGTCAATGACTACAATTATTATAATTATAAGCAATATATAAGATTAAACTTGCAATCAGAAATTGCACTCCACAATGTCACCAATAAATTTGGGAAAAAATTGTCATAATTTATTATAATAGAGTTACTCAATGATTAACATTAATATTTTTTTTTACAGAATCGTTACAAGAGCCACGCTTCGTTCTTCAGCCTTCCAGCGAAGGAAATATCCTCAGCGAGAATAGAACAAAATTCTTGCAATGCGAAGCGAGAGGTACGTAATAGTGGTTGTATATTTGAAAAATAAGCAAAAGTAGCAGTATTCCGCTTTATTCGCACGAAATATCGAGTGACGAGCCGGATGAGGTAGAGGTGATACAATGGTGGTGGTGGTGGTGATGGTGGCCAGATGAAACCTTACAGTTACCGGCTGCCAGCCACCCAGTAACGTGATAGCATGACCCTGTGTACTAACAGCATTAGATCACTCAAGAGTGCAAAAGTCCGGACCAACCAAGAGACTTGTCCAATAATTTATTCGAGAGCGTCAATGTACTAATTATCATATGAAATTCAGGATGAAGGACCTCGGTCGATGCCCCCATTCTCTTCATAGCATGCCTCATTATGTAATGAGACATAAATTACCCTGTAATATCGACTATAAAATGATCTCGTTGAAATGTTTAAATTAATTATTTGCATGATCAAAAGTTATTAATGCTAATTTATCGTTCGTTGTATTTACGATTGATCATAGTTGTACATTAAATTAAGAGTAAAATTATGTTACGAGTTATCTAATTTTATTATTGATTTTGCAGGATATCCCCAACCAAAATATAAGTGGTTCAAGGATGGATTGCCGCTCAATCAAGAATTTACTTCGGAGCCTTACTTTCGGATACAAAGCACTCGACGAGAAGACACTGGTATTTATCACTGTGTTGCTGCAAACGACGTGGGAGCCATATTCAGTAAAAGAATAATGTTTTCTGTTGCCTGTATGTTTCGAACGAGATATCATATTACAATTTACCTATTGGACATTTTCATGATGTTTTATTTATCGTTATATTTGTAGATATGGGCGTTTTTCAAGACCTCGAGGAAAGAGTGGTAACGGTAAAATCTGGTAACGCTGCAGTTTTAGAATTACCAGCTATAGAGAGTAATCCTGCGCCTAACGTTGCTTGGTCGACGTTTAAATCACCACTGCCCTATGACATAAAGTATGCTAAAACTCGTGATAGTTTAATCATACTGAATACCTCGGAAAAGGACGATGACCTGTACAGGTAATACCCACGAAGAAATTATCAAACATCTCTTAATTCCAAAAATATGGTAATAATTTGACCTAATTTGAATTTAAAGAGCACGAGCTATTAACACACAGCTGGGAAAAGAAGAAAATAGTCCTTATTTCAAGTTGAGAGTGGTTGGAGAGTCAAACGAGGATTTGGCTCCTACGATTATCGTCAAACCACAAGACACAGAGATAATCATGAATCAGGATGTTGCGTATTTATATTGCATTGTGAATGCGAGGTAACTTTCTGTTTCACTTTGAAATTATCATTAATAAAAATGATTGCATCGTTCGCGTCTTGAAACTTCCAGAGCTCTTCACGAATTACGAACTTTGTGGACAAAAGATGGTGTACCCATTGAAAACGCAAGGATAACGTACAACTTTGATGACTCTTGGAATAGAACTCTTGCTTTAATATCGGCTAATCTTACATATACTGGCACTTATTCCTGCCATGTAGATCTACGCAGTGGTGGATATCCAACGCTAAATGCCAGTGCGCAAGTCGTTGTATATGGTATGTTACACTTAATATTTTAATCTATCTTCTTAATTATGGATTTTTACCAACCATTCTGATTTCAGAAAAACCAATGTTTGTAACTGAGCCGAAAAAAATAACTCTTACCGATTATGGTACACAAGTCAGTCTGCCATGCGATGCTGTTGGTGTTCCACCACCAAAAATAAGCTGGTTTCAAAACGCACAGTCTGTAGATCATTTGATTGGCTCAAGGTAAATAAGCAACAAACAAATAAACTCGATTGTAACAATTTTATGCTTATGATAATATTTTTTGCAGATATGAGATGAAAGAAGATGGTTCGTTAATTATAAAGAAATTAAGCATTGAAGACTCTGGAATGTTTCAGTGTCTGGCATCCAACGAAGCTGGAGAATCTTCCTCTTATACATGGCTCAAAGCTAAAAGTTAGTATTGTTCTTCAAATTCACGCATTAAGTATAATCATAAGTTACTACATTAAAAAGTTAACATTAGCGACATTCGTAATATAAACCGTATGTTTTTTTGTGGGACAGAAAAATTAGGAAGCGGACTGAAGAACCGAGTTGTCCGCTGGGCAGCTGGCTACAATGTAGTCAGAGCTCGCCAGTCCGATCGGCGATTTAAATTCAATGACAAAGACAGTAAGAATGACGTTAATTTGGCAAAATTCGTGTTTTGATATCATCCTATTTTTCCTTCGTAGCACATGCTTGACATACTACTTCAATATTTTCACAATATTGGCTTCTTCCTTTTTATTCCAACACCATATATTTTTCTCTTAATACATTTTTGAAATTGTTTTTTCTCACACGACAGTTTCATATAGAAATGTGTACAACCTTTAGCACCTTGTACCATAGAAAAATGCACGTTTGGTGAATTTTATTAAGAGTTTGTGTGTATTTACAAGTAAAAATTTATAAATAACGTAGTCAAAAATACGTTTTTTGATCTGTAAAGTGTTTGTACTTTTAATAATAATGCAGTATTTTGAACAAGATTATAAATGACATTTAAGGTCTTACCTGCATGAAAGAATATGAGAACAATCAAAGGGATTTTATTAATCATAATGTTAATTTTTCAGCGTCAGGGCCAATTATGGAAAATGGGCCAAAAAATTTAACAGCACTGGACGGAAAAGACGTAACTCTTACCTGCAATGCTATAGCAGCGCCAATACCAAATATTACGTGGATATATAATGGTAGCTAGGAACACACAGACACATAAAAGATATTAATTAATAACGATGAATCGTATAAATATAATATATTTTTGCTATTGTAGATACAACATTAGTCGAAATAGCTGGAAGAGTGCAAGTTCTCGACAATGGCGATCTTTTATTTGCTTCGGTCAAAACGAATGACGCTGGTAAATACACTTGTATCCGTGCTAATGAAGCAGGATCTGTAAATGGATCAGCATATTTAACAGTCTTGGGTAATAAATAATGTTCCTTCTTTTCTTTATGCAAATAATTTCCAAGTTTCTCTACAATTATCCTTTTCTTTATAGCTCGAACACAAATTATTGTGCCTCCAGTAGACACTTCTGTTTATTTGGGACATACCGCAGAGTTACAATGTAAGGTTTCAAACGATCCAAACGTTCTATATGATATCGCTTGGTTTCATAATACGCAGTAAGTATCGTATACCTTTTCTTAATTGAATATGCACTATACTTAGTATATGCTATATATTTTCAAGAACTGCACAGTTGCCTTATTCATGATAATTTTTCAGGATTGTGAATACTCAGGCAAGTCAACGAGTGAAAATGCGTAATGATGGAACGTTAGAGATAATTGCCGTACGTGCTTCAGATGTAGGAGAGTACACTTGTTGGGTAGTCTCTCCTGGGGGCAACGAAACACGATCTGCTCGTCTCAGCGTAATTGAATTACCATTTGCACCAACGAATGTTATAGCTACGCGAGTAGAAGAAATAACGCCTCGTACAATAAATATAACGTGGGTGCCAGGCTTTGACGGAAACAGTCCGACAAAAAAATTTATTATTCAAAGAAGAGAAGTTCCTGAATTGGGTGAAGATCTTGTTTAAACCTCAATTTGTTTTAACAAGTATTATTTGAATTAACTAATTTTTATTTTTACCTGTAGGACCTATACCAGACCCTTTATTGACTTGGATCACAGAAAATAATAACGTATCGGCTCAAAGTCGGTGGATTTTATTAAATAATTTAAAGGCAGCAGCTGCATACCAATTTCGAGTTAGCGCTGTGAATAGTGCTGGAGAAGGACCATCGTCGGATCCCAGCAATGTCGTAGTGCTTCCCCAAGAACGTATGATAGAGCACGCAATATTGAATTACCGATCATTTTTAACGTGAAATTTATAAACTGATTAGTGAATTTTTTATAATCTAGCCCCATCTGGACCACCGGTAGGATTCGTTGGATCTGCAAGGTCTTCATCAGAAATAATTACACAGTGGCAGCTTCCATTGGAGGAGCACAGAAATGGTCATATTTTGGGATATATTTTAAGATACAAATTACATGGTTACACTCACAGCCCTTGGACGGAACAGAATATAACAAACGAAGCACAAAGAAATTATCTTATTACTGATTTAATTACGTGGAAGGATTACTGTGTTCAAATAGCGGCGTATAATGATAAGGGTGTCGGAAAATTTACCGACGGCCTTAAGATAAAAACCAAAGAAGGAGGTAATTATTCGTTCTATATTTTTTATAACATGACATGCGGATAAACATAGAGATTTTAATCAAATTAATTATAATATAGTACCAGAAGCTCCACCGACAAATATCAGAGCAGAAGCTGTTAATTCAACCGCGATTCAAGTTTGGTGGAAACCACCGAATCCTCAAAAGATCAATGGTATCAATCAGGGATACAAATTGCAAGCATGGACTGGTGGATCTTTTAATGGAGTGGATGAGTTTAGATCAACCACGGTGCCACCCAGCTTATTCGATCCTTTGGCGGAGCAAAGTGCAATTATTACTGGATTGCGAAAGTATACTAGCTATAACATAACCGTATTATGCTTCACAGACCCTGGAGATGGTTTGAAAAGCGATCCAGTAGAAATTCGTACTTTAGAAGATGGTATTTATTTCTTATGAACTTGTTAAATATCTTCAGAAAATTAGAATTATGTTTATCTAATAACGTTCAATGTTTTTTCAGTACCTGGCGAAGTTGAAAATTTTCAATTCGAAGATGTGAGTGATAGAGCGCTAACTGTTAGGTGGAGTGAACCAAAAGAAACAAATGGAATTCTTACTCAATATCAACTAAAATACATGATTAAAGATACGCCCGATTCTCTTCAAGTGGAAAATTTCACTGCAGATACTTTATCAGCAAAAGTAGAGCATTTGCAGGTAAACATAAAAGTTATAAATTTAAATAAAATAGATTTGCAAAGAATCTTAAAACTTGTGTACCAATTTCATAAACTTTTCAAGGCCACGACGCATTATAAATTTGAAGTAGTTGCGTGGACGTCGGTAGGGCCTGGTAAGCCAAAAGTAACAATTATACAATCCGGTGTTGAGCCAGTTTTACCGGAACCTCCGACCAAGCTTGCACTATCAAACATAGACGCATTTTCCGTTGTTCTTCAATTTACCCCAGGGTTCGATGGAAATTCGTCAATTATACAATGGACAGTACAAGTGAGTACCCCACGTGAATATTTTGAAAATTAAACTTATGGACTAACAAATAATTATTCATTGGTTATATCAGGCTCAAACTGCTCGCAATTCCACGTGGTATAACATTTATGAAATCTCTGATCCAGACGCCAGTACTGTTACTGTTCTTGGTTTGACCCCATTTATGCAATACAAACTTCGTTTAATTGCCAATAATATAGTAGGCTCATCGGAGCCCTCAGAGCCAACGAAAGAATTTCAAACGATACAAGCTCCTCCTTCTCATCCTCCACGAAATGTTACAGTTCGTGCAATGAGTGCTACAGAATTACGTGTTAGATGGATCGTAAGTTTACAGACTTTATTTTTTTGGACTAATTTGATAGTGTAACAGACACATTATCCATTGTTATTATTACGTAAAAGAATGACGATAGCTGTCAACGCTTTCCCAACTAGTAATATAATTTTAAGATTATTTCACTTTTTTTTAATGTATTTTATCGAAAATTTATATAATTTTGTTCGCTTAAAATAAGATACATTATTTTTCTGAGAAAGTAATACAGTGAATAATAAATAAGTCTTATAATTACGTTGTTGCATTGGATAGTGTGAAAGGTCACAAATTAAGTTAGTAACTAGTTTGTGATTATTAAAGGTAAATCAGTTTGACTTGTTGATAGATAAAAAAACTAAGTAAAATGTAATTTAACATTGAATCGTAAATTTCAGCCTTTGCAGCAAGTAGAGTGGTATGGAAATCCTAGGGGATACAATGTTACTTACACGGAAGTCAGAACAAACTTATCAAAAAGCATTGTTATCGAAGATCATACCGCCAATTCCTATATTATTGAAAATATGGAAGAATATGCCCTGTATGAAATTTCCATGCAGGCGTTTAATGATGTGGGTGCTTCAGTTTCTAGCCCTAAAGCTGTTGACAGAACGCGTGAATCGGGTAAATATATTTGTTAAGCAATAAAATAGAATACGTATAATAAAACATATTGTTATCTTAAAAAGTTTATAATTATATTTATTTGGTATTTATTTTCAGTACCTTCAATGGGTCCTATTAATTTGGAAGCAAATGCTACTTCATCTACAACGATATTAGTTAAATGGGGCGATGTACCGGTAGAACATCAGAATGGGCAAATAGAAGGGTTTAAAGTTTATTATGGATCAAGTACAAGATCCCCGTATCAGTATAAAAATATCCCTAGTAACACTACATTTACAGCAACGTTGACAGAACTTCGAAAATTTGTGCAATATCATGTTCAAGTTTTGGCTTATACTAGACTCGGAGATGGTAAATTAAGTACTCCTCCTGTGAGAGTCCAGACTTTTGAAGATGGTAAATATTAGTAATTTTGAGTGAAATTTATTTTTCTTCGCTTTATAAATATCATTAATTTTATCTTATAGTTCCTGGGCCTCCATCCAACGTTTCGTTTCCCGATGTAAGTTTTAATACTGCTCGTATCATATGGGATGCACCAGAAGATCCGAATGGTGAAATTTTGGGATATAGAGTTATGTTCCATCTTAATAGTAGTCAAGATCACAAGTTCTCACAAGATTTTGAAGCACCAGCCAGAACATTCAGGTATCATTTTAATGAATAAATTATTTAATTATAATGAAGTGCTATTACCAATTACTAATACAATCTATTTTGTCTTTTTAATAGTGCTACTGGCCTGGAGCCAGAAAAGTATTACATGTTTTCAGCTACAGCTAAAACAAAATTAGGATGGGGTAAAACTGCGTATGCTCTCGTTTTTACTACTAACAATCGAGAACGTCCTCAGCCTCCATCCATGCCACAAGTTAGCAAATCACAAGTGCAAAGCAGGCAAATAACATTTAGTTGGACCCCCGGTCGTGATGGATTCGCTCCATTAAGGTACAGAAGCTTTTAGTAAATTACATATAATAAATTGATGATATCTATAGTAATACACAAAGTTTCCTTAAATAGATACTATACAGTGCAACAGTCAGAAAATGCTGGACCTTTCCAAACTATTCCAGAAAGGGTCGATCCTTCCTTAACTTCGTATACTGCAAATAATTTGAAGCCGTTCACATTATATCAATTTAGAATTCAAGCAACAAACGATATTGGTCCTTCAGAATGGAGCACCGAATCTATTGAAGTTAAAACATTGCCAGCTGGTACGCTCAGCAGTTTATATTGTTATTTTTTTGATAGAAACAAAAATTTAATATCTTATACTGCATTTGCTCTTTAGCCCCTTCGCGAGGTGTTACCGGGTTGAAAGTGGTGCCAATAACAACAACTAGTATAGAAGTTCATTGGAACGTTATCGATGAAATTTATTGGAGCGGCGATCATCAAACAGGCGGTTATCGAGTTGTTTATCAAACACTTTCAGATTTTCCGACTGCACTACAAGCTACACCTAAAGAAGAAATTCATGGCATAAAAGTAAGATATAATAAATTTATTCATTTTTATATCTTTAAGAGTATAATATTTATTTTGCTTAATTAATTTTAATCATAGGAGGCGAAAATGGTTTTGAGTGATTTAACCGAAGATAAAAATTACGAGATCGTCGTTGTCCCATTTAATTCAGAAGGTGAAGGTCCTCCGTCTACACCGGTCACTGTGTATGTCGGAGAAGCTGTTCCAACTGGAGAACCTCAGCGGGTTAAAGCCGAGCCTATTTCTTCAACTGAAGTCCTATTAAAATGGAAACCACCTTTAGCCAACATGCAAAATGGAGATCTACTAGGATATAAAGTAATCGGATCATGCATAATCTATACAGTGAAATCTTAAGATCGATAAAAAGTTTTAAACTCAAAAAATTGATCATTTACTTCGGATACAAATACATATAATTTATACGCTACGCTTTTAAATTAAACATTAATGACCTTTTTATTATCGAAAATTGACTTAAAGAATTAACACTTTTTAAGGAAAATGTACTTTTTTATAACCAGTCATACTGAATAATTAATATAAATATGAAGAGACTAGTATTTTGACGGCAAATAAATATCAAAAGAGGTTACCGCCTTTGAGACATTATTTTCTAATACAACAAGCTTGTATACTACAACCTGAAATAAGTGTATCAATTCAATTAGCTTAATGAATATTGTAAAGATTTAACAATTACCATACTGTATTATTTTCAGATATTTTATTTGGTAACAGACTCTCCACAAGAATTAGAGAAAAAGCAGGAGGAGGAGATTGAAGTCGTACCTGCTTCATACCTTACTCATAGTCTAGTTTTTCTTGATAAATTCACGGAATATCGTATACAAGTTTTAGCATTTAACCCAGCAGGTGATGGTCCCAGGTCATCGCCTATTACTGTGAGAACCAAGGAAGTAAGTATGCGTCGATTTTAGAAAAACACTCATGTTTCTATTGGGAAACGATTGTTTGACCCATTAATTATATCTTTACTGTTAAAATATAATAATACCGTGTAACAATTGATATATTGTATTCAGGATATTCCTGGCCCTCCTAATAATTTGGAATTCAGCGAGATAACGATGACAAGTCTTCGTGTTTCTTGGGAGCCTCCAAAATTACGAAATGGTCAGATAGTAGGTTATATTATTACCTACGAAACGGCAGAACAAAATGAGCGTAAGTTTATTTTCTTCTGGTTAAAATGCCTTCAGGTAGATATATTTTATCTTTTAAATTGAACTTTCATGAAAATGAAATCACTTTCTAGGATTCAGTAAACAAGTGAAACAAAAAGTTACTGAAACAAGCTTATTGGTTCAACCTTTGGAGGAAGAAGTTACATATACTTTCATGGTTCGAGCTCAGACAATTGATTTTGGACCGCCAATTTCGGGAAATGTTACAACAGGACCACAGGACGGGTCACCAATAGCACCAACCAATTTAGCTATTTCCAAAGCCGTTTCCAGTGTTGAGCTACAGTGGAAAAATAGTGCATCCGGTAAAGGACCAATTCTTGGATACTATATTGAGACGCGCCGCAAAGGTAAATAGAACAAGTACATTAATATTTTAAAATTCTTAAATGCAAAACTTTGTGTTAAGCTTCACTTAAATAAAAAGATACAATTTTTAACTCTTAAAATATAAAATATATAATGTTTTTTATTAATAAACGTATTAGAACAATAATTTGATTATTAAATTCTAATAGACTTCTTTTTAATAATATAGCAATGGAAGACTGGCAGTATTGTAAGTGACTGTGCACGTGAATTTGTTTTATCATGATTACATTGTTCCACAATTTTTGTTATTTCCCTCCCTAAATTTAAAGCATCTGATGCCTCTCTAAGAGTAAAAGCTTAAAATAAAGAATAATTTGTATAGTATATTACATATTTAAAGGTTTAACTGCATGGTCATGTAGCATGGACCTCCTTAAGCTTGTAGAGTTGAAGAAATAATTGAATAACATCTTGTTTTTCGCTAAAGAGTATAAAAGATTATATCCCTGCATAAATAATTTGCAATACCTTTGTTACAAGAAATTTATTTTATTTATTCTTTAATCGTAGATGACACCCGGTGGCAAACTATAATCAAAAGTAGCAACGGGCCATTAAATGAATTCAGCGTTTCATATCAGAATTTATTACCATCTACGTCATATTTATTCAGAGTAATATCTTATAATCGGTATGGAATTAGTTATCCAGCGTATTCATCCGATACCGTACGTAATTTTTATTGTTTTTTAAAGATATAAATACGAAAGGGGATTGATTAATAGTTTTGTCTTTGTTGTTATATTTTTCACAGATTTTAACACCATCCAAATTATATTTAGAGTATGCCCTATTGCAACACAGACCATTTTATAGGCAAACTTGGTTTATGGTAACTCTTGCAGCAACATCTATCATTATTATCATTATGATTATCGCAATACTTTGTGTAAAAAGTAAAAGCTACAAATATAAACGTAAGTCTTTTACATAATCCATTTATGAATAATTAATTAGGGTGAATTCTATAGTTTTAATTATTTTTAGAAGAAGCACAGAAAACTTTAGAGGAATCAATGGCCATGGATATAGACGATCGTCAAGAGTCGGATTTGGAGCTGTATAGATCTCGACATAATGGTGGAGGAACTGTGAATGTTGGAAGCTCTTGCGGCACTTTAGGTAAAAGGGGAACTATAGCACGTAAAGCAATGCATCCGCCACCCCCTGCACTAGTAGGCAAATCACCACCTAGACCTTCTCCAGCATCGGTTGCGTACAACAGTGACGAAGAGAGTCTTAAAGGGTATGACGAGAATCCTGATGACAGCAGTGTCACTGAAAAACCATCGGAGATCAGCTCTACTGACTCTCAGGTAATGCTTAATGAAACAAAGTAATTTTTTCATTGATAATATAATAATATTAAGCTTTTTATACAAACTATTTGATTTTTGGGATTGCAGGGTTCGGAAAGCGAGAATGAGAGCGTTCAGTCCGATCCGCATTCCTTTGTAAATCATTATGCAAACGTAAATGACTCATTAAGGCAATCCTGGAAGCGTCAGAGACCTGTTAGGAATTATTCCTCGTATACTGACTCCGAACCAGAAGGTAGCGCTGTAGTTAGTTTGAATGGAGGCCAAATTATTATGAATAACATGGCAAGGTCAAGAGCGCCATTACCAGGTTTTTCGTCGTTTGTGTGATGAAATTTTTTACATTTTAAGAATCGTTACAAGATAAATCGGTGCCTAATTCGCATGACAATATTCAAAATTGTTAGGTGACTTAACTGAAGTAATTTGTCAATATAGAGCTAAAGACTTGCATCGAAGTACGTGCTTTATTCTGTACGCACTGGTGTTCCGTAAAATAAGGACTTTAAGGCTTATTGCATTTTTACATTGTGATATACTAATATATTATCATTATTAATAGTATTAAGTAGTTTCCCGCTCTATTCTATATAAAACCCAGTGCCAGAAATTAAAGTTTTTCATGGATCTCTTAGTGGCACTTGATAAGTTCACTACTACAAAATGTGTGTTTAATAGCATATTAAGAAATATGCAATTAATATCGGTACATTACAAATACTTTTGCGGTATACTACGTAACTATACAAATAAGAATTAGCATTTACCCAGTGCTAATGTTAGGTATACCGCTCTTAATATGTAAATATTATTGTTTTAATCCAAAAAGAACTATTAGTCCAATTATCTTGTTGAAAAGATATCAATTTCGCGTTGACTATATCACAAGGCGTTTACAAAATGTTACTATTTCATTTATTTGTATTCATCCTTGGATATATTTATATAGTCAAAAACACAATATCATTTTAGATGTTAGAGATTATGACGTGTTATATCAATCTTCTAATATCTTTAAATTATCAAAAGTAAATAATTTAATAGTGATGAAGATAATGTATGCAATAGATAGCATGTGTAAATAATTTTATTTACACATACTTAAAAGCCTTTCTGAGTATTCTTAAATTGTAGTTATTAAATGCTCTAAGAACAATGTGTATATATAAATTATAGAATGAATTAGCGCTATATTTCATAATAATGCCTGGATATTTAATATGTGGTTAATCAAACTGCATATGTAGATATATGCAAAAAATAATTTTTAAATGCAAAACTCATTTAAGGAAAGCCATGGAAAACATTTTCTTTTACACGATTATATAGAAAAAACAGACATTTGAAATACGTTCTATTTTTTTTTTATATTAGTAACGTGATTGAACAAAGCAGTAAAAATGCATACTTTTTGAAGTAGCTATTTCAATCAGTACAGCATGACTAGCTTGTGATACATTATATAGTATATAAATTGTATTATTACCCAATATCCTATCTAATATAATACATATATTAGATTTTACATTCATAAAAAAGCATATAGTGATACAGTATGCTATCTAATACTTCTTTGTCAAAGTTGAGTGATTAAATGCACCCAATTTTATGGAAGTAGTGCAATCAAAATAGTTTCACCTTAATTACTTTACATGCTAAAAGCGACTAGGACAAACTCCTGTGTCATTTCACTATTTCATAATTCATTAATATAATTACTATTAACTCTATTTTTACATATATTGTAAAGTTGTACTGAAAAATTGTCAAGAAAATTAATTATATTTCAAAATCAAATTGATTAATTTCAGTGTCTTTTAAGGAAGCTATAAACAAAACAAAAATAAATGGATTACAATGTCCACAAGCTAGGATGGTTTTGAACAATATAATAAGTCTGAATAATAAACATTTAATATTGAGAATGATAAAGCTTTTGTATACTATTTACAAGACTGTAAGTTCAGTAAAAACCATTTTCATTTTTTTTTATAAAAAAGCTTGCTTCTGGTCTATGCTTTAAATACTTAAAACTTTGCTACTTATTAATTGTAATATAGTATTATTGATCTGTATAGAAACAAGGTGTATGTAAACACTGCCAATATTTTAGTTCAAATCAAGTTATTTATACTTTTATAATCTTCTAGTATAGAAATGTAAAAAGGAAACGTCATGTTTGTAAACAAAACTTGTTCTAAGAACATGTTAATCTTTTAATAAAAATTTATCAAATTTTCAATTCTGACTTTATTGATTTGATTTTTAAAATAAACAAAATATCAGGATGTAATAAACTAAGAGGCATGAATAAATAATCAAAATTCATAAAATTTATTGTAACATTTTCTCAAAGGTATCAAACCATTTGCTCAATTTTGATGGTAATTTTTTTGATGAGATCTGTTTAATGGAGGACCATACAGCAATATCTGCAATGGTATACTTGTTGTTACCAAATTGTTTCTGTTCTAATTTTTTTTCCAACAAAGAAAATATTGTTGTTACATCTGAAGCTTCTCGATAGTGTAATGCATAGCATAAATCGAGTATGGTATCAATTTCATAAACATGAGCTGTACCATTGTTGGTCTCATAATTGTTATCAGCTATCAATCTACTGAAATATCTCAATAAGTTAACTTCTCCCTGCAAAGGATAACTGTGCCACCTGGTAATTACTTCTAATTCATTAACTGAAATCATTTAAATATAGTTAGTGATTTGAAATTATATAATTATCAAGATTTTAATTTTGATCTAAATTGTATTTTACCTTTTTTCCATATAAGTGTAATGTGAATATTATTCCTTTCATTCAATAAATCAGTTTTTTCAAATTGCTTTGGTACCTTTGTATTTATACTTGAATGAGTGTGAGTTTGTATTTGAATAACTAAGTTTGGCCATATTTTTTGTAAAATTAATAGAGAGTAAGGGGGCCTGGTTGGATTTGCATTTATTACTATGCTAATATTAAGTAGCTCTTGTGAATTCTGTAAATAATACAAAGATAGAGTTAGTTATTCAAAAAAGTAAATTATTAGGTAGTTTATACCTGTCTTAAACAATTCACTTCTGTTTCCTTAGCTATATCTACATGGTTTGTTTGTTTCAAGAAGTCGCAAAGAGTAGAGACTTGCTTTTTCAGTTCTGCAAGTTGAGATAAAATTCTTTCTTGTCTAGCCTCTAGAGCAGCGAACTGTGGTGCTGGACTCTGCAAATGTTATTTTCAAATTGTATATTTATGACCAACAAGTAAATGAAGCTAATTTTTATTCACAATGAAGAAAATGTTTGACAAACTCTTAACTAAACAGCGGAGATTAAACTTAATAAATAATTTGCATGACCTACTCTCATATTCAATAAATCTAAAAATTCACTACCAACCAGATTGTCATGATCGATAGGAAGAGTTTAAAATTTAGTTGAATAGAATTTTTTATTAATTTATCCTAAACACTACATAATTGGATGTATATTTTGGTTACAGAGTTGTAGTTTCCAATGTTAAAGGTATGTATAGTTTTAATTTGGCAGGTTGTAATTCTTACATGATAATTACCACATCAGTATTAGAAAATGAATTGGATTATTCTTTTGTAAATATTGTTATTTTTAGTAGTGTTTGGCCACATGTGCAACTTTGTTATTGAAAAGATTGGGGGGGTAGTTGGTTTGGTAGATCGATTCAAGCTGAGAGAACCATATTCTCGGTCGATGGTGATTAGTGCTTGTGGAAAATTTGGGAGGAGTCAGAGTCATGCACAACATGTTGAAGGAAGAAGAGGCATACTACGTCTTTGCCATGGTTGTTCTCACCGTGAGTACCGCATATACTAATACAACGAGGCTAAACTACTTGTTATTGTTAGTCCATTGCATTATTACACGTAAATACGGACACTACAAATAACAGAACTGACGGAAACCTGTAAAAAGCTGATAACCTGCTCAGTGATATTCGTCACGACATTCCTCCACTCGTCCGTTTGCCGTTCATGAATATTTTTCATCCCGTACATTGTTTTTGAGTGATACAACGTGTCCGGCAACGAAACTACTGGTTTCAGCTTGTACATTCTCGTTCCTGCGCTCATTTTTCTCCTTTTTAAGTTAAAAATAATACACTTAATAATCCCAAAATGTCCGTTTTCATATGCCGCACTTGTCGATCCCGTCGTTCTTATTTTCCAATTTTGTTAGACGGCCATTTTTGTTGGTGATTCGCTCGCATCGCTCGCCTCTCACTCATAACCTCACCTCGCCATGATTTCCACTAATACCAAGTAATACCAACACAACTGCGATCCAGGAACCAGTTCTCTTTACCCGCATTCTCTCCTCTGTCCTCCTCCTCCCACCACACTCCATCACTTAATCATTATCCATTCAACAGTAACCAGCTGATTGAACAATGACAGTTGAAACTCTGTTTTTCAGGTTTGAATTTGGAGATTCAAAGCTAGTAAAAATCCTTCTTTATAATTTTCCTCTCAATTTTTATTCCAATTTCTCTTTCTCTTCTTTCCGTTTCATCCAATTTTATTAACTCCCGCCAAAAATACCGGCTTTTCGCGTTCTCCTCGTAAGATGGCATATATCCTTCTCTCTCAAAAAACTTAAACATCTTCGATTTTGTGTATTTTTTGCTTATGAATACACATACAGTTTTATTTAAGAAAATTTTAATCGTTTTGTAACCCCAAAATTAATCGGAAATAGAGCTGTAGAAAAAAAGGCAGAACTAAAAAAAGATGTTTATTTTTTATCTTATACATATATGCAGAAGTCATCACAAATTACTTCTTCCACATCTCCAAAGAGTCCATTTCATATTTCTGATTCAATAAAATCGACCTATAATGCCTACATTTACTTCTGTCAGTTTACAATATTTCTTTGGAGAAAACTTTCTTTCGTCAATTTTTGCAGAGTTATCACATTATCAACGCGTTTGTTTATAGTTTTCGAAACACTAGTTATTGTAATGCGGAACTTAATGCACACAACATATATGTGGGGCACAACGTTTATTTAAAAATATGTAGGAAAATTTTATCTCTCTAATAGCAAGATTATAAAAGGTATTTTGGAATTAAATTATTACCAACAAATAATGAAAGATATAAGAAATGTTTGGCGCATAAGATTTAAAGAAAATTGCGGGTTATTTTGTATAATATGAAAATTTGATGGAAATGGTGAAGTGCAGAGGGCGGCAGTTTCGATCAATCTCTCTCTCACTTCTTTCAGTATCGTGAAAAAAGCGCGAGAATTTTAGACGGTAGATATATTTTGTAGTAACAATGTAGTATTATTGTATTGATTGATGAGTTTGAACCTTTTGTGAAATAATTAATTATAAAAATTAAGGGAAATAAGAAATAAAGGGAAAGAATTTTATATTACGTGCGATTGTTAGTGGTGGCCTCTATTGAGAAGCTTCCTTTTTGAAACCGTAGTTCGCTCGGATTTACCGTAGCTTTCAGTAGTGTTTGCCGTCGAGAAAGAAATTGCGTTAAATCGAAAAGAGTGAAGAAGTGGAAAGAATAGTTTAGTATCGAGGGCTGTGAAAAATGAGAGAAGCAATGGATATGAAAAAAGATGAGTGATAATCGTTGGATGGATGGTTGAAATGAGTGAGTGAGCAGCGTAATATATCGGAAATGTGGTTAGGATTGGGTTTTTTCGAACTGGAGTGTCGCCCCCTGTCGTTAATTTGATGGAAGTCTCTGTAGTTACGGGGAAAGCTATTGGCGAGTCTATCCGCTTCGTAATAAAGTGAAGAATAATATTAATGGATTGATTTTGAGGTGGTAAGGGTGATGAAAATTAGTGATCGCAGGTGTATCAGTTATTTGACGGATCGTGAGGTGTCGTAATTTGCACAAGACTCTCAGAGTGAACGAGCTGCCTTGACGAAGCCTGGCATGGCGGCTATTTTCTGAACCAATTGGAAGGTGGCTCTCTTATAGCAAGAGTTCCCAATCTGAAATTGTAAATTGTACCAGGCGTCATCGTTTGGCTACCTCGGAATTTACATAAATCAAAGAATATTGCGAAAATAGAAAAAGAGAGGAACGGGGATCCAAGCGGATGCGAATTCTGATCACTTTGAGACAGACTCGGTATTATTGAAGGAACGGAACGAGAGTGAGAGTAGTGCGCGGCTGCGGCTGCCTGGAACGTTAATAATGAGCGATTTGTGTTTGGTCACGTGACCTAGGCCGAAAAATGGCGCAAAGATCAGAGTACAAACATGGGTTCCATTTCGTTGTTGCGGTGTCATTTCTATTTGTTTACAAGCGCTTATTTTCATAAAGCACGTGTTAAGTGAGTTGGATTTTATTGACAGAGTATCTATAAAGGAGTCGAGAATGACGGGGAGAGGAACAAAAAGGCGGGGACGGCCCCCCAAGTCAGTCGTCATGGAAAGGCCAAAAAAGTTCCAATATCACCTGATGAAAAAGCCAAAGTACCTGCAGAACAAGGGTTCCGAAACCCCCAGCTCCCAGCCCAGCACACCAACGGCATCAAGACCCACCTCCCCAGTGGAGAGCGAAGAGAGCAGACGCAGCACCAGGAATCGAAGATCTCGTGGACCCAAAGAAAGGCATTCTCGCAAAGGTGGACATTCTGGGCCTGGTGCATATCAACGCCGAGGTTACAATCCCAATGTAGATTACCATGACTCTGAATATCACTATGGATCTGATTTTGGTGATGAATCTAGTGAAAAAAGCGAGGTTGACGAAGATCCCTTGCAAAGTGATGTAGACTCTTCAGAGAGTATAGAAGAACCAGATCCTTCAAGCGATAGTGATTTCTCCCTCTCTAGTTACAGTAATACTAGCGGCACCCCTAGAAAGACATTATTAGGCCAACAGAGACCTCCTAGTCCTGAACCATTATGGCTACAGAACCGAGAATTACCCCCATTGATTTTACCCAAATCTTCAGATGATCTTTTAGTACCTAAGGAGTTTGTAATGCCATCGCTTTCTATTTATGAAGTGTTGAGGCATTTTCGGAGTTTGGTACGTCTTTCATCATTCAGATTCGAGGACTTCTGTGCTGCTCTCATGTGTGACGATCAAACCAATTTATTGGCAGAGATCCATATTATGCTTATAAAAGCACTTTTAAGAGAGGAAGATTCCCAACAAACTCACTTTGGTCCCTTGGATCAAAAAGATTCTGTTAATGTCAGCTTATATTTTGTTGATTCTATGACTTGGCCAGAGGTACTACGCTCGTATGTAGAAAGTGATAAAGGATTTGATCAGAATATTTTAAACATTTTATCAACATGCGAATATCCATTTACTGCCATTGAGGATAGAATCAAAGTATTACAATTTCTAACAGATCAATTTCTGATAACAAATCCAGTAAGAGAAGATCTACTACATGAAGGTATAGCAAATGGTATTTTTTATTTTCATTTTCTTCTTTTTATTATCTTTTACCTACAATTTTTACAATTTGTACAGTATGAGATATATTGTGGTCATATTGTACTTCTATACACTAAAGTGTATCAGTTATTAAGCAATGACTTTATTTTATTTTAAGTATTATTAAGGTGTTTTAATAAACTTTATAATTTTTAGGTAATATGCATTATGACGATCATTGTAGAGTGTGCCATCGTCTTGGAGATTTATTATGCTGTGAGACTTGTCCAGCAGTATTTCATTTAGAATGTGTAGAGCCGCCATTAGTTGATGTTCCTACAGAAGATTGGCAATGCAGTACATGCAAAGCTCACAAAGTCACAGGAGTAGCTGACTGTATTCCTGATGTTGAAAAAAATGGTTCATTGTGTAGGCAAGAACATTTAGGTTTTGACAGACATGGAAGGAAGTACTGGTTCCTTACAAGGAGGGTCTTTGTGTAAGTTTATAGATTGTACTTACTTTGCTACAAATAGAGTACTGTGGCATCTCTGCAGCAAATACAAAGCCAATGAAATTGAAATTTAAATAACTACAAAATGTTTAAAATTATTAATAGCACATATCTTGCATATTCATGATTTTATAAATAGGGAGCAAACATTACTAATATTTTAATAAGTGTTGATCATCATTTTAAATTTGGTTTTCTCAATGTTATGTTTACTGCAGATGTGGCATGCTTCCATTGTACAACAATATCTTAATATGTAACTATATAGCTGATTTTTTAAAATTTGTGATTTTGGTTATAGTGAAAGTGAAGATGGAGAAGTCTGGTACTACAGTACATCACTACAGCTGCAGGAATTAATGCAGACCTTGGATCGCAATGATATGGAGGTAGCTTTGTATAGAGAATTATCTGATTACAAAGATGAGATTGTACGTCAGATGGATCTTACTGAAACTATCACTAATCAGTACAAAGGCAACAAAAAATCTTACTTAGAAGTGGAAAATGGTAATTAATGCATTATTTTGTATTAGTGATAGCTTTTTTTATTTACGTTCTAATTGTTATAATATTTTTAGGCCTTATTCTCAAAATGCAAAAGGAACGACAGGAGAAGAAGGAAAAAGAGGAAGAGGAGAAAAAGGAAAAAGAACGACAGATAGCGGAAGAAATGGTACGCAAAATACATGAAGGCACAGATTCACCAGAAGGAAACACAGCAGACCAAGAAACCAAATCGTCGACAAATAAACCATCTTCCGATGTAATAGGTGAAAATACCGAGGTAGACAGTGTAGATAATGAATTAGCATCTGTTTTGAGTGGAGATTTACCAAATAAAACTGGCAAATCTTCTTCACCTTCCTCTACTGAAGAGGTAGAAGAAGAAATCTTAGAAGGGGAAGAGAAAATTGGAAAAGATGGTAAGCTGAATATTTTTCTAATTAAATTTATATTAATACTATATGAATGCATTGACAAAAAATTTTCATTTAGGTAAAAAGCACACCATTGTTACAAGATCAAAAACAGGATCACTGACACCTAGAACATTCAGCATGGATGATTTGAAACGGAAACCTCCTTCATCGTTATCCAAAGATGAATTGGAGAAGCTAGACAAAACAATGAGGGAGGAAGGTGACGGAACGAGATTAACAAGGCAAAAGGCACATCAAATAGCTTCAGGAACACATCTATTTAAATTAGGAATGGATACTAATTTTAAATCTTACATCAATCAATATAGTAACAATCCAATCGCTTTAAATAAAATTCAGCGTAACGAAGAGCGTGATAAGAAGCGTCATTTGTCACATAAATTCTCTCTGACACAAGCTTCTGAATTTAAATGGGTCGGTAGTTTAACAGGAACGCGTGCATTATTAGTTAGTACTCTGAGACAAACGATTTTGCAATTGGAGAGCAGTATTCAAGCGCCATTCATGCATACAAATTGGCCTCTTTTACGTAAACCGTGGACTACTGCTGTGAGCGCTTGCATTAATCCAAGGGATTTCGCACGTGCTCTGATAGTATTGCAAGCATGTATAAAATCCGTTGTTTTTGCCAGCGTCTGGCACGATCAGCTGGGCCATGTAAAATTGCAACGGGTAACTGCTCTTGAAAGAGAAGAGAAAAAACGGCTGGATAAAAAAGAAAAGAAAGAAAGGGAAGACGAAGAAGAAAGAAATCGCCTTTTTAATTTTGTAAAGTATACGTTAGGCTTGAAGCATCAAGTATGGAAGCAAAAAGGCGAGGAATATAGGGTTCATGGTCAAGGTGGCTGGCTGTGGGTTTCTGCTAGGCGTAGATATAAGTTTGCAGAAATGATGAAAATGGGTTTACGCGTAGGGCCTCAAAAGATTATGGTCCAAATAAAAGATCAAGGAGGAATCAAAATTTTAGCTCTAGATCCACCGACGTACGAATTTCTTATTAATGAGTACTGTGCTCCAAAGATTGAAGAAAACACTACGTCTGACGTAAAAGTAAAAGCAGAAACTACTTTGATAGAAGAATCTACTACTAAGAACGCGAATAATGTTAAAGTAGAAGCAGAATGTAAAGTTGAAAATATTAAGTCTGAAGAAAAGATGGACACTGAAGAAAATGAGAATGCTGATGAGAAAACATCGTCAAATACCGAAGGACTGCAAGTGAAGCAGGAAAGCAAAATGAATTTATCCTGTAAGCAATGCTTATTTCTCGTTAGCATTAATAACGTATTTTTATAAATAATTATTTATGATAACTTTTCTGTTCTTTATAGTTTTAGCAGGAATGAAAATCGAAAAAGTATTTACGCCTATTAAAGCATTCGAAGAAATCGATATCACGAAGGCTTTGACTACACCTGGCAGGCTGCACTATCCAAAAATTGGAAAAAAGACAAGAATAGATGATTTTTTGGCACGTAGAACTCATTTGAAGCTTTTGGAAGAAAGAAGATTACTACAATCCGTAAGTAACTTCGAATTGTTTTTGAGAGAAAAATGCAATTTATTTTTAAAGTAGCAACTGTTTATAATTGATATTTTAATTTATAGGAAAAGAACAAAGAATTAAATCAATCTCAAAATCAAAAGTCAACAGATGGTGAGGCGGAAGTTGATGTAGAGAATAACGAAGAGAATGATACAGACGGTAGTGGTAGTGATAATACTCTACAAAATATTATTTCCAGAAAACAATCAAAGCTAATGACTCTTTCTTCATCAGCTAGGGAAATGCTAACAGTCATAGGTAAACGTATACAACAGGTTCGAACGCAGTACGCTAATATCATGAAACTGAATAAAAGTGCTACATGCTATTCTAAATATTGCAACATGACATCTACCCAAGGAAAAACGACTACCGGTACTCAATCGTTGAATCCAACTTGTTATTCCCCAATATGTTTACAAAAAGCACGTCTCAAACGAGATCTTTTGACTTTACTGAGAAAAGCAAACGCCTTAAATAATAACCAGCCATTAACTACGAGTACTCTATTGACATCAATAAATTCACCAGTATGTCAAACAGAAACGAAAATGGAAGATGCGGATCAAGCAAGAGATGCGATTCGAAGAGATTTGGAATCTGCGGTGGCTCTCGCGACTCACTGTAATGAAGAAGTGCAAGCAACCAACGTAGTTCTCGACAAAACGAACATAAAGGATGTTTCTCCTGTTTGTAAAAAATTGAAGACAGAGTATACTACTGAACAAGTTACTGAGAAAGTGGATACTATAGTGAAAACTGATGGTAATGTAGTAACAACAACGGCACAAAGTCTGAAGACTGAAGGCGGCGTGGTACAAAGCATGAAACTTAATGCAGCGTCTCAAAATTCAGTCAATCTATTCGAGGCGAAAAAAACGTATGTATTTTTTTTTTTTAAATAAATAGGATTTTGTGTTAATTTTTCAAACTAATTGATTAATTACAGAGATTTAAGTAATACTGGAACAAAAACAATGACTGTTAATCGCAGAGGTAGGACAGTGCAAAGATGCACTGTTGCCAAAGAACTGAATGCAGATGGAACAGAAAGAGTGTACTCTGCAGTTTCTACTGAAGGCAAGGTTTATCTAAAGAAGGTGTCGATTTCTTTAGCGGATAGGAAGAAAAAGCGTACACCTGTGAAGTATCCTTTATGCTCAACGTTTTGTACAAAGAATAAGCATAGAAGTATATTGTTACTTCCGCAACACGAGTTACGAAAATTAGCCCGACTTGGAGGGCGATCACCGGTTCAAGGATTTCATCAAATGGCAAAAGTAAGGGTTTTATATTGAAAATATTAAAACTGATAAATCAGTTCCTCCCTCATAATATTTTTATGTGAATTTTTAGGCAAATGTGTCTGTATGGCCTTACCCATGCCCCAGACCGCTGTTCAAGACTTGTTGGCTATACCGCACAGTTGGTTTAAAATCTTTAGCCGCAGCTGCTATTCAACTTAGAATATTATGGGCATGCTTACGTTGGGACGACATGGCAGCAAAGCCTCTTTCGACAGACGGCAAACATCAAATAACAACAGATACGGAAATTATGTCATTAGAAATTCTAAAACATCGACATGTTGGCCAATTTTTGGACAAAACTCAGTACTTGCGTAGAAAAGTTGTCATACCATTAGAACTACCAAAACAAATTAGAGGTCTGTTATTAATACTGCCTATTTAAATATAATCAATAATTAATAAGTTTAGAGGTTTAACATGAAGGTTCTTTGTAGAAGTCACGTCGATAAGGAGTGGATTAAGGAAAAGAAAACGACCAGAATCTCCTCAAAGCACTGAACCACAGGTTACAGAGGAATGGGTAGATGAAGATAAGCTGGAGCTATGGGAGATAAAACAGTACGGTGATAGGTAAGAAAACAAAAAGAAATATTGCTTTATTTGAATTTACATGGAATATGATTGGCATTATTTTTATTCTTGATACAAGCTAAATCCTTATTCCTCGCAGCATTTTGTACTCATCCAATTTTTATTTTCCTGAAAATGATACTAATAGTGAATGTAGAAATGTGTTTTTGTTGTGTTAAAGTATGCATACCTTTCATTTAAATTCGAGAAATTACCTTTCCTTATTTAATACCACTTGATACTAACCCTCTGCTTGGTGTATGTCCTCCCTAGGTTAGAGAAGGCTAATGTCCAGATTATTACTAGGAGTCGATCAGGTGCACCACAGTCTATCGTTGTTGGTGGTAATAGAACAGGTACGAATTCCTCTGATCAGTTAGTGAGCGGTAAGGCAACTCCGGAAGAAATAAAAGAAAAGATGGAACAGCAGTTACGTATGCAGAGAGCAGCTCATCAACAAAAACGGGCTCTTGAAACTCTCAAAAGTCCAGCTAATACTGCTTCACCAGGTATTATTTTGTTCTACTTAATTGCCTAAGGAAGAAACCTTATAAAATCAGTATGTTAATACGTTTTTTAAACTTTTATAGACGGCACTGTTAAATTGGTATCAAAAGTTGCAATACCAACTACTCCAGCTTCTGGAAAATCCCAGCTGACATCTTTGCTCACAACACCAACACCAAACAAGACATTCATTGGAACAAGACGTATTTATATGACCAAATCATCCGATGGAACAACGAAAGTAGTATCAGGACCTACTAGCATTTTGCCTAAAACACCACAGAATCAGACAGCCAATCAGCAATCGTTGATTAAAGTCACCGGTCAGGGTAAAAACTGAAGCTTAATTTTGAAAGATTTACTTCCGTTTCAGTGTAAAAGAATGATTTTCAAATTTTTTAATTTAGGAACAAATACTCCAGTTCAACACATTCAACAAAGGGTACAAATTTTAAGAGGTCCTGATGGCAAATTACAAGTACGAGGCTTGATGCCGGGTCAACAATTGGTTCAAATGCCTGACGGTAAACTTCACGTATTGAACACAGGTCAGGCTATTGCAGCATCTCCCGCGGCTCCAACAGCAGCTTCAAGTACTACGACAACACCGGTATCTGCATCAGCTTCTTTCGATTTACTTAATTATCAATTTAGTGTATTCAATTGTTACAACATCATGTATTTATTTACTTAGTCGAAAGTGACAGGAGCTGTTACTACTCCAAAGAGTTCAACTACCAATACGCCAGTTAAAGGTAGTCCAGCTAAAGTTACTACAGCAACTCAAAGCCCTCAACAAGCTGTTCAACGTGCCAAAACAGTAACGGCAACGGTGGCAAATGCCACTCCAATACAAGGTGCCAAGAGTACAGTTGTCGTTGCCAATACTGGACAATTACTTCAAGGGGCACAAGTAAGCTATCTGATAACTTTAAATCAATGTAAATATTTGAATTGCTCGAAAATTATAGCGAAATTCTTACAATAATGTAGGTTATTTCTGGGACTGGTCAAGTAATTAATACAAATCAAATCGTTGTGACTAATGCTAATTTGGCACAGCAATTGGCGTCGGGTAAAGCCCAACTGGCTACTATAGGTGGGCACCAAGTTGTAATACGCAGTACTCCAACTGGAAATCAACTAGTACAGCTAAATTCAACAAATAGTGGAATAATAGTTAAGAATGCGGTTACACCAAGTAAACAACAAGGTTAGAGAGTACAATTTAATTTTATTACCTATACACACACAATATTTGTTAAAAAGACAACTAGTATCATTATTTGCGTTTTGCAGTTCCCATTGCACCACGCACACAAGTGTCAACATCTACGACACAAACTGGAGAAACGACGAGTGCTTTATCTACTGTAGCATCCGCAACTACAACTACGACAGCATCAACAGCATCAAATCAAGCTTCAACAGTTCCAGCTCCAGGAAGCATTGAAGCTTCCTTACTGGCTGGTCAGCCTCCTGGCACAATAATTAAATGTGTGACAGCTCAAGTAATACAAACTACCCAAGGGCCTCGAATAGTCTTACAAGGGCTTCAAGGTGCTGACTTCACTCCTCAGCAACTTGCAATGGTACAACAACAAGTTAAACAACAGCTGTTGAAAGGTTTGTAAATAGTCGTGTTTCTTAAGGATAAATTTTTTCTATCTAAAAACTTAACTGAGTACAATCTATTATACAGCCCAAGCTGCTACGGGTAAGCACGGAGTTCTGGGCCCCACAAAAATTTATTTAGCTGTTCAACCTGCACCTGGAGTGAATCAACAACAAGCTTCCCAGACTACGACTACATCTGTATCCAATGCGACTACACCTAAACAACAATCTCAACTGCCTACAGCTTCGTCACAACCAGCTGCTGTTCCGGTTTCAGGTCAGATACAATTAATAATTATAGATACTATCCAAGCCTTGTTTTTACCGCTATTAATGCAATATGAAATGAGAAATAATATTTTTCCTTCCCAAACCTACTTTTTACAATAAGTCATATGTCGCTGTCAGATGCCAATCGCATATGTATACTTACAGTGTTTGGATTGGTCCAGATGACAACAGACAGTAACATACGATTCACTGTAAAATGGACTTTATCATATTGTTCTAATTCAGCTAAGAATCAACACAGTATTATTCATATGACACAGTATGGATCACAAACTATGTATTTGTGTCTTCTTGTCTTGATTTTTAAGCTAGCTAAGAAGTACCCTATTTAAATTTAGTAGTTAAATGATAAAACTTGAAATTATTAATTACAGCTAATGCTTTTACACTTAACACTACTATTTAATTTATTTCATTAGATTCTCAAGACGATACAGACAATACTCGGCCAGCTTCTCAAGCCTCAGCTGAAAAACCAAAAGTTGTCGTTCAACAAGTTGGACGAGCTTCTAATGCTACAGATGACAATCTTCAGAAACAAAATATGGCTAATGGACAACAGCCGACACAATCGATCAAAGAGGAAAAAGACTCGTCGAATAAATTTATTATAACTCCAGATTACATTCAGCAAAGTTGGTTTAATTTCATTTGAGAATTAATGTGACAATCGTGTTTATTTCAATCTTAATTTTATGTTTTTTTTTTTTTTTATTTAGCTATCAAGAATGCATTGAAGCAAGAAAATCTTAACCCGGAGATAGAAGAGAAGCTGTTACAACTTCAGAGATATCAAGAGAAACAAATGAAGGGTGGTGTTGAAACTTCAGTGAGCAATAATCAAACTAATAATACTCCTACTATGACACCTCAACGGGCACCATCTCGAAAACGACCTGCATCTTCAAACATTCCACCCGCTACAATAACTACATCAACACAATCAGCAACAGATGTTAGCAAGGACAACGAGTGGGTAGAAACTCCAAAGAAAAAGGTTGTCATAAAACAAGAGCCCCGCGAAACAACAAAGTAAGGAATAATCTTCATTAAAAATACGATTTTAATTGTTTTAATCGATATTTTAACATCTATATAAATTTTAGGATAAAACAAGAAGCAGCAGACACCGAACCTAATCAGAAGAGTCGGTCTGCAAAAATGAGAGATAACCAGGAACAACGTAGAAAGCAGCAAGTGCACTCACGAATGCAAATTTTACTGTTCCGCCATAAGGAACTCTTAAAGAAAGATATATTGAAAAAAAGAGCTCTTCTTGAGAAAGAGTTACAAATAGACATTCAAAAAGAGCTGTCGGTTGAGCTGGCTACTAGAACAAAAGCGGAAAGGCACAAGCAAGATGAAGTTAAGGTTGGAAGCGCAAAGCGTAAAGCTAATGCACAAGCAGCTCAGCAAGTTAGTCCACCAACTCGTGGCGGAAGACCAAAGAAACACAAATCTCAGGGTAATGCAAATACACCTCCAGGGTCTTCAACAACAGCAAATCGAATCAAAAAAGAAAAATTATATTGTTTGTGCAGAACGCCTTATGATGAAACTAAGTGAGTATTTGATATTGTTATTTTTACCCTTGTAGTAAATAATTTTTTGATATATACAAAATATTTATATGAATGTTATGATTTATTAGGTTTTACGTTGGTTGTGATGTATGTAACAATTGGTTCCATGGCGATTGCGTAGGCATCACTGAAGAAATGAGTAAATCTTTGTCAGAATTTGTTTGTACAGAATGTAGACATGCAAGAGACACTCAAGAATTATACTGCTTATGCAAACAGCCATATGATGAATCTCAGTAAGTAACATGAACAAGATATAAATACAATTTAAAACCAGATGGGAAAAATTGCAAAAGTAACCATTGGAATACTTGATTTTCAGGTTTTATATTTGTTGTGACAAATGTCAAGATTGGTTTCATGGTCGCTGTGTTGGAATTTTACAGTCGGAAGCTGACAATATCGATGAATATGTTTGTCCAAATTGTCAGCGGAATTCCTCCGTTAATTTTGCTAATATGAAAAATCTTAATGCCAAGGACTTAGATTTGCTAAAGAAATTAATAAAACAAATACAGGTTTGTAGACAAGTTAGTTTGTAATAGGATAAATAGTGTTTGAATTAAGTTTGAAAGAAAAAAATCATAAACGAATTCTTATAGGCTCATAAAAGTGCTTGGCCGTTTATGGAGCCTGTAGATCCAAATGAAGCACCTGATTATTATAAGGTTATAAAGGAGCCTATGGGTCAGTATTAAATGTTAATTTTTTCTTGTGCACAATGGACACGCTCGGTAAATACTTAGCGAATTGATGTAGCTGGTCAAATAAAAAAAAACTAATTGACTAACTCAATCATGTCATTCGCTTAGTAACCGATGTGTTAGTCGAACGCGTCCATGATGAAAATATACAATATATTAATAATGTATTATGATTTAACAGATTTACAAACGATTGAGTTGAGGATAAACGACAAATCGTACAAGAAACTAAGTGAGTTTATTGGGGACATGACCAAAATATTTGACAATTGCCGCTACTATAATCCTAAAGAATCACCATTTTTTAAATGCGCGGAATCCTTAGAAACGTATTTTGTCCATAAAATAAAAAGCTTAAGGGAAAAGTTTTCGGAAGGAAAGTAAGCAATCAAAACTAACAATAAATGAGTGGAAGTGTTAGTTCGCGACTATGTGCAGTGTTATTAGAAAATGATCTGTGCCAGTATATCAATGGAAACTGAAACTTAAGGTGACTGTAGGCGTATAAGAGTAGATTATGCAGATTGAATATTTATTAGAGTTGTGTGAGCGTTCATTTAACTTTATAAATATAATTAAAAAATAATGACGCGCGCAACGAATTCTGGGCCGGAACTTGTTTTGCTGTTCATTAACAGTCACCAATACAATGTATATCATTTTTATGATCAACCGGTAAATGCACAACAATCCTATTTTAAACAACATTAATTAATAATGATACTGTTGTAATAAAGGTATCTGATACTGTCATTTAATTAAGCGTCAAATAAAACTTAATCAATTTTCCACACTGCTATTTTGTAATGATGGTTCTGTGCTATTTTCGGTTCAAATGGATGATGGTTGAAATTGAGCTAATAGCATAACTATCAGTTCTTTTTTCTTAAGATAATATTTCGTTATTAGTGGTAAGTTTTGGTTCAGAATTCCTCTTTAATTCACACACTCATTTTCACCTATTGTTCATCTACACATGTAATACATGTGTAGTAGTAAGCTTTGCGTGCATAGTAGTGAATAATATTACAGAATCAGTGCCAGTGACAGATAGTAAAACTATGATCAATAATGTTTATAATAATTGGAAGCTAATTATTTTATGAGGCAAATTAACAGAATACATTAAACAAACGAAAGACCATTTGGAAATTCGTAGAAATAATAATAATAATGGCGGTTGAGTCCTCGTTGAAATAAGTCGCCCATGAAAAGCATTCTATGTAGTATTCAAATATGATATGGCTAAAAAAGGCGCATAATAAATTGTACAAATTTGGTTAACGTGCTCTTGCAAGTAATTATTATATTACTTATATTGTTTTAATCACATAAATTTTCTATGAAATTGTTTATACGCAAGACCTGACCCTAGATTTTAAGGATTCAGCAGAAATTCTGCTTTGTGTATATACGAAGACAGTAATGTCTGAAAGACTTTTGAAGAAAGTGAATTATAGAGAAATGAAAAAATCTGAAAATCAGTTAATTATGATTACTGATTCCCTTAAGAACGATACCGTACTAATGCTTTCAAGTATTATTAAACGATCGATAACAATTTGTAGAACTTTCATATTACAACTTTCATTATTATATTTTTACTATTACTATTATTATTGATTTTATGTTCTAAGAGAATATAAAATTACACGCGAAGAAGTATTGTACTAACCGATGCAGTGTGTGAGTGTAGATTGTGTATATGTATATATGTATGTATATGTATAAATATATCTATATATGTATGTGCATATATATATATATATATATAAAGAGTAAGAATGCCTGTAAGCAGACATTGATTAGCATTCACCAAAGCGCGTTTGCATTCGATGCATCACCGGTGAATTAAAGTAAGAAAGTAAGTCAGTAAAGGAAGGAATAAATTCCATTTTGGGACAAGTAGTTTTTTTTATTATTTAATTCGTACAGATTGTCATAAAAATTGTGTAATAAATAATTTGCTGTAGAAAAAAATGCGTAACTTCAAAGTATGCCTTGTGCACATGTATATTTTTCATAAGTCTCAGGTCATTAAGATCATAAGTCTCCAATAAACTATACCTGCAACTGTTTATTTAAAGAAACATGTCTCTTTAAGCTAAAAGTACATTTCTGCCAGGTTTACGCATGTACAGTATTTTCCCTTAATCAATATAGATACCTGGCACTGATACTTTTTTTATCTTCGAATTTCGATTATGATTAAACTAAAATTTTAAGCTTAAGTATCCCATTCTCCAGGTTTATACACTGCAATAGCTATAATGATTATTTTCTTTATAATACGAAACAAATAAAGAATTAAGTGAAATAATGTCAATCGTTTCATTATATTAATAAAAATTAACTTTGTATACAAGTGTACAAATAAAGTATAGTATAGTATTAAAATTGAACGATTTTTATGTCTTTCTACGAAGAAAGAGGCTAAAGAAGCTGCGAATAAGCTATTGGGATAGTGTAAAAACCAGGTGGAAGATCCTGTTAATCAACTGCGTGTCATCTTACATCCACTTCAAATTTTTTACAGATCACGTTGTGAAGCTTATTTCCATTAAAGAAAAAGCAACAAAGCGTGATAAGGGAATAAATGCAGTCAAGAGTATGACAAAATGGGTGCTTTCAATAATTTTTAAAAAATTTGGTGTATTTTTTTTCATATAACATTAAGTTATTATACTATATTTGAGGTACATTTTTGGACTTTTTAAAACAGAATACATGTAAGATGCATTATCTTATCAGCTCAATTGTAAGATCCTATCTTATAAAACGTGTTTTGTAATGACCATTTGTACTCCTAAGTAGTTTATCCAAAATCAATGAATACAAATAAAATTATTATTTTACTGGTTCATCCCGGTCATGATTAAAACTTTTTTTGTTTTCGGATTTCATCAAATGGTTACTTCTAGATCTTTATAAATAAATTAAAAAGTCTAGAAGTTGCAATTTTACGAAATTTTAAAACAAAATAAAGTTTCGATTAAGATTGATAAGCTATTAAACTAACAGTATTTTCTTGTTTCATTGATTTTTGGAAAGTCACTAAAATACTAATGATCAATAAAAAAAATAAGAGAGATGTTACAATTAAGCTGGTAACTAATTGATCCTGACCGTCCTGTCTTAATTTTTATTTTGAAATTTTCAGAAAATTTAGTTACAATATAATATAATAATTTAGTACCATATATTAAATAAAATAAACTACCTACAACACTTAAAAATGATTAAAAATGTCACATTTTTCTCATTTCCGACTGCATTTACACCCATTTTACCACATGCGTTTCTCGGGGTATAAAATTATAAATCTTTTACAAAATATTTATATATAATATATTTCTACTAATTTTAACCTAAAACTCTTTGTTGTTTTTCACCGTATTTATACATACATATGTACCATAATGTAGTATGTATGTAAAGGACAGGAAATAACAGGGCAGATTAATTTAATGTGTCATTTTTATCGTTTTAATAAGTACCGTCTTTATAATTTATCAGATAAATCACATAGTATTATACATACAACAATAAATACAGATACACATATATGATGGTAAATATATGAATTTAAATCTTTAAATATAAAAATTGATCTTGCATTTAGGGAAGAAAAGAAAACAAAGTATAATTACAGCATAGAGTATAATATATGAGAGAATTATTTAAAAAGTGCGGTACGGATTATTCCATGACTAATCTTCATTAAGATGGAAGAGGCTTATTGTTATAATTACTATTATATTAAAAAAAACACAAGCAGATTATAATCAGTGTAACTGTATAGGTACTACATAGAGAATGAATATAAATTAAACTTTAATTAATTATGATTATAAGTACAATACTTAATTGGCGATCTTGCATTGCCCATTTCTTGTACATTTTACGTCGTATATTGCACCGATAGCAGTATTAATGTACATGATTTTGTTGTTAATAAAAACTCCGAGGTAATGTAATATTTTTTCAAAAATACATTGAAAAATCAAAAAAATTAAAATATAAATACCCTCAAATGTTTGTGATCAAGGGTTAAAAAAGAGTGAACAATTGAAACCAAGGTTAATATAGTTTTTGTTAATGAACATGCTTTTTAAAAACAAAAATTAGGGAAACGTGATATGTGATGCTGATTCATCGAGGGAGCTAACTATCTGTAGTTTTGTTAACATTATATTTTGGTTATTTCGAGCAATATAAGTTGCACTTTTTTATTCTTATTAAGAAGAGAGAGAGAAGAAAATAGATAACATAACGTTAGTTTACACTTTAAAGCGTACACACAATACCGGCAGTCCACACTTAAATTGTGATCTGGAACTCTGGAATAAGATATTTGGAGAAATAAATAGGGGCAAGTAAAATCTGGTTATTGTGAAGTGTGACTTAAGTGCGCGTGGAGAAGGGGTCGGGCATGCAGAGATCAATATCAGTATGGCGGCGGCATTGCGGACCGCTGGCCGGTAGTATTATTGTTATTCGACGTAAGGAGCACCAATGTTATCATGTTGCTACGTATGTTTTACTGTAGATCCCTTAAAAAATGCATTTCACATAAAATGCGCGAAAAAGACAGAAGAAAATTGAGATAAACTAGATCAGGAAAAAGAGAAAAGTGTGATTTTTCGCGTAATACAAAACATTCAGCTTTATAGTAAAAACAGAGCATTGTCAAACTTCTATTGACAGAGAGTGTGAATTGCACGAGTTTCTCAACATAAAATAAACAATCACCATGGCAAAGTACGAGTATAGTATTGCATAATAGTTTTAATTATTATTATCTATTTATAAAGCTTAGTATACATTGCACTTACCTAACATCACCTTTTTGGCGATTGTCGTGTTGTTGTGCATCATGTGTTTTTTTAGTATAATGTTACGTTATACATACATATATATACATCGCAATAGGAGTAAATAAACGTTTTTCCACGTGCTTCTCTCATCTTTATTCTTTTTTTTTAATTACTGGTTCATATTGAAAAAACTTTAATGATTTACATAGAATACGTATGTAGTAGGTTTTAAACTTCCTCAGATCTCAGGTTTCCTTATTTATAATGCACTTTGGATATACTTATTTCAGTTGTACTACTACAATAAGTTAATACAATAATTATTATTGTATTTTTATTAATTTATCTAGGAATGTCTTGTGTTGTGCTTTATTTCTGTAATATGTACAAAGGAATTACAATAAAATCTCCCTTATACATTAGTTCTAGGTTGTCATTGGTTTTTACACTGCCTACATTACCTATTATTATAATTAATTATTTCTGTTGTTTGTAAGGCTAACTTTTCCTTTATTAATCTTATCTTATATATTTAGTATCAATCTCTCTTTTATTATCTATTGTGAGTCATTATCTTTTAGAGCTCATTGATTTAAAAGCTTAAATTGTATTTAGATAATATTTTAAATATAAATGATAAATTTTTGCTTTTAAAGAAAGTTAGCATTAGTGTTTGGATGTAAGTATATTGTTTCATTTTGATATGTTATAATTAAAAATTAATGTTAAGCATATATGATTTAGCAATTTTTTTATTGGCTTGGTAATATATCCTATTATTTAATTTGATCTTATTATAATTGTTTATAGAGAGATGATGATAGTATTTATTTATGACACTGCAAGGTGTTGTAAAGAAGAAGATGATCCAGCCGAAGCAGTTATTTATTTTCATCCAGCATGGGTTTCTTTGACTCAAAGACTTGCTTTAGCAGGCCAGTTGATGGGAATTAATCAATTTCTAACAACATCATTTTCTGCACCACATTCTATATCATTACAAGGTGGAAAATTTATATTGAAAAAATTTGGTCAATTTATCTTAGTAAGTTTCTATTGTTTTTCGTTACAAACAATATGATACATAAGAATTCTCTTATAATGTTTATATAATAATTTATCTAATTTTTAGGCTGTTGGAACTGACAGAAATATTCAAGATTGGATTTTGGAAAGACGTGCAAGTACATTAGAATCAATATTAAAGTTTTTCCACTGTGACTTCAAAAAAATATTAGAATCATTTAATAATGATAGAAATAGATTTATGGAAAAATTATACCAAATGTTTGAAACATACTTACCAGTTCTTCAATACAGTGCCAATTTATTTTCCAATATACCAATAATGAAGTTGCCAAAAGTAAGTAGCTACATTTACTTCAGAAGTTTACTTTATATTTAGATAAAAATCATTATTAATAAGTTTGTAATTTTTAATTTTAGAGTGCTAGCAATGTGTTTTTAGAATCAATTCATCTACTGCAGTATTATCAAGAGACCAATGGTATTATGGGAGGAGCATTATTTTATAATAACAAGTACAATTTTGTATATTATATGCATAGAAAAGCTTATTTATATTTAATCAATAATATATAACTATGTTTTAATGCTTTCAGAGTTATTGCCACGCAATTAAGCTCAGAGTTAACTAAGCAAATAGTTATTACTGATCCATATCGTATCAAGGTAGTTGACTAATATTTATTTGAAAATATCTGTAAAATAAAAATTAAAATAATATTAATTTGTTTTTTTTTTTAACATTAGGCTCCTGCTGAGAAAATAAGTACAGAATTTCACTTACCATTAGGAGTACAACTGTTACAAGTTTACATTGACCAAAAGCAGTTTGATGATCTTAAAAGAGAAGCAAGCGAAGCTAGATACCATAGTTGTTATTTGGAATCAGTTGCTAAAAAGTTGATACAAAGAAAGGTAAACAGTTTATTAGGAATATTATCTGATTGTGTATTATGTAGATATAATGATAGTTGTTGATATCGTTAAAGACCGAAAACGATATACTTAGATATACACTTAATTACATTTAGCGATGTTTGTCGTTAAATGCGACTAACGATACCAAAAATTGTCGGTAAGAAGTTACAGAATTGCCATACTGTATAAAGCATAAAATATTATAAAAAATGTAATAAAATTCTTTACCGTAATTATGATTTGCAGAACACAACTAAAAGCACAGTAAGAGATACCCCACTTTCGGGAATGAAACGGGATACTTCACGAATTTTTACAGTACCTGAAGAGAGGGAGTTAGATTCTATTCGTTATATTGATAATGTATATCATATATCTTCCAAACCACTTTCCATTAACAATTCTCCAAAACGTAAGCAAGAAGTAAAAGTGGAACGTACAAAATATTACAATACTCAGGTACCCAGTGTTTGCTCTACACCTTTGAAAGACATCAATAGAATATTGCATGATACTGCAGTGTTAATATGCAATACAAATGAGGAAATAGATAACTTTGCAATTGAAGGAAAAAGTCCCGAGATAAAAGTAAATGATGATATTCCTGATGTGGTAAAAGAAGCTTTGAGGTGTAAACGTCTGAATAAATTGCGAAATGCAACAGGAAATAAAGAAGATAAAAGAATCAGCTGGAAAGATACAAATAAAAGAAGCTTGAGCTTGCCTGATCTTGATACATCTATCCGTAAACATGCAAGTAGTATACATTTAAGAGCTTACAGTTTAGGATTACCAAAGCTTACTAAAAATTTATCTATTGATTATAAAGGAGAATCACCAGAAGGACCATTTTCACCAAATAAAAGACGTTTTTATAATACCATTACTGATCCATTCTATCCAATTTTTCATCGTGATGGCTTTCCAATATCTCAATCATTATATGAACATTATATTTCAACTCATTACCAAGAGATGGAAAGTCAATGCAATAAAGTAACAAGAGACCCAAGTGATTTGATTAAAAATCAGCCTGTTTCATTCTCACCAAAAATAGATAGCTCTGTGAATGATCTTGGCATCAAAGGCAAGAGCCAGAAGTTAGAAATGAAAGCAAGTTTTTCATGCAATGCTAAACTTGATAATAAAAGTAAACAAGAATCTTACCGTAGGTCAATGAGCTTACCATTAAAACCATTAAATATGATGGAAACAATAGACGATAAACGAAAATCTACAACAGAATCTGGTCAGAGCACTTGTGATCTTTTGCAAAAGAGAAAATTGGATGGATTGCAATTGACACCACTTATGTCAAAATTAAGCTTGTTAGTAGATGAGTATACTAGTGGATTTTGCAGTAAAGAAACAACACCTAGTGAATTTCGAGAAATACAACCTGGTTTTCCATCATCCACTAGTCAGATAATTAAGCAGAAGCTGGAGGCTGTTGAAAAAGAACCTAGCATTGATCAAAAGGATGAACTGAAAGAAAACCTTGGGATCAGTTCACAAAATGAAAATTTATTGCAAAAAGTAGAACTCTTCCTTTGTGGACATCAAAATATGGTATTGATATTATTGATGGAAGATGGAACTGCTAATAATCCAGATTTAATTCATAACCTGGTAAGTATACACTACTTATACTATACTTTTGTTAATTGTTGAACATGTCTTCAACTTGTATTTTTTATACAATAGTGGAAAACCTGCATAGGTACTTTAGGGAAGCTAGAAGCTCGTTTACAGCAGTCTTTAGATCCATTGCCATCTAATGAAAGTAAGAAGCTTTACAGTATCCTCCACATCGACCCTGATTGGGACACAATGCAAAGAACTGGATTGTGGGGTGTCACTGAGCTAGATATTGCCTCTTGCCTCCATGATAGGTTTATGTGCTCAAGTAATCTCACAGACATTATAGTAAGGTAAATGTTTCTTGCTAATTTGAATCATTTTGTTCAAAGAAAAATCTATTATTAGGTTACATGTCATAAATTAATATTCCTCTCTGTTTCTTTAAGACTGAATTCTTTATGTTACATTTAATGGTCATTAGAAAATATAATTGCACAATAAAGTTTTATTTATTTCTAGAACGGAAGATGCTGTGGTATATGGTAATCAATGTGGGAAAGTTCAAGTATTTTATCAACAAGCAGCAGAAGCAAACACTCCTGGAGGTCTTCCAACTCCTGCAGATTTAATGGGAGTGATTTCCCTCAAAGCCAAGCGAAGACTTGTCAGAGATCATGGAATCTTTCTCTTATAAAGCTTTATTTTTCTATATATTTCTTCATTCCACTATTTTTTCGCGACGTCTTATAAGTATTTATTAAACTAAACACAGAACTGCTTAGAATAATACTTGTGCAATCATTTTAGATATAATGCTTTTTAACATAAATTTAGATTTTTTGTTTCATAAACTAAATATTGACTATACTGTACAATTTATAATATACAGGGTGTTTCAACAAACGACGAGATTTCAGTTAAGAGCGTAAAACAAAATAACCTGCTTGGGCTTTAAATTTCATTAAGTATATAGTTATTTAAATGCTTAACTAATTATAGGCGCTTCCAAAAATTCATAACAGTCGCTTATTGTCAGCAGTGCGAGGTCAAACTGCAGTGCGTTATACTTATTAAAAATTACATAATGAAATTTAATACAATAGGTTATTTTTTTCTACACTTACAGGATCATTGGTTAAAATTAATTATGATTTCTTTGTATTATACACATCTCGTCTATTTTAAACGTGAACCATTTTTGCATATTTGATGCAAAAAAGAATTTTTACCGCACTTTATACTTAAACGTAAATAATTAACAATAAATTTAAGTATATTAATAAAATAACAATTTGAATATAATTATTGATTGTAAAAAGAATAAGCTCCAATAAATTAATATTTCTATGTGTATTTAAAAAGAGAAGACGTCAACGAGAACGAAGAAACAAAGAAGAGGGAAAAGCGGCTTTGGTAGTTCAAAATGTACAGATCTTTTATTTTTCTTAATGTTAATCCAGACTAGCGGACTTTTGCGCGAACGAATGCCATTCGTGCATTATTACTTTGATTTGTATAAATATTTAATACATAAAAGATAAAAGAATATTAGAGTATTAGTGCTGGGATAGCATTCTTGGACGCAATACTACTCAAATATGAATCCACCCTTACAAAATAGTATGTTCTACAATTCTTGTCTACAAAGAATAATAATTATGTATCTACGCTATAGATTTTAAGTATTTTATGATAATTTATTATAATTGATTTATATAATTTCTTAATTGAAGGTAAAATTAGTTTATTTTTAATTAAGGTATATATATATATATATATATATATATATATATATATATACAATGAATTTTTCTACTGATAGTCAAGTTATATTTAAAAAAGAAAAAATATATATTCGGTAGAATTGTGTAATTTATTTAATAATGGGCCTGTCATTTAAAACGCCCTAAAGAATGCAGTAAAAAAATAAAATTCAGTGCTAATAAATTCGTGGTATGTCTTATTTTCTTTTTTACTTAGTTGTTCTTAGATATTTTATGATGAATTACTCAATTATAATATGATAAATTTTAATTTTATTTAGATTAAATTTTATCCGTCTGTAAATAGAAAATTTTTGTGCATAAATATCTTAAGCGATAGTGGTACAGAAACTAATTTAATACATTACAATTGTATATAGACGCACTGAAAATCGCTTCAATATTTTCTGCGCATATTTCATAAAATAAATGATAAATATAGAAGTTCGCGAACAATCAGCTTTTTTATTGTTTACCGTTAAACCTTTTAAACAAATAAATGAAAAAATATATAAAAAAATTGTTAATAAATACTACAAAAATTAAGTCGATGTATTTTTGCAAATGCCAGTATAAAAGAAAAGTATGAAATGTCACGAAACTAGATAATTTTTCTAGATGAAACAAAAAAGAATTCTATTAAGCTATGAAAACAATGTGTATAATATCGCTAATATTAGTTTGATTATTCATAATACGTAGATTATATAGGAAAGTAGTTGTCCTATTTTTTTAGAGTTCCGATCTAGGCGGGACTCCTCGTCGGACCAGTTAATTACCATGTTTATATACTATCAGCGATACAAATATCTTTCCGAATGTGTGAATACGAACAGGTTTTCACAAAGTATCCATGCTTCCACTGAATAAATTTCTCATTTTATCGAGTATTAGAATATTTCGATTCGCTTAGCGTATATTAAAGTTTTTACGTGGATTTTTATAAAAATTGAATTATTAAATGGTTTATTAATGATATTATAGGATTTTTGTCAAGCTACGAATGAATGTTTAATCAAAGAGTCAAGAAAACCTTATGAAATAGTGGAAAAATTTTATGGTTTGTATCATCGTATAACAGCAATGCTAATATATTTCTCATAAGCGCATGCTCGCGTTGGGTGTAAAATTGTAAAATGGGAGCGAATGAAAGAATACTACTACGTCATGGAATACAAATTTATTTACTAGTTAAATGTTTTGCTTTTGCATAGACCTTCGATGTATTAAAATGCCAACACACAGGTTTTTATCATTTACTGTTAATAACTCAACCCAAACGTATTGGAAAACAATGACAATACATTTAAAGTGTATTTAGACTCGTTTATTTTGGAGGAATTCGTTTGAAAGAATACGTTTCTCTTACTAACTTCTGATTTTACAGTTCAGCAGAAGGTAAATCTCTGGTTTCTTCCACTGATCTTTGACTTTTCTTCTTTAAATTTTCGCTCTTTTTTTTAGATAAAGGGGCTAATTTATAATTTCTTTTTTAGAGAATAAATTTCATAAATTTTATCCTCGAAATTTATTATAATTTTCGTTTCATGTCATAAATAATTTTTAACCATGCTTTTACAAAGGTAATTGTATGCATTCATTCTGCTATGACATTCGAAAAAATGGATAAATTTGTAGCAATTTTAAAAGACATAATAGAATATTTTTGGTTGGATCGATCGATAATAATATGATCGTTAAATATTAATTTTGTATGGGATCAAAGAAAAATAATCCTTGGAAATGTAAACTTTTCAAGACTGTAGGAACAGGAGGGGAGAGGGGGGGTAGAAGTAGAGGAAGAAGAAAGTGAGGGAGGGAGTTTAAAAACAGAATGATCTCAGCTATGACGATTTTGGAGGCGAGCCCTCTAAAACACGTTGTAATCAGCTAGCAGCGTCGTGGCGATTTCTAGAAAAACCTGTTTGACACGAGTCGCATTATGCATTTAATCTAGTCGAGAAAAAGAGAGGGGAATCGGTTCTGAGGAACGTCGTCTCAGGTGTAAATCGTAAACAAGCCTCCGCGCTCGACCAATCCTGGGCCAGATTCAATATTACTGATTGGCCGGCGCTCATATTTAAGCGAAGCTATACCGCCAGCCCGCAACACAATTTACCTTTAACTTTATCCAACAAACTTGTACAGAAAATATTCCATTTCTTCCTTCCCGCTCATCATGGTAAGCCTACCCTCCACTTTCTCATTTTTTTCAATAAACTTTCTAAGAATCTCTAACTTATCATACATCAATTATTTCATATCGATACATACTTTAAAAATAAATAGTCTTAAAAAATCACTTTATATTCTTATGTTTCGTTTCAGACTACCTATACCGATAAAGGGCCCAAGGTGAGTGATCAAAAATATTTTAATAAATTAATTGCTATAACAGTGCACTATAAAGATTTAATGATTTCTACAGCCAACTGGTGGTAAATTCTTGAGTTTCGATCACATAAAGTTTTGGGTCGGCAATGCAAAACAGGTAACAATACTTTTTATAGATTGTGTATAAGGAATATTACAAGATACAATATTAAATTTTATTATAATTAATAATCGATGCTATAAAGGCTGCAAGTTTCTACTGTGCAAGAATGGGTTTTGAACCTTTGGGCTACCGTGGTTTAGAAACTGGTTCCAGGCGCGTTGCATCGCACGCTGTTAAACAAAATAAGGTAAATTATCTGTTTCCGATGCATTTGTGTAAAAATAGAAAAGATATGATTGTGCTTTCATTATATATATTATTATTAATTAGATTGTGTTCGTCTTCGAATCCGCTTACGAGCCGGACGAGGTAGAAATGGCAAATCACCTTGCAAAACACGGCGATGGAGCCAGAGACATCGCTTTTAACGTCGAAGATATCGAAACTATTGTCAAGGTAAAGTAAAAAAATTGTCTTGTAAATGAGCCAATGTAATTGTAATTTAATTCAAAGAATTTGAATTTCGCTAAGAAATCGAATAAAATATTATTGTTTGTAAAATAAATTTACAATAAATTTATGAATGAAAATTCACCACAGGTTGCCAAACAGAGAGGAGCGCACATAGTGCGGGATATTTGGGAAGAATCTGACGAATTTGGCACAATTCGTTTTTGCACAATACAAACTGTATGTCCTTCTTAACTTTCACTTGTCCTCGACCATTTTCTTCCTATAAAATAATTTACTTAAATTTTCTTCCGTTATAGTATGGAGATACGTACCACACATTAATTGAGAGAAGCAAGTATAGAGGATTTTTCTTACCAGGCTTCAGGCGAGAATCCGAAGATGTACTGCTGAAAATACTGTAAGTCTTAGTCAAGTTTACAATACTTGTTATTTTTTTTTTTTTTAATTCTGATATTAAATTTAAATAATTTATCTTTTGTTTAATAGCCCTTCTATTGGTTTGAACTTCATAGATCATGTGGTTGGTAATCAGCCTGATAAACAAATGGAGCCTGTTGCAAAGTGGTGAGTAAATTGAACGTATAACATTAAATTACTGCTAGTTTCAAAAATATTGCATAAGAGTAATAATAAGTTTTTTTCTTGTATGTGTAAAAATAAGAAAACACTATTTTTTCAGGTACGAGCAATGCTTGCAATTTCATAGATTTTGGTCCGTGGACGACACACAGTTGCATACTGAATATTCAGCACTACGTTCAATAGTGATGACTAATTGGGAAGAAACTGTGAAAATGCCCATAAACGAGCCAGCGCCAGGCAAGAAACGTTCGCAGATCCAAGAATTTGTTGAATATTATGGTGGTAGTGGAGTTCAGCATATTGCTCTCAATACCAATGATATAATTAAAGCAGTAAGTATTAAAGAATAAGTTTTCTTATAATTATCTTTAACATTATTTTATCAACCGTGAATTTTCTTAGATAGAAAATTTACGTGCCAGAGGTATGCAGTTCTTAGATGTTCCGGATAGTTATTACAGTATGTTGAAAAAACGTTTGGAAGCAAGCGGTGTTACAGTTGCCGAAGATATGAACATTCTTCAGGTATACGTAAACGTCGATTTCCACATGTCCATTTCGTGTTTTAACGTACAAATTTTATCATCAACTTCAATTGTTTAAACTTCTACGTATATATGTCGGCAGCTCGATATGCTAAAGGTTGCAACGCTAATTGTCCATCAGCATTTGAATTGGAAATGTGGAAATTGACCATTATTATTCGGAATTTTTACATTTATTTATTCTAATAATGAAAATTAAATTCTTTCAGAAATTAAAAATATTAGTTGACTATGATGAAAATGGATATCTACTACAAATTTTTACGAAAAATATGCAAGACCGGCCAACTCTGTTTATAGAAGTTATTCAAAGACATAATCATAACGTATGTTTACTTTAGAAAAAAAAATATATAAATAATTTGTTCATATTAATTCAACAGACTATTAATGTTTCTTATTTTCTAGGGATTCGGCGCAGGTAATTTCCAAGCTCTGTTTGAAGCAATTGAGTTGGAGCAAGCAAAACGTGGTAACTTATAATCACACTGTGAGAATGCTCCTGTTTAAAAAGAAATGGGAAGGCTTGGTAGGAAGGCAATGTGTATTTCAATATTGAACTATTATAGTGTTCAATACTGCATAAGCAAACTATTGCTAAATGATTTTTTTAATATTCATTAACGAAATATAAATCATATGCAATTGCGTATATTTAAATATACATGAGAAAAATGCATGTACTTCTTTGAGTCATAAAATATTGTACATAGATGTATACCATTGAAGTTTTATAATTAAATATTTTCATTTGAAATTAGTTTACTTTTCTTTAATTAAACACAAATAGTGAGAACAGATAAACTATTATTATGAAATAAATTCTGTGTTTCAATGTAACTTCACCAATCAAAAAAATAAAGAATTTCCATTCTCGACTGCGCGCGTAAAGGTTTGCTCTAAATCTGCATTATTAGATGTAAGAAATAGTCAATAAAAAAAAAACATTAGTAATTGTATGTTGTATTTAACAGCCAACTTTGTGTTACAAAAATACATAGCATTAAAATATAAAATATGTTACAATCATTTTTCAGATAATGTAGAGAGTACCAGCTTTTAAAAGAATTGCTAAACATCAAATATTTGCTTAAATGAGGTAATTGAAGAAAGCATAACGGTTATTGAACTGTATTTATTCTGAAAGATCTTTTCTGACCATTATATATTTATGTAAGCAAATTGCTTTTGTATAAAAACAGTGATGCCTAAAAAGGATTGAATTATGCGTGATGACAAGGGATATTAGTTAAGAAATAGCTCACTTAATTTAATATTGAAAAGTTCATAGTTCAGTTAACTGCTTGACATTGGTCGGTAACAAACAGATAATTTCCAGCTTGAACTATGCATCATGAATGCCAAGGCGGAAAATATCATGTTGACAGAAGAACGAGTTACCCAGTGGCTTCAGCACAAACACCTGTGAGAAAGCATGTGGTGGATCTTCATCTGCCTGTAATCAGTTTATAAATTTCAATGAATTAAATATTGAGTTACACATAACAAAGAGCAATAAACATGTTTGTTAAAAAAGATAACTATAATTAGTTGCTGTGATAAAAACTTTGAAATGCAGCATGATCTTTGCTTTAATATTACAAAGCATTCAATTAAGGATGATGGTACTGTGGTTAATTAAGAATTTAATGTATCTGGTATATGTCCTGTTGCCATTACTCTTGTTGACTTAATCTGCCCAATTTAAAATTATACATATATACGCTACTTGGTAATTTAAATGTATAGTTCAATGTACTTTAACTTAACAGACATGCAAAAAAAAACTGAGATCTCTGCAGTATCTACTATAGATGAGTCATAAGAAAATTTTAAAATTTATATAAATGCAAGAATTGATATGGAAAAGAGAAGTAAAATATATACAAAATATTTAATACTTTAATAAGTATGCTAGAAAAAAGGTAATAACAAATGTATTTAAAAAAAAGGGCAATGGTTAATAATACATAGGCATGTTTACATAACAAAAAGCATAAGAAAACATTATATATAGTGGGCTTCAGATTTGCCTTTACCACAGTACGAAGATCAATGGACGAACAATTGGTACTCGGTGTTTAAACTGTGTCGTGCAATGCAAGTCTGAAGATGTCGTGCTGCACGAAAAAGCTGGTGCCGATTGGCTTCAGGACAAATGTCTGGATGTATGCATGGGGCTGATCCTCATCAGTCTGCCCAATCATCAACAATCACTGACTCAATTTTCTTATTTCATCTTCTTTGCAGAGGTAGATATATACAGAGAGTTGATGGAAAAAAGTCATAACTCAATATCTACCTTCACACAGCAGCACAAAAAATGATAGGCAATAAAGTATGTATTCACATAATGTGTCCAGCCAACATTCTATTTCACTAAACAATTATCAAAGACCTCTATCAAAAGACTCAATTTTTAAATATTCCTCTCGTCTTTTTTATTAACAGCTTCATAATTTTAATATTTTTATACTTAAAACAGGTCATTTTAAAACTTTTAAAATAGCCTTACCAATATATTTCGGAGAATAAATTTGAATAAGAAATAAGATAAATATAATGTTTCTCTCACCTGTAGCCTTCCTAAAACATTTATAAGGACTCCTCCATCAAACATAGGCTGCGAATCAACTGCTGTTATTGCCCGGTTGATTTTTTGAAACGATAAGCTCTAAAAAAAGATAATGCAGAAACAAACTTCTATAATCATTCTTGATAGAAATCTAAAGAAGAAAGAATTATGTTTATAATAAACTCTTCACAGAAACTTTGCAAGGCTAATGAACAACAATAGGTCCACTGGTTGTAGGAAATAGTTATTCATTAATTTTACAAATAAATAAAATCATATAAGTACTTTGTAGCTATTTATACTTACATTAAATTTTTCCATAATCTTGATGGATCCCTGAAGTTGAACGCCTTCAAACGTCATAAAGGAGGATTCCGTCTAGGATCAGGTGAAATTAAGGTTATAAATGTAGAATCAGTGAATTAAATATGTTGCTCAAAGCATACTCACATTGTATAAATTTATTAAGTTTGGCCTTTGCGCAGGGTCATCAAAAAAGGCATAATATTGTTGTACGAAAGTCTTTCCAATTGCTTCATACGAAGGATTTAACGCCATGGTAATTTCTACTTTTAACGACGTTAGTCGTTAACGACCATGTAAAGAATTTGATATTTTAGATAGAAGATACGATATATATATATATTAGCCAATAGCCGGATAAAATGCGCGCGCACAAGGAAAAACGGAAATCACGGAAATATAGAGCTTTTTATAAGTTTTTCTCTAAGGTTCACTGTAATGTGAAGAAATTCAGGGCTAGAAACCTCAGAATTTGAAGAGAAAAAGGCAGTAATCGTTCTAGATAGACGGCTATTGCATGTAACAATGATAAATTATCACATAATTTATCTAATTTTTCTTCAGAGTGTATTCATTTCCAGCTCCCGAACATGGAAACTGCTTTTTTTTCTTCAAATTCTGAGGTTTCAAGCCCTGAATTTCTTCACGTTACAGTGAACCTAATAGCGGAACATAGGATTGTGTTATTTAACTATAGCAATGAAGTACTTACTATACATTATTATAATTAATAAAAGCGTAGATAGTTACAATTTAATGGTTATTTTAGTTTAATTGCTTTTATTATTCATTATAAATGTCATTTTACTCAATTAATCTTGGTTTCTACGTTTAATATTTAAATTAAATGGAAAACAGTAATTTGACTATAGTAAAATTTACTATAGTCAAATAACACGAAATCTCCTATGTTCCGCTGTTAGAGAAAAACCCTGCCAGTACAGGAATCGAAAGGTATGGCTTTCCCATAATTTTTCGATGCTTTTAGGAATCGCATTAAAAAGACCAGCGCTTTTACTTCGCGCACCTAAAGCCTACGTCACACTATGCTGGATTTCGTGCTAGAATGCTTGCTAGATTTGTGAGGACCAATGAGATTATTATATTTAATTCACAACTGAATCATCATTGGTCTTCATAATTCTAGCAAGCATTCTAGCACGAAATCCTGCATAGTGTGCCGTAGGCTTAACTCACTCGCTTGCTTCGTTCGTATGTATATACTACACAACTATAAATTGAATCGTGTGTGCTTTCAGCTATAGTGTATAGTAATCATTTTCCATGTTAAATTACAGAGTGAAGCTAGCTGAACCACACACGATTCAATTTTCCACTGATTTCCCACTGTGCACTACATACACCATCGGAAATTGATTCGGCGACCTTTCAGTTAACTTCACTTCGTACTTTCTCTACGAATTTCAAAGACGGCGATCAATTTTCCACAGTGTCTATACACTATTAAAAAAACTTCGCCTGAGCTCGGTAAATTTCGTTATACACGTCAGATGTAAGCGGGAACTATAAATAGTATAAATGCAGACATTTGTTTAACAGAACATCATTTATTATAACATGCAGATGTTTTAAAATATTTATTAACTACATTTTTTATTGTAAATTAATTGCAAAATAGCATATATAATGACGATATTCACTTACAAAAGAATTATTTTTAAACGACACTACGCGACACGAATTTTTTAAATGTCACTACATGGCGTGGAATTTTTAAACGCGCATTCATTTTAGAATAAGACCGTCTAATGTATAACAAATATTATTTTATTAAACTGTAGTAAGTTCATTTTATAGTTCATTTAACTTCAAAATAAAATAATGAGAATTATGGGTTAAGAGAGTCCTTGAGTCTTCTACTTTTAATCGTGCAAGCACTAAACACGCACACGCGTGTGCTGCACACTGACAATTTTTACGAGTTTTCTAATTATTACACTTCTTTTACAAATGAAAGCTTTTATTTTCATCACATACAGTATTCCATTAAATTATTGTATTATATAAAATCAATAATAATGAATGAAAATTTACTTAAAATTAATTAAACTGTAACAAAATAATTTATTTTAATTAAATTTACATAGATTTATTAAAGAGCGATAAAATTTTATTAACATAATAATAAAATAGCACGTATTTGATGAAAATAAAACACTACATTATTTTTAATCGCAACTAATGCGAAATAAATGTCAGTGATTATAAAAAGAAACAGCGCGATTTACTGACAACTCATACGCGGAAATTTGATAGATAAACTGTAACTCGCGCTTCAAAAAAATACCATCCGGGACAGGTACTACTCGTTAAGATTCTTTTTCACTGGCTTTTAAAACGCTAAATTTGCCATATTATATAAAATTTTTAACATTGCAATGTATTAGCATAAGTATTTTCGAAAAAATGGTCAATCCGTACTTGGCAAAATAATCATTTTAAAAGTTGGTGAAAGAGATCCTACTCATACCGATAGCAGTCGCAACTGATTTGCGGAATATCTCAAATTGCAACCAATCAGGTGCGATTGCTAATTAACCCGCCCACAATAAGCGATACCTGTTCCGCATAGCCGTCTCGCGTAGCGGGTACATCAACTCAGTTATCAAATATCCGCGTACCGGTCGTCAGTGGATCCCGCGTTATGGTTTTTCGTAACCACTGAGTACTGACATTTAATTTAAATTAGTCGCGATTAAAAATAATTTAATGTTTTATTTTCATCACATATGAGCTATTTATTTTATAATATTAATAAAATTGTCCCGCGTTTTATAAAATTTAAATAAATTTAATTAGCTTTTATTATTTTTATACAAACAATTTAAATTTATTTAAGATTTTATTAATTATTATTAATTTCTAAATAAATTTAAAATTCTGGTTAAAATTTTTTAATAGTGTTGTGCAATTATAAGTATTCAGCATTGGTGACAATAAATTGTTTAAAAATTAAACTTAACTTTTCTATATAATTTCCGCATATTTAATTATGTCAAGAGGGAAATTTAAGTAATGCAGTTGGGATATTTTAATAGAATATATAGTAATGAATGCAGTGTGTGATGAAAATAAAAGCTTTTATCTGTGTGTAATTCACATAATAAATAGAAAATTTGTGACTACAGTCAGTGCGGAGCGTGTCTATTGTGTATGTGTGTGTGAGTGCTGCAGCGAATAAAGACAGAAGCCTCAAAGACTGTTAAAGCCTGCCAGTTTTACTTTAATTATATTAAAGTTAAATAAATTAAAATTAACTCTATAAAATTACATGCAATAATTTATTTCTGTTACGGTTAGCGACTTCACTAAAGAGTGAGAGAGCGCGTTTAAAAATTTCACGTCGAGGAGTGTCGTTTCAAAAATCCGAGTCTCGTAGTGTCAGTCGATAAGTGCTCGTCGTGGAGTGCGGTTTTCCAGAGTAGTATACCTTAAAATAAAACTCGCGTCACGAAATGCCGTTTGAAAAATCCGAGTTTCGTAGTGTCACTCGATAAGTGCTCGTCGCGGAATGCGGTTGTCCCGCGTAGTATACGTTGAAATAAAAATCGCGCCGAGCAGTGCCGTTTGAAAAATCCGAGTTTCGTAGTGTCAGCCGATAAGTGTTCGTCGCGGAGTGCGGTTGTCCCGCGTAGTATACGTTAAAAAAAATCGCGTCTCGCACTGCTGATTTAAAAATTAGAATCTGTAGTGACAGTCGTGAACTGCTCGTCGCGTAGTGCGGTTCTCCTGCGTAGTGTACGTTAAAAAGAAATCGCGTAGCGCACAGCTGCTTTAAAAATCCGAGTCTTTTAGTGTCAGTCGTGAAGTGCTCGTCGCGTAGTGCGGTTCTCCCGCGTAGTGTACGTTTAAAAGAAATCGCGTACCGCACTGCTGATTTAAAAATCAGAATCTGTAGTGACAGTCGTGAACTGCTCGTCGCGTAGTGCGATTCTCCCGGGAGTGTATGTTAAAAAGAAATCGCGTCCCGTAGTGCCTTTTGAATAATCCGAGTCTCGTAGTGTCAGTCGTGAAGTGCTCGTCGCGTAGTGCGGTTCTCTCGCGTAGTGTACGTTTAAAAGAAATCGCGTAGCGCACTGCTTATTTAAAAATCAGAATCTGTAGTGTCAGTCGTGAACTGCTCGTCGCGTAATGCGGTTGTCCCGGTAGTGTACGTTAAAAAGAAATCGCGTAGCGCACTGCTATTTTAAAAATCCAAGTCTCGAAGTGTCAGTTGTGAAGTGCTCGTCGCGTAGTGCGGTTCTCTCGCGTAGTGTACGTTTAAAAGAAATCGCGTACCGCACTGCTACTTTAAAATTCCGAGTCTGTAGTGACAGTCGTGAACTGCTCGTCGCGTAGTGCGGTTCTCCCGGTAGTGTATGTTAAAAAGAAAATGCGTCCCGTAGTGCCTTTTGAATAATCCGAGTCTCGTAGTGTCAGTCGTGAAGTGCTCGTCGCGTAGTGCGGTTCTCCCGCATAGTGTACGTTTAAAAGAAATCGCATACCGCACTGCTGATTTAAAAATCAGAATCGGTAGTGACAGTCGTGAACTGCTCGTCGCGTAGTGCGGTTCTCCCGGTAGTGTACGTTAAAAAGAAATCGCGTAGCGCACAGCTTATTTAAAAATCAGGATCTGTAGTGACAGTCGTGAAGTGCTCGTCGCGTAGTGCGGTTGTCCCGCATAGTGTACGTTTAAAAGAAATCGCGTAGCGCACTGCTTATTTAAAAATCAGAATCTGTAGTGACAGTCGTGAAGTGCTCGTCGCGTAGTGCGGTTCTCCCGCGTAGTGTACGTTTAAAAGAAATCGCGTATCGCACTGCTACTATAAAAATCCGAGTCTGTAGTGTCAGTCGTGAACAGCTCGTCGCGTAATGCGGTTGTCCCGGTAGTGTACGTTAAAAAGAAATCACGTAGCGCACTGCTATTTTAAAAATCCAAGTCTCAAAGTGTCAGTTGTGAAGTGCTCGACGCGTAGTGCGGTTCTCTCGCGTAGTGTACGTTTAAAAGAAATCGCGTATCGCACTGCTACTATAAAAATCCGAGTCTGTAGTGTCAGTCGTGAACAGCTCGTCGCGTAATGCGGTTGTCCCGGTAGTGTACGTTAAAAAGAAATCACGTAGCGCACTGCTATTTTAAAAATCCAAGTCTCGAAGTGTCAGTTGTGAAGTGCTCGTCGCGTAGTGCGGTTCTCCCGCATAGTGTACGTTTAAAAGAAATCGCGTACCGCACTGCTGATTTAAAAATCAGAATCTGTAGTGACAGTCGTGAACTGCTCGTCGCGTAGTGCGGTTCTCCCGGTAGTGTACGTTAAAAAGAAATCGCGTCGCATAGTGCCTTTTGAATAATTCGAGTCTCATAGTGTCAGTCGTGAAGTGCTCGTCGCGTAGTGCGGTTGTCCCGCGTAGTGTACGTTTAAAAGAAATCGCGTATCGCACTGCTACTATAAAAATCCGAGTCTTGTAGTGTCAGTCGTGAAGTGCTCGTCGCGTAGTGCGGTTGTCCCGCCTAGTGCACGTTAAAGACAAATCGCGTCGCGCAGTGCAGTTTGAAAAATCCGAGTCTTTTAGTGTCAGTCGTGAAGTGCTCGTCGCGTAGTGCGGTTATCCCGCCTAGTGCATGTTAAAGACAAATCGCGTCGCGCAGTGCAGTTTGAAAAATCCGAGTCTTTTAGTGTCAGTCGTGAAGTGCTCGTCGCGTAGTGCGGTTCTCCCGCATAGTGTACGTTTAAAAGAAATCGCGTACCGCACTGCTGATTTAAAAATCAGAATCTGTAGTGACAGTCGTGAACTGCTCGTCGCGTAGAGCGGTTCTCCCGGTAGTGTACGTTAAAAAGAAATCGCGTCGCGTAGTGCCTTTTGAATAATTCGAGTCTCATAGTGTCAGTCGTGAAGTGCTCGTCGCGTAGTGCGGTTGTCCCGCGTAGTGTACGTTAAAGACAAATCGCGTCGCGCAGTGCAGTTTGAAAAATCCGAGTCTTTTAGTGTCAGTCGTGAAGTGCTCGTCGCGTAGTGCGGTTATCCCGCCTAGTGCATGTTAAAGACAAATCGCGTCGCGCAGTGCAGTTTGAAAAATCCGAGTCTTTTAGTGTCAGTCGTGAAGTGCTCGTCGCGTAGTGCGGTTCTCCCGCATAGTGTACGTTTAAAAGAAATCGCGTACCGCACTGCTGATTTAAAAATCAGAATCTGTAGTGACAGTCGTGAACTGCTCGTCGCGTAGTGCGGTTCTCCCGGTAGTGTACGTTAAAATGAAATCGCTTCGCGTAGTGCCTTTTGAATAATTCGAGTCTCATAGTGTCAGTCGTGAAGTGCTCGTCGCGTAGTGCGGTTGTCCCGCGTAGTGTACGTTTAAAAGAAATCGCGTAGCGCACTGCTTATTTAAAAATCAGAATCTGTAGTGACAGTCGTGAAGTGCTCGTCGCGTAGTGCGGTTCTCCCGCGTAGTGTACGTTTAAAAGTAATCGCGTATCGCACTGCTACTATAAAAATCCGAGTCTGTAGTGTCAGTCGTGAACTGCTCGTCGCGTAATGCGGTTGTCCCGGTAGTGTACGTTAAAAAGAAATCGCGTAGCGCACTGCTATTTTAAAAATCCAAGTCTCGAAGTGTCAGTTGTGAAGTGCTCGTCGCGTAGTGCGGTTCTCCCGCATAGTGTACGTTTAAAAGAAATCGCATACCGCACTGCTGATTTAAAAATCAGAATCGGTAATGACAGTCGTGAACTGCTCGTCGCGTAGTGCGGTTCTCCCGGTAGTGTACGTTAAAAAGAAATCGCGTAGCGCACAGCTTATTTAAAAATCAGGATCTGTAGTGACAGTCGTGAAGTGCTCGTCGCGTAGTGCGGTTGTCCCGCATAGTGTACGTTTAAAAGAAATCGCGTAGCGCACTGCTTATTTAAAAATCAGAATCTGTAGTGACAGTCGTGAAGTGCTCGTCGCGTAGTGCGGTTCTCCCGCGTAGTGTACGTTTAAAAGAAATCGCGTATCGCACTGCTACTATAAAAATCCGAGTCTGTAGTGTCAGTCGTGAACAGCTCGTCGCGTAATGCGGTTGTCCCGGTAGTGTACGTTAAAAAGAAATCGCGTAGCGCACTGCTATTTTAAAAATCCAAGTCTCAAAGTGTCAGTTGTGAAGTGCTCGACGCGTAGTGCGGTTCTCTCGCGTAGTGTACGTTTAAAAGAAATCGCGTATCGCACTGCTACTATAAAAATCCGAGTCTGTAGTGTCAGTCGTGAACAGCTCGTCGCGTAATGCGGTTGTCCCGGTAGTGTACGTTAAAAAGAAATCACGTAGCGCACTGCTATTTTAAAAATCCAAGTCTCGAAGTGTCAGTTGTGAAGTGCTCGTCGCGTAGTGCGGTTCTCCCGCATAGTGTACGTTTAAAAGAAATCGCGTACCGCACTGCTGATTTAAAAATCAGAATCTGTAGTGACAGTCGTGAACTGCTCGTCGCGTAGTGCGGTTCTCCCGGTAGTGTACGTTAAAAAGAAATCGCGTCGCGTAGTGCCTTTTGAATAATCCGAGTCTTGTAGTGTCAGTCGTGAAGTGCTCGTCGCGTAGTGCGGTTATCCCGCCTAGTGCATGTTAAAGACAAATCGCGTCGCGCAGTGCAGTTTGAAAAATCCGAGTCTTTTAGTGTCAGTCGTGAAGTGCTCGTCGCGTAGTGCGGTTCTCCCGCATAGTGTACGTTAAAAAGAAATCGCGTCGCGTAGTGCCTTTTGAATAATTCGAGTCTCATAGTGTCAGTCGTGAAGTGCTCGTCGCGTAGTGCGGTTGTCCCGCGTAGTGTACGTTTAAAAGAAATCGCGTAGCGCACTGCTTATTTAAAAATCAGAATCTGTAGTGACAGTCGTGAAGTGCTCGTCGCGTAGTGCGGTTCTCCCGCGTAGTGTACGTTTAAAAGAAATCGCGTATCGCACTGCTACTATAAAAATCCGAGTCTGTAGTGACAGTCGTGATCTGCTCGTCGCGTAGTGCGGTTTTCCCGGTAGTGTACGTTAAAAAGAAATCGCGTCGCGTAGTGCCTTTTGAATAATCCGAGTCTCATAGTGTCAGTCGTGAAGTGCTCGTCGCGTAGTGCGGTTGTCCCGCCTAGTGCACTTTAAAGACAAATCGCGTCGCGCAGTGCAGTTTGAAAAATCCGAGTCTTTTAGTGTCAGTCGTGAAGTGCTCGTCGCGTAGTGCGGTTATCCCGCCTAGTGCATGTTAAAGACAAATCGCGTCGCGCAGTGCAGTTTGAAAAATCCGAGTCTTTTAGTGTCAGTCGTGAAGTGCTCGTCGCGTAGTGCGGTTCTCCCGCATAGTGTACGTTTAAAAGAAATCGCGTACCGCACTGCTGATTTAAAAATCAGAATCTGTAGTGACAGTCGTGAACTGCTCGTCGCGTAGTGCGGTTCTCCCGGTAGTGTACGTTAAAAAGAAATCGCGTCGCGTAGTGCCTTTTGAATAATTCGAGTCTCATAGTTTCAGTCGTGAAGTGCTCGTCGCGTAGTGCGGTTGTCCCGCGTAGTGTACGTTTAAAAGAAATCGCGTAGCCCACTGCTTATTTAAAAATCAGAATCTGTAGTGACAGTCGTGAAGTGCTCGTCGCGTAGTGCGGTTCTCCCGCGTAGTGTACGTTTAAAAGTAATCGCGTATCGCACTGCTACTATAAAAATCCGAGTCTGTAGTGTCAGTCGTGAACTGCTCGTCGCGTAATGCGGTTGTCCCGGTAGTGTACGTTAAAAAGAAATCGCGTAGCGCACTGCTATTTTAAAAATCCAAGTCTCGAAGTGTCAGTTGTGAAGTGCTCGTCGCGTAGTGCGGTTCTCTCGCGTAGTGTTCGTTAAAAAGAAATCGCGTAGCGCACTGCTAATTTAAGAATCCGAGTCTGTATTGTCAGTCGTGAAGTGCTCGTCGCGTAGTGCGGCTATCGCGAGAAGTACCTTAAAAAGAATTCGCGCAGTGCCGTTTAAAAATTATTTTTTCGCGAGTGCATAACGTCAGCGTCCTCATCTCCATTGTCATCATAAACGCCATTATCATCGCCATCAACATCGCCATTCCCATCTTCGGTATTATCGCAGAATATGTATGAATTATGGCTGGGAATTCGCTGAATGAGTGAGTCCCACGGGTAAAACCGTGGAAATTTTTTTTATTAACTAAAGAATGACCAAAAACCTATCAGTAGGTTACAGTTGGCCATTCTTCGGTTAAAATCATTTCTTGTTTTGTTTTTAATGTTTTTCAGATCCTCCGTATCGTCTATTTCTATTTTGCGCGTATTTTCTGTTTTTCATTAGGTTTAGATTGGCGTTATATGTAGGCTCTTTAGCTTTGTGAATTAGATAGTCATTATAGTTTTCGGGATTAGGTAGGGTATCATTTTCAGGTTTCTTAATTCCTTTTAAAATAAAGGGAATCACCTCAACTTCATTTTCCACGGAGATTCTATCTTCCCACATGTCCAGTTCAACTAATAAAAGCACATCTCAATTGAATTAACGTTCACACTCTCGAGAGAAAGATGCATCTCAATTAATAACTAGAATCAAATACCATTTTCCCTTTTTTTTATAATCGTATGTTTTTGGTAGAATCTTCGTATTAAATACCATTTTTGCCAGTTCTTGAAATTCCAAATTATAAAATGAAATATGGAAATATTTTTTTTGAAAAACCTTCCATATTTCAGGTTAAATACTCGTTTTTTCAAATTTTATTAACATTTCTTATTTTCAGGTGGAGTGGAAGAGGACTATTCCTAGTGGCAAAACTGTCCAATATCGATATATATTCGATATGGAATTCATACCAACCCTGTACCCTTTTCTCCATCAGTTGGAGAAAGACAAACCATTATTTGGAGTCAAACCGTCATCAGAGGAGGACGTACTGACAAATATCCTAATTATTTTTCTACTTTTCATACTTGCTTAATTTTTTTAAGTTTTAAGAGGGACAAGTATAGGACAAGGCTGTCAACGAGTAAGGCTTAATTACCTGTCCGTTTACTTAAGTCCACATTTATTTAAATAATTTCAATGATAGGCAAATTTACTTTTATTACTTTCATTCATTGTTAATTCAAGTACAGGTGTTTATTGAGGAATGGACTCTCGAGTGTCAACTGGCTCGGGCTGATCCTCCTTCAGCGACTATCAACCCTTACTTACTTTGTCCTTGTGGACTCTCGACGTTGGCTCATTAAGTTCACCTAATAGGGGTCCATTTTTATTGATGTGTAAATCGTTTCCTCGACGTAGTAGTTCTTCGTGTGACAACTCGGATCCACACCAAGGGACAAAGAAAGTAAGGGTAATTAGTCACTGAGGAGAGTATCAGTCATGATCTGGTTGACCTTTGTGTGAATTAACATTCACGCTCGAGAGGAGGAAGCTTTTCAATTAACCGCTGGAAAGAAGTAACAATTTCGTTAGCTTCTGTTTTCATTCACTTTTTGTAGCATGCTTTATTAATTTATATCTTTGTCTGTCTTTGAAATTCCTAATTAGAATCTGAAATGTGGAAATATTTTCCTTCAAAATCCTTCCACATTTCGGGTTGAATTCTCGTTTTTTTCCAAATTTATTCTAATTTTTTTGTTTGTTTCAGGTCGAGCGCTAGAGGACCATGGATAGTGACCCCGTATTCAATAACGATATAAACCCTATAACGAATCGACAACTTTCATGCGGTCATTTCCACCCTGGGTTGGAGTGAGTCAAACCATCATTCGGAATCGAGCCGTCGTTGGAGGAAGACGTTCAGGCAAATACATTCTTTTCTTATTTCTCATAATTGTTTAATTTATTTTATGTTTTAGGAAGGACGCTTATAGGATAAGGCTACCAAGGAGTTGGAAGTAAACACTCTCCGTTTACTTAAGTCCACATTTATTTAAATAATTTCAAGGATAGGCAAATTTACTTTTATTACTTTCATTCATTGTTAATTCAAGTACAGGTGTTTATTGAGAAGTGGACTCTCGAGTGTCAACTGGCTCGGGCTGATCCTCCTTCAGTGACTATCAACCCTTACTTACTTTGTCCTTGTGGACTCTCGACGTTGGCTCATTAAGTTCACCTAATAGGGGTCCATCTTTATTGATGTGTAAATCGTTTCCTCGACGTAGTAGTTCTTCGTGTGACAACTCGGATCCACACCAAGGGACAAAGAATGTAAGGGTAATTAGTCACTGAGGAGAGTATCAGTCATGATCTGGTTGACCTTTGTGTGAATTAACATTCACGCTCGAGAGGAGGAAGCTTTTCAATTAACAGCTAGAAAGAAGTAACAATTTAGTTAGTTTCTCTATTCATTCACTTTTTGTAGCATGCTTTATTAATTTATATCTTTGTCTGTCTTTGAAATTCCTAATTAGAATCTGAAATGTGGAAGTATTTTCTTTGAAAATCCTTCCACATTTCGGGTTGAATACTCGTTTTTTCAAGTATATTTTTGTTTTCTCTCTGTTTCAGTTGGATCGGGAGAGGACCATGGGTAGTGACCACATTGTCGATTGTCGGCATAAATCCAACACGAACCGACACCAATCATGCGCCATTGCCACCCTGGGTTGGAGTGAGTCAAACCATCATTCGGAATCGAGCCGTCGTTGGAGGAAGACGTACAGGCAAATACATTCTTTTCTTATTTCTCATAATTGTTTAATTTATTTTATGTTTTAGGAAGGACGCTTATAGGATAAGGCTACCAAGGAGTAGGAAGTAAACACTCTCCGTTTACTTAAGTCCACATTTATTTAAATAATTTCAAGGATAGGCAAATTTACTTTTATTACTTTCATTCATTGTTAATTCAAGTACAGGTGTTTATTGAGAAGTGGACTCTCGAGTGTCAACTGGCTCGGGCTGATCCTCCTTCAGCGACTATCAACCCTTACTTACTTTGTCCTTGTGGACTCTCGACGTTGGCTCATTAAGTTCACCTAATAGGGGTCCATCTTTATTGATGTGTAAATCGTTTCCTCGACGTAGTAGTTCTTCGTGTGACAACTCGGATCCACACCAAGGGACAAAGAATGTAAGGGTAATTAGTCACTGAGGAGAGTATCAGTCATGATCTGGTTGACCTTTGTGTGAATTAACATTCACGCTCGAGAGGAGGAAGCTTTTCAATTAACAGCTAGAAAGAAGTAACAATTTAGTTAGTTTCTCTATTCATTCACTTTTTGTAGCATGCTTTATTAATTTATATCTTTGTCTGTCTTTGAAATTCCTAATTAGAATCTGAAATGTGGAAGTATTTTCTTTGAAAATCCTTCCACATTTCGGGTTGAATACTCGTTTTTTCAAGTATATTTTTGTTTTCTCTCTGTTTCAGTTGGATCGGGAGAGGACCATGGGTAGTGACCACATTGTCGATTGTCGGCATAAATCCAACACGAACCGACACCAATCATGCGCCATTGCCACCCTGGGTTGGAGTGAGTCAAACCATCATTCGAAATCGAGCCGTCGTTGGAGGAAGACGTTCAGGCAAATACATTCTTTTCTTATTTCTCATAATTGTTTAATTTATTTTATGTTTTAGGAAGGACGCTTATAGGATAAGGCTACCAAGGAGTTGGAAGTAAACACTCTCCGTTTACTTAAGTCCACATTTATTTAAATAATTTCAAGGATAGGCAAATTTACTTTTATTACTTTCATTCATTGTTAATTCAAGTACAGGTGTTTATTGAGAAGTGGACTCTCGAGTGTCAACTGGCTCGGGCTGATCCTCCTTCAGCGACTATCAACCCTTACTTACTTTGTCCTTGTGGACTCTCGACGTTGGCTCATTAAGTTCACCTAATAGGGGTCCATCTTTATTGATGTGTAAATCGTTTCCTCGACGTAGTAGTTCTTCGTGTGACAACTCGGATCCACACCAAGGGACAAAGAATGTAAGGGTAATTAGTCACTGAGGAGAGTATCAGTCATGATCTGGTTGACCTTTGTGTGAATTAACATTCACGCTCGAGAGGAGGAAGCTTTTCAATTAACAGCTAGAAAGATGTAACAATTTAGTTAGTTTCTCTATTCATTCACTTTTTGTAGCATGCTTTATTAATTTATATCTTTGTCTGTCTTTGAAATTCCTAATTAGAATCTGAAATGTGGAAGTATTTTCTTTGAAAATCCTTCCACATTTCGGGTTGAATACTCGTTTTTTCAAGTATATTTTTGTTTTCTCTCTGTTTCAGTTGGATCGGGAGAGGACCATGGGTAGTGACCACATTGTCGATTGTCGGCATAAATCCAACACGAACCGACACCAATCATGCGCCATTGCCACCCTGGGTTGGAGTGAGTCAAACCATCATTCGGAATCGAGCCGTCGTTGGAGGAAGACGTACAGGCAAATACATTCTTTTCTTATTTCTCATAATTGTTTAATTTATTTTATGTTTTAGGAAGGACGCTTATAGGATAAGGCTACCAAGGAGTAGGAAGTAAACACTCTCCGTTTACTTAAGTCCACATTTATTTAAATAATTTCAAGGATAGGCAAATTTACTTTTATTACTTTCATTCATTGTTAATTCAAGTACAGGTGTTTATTGAGAAGTGGACTCTCGAGTGTCAACTGGCTCGGGCTGATCCTCCTTCAACGACTATCAACCCTTACTTACTTTGTCCTTGTGGACTCTCGACGTTGGCTCATTAAGTTCACCTAATAGGGGTCCATCTTTATTGATGTGTAAATCGTTTCCTCGACGTAGTAGTTCTTCGTGTGACAACTCGGATCCACACCAAGGGACAAAGAATGTAAGGGTAATTAGTCACTGAGGAGAGTATCAGTCATGATCTGGTTGACCTTTGTGTGAATTAACATTCACGCTCGAGAGGAGGAAGCTTTTCAATTAACAGCTAGAAAGATGTAACAATTTAGTTAGTTTCTCTATTCATTCACTTTTTGTAGCATGCTTTATTAATTTATATCTTTGTCTGTCTTTGAAATTCCTAATTAGAATCTGAAATGTGGAAGTATTTTCTTTGAAAATCCTTCCACATTTCGGGTTGAATACTCGTTTTTTCAAGTATATTTTTGTTTTCTCTCTGTTTCAGTTGGATCGGGAGAGGACCATGGGTAGTGACCACATTGTCGATTGTCGGCATAAATCCAACACGAACCGACACCAATCATGCGCCATTGCCACCCTGGGTTGGAGTGAGTCAAACCATCATTCGGAATCGAGCCGTCGTTGGAGGAAGACGTACAGGCAAATACATTCTTTTCTTATTTCTCATAATTGTTTAATTTATTTTATGTTTTAGGAAGGACGCTTATAGGATAAGGCTACCAAGGAGTAGGAAGTAAACACTCTCCGTTTACTTAAGTCCACATTTATTTAAATAATTTCAAGGATAGGCAAATTTACTTTTATTACTTTCATTCATTGTTAATTCAAGTACAGGTGTTTATTGAGAAGTGGACTCTCGAGTGTCAACTGGCTCGGGCTGATCCTCCTTCAGCGACTATCAACCCTTACTTACTTTGTCCTTGTGGACTCTCGACGTTGGCTCATTAAGTTCACCTAATAGGGGTCCATCTTTATTGATGTGTAAATCGTTTCCTCGACGTAGTAGTTCTTCGTGTGACAACTCGGATCCACACCAAGGGACAAAGAATGTAAGGGTAATTAGTCACTGAGGAGAGTATCAGTCATGATCTGGTTGACCTTTGTGTGAATTAACATTCACGCTCGAGAGGAGGAAGCTTTTCAATTAACAGCTAGAAAGAAGTAACAATTTAGTTAGTTTCTCTATTCATTCACTTTTTGTAGCATGCTTTATTAATTTATATCTTTGTCTGTCTTTGAAATTCCTAATTAGAATCTGAAATGTGGAAGTATTTTCTTTGAAAATCCTTCCACATTTCGGGTTGAATACTCGTTTTTTCAAGTATATTTTTGTTTTCTCTCTGTTTCAGTTGGATCGGGAGAGGACCATGGGTAGTGACCACATTGTCGATTGTCGGCATAAATCCAACACGAACCGACACCTTTCATGCGGTCATTTCCACCTTGGGTTGGAGTGAGTCAAACCATCATTCGGAATCGAGCCGTCGTTGGAGGAAGACGTACAGGCAAATACATTCTTTTCTTATTTCTCATAATTGTTTAATTTATTTTATGTTTTAGGAAGGACGCTTATAGGATAAGGCTACCAAGGAGTTGGAAGTAAACACTCTCCGTTTACTTAAGTCCACATTTATTTAAATAATTTCAAGGATAGGCAAATTTACTTTTATTACTTTCATTCATTGTTAATTCAAGTACAGGTGTTTATTGAGAAGTGGACTCTCGAGTGTCAACTGGCTCGGGCTGATCCTCCTTCAACGACTATCAACCCTTACTTACTTTGTCCTTGTGGACTCTCGACGTTGGCTCATTAAGTTCACCTAATAGGGGTCCATCTTTATTGATGTGTAAATCGTTTCCTCGACGTAGTAGTTCTTCGTGTGACAACTCGGATCCACACCAAGGGACAAAGAATGTAAGGGTAATTAGTCACTGAGGAGAGTATCAGTCATGATCTGGTTGACCTTTGTGTGAATTAACATTCACGCTCGAGAGGAGGAAGCTTTTCAATTAACCGCTGGAAAGAAGTAACAATTTCGTTAGTTTCTCTATTCATTCACTTTTTGTAGCATGCTTTATTAATTTATATCTTTGTCTGTCTTTGAAATTCCTAATTAGAATCTGAAATGTGGAAGTATTTTCTTTGAAAATCCTTCCACATTTCGGGTTGAATACTCGTTTTTTCAAGTATATTTTTGTTTTCTTTTTGTTTCAGGTGAGGCGGCGCCGCCTCCCTCCCCGACGGTGTGCCACCTTGTCGTGGTGGGGGGGCTCACTTCTACAAGATCCCTTCCGATTAGTAAATGATTCGAATTAATTTTCTGATCTTTGGGAATCTTGTAGAAGTGCCAAGAGCACACCACACCTTAACGGGAATCCGTATACCGACATTACAGGTCGAAAACTATTTCGCATGCAGCGTCGTCATTTGTTGACGGATTGTAAAGTTATTACAGGCTTTTGGAAATGCCAGAAGCTTATCTACTAAGTTACGTTAGGAAAATTAACAAAAAATGAAAAAAAATTTTTGTTTAAATAAATATATTAACATTATTGAGAAACAACAATTAAATCGCAAAATTTTCCAACGTACTTTACTAGATAATGTTCATACGTTTCCAAAAAGTCCACAAAAATGCAAATCTGTCAAGAAATGACGATGCTGCATGCAAAATAAATAATGGAAGAATTTCGTGTTCGGGAAGTCGCCAACACGAAATTCTTCCATTATTTATTTTGCATGCAGCATCGTCATTTCTTGACAGATTTGCATTTTTGTGGACTTTTTGGAAACGTATGAACATTATCTAGTAAAGTACGTTGGGGGATTTTGCGATTTAATTGTTGTTTCTCAATAATGTTAATATATTTATTTAAACAAAAATTTTTTTTTATTTTTTTTTAATTTTCCTAACGTAACTTAGTAGATAAGCTTCTGGCATTTCCAAAAACCTGTAATAACTTTACAATCCGTCAACAAATGACGACGTTGCATGCGAAATAGTTTTCGCTATATGTATGTAATGTCGGTATACGGATTCCCGTTAATTATACTATAGTTTTCTTTCCCGGGTTGAATTATATTATTTAATTCATTACTACACTATCTGATGCCTGAGCTACATATGATTTAATTTCCCATTGTGTATATACGAGATAAGCGAGGATGAGTTATACATAGGCGCGCGTATTAGCACTACATAGTAAGAGCGCTGGTGTCTTTTTAAAGCAGTTCCTAAATGCATCGAAACATTAGAAAAAGCCATACCTGGCATTGGTTGTATGTACTACATACCTATCCTATGTATACTCCAAAATCCACTTACTGTATGTACTACAACGTCTGAGCGTAGTACTATTTGGTAATATTCAAGATGGCGGACTTGGCCACCTTGCCGCAATATCAAATTCGATTACTTACCAAACAGCAACAGTAAGTAATTTAATTATCCTTTAATATTTAGCAAAAGGTCATTTTACTTTATTATCATAAAATTGTATAAAACTCAATTTTTATTTTTTTCTAAAAATTGTACTATAATTTTAGATATGCTGTCCCAGATTATCCATTATCAGTACATGCTTCCATTACAATTAATGAACTAAATACTCTTGTAAATGAACTTTTAAAAGGTAAACAAAGTTTTATAAAATTACTAATAATTAAATTACATATACTAAATCAATTTTTATCACTACTCTTGTTTCATTACAGAATCAAATAGTCGGACTAAACAAATAGAATTTGATTTCTTGGTCTGCTCACAATTTTTACATACAACACTATTAGAGCATGTAACAGAAAGGGGGCTGTCAACCGAAGATGTTATCAATATTGAATATATTGAGAAACATCCACCACCTGAGCCTCAAGATTGTCTCATTCATGACGACTGGGTCTCTGCAGTAGCTGTGTGCAAAAAATGGTAAATATCCTATAATTATATTTTCAAACTATTTACCAATCCCTGTGTAGGTTTAACCAAAATATTAATATAGGATATTAACTGGCTGTTATGACAATACATTACATATCTGGACAATAAAAGGTAAACATCATTTAGTAATTCCTGGCCATACCTCTCCTGTTAAAGCAGTGGCTTGGGTATCATTAGGAGACCAAACTGGTACATTTGTGAGGTAATGTTATGTATACTAGGAATTAAATATTTTAAAGTTAATATTAAAACATCCTAACACAAGATTCTTGTTTTACTTATAATAGTGCATCTCAAGACCAAACTGCAATAATTTGGGATTGGAATATTACAAATAATTCTGTAGATTGTATTCATATTTGTAAAGGTCATGAAAGAGGCTTAGAAACAGTAGGTGTAAATTATGATAAAACTTTAATGGCAACAGGCGCATGGGACACAATGCTAAAAATTTGGTCAACATGTATGTAGAAGTAATATATATTTTACAAGCAGAGTTGTTTAATATTTATAAGCTTACTTTACTTATACCAATAATTTAGCTGTTCAAGATGGAAATGAAGATGGTGAATCTGCTCCAAAAAGATTGAAATTAGATCATGGAAAAACAAGGGTAATTTTAATTAATGTATTATTTCTTCTTCTTTAATATTTTATTAAAGGATAATGGTTGTTTCAGACTCCCAATAGGACAATGAAAGGGCACAAAGAAGCAATAAGCGGTTTAGTTTGGTCAGATAAAAATGAAATAATAACATCATCGTGGGATCACACCTTAAAAGTGTGGGATTCAGAAATAGGTGGAATCAAACATGAAATTCAAGGCAACAAAAGTTTCTTTGATGTTGATTATTCTTTGTTATCACGTTCAGTTATAACAGCATCAGCTGATAAACATATAAGGTTATATGATCCACGGTCTGCAGGTTAATAACTTTGGCTAAATCACTTGCAATATTTAATATTTTCATTAGATTTTATTCACACATTTGTATATATTTTTGTAGAAGGAGCACTTGTTAAATCTATTTTCACTTCTCATACTCAGTGGGTGCAAACAGTTCGCTGGTCGACTGAGGATGAGCATCTATTTATATCAGGAGCATATGATAACACCACAAAATTATGGGATACAAGAAGGTATTTATCAACTGCTGGTCTGTACTATTAATATAGTTATAAAAGAGCAAAATTTATTAATTATAAAATTTATTTGCAGTCCAAATGCTCCTCTTTTTGATCTATCTGGGCACGAAGATAAAGTTTTATGTTGTAATTGGTCAAATCCTATGCTAATAGTCTCTGGAGGTGCAGATAATACTGTAAGGATATTTAAATCAAAGAAAATTGACCATATCTCATAATTAACGCTATTAAAAAATTTTAAATACTGAGAAAAACCAGAAATGTTTTATGTACAGCTATCTTTTGTAAACTATTGCCTTTATAATAAACAGTGTTATAAATGTCAATTTTTATACAAATTTATATTGTATAAGTTTAATAACATTTATTATAACGTGGTTCGTCGTAATCTATAGACTAAAATTAACTGACATATATAATAAATTAAAGACAGTATTGTGTGTACTTGTACACAAATCAAAAAAATTGTAATATAACTCTGAGAGAAATTATTTATAATTTCCTAAATAGAGAAAATATTACTAAAAGAAAAATTAAATACCTGAAAGATTATGATTATTCAGCATTAGTTAATTTTATCAAATTTATTAATTGCAAATTAGTTGAATTACCTGTGAATTATGACGTATCAGATATTATTTCCCTCGTAGATACCTTAATAAGGTTCTACTATAGCATACAAACCTTACCTATATTACTCATATTCACCTCTCTCTCCCCCCACACTTTCCATTTTAATTATTAACAAATCAATTATTGATTTAATTATTTTTATGAAAAAATTTGTGTTAGAGGGTATTGCTGGATGAAATTGTTAAACATTTCCTTGTGTTATTGTGAAATTTGGCAATCACTTAAGAGACTAAAATAAAACAACGTATTTACCGCTAATTGAATCGTCAATACCATTATTTTTATAAGAATTTCGATTTTTCTTTATTTCAAATAAATAAAAATCACTGAAAACAGTACAAATTTGCACCATAATAATTATTATGAGAAGACTTCTATTATCGTCGTATTATACATGACGTATTTTACTTGTCTCAATCATGCATTTCGCTTGAAATGGTTTTTAGTAACAAATGTACAGAGGTAAACGCTGCATCTTTTACACGCTATGCTAGGATAATGTAGGGGATCTATCCTATCATTATTAAATGCAAAAAACCATTTTACTCTCAGTCTACACCGGACCCACCATATACATACAGATAGTTTTTACTATATATGTGTATATATATATTTCTCTCTCTCTCTCTCTCTCTCTTCTCTCTCAAAGCTTGTAATAACTAAAAAAAAAAGTTTAGTTATTCTCTCAATGTTCGACATTGTAAAAGTCATCAAAAAATGTGAACATTTATTTCTCTTTTTAAACCCTATATATTTGAAAAGGCATTTATGGATAGATATATCGGAGTCTTAACCAGTGTTGCTGTAAGTGAAAATTTGCTTCTGTGAATGATCACGAGGACTTATCGGCAGACTGATTGTTTATATAGAATAATATATTATTCAAACTTGAATTTTCATTGCAGCAACTTTGGCTATGTTTTATGCTTCTTATACAAGGCTTTTGAATTAGTGAGGTCGTACACAAAGATGGATTCGATTGACTTGTAGCAAATACGAAAATTTTACAGGGAATAGTAGAATTGTTTACTGGCATAAAATTGCTGTCTGTACTGAGTAAAAGTGTATGATTAGACTCGTGTATTGAATTTGAAAATTATATATACATATGTATATAGAGAATGCAATTAAAATGAAAGGATTGTTTGAAATTTGGGGATTCATCTCTGAACGATTAATTAAGATGGTTTGTTCTTTGTTACAGCTGCGGTATTGCAATATCGCAACAAGTTAGAATAAGAAAGCATGCAAAAGTAGTCGGTGAAAACAGTAAGAAAGAGAAAATATTTGCAAGAAAATAAGTGTAATATTCACGTTCCAAGACAGGAAGTTTTATAGGAGCGATAAATTTATATGAATTGAAAGTAAAGATTTCAGGATTTTTGGTTACGAAGTATTCTTGAAAAGGTACGAGAATCTCACATATAGTCTAAATAACGCAGTTCTTGCTGATACGGTTTCCTGCCTTATCAGGGCAGAATTCACCGCACGTTATGTGATGTTACAAAAATATAAATTCTGAATGTAATAGATTTTGAGCTTAACGAATTTCATGAAAATTTGCAGCTATTTGATCTTTCTATATACTTTTTCCGAACAAGTAGTAAAAAATACGCGTAAGCTGAGACGCATCGATTTCTGCTCTTAAGATTAAAGATCGAGATACCCTATTGGTTAAATCACCTCGATGATCAATTTTTGAGTAAAAAAATTAATGCGGATCGGTGTATAAAAGTTTTTAAATATTATATATAATTTATAAGAACGATTCAAGCAATGCATTCACGAGGATCTAAATTTTCTTTGTGAATTGGAGCTTTTTGCTAATGTACTGAAAAGCAGTGATGAGTGAATCGTATTAATATTATCGAAGGGTATGACCCTTGTTCCCGTTTACATCGATGACCTTTATTTCAACTTATTGCAACAGTGCAGCGTTTGAAAGAACAGACCAGGGGAGAATTAACATTAACGACCCTTATGTAGCTTCAGTTTGAAAAGCAGGAAGGGTGAAGAAAAGAATGAGTAAATTTTACGAGTAAATCCCCAAAACAGATCGTTTATTGATCAAAAATAAGGGTCGATAATAATTAGAAATTTGATTTTTGTTGTTGTTGTTAAATATACCAAACCATATTCGCGTAAATAGCTTTAAGACTGATCAGTGCACACCCTGGTACAGAGAATAGACAGAGTAGCAGAGAGTGTGCACTCGCAATAATGTGCAATTTTACAGTAACGGTGTATCTGCAGTCTTGTGTCGTGTAATAGGCAGATGGTTTAAAGTATTACGCTTTGCATATACCTACACAACACGCTTCCATCTCTCTCTCTCTCTCTCTCTCTCTCTCTATCACACACACACTAGCACTAATCTCCTCTCATTCATTCTTACTCCATCCAATATTACTGTCTGTCTCTCTATCTCTCTCTGCGCGATTCATTTTTTGTAATCTTTTTTTATAAGACTCTATCTAACCCCCCTACATTATCTCACACAAAGACTAGCGTTTTTAAACGATCCAAAATAAACTAAGGGCACTTTTAGTGGCTTATGCCCTGTTCTTATTTCAAGTTTCATGAAAAATCTAATTCTGACCATTGTTAAACTTTGTTTTATTACAGCACCTATCGACTTCTAGGATTTCCTATATCTTAACTATGACACACTTGTCTTATTCTAAGGTTCATTACAAGCTAGACCTCGCCATCTTAAAATATTTCAAATCTATAATCGATTTTCTTGCATTAAGAATAAAAGGATGTCCGAACTGTTAATTTTCTCTCTTTCTCTCTATACCCTCCTACCACCCCTCTCTCTCTCTCTCTCTCTCCCTTTCTCTCTCTGTATCTCGTTTCATCTGCTTCTTTTTCGCGCTTTTTAAGCTTCTTGGTCGAACGCCGCCGTGTATATGTATATTATAGAGTATAGTATAGTATATCTATATATAATAAAACGACATGGATAGAAGAAAAATAATCAGACAAAAATGTTCGTTTTGAAGAATTACATGTTCTGTTTTTCATTATAAACACAAGGGAGTTTGTGTACAATACAAAAGAAGAAACTGATAGAGGCAGGGTTCGGGGAAAGCTGGGTCTGGGTAGGCAGGAGGGCCTTTCACAAGGACAAAGAGGACAAATTAAAACAAAGATCATCATTAAAACTACAACTTTCGCTTAACAATGTAAAACAATGACTTAAAACTTTGTGAACTAAGGTCTGTACAAGTCGAAATAAGACGATGTTCTCGACGCAAACATCAAGTCAACTCGCAAGTTAACTCGAACTTGCTTCTTTTAAGCCGATATCGACTAACATTATTTACTTAAAAACACTCTAAGCTGTTTATCTCTCGTTCTCTCTCTCTCTCACTCTCTTTCACTTTCACTCACTCTCTCTCTCTCCTTCTTTTTCCTCTACCGTATTTTTAGTTATTTCACACAACCACTCGTACAATCACACAGCTAACAGAGACACTCGTTATCACACTCACAGATGCTCAAAGTAAGCACACGATGCGCTTCAACCTAATTTTATCTTTCTTTATTTCTATGTCATCCTAGGACTACGTATTGTAATATCTAATTTAAAGAGACGCTACACTAAAATTCTAGAGAAAGCTTATGGAAAGCAGCATTGCTTGGAAACCAAATGTTCCAACGGGTTTTTTTGTTTTAAACCACAGCCCGATCAGCCCAAGCACCCGACCCGCGGTGCGCAGCAAGCAGTCCTTACTATTATATTACAGTAGATAATATGTTGTAGAATAATATATATTTATTATTAATATGAATAGCCAGTCAGTCTTGACGGGTACGAGGTGCATAGGCTGAACGGTGCCCCGCTTGATTGACAATAACAACAAGTGAGGCAGTTATAAACCTAACTATAAACTAACTGTCTAAAACTTATCTTAGACTTACTTATAATCAATTACTTCCTATTCGAAGTAGCTTCACCTAATCTATTCATAGTCAACACTAGCTACACAACATCTTCCACCCACCCCCCTCCCCCCCTCTCTTTTTTATTTCTGCGCTCTTACACCACTACATGCTACATTTTACGTTTTCGTGTCTATTTATCCCCCTCTTCCATCTTACTTTCTTCGATCATCTCCTGTACAATAAAATAATTATACTTTTTTGCCTGCTATTATCCTGTGCGACTTCGTATCTTGCGACGGTAGAGATGATTCACATTCCTCAACAGAAGAATCCTTCTACGTTCGTGTTTCAGCATTAAACACTGTTGCTGTTTGGTCGTCACAATAATTATTAGATATTTAGTACAAGTCTATAGTAAAATTTTCAAAATTCACTATTAATCACATGTGATTTTGTTGTCAGTCAGTCGTGGTTGACAATCGTTTGTGCAACAAGATACACTTGCAAATAGGTTTCAATTTTTAATTCTCTTTCATTCCTTATCTCTCAATCTTTCTTTCTCGCTTTCTCACTGTCTCTCACTCATTCGTTCATTCATTCGCTCGCTCTCATTCACATTCCTCTTTTCTCTCTCTCATACTCCCCCCCTATCTTGCGTCTGCTTCCCTATACGCATTGGACTCAAGTCGAGTAATAATCGGTCTCTTAAAAAATAGCTCGTACCATTTTTTCCATCTTTTATCTCTTGTCATCAAATCGTGATGTACCAAAATAAACTAAATATATTATTTACTTCAAGTCTCAACAGTGTAAAAATCTTTCATATTTTAGATGACGTCAATAATAGTAATGGTTAATTATAATAATACATCGATATTATTGTAATATTATAATAATAGCTATGATCGCCTCTAAATCTATCTAGCTACTCTGCCCGTTACTCGATGCTACGAGTGCTGAGCTCGAATATTTGGTAGAAAGCTTTTTTTCCATTTTCTTTCATCGTTCTTCGACTCGACCTAAGTCAGACAGCGTCAAATTATCTGTCTGATGTACGTCCTTTATTTTCAATCTTCAGTTTATCATTTGGGTATGGAGGAACATAGGAGTGGAGGGTATTGCCCGTTTCTATTTACTAATTCCTATACCATTTATCGTACCATTCACTCGCTCCTGATCATTCTCCCGATCCCTTTCTCGCTTTCACACGTTTCTTCTTCCCTCGCGTCAATTATCTTCCGCCAATATTCCTTAAGCTTCTTTCTATACATGTTGTGTAGCTACTCGCCTCCCACCTATCTTTCTCGCTAACCCAATCTTTATAGATTCCTTCCACAGTTTTTTTGAAATATCATGATTAATTGTCACTTCCATAATCATCATCACCTTATATATTATTATCGTCATCGTCGTTATAATCAATCATCATCATCATCATCATCATCATCATCATGATCGTCATCATCGTCGTCATTATCATCATTAGCATCATCATTATCGTCGTCGTCGTATTAAATCTTCCTTCTTCCACCCTCTATTCATTTCGTTCCCTTGCACCTATTAACGAGTTTAACCCCTCCCCCCTTTCGTCCGATATAATAAATTAATTTACATTCTACCTATTCGTATCCCATCGTAACAAACTTACTGCTTCTTATAATTTCTCGGGCGGTATTCCTACACATGTTCCATCGATTAATTTATTCATTAGTTAGATTCATCGTGTCATGACTCTTCTTTCTTTTCGTGTATTCTCCATTCCCCTCGTCGTGATCCTCAGAATTAACCGCCGTTTCGTCGATTGATCGATCGATCGATTCATTTTTAGAATTTACAAAAATCATTGCGTGTATTATGATCCATCATCAATCCCGTAAGTGGCAAATTCTATGTAGAAAATCTATCAAAATTTATATAACCAAAACAAACGTAGTATTTTAACTGGCTACAACGAAAAAACAATTACATTCTCCTAACTAGAAGATGAAAATTTGGCTCTGGTTTCGTACTTATATACCGACGTAAAAATATAATATTTTTCAGCATATCCTTGTCTAACGGATTTGTCTGAAAAGGCACAATTCTAAAAAAAATATCTGTTACTCACTGTACAATTAAAACTGATATCGATTCGTCGTAACTGTACTCATAAATATAATGTTTCTAAAAATTACTATGTTCTTTTCTTCGTACTTTTCGTATAATAATAATAGATAGTAATAATAATAATAATAATAATAATATATGTATATTTTTTCTCGAGACTTTCCGAAATAAAGCTTTCCTTCGTGCTGTGTTTCGATTTCAACATTGAAAATATATTAAACCGTTTTTAAAATAAAGCATAAAATGTAGCGGTCGTAACATAATTTATCATTAAAATCTCCGCGCGGCAATACAGTTTCCGTGTGTTTGTGTATTTGTTATGTGCATTCGACTGTGTGTATGTGTTTTTGAGCGCGTAGGTATGTATGTATGTGTCAACATTATGGTTTGGAATGTCTGAACGAAAAACAATAATGCGATAAGAGTGTAATGAGCGGATGGGGTGATGTGTGTGAGTGTGCTGTATGAAAGAGAACACCTACGTGGCTCGCGCTGAAAAATATTTGAGCGGGAGCAAAAGCACGATGATGCTTTTTCACGGCAACAGCCACAAACCACCGGCCAGCCAGCTGGCACGAGTCCAGGAGGTAATCCGATTTACTGATTATTCATTAACTCTGATTACAATCATACATGGAAAATCTGACTTTTGCTTACTCCTCGTATTCTCCTTCATTTTAATTTTTTTTAATTTTGCTTTTATATCAACTCTAGCATGGAAGTGCTTCACGGTATGCATATTATTATTAATTATTCTTAGGAAGAAATCTCCTTTGTATATTTCTGAGCAGCAGTTTTTATAAGTTTACATTTTCTTGTTAAAATATTTATTCACACTCTCACAAGCGTTCAGCTTCGACTTATCATCTCCTTAGTAAATGTAATACCTAAAAGTTATCCTGGAAGCCTATCAGCTTGACACTAAACTGCCCGTCGCAAGTATGTATCATCAGTTTGTCCCTGTCGTATCGTCGTATCTTGGCGCTATAGCATACTAAGCTGTACTGGTGTCGAACATGTCAACGACACGAGCACCCGTAATCTTTCAGTATCTTTACGACAACATCCATTCCCTACTCGTTGCAAAATATTAACTACTTTCATCCTATTTATCTGTTAGATAAAATGTATAAAAGATGGGTGGCAAGTCAATTTATCATGAGGAAGAATCTTATCTGACTTTACGTAATGTATTTACTCTTTCGTGTCTATCCTTCGTGTTCGTTCGTTAATATAATCCCTCGTATCAGCAGCTGTACTAGCTCTCTTAACTTATATAACTCTCGGCGTACTCATATCTGAAATTAAAAAATTTCAAATTACATTATTAGCTTACCATAGAACATACAGATGCACCGCTCAAAAGTAATCTCAATCATGTAAGCCTATGCTGAATATTAGCCCTTAAAGTACATGATATTTTCTTGTCTTTACCACTGGCAAAAACAATGTATTTTACACTTAAATAATCGCGTGTATACGTATTTGATATAACTTTTTTAAATTTCTTATAACATAACGCGTTTAAGGAAATAATATAATTTACCAAATTATTAAAAACATGGTTTTTTCTCTGCTCTTTGCTCGCACTTTTTTTTTACATATTCTGCATTTAAGGGCTAACTCAAAAATCACAAGCCTTGCATACGCGTTTATTTATGTGTCTGACCTAAAAACCGTGGCCTACTTGGGCTGCTGAGCTTGATACTGTTGATAAGAATCATCTGGAGATGCAGCGTTACTTGTTTGTTCAGAATCACCCAATGGCATAGTGTGAATAATGCTAGGACCTGGGTAAGCTGTATAAGGATAAGGGTGTGGACTCGCTGTTATGTACTGCAAGAAAATATCATCGTTAAATAATGGTAAGGAGTATTAACTACTGCCTTGAGTACTTCTACTCCATTATCAGTGATACACTTACGGAACCAGTGCCAAGATGTAAAGTGGACATTTGTGTTGTAAGACCAGGTAGCATGCTGTATTGGGGATTGCTTGGATCGGCCGATGGCATCATCTGTAACATCAGAATAATTACTGTCAGTGTCACGATCGATCCTTGCTTCAAGTAATCGTAAATCACGGTAGAAAGGGAAAACGTTCCAGCTATAATTGAAGTTGAGAAGAGTGAAGAGTTTTAAAGGTTTTATATAAAAACTCACGTCGACCTGTTGCATATGTGGTGGACCAGTTTGCACGAGGTAAGGAGTGACCCAAGGAGCTCCCGGAACGCTGTAGCTAGGCATTGCTTGGCCGTAATGACGACTGTATTGAGTCAATGTGGCTGCAGGTAGCATGTGGGTCGCAGCAACACCATTCTGCGCTACTCCGCTCGCATCGTAGTTCATAGTCATGTTCTGTCGAAAATATTTCAGCTATTACAATTACTCGCAAAGATCAGTGAATAAAGTTCATGAATTGTCATTAGATCTATCATACTTATAAAAATACTTACTTCGCCAGTTTCTCGCCATATTGTATTCTTATATATTGACTTCTTCTTGTTGCCACCGTCGGCAAATTTAACTAATAAAGGATCCTTGGCGCCCTGCAATGCTTTCCCATTGAACAATTGAATTATTTGTTCACATTTTTCTTTGGATTCCATTCTGTAACATTGAAAGTTATATTAGTTAAGTGCTTTTCTTAATAAGGGGTCGGGGGCTGAATAGAAAAAATTATGCAAACCTTGCAAATCCAACGCCTTTGCTTTGATCTGAGGTATCACGTAAAATCCTTGTAGAGATAACTTGTCCATATTGCGCAAGTAAACTTTCAAGATCATTTTCTTTGAAGCTCAATGGTAGATTTGCAATGTACAAGTTAGTGGGATCCTGCTCCTGTTGCTGAGAATAGAGTAAAAAAACTATGCAATATTTTGTATCGGATTAATTAAATAATTATATATAATGTTAAAAGAGAAATCTAATATGTATCATTTTAACTTCCACGACTGTTAAGCATATCTCAAGTGCAAAGTTTTTAACGATAACAGCTATATTTTTGTTTTGCATTCTACATTATTATTTCAACATTTTCTAAAAGCTAGTTATTCTACAAAAAATTCTCCTTTTTTCAATGTTAAATCAAGCGTAAAAAGTGTGCTAAACAAAAGCATAATACATCATCTGCTAGGATAAATTTACTTGAACTTTTGTGTACAATAATTAATTGCGTACTTTTTTGTGTGAATCTTATAAACAATCGTATCGCAAAAACATGCAAAAATTAAAAATTTACTGTTTACAACTACTTCAATTATTACGTAGTCTGGAATGTTAAGATGATACTTAAAAAAATTCATTCCATTATTATTACAATAGCAATGAATTCTCATAATACTCGAATAAATCAATTTGATAGTTACACAACGAATACAGTAAATATATTTATAGATATATCATTATGTTATAAAATAATTCATTAATATTTCCTCTTGCCAAAACACGATATTTCGCTACACAATGACACTACAAGAGAAACCATTAAGCTATAGGAATAATTATTCTCATCTAGTTTCAAGTATGCAAGTGGACATTAGAAATCAGAAATAACTGATTGGCCAAGATAAAATTACTGCTTTTATATTCGAAAGGCTTACATGCTTCATATCATTACGTTACCACATTCTGATGGGTCTCCAAATTTGCTTTACAGATTACTTTACAAGTTTTGTAAGTTTGAGAGCAAGATGATTTAGAAAAAAAAAATTTTTTTATAGGCATACGTGCATCACAAATATTAAAATTTTAAATGGAAAAATGAAAAGAATATCTTTGATGACGCTCAACGTGTTAACATAAATACAAACTGTTATGAAGCTTTTGATGGGTAAGTCGAATGAATCAGGCTCAATTAACAGACTAAATAAATTTTCGCATAAATTGTAGTTTCCACTTAAAAATAAAATGGTTTCCTGTATCAGTGATTTACAGTGTTAAAAACAAAAACGAGAAACGCAGTAGTAATATGATTGACTGAAAAGTGTAAAACATTTATTAATATGGCACATTTAATGATTTTGCATGAACTCTTGTACACTGTTCAGCAAATTTAGAGCTCCATCATTTTCATAGTTTTGATGAAATCTACGGTTACTTGAATATACTTATACTTTACGACAATTTACTTCAATCTTGCGAATGCATTAAAACAAAAGAATAAATAATGAAAATATTATAAGCTAAGCTGATGGCATTTTAAATTTATGTATATACATTTGTGTATGTATAAATATGAATAAATATATCTATGAGAATAGATACTATTTATACACAAGTATAATAAAATAATATCATTTTAATGTAATCCTATTTTGGGAGGAAATGTCACAACTTGCGAGTAAGATTGAAAACATCACATAAGATTCAGCAATATCGCATTAAAGGACTTACCTATATGCATTACACAAATATTAGATGCATGCGATATGAGTTGTGGAAATTATTCGAATCTTGTGTAATGTTTTAAGTATATACTTTATAATATTATATAAAATTGACTAATGTGCTAGTTAACTTTTGATTAGCCATGTTTAAGCCAAGTATGTGTAAATCAGAGTCAACCAGCACCCGGTGGGTAAGATAGCAGCTGATCTTTGTATAGCACCGTCTAATCATAAGTACTCGATATACCCTAATACAGTTAGGTTTGGGGGTATATTATTAAGTACAGTAAAGTCACATGCGATTGGTATTATGGCTAGGGGGGGGGGGGGGGGAGGGGTAGCACCCCGTGCTTTTTCCACGACCAGATTAAGAGAATCATTCTATGTTAGTGATTGGACAACAGGAGCAATGCTCGTATGTGAGAGTGTATGCTTTGCCGATGCCAATCGATTCCTTGGCTCCATTATTATCTGATAATAAAACAAGATGCACCGAAATGCACCGGATCAGCTTTTACGACGACAAAATTTTCATATTCTTTTCTCCCCTTCTTTACTTTCATTAGTATAATTAATATTATCTTTTCTTAAAAGTTCATTTTAATATAATACTATATTTCTTACTGCATTAAGTTTACATTGAAAGAATCACCATATATGCTGACATTGTCTATGCTGCCATACTTCAAACTATGTCGTTCCCAATGAGCTTTCCGGAGCATTAAAGTTTCATGTGTATGGCAATAGGCCACTAATAGCATTATCATTTAGAGACAACGACAATGACATCGAAAACAATAGATATTCGTTAGAGGCTTCAATTAGTGCTGAAATGAATGCGATTTTCAGACATAACTTGGAAATGTGTTGACATAGCAGTATCAGCGATTTGTGGCCGAGGTATAGCAGCAAGCATTGACAGGTTGGCAGGTTTTCAGATAGAATAAGAGAGAATTGGTAAATAAGAGTTTTAGAAGTTTACGATAGAGTTTGGTGGATTCAATGGTACGAATTTATTATTATAGTCAATTTTAGGTTTCTATAACACTACGTAAATGATACTCAAATAGAAAGAAAATAAGAATTTCAAAATAAACGAGGAAATCAAATTTACTAAATTAACTAAAGACATTCTACAAAATAACTACTCTAAAATGAAATATATACGTTTAAATATCTAATGTTTAAAAGGTTGAACTAAATCAAGAAAACCGAACATTTATAAGCTAGTTCAGTACTTTTTATAATGCCATAAATTCAGATTTCTTATAATCTTATAAATATTTCAATTCTTTTTTTCATGTTATTTATAAATGCTACTGTGGAAGGGATTATATGAAGAAAAAAATAATCACGGTAAGAGAAAATGAAAAATAGCTAAAAACAGAAATATTGGAAGTGCATAAAAGTAGGACTAGTGCTTTAAGTAGAGGGAATGAAGTAAATAAATATAATAAGAGGATAGAAAAGGAAGATAAAGAGATAGATTTAGATAATTTGTAAGATATCCTTTGAATATCAGTCAAACCGGAAAGCAAATGGGTAAGATTGTATTAAGTAAAAAAGTTCTTTACTATTCTGTATGTACAACACATGTAACATTATTTAATATATTATTAAGAAAAATAAAACAATAATCAAGATCGTTGATTGAAAGTCGAAGACGATAGGTTAAGCAAAAAACGAAGCTTCAGAGGGAAGCTAAACCAATTGACGAAGCAAACAAAACACACACATGCAAATCAGATTTGTATTTGGTACTCTATTGGTAATTGGTATAAGAAATACCTCCCCTCGTTAACGCTGAGGCCTAACCCATTGCTTATTTTCTGGGACTGGTATAAAATCAAAGAACCTCGATTAATATAATTTATTCTTCTTAAGAATTCTGAAATAAAATTCACCTTTATTGCAAAATAGTAAAGAACTTTATGGCTTAACTTGGTCTCGCCTATTCATTATTTCGGTTTGGTTGTTATTTGCAGGACATTCTGTATACAAATTGAGAGAAAGAGAGAGAGAGAGGGGGGGGGGCAAAAAGAGATAGAGAGAAAGAGAGAGGTTTACTGTTACTCTGGTATTACTGTACTTGCATGCACAACCAACGTACACTGGCCAGTCTAGGGAGCAACCAGATACCCACTTTCGCCATCTGCGCTTGGATGCCCTTGGCGACCAGTGCTTTCACAGCACCCTCAGCCGCCACCGGTGACTCAAAGTCTACAAATCCATAACCTGTAAAATAAGATTATTGTTTCTTGATTAAAATCCCCCTTCCACACTTTCTCCTTATTATTAAAAACACTTAAAAAGTATAGAGTTTTACCTTTACATTTATTTGTAGTTTTATCGAGAATCGCCTTCGTGGAGGTAATAGTCCCATATCTGAAAGATAAATTTTCATCAATGTAGTTGATTTCAATTTCTTGGAACGAGTAGAGTATTTGATTATATACATATAAACTTGCTTTACTTGGGTTTAAAAGGAATTCTGGATTTTGGAGGTTTCTTGGACAGACTCGACTATACCATGGACGTGATTCTTTCTAGGATGGATGAAAAAAGGAATCGATTTTGGACAAAGATTTTTTTGGGATTTATTGAAGAAAGTCGCAAAACGGATTGAGAGAAAGTTTACTTACTGAGAGCACATGGTAACAAGGTCTTTATCAGTGGTATTTTGGTTGAGGCCACGGATGTAAAGATTAGTTTTTGACAGCTGTTCTGCTTGCTGTCCTTGCATAGCATTATTGCTAAGACTTGTGCTCATTGTCCCGCTTTGGCTGCCCGTTGCACTGCTTGAACTACTATTAGTGTTAGCTGGCGATGAGGCAGTAGGCACTCGTTGACCGGCATACTGAAATGAAATTCATAATTAATCATAAGAAATACCTTATCTTTGATAAAATCATCATGAAATTACGCTACTTTTGTGCTGATTATATTCCACACAATCTCTTTAAACATTGCTAAACATTTATTCATTATCCATAATCCAGTTCAAAAAATAGAAATTTAACATTTATTCACATAAAAAATGAATATTTATCCTCTAAATTCACAATGGGATAAAAAAGATTAAGTCTGACATGGTTATGATTTTTCTATACTCGTAAACATTTGTTAAAAAAAGAACAGATCGCAAATAGATTAATTTAAGGAAAAAGTAGAGAACTGTAACGAATACTTGAAATATCAGCAATACGATCAACATACATCGTTTGAGCAAAACACAAATAAACTTAGAAAATGGAGATTTTTGGTGAGAAGGGTGGTTCATCGTGATAAAAGGTGGCTGTAAAAAACGACCTGACATAAATGAGGGAAAGGAGAAGGAAATATCTACTTCGTAAGGGCTAGCTGTCCAGCCTGCAGGTAAATTTATGCGTTTGGCAGAAATCTGATTTGAATTTATTGTACTTGGTGATGTTTGGGAAATACATAAGAATTATCTGGCAGATCGAGAAGAAGAAATTACCGAAGCGTGCTGTGCGTAGGTAGCAGTGGCATAAGGGTTGGCGGTGGGGGGGAGTTGTTGAGCGCCTACGGGTATCTGCGTGGCGGCAGCAACCGCAGCAGCAGCGGCGGCGGCATTAGGGTAGCGATTGTAGGGTGGATATGCAGCTGCAGCGACTGCGGCTGCGTGCGAGGGCGCTGCCCCCCAAGCGGCGGCGGTACCGCTGGCTGCGCGATACTGAACGGGGTTGCCTCCTCGTGGCCCCCCGCCCCCGCCACCACCTCCACCAGCGTTGCCCTTCAGACCATGACCACCGCCTCCACCTCCTCCGCTACCCCCACCCCCGGTTGCACCGACGCCAACGCCTCCTCCAGCATTCCCGCCACCGCCGCCTCCTCCTCCACCTCCACCACCGGCGCTACCGGCATTCCCGTTGTTAGCCCCTACGTATGTTGGCCGTGGTCCGTTTGTACCCTGAAATCAGAAAATCAACATCAGTTTATTTTTATTAACACCGATTGTTTTTATTCTCTACTCGATGGCTCTACCAAAATCCCTCCCTCCCCCCCCCCCTCCTTTAAACCACTATTTCATAACAACAGCTCTCCAATTTTTTATTTTTTTATCCATTGTATAATTGCTTTTTTTTTTCAATAATTTGTATAACCCGTCTGCGCGAGAAATCTGTAGCGAGTCAAAATATTGTCCTTGTACACACTTTTGCATTTGCGACAATATTCGCATGTGCATCACTGTGAAAATGATGGATTAATAGACTCGTAGGAAGCGCTGTTGAAAAATATATTAAGCACTCTTTTATTTGCGTTACAAAGAAGCAGATAAATATATTTCTATAAAATATTTTCCAAGTAGTTCCATTGAACAGTTGCGCGTGCCTCAATGGTAAACAAAGATACAACACGAGAGTCGTGTTGATAAATGTGTATTCTTCAGAAAACTGTTCAATAGCAAGAATATCAACAGGAGTGGCATGTTCGATTACGACTGAACGGAACACGCGCCCTCTGGGATAAATAGAGAGAGCAGCGTACAACTTTGTAGTGGTGAGATTTGAAGATATAGAAAAATCTAAACCCTGCTTTAAAAAATTTCTCGGTCAATCGTGTATTCTTGAGAAAAGTATTGTAAAGTGTGTGTGGATATCAAGAAAACTCTAGCATACATTGGATTACCAGCAACAAAGTTGAGGATGCGCAATTTTGGAGAAATAATGCAAGAGACAGTAGCGGTGGTGAGATTTGACTGGGGAAGGTGGATCGAAGCTGTGCAGCATTCCAGGCCGACGCATTCCTGATCTTTTAGAAAGGCCTCGATTGGCATTTTTGACATAGCAGTGATAACGCGGCCAGCGGCCGTGTCTCCGTTACGAGAACGCTCGAATAAGTGATCGCTGCGATTGCAGAAAGCTAACAGTTGTAAATCACGCACTTATCGCACTTAACTCGTGCACGCTCACTTGGCACTTCCTACACAACCTGACGAGGGTTTCATTTTTACTCCAGGAAAAACAATAATTACCATAAAGCCGCATCATTTCTATACTGTGACGAACGTTATTCTTTCTCTCTCGAGTACAGCAAAACAAATAAATTATAAAAACAACACGACACGTCGTTTGTTGAAATTTATTCATCGACTGATAAAAATATTTGAAGCTCAATTTTTTACTCGCCTTTATGTGCATCGTGGCGCGTAAAAATTTACTCGGCAAGGATAACTCCTTCGATGAGAACGAGAAAGAAGTGTATGGGGAGCAGATGTTGATAAATACAGAGGATGCGCGATCTAAGATGCCCATTGACACGTCGACGGAGCGATAGGAAGGAAAAGGATACTGAGATGGGAGGGGTGGAGGGGGAGAGAGAAAACGAGAGAAAAGAAAGAGTAGTAGAGAGAATGATTCGAGCATAAATGCCACCGGATCAATTGAACGTTATGCAGACACGCAGCGCAGCCGTTACTCACTGCGAAATAGAGAAGAGGCCGGTGCCGGTGTAAAATGGGTATCGTCATGTACCAACCGGATGTCACTTCCTGCTTATCGAGTCTACAACGTTATTCCGATCGTATTCCCTGATATATTTCCATCTATCCACGACTCGCTTCGAACCTCTTTTTTCATCAATTCCTTGATCGATTTTAACGACAACCACAAGGCGGACAAAACAACAACTGGAAGCCCCTATATAGACGCCATCTTTCATAATAATCATAAAGCTCTTCTCTTCGAACAGAACAACCGTCCAGCATTCACCGTGCACTTTCGGTGTGTCTTTTTCACTCTTTGTATTTATTCCAGCGTAGAAAGTACAGCTGAAACGCGAAGAAAACTTTGATCATAATGATTCACTGTGAAGAGAATCCACAGCTCGCGTCGAGCAACGTTGTTTTGGTTTTTTTCTGCTTACTCGGCCACAATCCTTTAGAGCCAATGATCTTAAGCCAGTAATAATAATCAATTGAGGCTGAGAAATAGGAATGCTTGCTTGCCGAAGGTTGAGGGAAGTGGCGTTTGTGGTAAAATAATTGTCGAAAGACAAATTTACCAGAAGGAATATACTTTGGAAAATTGTTAACTCAGGAAAGGCTTTCTGTGTGCTTCGTGCATTATAATATTTAAAGCGCGTCATAATCGACTCTAGCGAGCCGTCTGCAGTTAAATAGTCGTTGAAAGAAAAATGGATTGCAAAGATTGTAGTTTGAGGATTGATAAAGTAATAAAGGGTTCGTGTGATATTGCAGTACGTGTTTTAATTGGCAAAGCTGAGCTAAAGGTGCGGGGGCTGTTTCACGCGGTTATCAGTGAGAGGCGTGACCGCGGTAGCGCGAGGTCACCGATAAATGATAAGGGGAGGGGCTCCTTATCTGCCTGTCGTGCAGCATACGAGAAACTATACGTACGACTCTCGTGACCACTTTCTAAAATAGTGCACTCTACATTTTTCCCCGCTACCACCGTTGCTTCAACTACTTGCAAGAATCACGCGTATTTCAGTGATAAGACCAAAACAGATTTCCCCTAAAAGAGAGATTCTTCTTTCTATATCTTACTTTTTGTTTCTTGCATAATTTACAGAAATACAGTATGGCGCTCCGGCTGAGTCAACGAATAGCAAGAACAGAAATTCGTTTCATCGACTGGTGAAATATAAATAGAAATTTGTCATTTAAATCTCGAGTTTCAAGGGAAATGTGATGGAGGAGAAATTTGAATAGGTAGAGGAAGCTTGCAGGATTCGCGGTGCTTTCTTTTATGTTAATTTGTATAGCATAAGCTGCTAATAGAAGGACGAGACGGAGGATCCAGGATGTTCCAGATTGCTCGTGTCCGATCTTGCTCCGCGTTACGCTCTGTTAGTAATCGGACTAACGATAGAAATCGAGAAAACTCAAGGAAGCCTGATTTTCGTCTGAAAATTCCTGCGGCTGCTGCCGGATTCTCGCGATTCTCTCTCGGGTCTTCCTCAATAGCATTAGGATCCAATTAGACCGATTCCTCCAACTTTGCTTCCATCCTGGATAAAAGCTTTCGTTACGTAAAAACGTCGATCGTATTATTGCATACATTTTTAGCCAGCTTTCATTATCCTACGAAACATCGATTTTTCCTGATAACATCTGGCGAGTTTATTCCGAGTGAAGAACAAATACGATCTGTATATACATGCATGGCGAAAGTTAAACGGGTCAAACTCAAAATACAAGCGTGTTAAAGGTTGAAAATATATTTGGCAAAGTTTAATTATTGCAAATGGCAGAGAGACCGATTCGATTTGGCGCTAAATTTAAAACGTTATTCGGAAATGGTAGAAAAAGCTGAATATTATTGGAAGATTATCGATTGTATTAAATTAAATGGGTAAAGCTGACTATATATGTATATATATAAATTCTGCTTATATTTAGCACGGATCTAACAGTATTGTTAATATTTAAGTTGAAAATATGTTTGTAGAACTTAAATTATTACAAATAACAGAGGAACCAAATCGATTTGTTGTTATATTTGCAGTGCAATTTGCAAACAATTGAAACAGCTGAAAGTTATGAAACATTATCGATTACGTTAAATTTAACGGATAAACTGACTACATTCTCATTTAGAACAGATTTAACCGCATTGTTAATATTTACATTTAAATATAAACATTAAAAATAGAAAATTAAATCAATCAACTCAATTTTGTTTTAGTGACAGAAACCAAATTCATCTGTTGTTAAATAATTAAATTGTAATTCGTAAATGATTGAAACAGCTGAATATTTACAATTTTTATCGATTACGTTAAATTAAAAGATTGACTGTACTCGAGTTATTTAACAGAGATTTAACCGTATACGATTAACCTATACTACGTTCATGAACAATTGGAAACAGGATCTGAATGCACTCGTGTATTAACACTTTTAATCATAATATATATATTAACATTAAATTTCTATAGTTTATAACGTGTGTATCTGAGCTACTCTCAATTTCGCTTTTATTTATTTTATCCGTGAAGATATCATTTTTACCCCGAAAATTTTGCAGCATAAAAAGACAGTTGAATTAAAACGAAACGTGCTTTAAAAAAATGATTAATCATTACAAGGGATCCTTGAAAGACCCTGACGAAGGCTACCCATTCCTCTTTCCAATTATTGGAGAGAACCTGCGAAGGTTTTTAACTCGCTTGTTAATAAACGCAGTTATACATTATTACGATATAATTGAAAAACTATTGAGTTCAACTGCAACTTCGCGCAATAAAGAGTTAGCAGCTCTGCTTGAAAAAAGGTGGCCTTGATTTCACCTTTTTAAGGCCACTCAAGGTCAAACCGAGGATATCTTTCAATAGATATTTTTGAACGATAACTCGGCAACTATGATTAATGTAATTCATTGTGATTCGTCGCTCATGCGTTAAATGTTTTATTTATCTTCATCACAAATAGATTCTTTACGTGTAAAATATTGTTTATCGGATTGGAAGAATTCAATGATAATGAACTGATTATTAGCGTACTCTCGTATCTTCAGGAAAATATACAATGAGTTTGAAATATCAGGTTTTAGGCCAATATATAATTTTGATAGAAACTATTGGAGTGTTTGAACTTTAATGGTATTAGATCTCTTGATAATATATATTCTTATATATAGTTAACCAAAAGAGCTGCTTGTGTGTGCTCATATTGCTCTTTCATTCATTAAAATGTCACAACTGACAAAACAATAAGTATGCTAAGCATGACTTATTATATAAGTAAGGCAACTAACTTAATTTTTATACGACCAAAATTGATGTGTTTATAAAAGTGTAAGCCGCAGTTATGAAAGTATTATTTAATGGAAATGAATTCAAAAATGCATAGAATTACCAGTATTTAAATAAAAGTAGGGAATTTTAAAAAATTCAGTCGAGACGTTTTATTTAAGGACGGCAGTACAAGTCTGTAAGGCAAACCAATTTGTGTACGTCACGCTCATGACTGGTGTACCGTGTCTTATATTTGATATGTTTGTGTTTTAACAAGATACGAAGACAAGTTATTATTGTGGTCAACAGATTACTTGCAAATGGAAACATTGTCGACGAATTGTAATTACAATCGGACAAGAGTATAAATAAAATAGTTTGATACGCTAACTGTTGTTCCTTCATTTGGTATTATTAGAAACAGAGGATCAAGTTAAGTGGTATCGTCAGAAAAGCACAACAACAAAATATAGTCGATTATAATAGCTTTATAATTCTTTTCGTATTTGTTTTCTAAATATTTACTACGTTTTATCCTGCAGACCAAAAGAAGCTTAGGTATAATAGAATGTTTATGTAATCATTATATAAATTCAGAAAAAAAGGACAACTAAACATTTGTAGTTAAAACGAATAAACGTATATATACACAATAATTAAGAATAAGAAATTTCTGGAAGTAATTTAAAAATAAAACTAAATATATATTTAAATTTCGATCAATTTTTTGTATTTAGAGTACTTTTTATATTATTTATAGGAGTTTCAGGCGTTATTAACGGAGCCGATTAATCGTCATCGTTTTAAGCATTAGTTTCATTTGGTGTTTCACGGTCACGGCAAGTGTGCACGCTTGTCACAGCTGGCAATCTCTATAAGCTATAGATTGCACGGATGTGATACTGTTCTGCAGCAACGTGTTATTGCTGCCCTACACACCTAGATCTACCCGTAATCGCCCCACATACCGTCCATAACGATGCTAAATCTACTGAAAGTAGCCTAAGCCAAAATATCAATTTAATTCGTTTGCCTTAACCTAAACCCTACTACAATAATTTAACTGAAAACATTCTCCTCGAATAAATACGATGTACTTGCGTAGCCGACTCGCCGCAGTATTGATTCCCAGAAGGAAATTAAAGAAGGTATATTTAGGATATGTGGAGTACGACGTTTCGTCAATTAACAAATCTCAAGAGACAGGTTAGGAAACCGTGGCGGCGCTAGGAGCGTTCGAAGGCAACAGGGTGAAGAGGAGGGCTGCGAGAAAGATGAGTGGAAAATGAGAGAAAGAGAAGAGGAACGGTGGCGTGACACATGGCGCGTGCAAGCAAATATCTGACCAGGAGAGGATAGTAGAGGGTGGAGGAGAAAAGCAAGGAACTGAAAGTAAAGGGGACAAGGAAAAAGGTGGAAAAAGGCAAAGCCGGCCGGCCGGCGTGGCGCGACTCGGCTGGTTTGCCACAATTCGCCGCGAGATGGTAGAGAGGAGAATGCGCATGCGCATGCGCATTGGCACTCGCGAACCTTCAATGGCCGATGAAGGAAAGAAGACTATGAGGGTTTTGTGCGCACAGGTAAGATAGCAGTCTCGTCCACCTAACTCGCTATTTTTTTTCTCTATTTTCGCGAAATAAAAGAACGGGGAGATGAGGAAAAGGGGGTAGAGGGGTACGAGGGTGGGAGGGAAAAATATAGAAATGTAAAAAGGTAGAAGAGAGGCCATGGGGAGAGCAAGAAATTGCGGAGAGAAAGGTGGGGGAATGTAGGAGGGGAAATTGGTGGGTGGGGAGGGGATGGCAGGCGGAGTATAGGGAGAACGGCAAAGAGCTTCTTCGTGCCGTGCCGAGTCGGCGCATACCAAGCATTCCGTTTCTTCACCTTGAAAATACGCACTCGCGAAAATTTACAGTCCGTCACGGCCACCATAATTTTTCTCTGTGTGTATTTGTTCTCTCCATCTAGCATTCCGAACTGTAGCGAAGAAAACTATTTTTTTAAAATATAACTCGACCTAGTTTCTTTGTATATTAGTTGCATTAGAAATTTTTAAAAATTCATACCTTTCTTTAATATTTAATTACACACACTCGTGGACCGTACCGATTCTAGTTTATTTATTGGTATTTTGAATAAATTATTCATATCTTGTCATTCTACATATTTATTTCAAACAAGTTATACAATGCACCAAATCAACGAATTAAATCATCGGATCCTGCAATTCGAAGAAGCAGACTTGTTTACTATTTCTTTGTGGATTGAGTTGGGGCACTGAAGAATAGTTGATTCATGGGAAAGTCTATGTAAACATGAAAAAAGGATTGTCTGATTCTAAGAAATAAATAATAGCTCGTAATGTTTATAGAACTCCAAATTGGACCGTATTTAGACTACGTAAAATTTCGGAGAATTGGCACAATACGAGTATTACACGGGAAAGTAAATATTAATGAAAATGAAACCTTATTTTTAATTGAAAACAGCCTGCGGTCTCAGGGTTAAACTACTGATTGGTTCCTTTATAAACTACGTACTAAGGCACTTAGTCATTGATCGTTATCCTTGACCCATTAACGAATTGTGAATTTCAGTTTTACCATTCTGATAGGGCTTTCTGCACCTCAAAGATAGTACATTTATTCGTGGAACATTATGCACACTCGTGTATGTAAAATAAACATACGCAGATATTTGCGTTTCACCTAAGATGCCATCAATTTGCAAGTCGAGTAACGGAGTTTATTTTCAAATTGCCATTCGCACGATAAAAACTCTTCGATACGATACGGTTTGTCGATAGCCCTAAAAAACGATTATTCGAATTTTACCTTAATTTAGATTCATCAAGTATAACTGATAAAAACATATAGGTTAAAGTTTTTAGTGAATTTTTTCAACTGCTCCTGATATACTCGAAAATCGCTTTTAATTTAACAACTAAGCAGATAGAAATTCGTAAATTGAACTTTTAACTCGTCGAGTATCTACTGATTAGATTGGATTTATTCATGCGAGTTTTACGTGTATCAATGGAATTGGAAGACAAAAACTTTACTCAGAACAAGACGCTTTGTTACATCAACGATTGTTATTTAATAAATTTTATGCATATCGTGTTACAATCGCGAGAAAATCACAAAATGCAACTTTAGCCACTTGCGTCGAGTTTTCAATCAACAGGTTTCATCGTATAGGGCACTGAAAACATATCATGCAAAAATTCACGGAACACTAATTATATGTACAGCGCGTAATCGCACTACACGCAGATGTTGGATAAAGCTGCTCTAACTTAAATGCGAGTCGCTTTAATTTACCACGAATAAAATTGTACAACGTGTGCAAGCTAAAATTGATATTTTTGTAGATTAGCAGCATAGAGTAGCAGGCGATTAAATAACACAAACGCGTGTTTTTTATTTATTTCGACATATTTTTTCATGGAAACTGCTTTTCGCATTTCATCCACCGCTTATCAGTAAGGACATCACTCGATAATCTTCAAAAGTCCAATGCCAATGTAACGCACAAATATAGATCATCGAGAGGTCTTTTGCTACTTGTGTGTGTGTGTGTGTGTGTGTGAAACAAGGAAAAATTCTCAGCCTGAAACAATTTCTCTCAATTTAAACAATTCTTTTGAATCAACAATTAACATTCTTTTGTTATTTGAATTATTTTCGCGAATAATTCTAGATTTAAACAAACAATTGCTAACTGCTACTAGATAATATCAAGATTTTTCATTTGTTTATTATTGTAATACTTAATTAAAGGAAGTACAACATAATTTTTGCAAAGTTTAAAATGATTTGCTTAAGAAATGTGAATAAATGGTTTGCAAAATGGATTTTGCACGGAGCAATCAAACCCTTTAAATTTTTCTTTTCTTTCATCCATCTGATTTCGCATTCGAGTGTCAGCGACGATATCGATTGAGATTAGGTTACTACTTTTTTTATTTTTATCAAAATATAAGGAACTCGCGTTTACAGAATTGAAACTAGTATTATTAATTGAAATTGTTGGGTTTGTTGAGAAATGTTCTAGTCAAGTTGAGAGAAGCGAGTAGAGAGGTAGATGAGCAAGAAGAGTGTTTGGCTCTCTGCCTATTCTCTTGAGATTCGAAACCCCTTTCCCGAGTTTAGGCCGTCGGGACGTATTATTAGCACGAGAGTCGCGTGCTTCCGTGTACTCACACTGTACTAGAACAATGAGTTTAGACGAGAGAGTCGCAATATGGCCCATACGTCTCTGGCCTGCTTAATTTACTCAGCTCGATACGCGCTACCAAAAATCACACCTATTCATCAATTTATCACAAAATTATTATAATACACGAATCTCAAATAAGTCTCTCTGTTTCCACGTGATAAATTGTGAAATTTGTACACTTTATATCACAAAAATTCTATTTTTAGATTTTTTAAACACCCTCTTATTCACCAGATCATCCATGTCAATGAGTTTCTAACGAGATAAACTTTTGTATTTACCATTGAGCGATCGACCAATGTAAAAAAAGTGTCTGTAGTTTTTTTTCATGTTTATAGTGTAATACCGAAAACTCCACTTGATTTGACAGATTAAGGGCATTCTGAGACTAAGCTGGTGGCATACATAGGTTCACTGTACCATAAATGTTTAGGTATGAGAGTTTTGGTTCTGGTTCCGCTGAAACTACGTAAACTGAATTCTAAAAGCGATGTGCAAGCCTTCGAAGGTCAACGTCGTTCCCAGCCTATTGTGCCTGCCGTATTAATAATTGTGCCCACATCCGCTCCTCGTAGCTTCATTCATTTAATTGCCACTATACATGAAAATCCAATTCCGTGTTTCGATTTACGGTATAGGTACAAAATATAGGATGGAATTGCTCATACAACTTTCATCAATTTTTCAAAAATGGCTTTGTCAAATTTAATTGGTGAAAAAAGGAGTAAGATAAAAAACTTCAAGCTTATACAAATGATTTTACTGCATTTTTCCAAAAATACCAAAACACCTAAACTAATAAATCGAACATTCTAATATCACTTTAATGAGTACAATACATTATATGCACTGTTCATAGATGTTTAAACGAAACAAAAAGTGGTGTACGAATAGAAATACTTTCCAGGCTGACCGCAGGTCAGCGAGTTTGATATCAGGAGGCGATAAGATTGGCATTCAATTACAAAAAAGGTATCTTGTGTTATTTTTATTTTTTTAATTGTAATAATAATGACTGAATTGTGTTTTTCAGGATAAGTAAGGACAAGAGTTTGAAGTTTCAGCAGAAATTGAGTGTAGAACAGCGATAGGAGAGGAGAGGAGAGGAGAGGAGAGGAGAGGAGAGGAAAGGAGAGGGATATGAGGAATGACCACTGAACGATGGACGACCTTGACTCTTTACCGTGTCGGGTACCGTTCGTTGTACACTGGCTTGGGGCTTTGTGAATGGTGCGCCTGTATCTGCGTGCCTCTTTGTGCTTGTGTATGTGCCAAGCAAACTACCCAAGTCCCTTTCGTTCTAGCACGTTTGCTTTGATAATTGCACTTTTATCTAATTATCTCCACCCCCCCCCCCCTCCCCCATTCCTATCTTCTCTGAGAAAGATGCCAAATTAGTCAGGAATGCCAGCAAACTCCTTTTATTCTCTCGATGATTCACTCCATCAGCGTTTGGTCACTCTTTGTGCTTCGGTGGTCATTAAAGCTTCGACTAGTGGGTGCCTCGTTCTAGGAAAGCCAGAAATTAACTCGCATTGCGTTCTCAGTTTTAACAAATTACCATGATTCCTTAATAATTCACCGAATCATTATTGATTGTCCAAACATCTATAGACTCTGTTCTACATAGGAGTATATAGAAACTGATATGTACGTTTGGTCGCGATGAGCACAATATTATTGTTTAATATACGATTTACAGTGAAATGGGTTTAAGACATCTCAGTCCTATAATACGTAATAAGAAGCTATTGGCTGGTTGAGTATGGACAAGCCATGCCGATGAGAAGAGAACAGCTACAAATAATCAATATCCTTCGTACGTATTTTCCTCCCTAGCTGACCTAACCTTTTAACCTTTCTTCGCTCATTCCAACATCAGATTAGTCACACTTCAGTCTTCTGATCCTGATTACTGCAATTTCAGATATTTAGATATAGTTTAAAAATCAAAGCTGTATTTAAAATTATAACGATTTCCAGTAAATAAATCTGGTTGAACGGTTATACGACTTTTTCAATATTCATTGAAATTGTATATGTTTGTGAGGAAGATTCAACTGTGGTTAAATTTAACCCAAGTCTAGAATAACCAAGTGCTTAGAGAATGTTAGATTTTTGTCCCACAAGCTTTTAATGTATCAAAACTGTGTTTCTCTTCCAGAGAAAGTTATCTTATCGAAAATATTTATGTAGGCTTGCTCATTTCCAATGAAATCAATCTTGTGCTTTATTCAATTTAAATTTCTGGTCTTCGATGAGAATTCCCTATTTTCTGGAAAGAAATGTTAAACTTGATAAGAATGACAGAGGAAAATTCAGTCTGACTCAGCTGATAATGGCAAATGATATTTCGCTAAATACTCATTAGCACGTAAGCTATGCTGCTCAGGTATAAGTTTAAGTGAGCAGTTTTCTAATGGGAAGTGGAAATTTTTGAGAAAAGAACGTGCGCGTGAAAGAAGGCAAAAATGGTGAAATATTACTAATGATGGGCAATGCTAATAAAACCGAAATGAACAGCTGTTTGCACACTGTGTAGATGAGTTCTACTTGAACTTCAGCATTTGTTGATAACCCCTTCATTTGTCAGCCATGTTCTCAAGAATTCATGAAACCCTCAGAGATAGAAGCAGCGTTATTAAGCGACCTACTGCGTCATTCATACATTTATTGCTTTACAAATAAACAAATAGATCGCAGTCGATAGTGACGTAAATGGCGAGATAAACGTCGATAAGAGAGGCGAGGAATTGAAAGGCTGGTTGAATTTGAAATTTTAACATTCTGTGCAACATTAGCGAGGTTTCTGCTGCGCGCGAGCCATCGTTCCATGTGCTATTTGTGATTGCGAAGGTCGTTGATGCCGATGAAGAATATTTTGTGACCAGGAGACAATATATGCAGTCAATGTCAAAAGTGAATAATATTTGTAAAAACTTGATGATCACTTCCATAAAGCACACATCGCGCTTGCCTCCTTACGAGCGAACGTAAAGGCAATACTTTCTTGTTAAGCTAAACGAGACAATAAGTACACTACGAATGACCCTACGAAAATATTTCAAAGCGATTCAAAGTGTGTTGACACTTTAAGAGCATAAATCACGAGTATGGAGAGAAACAAATCAAAATTAAGCACAGTAGTGACAACAATCGCGTATCCAACGACGTAGTTTCTCAGCAGGCAGAATCCTTGTCTATCTTCGTTTACACTAAGTTTATGCAAGAATGTTCCTTTGCTAAGACATGAGTGTAAGCGATAAACGTATTGGTCCACGTTGCGGACAATTATTAATATATTTCTATATAATGGAACGATTGGCTTCTAAAAAAGAAACAAACGTTGAAAGTAATTGTATAGGTTAGAATGTAAAAAGGAAAGAGATAAGAGATATGGGGGAAGTACGAGAAAGAGGTTAGGATAAGAGTGACGAAAGGAGTGTGAGAGAGAGAGAGAGAGAGAGAGAGAAGGGGAGGGATTGTGTTAGGGAAGGAAAGGGTAGAGAATAGGATAGCAATAGAGCGGAGAAGAGAAGAGAGAGACATCTATAGGGAGGAAGAGTGGGGAAAGAACTGGGTGGGGCAGTAGACGCCCCGCGGCAAGCTGTCAAACTACGCCGGTTCCGCAAAAGCCCGTCGCTGCCGTCGACTCGACGGCTGCCCTCATGGTAAGCAACGCTTTTCAGGAAAGGACTCGACTCTCCTCCAATCCAACCCCTCCTCTCTCTAACCCTTCGTACTCCCTTCCCTCTCAAGCACTCATACTTTTGCTGCTTTTTCGCGTACATTCAACGCAGAAACATATCTCACACACGAAGCAATACTCGAGAAACTTATTCACTTACGCGCTAAATATTACGCTCTCTCCTACTTCGGAGAGACAAGCATGCGCGAATCTCAAAGAGATTACAATTGCCAACTATATCGCTGCCCCTTTTACTTACCATCATCTTATAGTTGATCTTTCTTGGCGCGGCTACGTTTTCCATTCTCACAGACATGTTTGCGGCGTTGTTGCTATACTGCTCCTCTACGATAACACAAGATGAAAGCTCGTTGACTAATCTTGTACTTCTCTCTCTCTCTCTCTCTCTCTCTCTTCTCTTATTTCCTCCTTTAGCGCCGTATCTCTCGTGCTATTTCGCTCTCTCTCTCTCTCTCTCTTTCCCCCCCTCCTTCACAGAAGCGCACACGCGCACACACTCACATACATGCACATACACGTAGCACTGATTGACTGGCTTCCTCTTCTTCCGTTGCCGAAAAATAATGGCGTCAGTCGGTCGCGTGTTGTCGTATCTCTCGGCACACTAGATGACGTTGGATCGACGCATCACGGTCACGCACGAATTTGCAGTACGATCGGCCGATCAAACTGACCGGAGGAAACCGGAAAGGATGAAGGGAGAAGGATGATGATGGATGCTCCGAAAGTGGCTCGGTACGGTGAGAGAAACGGTGGGGAGACCGATGGGGGAGAGGGACGGGCACACTACGTCGACGAGGAGGACGTCGACGACGACGTATAGCGTTGTATCGTCTCCCAATGGGCTGACTGACCACTGACCGAGTGGTTGTTTGCCTGCTGGAAAGCCGGCTTTGATCAGTTTTATGATATCTTAGGCATGAGCGTGTACGAAACCGACCCAAATACTAATCTCTCTTGCAGTTTAACAAGAATGGACGATGAACGCTGGCTGCTGGCCTCTGTTTTGCAGAGGCAGTTTTCAGACTATCGGCCAATAGCGAGAGAGTGAGACGGATGTATGTATACGTACTCTCCACACTCCCAAGCAGTAGAAAATGGAAGGAGACGAGAGAAGAGGATCCGTCTGGTACGTACGCGTGGCTACGTAAACGTACAGAGCTCGAAGAAAATTTAAAAGGAAGTGTAAAGAGGAAGGGTAAAGTAGGGAAAAATGGAAGATATTGTCCTCCGTGTACACATATAAATAAATATATATGAATGTATATAATTGGCGAGAATTGACGCGGTACAAGGATGTCGAGTGTCAAGAAGAGGGTGTGTCGTGCACTTTGTCGCCGGTCTTTTTACACTTTTCTCCACGTTATATTTTCCACTACACGTACACGGATACCCGAACGGTAGTCTTGCACGCATACACCCAATCGAGAGTAATACAAGACCGAGACAGCTAGCTGCTGTTACAGAGTACAAGCGCCTTCGCTGCTGTTGCGAGTTTCCTTTGGCCAAGAACGAGCTGGGAGAACTGGGAGAGAGGCCTGAAGTAAAGAGAGAGATATTACCCAGCTCTCCTGCTCGTCGGCGTTTTCTACCTGAGTACTGCTGGGGTAGGATCGTCCTTAACCATCAGCTACTCCAGCGATATTTCGCACTAAATCAAAATTTTACAAGATTCTTCTTCTTTTGTTAATCCACATAAGCTTCTTTCACCTCCCTATCCTTTTCTTTCACTATTATCAGTCCTTCCCCGTCTATCTTCCTAACCAGCCGCTGCTTCTTCCTGCTGGCTACGACTCTTGTGCTTGCTCGCCAAACGCTTCTCTCTCTCTCCCTCTCTCTCCCTCTCTCTATCCCTCCTATTCTCTTTCGCACTTTCGTAGTCGCCCGCTCATAAACGAGCTTATCACACTTTCTATCGTACAAATTGCACAGCACTACTAAAACAGCATGTTACAAAAATAGAATTTGTCGTTTCCTTAAATAAAATAAATGTACAATTGTTACTTGTCGTTAGGAAACATTGAGTGTGTGTGTTGTCTTGTAGGTAGAGTCTAAGCTACTGCCCGGCGAAGATCGCCCATCTTGCCTGAAACTGAAGAGAGTCGCCACTGGGAGGCGCTGAGAGCGCTGCCACACCATTCGTTCATTCCTAGCCGGCCGCACCTGTCTCTCCTCTCTTCTCCCTCTTCTCAACACTAATTCTGCCTGCCTGCCTGCCTGCTTCCCTCACAAACACGTACCAATCTTCCGAAGCTCTGCAAATGCGAGAGAGACGGGCTACGAACGCCCACGTCCGACGAAGCGAGATAAAGAGTGAAGAAGCGAGTGCGGCACTGCGGCGCTGCCTGCGCGATAACTCGACAGTTGGCAGCACTGTCTCCTTCCAATCTAAACATTCTGAACAACCCGGGAGCGGGAGAGAGAGAATGAAAAAGGAGAAACGCGACCAGAGACCAGCGACTATGCGAACGGCGAGACAGATACACAGATACCGCCTGCTTGTGCGAAGCTATGTGTATGCGTACGCGCGCGCGCGTTTCACCCCCGCGTGTACCCATACGACATCGCCATTTGCCAATAACGTAAGAACTATACAAGGTGCCATGTACGACCCTTGCAAAACAGACAATTTTTTTTGCTCGCCTAGAAAATATCTCTTAGATCATCTTCTCAGCGATTCTTTCAAATAGCAACAAATTTTTCTCTCGTTCACCGATTCTCTGTTGGCACGCAGATTTAGGGCTTCGTGATTTTTCCAAAGTCTCGCCGTGCATTCTCTCGTGCAACCTAGGGACTTGTTTCGCACCTCCCGGCGAGGCTGGCGTTATCGATCGTGAAACGACCTCACTCACTTCTCTCCTACTCCCTTGAGGTCAGGAGCTGACAGATTTTCCTGCTTTTCCGCTGCTTCATAACCCCCCTCCCCCTTCAGACCTTCCCTATTCTGCCTCCTGCTTGTCTGTATCCTGGCCACTTTTATTGAATCGGACATTAGGCTCTTATCTCCCTTACTTTCCTTTTGCTCGACTGCCTCTTATGTTTAAAACAATAATTTTCTTTTTCCACTGCTTAATACATACTGTACAGAGAAACTACATTTTCATCGAGTCTCTGCAGACCACTCTGAATCATCTAACGGATAAAAGTATATGATTACAATAACGAAGTCTTTCAAGTGCTTTCAAATTCTGCCTTACTTTTCCAACCACATTGCAGCAATGTTAGCAAATTTTTCAAGTATCGATTTTATTAGTCGAGGCGTTCGATTCAATCTGGCGCGAGTAACGCAATGTGGAATGAAACTGGTACATTACATTGATTGTTCGAACGTAGAGACGTCGCTAGTCCATTATAGACTCGTATATACCAACATCGAAATATATCTTTTTCTATAAAGAAAAAAGGAAATGTATACATACAGATAAGCGTAAAATGTATAGTATGCACAACGACAGGGTGTAATTTTAATCCATTACATAAAGTATGTTATCGGGCTAAAATTATACTCCTCTGAAAATGATAAGTGTTTGAAAATAAGAATGTTTTTCATTCGAAGCATTGAGATACTATTTTAATTATACATGAGTTTGGAGAGGATGGATATAGTGTTGTCTTTAGAGATTAATTTGATTAAGCGATACGTACGTATTGTAATGACAGTGAGAAGAAGAACAGAGGCAAATTCTTTTGTCCCAATTGTCAGCTATTTCTCGGATTAACTTCCTTTCCTTTCTCTCTTGTTTGCTAAGAAAGCACCGACAAGGTCAAGGCCGTTGGCCTGCGACTCCCGCGTCTCTCCCTCCACCTCCTGGCCAACCGAAGGAAAAATGTCGCCTACGGAATCAACCCAACGGTTTCACTCGATCGCACTCTAAACCTGCGTGAAGGATTGCTAATGGAATCCTGCCATCTTTTCTTCTTGGTCATCATCGCATCAACAACGACCAGCAAGCTTTCCGTTGAACGTAAAAGCAAAAATTTATTGCTCTCTAAATAAACAATACATTGTTTATTTGTACATTTTTAATATGAAATTATACAGCTTCAGCATATACATAACGGGAATTTCTTTGTTTACCCTTAATCTTTTGCAAAACCATTGATAATTCTTTACCACTGCTCCTGTAAGTTATGAGCTTGCGGAGGTATGAAAAATTTCTGCGGGTTTATGGCCACAGATAAGGGACGCTGATAACAGCCCAAACATTATTGTTGACGGGACGATGATGAAAAAAGGCCAAGTTTTTTTCAATGATTCCATACATCGTTCGAGTATAATTAGTGTCTTCAAAGTATTCTCATGTGCGGACTACTTAACGTGGAAAGGTATACTGCTTCTACGAATTCTGCCGAAATTCCCTAGGGACAGACGGGTCAACAGGAAGTCAAGGCCACGCGGTCAATTGCCCCGCAATCCGCCGCCGTTATAAATAGATACGAGCGGCTGGTATCTACACGTCTATTTGCACGCAAGCCACAAAATTCGCATTGCAATTATTTCAACTTTGACGAATCCATTTTTTTGCAAACGATCGTTTCATGCTCGATACGGCTGGAACTGTAACATCAGTTTTGTAAAAATAAGGGATAAGCCTAATTATCTGTGTGCAGTTGTTTTTTTCATCAATACTCACGCGTTCTTCAAATCCATCTTCTATACTGATATTGAAAAAATAATTTGACGAAATTTCGGAGTTTCATCGAGGCGTATATTTACTTTGTTTTCGACGTCCAGAAGGGATTCATTATAGAAGTCCTGCTCTGCTAGCAAATTCGGAGGGAATAAGCCTGTACCACCCTATACTACCAGAATATATAATCCCGGGGTCATTGTCCGAACGATCTTTGGGGTTCCACCATGGTTGGAACAAGGGTGAGGTACCTCGGAATATACTAGCCGGATATCGACCACTCCACTGCAAAAGATATGTACGATATAAAATAAGTACATGTTGTACTAAAATTTTATTCTCTAATTTTCATACTTATCGACATGTTAAAAAGGCACCTTAATTAGAATTTTATCGAAACGACAAAAATGGTAAAAAATTAAATTCAACGTTAAAAACTGTTATTGTCATATATTTAAGAATTGGAGGAAAAGAGTGGAAGTAGAACATTGCGATGGTAGTGGACTAGAAAATGATGCTATGCAGATTTGGCTAAAGTAACGACTGCTTTATTGATTGATAATGCAGTGTTCTGCAACGGCGTATATCGATCGATACACAAAATACGAAACCACCGCGAGCTTCTCTAAACAATTTTTTGTTTGTAAACCAAACAGACTATTACAATTATGTGGTTACAGTGGGAAAATTAACTGAATGATTTTCAAGAAAACTCATCGAGTGACGAAAAAGTATGAACAATTTCAAAGGAGAATAAATTTGACTTTTTTGAAGCACTTAAGGTGACTCTGAGGGGTACAAGGACTAATGTGGGTGGATGTACGCGTAAGACGTAGTGCGATTGAAAGAGGAGAGGTAAACTAGGAGAAAAAGGGAAAAAGAAGGTTAGACCGATGGATGGGCATGCCTTTTGGGGTAGTGGCCCTTATAGCGTTGCGATGCCTATATATACGAGGGTGAGAAGGGGCAGACGAGAAGCTACGCGTTATTGAGCGGGCATTTCCCACAAAGCGCAGACGAGGGCAACCACCCCGTAGGTACTGCCGCGACGCGCACGTTCCCCTGTACCCTCCCTCTTCTTCTCTCTTCATCCTCCTCCGCCTCTTGATCCATCTCTCTCTCTCTCTCTCTCTCTCTTGAGCGCACATCTCTCCTCTCGCTTCTTCTCCCTGCCTTTTCACGTTCTCCCTACCTATATCGCTCTTTTTTTCTTTTACATCCACACACTACTTCTCTTTCTATCTCTCTGTTAGATCTTCTAGTCCCAACACCACTTCTCTCGCACCAATAATACTGTTTCCCATCTCTCTCTTCCTCCCATCCTCCAAATCTACCTCTTTTCACACTGACGCATTTTCATTCCTCCTTCTTGCACTCCACGACTCACACTCACACCAATGTTTACACGTTTCTGCACTCTTTCCACTTTCCTAACCTAACCAACGATCTCTCTTTCATTCTCATACTTATTACACACACACGCACGCACAATTGACTCTTCTCCCTATGAAACTTACCTGCAACTTACCATCGTGCTTTTTACTCTTTCCAGACTAATCGTTTCAATTATTTAAACATTTTTTAAGCAGCTTGCTAATTAAATCTTATTTAGATGAAAAGAAACTAAACCAGATGCAAATTCGGCCTAGAGTAGTTTCATTAAGCCTTCATAACCTAACTGTTTAAAAATAAGCGAAAATTGGTGTGTTATTAACTTACCGTAAATTACCAGGTAGTAGTAAGAAAACCATCGAATCATTATTTTATTGGACATTATTTATTTGGACGCCATCAAATTTCGAATGTTGATTGGTTGATTTATTAAGAACTACTTTAGTAAAGATTTACTGGTATTTTTACAAATTTTATTAAATCTCCATAGAAAATTAATATTTTGTTGCTTCGAATTATTAAATTTTCAGGATTTAAATATGAAATGCATCACTTTGAAGTGATTGTTTTGTTTATTAAATATAATGTAATCCTATGTATGCTTAGCGCAAGCGAGTATACACGAATGTTTACAAAGTATTTTTTTTCAACCGATATTGGCTAACGCTCAGACCGATTTCGTCTGTAACTTCATTAAGCTAACGCGTTGATCTGGACCATTATGCTTTTAATAAACTATACTAAAGTTGTATGGAGTAATGTAATATTTTGTAGTTTTAGCATTGATTTAAGGCTTGAATTATTAAATTGTCCCTACCAATAAATTTTTAATTGATTTCTTTTTAACCGATTGAATTAAATTTTTATTTATCTGTTGTTTTAGTTTCATAAGAATTTTAATTTCTATCTAAACCTTTTCATTCTCATTGATAGTAATTTATAAGTAAGTAGATAAAGATTTTTGAAGAATTAAATAAAAATTTAGGAAAGAGGAATGATGAGCCTTGAATATTGAGGGGGTTGAGACTCGGTGAACCCTTTTTGCCTGATTCGGTCGTCGTGCTCTCCTACTCCCGAGAGTCGGAGACCGGAGTCAGATCGATGGTTACTAACCCATGTGAAAACATTGTAGAAATTAGAAGTGGACATATCGATCTCACCCCTAGAAAAGAAAAGAACCTGATAGCTGATGGTTAGAATCATGCATGGGCTACAGAGCAGCAGACAGACACTCGTCACGTACCAGTATTCATATTGATGTAAGACACAGAAGGAGAATAGAATGCATTTATTAATTATCTTACTTCATTTACTTCTATACAATCATACACGTTTCTAGTCTTCATCCTTCTCAAGCTCGATCTACAACGACTACAACCTACAAAATTTATAAATTTCAAAATCTATAGTAATTTCCAACTACTCGTTTAACTTTCCATATTAAATCATTATTTTCATGCTACCAAATGTACTATAAATATACAGCAAACCGACGACAGAAACTTAATTTTTTCTAAATTCTATTAAATATATTTTTCCCTGATGCTTATATCACACTTAAATTTATTTATTCAATATGCAGTATAAATTGTACATTCTTCGAAGCTGTATGGTTGTTTTATAAACGAATGTTAAAAATTGTTGAAAGGCGACGCAGGGTGGCGGCAAGGCAAGAATGGAAACTGATGGGAGTGGTATAAGAGCTGGGATTGCGATAGACAATAGGACTGTGCAATGTCTGCAAGCCTGCAAATACTGCAAATAGGATCGCCTGCTCGCGGCAATCGGCAAATGAACTACCACTATGGATGGACACCACCACACCAACATAACCCCAGCTGAACGCTGCTAAGTATGACTGTCTAATAGTGTTACAGACTACAGTAAGTGCCAACACCACGTGTTGTTATATGGTTGCTGGCTGTTGCCCACAGAAAATGCGAAACATGTCTGAGCTACCTGAAAATTGTCAAAATGAAAGTGCAGAAAGTAAAAGGCCGCAGTTTGGCAAAAGAATATTATCAGAGGATGCCGATGTTTTTCAGCACAATGCATGGTGCTAATTTACATAGTTTATTATAAAATGTTTTAACTTAACCTCAACTATATAAACTTTTATTATTGTTATCTTCCTTTTATTAAAGGGACAATGTTGTTTGGGACGAGGAACAGCAGAAACTGGCTAGTTTAAAAGTTTCGGAAAATTCGACTGTTACAAAATCTGGAGATGAATTGTTAAAATTTGAAACTGAAGCAGACAAATTTTGGAATAAGTTCTATGGTATCCATCAAAATCGGTAATAAATATTTGCAGACAGTTTTTTATATTAATATATTAAATACGTACATGACCATATTCCAGGTTTTTCAAAGATAGGCACTGGCTGTTTACTGAATTCCCAGAATTAGCTCCTAATATTGTCAAAAATGATATTCACCAACCATTAAGAGTACTAGGTTCAGAAAGTCAAGAGGCAAATGATGTAGAGTCTGTTGCAAGTTGTCATGAAAAGCTTGTACCTGATATGAAAATATTTGAAATTGGTTGCGGTGTGGGGAACACAATTTTTCCAATATTATTATATAATATAAATCCTAGTTTAATGATATATGGCTGTGATTTTTCTTCTACTGCTATTGAAATATTGAAGGAAAATCCTCAATATGATGAATCAAGGTAAAAATAAGTTTTCTTTTGTTAATCATATTTTGAATAGAATGTATACAAATTTAGTGAATTTTCAGGTGTAACGCATTTGTTTTAGATGTAACTCTAGAAGATTGGATAACACCTTTTGAACCTGAATCTTTAGATATTGTTGTTTTAATATTTGTTCTCTCAGCTATTCACCCAGAAAAGTATGTAATATTTATGATATCTTTGGTAAAGTATAAAATGATGCTGATGACTTATTTCAGAATGAAACATGTTGTTCAACAAATTCATCGATATTTAAAGCCAGGTGGCCTAATTTTGTTCAGAGATTACGGTAGATATGATTTGGCTCAATTGAGATTCAAAAGAGGGAGTTGTCTTGCTGAAAATTTTTATGTTCGAGGAGATGGCACAAGAGTATACTTTTTCACAGAAGGTACAGATAAATATTGCATATAATTACTTGTTGTAACATATTGTTGATTTTTTATCAATAATTATTTTTTTCAATTTTTTATAGATGACGTGAGAAATTTGTTTACAGAAAGTGGCTTTAAAGAAGAGCAAAATCTTGTAGATCGTCGACTGCAAGTGAATAGAGGAAAGCAGCTTAGAATGTACAGAGTCTGGATTCAAGGAAAATATAGAAAACTTTCTTAAAAAGTACCTTCTTGTAAATAAATAAGCTTAATAAATACATTTATGGCTTACACATATCTTTTCCGTTGGATTTTTACCTAATGTCTACATCTTTCTCCTTTTTAGTACTCCGGATGTGCATACTGCATCTACCGTCCACGTGTTTATGATTTGTGTATGTACATGCGGTTGTATTACAATACATGTAGCATCTCTGCATGTATACAGATACCAATATACATTTTTAAGTTGTATGATGCTAAGGTTTAAGGTTAGTCTGGTCTGATCTGTCTAGTTAAGGTTAAGCAAGGTTAAGCTAGAACAGGATAAAGTTCCGAAGTCTTGAGTTTTTTTTTTGTTTTGCCGTTAACTTTAAACCCTTTAAACTAAGTAAGAGTAGTGACGTGAATCAATACCTATTATTAGTTTATTAAAATGAGAGTCTAACTATGGAGTTGTAGGTTAAGCAATATAAAGTTTATTAAATTTATGAAGTAATTGACATCGACTAGAAAAGGTTAAGATGGTAAGAGACTGCTAATATTTTATTTTTAATTACTTAAAATTTAGTGTATATTTTTACATATTAATGCTTTGTATGTTTACAGAGTGTTACACTACATACAGATGTTGGTGACATTAAGATAGAATTATTTTGCGAACAGTGTACTAAAACTTGTGAGGTTAGTATTTAGAATATGGAATATATTATCTATAGTATTATGCATGCTGAAACGTACATAGCTTATATTAATCATAAATGATTTTAATTTATTTCAGAATTTTCTTGCTCTCTGTGCTAGTGATTACTACAATAACTGTTTATTTCATCGTAATATAAAAGGGTTTATTGTACAAACTGGAGATCCTACACAAACTGGTAAAGGAGGAACTTCTATATGGAATCGTAAATTTGAAGATGAGTTTAAGGAAGATTTGAAACACAATGCAAGAGGATTGGTTTCTATGGCTAATAATGGACCAAATACAAATGGAAGTCAATTTTTTATAACATATGCACCTCAACCACATTTGGACTTAAAGTACACTTTATTTGGAAAGTATGTATAAAATGTTTGATTTATAGATTATTGTACTCTAATATAAACCTATATCTTTATACAGAGTAATTGATGGTTTGGAGACACTTGAACAATTGGAAAAACTTCCAGTTAATCCTAAGAACTATAAGCCACTCACAGAAACAAGAATAAATAGTGTGACCATTCATGCTAATCCATTAGCTGGATAATATATAAATTTAGTAAAGATTTTATGTTTATCATTTTGTCTATTTATTAATAAAACTAAAAAAGATTATAAACAAATGTAGAGCTTAAGACTATTACTATAAAGTGAAGAAACAATAATTTAGAATTCTAAGGAAGATTTTTTAAAGAAGTAACTATAATATAGTTTTTTTTTCATATATTCCTAACACTCTTTCATTTTCTCGATCAAATGGACTGCGTATATATAGGGTAGCTGGATATCGTTTCCCTCTAACTTCAATTTCATATGAGCCTGATTCTAAATACTCTTTGGTAATATTTTGTCCATTTGGATGTTTTATATAACTATAAGTTAAAATCAACATTAATGTGAAGGACAATATTTTACTAGTATTCCTATAAAAAATCTATTATTACCTTTGTCCTATAAATTTATCAAGTTCATATCCATATTCTGCTCTCCTTAAATAGCCAACAAGTTCATTATTTCTGTAAACTGTTTCCATACCCCAAATTGGTACATCCCTAGTGAAGGAAGAGAATTTAAGATATAAATTACAGGTACTAATAAATCAAAATTTTTAGAATATTAAGAGTTCTTAAATACTTTTGTAAGTGAAGTTGTACTAATTTCTTTTTGATTCCGTCCCTTTTTATATTTTCAATTTTATTTTTTCCTAAGTAGTGTCCTTTCTTCCTACATGTAAATTCTAAACCAGCTTCAATAGGAGTGTCATCAATTCTCAAGTCTGAGCCCCATAAGTGATAGCCTATTTGATATAATAGACAATTTAATAATTTTGATTCTAGCAGGTAGTGTCTAAATTAATAAAATTTACCTTTTTCATTACTTAAACTATATAATGCTCTGTATCCAGCTAATTTAAGATTATATGGTATGCCTATTTTCATAAGGGCGTCATATACTATTTTACAAGATTGTTTTGGTATGTGTAGTTCAAAGCCAAGCTCGCCAACAAAGCTTACTCTAAAGATGCGTACTAGTTGATCTTTTACTTTGTACAGTTTGGAAGTTAAATATGGAAATGATTCATTTGTAACGTCATAATCCATAAGTTTCTGCATAATGCTTATGCTATTTTACAAATATAAATAATATAGTATACACGTTAGTTTTTAAAAATTATGACAATTCATTATATATTTAATAGAGAAGATTAATATTTACCTTTTTCGCCCTTGTAATGATAAAACACCTATTGTTTCAGTAGCATCATGCAAAGAGGCATTGAATCCTTTATCTGTTATGATTTTATTAATATGTGTAAATGAATGATACGCAGACAGTCCTCCTGTAACTAAAAGGAGCAAATTTTTTAGTAACAGAAATTTAAATGGATTAATGTATTATCAAATTACCAATATAAAAGCCTTTTCCTTTAAATATTGGATCTACAAGCCCACTGGAGCCAGCCTCCACAGCTGTAAGTGTGCAGTCTCCTTCAGTTCCCCCATTTTTATTTAGCATACAGGAATAAACTATTTTGTTATAATTCTGATTTGTATCAGCAGTAAATACATAATCAGCTACCTCTTGCGCATCTGGCCCGCAAAGGTAAAATTTTCCAAAATATGATATGTCAAACAGTGCAACATTTTGCCTACATGAAAGCGCTTCTTCACCAATCTAATATAATATAAAAGATAATAGTTTCAAAGCTATTAATCATTTTGAATAATAAATAACTCACAATATCATGATAAGGTGATAGATCAAAGCTGCAATCTTTTTCCATAATCAGTTTATACTCATTATCCTCATTTAGTGCGGAACCGTACTGTCCATAAAAGTCGTATGGCTGCACTGTTACAGTTTTATCTTTCAAGAACCAACCAGGTCTTTCCCAACCTTGGCGTTCTTCCATAACTGCCCCTTTTTCTATAAGCATCTAAAATTAAAATATTCTTTTTAACAAATTATCATTTATGAACAATAAAATAATAATAAATGTAGCTTAGTTTTACATCGTGAAATGGATCGGTCTTGAAATTTCTTCCACTTAGTGCCTCCTCATGACAAAAAATGATGTTATAATTTTTAGCATAAGCTTCGTGAGATCTTTCATTTATCCAAATCATATCTTCTCTCTGTTCTGGCAAAAACCTGAAAAAATAGAAGGATGAGTAACTTTTTTTAGGAAATAATAAATTAATTACCTTCTAATATCAAAATTAAACATATGTTTACTAGGTCGTCCATTTAAAAGCCACAAAGCTATTTGTTCTCCACACCCACCACCTAACATCATTCCTGAGCTGTTATAGCCACAAGAATAAAAGAGGCCCGTACATCTGGGATCTTCGCCTACAAATATTAAAATACTTGCTATGATATATTTTATGTTGATTTCATAAGATAATAATAATCAATCAATTGTATCTTACCCATTATGGGCTTGTGATCAGGCGTGAAACTTTCAGGACCACAAACGGTTGATCTTATACCGGTTTTGGATAAAGCTGGCATTAATTTAGTCATTGATTCAATATGAGTATTAAATACACTCCAATCTAACTCATACAAATTGAATGAAAAATCTTGGGGTGCCTATAATATTTTATATTTCTTTGCATTAGCTAAGAATAATATAATAAATCCACAAACATAATGAATTAAACTGAACGTGAGCCAAACATATACCGTCTTTAATATAATGGGATTTGGCTCATATCCTCCAATGCCAATTGAACCACCCAGTACTCGAAAATATAAATTAATATCTGGATCTCTAACATTTGGAAGTTTTGGCATTCCATCAACCGGTTCGGTAACAACATAAGCATGTTTCATAGGTACTAAAGGAATTTTCAGACCAATTTTCTCTATTAAATTTCCGGACCAGGCTCCCGAAGCGTTTAAAATGCAGCTGGTTTTTATTGTACCATAAGGAGTTTGCACACCAGTTACTTCCTTATAACCAAACGAGGTATCTTTTGTAAGAATTTTGGTGACAGGGCAGTCTTCAAAGATCTTCAAATAAAAAACTATTATAAATAGAATGAAGATTAGGCTATAAGATATTTACAAAAGATTATCATACCTTACAGCCATGATTTTTGGCTGATTTAGTCAAGGCATTGATTAACATCGCTGGATCAACTGCCCCGTCTTTTGGAGCATAAAGAGCTCCTGCAAAAGCATTCTCGTTCAATAAAGGAAATAATTTCTTTGCCTCGGTGTTTGATATAATTTTTGTATCAATATCAAAAGCCTTGCCAGCAGTAACTAATCTCTCATACTCTGCCATCCGCTCCTATTGCCCAAACAATATTTAAAGAAATATTATTTTTTCCTTATCACAGCAAGAAGCTATATAACTTACAGGAGAATGAGCGATATAAAGTCCTCCGTTGCTAATGAAGCCTGGGTTTATACCAGTTTCCTCTTCTAGGTGAATTAACACTTCCCTTGTAACTTTTAGTAATTCCATTTCTAAATCGTTGACATTTTTCATTCCCCATATAAGACCTGCTGTATGCCATGTTGTGCCAGATATTAATTTGGACTTTTCAAGAAGTACTGCTTTCACTCCTCTTTTCCCCAGCTGATATAAAGCATTGCACCCAGCACTGCCTCCACCTAATTAGAGTATAAATTTCTTTTATCAACACCTTCAGTTCATTTGATTAGTTGGCACGATGCATTATTCGATTAGTTCTTACCAACTACAACGACATCGGCAAATTCTGGCAAGGAAATATTTGGTTTTTGCTCGGATTTATTAGTTGTTAGAGTTCTCGTCAGACCCTTGCTCCCTTTAGGAATCTAAAAAGAGGATTTTTAGAGCCCCAGGTTTAAATTAGTTAAGCTTTAAAGAGGTATATTTTTATATTATGTTATTTATATACAATTTACTATAAGATACCTACAGTACCTGACTTATTAAACGAAACATAGTATCCTTAAGAAATTTGCAGATTTCACTGAAAATAGCACAATGTCTGTCTGCAGTATCCAGTAGCTACTTGTATAATATTTCGTCTGGCACATCAATGCTTATAGAGCTTTATCAGTATAGTCTTCATTGGATTCGTGATTCTTACATTTTGTCTGATTATCAGTGTTTATGCCAAGAGTTATAATTATAGTCAAAATGACTCATAAAAATTGTACTTGGTACAAAAAAATCCTTAACAGAATAGATATTAAACAATAACTTAATTAATACATGAACATAATTTATTATCTTTCAAATAATAAGAGCTATTATAAATTTCTGTATGAATTATTTTATTCATTTATTAATCTTATATCATACCACGCGCAATAATCTTTGGAGCATTCATGACATACGAATGTTGCAAAAAGCAAAGGTTGTGAAAGGAAATTTCACCATTTGTTTATCATCTTATCAAGTTCAATAAAAATATAAAATAAGCAGTGCGATAGTCGCAGTGTTTGCTTATCGACTACGCTGACCGATTACCTACACAAAACAACAGGGTCAATCTTGTTATTAAAAGCCTCTATTAATAAAATACATTAACACATAAATATGCATTGATAATATACATATTAACTTGTCAGGGTTTTGCAGTTGTGCTATTCTATTTAATGCTAAACAACTTTTACAAAAATTGTCCAAGTTGTGAATTATTTTCATTTATTTTGCGAACAATGGAAAAATAAAATATTTAAATACCCAGTTGAAGGAAATAATAATTAATTGACCAATTAACACATTTATTATGACTAATGAGGAAAATAAAATTTAATATTAAAATTATACAATTTTCTCACACTTAAAATCGATTGTATATATATATACGCTTTTTATATAAGTACAAATTATTTATGCACAGTTGAAATAATGATTATTGAAAACTAAAGTATTTAAAACCAAAATGAAAGAATAATTATTCATAATGTTTACATTTACAAAATATTGAAAGTACATGACTTTAGGCTTTAATTTACAGTAGCAGCAATGATTGTTTAAAGCGTATTAGCTTACGCATATGTGTATATCTAACAATTTATTTATATCTAAATAACAAAGTTAGCTTTACAGCTACATGCTACATTGTTTTACAGTACAATTACAAACTGCTCCAACGTATTACGATCTAAATGGACATTGGATGAGCAGTTTCCAAAGCTACTAAACTTTTATAGGAATCGAATAAAAAATAATGACATTGATAAATTAACGATTTATAATTTAGGCGAAATAAATAAAATAATAAGAATTATGAAGTAGCTGATACAAACCGATCTTGCTACGATACCATGATCCTTTATTTAATTCACTTTGTCACATCTTACTGTCTTTTTAGCGTATTGCTTCTGGCTAGGTTGAACACAAGTATTTTCATTATTTTTTTACATGCTTGCATCAATAAAAAATTTGCTAACGTCCAATAATTACATCTATGCTTTAATTATCATCTATTATAATATATCTCTTACACAGCAATAAATATGTGATTTGAAATAAACTATATTTTGAATACTGATAGAAAAAAATAATTATTTAAATCATTCCCTGCAAATTACATGAAAGCACTAGCTAACTCTTCACTGTCAAGGCTCTCCGTGTCTTCTGTATCCGAATTAGTGGCAGCTTGCACTCTGGCATACTCATCTGTATCTATACTTTTACAAAAGTGAATTGCGTATTTAAGCTTTTGTTTTAAAACAGGTTTACACGAATATCTCGGCATTTTTAGTAAGAAGAAACATGTATAGCTTTCCGGAAGAAAATGGTCAGGAGGATTATATTTATCCATGACCTAGAAATAAATATAAAATATGTTTTAAATTTAGATGCAAATTTATTTTTATCAGTTGATAATTAGTTAGGACTCACTTGCAAAACAAAATCTCTTCCTCTGAAATCAGCAATCGTACGTGGCAACCGTGTTCTACCCCATACAAAACGAAGAAACAAAGATCTTTCTTGATTCGAGAATTCTTCCATAACTTCCCAAAACCATTGAATCAAAGGTGCGTTTGCTTCAACACCTTAAGAAGTAAAAATAATTAATTGTTCGGTTAAAACATTTTTAGTCGAAACAGCAACAAAGATATGCGAAAACGTATGCATACAGACCTTTATACGTTGCTACAGATTTCAATAAACTTAACGGTATATCTGGGCTGCCACAAACCATCGTTTCCAATTCTGATCCACTGAATAATGTTAGCAAAGGTACAGGTACAACTTTAGATAAACCTTCTCTGAGAGCTGCTATTTGAGCATCAAATTCGTGTAGTCGGTAATTTAGAGCTAGTTTAACGTATTCGTGGCGATTTTCTGGTGTTATTTTTTGATATCTATGTTAGATAAAAAAATAATATAATTGCTTTAATGATCTTAATATGTATAACTTTAATAGCTACAAATTTTGCATTAATAATGCTGTACCTATTTGATAAAGGTACATCATGGCCAACGGCTGACGGTGTTGAAAAAGGCATCTCTAGCGTTTGAAAGACCTTTTCATCAGGATCCATATCTCTAATGCATAACAATCCTGGCACATACTCTCTGTCGATTTCTGTTAAATCCGCAGGAGTCAACTGAACACCGGCTATCTGCTTCCATACTGGTTCCGCTAAATTTAAACTTAGAGGACTTCCTGTTCTAATTGCTATACCCATTAGAATTCCTAAAAATTGGAACATATCCATATGGAGTTGGGAATTAGCCACAGGATTTAACAGGAAACAATCTCTATTAGTGCCACTATCATCTCGCCCATTAGGCGTAGGTATGAGTAACGGCAACGATCCGTTTTGAAGTTCATCACACATCTCTGCTATACTTTCACTATACCCTCCGCCACAGTCATCCACGCTCTCGCCTAAAATATTTAAAATTTCATTGATTATTCCTTAGAAATATTGTATGTATAAAAGCGTTATTATATATTTGTTTATACACACCTACGAACTTGACTTTCCAAATCCTGTGAGGCAGAAATAATACATCTTGCTTCAGTAAAGACATTTTAGAAACCATTTGACCAAATACAGATTTGATGCCATCAGGACCTGCCAGGCCACCCTTGCCTCTCGCTTTTTTCACTTGTATTCTATTTAATTCGATCACTGGCCCGTGTTGTCGATCTCTAATCATAGTCGCTTGAATGACTTTGCGAAAAGTGGCTTCTTTTATACTATAAACTATCATGGGTGCCAGCTTATTCAGTCCAATGTGTCCAGTTGTCGGGAACATAGCTAAACATGGACATAAGAGTTCTGCAAAGTAATGGAGCAAGACTAATCTATTGTGCAGCACTGGAAAAGGTAAATCCTTCACTAAATCGTACTCCATAGGTGTCACTGCTGGTAATCTGCTTTGGGAAGCTTTTGTTGTACTCCATGCTAAAGTATGTGCACTACCACAAGCAACTTTAGTTATCTTTTTATCCTGCAAAGCAAGAACAAGCCTTGGCGTTTGAAGTGCGCTAGTAGTTCCATCTCCAAGTTGACCTTCGTCGTTATCTCCCCAAGTAAAAACTTCCCCCTTGTCTGAGCACGCAACGCAGTGCAAAGAACCAGTTGCTATTGAAATTATCTTTTTTCCTTGCAATGCAGCTACTTTACGGGGTCTTCTTACATGATCATCGGTACCATGACCTAAACGATGATAGTCACCTTTGCCCCTATTCGCATAATTATGTTTAATGGTAATAATCGGCAACATATAAAATTTTATCAATAAATAATTAAATAAGATTGTATATATAACCCACCAAGTGTAAACAGCTCCAGATCTAGTTAACGCTACTGAAAACTGGCTACCACACTCTACTTTGATTACTCCTAAACCTGCCAGGGACTCTATCTTAGCTGGAACTTTACAGCCATCACTTCCACCTCGGCCTAATTTTCCATAATCCCCATCACCCCAGCTCCAAACATTGTCATCGTCTGTAACGCAGAGCGTTTGTGCATCTCCACTGCCACAGGCTATATCGATTACTCTGTAATCTTGCAAAGCTTCGACTAATTTTGGCCTTAGTTTATCATCACTGTCACCGTGTCCTAGTCGTCCGTATCGTCCTGAAATTACAGCCATAAACCGTTAAATAAAATCAGACTATTGTCACTCGTGTTAAACTTACCTGTTCCCCATGTGTACAACCACCCAGCGCTTGTAATAGCTGCACTATGGTGACCACCACAAGCTATATCTACAATTTCAGTTCCAAGTAAATCCTCGATTAACTTTGGTCTATCATAAGCTATACGATTTCCATGACCCAATTTTCCGTCGTCTCCTTCACCCCAGGAGTATACATGACCTTCAGAGCTTAATGCTAGACAGTGCTTGCAGCCTGAATTAGCAGCTACTTTTTTAATGAATACGTGTTGTATAGAATCTAAAAGTGTTGGCACTAGAACAGAATCAGTTCCTCCAGTTCCTAAACGTCCTGCTCCACCGTGACCTAATGAAAAACATGATCAAGTTATTGTTTATCTTTAAAGATGAAAATATGATTTAGATAATAAAAATGAATGTGTTTACCTGTTGCGTAAACTTTACCATCAGCTGTAACGATGAACAAAGTCTGTTCACCACCAGCTAGCTGTACAGGTCTTAGTGCCGTTATACTTTCGCAGGGTGTAGGTGTTTTAATTTTAGCTCCCTGAAGACCACCTAGCTGCCCTCTATGATTATGTCCCCATCCATAAATCGTTCCAGAACCGTCGCAGGATAATGTCCAATCTTCGGGTCTTCCATTAAGCCATTGCAAGAGCTGCTCGTCATGCTCTTGTTTGAAAATCTCGTGATTCTCATGATCCATCACGGATTCGTCCCTATCAGTTATCATCTCATTTATACGTTTGTTGACTTCGAGACAAAATATTCTTGGGAGGGGCGTCCTGTTGATCAGTGATTTAGCTACTCGGGCAGCAAGACAATATCTCCTGAACCAAGACCATTTATGTATCTCGGAACAGCATTGCATTCCATCTAATTCTAAATCGCAAGCCAAGGCTACGAGAACTTTAAAAAAGTCGCTATGCATTAGTTGTTTACCGCCACCGACAGCAGGATCCTCATAAGCATATTGTCTTAAGAGAGCTTGGGGCAAAGAACATATGAGAGATGAGAGTACTGCTTCAGGACGTACACCTGGACCACTCAAATACACAATCTGTAACTTTTTCAATGCCCATATCCGTTGTTGAGCAGTCAAAGTGCCTAGTTGACTACACTGGGCTAATGTTGCTGCCAGTCTTGTTGCTATGTTCTTATCAGAACTAATGAGGCTGTTATCCAAAAGGCATTCTGCCAAAGCGATAGAGGGCTGGGATAAAATTGCTCTATCAGATCCTAATTCGTGAGATGCTAAATTTGCCAGAATAGGATGTACCGTGAATCGCCATCCCCAACCATTAACCGAGCCATCTGATGAAAATCTCCACTTTAATTCATTGCCTTGAATTCTAAGTTCACTAGCCCATTCACTCCAATCTCTGCCAGACTTGACAGCGATCACTCTACCCGTTCCATCCATAATAGTTAAGGGATCGTGCCTTCTCTCTGTCGAACATTGACGATCAAACTCTACTTTTAAAGCTTCTGCACCTGGGATCACCACGTTGCCCATGAGTGTAGTATCATCTATGTAGGGATGTGGCGTTTCCTGAACCACTGATTCTGGAATGTTACTTGTACAATTAGAATTAGCTGCAGTATCCTCCAGTTCTGTCACACAAAGTTCCAACAGCATATTTCTGATAGAGACATTAACTTTACCCAGAGCTATCAATACTGATGATATGGTTTCCTTGGCATCTTTACAAACCCTATTTGCTACTGCCAATTTTAGCAATTCTACCAATATTCTAGCATCATCTTCTGTCAGAGTTGTTGTAAATTCATCCAAGCCTGGCTCAATTCCTACACCCTCACCTACAACTTGTGCATTAGAAGTTAACGTAGCAGCTATAACACTCATTGCACTAGTTGACATTTTTGATGCTCTAGAAGATAAACTAGCAGAGCTAGACATAGAAGGAAATATAGCCAATGGATAGTCCTCTGATTCAGGAGTTGTTCTGGGACTCGTAATAACATTCACTGCTTCTGAGACACTTGCAGGAGCTTCACCACCTCCTTGTGCAATCTCACTAACATTTTGATAAACCGTATGGCCAATGCTGGATGTCATATTGCCTTCTTGAGGAGTTTCTGTTGTAGGAGTCTTCGTGCATCCGCCTAAAGCTGTATGACTTTGCAGTGCTTTGACAATTGCTTTTCTTGCTTGTATAATTTGAAGGGCATTTATTACATGTTGCAAAGCTTGCTGTTTGGCAACGTTGCTTTCCAAAGACAATATTATATTGGAGAGTGATGGTCTTACGTTTCGTGATGTTGTAGTAGTATTGGATTCGCTTGCGTTATTGAATCCAAGACTCATCTCTCCCAAAGGATCTTTTGCAGTGGGAAATGTTACTGGCTCTTGATTGCTATTCACTGGTTGATCAATCAATACCCATGCGACACTGTGACTTGAACCACAAGACACCCTATTCAATACATGCTCCAAGCTATAAACCAAAGAAGGCTTTCTATTAACTATAGTCGATCCATTACCTTGTTGTCCATGATCATTATCACCCCAAGCATACACTTGTCCTGTATCGGTAACAGCCAAGCAATGTAAAGCGCCCACAGCAACATGAATAATTTTCTTCCCCCGTAAACCTTCTACCAAAGTAGGTTTGCGAACATGGTGATCATTTCCATGGCCCAATCGAAAATAGTCTCCTTTGCCCCAAGTCCAGACTTCTCCATACTTGGTTAGGGCAAGTGAAAACTGTGCTCCACATTCAATCTGCACAGTTCCTAAACCATTTAAACGATCTATAACCACAGGAGTGTAGCAGCCATCGCTTCCTCCTCGGCCTAGTTTGCCAAAATCTCCATCACCCCAAGAATAAACCATTCCATCAGTTGTTAGTGCCATAGTTTGAGCATCTCTACTGCCACAAGCCACCTGTGTCACTCTCTGACCTACCAATGCTTGAACAAGTTTGGGTTTCATTTGGGTAATGGTGTCTCCATGGCCCAATCTACCATATTCGCCCAATCCCCAAGTGTAAAGCTCACCACTGCTAGAAATTGCAGCGGAATGACCAGAACCACAAGCAATATCTCTGATTCTTTTTGATTTCAACGTTTCGATCAACCTGGGTTTGTCCAGTGAATGTGTATTTCCATGACCTAATTTACCGTCTTCTCCCTCACCCCAGGAGAAGACCTTGCCATCCTGTGTCAATGCTAAGGCATGCTTTCCTCCGGAATGAACTGCTACTTTCTTGATAACATATTGGCTTAAGAAAGGTATTGGTTTCGGTTCGCAGATATTGTTATCGTCACCGAGTCCTAATCTACCGTTAGTCCCTTCTCCGCAAGCGTATAATTTCCCTTCTTGACTGACGATGAACAGAGTTTTGCTGCCTCCAGCAATGTGAATGGGCTTCAACTTGGATAACACTTCACTATAAACTGGTAACTTAATTTTGGACCCCTTCAAGCCACCAAGTTGATCCTTATCGTTTAAACCCCATACGTAAACTGCTGATTCTTGTTGGGCATCACTAGCTCGCTGCGATTTAATTTGTTCTTGAACTATTTCCCAATCAGAGGCGAGAAATGATACCGATGTAGCTAATTGGTTTTCGAACATCTTCTTGCGTCCCACTATGTGGAGTGCGTGTATCTTACAATCAATTCCACCATTGCGGCATTGTTTTATAGCAATTTCAATACAGGGATAATACTCTTTAATATCTTGCAGAAGTGTAACGGTTGTGTCAGTATTGCGTACACTCACTGTGGCCAGCTCAACCAAATTGGTAAATGAATCTCCAGCGTTTACCGCTATCAACGAGGGCATATAACTGCTGTCCAATGGGTTTACCGAAATTTTTAAAGAGTGTACCAGTATACCTGGTAGCATCTCTAATCGTATCCAGTGTTTCCCTTGTGATCCGTAGCTTTGCCAGTGTTTTGAAGAGCCATCGACCAATCTAGTAGCCCAATTCTCTCGAGAAGAAACACTCAACGTTCTTATACATTTTGACCAGTCATCGATCAAAGATGGCTCACTTAAATCCTGTCTATGGTATCTGCCTGGCTTCCCAGCGTAAACAGCAGCCGAACCAGGCTCTGCAATCCTATTGAAGCCATGTCGGTGAGATCGTTTGGTATAAAAGCAGTTCTCACAAAGATTATAATTTTCACAAGATTTACATTTGAATCTAGGCCCTGATATCGGTGACAAGTGGCAAGAATTGCAAGATACAGAATGATGGCATGATGGAACTCTTTCCATTTCAGTGACACAACCAGTCCAGCCAGTTTGTTGCGGGAAATCAATATACACTTCTTTACCGTTGTTTATTATCGCTTTTACAATACCTATACTGTGGTGATTAACAGATCCCCATTTGTATTTTGGCACAGCTACGGATGCTTTCACCCTGACTTTGTCACCAACTTTTAACGCTGATGGACCTGGTAGAGTCGGAGGGTGTCCCAATAGTTCTATGTGTATGAACCTCACCCAATAAGGGCCAGCTTTGCATTGCCAAGCTACTTGCACGTTGAGGTCGTGTAAGCCTTCTGGATCAATCTTTACTACTTGACCAACATCCCCGTACTCGACTTCTTCGTAGGTTTTACAGCAGCGAACTAGCATACCTGGTACCACGTTATCTCGAACGTAGATCGCATATTCGTCAACAGACAGAAAATCAGAACGTTTCATGTAAGTCGTTGGTGTCGAGGAAACTTCGTGGGTTGACGGAGAGTCCTCTGCGTCTTCGCTTGATGATTCGTCGCTATCATACGGGCTTCCCGGCCACGACAACGTCTCCGCATCACTCAACGAAGCATCCAAATTCTCCAGCAGCCATCCTACAACAGTCTCAGGTGTAATATTGCTCTCGGAGATGCTTAGATTCTTTATGGCGAATTCCACGTGAGTCTTTTGAAAGCCCATTTCAGTAACTTGTGCTACAATTGGACTCATGGAGGGTAAATTTCTCTGGCCGGAGCCTCTACAGCGTCTTTTTTGACTAGAAGTTAAGGAAACTAATGAACAATCGGATGTAGGTGTAGCTGGATCTAAAGATAGACCAGTTCGTTGAATAGGAGAATGCCTCAACTCTGATGCCAAATATTGAGAAACGGCTAATGCAGCTTTCTCCAATTCTTTGCGTTTGAATATTGGTTTTAGAGGTTGAGCCTTTGTAGCTCTTAAGAGCATTTCTTGTAGTAAGGTTGTCCTTTCATCCTCCGCTTCATTAATATCGCATTTCAAGACTTTTCTTAATTTAGCTTGATGGGCCAGTATGGCCTTTCCCGCATTTAAAGCTGCGAGTTGCGTTTGTTGTGTATGCAGAATTGACTCGCTCACGATTCCAGCGATTACAGGTACTCCACCTGGCCTTCTGTCCATTGCACAATGTCCTTGCAGTAAGTTAGCCCATGTACTAAGCAACTGATCCGTCATGGTCATCCTGTCCAAATGGAACTCTTCAGCAATTGGTTTGATAGAGGAAAATTGCACCTTCCTTCTGGTCCCAGTATCGTGCATTTGTACGATAATCTTCAAGTGTTGAGTAAATTTACATACAGTGGCCATTTGTCCATCTACTTTTACGAGACCTCCAATTCTTGGTCTGTTATCCAAACCACCGACAACTACAAGCGCTGCCATTACTGTTTGTCGAATGGCCAAACTATTTTCTCCACCATTTTCATTCATTTGTATGTGGAAGAGTGGTCCGTCAGCCAACAAATCCGATGCTAGTGCCAATTTTTCACCTAGAAAAGAATTCACCGTCGAACACCAATTAGGAAGAGTGTGCAAGTACCTTATTAAAGAAATAATTTCTTCTGAAATTGTAGAACAGTGAGATGCTGTTAGAGACACTCGACATTTGTTCGAATGCAACTCGGAACTAGATCCTACATCACAAGCCAAAGTTATTTGTCCCAAAAGCTTAAACACTTTATCCAGAAATGGTAGCATCTCAGGACCCTCGGTAGACCAAGAAGGAAGTACCGCCGTTAACAAACGAACAGTCATTATTTGCTTCTCCAAATCAGGATTATTTTCTTCCGCTATTATCGATAGCAATAAATCAATCCAGGCTTGATTGCTCAAAGCTTTGCACAGCTCAGGAGATTTGGCTATAGCCTTCAGAATACTAAGAGTAGCCCAGGTTTCATGATGTTCCTTTGCTAATTGAGAATAAGTTGAGAGCTCTATTTTATTTGCAGATGCTATGATCTCTCGCAAAACAGTAGTCAATATTTTGATAGTGGAGATAGATATTCTGTTTCCTTCAATACCGTAAGACAGCAGAATTATTTTTAATAAATTTGTAGATGCATTTTTCAAATACATCGTTGGATGGATTTCTTTGGCATTCAGCTTTTCAACTTTGTTGGTATCAATTAGAGACTCACTATCGCTGTCACTTTCAGGTGGAGTTGGTGGTTCTGCCAATTTTAGATCGTATTTTCCTTCTTTACCCATGCGATAAGAGTTTCTCGCCCCGTTGTCCCATTTCACCCTAATCCAGCCATCGTCCCCCAATTCCCCTACGACCGTTCCCTCACCAGGAGGCTGACCATCCTGATCTCCCCATTTCCAATCAATACCGCGAACTACTCGGGTACCAATTTTCATCAAAGCTGCCAAATCGGGTCCGCTCAACTGTGCAGTAGGCGACTTAGATTTCTGTATCGCATCCTCGTAGATTACAGCCACCTCCTTTAGCTTGGGACTTTCATGCTGAGTCGTGAGTCCAATTTGCCTAAGCAGTGTCAGTATACTCGACAGCAATCCAGAATTAACCATCAATCCAATTTCATTGGCAGTTAAATAATTTGTCAGCATCCCTAAAATAGCCAGAAGAAACCTGGCCCTGGGTAGCTTCCGCAGCCAGGTGTAAGTTCCTTGATTCAAGCTACTCTTCCCAGTTACTTTGGGTTTATTGGGAAGCTCTGCCTGAATGACGTAAGTTCTTAATGACTGTATAGCCCAAGACATTATTTTTGCTTCTGCAAGGATAACCTTTGACTTTTGATAAGGAGTCACTAACTGAATATTTTGAAGACAATGGGAGATACCACTGCTCAGCAACCTGTTGTCATATGTCAAACCTAGCCAGCCATTCAAAATGGAGTATTTAACCGAGATTATTAAATTATCCTTTTTTAATAATTCCTGCATCATGTTTATACCTTGCTCTCTTAATTTTGCACGTTGCACTTGACAATACATGGCACGACGTAAAGTTTCCACGTCTCCACTATCTTCCGCAATAACAAAGTTTATGATACCGGACATTATATTAGGATCACTTCTCAATGTACGATACTTCATTTTTTCCTGAATTTTCATTACTAGATTTTTCAAGTTTGACAGTTCCTCCAGTTTTGGCGAGGCTGAAGAAACCGGTGTGGCCTCCTTAATAGTTATATCTTCATCCCCTTTATTCCGTATTTTTGCATTTTGAATTGAAGCGTTGACGATATCTTCCGGCTTGGTTGGCGATTCCTTATTTTTACGAATATCAGTCATTATTCTAGAAACGGTTCTCTTGAATCTGGGACTAGTGTAAAGCAGAGATAAATTTTGCAATCCTTTAACTTCATAGCTCGTGGCAGGTCTTACTTCGTACAATAAAAATCTGCATTTTTCCAGAGCTGGAGCACAAACTTCCTTGTAGCTTCTATTCTGTTGTTGTCGCGTTCTGATCAAGTTCCATTTTGTTTGGTGTATAATTCTAATCATATCACCCAAAGCTTTGGATAATTTAGCATCTCCAGTGGCTAACTCCTGATCAATTGCTGCGATTGTTTCATACCCAAGACCCAGGTGCTTAATAATAACAGCCATTAAAAATCGGCTGATTTCTTCAACTGGATGTTCACCACTATAATCAGCATGCGAAAGCAAATTATTGGTTTTAGCGTACCTATCAGCTATTGTCATAAATGTCTGGACGCAAATGTCTGTTTTTTGAGTTTCAGCCAAAGCCTGTAAGAAGGCTGTAATTCGATCATTGGTTTCCTTAGAGGCATCATTTTTAATTCGTACTGGTACCGGTGGCTCTGTAGGAGAATTAGCAGCAGTTGAATTATTGCTTCTAGCCTCTCCCTTTTCTTCCTCGTATGGATTTGGTGGTTGAAGCACTTGCAGGCCACCTCTTAGGAAAACTGCATCCAACCAAGTACCTGCTTCTTCTTCAGCTGGCTGCAGAGCTAAACTCTGTCGCATTTTATAAGCGTGTAATCCTAAGAGGAAACCCAACGCTCTTTCCATATCTACGAGAGAAGAATATAAGTCGGCAAACTCACTGGTAAGGTGGGTATTCTCTTTCTCAGGTTGACAATAGTGACCGACGAAACAAGCATCCATCATTCCCGATGTTAAATTACTATCACGATTGTTTGAGGTACTAGGAACACCATCTTGTTCGGGAAATCTTTGCACTGTATCAGTGTTGCTTAATCCGTCATTACCAAAGTCTTGAATATCGTAAACATTATTGTTGATTACAACCCAGAGGCCTCCATCGCGATTGTGGTTCTCCAAATCAGCCCATCGTATCAGTGATGGTTCATCCTGAAGAGATACTTTTGCACCATGCTGTTGTGGAGTTATAATACCAGGCCACGACAAATCATCGGCGTCGTCTTTTTCTATCGTTGGTAGCAATCTGTTGAATTTGTCAAGAGCATCCAAGACGGGACTAAACACTTCCATCCAGGTCATGTTAAGAAGTAAAACAGGATAATTAATTTGCAATAAAATGAGACAGGTTATTAATTCAGGAAGTAAAACATGAACAATATCCCCTTTTAATACACCAGCGATCAAAATAAATTGCTTCGTACTGCTACTACCAATCTCAGCTGCAGTTGATAAAACCTCCGTCGCGTGATTACATATTTGAATGATGTATTTTCTTAGTAAAGACTCTGCTCCAAGCTTCTCTTGATCGTGCAGGCCTTCGGTTTGGGACCATTTATTTACAAAATCGTACACTTGAGCTATCAACAGTCTCTGAAATCTCAATAGTAAGCTTAAACCAGGTGAATTATCCATTTTTTTTATGATTTCCGTCTGGCCGACTTGCTGCAAATCTTGAAATTTCGATTGAGTTATACACGTGCCATTTCTGATCAATTGCTTTACCAGTTGGAGCAACGATATCGTCATGTTGTACTTCTCCGAGTTGTATTCCTTGGTTTGCTTAACCTCGCTTACTTTGGTGGCTCCTACGAATGTATCTTTATCACATATTTCAGAAATCTCAGCCTTAACAGCTGCTTTTAAAGCAAGCTCCAAGCCTCCATCTGCCATTAGACTGGAAACTAATAAATCAGCCATGAATTGCTGACCATTGCTGGTATTTGATTGCTCCAAATTGTTGGAATTTAAAAGAAAACTAGAGAGTGTTTTTGCACGTTCATTGGCCGTTGGTAATAATATGCTCCATCCTGTTTGTAAAACTGCTTGTGCTGCTTCCTGTATGGTGGCTAGAATACCTGCGCCGCTAGCAAGACTTACACAGCGTTGCTTTAAAGAATTAAGCAATGGAGTAGAGCCAAGTCCAACAAACTTGTTATCAATGTTGTGTGTTATCATTGTATATAGTTGTAGTCTCAATAGATTTAAAGTAGCCACTGCCAAGCATTCGCGATCCTGAGTTGGTGGTCGCGCTCCAGGTAAACCCTCGCAAGATTTAGCCAGTAACGTATCTATAAGCTTGAAAGAGTCTTCGCAAACGTCTACAACAAATGCTACTCTACTAGCGACCGACCAAGCAGACGTTGTCCACGCAAAGCTTTGTGTGGGGCCACAAACCAGTCCTATTACATTTTTACTCGACAAGAACGGACACAATGTCGGTTCTGGTACCGTAGAGCCAAGTGTAGGATCAATTTGGCCATAATCATTTCTACCCCATCCGTATACAATTTGCTCCTCTGTTAAAGCCAGCACGTGCAAACTTCCTATAGATAAATCTTTAATCTTCTTATTTTTCAAACTTTCTATCATCTTTGGATATTTTACGTGGTCCTCGTTGCCATGTCCCAAACGATAAGCATCACCTTTGCCCCACGTATATATTTCTCCATACGCGGTTAAAGCAGCAGACATTTGTCCTCCACAGTACACTTTTACAACATTTATATCTAGAAGCTTATCAACAATTTTAGGCGTATTTGAGCCTTCCGAGCATCCTCTTCCAAGTTTTCCATAATCACCATCGCCCCAAGAAAAAACTATGCCAGATGCAGTCACGCATAGTGTTTGAGAATCACCACTACCACAAGAAACATGCTCCACTCTGTGACCATTGAGGGCTGTCACCAACGTTGGTACCATAACGTCATCAGAGTTTCGATGACCCAATCTGCCATAATTTCCTCTTCCCCATGTGTATAATTCACCATTAGCACTTAATGCCGCCGAATATGTACTTCCGCATGCTATGTAAACAATATATTTATCCAGGAGGGCCTCTATTATCTTTGGTTCGTCATAAGAATTAGTATCACCATGACCCAGCTGACCTCCACTTCCATTTCCCCAGGAATAAACAGTTCCATCTTGAGTCAATGCCAAATTATGCTTGCCATCCGGGTGTGCTGCGATCATCATCACCGACTTGTCCTCAGTATCGTTGGAAAACCCGTACACTCTCTGTGGATATTGCGTTTCCCATCCATAATACATCATGTAAACATTTCCGTTTAAAGATAATATCATCAGCGCCCTTTCCATGCAGCAAAGCTGCTTAATTCCCAGCTCAGCTATAGCATCACAATAGAAAGGAGCCGATCCATTTCCAAATTTTACACCTCCCCAAGCTATTACCTCTTGAAAAGATTGAGTTTGATTTTTCAGGAAGCTATCCGCGCTTATAGGTGGCAATAAAGGAGTCGTTAACCGGTTTAAATTACACATTATAATGACCGCAGCTTTTTTAAGATCTACGGGTACCGTGTCGTCTTCGGGTAGCCTTAAATATTTTAATAAAACCTCGCAGGGTCCTGGTCTCATATTTTCATCGACACGCCGAGATTTGGCAGCTGCAATGGTATTTAATCGGCGTAATAAAGGAACAAGAGGAGCTGAACATCCGGGCGGTATCACGCGATTGTCTTGGTTCTTATATTTCGCACTGAGATGAAGTAAAAGCACGACTGCATCTAGAAGACTAGATAACGTAGCTCTTTGTGTTACAAGTTCTAATAACAGACATAAAGCTGTATGCTGATCTGAAACTGGCACTTGACACCACGACTTTCCGCTGACCACTTCCCTTAAAATCACATAAAACCTTATCACTTACTTATTCATTTTCACAACAAAATAGTAAAGCTATATGCATACCCTGTAACAACTTGTCTCAAAAATTTGGACGATCTTTCAACAACTTCCAACCAAACTTGAGATACATCATTTTCGTAAAATAAAGTTGCCTCTGGTAAAGATTGCAATGCTTCCAAAGACTCTGACAATAATTCACTACAAAATTCAATATCCTCTCCAGATTTCCATGCTCGTCGTAAATAAGCAAACGAAAAATTAAGTGCTGCGCGAGATCCAACACGAACTAAACCTAAAGTTGCCTTATCGCTAGGTTTTACACTGAAATAAAAATACATCATTTATTAATTTTTAAACTATGATCCTAAGCAAATTTCTCAACAATATTTTTAATTAATTTTACGTTTTTTGTGTTTTGATTGTAGCTTTTGGAACAGGTGAAATTTCCTTTATCTCTTGTGGCTTACGGCGAGATAATGCTGTGCAATATCTTTGTGCTACAACAAGCCGCTGCCTTAATCTAGCTGCTGATAGAGTGCTATTGGCAATTTCGTGACACAGTTCCCTTTGTTCTTTAATTAGTAACTCAATACATGAAGTTAAATCACCAGTACCTAAAAAGTTTATATTTTGTAACAATACAAATTCATGGCATATTATGGTAAGTTTAATAAATGAGATACTTGGTTGAGATCCCCAATGCCATAAATTTATCATTTGTTGAGCAGGAATTGCTCTTTCCAATAAAGCTGTAGTCCTTGCTGCTTCTTCCTCATCTAGCTTTTGACAAGGACCGCAGTTACAACCTCTTTGAGGACCACAAATTCCATCGCAGCAAAGACATAACAGTATTTTCATACTACAGTAGTAATGGCCACTTTCACCTTTAAATAATTATTAAAATATTATTATTTCTAAGAGTTGTATATAAATTTGGTTCCTGGTAAGATTAATTACCTTTCTTTGCTATAACTCCTGCAGCATTGACTAGGCCATCACTGAAATTTCCTACAATCTCACCATTTCTAACCATCTCATTCCATAGTTCTGCTGAGCCATCACGGCAAAGAAATCTCTGTAAATCAGTTTTTAACCACTTGGCATCCAATCTCACTTCTGGCCTGACAGTAAAATTCAATGGGCTGCTCATTTTAGAAAGATTGTTTAGACAACCTTTTTTAATTCAATTTAGTGAAATTACCTGTAATCGTATACTTATAAAATATAAGTAATACTAAAACAACATATGAGAAATTGCATTGGTTACTATACCTTGATATTTAAAATAAATAAAAATGTAAACACTTTCAAAGTTTTATTATTTACATGTTATAATCTTGAGATTAAGCCTTTAACACTTCAGTCTTTGGTAGCATAACAATGTCAGACACAGTTCTCCATAATCACAGGTGGTGACAGTTAAACACAATTGTTTTCATATTGGTGATGTGAGAGGTTAGGAAATCTTTAAGCTGATGATAATCTATATCATATAGTTCAGTATTTCAATTTATTTACAATTCGTTCTGTAAAGCTTAACGTTAAGTGTCTGCTGATATACTTAATATTGTTTCCTTGCTCAGAGGCAGTTTTGTCATTTGCATTTAATTTATTATTTCTATTGTATGAACTATACTAGCAGCACACCAGTGACAGCTCTACATACCTGTATTTACCATTGACACTTCCAAATATATAATATTATATGTATAATTACATAGAATTATGATTTTGAGATTCAATCAGGATTAATTAATTTTTCTTAATAGTGTGTACCACAAGTTTAAAATAAATAATTTTTGATGTTCTTTAATTATAACGAATTTAAGCATTTCGATATTAATTCTAATTAATTTTGTACAAATCGATCATTTCTATATAATTATTTTTATAAATTATAGAATTTTATTAGTTTTTATTGATAAACACTTATATTTTATTTTTTGTTCCAGATCTTATTGGAATCCGGAATTTGCATGTAAATCAAGTAAATCAACATATATAACGTGGTCAAGTGCTTGCAAGTGTGTGGTAGGCCGCTACCAATCATGTTACAAGTCTGAAGCTAGCTATTTAAAGCCACCAATAAACCGACCACAATTAGGCATTTTTATTAACTGATTGGTTATAAAGATCGGAGGGAAGCTAACAGCAAATCTAAATTTTTATTAAAAAGTTAATGAAATTTAGCATTTTTAATATACTTGAACGGAAAAGTTCCGAAAAATGATTAATATTGTGAAACAAGTTACAAAAAGTACTCCCAATAAAATTGGTGAGGACAAAATATAAATGTTGTGCACTTTTTTAAAGAAAGTAATATTTTATAGGTTATATTTAATATTGTGAGGTATAATAATATTTTTAATTACTTTTTAAGTCATTATTATATATTATAATTATTTTAGGTCCTAAAGTATTTAAAAAATATTCAGTTCAAACTCCACTTAGAAGTATAAAAAATAAAAAATGTGTTCCCACTTATGGACAACCAATTCCATTAACACATTCGCATATAATGAAAGATGGGGAGATCTTACCAGGCATCCAATTAGATGAAATAAAAAATAGAAGAAAAAAATTAATGCAAAGGATTGTGAATAACAATATTATCAAGAATACTAGCAAAGAGCAAATTTTGATAATGCCATCTGCATCCAAAGTTTATATGTCAGATAAAATACCATATGTTTTTCGACAGAACACAGATTTCTTATACTTTAGTGGATGCCAAGAGCCAGATAGCATTCTGGTTTTAACAATGTTGAAAGATAATTTTCATTCAACCTTATTTGTAAGAAAAAAGGATCAACATTCTGAGCTATGGGATGGCCCCAGGACAGGTGTTGACTCTGCAGCTAACATTTTTGCTATGGACCAATCTTTGCCCATATCTGACTTTGAGCAATATGTTGCTTCCTTTCTTAAAGAGCACAAAAATTGTTCAATGTGGTATGACAATGCTCAAATTTTACAGCCAGAAGCAGATAAAATTTTGTGTCGATTAATTAACATGAACAATGTTGGCACTATCTTATCTCCTAAATCTATTTTTCATGAAATTCGTTCAATTAAATCTAAATCTGAAATTGCTTTAATGAAAGAAAGCTGTAAAATTGCTTCCAAAGCTATAATAGAAACTATTAAAAATTCAAAACCTGGAATACATGAAAATCATTTATTTGCAATGGTAGATTATTATTGCAGAATGGATGGTGCTGAATTTTTAGCTTACCCACCAGTGGTAGCAGCAGGAAAGAATGCTACCATTATTCATTATATTAATAATAATCAGGTGGTTCAAAGAGAAGATATGGTTTTAATGGATGCAGGTATGTTTCACTGGTTATTCCAAAATTTATCAATGTAAACAATGAAAATGTTTTCAGGTTGTGAATATCATGGTTATTCATCTGACATTACTAGAACATGGCCAGTTTCTGGAACCTTCAGTACTCAACAAAAAATTTTATATGAAATTGTTTTAGATGTGCAAAAATCTTTAATTCCAGATTTAAAGGAGATGCCTTCATTAGATCAATTATATTATCGTATGTTATCTCTACTTGGTAAAAGATTACAGGAAATAAAATTATTACCAAGTGATCTTAATGAAAATACATTAATGGCAGCTGCATATAAATATTGTCCACACCATGTTGGCCATTACTTGGGAATGGATGTGCATGATACTGATAAAATTTCTAGGAATGTCAAAGTTCAGCCTGGAATGATTGTAACTGTTGAACCCGGTAATGTACATTATTATCTCTGCATAACAAAAATTATTTTTAAATAGTAAAATAAGGTAAACATTAAGATTGAAAGTAAACTATAAAAATTAACTTTTTCATTTAGGTATATATATAGGTCCAAATAACCCTTATTCACCGGAACAGTTTCATGGATTAGGAATACGCATTGAGGACGATGTTTTAATAACGGAAAATGGCCCAATAGTTTTATCAAAAGACTGTCCAAAAGAGATCTCTGAGATAGAGCAACTTGCAAGTGAAAATCAATAATAAAATATTCCTTATCAGAAATTTATTTTGTTATATAAATTTATGGAAAATATACAATTTTAGTTTTTTATGTATTCATATGTAAATATAAAGAAGTAATCTTGTATAATATACAAAATATTCTGTACAGCAGGTGTATTGTAAAAAAGCGTTGTTAGTAATAAACTTTAACCTGTAAAAGACTGGTCTGTTTTTGGTGTACCTTATTTGTACATCAAAGGAGCATTTTTATTTTTATTGGCAAGCTTAATTATGAAGGAGCTAATATTGGTCTAAACGCCTAAAAATAGGCTTCCATTCCTGGAGAGCTTAACTATTCAAACGTTTGTTTAAACGAAAAAAGATGAATATTATACACTTGTAACCAATAAAGTACGACCAGAAGAAATAAGAGCACTGTATAAATAAAAAGTGCTAGTATAAACATTGATGAATGAGTGAGTATTAATTGTAAAAAAGAAAATATTCAATCAAATGTAAATGATAATTTGTTTATCTTTCATAGTATTAAGTATATGTTCGTTTCTTGCAGCTTAGAAAGTTAAATTTCTAAACTTTTTATCAGCTGTTTTTAACGTGACAAAATTTGTAAGTTGTTTCACTCTTAAACGGGACCATACTAAGTGATCATGCAAAGCATGTATTTGAGCAGCTGCTAGGGCTGCACTTTCAGGATAAACAACAGTCGTACATCCTAATCCTAAAAAATCACAAAGCCAAAAGTAATAAAATATTTACTATTAAAATAAAAAGGATAAAGTAATTAGTAATATTACCAGAAGGAACATTAATGGAAGACCACAAATCTTGAGTAATATTTTCTGGTTTCACCGGTGGACAATTGATGACAGGCAAAGGCGTATTGCCAGAGAGAACTGGACCCAGCCCATTACTTCTGCCTGCAACTGCTATCAGCACCACCTAGGTACAATAAACAAAAGTATTGATAAATAAATGATAATTTTAATGAACTTTTCTCAGATTCTTTAATTTATCACACTGTTTTTCTTGAATTAGCTATCAATTGCTCAATATAACAGCAAAAAACATGAAAGATACTCATAAGCCCATATTTCAAATATGTAAACAAAACATTATATTAAATCAAATTTAAGTTAATCAATATCACCTTTTCACCACTGCCTTCGTATTCAGCTAAGACATGTAAAGTTTCTTCAGTACTTTTATGAGCACTACATACTCTCAATTGCACTTTAAGTCCTAGTGCTACAGCATGCTTTGCAATCTTTTTACAGTGCTCTTCATCCGAAGCTGAGCCCATCAAAATAACTACTAATCCACTACGTGGAGGAACAAGATAATCCAATTGATCAGCTACCCATTTAAAGTTACGTTTTACAGTATCCAAATCTGCTTGAGTCACAATTGTTAAATTTCTGTATACCTGAAAAATTAATTTTTTATAAAACAAAATCATTTGTTTTAAAAACATACGATTGTTATGGATTAAAAGGTAATACTTGTTTGTCTTTCATCAGCCTTTTGTCTCCGGATGGCCAGAGTCTCCAAGAATCACTATCTATAATATCAGCAACTAAAATTTCACCATCTGTATCAACTCCAAATTCTATTTTCATATCTATTAAAGCACATTCTCTTGTGGCCCATGCTCTCTCCAAAACTTCAAAAACAACCAGAGTTGTTCGCTGCATGATATCATACTCATCCTTTCCAATACTTAATCCATTCAATTTAAAACCAGCAGAAATAATTTGCTGCTCTGACCATTGTGGATCATGATTTGCATCATCCTTAAAAAATGTTTCTTGAAGTAGTGGATTGAATCTAAATCCTTCGGGTACACCTGCATGGAGATGATAAAATATGATTAAGAGTGAATAAATGATTACATTGAATTTTGATTTCATTAAAAATTTTGGTACCTGTGTGTCTTTTCAAGAAGCTACCAGTTGCTAATCTTCTTGTAACCCATTCTATTGGGACCATTTCACATTTTTTTGCAATAAATTCAGTTTCACCAGTAACTTTGATGAATGCAGTTCTAATTCCAGCTTGATTCAATAACTCGAATACTTTGGACGTAGTGGCTGTGCTGATTGCAGCCTTTCCTGTCAATTCGTGGGATTTTACACCATCGCCAGCAGTTATCCGATCTTTGCTCTGGAGCAAACATATTTTCGGATCTGATAAGACCTCGAAGACCTTTTTCGTTTTTCCTTCGATGATTAGCTTGCCCAGTTTGTAATCTGTAGAAAGCAACAAAAAATTATATTGCAGTTGTAAGTACACACGTACCCCTTATTTTTATATCCGTATAGGTAAGAATTCGTATTTCTTATGAAAATGTAACCTTCAAACACGCATAAAAAATCAGCATCAATCTATTAGTAATCAAATAATTTCTTCAACAACCGTAATTAATTATTATTTGCCTTCGGTTAACAAATTTTCATTCAACTTGTTTAGTTTGAAAGTGAAACTGAGTAGTTCAAGTGGAGACAGAGACGTAAGAAAAATTTTCCACGTGCCACGAGGAGAAACTTCTGTTACGGAAAAATTTGAAATAGATTTAAGTAAAAAATGTGGACGAAGACGAAGACTGTGAAGACTTACCAGTCATCTTTCTGTTTCTGTTGCTTTGACCCAAGTGTGATGTGTCTACAGTCTGCTCAGAGATTTCTTTAATAACGCCCCCTTCCCCTTCCTTTTTTCATGATAGCTCACGATTGCTTCAAAACATTTTTTATCGCGTTCGATCAAACTCGCTCCAAAATTATTAAGACATGATCATTAAATCTAAAGCGACCTACTAACAGCAGTGAAAATACGTCCAAATTGCCATAGAGAATAAAAAAATTGGCTTTATTTAATTAATTCATCATTAAATATTGAATTACTCAGTCTTATAGAACAAACAAAGTATAAGAGTTACGAGGAATGGTATACTAAATGAAATGTGCAAGGTGAGGAAAAAATAACATCCACATACATAAAAGGAGAAGAAATTATATAAGTTTAATTGATGATATTTGAGAAAATCGATTTATTTGTGTAGCTTAACGGTCACTCACAATCAGAAGTAGAATTTTTGCCAGAAGTGCGCCCCTAGAAACGAGGAAGAAAAGAGATTATAGGCCAAGAAGGAGGTAGCCCGTGCCCCTCCAGTCAAAAGATACTTTCCATTGGTTCGAGCATTCATTCGTGCTTTAGAACGCGTTGAGCGAACATATTTTACGTGGGATCTGAAAAAATTTCCGATTTGAAATTCTTTAACGCGCGATATTACTGGTGCACGTGGTAAGCAGTATATCGCACGAAGGAAGTAGCTTCCGAGCTATTCAGTCGCCTAGTTTCGTAAAACGCTTTACGAATCTAGAGGATTTCTGAATGACGCACCCTACACGTGCTCGTGATTAATATATATATATATATAAACAAGTAGAGTTGCTTCTACAAAGCTGACTGGAAAAGACCAGCCTGAGTAGTAGTGGGCAAACGGTACATTTTGAAAGACACGCTTCGATCTCCACAGTGAACAACCCTAGTTGGACAACCTGACGCGTCCAGAAGCCAAAGCAGGTAAATATGCGTAAAGCCATTTTTCAAAAAGGGTCACTTACACCTTTGATGTCATTTAACAACGTAACTCAATTCAAAGCATCCTTCTATTTTACTATCATCAATAACTTTGTAAACTCGTCTAAATTATATCCTTTGATTATTTTTTAGTCTCCTGATATTATCGACGTATGTTAATGTTTATTTAATAATATCAATGCTAATAGAAAAATTATCATTCACCGATAATTTTCCAATTATTTTTACATTATTCCTACCGAATCAGCAGAATCTCTTTTTCTTCATTAACACGTTTGCTGCCATTGAAGTGCCAAGGCAGCTCATTTGATTGTGCTGGCATATACCCTCGGCGCGCCAGTGCGTCTAGGTGAGAGACGCAGTTTTAGGGCAAGCTTCTTTCGGGACCACTGCAATTCGATATTATCGTAGTTGTAGGCACTCGGTAACGGTATTGTATCTAGAATCAAATTTTAGATTGCTTGAACTATTTTGCTGTTGACGTGTAAACATACTAATATTTACTTTCATTTTTACCACAAAAAATACATGCTCCGGAAAAAGAGTTAATGGTTCAAACTCGATTTGTCTTACGCTACAGTTTATTACATTGATCGGTATGTTATTTTCTAAAAAGAAAGAAAAATTAAACATATTTGTGTTATATTGCATTAACGAAGCAACAAGATTAATATGAAATAAATACAAATATTTTCTACATTATGCGATGTCAACACACTCTTTGATGATGAAACCTATTGCGAAATAACGATAAAATCAATATACTGGAAAATGTAGTAATGGCACTAAATAAACAAAAGCGAAGTCCTATCAGTCCAATGGGGGTCAACAGTTTACAAGGGCAATGTAGATAATGTGCAAAGTTGCCAGGGGGTCTCTTTGAAAGAAAATTGCATTTACATGTCTCTTTCCATTCTTATTGTAGCATTTTTTAATTTTTAGCCTTAATCCAATGCAACAAAAGTATAATCCTTATGAAATCGATTTCCTGTAAGAAAAATTTAACGGTACACTTTTCTCGAGGATCGGTCGAGAACATAAGTTGATTTTAGAATTATTAACATTATCGCGACCCAGTAATCCATCGATTCGAGCTCAATACTTTTTATCTCTTTTGCAGTTACATCCTAGATTGTCCGCCGAGAGAAATTATCCCTCAAACTTTGACCCGAGTTTCACAATCATACGATTAGATTGAAAAGCCAGAGCATATTGGCTAATATACCGTTGGTACTAATATATTTTTCAACCAATACGGGAAATCGAAAAAAATAATTTTGGTTAAAAACTTATTTCGTTTGTTATTACAATTATAAAAGACCTTGCTAAAAAATTGATATTTCTTTCAGATAGCCATAAGCATGTCTTGCGATCAGGGGGACCAATGCTGCTCTCAATTGTCGCAACTCACGATTAAAGGAACCGAGGCTGAGAAACCGCGTAGCAAAGGTGAAACGAGAGGTCAGCGACTCACTGGACTAACTCACGAATGTGGTGTTTTTGGTTGTATAGCAGCCGGCGATTGGCCTTCGCAGATAGATGTTGGACAAGTGATATGTCTTGGTGAGATCTTTAAGCAATGAAACATTCTTACATAATCATTAGAGCGTCCTCAGGGGACACAGGAGAGGTGAAAATCAAGGTTTAAACCAAGCTCCCTTTTATTTCACAGGTTTGGTAGCGCTGCAGCACAGGGGCCAGGAAAGTGCTGGTATAGTTACTAGCGAGGGAGTTTGCGCAAAGTCATTCCACGTGCACAAAGGCATGGGTATGATAAACAATATTTTTAACGATGAGAATATGAAAAAACTTAAAGGAAACCTTGGAATTGGCCATACCAGATACAGCACGAGTGCAGCTAGCGAGGAAGTTAATTGTCAGCCGTTCGTGGTTCATACTGCACATGGTGCACTGGCGGTTGCTCATAATGGAGAACTCGTAAATACCGAATCTTTGCGAAAAATGGTAATTTAAACGTATCTTTGTTATAGAGCCCTGATTATTGGCAATGCGTTAATGATTTGATTCGATGGGAAGGTACTTGGACGTGGTGTAGGTTTATCGACGCATTCGGACTCTGAGTTAATCACACAAGCCTTGTGTCTGAATCCACCCGAGGGTGAAATCAATGGACCCGATTGGCCAGCCAGAATTAAGCATCTCATGCAATTGGCACCCCTCTCGTACTCCCTCGTGATAATGCAGAGAGACAAGATATATGGTGTGCGAGATCCTTATGGAAACAGACCACTTTGCTTGGGAAAAATCGTGCCAGTTGGTAATCTCGGTGGGTTTTTAGTACTAGTCTTCTGATGATATGCGTAACTCTGTTCATTTCATATTCATAATGCTAGCTTATATATGAAAAATATATTATATTCTAATGTGTATAATCTATTCGCATAGCTGGAAATGATTCTGATGACGACGACGAAGCAGAAGGCTGGGTTATTTCGTCAGAATCTTGTGGCTTTTTAAGTATTGGTGCAAGGTATGTTCGTGAAGTATTTCCTGGTGAAATAGTAGAGCTGACGCGTGAAGGTATCAAAACCATTGATATAATTGAAAGACCGGATAAAAAGCCTCAAGCATTTTGCATTTTTGAATACGTTTATTTTGCGAGGAGCGATAGCATTTTTGAAGGTTCGTAATTAATACAAATAATCTATTTTCTTTACGTAGAGCCATATTATTAGTAAGAATACGTACATGTGAGTTTTTTGGTGAAATTTTTCTGATACAAATTTTAGAAATGTGAATAGGCGAGTAGCTTGCATCGTGAACTGAAAAGGAGCGATTATTTTTTTACCATTTTTTGCGCGAATTAGAATTTGGCTGTATTATGTAAGTACTGCACATGATGTTATTGATAAACGGACAGTAGAATTTTTTTATTTAGGAAATATCAGACTAATCTTGCTTTCTTAGTAGTTTCACAGGTAAGTAGCTTGAATTGTAAGCATAGTGAAAACGCGCTTGTCTTAACTGCTAAAGAACTTCGACACCTGCGAGCTACTTGCAATCCTGATTAATATTTAATTATATGAAAAACTCGCATGTGTACACATCTTAAGAATAATTTAATCAGATTTTCGTTTCAATGTCCGCTTTAGGACAAATGGTATATTCTGTTCGTATGCAATGCGGAAGAGTACTAGCTCTCGAATCACCAATTGAAGCAGATATCGTTAGTTCGGTACCGGAGTCTGGAACAGCTGCAGCACATGGTTATGCTAGACAAGTAATGATAATTTTCAAATTCTAGTTATGTATAAGATTTTACCATCTTTTATATTGTTCTATAAATTATATTTTATTCATTTAGTCTAAAATACCGTTTGCCGAAGTGCTATGCAAAAATAGATATGTTGGTAGAACATTTATCCAGCCTAGTACACGACTCAGACAGCTTGGAGTTGCAAAGAAATTTGGTGCTCTGTCTGAGAATGTCAAAGGCAAGAAATTGATTCTCATTGATGATTCAATAGTGAGAGGTAATACTATTGGTCCAATTATTAAGCTACTTCGTGATGCAGGAGCGAAAGAGGTAATTTTTACAACGCATGTTTTCCAAGTAATTGTTATTTTTTATAAAATCTATAGTGGGGGACCTTTACATTGATTTTCTCTTTAGGTGCACATCAGGATTGCTTCACCACCCTTGAAATATCCATGTTATATGGGAATAAATATTCCAACGAGAGAAGAACTTATAGCCAACCGACTTGATAGTATAAAATTAGCGAAACACGTTGGAGCAGATAGCTTAGCGTACCTTTCAGTTGAAGGATTAGTCGAGGCTGTTCGATATCGTATGGATCATCGGGACGCCAGCAACATTGGACATTGTACTGCTTGTTTAACTGGTGAATACCCCGATGAATTGCCGGGTGATTTGGATTGGTAGTTTATTTCGTGGCTCACGACGTCCATATTATTGCTTATCATAGTAAACGTTTTTCCTTCGCTGCAGATTTATTTCAGTAGTCTCTATTTTTGATACATACTTAAGATTAGTGAATAATCTTTTTTCATAGATTTTTATTGTCATTAGAAAATGAATCGTAACGAGCTTGATTCAGTATTTCTCTATGAATAATGATTAAAATTAAAATCATTTAAAGTATATCTATCATCGTAAACAAATTATTGACAGGTTTAATAATATTTTTAATGCAAAGAGAAACACCTCAACCGTGTGTGAATAAGAAAAATTAAAATGGAAGGCAAGGTATTCCATGGATTTAAAATAATCAATTTCATTGTAAATATAAAAATGCATGCTTGCAATATATGTGCTTATATCAGATAAACATTTAGATGTTAGTGATGTTTTGTTAAGCTAATACTAATTACCGATGTTATCGAAAATTTTCCCCTATTGAGGTCATTGAAGGTACAGAAAACTACAGAGATATTTTTTGATTCTGTAACCCAAGTTTCCAAAATAACAAACTTGAAATGTTTTAAGTAAGCATTCTAATATATTGAGTAAATGTTTTATCTAATTATAAGCACAGAGCATAACAGACTTTGTGTGACCTTAATGTTATATTTTGATGAATGACCTCAATGGGTTAAAATCTCAAATGACACCAAAAATTTACAGTGCAGCTTTAATCTTTGTTTAGGATAAAATTCAATAACTTCCATTCATAATTTAGATGATGAAGTTATAGTTATTTTGTTAATAGCAAATAATATGAAAACTTGTAAGATTGGTATTTGATATATCATTAACTCTATGGAAACTATGGATGTATACATCCTTTTGGTAGAAAACTTTTCTGTTATCAAGGATTACATTTATTTTCTTGCATATATTGATACCTGGTTGTATATGTAAGAATTATGAAATGTGTTAATTCAACATTTATAACTTCTAACCAATTTTTAGCAACATTCCGCTCTTACTCCATGTGCATCTTAAAGAGAACATGTATAAAATATGAAAAATATAGGACTGATTACTATATATTTATTTCCTTTCCTTATGTATACATTAAAAAAATAATTATTTTATCGATAAATTATGCAAATTAATGGCCTACCTTTTGCCCTTCTCATATTTTTCTGCAATTTTCTTTAGATTTTCTGAAATTTCTTTCATTTTTGCTTCACGTTTGGACAATTTGACACTATTCTTATCATTCACTGATTCTATTAAAGCTACATAGGCATTGTCAGATATGAGTTCACTTGAGTTATTACTTTCAGATATATTCAAGTTTGATTTATTAGATGTATCATCACACTCTTTATCTTGTTCAGTTCTAGGAGTTGTACCCTTTTCTTTCATAGATGAATGCTTTTTCTTCTTAATTTTTTCTAAAGGTTTTTTAGTAGTTAATTTTCCCTTTTTCTTCTTAGAAGGTTTGATAATTTCTATATGCCCTGCTGTATATGTAGGCCCTTTTTCTAGTATTGTTTCTTTAGAAGTTGAGGGTTGTGGATCTAAACTTGATTCAACTTCATTGTTTTCAATCACATTTTTACATATTTTATCAATATTAGCTTCATCTATAATATCTAATACTTTGGTATTCTCAGTATCAAATGAATTTGATATATTATTTATGTTTTCATCAGATTCTTTTACAACACTTGTGGTTAAAGGATTTGTCTTTTGTTTATATATTGCAAAAGGATTATCTTCATCTGAGTCAGACTCTGGCATAATACCTTGCGATTTTTGTTCTTCTCTAACTCTTTGTTTTTCCAAATAGGTGTTTAATTCACTTAGTCTTTTATCTCTTATGTTTTGCCAAAATGTAAGAGCATCTTTTTGATATTTAGGAGGAACTCCAGCCTCATTGATTGTTTTTAAATTTGGTATACAATCTGGATGTTGAGAATCACCAAGAACCTCTGTATGCTGCTTAGTAAAGACTCTCTGCATTTTTAATAATTTCTTTGTTTTTTGAAAATATTTTAGAGTAGGATTTATATCAAAAATTGGGTCATCCACAGTGGGATTCTTATCCTCTTCAAAAAATAGATACGTTCCAACAGCATCTTCATAAGTGCCTTCATAAAACTGAAATTTTTTTTACGAAGTTATTCATTATGTGAAATGATTATACAAATTATAAATTTGGAATAAAAATATTTATGATTTATTACGTACCCGGCCATTAATTTGCATTATAGGATGATCAGTATCTATACCTGTAATATCCAGTTGGAATTGTTTGTCATTTAATGTATTGTTACCTATAGACCCTTCAAATTCAACATAAACAAGAATTTCTTCTTCGTCTTCTGAAAGCTGCGTTGCCAAATCCGCCATCTTGAACTATACTGCACTACATCACTACATGTGCTTGTGCATACTGCATACTGGCCTTACTATACTTACATGCCACAATGCCCACAATTGCCACTGACACTGACAGTACATGTATACATGGCTGACGTGACCGGTGACGATATGCATGGCAATTAGCAATTGGCATGGCAATAAGATACAGATGCCAGCCGTTCAACTACATTAAGGTATGATCAAGGCAAAATCAAACAAACTATTCAAACAACGTGTATTGCACTACACTTCGCACTACACTACAAAGTAAAGTACGCTGTGGGGCACTGTGCAATGTACATTCTGCGGCGTGTGCGTGTGGTTGTGTACTTATGCAGTTGCAGTTGCAGAATTTTGCAGTTGTATGAATCGTATAACTTTTAATTGTTGGGACGGCTGTCGGGGGCGGGCGCAGGCGGGCGTCGGCTACCCGGCCGACCTCCCTCTCTGGACGTTATTCATTCATATTTCATTCCATTGCTCACTGCACGCACACCATTCCCATTCCTTCGATGCATGCATCTGTATATGCGGATTGCGGTGTTCACCAGACTCAGGACCGATTCCACAAGCCTTGTTTAAACTGGATTAAGTTAATTATGCTATATTCTATGTGACATAAAATATAGCAAAATTAACTTAATCCAGATCAAAAAAGGCTTGTAGAACCGGGCCTCAGCCGTCTGAGCCTGAGCTAGACATGTGTCACTGTGGCCGGTATTCATAGTCGTTGCTTATATTTAAGACCGACTTAAGCATAGGTTATCTTTTTCTATTAATGTTAGGGGAAAAAGGACAATCAATACTTTAAGTCAGACTTAAATATAAGCAATGACTATGAATACCGGCCTGTGTATCAGTTTGTATGGTTTTAGTAGTATAGTTCATGTTACGATTACGAGTACAAAGTATATCACTTTATTTTCAGTTAAAATAACTTTCAGTCTTTTGATTAGTAAAAGTTGAATGATTTCAACTTTTTTAGAGCAGTATTAGTGGAACATAGGAAAAAAAGATTATAAAAAGAAAATTAGATTTACGTGACCGCTTGTCGATAATATCAACAATCGGCTAGCGCTACTGCCATAAAAATTGATGAAAACATACCTTGATGGCTGCGTATCACTGCGTATTGTGATTCATGATAATTGTGATGCGACTCTGAAGTCCGACCGAATCCGGACGACCGGAGCCGGAGCGCCCGAAGTTCCGATCTGATCCCGGTGGCCGGTACGGCTAACGGCAGTACTCCTACATACCACTCCTGGTCATCACTCGTCACAGTCCGTCACACTCGTCACACTACTCACACTTCCTCCACACCACACACTACACCAGTCCTCCAATTCTCTGGTTAATGTTATTCGCAGTGATTGTGTCTGTGGATTCCGTGTATGGATTTCATTGTATTTTTTTTAATTGTACATAAAATTATTTTTTTGACTGAATACTGAATTTGATTAATTTGTAATAATTATAAGTACGAGTAACTTGAACAAAGTGGTATTTGAACAAGAAAGTTTAGTACTCTTATAATTTCAAGAATGGGAGATAGACCGAATGGGGAATACACATATCATAGAAACAATTTAGAAGAGGAAACGTTCCAAAGAAAAATGGAAAATGTCGAATGTGATGAAAAAGAACAGCAATCGGATAAGGCCGGGGAATACGTACGTGAGCTTTTGCAAGAAAAAGTGGAACTTGATTCAAACAAATGGCCCAATGCTATTCAACTTATAGATCAGGGTAAAATTATATTTTTTTGTAATATCTAAATATAGAGATAACTTTTATATTTGTATTAATTTTTTATAACAGAAATCCAAAAGACACAAGCTATTGGTAAACCTTTAAGAGATCCTAAGTATGTAGATATTTATCGGGATAAGCCAATCCGTGTATCTGTTAAAGTTTTAGTACCCATTCGTGAACATCCTAAGGTAATGACTAATATATTCTCTAGATAATGAATGTTTGGTAACTATGTTCTTTTTATTATTTACAGTTCAACTTTGTTGGAAAACTTTTAGGGCCTAAAGGTAATACTCTGAAGCGCTTGCAGGAAGAAACTTTGTGTAAAATGGCAGTATTAGGGAAAGGTTCAATGAAAGATAGACAAAAGGTACTTTTTTGGAATATGAGAAAGTTATATCTTCATTAATAAAATTTAATGTATCATCTGTTTGTGTTTAGGAAGATGAATGCAGATTATCTTTGGATCCTAAGTATGCTCATCTATCAGATGACTTACACGTGGAAATAACTGCTATTGCTCAACCTGCTGAAGCTTATGCAAGGATTGCATTTGCTTTAGCTGAAATAAGCAAATATTTGATACCAGACAATAATGATATGATACGTCAAAAACAAATGAGAGAAATGGAAATGACAATGAATGAAGAACCTTCTGGTAATAATGGGCCAGCTATTAGAGGTCACGTTGGTAGTGGGGGAATGGTTAGGTCCAATACAAGAATAGCAACACCAAGGCCTGGAAGAGGTTTTTGCTCTTTTACAGAAATTAATAATTCTTAATGTTAAAGATTCGTATAACACAAAATATTATTCTGATATAGGGGGTCTTCTTCCTGCACCTACAGCTCGTGGTCCGATTTCTAGAGGAGCTGCACCTGTAAAAACAAAAGTTTTATCTATATTAGATCGGGCACGTGTGGCTATGGACCCAAATTATGGGTAGGGAATATATTTTTATATATTATTTCTAACACTAGATTTACCAGACTAGTAAAAATGACTAGTTTAATAATTTCAGTTGAAAACTTCTACTTAATGTAAAATTTTTTTCCAAAAGTGTTATTAAGACTTTTGTAGTTAAAATTAAATTATCAGTTTTCTGAAGATTATATTATTTCATATCTATTTGAAAAAAATGATATTTTTTATTATTGACATCTGTACCCCAGTACCAACCATAATGACTCTTGTTTTGATAGAAATAAGTATATTATATTGTTGGTAAATCTAGTTTTAACTATAATTTCATCTCAAATAAGTAATATATAAATAATTTCGATACAAAGGTATGAAACAGCAAGCGCACCATCAGGAAATCGTGGCGTGGCGCATCATGATTATGATTACAATACTGTTGCTACGACTAGCAGTAATAGTCGTTATAATGATCGTCACTATGCTTCATCAGCAGGGTTCGTAGATATCAAAACAATTTAATTACAAAAAATGTTTTATCATTTTTAATTGATATTAGCATTTTTTTTTAAAGAAAAGGTTATTTTGTTTCATTTAATTAAAAGAGTAGGAAATACATAAATTTCGTTTCATGGAAAGGTAATAACTGTTCATCATTTAGGTACACCACCTATGATTATGAGGATGAAATTGCACCACAACCTTCACATGATTATTACGAATCATCGGACTATTCAGGTATGTTTTTACTTTATTTATTATTATTACCTAAGTGTAAGATTGAGTTGCTAGTATGGAAAATTAACATGTTGGTTGCAAGGTAAAGAGATGGATTGTGCAATGTTTATATTAAAATGAGGATTTATTTCTTTGTATACTTGGGTTTTTTAAGCAAAATTGGTGTATGGTTGACAAAGTGATACCATTTATATGTAGTTGCATTAACTTTAAAGCAACCTGTGGTAGAATTGCAATATTAAAAGAATAAATTAAATTTATTATATTGTTTTGTTAATCAATATAAATAATATTATATACTCATTAAAATTTGAATATAAAATTTCTGTTGCTATAGAAGAGAGATTATAAATTAAAACTAAAGGAGAAAGAATGTGCTATAATGATAATCATTTAAAATATATATTAACTGAATAAACCACAATATTTTCAAAAGTATTTCGAATGCATTTCATCCATAATATGCACGTGATCAAAATTGTTAAGGAAAAGTTTAATAACCTGTAAAATAAAACAGAAAAAAATGGATTAAAATAAGTTAATAGATCTTAAAAGCAGTGCAGAATGTTTATTAATATTGCGGTGATTTCGATACTTTTTAAATAAAACTCGTGTATAAAATCCACAGACGATTCATCAAGACGCGCATGGAAATCATACAAGACAACAACAACGTCAGGCTCAAGTTCGCGCTATCGGAACGCTCCTTATACGCGACCTTCCAAGTAAAAATCTGTAAAATTCATTTCTTTATAATATTTTTTTCATTTTAATTCATTTCTGTATTGCTTTTGTTTTTTTTTCTTATTTTTAATTTACTATTTCATAGCCCCAAAATGTTAACGTATGACGGTAACATGCGACGTCCTTTGATGCCGCCGTCTTCAACAAAACTTTTAAATGATCGTATGCCAGGTCGTCTTTAAAAAAAACACATAGGAGAGTTAAACGGTAAATAAGATTCTCTAAATTTAATTCTAAAAAGCAAAAAATCTTAATTGACTTATGGTTTTAATAATATAATATTGACAATGAAAATTAATTCAATTATCACTTCGTAATTAATATAATTATCAGTTCGCTTGATTTTAACATATAGTTTATTGCTTGAATTTAAATAAAAACATCTCTAGCTTAAAAAAAATAGATATTCAGATACTTTGATTCAATTAACCGCGAGCAATGTAATAATTGTGATGCTTGACTTTTCCAAAAGGAAGAGTAGCTCGTACAAATAATTAGTTATTTTTTTATCGGACCTTAGCATGATTTCAATATTAAATTATTTTGTAATGTAAAAATTGCAATAATATTCAAAGTGGGTCATGAATAATTACAGCAATCTTTCGCTAGACAATAATTGATCAATTTAAAAAAGTTGATTAAACAATGAAATATTATTATCGTTCATCGGAATGAAAAATTATAAATAATTAAAATTTTTGTTCTTTATAACATTTTCTGAAAAATATTTTTAAATAATTTTTATTTTTGTGTGCAATATTTATTAACATACCGTGCATACTTTTCAGATAATTAGTCGTGGCAACTGGATAAGTCGGATCATATTTTTATGATGAAAATGTAAACCAAAACAAAAAAATTATTTATCGTATTATGCGAACAGTGGTTACAAAGATCTATTGTTACATTAGATATACAATTTTTATGCTAAATAGAGCAGTTTGTTTATTTTTGATTAAAAGTTTCAAAAGTTAATAAAGCATAGGGGAGAGCAGGAAGAAACTAATTATGTTAACGATGAAAATAAATAATAAGGATGACGATGGTGATTCAGTAATATTAAGCAAGATTAGTTTTATAAATATAACCAATGTTTAGTTATATTGATTATATTATTAATAATTTCATAGAAAAAGAGTATGCTGTAATAACATAGCAACTAACAAGTAAAGAATTAAAACGTTTGAGTTTAAACATGAAGTTTAATTTTTACGTTAAACATATAAGTATTAATAAACTAAGCATCATACTTAATTGTAAATGTAAAAATCTTACATTGCAAATTAAAATGTTAAATATTGATGCCAAATAAAATATGCAATTAGTTTAAAAGAAGTTAATAGCTTTACCGTATTTTTTCAATATCTTATTAGCCGGTTGTTGATACTTTATTTAAATCATTCAGTAAAATACCAAGAAATAAATTAATAAAAAATTAGTAAAGTAAAATGAAGATAAAAATAATGCATTGGTTATCGCGAGAAACGTTTAGTAACGTTTATACTGTAAACATAAAAAGAACAATGCATATATCGGAAAAACCGAAATGCAAATTATTCTTATACTTTAAATGTTTTCATATACTCTTTAAATAATGTTATTCAATCAACTCTAAATGTGTATATGTCATACATTGAAATAAATATAAAGGCTAATAAATCTATAAAATATGTTGGTTAGATTTAATAAAAAAAAATCCTTTCTACTAAATCTATTACATAAAATTTAAAAAAAATAATAGAAATCTCTGTATCGTAATTTGCGGATGTAACGTATATTAAACATTTTTTGTGGTTAATGTTATAATTGATTGTATTTAAATTTAGTGGTAAAGATTATATATCAGATTAGTGGATATTTATTAAAAATAGTAATTTTTATTAGCAGGTTGAGGATACGTTGGGAATCACTTATGGGAAGGTGTTTTTAAAAATTGAATTGCCAGTATCTACTTAGGTTCTGGTCCTGAAACTGCAAAAATGAATCTTAGACTGATTTATCCGTGAGTACTTAATGTATGATGTCTCATGCTTAGAATACTTTCTCAGCTAGTGCTTTATGCTTGCATATCTTTCAGTAAAAGTGCTTCATGCATTTTTCCTCCACAGCCTATAATTAAATTAAAGTGATAGATTTCCTATATATCTCGTTTCTATTCCTTATAGTTTTCATAATAATTATCACCGTAAGCATAATCCAAAATTGAATAGCCAACTCTCAAATATGTAAGTTCTTACCTAGAAAATTATTCTATTTGAATACTGTATACTGTTTGGTTACTAATTTTCTACCTCTAACTCATTTTTTTATTTAAAAAAGCATAAATATTTGTCTTATTTATATTGGTTGATTGTTATTAAATACTATATTGATTATTAACAGTTTAGTTGAATTTTTGGAAAAAATATTTCGGAAAATAATTTTGAACCGGTAACTTTTAGATATCTTAATGCAACGGTGGGTTTATTTCCTATAAAAAAATTATTCAATGTGTATGAATAGGTCTAAATAATTTTTATTGACATACTTACTTTATTCATGTAATCATTTATATTTTAGCTTCTATCGATTGCGTTTTCGTTGATAGCTTTATATGTACAATAATTTTTAGATTATATGAAATTTAAATTGTTTTTTTCCCTTTAATTAAAACAATCATACATACGAAGTACAATTGCAGCTCGCAATTGTTAATTAATAATTGTGCATTATAATACATTTGAAGTTTTTCCAGACTGGAATGGGCTCTTCGATCAGATTTTCGTTCATCCAAAAGACGAGACAAGACGAAGTGTTTTATATACATACAGAACGTGTGGTTGTTGAATAGAAATGAATAAAAAAAGTCATTGCGTGAATAAAAATTTACTCTTGTAATTATTACTACGCATATTATTCTGTTAAATTTTTATTGAGACCTTTAAAGGTGCCGACGAAAGCTCGACGAAGCAGACGCAGTAAATATTAAACTGCATCTAAAGTTTAAATTGCTTAAAAACAATATCCTTATTTATTTATCACACACCAATATACAAAAATGAACTGTATAATCAATATCAGAATATAATATGCTACGAAATTCAAATATATTTAATAAAGATATATCTGAGTATCTTACAAGATTAGAATGATGCATCTCAACTTGGAACAAAATCGTCTACAACATTCTTCGCAGTTGGCACAGAAAATCTGGTACAAAACGTGATGCTACGGCCGCTTTTCTAAGGATTATAAATAAGTATTAATTTACGGTGCTAAGTCTAATGAGTTGCCTAAATAGTCATGAATGAAAATAACTTTCGAGCTTCCTTTCCATACTCAAAACTTTTGCCTAACTAAACATTCACATTCTTTGTCACTCGTTGCTCTCTGGCTGGCTTTCTTTCTCACCCACACACGCGCGCACGCAAATAATCACACGCACACCTATATAGATTATCTCGTCCTATCCGTTGCCGGCATCTCGAAAAGCTTTTCGTCTCATTGCTGCTTTATTCCCCGTCCAACGCGTTTTTTAACGTGTAAATCCTCGATTATGGTGTCGCGCTTCATCGTTTGGCTTTTTTCACGGTGTTAACGAAACAAAGGAGAAATAAAATAAAGTAGATAATTGTTACAACGACGTGGCTATAGGCATTGGCTATTCTTGATTTTTCCTAATCGAACAACGGAAAAGCTTTCAGTTTTCTCTCGAAACTCGTTACTACCATTGTTTCGTGCTGCCATCCAAATATTGTTTCGTCTTTCATGAAAAACATGGAATGCATAGTGTTTAGCGTTTGATATCTTAATAATGTACGATTATATCACAAGAAAGATTCAAATACTCTGTACATAATAACGAAGGCTGAACAGTCCTCGCTCTCAGGTTTTTTTTTAATCTTACATTTATCGTCTAAGATTTAATTACAAAGTTAGAGATATGTCTCAGGTTCACCTGGTATTGTACTTGATACAATCATTCCCACGCCATTTAGCACTGGCGTAAAGAATCTCAGCGGAACTCATAATCCACCCTCTTCATCCCCCACCTAGCTTTCGCTCAACTGGCTAAACGCGAGATTTCGAGACTCTGCCCATTCTGCCCGGACCCCTACCTTCACGCCTCTCTCCCCCCCCCCCCCCCCCAGGCCTAATCTCTCACACACGATTCTCTCCTTATTTTTCTTTCTTTTTGTTTGGTTTCCCTTAGGCTTATAATCGATATTGTAATTGGCACATCTAAAATGGCAAGTTTTACATTGGCACGATTCTTATTTTTATCAATGATCGGATGCGTGATCGATCATCGCCGTTCAATATTTTTTTGTTCACATCCAGGCCCCCTAGAATCTAGTTTTCTTAAGTGTTTCGTTTTGCTTGGCGAAATACTGCTATTACGCGAAAAATTTCGTCATTGCGGGAAAATTTACAAGGATCGTTTGAGAAAGATATTGCGCGGGTACTCGATAAAAGAGTCATGTACCAAAGTGTACCGACGTTTGAGCAATGTGTACTACTTTAAACAGTCGATCTAGCAATACTTTCTCGATAAATCGAATAATTTCGCAAATTACACCTTAACGCGCTCTCTACCTTCCCTTCCGTCTCCCTTTCTTTCTCCGTAGCGAGATTTCTCTCACCGATTCGCAAGCGTAAAACAATAGTACTCTACTATTATTTTATAGATATATATAAATAAATCCATATTTTCTCCAATATTTCTCTAATCACAAACTATTAAATTATGTATAAATTTTAACATTGCACTAACAATTCTCGGAACTACTGTGCTCTCTCAATGAGCGTCTTTGACAAGTCTCTCGTCAATCATAATATTAAGATGATTTGAAATCGAAGAAGCGCTTTTTGCGCTTCTTTCAATTTTTCTTGAGATCATTTGATTTCAAGGGACTACAATTAGATTTTGAAAGATTTGCGAATCGGTACCCTCGCAATTGTTTCACTACCACCTTCGTCCAATTGTCCAAAAGTTTCATACGAATCTATTTGTAGCTTTAACATATTAACTTCTCTTTTCTACGTTTACTGGAGGACTCGCGGCTCTTCAGGTCCTGCCAGCGTCATATGTATAGTGATTGCACATCATGCTCGTAATGTTTTTTAAAATTTTCTACTCTGTCGACCAGCCAACCTCTGAGTATGCTCAAACCCACCTACCACGCGTCAATACTTGCTTACACTTATTTACACGCTCATACGCAATACAATTTATATTATATACTATGTACAGGTTGTTACGAAATTCTCTCGCTTATATTTTAAGGATCTCCAATTCATTTGAGCAAAGACTCGTAAACTAATTTTCCATTTCGCTCTTCCTCCATAAATAATACTTTGATAAAACAAAGTTTTAGCAACGACGATTAAGTAGATGATTCTTGGAACGAGAGATAGCTTTTATAAAAAAAAGTTTTACAACAGTAGTTATACTACAGCAGCTTGAAATATTTTCCATTGAGAGAATAGAGCTCAAGATAGAACAGAAATAACAAGCGAGACTTTACTCAGTCGGTACGATTCACCCCTGTATTTCTAGTCTGTCTATTTCGTGTATCTATAGATATTGATAACAGTTCAGATCAGTTGTTGTTAAATGATGTTGCATCATATTCCTTATGATAATTTTGTTTCTTTTTTAAGTTTACGGAATCTAATGTTGGTACGAAAAGAGAGAGTGGTTTCTCGACGGATTTTCCATGTGTATTTATCGTCGAAGCATCACCGCATCTCTTGATTATTGAAAGGCTCACAGGTGACAGCGTGACTATCAACGGAAAAATGAAGATAATGGAAGAATAAGAATGAAAAGAGGAAAGAGATTCGTTTGAGGCATGTACACAAGTGTTAGCATATTTTATGATATAAATATGTATGCGCAGATGGAGCATTTATGTGTGAAAGTGAGTGCACGAGCACGTATAGTGGTCCAGTGTTAGCTTTTCGGATGGAAAGTGAGATTCGGAAAAGCTCAATTGTACGGCCATGAATGCCTGATCGATGTGACCACGTTCGAGGTAGGCGGGTCTTCCGGGCGTCACTTCTTCATGTCATTCATTAGCGAGCCGTCCTTGTTCTTATTCGAGTCCAAATTAGACTGTTGACTACTGGTCACCCCACTTCCGTTACCCGGATACATTTTCTCCAGGTGACTCAAAGACTCGCTTAGGAACTTCTGCAATAACCAAGGTTAACCATTGTTTAATTTGTTTAAAAGAAAATTTAAACAAGGAGAAGCGAAGATAATCAAAATCAAGAATAGGAATGCGATGTTACCTGTATTGCTGTAAGAGCGGCCACTATTGCAGGACTCCCAAATCCATGAGATATAAGAGAGAAATGTGTGAGATGTCTCTGTATACTCGGATCGAGAATGTGTTGAGGTCGCGTATTACAAAGCGGAGATCTATCTTGATTTAGAAGATCCATCAACTCTTTGGTGATTTGTCTGAAAATTAAGGTAATCGTGCGATTAGATGGTGCGTTCGATGTTCATTTATTTTTATTGTGGAATACTTGGAAGATTTTAATTACTTAGTGGCGTGAAGAAGTTCCTTTCTTCTGTAGGAATCTTGTGGTTCGCAGTGCTGTCGACTGAGATATTCCGCAACCTGTTTCGCCGGAAACTCAGTCTCGCAAACGTAGCCGAAATCTCTTGCAAGGTGTATGGCTTCTCCTACAATTAAATAATACTCGTTTCAACATCTGTTTGAATCGTTGTACTGTAATTTTATAATTAAACCTAAACGTGCTATGCCATACTAATTCACAGAGAGTTATTTCACTTTGATACTCTTCAGTGTTCAGTATAGTAGAATTTTTCTAGTTTAACTAATTTTTAACCAAATCGTTCCAAATAGCCCATTTTTTGAATCAACGAAACTTTACCCAGCTTATTCTTGTACAGGTGTACACAGGTTAACTTTGAACTTGATTGCTATGTCGCGAAGAAGATTATATATTTTGATGGACACAAGTTATTTCCCTTGACTTTTCATCGTAATTGATGGATTCGAGGGTTGCTATATGTTTATTACTCTTGTACTAATTAAGAAGTCCTACGTATCTCTTAACAGCAATACAAAATTAATGATACTCGATATCAAAGATGAAGTCGCGATCTCATAATTAAGCTATGATGTGCTTTGGACAGTAAAACTAATTAGTCATGTCGTGGCTATCTGCTATCGACTAACTTTATCACTGATGGCGAATAACCATTTAGTTCGATACCGATCAGTACTTTTATTTTTATTGCACTTTTCAGCATTTACCTCTCAATCTATTATCTATACGATTCTTCTCTTCAATACTGATGGTCGATAAACTAAACTGTGAGGTATACGGTATTCACAGATAAACCAAATTGCAGATGGATATAAACAAAACAGAGTATATGGATCTAGGGTGATCAAAATTAAAAACGTATATGTATCGTGACTTGTGCAATGAGTTCTTAAATTTTCTTTCGTACCATTTCACTATTGGATTTATAGATTTATTTAAAACATAATTGTTGATAGTAGGAAATAATTATACTATAAATTAGATAAATTAGAATTACAAAGCTTTTTGTTTGGAAGGTAAGAGGTTTCTTAGGAGTCGATGTTAGTTTAAGAGAAAAATTGAAGTCTATATGTAAGAACAGACAAAGCAATTCCATATATTGGTATTGGTTGACAGAGAAAAGGGGCATTTGAAAAGTTTGATGGATTTAGCAAAGTTTGTTTAACACAGTTGAAACTACGTGCAGGAATGATTCTGGTTATTTCATAATCGTCATCAGTATATAATTAGTACCTACACTCAAAAAAAGAATTATTAGCCAAAGCAAACATTTTTCATTACAATTATTGAACAAAATTGATTGTATAATGAAACATGAATAATTCCATCTTAATAATAAATTATTTATCATATCAATGAATTTCGTTCATTATCTTAATGAAAAATGTTTACTGGTTACAAAATTTGTTTACAAATTGGTTTTGAGTGTATAATAAGAAAGAGCAACATATATGAAAAGGTTAAGTCTATGATCTTACTTAATCCTCCTTTAGGAAGATTCTCTAAAAACTTTCTCAGTATAATATTCGATATAGTAGATCAAGTAATGAGCTATGCTTATAAGATTAGACAGTATAGGACGTTAGTGTACAAATTTAAATCTTTTTTTATGTACACGATTTGTATATCAAATTTCATTGAAAATTTGAAGATTCCGACGTATTAAGGATTATTGTGATGGAATATTTACTTTTTTGCTACTATATTTATAAAATTGTGTAACAATAATTATTAAAGTTTACCTTCTACCAAAGACGTTAACAGTGTGACATTGGCAGCCTTCCTTCTACCAGCTGGAAGGTTTAATCCTATTTTTTCCAACTTCTCCCTTAGTAAGCGTCCACCATTTTTAGACTTTGCTCTATAAAAAATAATAGAAGATCTGGTTAATTAACATAATTTATACTAATTTTCAATAATAAGTATAATATACTTCATGCTCAAAAAGTAGAATTTAATTAAACGCGTGTAGTCGTACATAATTAATATTAGAAAGATAAATAAATAGCGTGAAAAATGGAAGAGAAGTATATGGAAAACTAAAAGAATGTTATTTCTTGCAAGGCATAATCGAGTAAATTAATCATACAGATTCGCGTATACGTAAGCTACAAATATAATACGTATCATCGAGTAGGCAGGCTCATTTCTTCGAGTACGAATTTCGAAATAGTATTCTTTCATTAATCATTTTTGCGTTTCTTATTTTAGAAGCACGAAGGAAAGGGAAAATGAGAAAAGAAGCGAACCGATTAGCATAATTTGCAAAGACAACTGTGTCATTGATGATTGAGCAACTTCCATCCTTCCCAGTTCCTAACTACTGCTGTCTTCTCCACCAGAGACTCTCACGTTTGAAAGAGAAAGATACAGCATTTCATTATTTCGATGAACCAAAAGTACCGTTGGTTTAATTTTCGGAATCAATTCATAAAATTGTCAGTATTTACAATAAATTATAGTTGAAGTGCTCGATATGTTTTATGAACCTTTGCCCCACGGACAACTGTGTGATACTCAATTTTAATTATTGCTTGATATACCGTTTTATTGGATTTATAAAAGTAGGCTACTGATCACAGTTGGAAAGGTGTCCATAAATTGGAACTCTAACGCAATAAGGATCTTTCATCATAGAGTGTCACTAGCATTAATTCATTGTTCGAAGGGGACGATAATCTTTGTAGGAGTTAGTTCCAATCAATGTCAAATATCTGGTGTAGCGTGTACTGTATATATAATTAATCGTGCGACAGCAAAGCGATACAAGCCACGCGGCTCTGATATAAGTATTCTCTTCCTCTTTGCATCTCTATCTCTCGGGGTCGATTCCTTGACGAGTGTCGGGAGCATGGTGTCCGCGATAGTAGCAACAAGTTCTTTCTCAACACACCCCCTTCATCCATCATTCTCAGCTCGCCTTAGTATAACGGTAATCTCGTATCTTCCAGCTTTTATACCAGATGCTCCCAAATTCTTACTCTTTTCCAACTCGATTGTCAATTAACTGCTACGTCCTCCCTAAAATTCACACCTTCTTCATCGACCCTTCATTCCTACTTTTTCCACCTCGGTAATTTGAATTGAAAATCAGTTATTTTTTTCTCCTTTTATATTATTGGTTCTTGGATCTGTAATGTTCAAATAAGGTTTTTCTTTATATAAGTTTAAAGCTTCAAAGTTATTGGTTTTAGCTGCTTGCAACACGGCAGGGCTGAATTTGTTATTGGCAGAGTTGTTGGGGCGTGACAAAAGCAACGCTTCGCTCATTACAGCGACTTGTCCCTGGAAGGACGCGTATCCTCCTACATCAGACGCAACTTCACTGTGTGCTGATTCATTGCCAGGATATCTTTACAGTGCTTGCTGCTGCTCCTCTTTCAAGACCCTTCTGCAAGAATTTTGCGCTCCCAGCTCCCCCTCCTCTTGCTCTGATTGCTCCAGACGTTCTTCAATCGTTACAGCATCGTTAACCCTTTAGCTATACATTTCGGCCAAACCAGTCAAACTATATTCGTGAATTTTGAATTCTCCGGCTATAAACTCACAGTATGATCGATAATGTTTCCAAATCAGCATAAGTATCGGGCAAAATTGACTAAATTTTGCGTCGTTGTACGGAGCGAATAATCTTTTAAATTATTTTTCTTCTATTTAAAGAAAAAAAAAAAAAAAAAAAAAAAAAAAAAAACAATTTACTATCTGGAGTTTGACAAAAGAATCATTGTGAACGTTTTCAACGCTTCTATTATATATAGAGACGTTAGAAGGTAAAAGGGAAATGTTTCGTAGAAAAGCAATGTAGGAGTGTTAAAGAATAGCAGCTCGTATAGACGGAGTGGTTCTCTCTTCTATCTCTATAATAATAATTAGGTTTTTATTATTTGATACGGTGAAGGATTGCACCAAGGAACGGATGAATAATATCGCTGACACGAGAGCGCTTTATGGATGCTCTCGATGCCCGGGGGTGTGCGTAAAATTCACACAAAAGCATTACAATTATTAATGATTCGTTTGCATGACCAATATAACCATCGACCTTTTTCTTTCTCCCCGTCAATTTTTCTTTTCTATTCAAAACAATTCTTCTTTATTTTTATCCACCCTTGTACACATCGTTTTACCATTTCCTTCGCACGATCTGCTTCAATCGAAACGTAACTTTATATCGCTTGATCAATCGCGTGTAATTTCATTTCAAGCTAATTACGTTGATCGCTGTAACTAATTGCACAGCTGCGGATAATTATGAAATCAATGATCACTCTAATCTCGTCTGTTTTATTGCTATCTTCTTCTATATTTGCCTACAATGATTGCTATATACAATATTTGAAAACATTCAATCGTTGAGTAATTTTTTTTGTCAAATTTCTAGCATTATTAATAAAAGTCATAGGTTGGACATATTTGACCTGAAGGTGGACGAAAGGAAAATGTGTATAGTGATAAGCGACCGTTACTCGACTTTATCCAAGGGGTTAATTAATAAAGGTGTCTGGCCGGTTTGACCAGCGCATCTTTTAATTCCGTAAAGTCTCCTGATTTATGGATCTCTCAGTTGACTGGAACGCTCTTATTTATCTGATACAACGTTTTACTCGGGCAGAACGCCATTCGATGCATGGTGCACATAGCATACCTACTTATTGCGCAATGCTTTATCGCCAATGGCACGAATTAATCACCATAGATGGATACCTTCTCGCGCGTATTATCGCCTTGCCATATTCGAGAATTCGAACGTGACTCCCATTTGTTCTTGTGATACTAGTCGCTTGGCAAATTATACATTTGCACAGTGGAGGTAAAATGATTAATGAACCCAACTTTCCTTGATTTATATCTATAGCCTTTTCACCAGCTCCACAGTTTTTCTTGAATTTAAATCATTCTCGCGATACGAGTTTTATAAAGAAAACCCTTTAGGAGTTTCTTACAAATAAATATTAAACTCTATAGCAAAGGAGATTCGAAGAGAAATATTAATAATATAAGACTAATAACTATATGCATTATGGTAGAAGGAAAACAGGATCCACACTCGTGTGACAGAGGTAAAAAGGAATATAAGGTCTCTGGAGAGGTCCGAGTGGATTCATTGGGATTTGCTGTTGTTGGTGATACAATAATTATTTAGGTGTAACAGTGAAAGATGTTAAGGTGTAAACAGCTTTCAGGTGGAAGGAGAGCAACAGGTAAGGGTGAGGAAAGAGCAAGAAAGACACAGTATAGATACATAGATAGGCAAGTGTGTGGGCCCCACTCATAACGTTTATGATTGTGGATGGATAGATGCATGAATGGAACAGAGTTTCGGTCCTGCTGAGAAATAGAAACTTTGGAATAGGGTAGGGGTAGAAGGAAGAGGAGCGAAAGAGATAATTATTGTTCCTGTGAATGGATCCCTGCGTCCGCTGTCCACTACTCGCATAGTCGCATTGTGAGAGAAGGCAAACGTTGACTCTCCTCAAGTAATTTACATACACTCCTCGGCTATTGCAACTAACTGGCCTCCGTCAACTTATACCTCTACGTATACATGTATTATACAAAACCTATCCTCGAATAAAAACACGCACACGAGTTATAGCTTGATCCATCACCATATAGAACACGTTACTCGAAATTCCTGGATTACCATCGTGAGAATGATGAGTGAATGAATTTCGTAATACCAACGTGACTTTTTTTTTAACATTTACCATTTTTTTCGTCGTGTTTTTTACTTGATTTAAAAAATTTATTATTATTCGTTTGTAGCTGTGTGAAATTTCTTTAAATCGCGATTTTTTTGTTAGATTAGGGATATTGAAAAGTCAGGGAGTTTTGTTGCGAGAATGAAGATAAGTGAATATCCTCTTTAAAAAAAGAAAAAGAAGGGTATATGAAAGGAAAGCGTAAAAGTTGGTCGTCGCGTTGGTTGAATGTTACCTTCGCAGGACTCCTCCGAGGAGACTGGCGTTTAAGCATTCCGGTGGCGAGAGCCGTCTTTGAACTTCGGCTACCGTGACTTTGTACTTGCTGGTGCTGCTTAGTAATGATAGTCGACCAGGGACCGAACAAAACACGTCGGCAGGTTGCGCGTTCCCACTCAGCATAGCCTTTTCGCTCCTGTCCGAAGGTTTCATATCTGGAAAAAAATATAAATTATAAATCAGACGCTTGCTAAAAACAAGGTGCGCTAAAGAGTGGATTTTTATTAATAAGCGTGATGTCGGTAATTTTAATTAATTTCAATTTTACATGTCAAATTTACGATGCGAGGATGAGTGTACAGCCATCAAATAAATCAGTTCGCAATTATGTAAAAATTTCTTTCAAAAGATGAAAATATTATTTTACATTTTTGACTTTATACTCATTAATTAAGGTTATTTTTAATTACATCCTCTGCAGGATTTTCTATACTTCGTTCTGGGTCTTTACGACACCTTGCATAATAATAAGTTTTACAAGATAAATATTAGCGATTTTCACGCAAACATTGGAGGAGCACTGTAGCTTCTCTCCCCTTTGTATCCCAGTGCTGCAACACTGAGAGGAAACGAAGGGAAAACTGTGCAATATTCCAAGAAAATATTTTAAATTCATCGTATTTTGGCCGTCGTGTTTTCATTCCTATGCACCGATAGCCCGCGTTATTGCATGGCTGCTGTGGAATGCTTAATATCAGATAAGGGGGGATTGGACAAAGCGCCTTATTACATACGGCTCGTAAAGCGATGGTCAACTTATAACTGGAAACTCTTCATCATCGATTGGCCAACCCGTCTCGAGCCTGGACCTGAACCTGAACCTAAATCCCGGACCGTCCGGCTCTTTACCAACGCGTATCGAACAATATTAATCCCTCCCCCCCCCCCCCCCCCCTCTCCTTACCTTATTTCTCCTAAACCGTTTAAACTGCTCGATCTCAGCAGCTCAAATAACGCCACTTTTCTAATCTATAACAACAGTTCCCTTCCGCTTAGTTTACGTAATTATCGATATTAAGACGAACTAGCCATTACTCGTCGAAATATTCCAGAAATTTACGGTATTCATTGACAAAAAAAAAATAACAAAGTTTATAAATCTAATAATCGAGGAAAAACGAATCCCTGAATAATAGCGTAAATGTCAATATCAATCTGGATCGATGTTTCGATTAAGCGGGTCAAATGGACAATAAATTTTGTGGGACCCAAATAGGTCGGCGCGAGTTTTTACAAGCTCATAAATTATCCCGGCTACGAGAAGAAGAAGAAGAGGAGGAGGAGGAGGAGGAAGAAGAAGAAGAAGCAGCGCAAACGAGAAGCACAGATAACGGTCTACTGTCTACAAACCAACGTTGGACAGCTGGTCAAACCCATCGCTCGGCCGAAAGTTAGCGAAAAAAAGGTCAAGACCGATTTATTCTTTCGCGAAGGATGGACTCGAAGAGAAAAAGCATTCGACTGTTTTCACCTTCGCGTCCAATTAATATTTCCTGCGAAGAGAATTTTTCTCGATGTTCCACGATTTCTCCGCGATAAATAAGAACTATATAATTGTGTATACGAGTCGTGGAATTTTGTTGGAATAAAGCCGTAAATTGGGATTGGTCGGTCCATGTGTCGATCGTGGAGAGATGCCTTTTGGATTGGTCCTCCCATGAGCTGTCAGTTTTCAAGCATGATTTATGGAATTTCTTCGTGATTCGTGGGAAAAAAAATATTGTCTATGGAGTATTGGATTTCCTGATAGGCCGATCGATTGCGTTAGCTCCTACGGGCAATCGACGACTGATAGGCATTATAGTGCGCGTTGAGAGTTTCCAGTGTTGATATAAAAGTCAAGCAGCAGCTAATGCTTTCCTGATTACACGTTTGCTTTTGACGAGCTTCGAGATGCGTAATTAAATTTTGCTCACGCGTTGCCTAGTTAGCTGGCGAGCGTGCTTGGTCGCTCGGATTCGCATAAACTAAGAAAATACTGCTTGTTGGAAGAAGCGAGCAGCGTGGTTATTGGTATAATAATATAAATACTGAGAACTTTAAGTTCCATCACTTATTTAGCGCTTATCGACACAAAGTAACGGCCTGTGCCAATGTGTATTAATTTATTTAACGATAATAACTCGAGATTCGCCGAGATGTTGGCTCTAACGGCTACATCGTCGATGGTGCGAAGCCTGTAATTATCTTACACCGTTGTAACCTTTTGCCGCCCCGTGTGAATCGTCAAATCGTCTCACTCATCGACGCTTTCCTCCACTATCGGTCAATCGGTCGATCGATCGCTCGTTAATTGCTCTCGGCAACGTAAATACTCAACCCCTCCCACCCTCCATTTACACCTGACTTTTCTAACGTTACAATATACGAACGGAATAATCGACCATCGTCGTGACATTTTCCACGCAGTTTCCCATGCACCAAGCACCGATTTTCACTCGCGCACATCCAACTTTTCCCCATTTTAATCGTGTTTTCGAATCAACCATCCAAGTTTAACCAAACGACGTGCATACAAATATTATTACTACATCGCCGAGTGTAAAGACAGTGATTACTGCGATTAATTGACACGTAGAGATATAATTGTCGGATTGTGGAATGCATTTTATAATATTATTTAGTGGCATTTCGCGTTTGGCAATATTTATAGTCCACGATATAATTAAACGGTGTCGTTTGAAATGGTAAAAATGCGATTGACGCGAGCTTCGCGTCTAATAATTTATTGTGCATGCACGATAAATTGCGAGAGATTGTATGTAATCTAATCAATTTTATGTGTATGTGATAAATAACGTGGAAATTATGTATGATTTATTGAATAAGAAAATATATATTACAATTTTCTTGCATGCTTTAATAAAGATATTTCACAGCTTTTTTGCATGTTTACCCAACTTTCTATCGATACAATAATCTAATTATGTCGTTTAACGAGTGACTCTATAAATAATCTTTAAATCGCAGAATTTTATGCACGAATACTGTTCAAAGACTCGCTTCTTAGAATAGGGAATGATTTTGTTTTAGGAAATATTGGAAAATGCCAGAGAGCATAAGAATATTGTATGCTTTTCTGGATACCCCTACAGAAATAGATTAATTTTCTGAAATATTAAGTTACTTCATCTAGTGGAAAATGTAAGAGGAAGTTTGCACGTGCAAAGTTGAGGCAGGCAATCTGGAGCTTAGTAGCCGTGTTCTGAAAACTGATAAGATCGTGCGTTGTAGGAAGTGGCCAGAGAATAATTTGTCAGTATGTAAGGTAGTCGCGATAGTATATCGCACCATAGCTGCTAGAGCAGCTAGGAAATTAGAGACTGGCCCATTTAAAGAATCACACAGGACTAACAACCTTAAGTAAGATTAATCGTGGCATGTCTCCATGTTGCGCTTGGATAATTAGACTTAAATATCTAATCGTGGCAAAATTTCCATACCAATTAACGTATAAGTACAACACATAATCCATTAAACTTTGTTCGTCTTTCTGTAATTAACCAGCAAATTAATATAATGATTACAATATAATGGAGGAGAATACAAAATTTAGTGTATATTAAGTGAGATCTTATTCGTTTCATCATATTAAACGACTCTTCAACTTGTATTTATCTCTACTTTTTTTCTTCAAGACACATACTCTCTTGAGACAACACACGTATGCCCATTATTCCTGGATAAAAGTCGAAGATTCGATTCATCGAGGAATTAAAAGGCGAAGAATCTCAATTGAATCGTCGAGGTAGGGAACTCGTGGGTATATATAAGGATGAGTGTGTGACAAATTGATTTGAATATATTAAATGATTAATCGAAGAGATGCTGGATCGACTGGTGATTTGTTCCCTTTTGTTCGCGATGGAAAGGAGTAGTTAAAGCTGCAGGTGGCGATGTAAAGTATAAAAAAGTTAGAGAATAAAAGAGAAAGAGCACAGAGAAGAGTAAAGGATAAAGGCGAATGCCACGCAAAGGTTCATCCTTATACGATAGCCATCCGACATTGAGAAGCGTTTTTCGTCACGATGAAAAATACTTGACATTTCTACGTTAGATTTTGTCGACAGGCGGTGCGATGCATCTTTATAAAGCAACATAATAGGACGTGGCATTTCTGCATTACGCTTACTTTTAGATCGAGAACTCGAGGATCCACTTGCAAAAATCCCAGCAAGAACCGGTAAAATTCACTAACGCCTCTATAATTATATGCCCAACATCGTATTACCGGTTTTTAACCAGCTGACGACGTTCCCGCGTTATTAAGTCACACCATCTTTAGCAGTTTATTGACGTTTCCCCAATGAATGCGTAAATTGAAATTGTCTCGCATGCACTATAAAGTTAGAAAAAAATCCTCTAACGATAATGGAGCGACATTTCAACGAGGCGTCGATCAAATTGTAATTATGCCAATTTATTCTAAAATATATCAATTTATGTAATCTATAGAGTTCGCGATAGCACTAATTACATATTACAACTCAATTGGTTTGTGTCGCAAAGATTATGTTATATTTCAGTTTTGAAGATACAACAATTTTTGCTTTGCTTCTCCACGTTTTACATTTTTATAAAGAATTCATATAAGCATACAAAGTCATGTTAATAAAATAAGAATCAGTAGTCTTTAATTTTTGTACAATTTTTTGTCTGTTTCTCCTTTGACTCATCATCGAACGTAAGGAAAGAACGATATATATATATATAAACAGTTTATGACTATACATGAAAACGAGTGAAATTCTTGAAATAAAAGTATGATAATCTGATGAGTTTATTCCGGAAATAGTAGAGGCTGGCCGTGTATTCGTTCATTTAGAAAGTGAGATCTTATGTTTTGTCGGATGTGACTCACGTAGGAGCTGATGGTTGAAAAAAAATTGCAGACCGGTGCAGACCGTAGCCGGAGGTTAAACTGACTAAAGTGGAGAAGCAGAGACTCGCAGTCTGTCAGTTGCACAACCTCTACTTGTTATATTCGTATCGTGCATCAGTATTTCGTGCTTGTTAATAGGAATAAAGATTTTTATTATTATTATCAAGAAAAGACAAGCTAATGCTTTGACAGTGAATTTGCCTGCTTTTACGTAACGATTATTACTCGTTGTTTTCACAGCAGATCTCACCGACTCTCCGTATACGATCCACGGAATACCTGATGAGGAAGATCATAGTCAGCAATTATGTACTACGCACATCTCGATAATTTTAAAATTCATTCACTGTGCCACCATCCCATTGCTGTGAATCACGAACGTTAACATCAGCTTTATTATAATTTCCTTCTCATTCGTTCCATTCCTTTTTCTTATTCGACGAACGCGAAAAAAGAACTTGAGCTGAAAACACCGCGGTCGATCAATCGCTGTAAAAAAAAACTTTCGAATCTCGATAGAATTAAATGATTTTATTTGTCGCAGGTTTTTATTGTAAATGTAAACAGTATATATAAGCTGTGCTCAATGATCGATTGGTTATGTTTACTCAAGCTTTTCAAAACTTTCGAATTTATAACTCAATGGATAAATACAAAAGACGTTTATGCTTATCATTATTCGCTCATTCTGTAAATAAATATTGAGCGGATTCGTTGAATGCAGCTGTCTCTTATTGAATTTTTTCTCCTAATCCTTTTCAATAAAGACGTTCATCTTACTCGATGAATAACTCACAATGGGCAAGTCTAGTAAAACTGATGATTCTTATCTTTCGGTGCTTATTCTCCATTTAGAGACAGTTATTGTACTTATTCTTCTCAAAGTTGTGGCGTAAAATGGTGTTTTTGTCCTATTGTTTCATGCTTTTAAAAGTTTCTTCTCCACACTTTGCACGCTCGTTTCGTCTTTCATCGTTTCCTTCACTGATTCATCGATGTCAGTTTTTGCCGGCTTGTAGCATTTTCAGTTTATTTGTGTTGGTTGCAGTAGATTATCTTCGCTATATGAATGAAAACCGGTCGAGAATCTTTGCCTTTTTTCCCAAGATCTCTCTGCGGTGGTATTATCCTTCATAAAAATCCTCTCGCATCAGATGCACACATAAGCATTGCACAATTTTCTAATGTAAGCTAAATATAATTATACAGTTTTGCATCGCTTGTAATTGCAACAAGTGATCAATACTAAGTTTTTTATCCTTTAAGTGTGGAAGTATAATACCATTCGTTTATATGTATAAATCTAGAAGTTACGATTAAAACTAAGATATGTAATAAGGCTAATTAAAGAGACGGTAACACGTGTCTGGAGATCCCACTGTTCCCTTTGATATTTTCCAAATAAGCTCTGCTGTCTTTTATGGACACTTTGGAATTATTCCCTTTCAGTAGCTTTGATCAGTTTTGTTGAACAGTATCAACCAGTTATTCGAAGGATAAGAATCCAGAGAGAAAGAACATTATTATTTAACATCATTATATAGCTTCTTAGCTCTTCACGGCTAAAGGTAGCACAAGAAGACTGAAAAATTCAACAAACTATCAGAGTAGGAGGTGTTAAAATTCAAATGTTTTGTAGACCAAGAAAAACAAATGAGTCGAAAAGGTAAACGACGATAGGTTTGCAGCTCGTTGTTGGAGTTTTTCCTTATAAATTCTATTAGATGAATGTTTTTTTCTTTTTTTTTAAGAATTAGGTTGTGTAAGCACGCAGCGCACCGATGCAATGGACTTGACAGAGGTGCGTTGCAGCACTTTTACAGCCAGTAGAGCTTCGATGCTTTAATATGGTTAATAGTGATTGTAGCTCAAGCTACATTTACAGGCTGTAATTTTCATTCCAGTGAAAATGCTCGCGGAACGAACGGGAGCACGATCACCGGTACACGCACGCCGTCAATGAAGCAACCTGAGAACCAAACGCTTCAAATTTACTACATAAACACCAGTTATATCCTGCTACCATGCCACTATAACTTGTTTCTTACGGAACCATTCAATCCATCATCTTTCAACAAAGCTTGAGAAAACCCACTTCACTATTATTCATTTTTAAGGCAACTTTTCACTCGAGTCTTTTTTCTGTACTCATAAACGTTACATTCAAGTGCTTCTAAAATTGTGAAGTTGTATTTAATTACGGTGAACCAATTTTAAATGTATACTGTCATCCATTCGTAGTTTCAAGTGAAGCACAGTGGCAAAGTACGATAGAAACTTGATCGTACAGCGTTTTGATCGCAAAGTATATATAGCATGAAATTGAAATTCTAAACTGATAACGTTACAAACGCGTATATATATATATATATATATATATGCCTAGGTTACATGGGAAATTTATCGATGGACACTTATGGCGAGGCTGTCATTTTCAAGGATGATCGCTCACATTTCATCTTTGATATGCTGAAAGATGTAACGATAAAGACCATGTCGATACTTTGATTAGAGAAATAACGGTCAAAACAAAAATACCTTTACGCGTGCATAGTTGTCTGTGCTACTGAAACGCTATTTAGTTGTCGTTACCGAAGGAAAATTGTTCAGTAAAGGCTAGCTATATATAATTACAGTTTTATTACTTTTATTAAACGCTACCAAAGCAAACCTTGTACATAATTATAGTGACTATATCAAAGATGAATTGAATTAAGTAATATTTACTTATTTACAGAATGATACTCTTCAATATAGTATCTTTTACTAAGTAAGAATGTTAAAAAAAAAAAATCGATAAAAATGATCAATTGAATTTATGTTACAACTACAATTGAAGTCTGTGTACAACTAAGAAAGAGTCAAAATTTCGCAAGTTTTCACACGAGCCAAAATATAATATAAAATTCAATGAAAAAACAGATTTTCGAGTGAAATGACGAAAAGGAAAGAAGTTGAGTGATTAAAAAAGTAAGAGAAGTATATAGAGGAGATTTGAATTGGGCAGATTGAAAATTGAAATAGATTTGAGATTATTGAGTGTTTTTCGTTGACCGAGGAAACTATAGTTGGTAAGTGGCGTGCGTATCTCAGAGAGGCAGGATATAGCCGGAAGGCCGGTTTTTTGGTTGGTGCGCGTACACGCACAATTTCCTATTCAATCAACGCGCCGGAAACTTAGGCAATCGGCTCGCAGGAAGAACTCGAAGAGCCTTTGCAGAAGTTTGATTGGTCGACGAGGATCTGACAGGGTGTGACTTTTGGGAACGGGAATCGATGGCCCGATGGCCTCTCCACGGGGGCTCAGCCCCCAGGGCGAACAGCCACTGGGCCTCGTTAATTTCATTAGGGGCTGATTTTAGGAGGTTAGCTGTTAGCTGCTATATAGCTACCAGTTACCCCCCATTGGAAAAAGATGGAGGTCGTTCAAAGTTCGACAGTCGACACGCATCCTGGCTCTGCCACGGGCTACTCCCCATGGCGAACAATGTCGGTCCTCTCCACTCGATCTCCACTCTCCTCTCTTTTTCACTTCACTTTGCTTTTCTTCCTTTCGTTTCGCACAACTCGCCTTCCTAATTCCAATCGACCCCGCCATATAATGCCTCTAATTCTCCGGAATCACTTCGTGCTAACTATACACTTCATTCTAGTGCTATATATATATTCTTCAACGATCCTCAATTCTCCAATATTGAATAATTGGTCCATTTAAAAGTTGGTTTTTCGGGAGGAAAATTAACACATCAACGCTCATCGTGTATCTATATATATATATATATATACGTCATTTTAAAGCTATCAAAAGTAAAATTGACGTGAAACGTTTTACCGTTAGGTTATATCATTAGGAAATTATAAATAGATAAGTATTGACTGATCGCGCGCGTGGCTCATTTTGGAGATTCGGCGTGTACGAGAGTAGCCAAGGTAATCTCTCGAGCAATTTAGCATAGGACAACGAAAAGATTATACGTAAGATCGAAGCCGGTATCGATCGGCTAATCGGAGATGTGAAAGTTGATGAAAGAAGTGTGATTGGCCGTAGAATGAATTGGAGAAAAATCATCGAGGCAGCAAGTTGGGAAGCAGCTTCTCAGCTTGGCCTCATTTTCATGATTAATTATATTTCTAATACCGGTCGGGTTTCGATAATTCAGCCCAGCGAGCCGATGAGGTTGGACGGTGCTGATTAACCGCAAGAACTTGTTTGCTTTTCTTACACGTGCTCCACGCTCGCATGCATACATTCATGTACGTGTATACAGTATAAGGAATCTATTAAGGAACAGCAATAAAAAATCATTCGATTTTTAAATTTCCTCAATATACATAATTATTTAGGATAATTAATATAACTTGGTAGCTGTTCATTAGAGTTCTGACACAATTTTTCTACAGGCCAAAAGCAATAATCAGAAATATATAAGAAAGATAAGAGAGAATGCGAGAGAGTATATTCTATTGAATATAATGAATAGAATAAATCTGATGGGTATAAAATCTAAACAAATAATCATGAAAGCTTGTTGCACTTCCATCAACTTGAATGCAATGTTTAACAACGAAATGGAAAAAATGGTCAATCTTAATAAGAGAAACCATTGATGAATTGGAAACGTCACGAAGAGAAAGGTTGGTTCGTTTCAACGATATATTGTTGAAAAATGCAGACGCTCTTCGATCATTCGGGACTCCGAGAGCTTAGTTAGCGTTGAAATTTTAACGTGTTCAGCGGTATAGGCTTGTTGCGCTGCGATAAACTGGAGCACACGTCGTAGTGTGATTAAGGGGAGTCAAGGTAAGACTCGCCTAATGGAATAAACAGTTTCCAAGAAATATAGAGTTGCTGTTGCTCTCTGCTAGATCCCATTCTCTCTTTCCTTTTCTCTTTTCCTTTACTCATCTTGCTCTCCCGCTCATTCACACACACGCACATATACATCCTAAGATAAAGAATAAATATATATGCCACTCCTATCCTCGAGTCTGTTTCTGTCATTATCTGTATATATATATATATATATATATATATTCACTTTAAACTTTTTTCTCACTCACAAATCCATCCACCATATGTCCTTGATTCTTCATTCGCGACGTAGGTGATGAGATTGAGTGACAACGATCAGTCTATAGTGAGGTGAGGAAAGGTAAGGTTGGGTAAGGTAAGCTGAAGGAATGCCTTGGTTCAGGAGAACGTCACTTCCGTTCGGTCGAGTCCTTTCGAGAACTGACACTGCACGACGACGTGTCAATCGTGGCACGTTTCTCGAATAGATTTCCTTTAGGATCGTCCGACTGGTACGAAGCACATGTATGCCTTCCTCGAAACGTTTTAATTCCTCTCGAGCAGCCTATATGGTCATCGTTATAATTAAGTTGAGAAAGAATCGATGATGCCAATCGAACGAATCTTTATCTTTCATCAGTAATTAAAAAGCTTGCAAAATAGTAAAGTGTACAATGACAATCTTCTTTAATTTTAATCCTTCCAAACATTCCAATATTTATTGTAATCTCATCAATTTTTACTTTTAAAGAGAAAAACGATTGGCATTTAACGATTATTTTTCTGCTATAGCATCACAAATCCCTCGTCTGAAACTGTATCCCACTTTACACAAAAGCAAACTTTGATCGCTGCTCGTGTAGTCCATAAATATTTCATTAGCCGCATTTTATAAACACGTTATACTATATCACCGCAAATTACTCCTATGACGTTCAAATTAATCAATAGATGCTCGGATATTTTCAACATGAGCGTAATTTAAGCTATTTGATTTTGATATCAGCTCATTAAACATTTTATTTCAATTATATCCAGAGTGATTTATTTCTTTGACCAATCTGTATTCTACGCTTTATAGTATATACACTGATTTTTTTTTAGAAATTATTATAAAAGGCCTGTGATTGTTTTTAATCAATGTTAGTGAGCAGTTATATTTTTATCAAAGAGAACCTATATGTTTTATTAAAAATTATCGTCGATCTGATATTTTTCAGAGGATCTAGTATTGGATGGTAACTGTGTTCAGAGAGAGAGAAAGAACGATAGAATGAGAAGATGTGAGAGATCTGGGGGTGAAAAAAGAGAGAAGATAAAAAAGTGGTGGAATAAGCCGTAAGAGGTCGAGTAACGAGGCATATAATAACCTCGAGTGACATTCGAACAAACAGCCATCTGTAGGTAATACCCCTGTGGTGAGGAACGCCCCAAAAACTGCACCCCGTCAAGAAATTACAATGACAATAAGCGAAATCCGATCCGCCCGCGGGCATCTACTCTTTTTATTTCACGCCTCGAATACACACGGACCCACTGGGTTTACTGCTACGCACATGGATAACCTACACACGCCGAGAATCCAGAAACAGAAACTCAGCCGCTAATTCTATGGCAATGTTACTTTTCTCCCATTGTGCATCCATTCAGTTCTCCTCTTTGCGTCGCTCCTCCTGTATACACCTTTATAGCATATATATATATATATATATAGTGCTTACAGTTAAAGTCGCTGCGTTCCGTTTCTCTGATTCGAGCCTGAACAACTGCAGATGGACCGATCCAGAGAGGCTCTATAATTTTTAGATATAGAAAATTCATCTACTTCAATTGCATTCTCGAGGAAAACTTGCTTCTGATAATAACTACGCAGTGTTTGTAATATCAAAATGATTGGTTTATTAGATTCTTGAATGTGTGTGTATAATGATGTAAGCATTGGTAGGGAGGGAATTAACGATTGGGTAATAAAAGGAAGCACGCGCAATTGATACTGTGGGAAAATCCTCTGCAAGAGTCATTCGAAGCTGAGTAGAGTATTTAGCCTGTACGGATTTGGTAATGGTAACAGCCTGGAAAATCTAATCTATCAATCGGAATCCACGGAGGTAGCGAAACGGTTGTGACACTTTCGCAATGCACGTCGTTGGCCGCGATACGCTCTGATCAAACATTGACGCCGTCCTGTAATGTTCACATAGACTTTACCAAGTCTGCACACAGTAGTTCAGAAGTAAACATGGCACACAAGTTTCCTCATAATCGGCCTTTGCCACGATACTTATAATAAGTATTATAGTCAATAATTTCTCCTCTCCCTTTCTCTCTCCCTACTTGTTTTTCAAACGATTCAGCATTACATAATTCTCCATTTCCATTCTCTTCTGAGGTTTTTCAATCTGCTTTTCAATTATCTACCAAATACTTGCTAAATTGTAGCATTTCTTTTAAAAAAATATTAAATATTCCATTAACTAATGCATCTTTGTGTTCTCGAGCCAGAAAACAAACAACTGTAATTTTTAATAATAACGTTTATTTATAGAATAAATTGAAAGTAATATTTCAAACCATTTTCAGAAAGTCATTGATTGATTTTTTGCAAGCTTTTAATAGAGCTATCACTTGTTATCCCAATTGATAATTATTATTCAAATCGTAATTAAAATTGTATTCCATATTATAATTTATCCTAATAGATTAAAATGTTTATTTTGTAAAATAGAAATAATAAAGTAATTAAGTTTTTCGGTAAGGGTGAGTTACGAGCTACCCTTGAGAAGCCAAGTTAAGGCAGTGGGGGTAGAATATTTATTTAAGGAGAAAAGTACACCTGCCTTTGCAACAGTAGGCCAATGAAATATATTAGGCGTAACTTTTGTTGGGATCCCTTGAAATTTATGGAGGTGTGTGCATACATGCACGGTGGTGTACGAGTGGCCACTGGCCAGCAGCAGCCACTTCAACATGGAAATATCGAGCGTCCCGTACTGCACTTTTAGCACAGTGCAAGCAGCACCGCACGCTAGTATTTTTTATCCTCCACTCGCATTCTCTCTCCTTTTTATTCATCGCTCGAGATTCAGGCGTGTTACCGTGGCTGCCGATACGATGCAGCCTGGCAAATAAATTCTAATTAAGAGCGACACCGTGCTAGTGTATGGTCACTTTATATTTCCGGTTATACGTTCGATGTTTTATATTAGGATTACATGGCCAGCTACTTCGTATCTTTTATTCCTCGCTACAAAGCGAATTTATCCTTCTGACTTTTCTCTCTCTCGCGAATAAACTTCGATCGGAACAATACCTTATCGACGCATCATTTTATTACAATCGTTTCTCCTTAACAACATCGGTCGAAAATTCATTCAATAAACGTTTCAACGATAAAATCATTATTCCAGAGAGAATTCTTTGAACTGTGGTAATTGGATGGCTTATATATATATGTATACGATGCACCTTTATATACGCTTGATTATCATAAAGTATTTTACAATGCTGACATTAGTAGTATAACTAGATACTCACTTTTTAAGAGAGGCAGGTCATTCATGAATCCTCCATCGTCCACGTTTGTGTTCTAGATAAGATAAGACAAAAAAAAAATGTGTACACGTGGATTTAAAAAAATATAACAGAGTACATTGTCATAACGATAGAGAGGAAAATATCAGAAGTTGGTATTAGGAAAAATTATCAAATGTCATTATCAAAAAGATGCTGCATGTTTGCAACATTACGAGTATATTTGTTAATCGAGAGTGAATTTTTTCTTGAATCAATGATAATGAAGAATGATAATAGGGATAATGTGTTGCGATTACGTACATCGTCGCTCACCTGGGGGTCGTCAACGAGGCTAGTGTGCAAGACGAGGTCGGTTTGGTCAAGGCCCGGAGGTGGCAAAAGTGCGTCCGGCCGACGAACGCCACCATATTCGACGCCCCTTCCGCCTCCGCCTCCACCACCTCCTCCTCCACCTCCACTTCCGCCTCCACCACTACTGCGACCACCGTCGTAGGGAAATGACGCGTGCATATTCGTCTGAAAAATAGAATTTTCCAATTATTAAAAAGTTTTCTTCAATATAGTCAATTATTTGCTTAACTATATAGTCAGCCCTCTACATCCCCCTCTCACATTATTCTGAAATCTACCTCATTATAAATAATTAATTGCTAATTAAAACTGAACCATATCCATCAAAATCGGCTTTATTTCACGCAGTGAAAATTAGTTTGAAATTTGTTCGAAATGAAAAATATCGGTTCGTGGTGAGGTTAATGAAGTAAAAGGGAAAATAGGGATTTGTCTAGTTTTCAAGATATTTTAATGATTGCTGGTTGATCTATTGCCAACGTGACTGTCAATCCTCGACGAAGCTTATTTATAAACGTCGTATTGGCAGATACTGAGGATTTCAGTGTTTAAAGCAAACTAAAAAAATAACTCGATCGATTTATTATTCGATTTCCTTTCTAATATTTTCATAAATATGTCCAAGTTTCTATATATCGCGTTAAAATGTTTCATGCAGAACTTTTAACTATCGTATATTAAGCACAAATTAAACGAGGTAACTCGAGGACCGTCGGCAGTTAGTAAATAATATAACGTAAGGTATACCTCACGAGCGGAATGATCTTGCGAAATTGACTTTAACTAAACGTAACGCAATTAACCAAACGTTTATTCTTCTTGTACCTTAAAAGAATAATAAAATTTTTCACTGTCATTTCTCTGACACGAAGAATGCTGAATATTTTATTGGAAAAATTAAAGGAACAATGACACGCTACATTACTCATATTATGTAGGGCATCAGTGGTAGGATCACGTATTGCGCCACGTATGAGATTTTCTCTGAGGATCGGTCGGTGGTCCGGCAAAGTGTAATTGGGTCAACGTTCTTTAGGCAATGAGAGAACAAGAAAAAAAGCAGAAGAAAATTGGCTGGAAGAGGCGGATCAAAGGAAAGACCCAGTTCCCACGTGGTGCACGGAATCGCTTGATGACTCGACGATAGCCCGTTGAAAAACATACGTTCGGTTGTTTTCCGATCGTATACGTGAATATATGCGTCACCATTATCAGTTTCTTTACAACCCTTTGTCGACGAATAAATTTTGTAAGACTCGATAACAGTATTTCAAGAGGACACTAATTCTTGTTGTTTTAGCAAACAAAATCTTTCTGCGAATCGTACAAAAATTTGCTATGGTTTCGATGGATTTGCAAGCATGAAGGAGAAAGGTTGGAAGTTGAAGGAATGATATTAAAAAGGGGAAAGCGAGCGACAGTCGCAAAGTCTTCTGTGACGTCAATTTTGTCATTCAAACGCAATGGTTTCCTGGCCAACCAAGCTCGTAAACTTTCTATTTACGATTTTATCCCGAGTCTCTATTCGTTATATTTTTTCACATGTATTCATTGCCATCTCATAAACAAGTCTGGGATAATATCGATAACATCGAATTTGATGGATAATTGGTCGAACAGTAGTCGACCACGATGGGAAAGATTGACGAAATTGAATTGTATAGAAAATTGTGACTCTCTAGTAGCATATTGTTCAAAAGAACGCGTGTCAAATAAAATATTGTGCTCGTTTATCGTACATCGAATATCTGGACGATGACGTTGCAAAGAAAGTTGAGTAAAGATATATCTACTATCATCTGCTCATATATCTTTGTATTTCAGTACACGCTCACAGAGAGACACTATAATCTTCATCGTGAAATGGACCAATCACTATATAATGTCCTAATCAAAACATCTGCAGGTGGTATCAGTAATACGTCTTTTATCATCCACTCTGTGTCGTTTGATTTATTTATATCAAAATTTCATCTCCATTTCATTTCTTCTTTTTTTTTAGACCAATTTACCTTTTTTTTTTTTTAACCTTAAATCGAAACTTTAGAGAAAAGGCTTATTCTATAATGATAATAGCGTGGTACATGCGTGGTTATGCGTAATAAATAACAAACGGGAATAAGAAAGTTTTCTGAGAATTGAAAAACAAGACTGACATGTTTGGAATTTTAATAACGATAAGGAAGAAAATATTCTATTCCAGTTTACGTTCTCTGCTACTATATATGAGTTGATATTTATTGAAAATTTATGAAGGTTCTTTCGCTATTGTTTGTTATGAATTTTATTTTTGATAAATTTGTCCTAATACTTATAAATTGCAAGGAATACTTTAAGATAATTCATTCTTAGAAATTTTCGACCGACACGAATATCTCATTTCAGCAGTCTGCGCTTTGAAGTGTATAGCGTTTGGATTAGCAAATCCGTTGAAAGAGTTTAATATGATCGATAGCAACTTCGCTTTTCTATTTAATATTTGTAATAACTGCCTGCGTAGAGAGTATCATCGGAAAGAAAAATTTATTATCGACTAACAGAGGGTCTTTGAAATTATCTGTACATTTAATGCCAAGGATCTTACGTTTTAACGAATTTCTGTCAATTATTACGATTTGAAAATTATAATTCTATATTATAACATTTTTACTGCGATTTCCATTACATTTGTGACTTTCACGGGCAGACCATTAATTAGCGAAACAGGCAGATGCAGTATAGTTCGTTTTACCGACAAGTCCTTTACTTATAAATTGATGTAACCGTGCCATCAACTAATGAGATGAAATGTGATCGCCTTTCTCTCGTTAAAACAAACCGCAACGTCAAATAAAATCACGTCGGGATCCTGCAAGTCTCTGTTATTATTATTAGTCATATCTTCGAATCATCGAATTCCCACTCGTATCACGAGCACATCCTATTTTTCTTTTATAAGCCATCCCGTGTGTTATAAATGTAATAACGCGTACTTTGTATTAAACAATCTTTATCTCTTTGCACATAAATATACTTATTATGAAAATTCTGCAATGGAAAATAAAAAAGAGCAAGCGATGTCTCGCGCGATTGTAGTTTCCAGCAAATTAATCTTCAATCTTCTTAGAGTTTATGAAATATGCGAGTGATCTAACACCGATAATTTTTCTTCGCTAGCTATAGTCCCATTATGACATCAGCCATACTAATATCTAATAACGCAATTTCTGCAGGAATACCACTTATTATTAATACCACTACTTTGTTTGCAATATAAAACAATGAATAAGTTTTTACATAAGCTATATTTTTTATAATCGAGGATTATACTCGCTTTTAATAAATTGTTTGGCTGAGACTACGAGCAAAGTACTATATTGTTGAAATAAATAACAAAAGGAAGAAGAAAGGAAAAGGCCTAAAGATAGAAAGAATTATTGGAGAAAATAGGTGTAGACTGGTTAAGAGACAGCAGCGAGCGCCTTCAAGTTTTTGAAGGATAAAACCCATTGGGACTGGTCGATTCACTTGGCTGATTATTGACATTGTACTCGAGTGTACTTTCCCACCCCAGCTCCCCTATACACTTCCCTTCTTCGAAGAATCGTCAATTTGTAGTATAATCCGCACTGGTCCTTCGCGAAACACATCCTATCTTATATTTAAAGCTCCGTCGCTTAATTTTATGATAAATCGCATCATCCTGATAATTAAGTGGCAAACATGATAATAATTTATAGCAATTTAACGTTGCTGCATGAAAAGTTAATTAGGAGAGTTCGCAATAAGAAATAAATAATAAAATGTGAGATATATTTAGCCTTTACACCATAGCTTTTAGTATCTTAGACACTGTAATGCTTGGCATATTTGCTTCAAAGCAAACGTCCGAGGCATCCTCCCTAAGGGAATGTCGAAGGTTGGCCTAAAATTTAATAAGTACATTACTTCGACGAGACCAACGATTCATCTCTAGAAGGGGAGTTTATTTCCTCCGTACAAATTTATTAAACTTCACCATTACATCCATTAGTGTTGAAACTATTATTTCGATATAATTATTGCGCGTTATTTACTTTCTTTTTATCGCTTGGAACAGCTTATTTATTAAATCAGAAATATTGGCATATTGGAGCGATGAGAAAGAATTTATCGCTATAGAAAATTACGGTTTTTAGCGAGGTTAAAAGTTAACACGGTGATTTAGCTACTGGCATTTGATGTTGTATGTATATCAACGCGTGCCTGTACCGTTTAATGAGGAAGATCACGGTTCTCTAGCACGTAGCGTGGTGAGAGTCAACGCATAGTCGTACAAGCAAGTTTCTCAACTATGGTTAACTATGCGAATAGGGTGCTGCTTACTTTTCCAGACCTTGCCCAACTTGCCCAAGCCTGCAATATCGTAAATTTAAATATCATCCCCGTGGCTTAGCACTATTTATAATTCAGCATCAACGTCCAGAATAATATTCACTTGCGAAAATTGCATTTAATTATAAATTGTTGTCAAAAATTAATACATTTTAAATTGGTTTAAACAAAAAATTTAAGTTAAGTCACTGTGTAAAGAATGCAAGAAGCTGCTTAGTACTGCAAGTAGGGAGTGAGATTAACTGTTGGGGAACGAAGAAGAGAGTAAAGTTTAGAAAGATGCTATAGGGTGAGTGAATGAGAGAAGTAAAGGGTGTAGGGTGTGAGGCAGGTTGTGAGTATGTTTGAGAGTTACAAGCAGGTAAACATAATTGATTTTAGGTACTGGCACGATGAGGAATTTGAAACTTGGACAGATGCAGCAACGGTTTACATACAAATAAAATACTCTTCTTTTAGCCACAGAGTGTTTATTGCTGAAAATGCGTACCTCGTACCAGTGTCGAATTTCATCGAACACACTTTTTTTGTGCGAACGTCACTCGACACCTAGACTAGGCAGCCCGTTTCAATGTAATCTCCGAGCCTGGTGAATTGATGCGGAACACGTGGAGTCGTGTAGTAATTAGGGTGTGCTGTTTTCACGAATGCATTGGGGTAGGCAAGGTGGAACACAAAAATCCTATTACTACAAAAATTGGTGGGGGACTCGAATAAGTTTCGTGCGGTCTGCTATTACTGACATACGAGCCACATGGCGGTCTAACATTCATCCCCAGCTCCAAATCTCCTCACCTTTGATGCAAAGGTAAACTCAAGCTCGAGCAAAATCGATCAATTTATCTAGCAACGTAAGTTTATTCAATTCCAGTAGATAAACGCTTGATTAATTACCGAACGTTCGAGAGTCATTTATCAAGGAATAGTTTGGTCAATGAGGTTCTCCAGCGTGTGAAATTCGTGAAAGTTAGCCGAGTACCGGGTATGAATAAATCTAATGATGTTTAATAGCGGGGCTTATCACTTTCACCGAATGTTTCCTTGTGGCAATGTACCGTTCGATTGTCTCTTTCATTTTGCGTTTCATTGAAAGAGGAAGGGAAGAGTAGGAGTAGGAGGGGAAGAGGTAGATGAGGGGGAGGGAAGGGGGGGGGGGAATTTTATCAAATGGGACTTGCGTTTCAGACGACGGTGGTATAGCATTGTGCACGCGGGGACTAACCGAAGGAATGCAGCGTGGCAAATGGAAACATCATGGAGAGTACGGAGTGGTCCAAAGACGGGAGACGAGAGATCAACTATTGCAATCACCGATGTCACGGCGCGACTTATTGGCCACGATGCATCTAATAGATCGATACCACCCATTATTACAGAGGACAAAAGTGCCGTAAGTGGATAGGGGATGTCCCGGCAAATAACACGGCGCGCCGCTCTGTAATGAGGTAGCTCGATCTGCACGTGACCGGATCTTCATCTCTTCTAATTTTCTGCTCCAGGAAAACCAGCCCAAGGCTAACGTCGCGCACTCTCTTCCTCCCTCATTTACATCGATACAAAATGCTCGTCCTAGCTGAAGCTTCATCTCACCCCTCATTCTCACTGTACTTCCATTACGAACCGTTGCGGAGATCGGAGGTGCGTTGTTTCAGCGGTCCGGGATTCTCCAGCCGCCTCGCTCCAGCGCACTCTCCGTCTCTGTTCCACACTATTCACTTTGGCATAACGCCGCTAGATGGCCACCTCGCGGAGTGTTCTCGCTAGTTGAAGTTTACCCGTATAGTATATTTAACTCCGCGAGCCGCGCCAATTCGCTTTCGGTCTTACTCGGAGCTAAGGTCGTGCTCCTGTATCCTTTTCTTAATTGTCAGTGCTCTTAGGACTATCGAATCCTACGACTCCGGGACCTTGTTCCTTAAACTTTTAATTAACCCATCTACGTATTCCATTTTGGTTGCACAGTCTAAATTCCTATCCTTCTCTCCATTTTACCTTCTTGGCTTCTATTTCGGAAGCCATACCGGGTCAAATCTCTCGCACGAACCATTATCTACGTTAAATATATACAAATTCCCAATCTTCGAATGTTTCTTACTTGAATTTAAGCAATTTTATCGTGACTTATAATCGAAGAGAATAAAATTTACCGATAAGTGTCTTTAAAACCGAGCTTAACTTGTCTGACAAATTATATATATTTTTTTTATATAGTTATTAAAAATATTGTCATATAACATTATACTTACCACATGGATGCTTTCGGCGTCTCTCCTGAGGTCTCCGCTTCTCTGGCCAGCCGTGACAGCCGCGCTCAGGTGGTTATAGTGGTGTTGGTGGAGTGTGTTGAGAGTTTGCGTGTAAGGGTCGCCGACGAGGTAGTCGAGGTGCTGGGGTTGTCCAAGACCAGGGTGCTGGGGACTCGCGGGTGCATGATGGTGCGACGTGAACGGTGGTGGAAAATACGGTGGCTGGAAATCCGATGCTGTTGGCAAGGATGCACCTCCGTGGTGTGGCATTCCACCCCCGTTCCCGTTACCCCGGTGCCCATGGTGATGCGCTCCCGAATAAGGCGAGGAATTCCCACCGCCGAGCGAGGATATCCCCCCATGACCCGTTAGTCGGTCCTGCAAAAATAAATGACGCTCGATTTTAGCGAAATCTGTATACAACCTCTTTCCATCATTCAATCGCAATGCAATAATTATTATAACGCATAAATATAGAGACAATGTTCCTTTCAACGCTATTTCTCCAACGCAATCGATGGAGTGGCAAAAATTATAATTGAGACTTTATAGCATATATTGTTGGCGATAACTCGATAAGATGTTGTCTCCTGTTATTATAGAAATGATAAAAGGGGTGCAGGTAGAGTAAGAAGGCTGGTTGACAAGCGAGTGTCCTTCTGGACAAAACTGGACTCATAAATCAGCTCCTTGACTTTCCATTCTCGCGGTGCTGTCAAAGATCAATGGAAAGTAAAGTATTATATTATGGCAAGGATAGTTTGTACATGCTTCCACCACTTGTGCGTGTCACGTACGTACGATAGATGGATTCTTCAAAAGCACGAATAATCCACGGATAATGAGAGAGTTTGCGTGTGCGCTGGAAGAAAGTTCATCCAACAATTTATTACACGTGCCAAGACGGTCAAAACCTTATTCGAAACACTAATAGTCCTCCTCTGTCTCCCGAAACCTCTGTGCGTAGAACATTGGCAAGGTATAGAAGCCATTTTTATCTGTAAAGGATTTTTTTGTCATCCGATCGGATCTTTACGCTAATCTGACATTTGTAACCGAAGAATCTAAAAATCATCGTCGAGTAACACTTTGCCGAGAGAAACTTTACTCTCTAAATGTTAAAATGCTTTTTGCAAATGGTTTTATCGTATTTTCGTTACGCGTTCTAATAAATGATCATTGGTTCATAGGAATGGTCGGTTATACTTGATATAATTCTGCCATTTGCTCGATTATATTTCTTCTTTATATACAATTTACACTCTTTCTCGTATAAAAAGAGTAACGGACAAATAACTTGCGGATTTTAGAAAAGAATCTTCTTTAAATATAGTAAATGAAAGGATGGGGAACAAAAAGTGGAGAAAAGGTGCTTGATCGATCGAGAAGCAATTTACACGGAGTTTTAAGTGGGATCGAGTGAGTACTAAACGTATTCGATTAAGTTGATAATATTCGAGACAATCAAACGAATATACTCTAACAGCAACTATAATATATATATATATATATATATATATATATACACAACACCTATCAAGAACTTATTATGCAGTAATATCTTTCCAAAGTCTATTGGCTTTTCAAGACAAAAACAATAAATGTTAAAAAGTTCAACGAGCAAAACCGAATCTAGTACACAATTACAAGAGGCTATGAACTAAAAACTAAAATTTCTTACTTTAATCTCGTTATATCTATATAGCAGTGGTTGTTTTGCACGTAACGATGGGTTATAGGTGCTAAGGATAAAAGTAAAAAGATTTTTAATTTCTCGCAGGAATTTGAATACGAGTAAAATGATGGTGATGATTGCGATAAATCGCAATCTACTTTAGTCCGTCGACAGGTTTGTTAAAGGTCCCTTGAAGGTTCGCTGCACGTTCGTTACGCCTTCGTTACACGTTCGTTACGCGTTCGTTAAATGTTCGTTACTCCCTCTTTAGAGCGTCGATGAAGAAACAATGTTTAATCTGTTGTTGGTAATCTTTGCGTTTGACGAGTGTACAGCAATTTTCGCTATATATAAGATGATATCGGGAAGGGGCACACTGTATATCTGTCCGGTATCGGCGGAAAGGTTGGCTTTAGCGCGCATCGCCGGCATCGCGGCCATTAGGTTTCTCGCGTTGAGAGATAAAATCTCCTCGGACGTCTTTATACAGCCGGCAAAGGGCTTACAAGCATTTTTACTCGCACGGATAGCTATAATCTTCCTCTTTGCCATTGACGCCGCTCATGCCAGGCCAACACATACGTATAGTCAATTTCGTCTATTGACACTTACAATGGCATCACGCGTATATGGTTACAATCTCTCACCGAATCTACAACAATAATTACCCACTAACACCTTTTATTCGATACGACTGCGCCGATTCACGCAAAGCATCTACGTTACACCTATAATTCACGACGACTAATAAAAGTCGAATCGATGAAATCCTCGCGAAATCATTAATTATCACTTGTTTTAATAACGCAAGAAATTCGATGGTCAGGAAATTGTTTATTTATTTTTCTGGAGTAAATGGGATTGTTGGTGTGTTAAAATTTGTTTTTTAGGTTGAAATTTAATTTTCCTTGTGTATGGATAGTTTGAATTATAAGTGTGTGTGTGTGTGTATGTAAAGCAATAGGAAAATGAGTATTAATAATTGTTTGTTTCGATGGCAAAAGTGCATTGTACGTTCGTGCATGTTTATCGAGGAGGGCGTAAAAGTCTCTTTCAAAGTATATAAGAGAATGTTACGCGTAGTCAGAGATTCTAACGGCATTCTACAAGGCAGCTCCGAAAATGAAAGAGGGCGCCCGTTATAGTAGAAGGGAACTCTCGCTTGACTAAACACGTGACTGTTAATCTGCCCAACACTCGTCTATGAAGAGGCTAAAATTACCGAAATTCCCATTAGGCTTTTTCTATCTTCGTGATTTTTTTCACCTGGAGGAATAGTCGAATGATCGAAAAAATTGTATTACGAGTCGATCCGAGGAAAGATTGAAGAGAGGAACACGTGAGTTTTTTTCCCCATAATCGTGTAAATTTCAAGGTGTTGAAGTATATTGGGAGAAAGAAACTGGCTGTATAGAATTTTCGGCTTGAAAAGGATCGAAGAGAAAACTTAATGACTGGCTGTAAATAGCACGAGAACGTGGATTCCGTCGGTTTCGGGACTCGGTGCCGTGTCCGAGGATAATGCGAGGGTGAGAAGGATGAAATATACACGTATGCGAAAATAATATTGCAAATAAGATTTTGTAGCGTATAAACTCATCTGCAGCAATTATCAAATAGGTGAGACGAAAAATCTGCAAGCTGGCAAAATGATTTCTCAAGAGAAACGACTAAGCTTTCGATTTATGAGATCACTATCGATAAAATGGAGAAATCGTTTGTATTACCTCATACGACACGTAGGGACACTACATCCTATTAATAACCAATAATCCACTTAATATTATGTTGAAATCAGCCAAGCGCAAAACTTACCTAAATTACAATTGGAATGAGTTGCTACAAGCGTGACTGCAGTGCAGTAAATTATTTGAAACGCTCTCGAGAAAGATAACTGGAAATTGCAGCTAAACTTACGTTGTTTGCTAATTATCTACTAATTTTGGGCCATTTGGAGGTACTTAAACTGATTTGCTTTTCATAATTTTTATGGTGTCTTATAATACGATTCCTGAAAAGGAGCGTTTTATTACACTTGTTTGGTGATCAATTTTCTGTTTGAGCAAAAGGTGACAAGCTTTCATTGAACCGGAATCAGTTGGTATACAAATGTGATAATTTCGAATTAATTAAGTTACGATTTTATTTACATATAACTGTTATGTGAACTCATCATAATGCCAAAAAGATATTTAAATTATTCATGAAATATTTTTATGAGGCTTTAAAATTTCTAGTATTATTTATCAACGCGTTAGATATTACATGTATATATATATACCTACTAGTAAGTGTCGCCATACGTGAAATTAAAAATCAATAAAGTTTTGACGTACTAATTAGAATTTGCTTCATTCTATTAATAGCATTTTAATGGCTTTAGCAAAGGGATTGATTTCTAATAAGTACATACTTTAAAGGTTGTTTCATTACACAAAAATGCATACCTAGACATTATAAAACGACTTTCTAAATTATTTCAGATTACAACGATAACTCTATGCAATGATATGCAGAAAAATGCAATTAACGCAAAGCAGCGCGAATTTTTTAAATAAAACATGTTCAAATGTTACACTTTAGTTTCTAAGTGAAATTATCGCAATTTCGCTAAAATACTTTGCTCCTACGAAAAAAGAACAAGTTTCCTCTCAGTTTGCAGCGTGACGTATATTTAGAGACTCTGAGGAATTCCTCAGAAGTCACCGTATAGGGATGGAGTGAAATTTTAGTCAGGACGATAGAAAAGTATGAGTTGACGAAAATACCATGAGAGAATAATCACATTTTCCTAAGCATTTACCTAAATTTATTTCGTACAGTTACGACAAAAAAAGCAGATATCATTTTATCCATATTAGAGTAGTATAGACTGTATATAATGTTCCTTAAAATATATAATACAAAATAGTAAATCTGTTATACAAAAAAAGTCACTGAGAAAACGATAAGAAAGATTAATCATTTGGTTTTGAAGAATAAGAGAGATTAGAGATAAGTTTAAAGGTAAGTGAAATCGCACCTCGACCTCGATGACGGTGGTCATGTCGACGTGGGGCGCGTAACAGAGCGCCAGCTTGTCTGCTGTTGGCGCTTCCGTTCGCGGCGGAAACATCCCGAGGATCTCCAGTTTTATCTATTCCTTGATTCTCTCTCTCTTTCACTCTGGTTCTCTCTCTCTCTCTCTCTCTATCTCTCTCTTTCTTCCCTATATACCGCAAAGCCTTCTTCAACACCCTCTTCCAACACAGTTTCTATCCTTCCCGCACATCACGAAACACGTCTATCACTTTTTCCCCACCTTACAACCAATTATTCTCCTTATCCCCAATCACACCACTCCAAAAAATCGTTAAATCCATTCAACTAGCCTGCTGTCACTTTTTTTTCTCTTCATATATCCAAGAAAATGCACTGCACTGCGTTTGCTCTCCTCGAGTGAATCGGAGGGATTGGTAGAATGGGTAATCGTGGGAGAAACTTCAAGTTAACATGATTTTGCCATTGTCGTGTTTTAGCCAAATGTAAGCTGAGCGTGAGAGCGACGAGTTCTTGCGAGGCGGCATTTCGAATACTTTTTCATAATCGTTCGATGGTAAAAGATAGGAGCAATCACGCGACATAGCACCGAGGGATGATTGGTCTAAAAGTTGACAAGTTTTGATAGGTGCAGTATCATGTTTATAGGAGCACGATATAGAAGAGTGAAAATTTGACAGGCGGCCGAAAGTATCAGTCTCGATCGACGAGGGAAGACCGACTGACGCGGGAATGCCAAGAAGGAACGCGATAACGGAGCCGTGTATGGGGAGTAGAAAATAGGGGAGGGGAACTGAAATCGAGGGTGCTGCTTTCTACTCTCGATTGGATCTTTCCTATCTCCGGATTAGTGGGAGCCACTCTTCTATCTTTCATTCATAATATTATGATTTCTTGTCGTACGGGAGATACGTCATGTAAGACACACAATTCTATATTTATCAAGAGAAAATTCATGTTTCACGTTTCATTTTAATTTTTCACCATCAACGATAACCAGCATCGCCCAAAATCGATCGACCACACTCGAAAATCAAATTTTAATAAACAATCTATTTTCTTACAAAAAATACCAGCAAACATCCGCTGAAAAGCAAAAATAGGACGTTGCATAACATTTACACTAGAAATCTGTCTCTCAAACCTTCTATGATGGCTGTTGAAAAATCAACGTAAAAATACAGCCTGAACAAAGGTTAACCGAAGAGGGACGATGAAAGGTAGGAGGTTTCGTTTGGTCAATGGGGAACTTTGAAGTTACTGTGACGTTATACCGATAAAATGGGTTTATAACGAATCAATGCAGGTGTTTTCTGAACGTAGGAGAGATTTTCAGACGGGGTAGGTTGAAGAACCGATGCAGAGGAGAGCATCGAGGTTTGGCAGAGCGAGGAACAGCTGATCTTTGGTGGTTCAGCGGCGCGAGTGTCGCGAGCGTCGCGGCTGAGTGACTAACGTAACGTCGGGAGCGTCGTACGTTGGTTAAGCGAGGACTGAGAAGCGAGAAGAAGAAGAAGCATCGAGCGTTCTTGGGGCGGGAGTTGTACTCTTACCGGGAGAGCCGTTGCTCTTCGTCGCTACCACTACTCTGTCTCACCACTACCTCCACTACTACTGCCACTACCACCACCACCAACCACTTTTCACCCTACCCTTATGAGCGCAAGATTCGCCTGCTCCGAATTTTACCCGCGGGCTGTTCACCAGCACGTGCTAGCAGCTTCTGTTCCTGCTGCTACTGCCTGGGTACCCTAGCCCCCCCCCCCCTCTATTTCCACCACCTAGAGAATCAAAGAGAACTCTACGCCCTCCTCGACCAGTCGCTGATTCGTCGTTTTCACACAAACGCCTCGCCTATTTCTTGAATTTTCTCACGTTGAGTTAGGCTGTGACGTCAAACTGGAAATATCAATTATGATTTTATATTAGGAGTAAATTGAGAGAAATCTTATGTTCTTTTTTTTTATATATAGGAATATAATGTATAAGCTATATAGTGTATGAAAAATTAATGTGGATTAATTTGAAATTTCTTATGAATAATTATTTAAAACTCTATATATTAGGTTTTCCGGATAACCGTGATGAAAGAATTTGCGACGGCTGAGGATAGTGTCGCGTCGCGCATTTGAACGGTCGAAGCGCGGCGCGTTTGGATTGGACGCGATTGAACGCTTGTCTCGACTCTCTCGTCTCTCCGTTCTTCGTAAGCTCGTTCGCTCGACCACGTGGAGCTAATTCCGGCCCCACCAGGTGCGCAGACCTCACGCGAGGGGGCGTCTCCGAATCGAACCGAGAACTCGCTCAACGACCACCTACCGCAAATTCCCACTTCTCTAACATTACTTTAAACTACGCTAATATTTCCTGAGAAAAATATTCTAAAAACCCCAATCTTCGCGGAGTTGAGAAAAAATATTCATCATCCGAGAAGGAACAAGTTGATGAAGATGAGTGGACAAAGATCCTAAGGACGATTAACAGGAACGCGATGAAAAACAAGTTAAATTTCTGGATGTAGATGAACTGTACTTTGATCATTTCTGCGGATATAACAAAAACAATTGTATAATATATAGCATATATCTCGCTGGTTTTATCGGCGAGTATTTGATCAATGATGAAGAGAGGGATAAAGAGTGTTTTAGTAGGGACGTAGGGCTCGAAGATAATTCGCCAATCACGTGACCATTTTCGAGCGACTGATTAATCGTGCACCTTTCGGTGGGTCAAGAGGCGCGGAACGTGAAGTCTCAGAAGGAATGGATTGAAGAATGGAGGGGGGGGGAGGTGAAGAGGGGAAGGGGCACATTGGCCGAAATGAAGTAACGCCAACGTGTTTATTATATACACATATACATATGCGTGAAAGAAAGCCGCGGGCAAGATTAACTTCCTTGTTCTTAAACCTACCTCTATACCATCATCCTGTCATCCCCACGTAACACGAATTATTTACTAGACCAATTTCCCAGCCAATGATATAATGGTTCCCTTGATCCTCCACTGTACCCATCAATCTCCCTATATTCCAACATGGTCAATGAAACATTCTTAAAACTAAAAGTTTCTTCACCTGTTTATTACGTAACACTCGTTAAGTGTCTTATTCCATCCAAATCGGTTGGTATTGATAAGCAAATGAATTTCAAAATTATACTAAATAATTGGTGTAGCCGAAGAAACGGCGAGGTGTGAGAAAGTAAGAGTGCTAGAAGAAGAGAAGAAAGGGAGGAAGGAGTTCTAAAAATGGAGTAATGCTCGAGTATCTGGTAGGAAATGGCCGCGAGCTGTGTAATAGTCGCTTACTTCTCCGTCTCTCTCGTCATCCTGTCATCCCGATGCAACAGGAATTTACCGAGACACTTGCTGCAACAAGCTTTGAAGCTTGTCCGCCAAGTTTCTACCGCTTATCTATCATTTTTCTCTTTCTCTGATTCCCTAATGACCGAACGAACGTTACTTGTAGTACGCCACCGAGAAAGCAGAGAGTTAACTGGAGCAAGATCTGAATTAAGATTCGAAAACTGTATCAGCCATTAATCAATGTAAACTGTTGAATGAATCGTGCGAAACTTTCGTCATAGCTATACAGTATTCTTAGCAATATACATATCAATATAGATATAAAAACTTGATATAAGGTACAAAACCGGTAAAGAAACACTGTATTGTATTCTTCGAGCACTTGTAAATGAACGATACGAAAGAAGATTTAAAAACTGATTGCATGGTTTAAAAATAATTAACGATCATTGGACATTTTGGAGGTAAGAAATATTAATGGAGTGTGAGAGGGAGTGATAAGGGCCGTTTACGTTGTTTGTTTTATAGTAAAGGTATGCAGCGATATTTACCAATTGTTGGAATAAAATGGTCACAGGGAGAGGGTCTGTAGGGGAGGGGATAATAATATGCGGATATGCGTTAAGGAGAGAAAGAGAGTCGAAAGAGAGAAAAGACTGATAAAGTTAGTGAGAAGAGAGGAGAAGAGCCCTCTCCCCTCCCCTTTCCCCTGGTAGGATCGGGAAGTCGCTAAACGGCATTCCAAGCGGACCATCCAGCGCCACCCAACGGTAACCAACGCATGACGCCCTTATCTTACACTTTGCTTCACCGCTCCTTTCCTTTTCTTACTTTACCCACCTTGCCTTTTTTGCCTCGTCTCATCTCATCTCACCTCACCTCACCTCGCGCATTACTCAACGGTTTACCAGCCTCAGATTCGGAGAGAGACCCATACTCTCGACTCTCGACTCGCGCACCGATTTTGGCACATTGAACCAACACACTTGAGAACCCTCCACGTCCATTCATATCCCATTAAGAAACACACACCGGGAAATGTTTCTCCGATCTATTTTAATGAAGGCTTTGCCTGTCTACCACATAAAATCACATCTACATTCTCGTATAATTTTGTCATTTGAGAGCCCACTAGATTTCCTCTTAGCTCAATTATATAGCGTAGCATATAGAAAAGGTGTGTGTGCTCGATACTCGAAAGCAAAAATAATGCTCGAAAACGTCAGTTTTATATATCGCTCGATTTGCGATAATAAAGATTCCTGAGAGGAAAATGTCAGATTTTAATGCGAAGAGTGACTCGCTGGTTTTCAATTGTGTATTTGGCGATAAGGAGCAATTTGATAAGTTGCTCAACCACTGGCAAGTATCTCCGGTGAGACGTATACTAATTACGAACCGATTTTGGCACTATACTACGTCAACGAACACACATGGATTTGACACAAATACTGTAGACACACGCTCGACGTTCATTCACATCCCATTAAAAGATCGGCCGAGAAAAGTTTGGCCTGAATAACTTCTTTAATGAGCCGATTAAACGTTTACTATCGCCTCTGAAAGATCGAGGGACGATTTTATTCTCCCTGCGATTGTATATACAATGTTTCTATACTAAATATTAACCCATCTGTACACGCTGTAATCTTTGGTCCATCGCGCCACTGAAAAGTGTACGCGAATATAATGTTGTATAAAAGTGGGTGGTCCGATGACCAAAGGATCAACTTTGCTGCGCCGGAAATCCTTAAGACTCTTAAATACACCTGTAGTATGCGTACACCAGCTATATGCATCTTGCGTGTCCACTATAATTATAGTGTCCCGGCATAATTTAACACAGAAACTTGTCGATCTTTCGTACCCGCCCGTTCCGTCGATCAAAATCCTTTGGAGCTTTTATTAGTCCCCGAATAACGGGGGTTAAAACGCCTTAACCGAATTATGCGTGTCTCGTATCGGAATAAATAATAATAAGTAATCGATACATTACGAGCAAGATACTTCTTCGAGTTATCTTTTTCGATTTGCACGAGTTCCTGTTGCAGCTTTGTTGATAAGCCATCTGAATGTAATCTTATATGTGTATACTATATATAGGTGATATAACTATATACACTGCTTTCACGTAGGCGCAAGAGCGGTTGAAAAGTTTGATAACCATAAATGCAGAATTCAAGATTCGCTTAGCATTTTCGCAAGAATGCCGGCTGCTAATTTTTATAGCTTTACCCGGCAATGCCAAATTCAAAGCTATCGTAGATTTTATGTGCGTGCATGCACGTTTGAGAGAAACAGGTTTTTGTAAGATAGAAAAAATAATTTTTAGCTTAATTCATTCGTGCTCCGTGGCTATGGTATATTTCGTGTAACGCGTTTATAACGCTGCTTCGTCTTAAGCATTAAAATTAACTCTCGTTTAACGTACGGGAAAATACTTAAAGTTGATATGCAGCTCTTTTTCTGCTTTGTCACTCGACCCTTGCGTAACGCGAGATTCTGTCAGTCGATTTCGATTTAATTAAACTTCAATGAAACATTTTTGCCCCTATTGGAAAAGAAAGATTAATTTGGCATATAAATATCAACAACGTGGTCTTTGATCTCGGAAGCAGTAAATAGCTATACCCGCGTTTGTTGTTATTGTTAGATAGATAGATAGATAGATAAAAGGGTGGACAAGAGGGTAGGGGGAGGGGGGGGGGGCTGAAATCGAAAACGAAAACTCATTGAACCAATCGCGAATAATTATAGCGCATTGATCGTTCGAGAAATTTCTGCATATCATCGGGCAAAGATTAAGAGGAAGCGTCCAGGTGTCTGGCAAAAATTACGATTCGCAGACACTGTCATATAGAATCTGTCTAATCTTAATGATGCTAGATTTATGTGTGTCAAATTCGAACGTATTAAAAAGCTGTTTGATCCTAATGATTTTCTAGTTCAGCCACGATTCCGAAGCAATTCTTTTTCTCCACAATGTATAAAAAATATTCAACGTGACATAGATTTAAATAAAAAGATGAAATCGAAGGGAGGGTGATGCGTGTGTCGGTGAAGTTATGATACCGTCAGAAGCGGTAAACGTAAATTTTCTTAGAATAGGTGAGGAGTGGGAGGAGGCGGAGGAGGGAGGAGGGGGAGGTGAAGAATAGGATAGAAAAGGAAAGGACGGGGTAGGAAGTATATACGAGGCACAGCGATGTCGTGATTGTGAAGACTTATGCGTGCCGGGTGAAGTTGATCACGAAGCGCGAGTATTCTCTCGGTCAAGGGGCTGAAGGGGGGAGGGGAAGGGGGAAATCCCACATTAGATCCGTCCGCATCTGCGGCAAGCCGCGGCTTGCGCTGCAGTTACAAGCAATATTGTCCTGTGGCCGGTGCATAAAACTCACTGAATTACCGCCGGTCAACTAAGAGACATCAGCGAACAGGGATAAAAGCTATTCAAACCTATATACATTTCCACTACTCCCCCCTCTCACATTTTTCACTCTTTTCGCGACCCAGCGCCTTCCATAAACCTACTTTATCGTTTCAACGTTAAAAATTGATTAGCATCGATGATACTTTGGATTTATATTTAAATCCGATCAACGTTCCAATAGGTGCATGGATTTATGGAATCATTGTTTGAATTTGATTTTACTCTTTTTTATTCTGCACGATCCGGATGTTTGACCGATTGCCAAATATTCGATATCAACAGCTTATCCTTCCAGTAAATCAAAGAAGAGACGAATCGTGATTTTTGCGGTAGAAGCGCGTAGAATATAAAATGTATGGTCCTGGGTGGATTGGGAGAACAATGATACGTTCACCGTTAATTTCAGTCGATGCTGGAGCCAGGAGCGTGAATTTGTTCTTTTTTCCTCTTTCGCTTCTGGCCGATCAAGACACGGGCACACATGCTTGGCGGTATGAGGCAACAGTCCGGTCCAGAGGGTTCAAGTTAACGGGACTCGAGTCGATCGTACGCGCGAGTCGTACGGCTATACACGCGCGCACACACACGCAAACAAACACTGAAATAAACGTAGGATCCAAGCAAACGTCCACTTGCCGCGCACTCTCGTATTTGTGAATCACGTACGCGTAATTCTGCGTTAACCGCAAAAACGATTTTACAAAAAGAGAAAAATCCTTTCATTACTTGAAATTGCAACGTGACACATTTCATTCGTCAAGACTTTTCTAATTTCATCTATAGTCTCATCTGTGTAGAAGTACACTTGAAGACTCGTTTCTTGAAACAATTGCAATGGTCCTTGCTTATGCTCCTCTACTCATGATTACGAGATAATTAAATTGATTTTTAAAGAGTATGAATTATAATTGCGATATAAATAGAAATATTTTTTAACGTACGAACAATTCGACGAGAGTATATATATACATCAGTATAAATAAATGAAAACGTGCAATTCTCAAAGTCGACAAATGAGATTTGACACGAGCAGCTGGATTACCGTAAAGGAAATCCCAGCAGGCAAGATTTTCTGTCATTTTCAAAATGGTTAGAAGCATTTTACGGGTTAAAAGGTGAACGGCCACGTAAGGTATCGTCTCTTTGTGAGCATTAAAATGCAGCAACGGAGGATATTAATTTACCACCGCCGAAAGGCCAGGTTTATACGCGTAATAACCATTAAGGCGGTTTAATAAAATATGTGGCCGCATCGAGACCAGTCCGTGCCAGTTTACAGCCGTCTCGTGAGAATCCTCGCAATATCGAACAGCTTATGACAAAATGACGAATGACGAATACCGAGTTCCAAGGATTGCCAATTTTTCACGTTCGATTCTCCACGAGTATCGTGCTGGAATCAGGAAGTTGAATGTATTTCCCTCGAGTATCCTATATAGCATTTGCACCATGTTTATATATGGTATAAAATATTTCGTCCAACGATCCCATTTTACTACTTTTGCCCCTTGTGCAACACCAGCCTAAAACCTCCGCTCGGTGCAAATACTTTTGAAAGCTGTAACGATCTGCTTAATTTGCAAAACGATTTTCTTCGATAATAAAATCGATTAAATTACCAGTGGAAATTTCAGCCTTGTCTAAATACACTTATAATTGCTACTAGCGAAAATTTCATGCATATTATACGTTATCTTGCTTTAACAATGAAATTATGGGGAGCTTTTTCCTCGTAAAAGTTTAACGAGCATTTCGGAGATAGAGATTACCGATTGGCCAGTGGAATTCAATTACACCGGGGGAGAGAAAGTACTTTGCCGAATATGGCAGGGAGCACTTCAAGTGGTAACATTGTCTCACCTGGAGTAAAAATATGTACCGTCGAAACTAGTCGAGGAGAATGCGCTCGCGCGCGCGAGCGCGATAAAAATTAATTCAGCAAGAAGGTATCGTGTCATTACCTCGAAAGCAAGACATCTTGTTAAACCAACAACCGGTCCTTTCTCTCGTCGCTTTCGCTGCCAACGTTCGTCAATCTGTGATTTCTCACCGTTAATTATCAGCCGTCCTCTCGCACGTGTATTATATCCTATATACATGCATATATAGTAACATAAAGAGGAACACTCGAAGGTGGTTAAGCGTTGAGCCAATCTATGCAATAATACAACAATAGCACCTTATTATGGCAAAAACAAATATTCCAATTGGTCTTATACATATACATTGCACGTTTTTTTTTCACCGTAATCCTAAACGAGGACTAATAAATATTGGGCTAGTTAAAGAGATGGGATGGGAAATTATTAATTGTGATATTGTACCAAGAATCCACGAGTTTTAAGCAGATTCTTGCGCGATGACTCGAAAGAATCGTCTCTGATAGGGTAGCAAGTATAGATAACGAGTGGGAAATCAGTAGAAAATGGCCGAGGTATACTGGCGATCCTTCGAGGACGAATGAGAATCGCCGTTAAAACTTTGCATATCAATTAGACCGTGTTATGCTAATGTAGCTTGTTGTTTCAGTGTGGGTGTCACGTGTATACCGAGCGATCGTTTCCAACATATAACTGCGATATTGACTGGCCGCGTGGCTCATTGTGGGCGGTACCGAACAACCACGAGTGTGCTAACCTGCTAGTTTATCATAGAAAAAAAATCTTCTAGCAGGTGGACGTTATTATCCTGGTCTGACAATTTTTGTTTAATGATTTTTAGTTACCGGTGATACGACCTGATGCGAACAATTTTTTATTTTATGATGATCCTAGGGACAATTAGAATCGATCGACAAATGTGAATCTCACACGTGAGGGACTCTGGCGAGTGAAAAGATAGAAGTTGGGATGGATGAGTAACGACAGAATCTCCTATATACAAGGTGTGCAACGCACAGCTGATTCGTTTATCGTGAAAGTGTCAGCGACGTTTGACTCGCTTGTCTCCAATTGCGGCTGTGTCGATCGCGTCAGGACTGTCAGTAATTTAATAAGACCTTAACGGCTTTTCCATGATAACCGCACCGAGCGTTGATGCTTAAAACGAGCGATTTTATTGCGTTATTGCTACATGCAAGCACGCATGCTCTCCACTACACTCGCTTGTTTGTCGGTCTATAACGTAAACTGACGTAAGAAATAACGCGCTCTCTCTTTTTATTTCAACCAAGAAAATTCTTATCTTGCCTAATTCTTTAAATTCTTGTGACAATGGTATTATAAAAAAAATGAGGGAACTACAGATTTTTAAATATAGTATTAACGATTATTCAGTTAACGATGATATGGTCTTTTTAATATATAAAACACGAGGATTCGTTTAATTGTAATTAATTAAATTAAATGGTGTATGAGGTATTTTAGCTGTCTTGTATTTTAAGGAGTTTCTCGCAGCAGTGGCTACCCAAGATGCTTTGTTTTCCCATCGATATATAACTCCGGCTATACTTTGGAGTCGGCTGACAAGAAACAATCTCTCTGAATTGAAGAGAAGAGCTCCTTTCTCCGTACTTCCGCGATGCCATCGGGATAGATATCCTTGGCTAGCCATTAATCGAGTATGACAGTGAGAATCGATACTATCGTGGTTTATCTCTGCAAGCCTGTTTCCGCGCCACAAAATGCATTTGGTCATATAGTCGATCTCATTTTTTTGTTACGAATATTCATCTTATCCTGCATTTTATAGAGGATTTTCATTTTGTTAAATTTAATTTTCATCACATATCAATATAATTTTATAAATTCGATTATAGTAATATTTTGTGCTTAAAAATATGTTGGTGTATATAATTAAGATATTTCACAACTTCCTTCAACATTTCCAAATAAATAAACAGAAAGAAATCAGGTCTTCGATGCTCAAAATCCGTTAGATATGCGAGGTGCTTATTAATGATTTCTCTTGTTGCCGATGAGAAAAGGAAAAACTATCGCTGATAAGAACTTTGTGCTATTCGAAAAGCTCTAATGGATCGGTTTAGTTTATGGTTATAATGTAGCAAGTTGCAGCCTACTTTGATCGGTAACAGGTTCCACGCCCTGTTCTTTGCAACTTGCCAGCAATATTTAACCGTTTCAGATGCTACGTTCTCATTCTCGCGTCCCTTGCCTGATGTGGTCGACCTGCTTATGGTCCCAAAAACCGGAACTATCATTTCGATGATTGCCTATGAAACGAAGGAATCATCTTGTCCCAAAGCTCGTCCAATATGAAATGCACACATAAAATCTTGTTGTGTCACGCTGAAAAAAGTTTGTGAAGAAAAGTACATGTGGAAGGAGAGAGCATTTATTTTCTTAGAGAGGGTTTGAAAATAATTGTTACTAATTATGTCATTTCTGGCTAATCGTGTAAACATTTATGTAAAATTGCGTAATATTTCAAGCAGTGTTCGGTTAGGGTTATGGAGGAATTCCGTGATCGATGTTAAAAGATTGATGGATAGATTTAGCGAGAGACTGGTCGGAAACCACCTACTCGATCGAATAACAGGTTGCATGCCCTGTCGTATAAGAGCCAGCGGCAATATTTAAACGCAGGCCTCTGAAAGTGCGTGTGTACGCGTGGAAGCGTGTGTTCGTTGCGTTGCACGTGGATGGATATAGTAGTGTGACCAGGCACATGTTAAATACATGAGCCGAGCGACGTATAGACAAATAGGTTTCAGCGATATCCATCGGTACACTTTTATTGCACATTTACTAAGAAATTTGCTACCTTTACATATACAGCAAAGCTCCGCTTTAGATGGAAGTTGTTTTGCCATGTGTCACCGATACATGCTCGTTGCTCTTAAAGTTTGTTTACTTCTCTCCTGTACAAATCCGTGCGCAGTCTGAAACTTGTATTCGTTGTGATATAATTTCATAGTGTGTTCCATCGAAAACCGCCAGCGGCCATCGCTCGACATTCACGCAACTTTCTTTCTCCACGGAACTCAATCAACGATGCATGGATTTATCTTTGGCAATGCCCCAAAGCTATGAGAAACCCCTTCTTAAACTTGTGTGCTTTATCCTATAACATTACACCTCGTGTTAAACCTTTGCAGAAAAAAGACCTACTCGACTCTGGATCGAACCTCAAGATGACGCGTATTCTTATATTCCATCTTCGTTTCTCTTGGCTAATTATTCTTTCCCGAAACGAGCCAATTAAGATAAAAATCGTTAAAACCGTTTGCATCGTAAAAATTAAAGTTTAGCCAATAATGATAAAAGAGGCAAATTTTTTACAACCCTATTTACGATAGAATTTTAAGGAAAGATAGGCTGGAAAGTGCAGGTTCCGCTTTGCTTTGCTCCCCTGGAGAAACGGTGTATGTACGTGTAAGCACTTTGGAAGCTTCTGTAAGATTTGACCAGGGTTTTGGCCGGTGTTCTCGACCCTCTCGTTATCTTTGCACTTTATACGCCTCGGTGACACCGTATCCTGACTTTTACGATGCGTACCGCACTCATGAATATTAATGCTCAACTTGCGCGCGACAATTTTCGAAATGCGGAATTTGCAAAAGAACAAATTTTTTCAAGCGACAGTATCAGCTGTGATTTTAATGCTGGAAAGCAAAGGAAATCTCTGCAAAATTCTAATTTTATTTTATTTACACAGGAAGTTGCTAATCTCTCGAGGACTGTCGGAGATATTTATTTTCTCAAACTTGTACATTGGATACACAAAGTTTTTCTCAATGGTATAAATCGGCACTTGTTAATTATTGTTACCACCTAATCCTGCTATCTCGTTTTCTATTTATAGATTCACAAACACATGCTGAAATAAAACTTGCGTAGTATAGGAATACGTTAAAAGAAAGTGACTTTCATTTTGCCTGCTTCTATAATTTTGGAAACAATGCCATTTTTTGTTGAACTTCTCGACAGTGTCTTATTATCTGCATGATAAGGGATTAGGATGAAATTATTTAGTGGTTGTTTATGAATACTAGAGAACTTTTTGATAAATTGAAAATGATCAAATTCTCGGCAGCAATGTTGAAAGGCAACGTGGAATGTTCGTGGGTTCTTTGAAGAGGATTAGAATTTATAAAGAATATTATTCATAAGAATATATAGTACACCATGATGAGTCCCATCGAGATGTTTATATAATATCTATTGATGTACGAGGTACCGAGTCCAAAGTGGGACGGCAAAAGGTTAATAACGGTTGTATCCGTGTGTAAGATGGGTTCAACGAGAATCGAAATGCTGCTGAGACAATGGGCGTTGTTCAAGGCTAATCGATATGCGAACAAAAGTGAGATTGAGATGAGTTCCATCAAGTGTATTACTAGCACACATACACGATAGTCAATGTAATCTAAGTTGAAAGGCGAAATCGTGACCCTTTCATCGTTATAACTAAGAAAGTCACACAAAGTAGGCTTTATTTTTCAACGCAAATTCTCAATATTATGCTATATCCTTGGACAATTAAAACGTTTTCTATCAACAATGTAGCATATATATTTTACTTCTTTCTACATTTGATAAGCAAAATCGAAGGACCTTTATTTTTTGCAATTGAATTAGTTTTTAAGAGTAAAGGCAATTTAAATCATAATTGTTAAGAAAAGAAGATATTTTGAAAAAGAATAATACCCTGAGATTGTTACGTATTATATGTATGCATGTGGTAAAGAAAATTTGGTCGGTCGTTGAGCTGAATTTCATGCGTTTTGCAAGCTTATTATTTCCTTTCTTGCCTTCCGCGCGCGAGTCGAGCCTTTGACGACTCTCACTCAAATTCTGGATGGTACCTTTCGGGTCCAGAGAACTTACTAATTACCATGTAAATTCAAGCCACGTTTATTAAGGTCATAATATATACGCCTTATTTTCTACTCGTTAACGCCGTCCACGAAAGAAGATGCACTCATGCCAAATTATTTCGTGCATCCCGTTATAATTTACAGCTTGCGAGCACCGCGTGCCTTCTTTAATATGTATGGGTAATAAATGATATTTTTTAAACCTTCTTAAATTTTTAATGTTGTACACATACAAAATTGAGTTTGGCATTTAAAAATAAAATTTTATAAATAAAGCAAATTCGAACTTTGTTGAGCACAATACAATATTTTTGTCAAATTTTATGTAAAATTCGAGGCGTTATTGGAAGAGAGTCTGGAAGAGATTGTATCATCGTGTAAGAACACAGAGTATCGTCATTGAGCAGAGCAAGAAACGAAGCGGTGTAAGAAACTTTTATGATACTATTTTTTAATCATTTGGTAATCTACTTTACCACCCTCTTACGTTCGTTTATTATTTTCTGCTGACAAACGACGCACTTTATTTCTTACTTTTGACGTAGTTGCGCTTATTTAATAGCTTACGTTTTAACGTATCTGCGTAGGATGCTTAGCTGCTGCAAATCTTGAATATCAATGCAACCACTTTTTATTAACCACTTCTGCTCGTGCTGCAAGAAATGTATAAGGTATCTTTCAAAATATCCACTTTGCTACAATTATTTTACACCGGTATACATTTTCTCAAAGATAAGATTTAACTACCAGTTATTTTATTGCATCTTTAAGATGCAATGCTTTTTTTTTTATAACATTTAGTCCTTTGAATTAATATTTTTGGCGATCTATGTCAAATGCTTGTTAATTTCGAATAATCGGCCTAAACTTTTATCCATTTTCTAGTTTATATTGATTTTGTTAAATTGTTGAAAAATCCTCGTTACATAAAGCAACAATAGCCTCTTTTCTAAATAGGCGTTCCACTACAATTAAATGAAAATATAATTTAAATTCGAAGATACTTAAAAGTCTATATAAGTATACCTGATGAGTTTTTTCTTGGATGTTAGAGGCGCAATTTAACTAGTAAGTGGCTAGGGAATTGAGCCTTTAAGGAAGTTGCACAGCTTCAACAAGGTATTGCTAGCTTTTTATAATGGATGAGCAGCAACACAGATATCCATATTAGGTAAAACGTATCGGTATCACCAAAGTTACCGCTCATCGATACTCTTAATTTGTACTCTCATTTGACAGCCATACATACTATTAACTATAGCACCACAAAATACACGTACTCTCTTTTCATACTCGTACACTCGACCAGAATCACCAGATTGCCAACCAGCGATTCCATAAAATAACTCTACGACATGGTAGCATCGTCGAAGGTGCGAAAATAAAAAAACTCGTAACAATTTATCGCATGAGAATTCCCAGATCTCTTTCTTTCTTACAAAAAGCTAATAAAATCAGTTTTCTCATAAAGAATAGACTAACAATCTTGCGAATTTGGTTGATCAAATTAACAATTTTATCAAGTAAGATAAACAATGACGATGACGAATAATTATAAAATTACCTCATATTGGTTCATCTTTCATCAAGGTTTTGTTCAAACTCTCTTCAATCGGCAAAGTAGGGTTAAATTTGAGGGAAGGACAGGAAAAGGTGGGGTAGAGTATACTATATACATATATACACTATAAGCTGAAGCAGCAGCAGGTCTTCTCGCATGCTGGCGAGCAAATATAGCGTTTGGTTGGAGCAGGAGCGCAAGTGCGGCCAAGATAAACCGAGTTGGGTGCAATGATATATCGCGGCGGGGTAAAACGGCAGTTACACGGATAAATTTGCTCACGGTTCACGGTAAGCGGAATGGAACGGTGGTGGTTGCGGTGGTGGTGGCGGCGTCGGTTTGCAGCGGCGACAACTAAATACGGCGGCCGCGGCACACGCTACCTGATGGAACGTGTGCATGCGTGTACCAATGCCTCCAAGGTGCTTAGCTATGTTTATGAGTTTACAAGGCCTGCCGAGCACACGGGATTTAATCCAAACCTTTATTATCTCCAACATACTCCCACCCCCCTCCTCCCTTCCCCCGTGCTTACAACTTTATTCCCCATCCTTAAAATTCCCACCTTCGCACATTCAACCAACCTCCTTTCCCTACTTCTTTCTTTGGCATCTCTTCTCTCTCTCTCTCTCTCTCCGAACTCTTCTTCGACTGCATATATGCAAATATAAATAAGCTAAATATATTGCCGAACAGAACCGTGGAATTTGTTAAGCTTATGCCACCAGATCCTGCGAGATTCTCAGATTACTTTCAATGCAACCTTTTTACCGACGAAGATTCACTGGTCATAGCCTTAATTTCTCCTGGCACGACTAATTGTGCTAGGATCTTGCGTGTACCCGAAGATGATGGCGATCGCTCGTTATATGGCAATCGAGTTAATCGATTTTTACGCGATCCTAACTCAACGAGAATGGATCTCGTTCGTTCTTCTTCTTGGAGAATATAACGAAAGGAGAGGAGCTACGAGGAATGAGATTATTCTCCTGATTTTAATCACGGTACCTTAAGAGAGATCTAGTTCTCTATATGAAAGAGTTGGTACGAGTAAGAAGCACCCGATGTTTTCGTCATAAATTAAACATTATTCTTCGTCCCTCATGACCGGACGCAACGAAGAAAAAGTATCAAAGAGGATAATGCGTAAGACATATATATATAGTTCGTGTTTATATTTGGTCGAGAGAGAGAGAGAGAGAGAGAGAGAAGGGAGATTTTAATCAAGGGGAAAAAGTGATAAAGAGCTTAGGACGAAATTGCAGGTGCAGAAAAGGAGAACGTATAACCACATGAAGGCACGCTGTTGGTACAAGCTGAAGGAAGAAAAAGAAGAAAATATTTTCCTTGAATTCTTAAGAGCAATTGTTTGTTTTTGTCACCAAAAGAGCGTCATTTGCTAAAAATCCCCAAGAGGAAGAACGTGGCTACGTGGAACTGTAATTTTGATAATCACTGGATATAGTCTCTCTTTCTCTGTATACCTTCTCATTCTTGTAATATATATATATATACACATATACACACGCCTATACGCACACTCGGGATAATTTGCGCCCGTTGGAAAAAAAATCTCTTAACGACGTCGCTTGGCTGGATCGAAGCGTTTATCTTGGATTTCTCTCGCACTCTCGCGCGAAAGTTACGAGGAACATTGGGCAAATGCTCGATGCTTCCATTTCGTGACACACGCTCGCAACAGAATCAAAACACTGTTTTACGCTCGTATAACCGACGATTGCGTCGAAGGGGATTATTCCTCTTGCTCGTATAATTATAAAATATTGCGCTAATGAAATAAAGTCAGGTTTAATTATAGCGACTGGGATAGGTAGAAACTTGAACTGCTTAGCGGGAGTATAAACGATTGGAGAGACGAATGATATTAAAAGCCGGAAGTTGGTGCTTGGTCCCTGATCGATGACGAGTTGGCGCGACGTTGGAGCAACGATTCATCCGTGCGGACCATGTCCGGAAATCGCTGAAGCATCAGCGGGAGCCAAGTCAGATTATCATTCGAGAGGAATGTTAATTGCTACCTACCTAGCAAAGGTCTCGTGCAATATATATTATAGCATGAGATAGCGCGTATGAACATCAGCCGCACCACCTATCATTATCTAAAATGCTACGAGTGTCATTAATCCCTTTAACTCATTTTGCATTTAAGATTTGTGCCTGCGAATCACCTCGAAATTTTATACGTCAAATTATTGGTGCCTCTTGCGCCGAATCTTGCGACATTGATCTCTCGCGTGCGAACAGCCACCTTTCTGAATTTCGAAGCGACGTTTAAGAACGCCAGGGATTTTTACTCCTCATCCTGCAATTATCCTCTGTCTAATATTACAATCTTTAAATTGGCCAACAAAAGAACGTTTAATCTTCGGGGAATAGGATTCGCCTTTTGAAAGGAATAATCACGGTAATTTTAGTGCTCTTTTCAACTAGGACGTAACGATTAGATATAGAAAAATAATAGTGTATTCCTATTTCAAGAATCCACTGTCTTGCAATTATAGTGTAATAAATTATAAAAAAACGTCATCGAGCTTATATTTCTGGTGGATGTAACGGTGAGCACCGGACCGCACAATTGTTTGTGTATACTTGGATGCTGTAAAATTGGCGGAGAAAAAAGGGAGGGAGCTGTGGCAGTTTCCTTACTATTATAGGGCTATTGTATACACGTAAGTTAATCTATAGTGATAGCAAATGCGGTAGACAAGTAGTGATAAATATGGGAGATAACTGGCCAAAGAGACCGTGGCTTTGGTAGAAGCGAAGAATAAAAGGTATAGGTGATAATATCAAGTAGGTAAATCAAAGAGATGCTGAAGTTGTAGGACAGACAGCTTCTCAACAGTGTAGGTATATAAAGGTTAAGGTGCATATGTTATGTTATGTTTCGCTATATCTCTCCGAACGAGGTGGAGTCTGCGAGAGATAAATAATTGGCAATGACGACCAAGAAGAGTATTGCGTGCGGGGGATCAACGGTATTCGAGAAATTAAATTTAGTATCCGTGGGAGAGCCACTAACGGAAACTATGTATGTATTTCTAGCCCGTCTATTATGCGATTTCACTCCCCCCTCTCCTTCCTTTATCTATACTATCTAGTATATATATGCTATTATATGCCTATACGAACGTAGATGTTCCGCGAAACTCTTGGCTTTTGATCGTTCGCCAAGTTTGCAACGCAGATAAGCAAGCGTTAAAACTGTCTTGAAAACATATCTGGCACGATCGAACGCTAAGTTTATAACTCCGTGACGAGGTTTCCTCGTGGATTCTGCTATTGCAATATCGCATTCGGTTGGTCACTCCATCTCAGATTCGTGGAACTTTGCAATTCACGTTACTCTGCTGTTCCAGCTGCATTTCTATGTAGTCAAACCTTTTATCAACGTTGTATCTTAAAGTTCATACCGTTCGTTTCACACCTTCGTTAGATCTCTGCTTTGTAGTCGATGAATTATCTCTGTTTTTTTATACACCGATAATTACTCTTTTTTTCATTTTAGGAATATAGGAAGAAAGAAAAATTAGGTGGCTCGTAGTTTTTACGTCAGTGCATGACATTGACAGCAAATTACATCTATAAGAATAGTACCGGTATAACAGAAAGAGAAAGAGGTTGTAATGAGATATCTTGATACAAGAACAACTTTGTTTTTCTATTCCCTCGTAAATATCGCTACATTGACCGAGCATATTGGTAAAACCACAGGTGCAATTTTATGAGGAATCTCGTACGATTAATGTGAGTTTGTTACTACATTAATTTAAATATTGACATTTCTATGTATATTTAAACTTGACCTTTATCAATAGTCATGAATGCGTTCGTTAAACGTACAGTGTACACGTGTAGTATTTCCTCTTATGTAAATAATATGTACCTGTACGTGTGAATGTTTTTGTTGGTCGGCCTGTTAGAGGTCCGTTTGCTCGGTAGAAAGCACCGATTCTCGACAATTTCTATATGAACGTGTTAAAGGTCTTTGCAAAACACGAATTAAAAGCTATATACGTGCATAAATTCTGCTCATTCCCTTGGTCTTTATGCAGAGCTGAAAGCACGAGGTAGCCTGTACACTTCTTTCGGTCAAGATCAATAAAAATTCCGCTTCCTCCCTTTCTACATACTCATTCACGATTGTTGAAGAAACGATAATATAGCAACGGGATTACCTTCTCGAATTTTCAACACAGGCAATACTTTTCGAGTGCTCGCGAAGCGAGAGATGAAATGAAATATCTTCAATGAGATATGTCGCAACTATAATTTCGTAACCTCGTCAGCTATTCGCAGTCTTAGCCATTTAATACATCTATTTTACGATAACCTTAATTTTGATACGTCCTGCTGGATCAAGCTACTTTTTAATGTAATATAAAAAAAGCTCTGTAACATTCGATAATTATTCTTTATATAGTATTAATTAATATAGGTATTTCAAGGTTAGAAATGAGGCATCAACGGTGTCAAAGGGTATATTCGTCGTTATAGAGGGATAATAATTGATGCAAGAATAACGATACCGGATGTAGGCACAACTTGCGAGGCATAATAAAATACATTTGACTGGATGGACTTACTTCATCTCGATCGTCATGCATGTCGTCATCAGGACTCTCTTCGAGAACGAATCCAACGTCGTTATTGTTTCTTGAGAGGGAGGGGAGCTTTCTGGGGACAAGGTCATCGCCATCGGTATCTCTCTTACGTTTGGAGTCGCGGTGTCCATCCAGCGTCGTCTCGTGTTCGTCGAGCATGTCACCGACCATCAGTTCCGATTCTACACTGGTCGGTGACATAACCTCGTCTAGCGGGGACATCGTCGTCCGTTCAGTCTCAGCCTTCAACACAGACATTATCACACCTTCTTAAGCTCTTCAGTCCACACGGACCGTAGTCTCCGCATTCGACCATCGACCGAACGTAGAGCTTCCTTTGTCCTCTCAATTATACCTCCTTAATTCTCAATATCCACTCAATTCGCTTTCTTACAATCGTATTTTATTTTCTGCCCAAGGATAAGTCGAATCTTTGTATGGTGAACGATATATCGGTAAGAACTACCTATACCTACAGAACTCCAAAAGATTTTCCCGCGCATCAGTAATTTTCTTTGATTGGCGTACAACGAGCTTGCTGGTGAGTTCAATGCTTCATGAATGAAAACAAAGTGCTCAGTGGTATCCGACTGAAAGTTGAAGAGTTAGGTATTCACACGTTCCACTCAGGCGTTCAAGTCTCCGACAGGCGTCATCTCTTCTGCCATATTAAACAGTGTACCACTCTTGATCCATGATCCAATTGATCATATTTTCATTCAATGAAGATGTTTAAAATAAACTTTTTAAAATTGTAGTCTAAGAATATTCTTTGAAAAGCTTCTTTTCTCGAGAGTATGCAATTGTTGTTTGAGACATGTGTGCGTGTGTGTGCTATTGGTACATTGTAGCTTTAAAAGGAACGAGGCGTCGTGCTGGCTGGCAGAGATCGTACAATCGGTGGTCGAACTCAGCTTGGCCCGATTTCACCATGGAATCTAATAGCGGCCACAACCGGTAGCAAGAGTCACCGTGCTTGATTCCGATCTGCTTTGCATTCCTAGTTAACACTACTTACACACAGCCACACACGCGCGCACAAAAAACACAAGCACATCTTTCTGTATCTTTAGGCAACTCCCTTCAAGCATCTCTTCCCACTCGAACAATTCGATTACCCGAACTGTAATTACATGCAAGAGTACTCGAAAAACAGTGATTACTTTCCACGATGCACACGAAATGTTTCAGCTGGACACTCGAAAATCCAAACAAAACGATTTGGCAACCGCCACGTGATGGAGAATCGCGTGTAGAGTGGAAAAGAAAATTTAGCCCTCTGGGCCAGAGTGGAGGAGGAGGTTCGCGTGTCGAGGAGTGAGAAAGAGGGTTGCCAGGATGATGAGATTGTTGAAGAGGCCGGTGTTTTTCACAATGTTTAGGACGAAGGACAAAGGTCGATGGAAGTGACAGTAGGATAATTAGGTCGATGTCCGTGGTCACGTGGTCGCTTGATGCGATTATGGAAAAGGTGGTCGTCTCGAAACACCTTGGATAGGCGGATGGCGAGTGCGGTGAGGTGGTGATGACGTCAGTGGAGAAACGATGACGTCAGCGGCGTATGTCGCGATTAAAATTTGGAAAATCTTTTGGAAAATGGTTTTGGCGCGCGATTGGTTGAGATTGGTGCGTCGGTGCGACACCTTGTTGGCGCGCGCGCCTCTCGAGAATGGCCTGCAGGCGAAAAGAGGAAAGGATTCGTTCGAGTGGCGCCGCCCGCGGCAGGAGGGGGCAGATATCTCTCCGTGCTCACCGACCAAGTGTCGACTCGCCACATTCTCTCTCCTCTCTTTCTGGACCGCTGCGCGATCCCTCCTTACCTCTCTCCTCTCTCCTCTCTCTCTCTCTCCTTCCCCCTCCCCCCAAAACCAGCTGTCATCTGCAATCCCCACCCTTTTTCCTCTTCTCCATCTCTCTCATTATCCTCCTTCGTCTTCAGCTCTGCTTCCTCCTATTCTTCTCCCTCCACTTTTTTACCGAACCAACACTTTCGAGATTTTTCCTTTTCAAAGTCACTATTTTTTCATACTTTCTTCTGTATATAAACTGAATTTAATACGGTATTTCATTGGCCAATGCGAACTCTAATGACGTGTATATTAATCATCCATGTGATTTTTACTTGCTATTTCGCCTGCCTTTGGAAATATATGGTGGACTTTAGCAGTAATATTGGAAACACTTGTAGAGACTCGCCATGCTGTTTTGGCAACCAAACAAATATGCTGGTCTTTTTTTTCTTTTGTTTCACTACTACCAAATCTTTACCTGAAACTGCGATATTGCACTCTTCTGATATTTTATTTCTTCGTTTTTGTATCATTTCTTTACCCTTATTTTTGTCTAGCTTCCTTCTTTCGTCGCAAGTTTTCCATATTTAATTTCTTAACGAATATACTCTCGATCACCAATTACCTTCGCTATCGATAAAGACACTATATAGCAATATCCTCAATTTTTGAACCGAGGTAGAAATCTGATAAGACCGTTTCCCGTTTCCTGGCACGCGCGCACGCGTATACGCGCACACGCGTGTCGAGAGCGGCAGATTTATTGATCGGAATTAAATTCTGGCGTAAACCGTCGAAATACTACGAAATGCAGAAATTCAATGCAATTCTTAAAACGAGTTTTGTTTGATTTATTGTTACAGCGTTATGTTAGCGTTGTCCAGTAATTCGCGTATATCCAGCGCATTCTTTCATCGCAAGTTAACGCAGATATTGAATACGAGTAGCGGCAAAGACGTAATGACCAAGTCATTAAGAAAGAATGTAGCGCGGTAACAACGCGCTCACGACTGTGTAATTTAAAATGCTACTATAGCCCACACTGTGATACGCATTAAGAGGACAGAATTTTATAAATCAAACTCGCCTCTGAATCTAGTCGGTTGCTTTATGAATCCGAAAGAAATAAGCTGTACGTAATTCAGTATAATCAATATTATTTGGACCTTTGATTTGTGAAAAATGCTGTCTTGGAAAGTGTAGTCTTATATATACATATATATATATATATATATGTATGAGAGATTCGAGGTATGATAGGGGAAGAGAAACGTGCAGTCGAGTTAAAGTTTGGCATGTTTTCGATATATTTGATAGATTGGTATATAATGTCGTTGGCTGATAATGCAAGTTGGGCGCGCGAACGTGCGAACGTCCGTCGGCGTTTAAGGAGGAGAAAAAGAGGAAGAAGAAGAAGGGAAAAAATAGGGTGGAGAGGGGGGGGGGTGAAGGTGGCTGGTAGAGGTTTGGCGCGTTCCCGGGAGAAATCTTCGAGGAGAGCATATTTTCTGGGTCTATTCTGGAGCGTCTCTGCCGGATGCAGATAGCGCTGGCTCTCTCGTACAATGTGTGTGGCCACGTATGGGTGTTGCACAATATCCCTGATGGGAAAGGCCATCCAACCTGCACGATACGACATAATACTTGCCTGGATAATATATTGCGCTCCAAATGGTCCTCATCCTCCACACAATCCACTTATCTTCGACCGATTTTTCCTTACTCGCAAACTTATTGTTGCTCCTGCTACATTGCAGCCACAGCTACGCTCTCTGCTTCCTTTAGCTTAGCTAGCACTGCCTTCTTAAAAAAGAAACTCCATTCAAAATACCAATATTGCCTGCCAGCTCCCTAGCAATCTCTTTATTTAACTGCGAAGCAACATAAACTTGTACTTTCACGATTTAACATCTTCCCTTCGAGAGGAGAATTCGTATACATACCTGCGACATCTCTTTAACGTGTTATTCTGGTAAACAGTTCCCTCTTCATCTTTTTGTGATATTTTTGTTACTATTGTTAAAATTGCTTCTGTTACAGTAAATTTTCTATAATATGTGTACAGTTGGACTTTTTAAGACGTATTTTAACGTTCCAGCTTTGTGTATTTGTACATATGAAAATGAAACTGAAGCACTTGAGCAACAGTTAGAAATATAGATGACGTTCACGACTGCAATCATTCCTCCATTCCTTTTAACTTCCTGTCCGTCGTGAGTATACGACCAATGATTAAACCGAGTGGGCGGAGCTTACTAAGACGTTTTATCACTTATTAATAGCACAATCGGGTCTTTAGCCACGCGATCAGACTCACGAGCATCGCGCCTATAGCCAATTTATTCAGTCAATTACATCCCTCCCCCTTTTTACAATTTTTCCTTGGCTTACAAGATACGTATTCGTATATATATATATATAACTAGAATAAATCATAACACGCGAATATACCTGATGATTGTAAAGAAACGATTTAAAATTGTTTACCGGTAAATATAGCAATATTATTAGCACAGCTGTATCAAAGTTTCGCTTGTTTTTTATTCAAACAGTAAATTGTTGAAAAATATCTATGCTCGGTCGTGGGGATTGCAGGAATGGATAAAGTTATATTGCTCGATGCAGAAGAGGGTTGCTTGCGGTTTCGCGGCTCGCAGGTAGAAAAACGATCGCCGCTGGGATGCCAGGTGAAGTACTATCGATCAAAATCGCGCGCGATCGATATTATACCGGACACCCCTTTTCTGCTCCCGCTGCATCATTCTCCTTATTACATAAGTTTACTCTCTTCGCATTGTAGCATAATCGCCCCTTTCGTTACTCGATCTACCATACCCCGCGCGTATCACGATTGTATCGTAATAGTCTGACGGGCAATCGACGAATAATCGGGGGACTTGATAGAGTCTCGCGTCAAGTAGCCTACAGGTGATATCTAAATAGCATAAGATTGGAAATAAGTCACGCGTCGTTCATTCAAATGATTTATGATTTTACCCACGATATAATAAGTTATTTAACAAATTTCACGCTGTCGTTTCGTGCAGTTTTTCTTAATAATTTATTTATAAAGACATCTTTATTATAGCTGTATCGAGAAGGCTCGTTATAGTATCAGTAGCGATGGCACTGCTTGTTATTTGAGGTCTGATTAAACGGTTATCCTACGGAGGGCTTTTATAAGAATTCATAAGGACTGTATTAAGCGAGGCGTAATAACGTGATGTGAAAATAGGTCGAAATCTCCTGAATGAAATGCCTTTCATCATTACATTCCAAAGCAGCTGCATGCGATGCAATGAAGTATCTTAAAACTGTTTATAGCATGTTAGATGTACGCACCAGGTATACCACTTATCACTATCGCGCATTTGAAAACCCCTTTAGTTAACCGTTATTGGCTCGTTTATCTTGTACGATCAGCCACTGCTTTTCAAAGATATTATTGCATTTCTGAAAATCTCACCTCTCTTTATTTATAGTCCATTGGAACTTTCGCTTTTCGCAATGGAATAAAAAATCAATTACACCATAATTTTCAAAACATCCATCTCTACCATCATGGATACCTTTATCTATAAAACTTTAGTTATAATCACTCTTGCATGTCTGCACGCAATAGCGATTTCTCGTGGATTTTATAACAGAAAAGAAACTAATTGACTGATCACATACTGCTGAATAAGGAAAAGTAATCTTCATTCAGTCTTAATGATCCTTTGGTAATAATTAATTCTTAAAGATTCATTTATTAAATATAGTATACCTAACTGTTCAAAGCAAATACGTAGAAACTGGTTATGTTAAATATTTACAGAAACAAAAGTTAACAATTAACAAAAAAACTTATCAACGTGGTCTTAATTATCTTTAATCTCGTGCATTATTCACAGATTTTGGTTATCAATCACGTTTTTCTATACGGTACTGTGACAAAAATGGATTATTTAAATTTCTAGCGATTCATAGGAAAGAAAACCAGTACGATAAAGATCCACCATTTATTATCTAGCATAATTATATATTTACCATAATTAGATGTGCTCTTTTATACCGCTACTTAAAAACAATACAGTGGAATAAAGATTTCGTTTAATTAAATATTTAATACTTAGCAATACAGACAAGTTCTAACTTTTATGGTTATGTGTACCAGGAATACATTTGCATTTGCATATGTGGACGTTTCATACACCATAATCCTTATTGATTTATACATATGGGACAGAGAGATTTATTTGATAAGAGTGATAATTCTGCGAAGAGAGGAGGTTAATCCAATCACCGAGAGTTGATTTTTGTCGCCAAGATAGAATCTTAATGAATTTCGGAGAGAAGCGCTGATGTCGATATAATTATTGTGACGTATCTGGTAGTTAAGAAGGCGGACTTGAGTGAGTGTTCTTGGTGGAGAGCGACGTCGTTGAGATGTATCTTTTGTTTTTTTAACGGCTGCCTCTTTCTGCGTCTCCTTTTTTCCGGCCTGCACCAGCAACAGCATCAACCCTTCCTCGCGGGCCGAGATTCCGCTCGACTCACACTCGTTTGGTCCAGTCCAGCCTCGGGTCAACGCCCTAGTGACCAACGCACCTTGTTCCTTCTACTTCTCCCATCCTTCGCGCACCACTCTGTTCCGTTTCGTTCATATAATGCGTGAGTGAGTGCGTGAATGCGTGAGTGCGTCACTACCTGCACGTGTAACACACCTCTCCTTTGTATTGGTGGAAGTTGCTACTCTGGTACTCGGCAGCCTCCCCCCCCCCCCCCTCCCTCTTCTATATACGTGGAAACTTCTCAAACACACACACATATGTTTGTACAGCACGCACTCTCGAACCCAATCTAGGGCAATCCAGTTTGTGTTGGAGTACGACTTTTTTCTCCTCGACCGATCCACCTATGCCGACGCCATCGAACGAAATCGGCCGAATGAAAAAATTCCAATCCGCTGGAAAAAAGCGAGTCTGGCACTTTCGACGAGTGTGAACAGCCATGATTGGCTTATCGAATATTGCGCTACGTTTCTCGAATTTTCAAGAAAAATTACTCCTTTTCGCATTATAATCATAGAGAGAATATTTCGAGATTTTTGGTAGAAATAGTTATATTGAAAAATTACTGAGTTCTCATTACATTTGCATGGATCCGTTACGAAAATATATACATTAAATTAAATTTTGCTATAGTCAACTCGTTTAAATTGTTTGTTTTCTGTGTCTAAAGAGCAATACGGTAATATTTTAAGAAATTTTAGTGACTTTCATACTAACTCCTTTTCTTGCATGGTAAAACTTTAGTTTTATAAACTTCATCCTCGATAAGATTCAAACCTGAGAATTCATGTTCGTCAGTCTAATGTCTTGCCTACTTGGTTAATTGTTTTTGATTTTCAGATATTTCCTACGTGCAATAATCGTGCAATAGTAATACCTATATATACCTACGTCTCTCTTGCTACTCTTCGATCGTCAATTTTTCATCGAGAATACTTACAGTTCTTCTTATCATATTACGCGGTAAAATTGAAACAATAGCAGCGTATTTACTAACATTTTCACCATAAAAATCTAAAGTCACTGAGTTTTAACAAAACTTATCACTGAAAATTTCTGTATACAACATTAAAATATTATTCCAATATCAAAAGTCATGGAAACACTAATTTTTCTTGCAATTCTTACATGTACCCCTCTTACCGTGACAATAACGCAGTAATTTTTAATGAAATTTTCTCTCTACGTACGAGTTATATATATTAAAATATTTACACTGTTCAAAGATTTGTTCGAAGACAAATTATAGACTTAATTATTTTCTGTTAAAAAAAATTGTGCAAGTATAATATAATTTGTCTTGCCCGATCGAAGAGGAAGATCAAGTTGTTGGAGCTGCGTAACAGTACATAAACCGATTACAAAATTCCGCAGGCGTATGCGTGGCAGGTCAAGTATAATACTGAATGCTTTAGGCTTGCAAACTGCTGCACTTGTGTTTTGTTCCGATGTTCCCAATAACGCTCGAGAGAGGAAGGAGAAACAACAGTTTGCTCCTCTTGTCAAATCAGCACTAAAGAGAAGGAGAACAAAGTCTCTTTTGTAGCACTCGAGGCTACTGAGAAAGAAATGAAAATTTCCACTCGAATGGTGCAATTAGTACTATCGATCATAAATACAGTCATAAAGAAGGATTATTCGATAATCACTAATGGCTATGACTCGTACGCGTAAGAATCTCTCTTGACGTAACCGCCTTACAACTGACAGTCTCTGGCGCACTTTAAAACTCTCGCAAAACCTATCTTTTTATATTTAAATTTCTATCCAAAGTAAATAATGAGTGAGTGTGTATATAGCTGCTTTAAATTCCTGGGCTCATTCGATTCGTACCATCGATGCTGAAAGTTAATGATGTTTTCGTGCAGTCCAGGAAAAAAGTGTAACGCGTTGGTACGGGAGATATACTAGATTTTGAGAATGGAATGATGTGGCGGCAAAAAAAGAGAAGGGTACGTATGGGTGTAAGAAGTATATATAAGTTTTTGTGTTGCAGCTGCGTTATTGCTTCCGTGGCGAGAAACTAGTGGCCATAATCCCAGCAATATCTCTATACGGTTTGCTCTCACACGAGCGTCGAGCAGCCGATCTTTTGTAGCTCTGGCACTTATGGCAGCCGATTCTAGCTCTACGTATGGACATAAGCTCTCGTTTTATAATTAAGGCGTACTTTTATGTTCGCTCCCGAAGGACGAAATAAATATTTATGTGCCTGCGTGAAAGCGAGCAAACGTCTTTCCCGCTTCAATATAGTGTATGTGTCTAATGATCGTATGTGTGTGCTAACACATATTAATATAATATAGGAGCAATTATATACGCGAAAACATACATATTTAGGAGTATTTTTTCTCTTTCATCTTTTTTACTATCACAGTAAACAATCTTTTGAATGTATAAGAAGAAATCGTATCTTTCAACAGAAAGAATGTCATATTTTAATCGTTATTTTGTTACAATTTATATGATTAATTAGTACATATATATATATATATATATATATTTACAATTCTGATTGAGGGAGCCAAGTCAGTTTTTAATTGACAGCAGGTTTGTATCTTATTAATGTTTATTAATTTTGTGCGAGTAGTTCAGCCTACGTTAATGAATCAATGAATTTAAAAATCTCAAGTTCACATAGAATGATAGATAATGTGGTAATAAGTTTAATCAGGGTTAAGATCGGTAGGTGACGAAGGGTTGGTTAATGTTTTTTTGAATGTTCTCTCAATAGGTAATTAAAACTCGTTAGATTTCATATTTAGTAGTTGGTTGGTATAGGTAATGGAGATATAACTGGTTCCTTTATCTCAATTAGCCTCGTGGGTCTCGTGTCACGTTTATCGGCAATATTCACCAATATCTTCAATATAACCTATAATCTTCTGTAGGGACCATGCACACTAATGCAATAACAGTGTTGAAGTGAGATGTCAAGTAGAGTATACGCATACTACCAGCACTGTTTATTAGTCGATTTTGTAACTTTTTACTGATTTTTCAAGAATACGTATACAGTTGCACATTCTCACTTCTATATCATTGTATTTGTGTACACTCTCTCTATATAGATAAGTGTGGTAAATGTTTGATATTCCTAATCCACAATTACAAGAGGTTGCAATTCTTTAACCTGTTCCCATTAACAAATTTATTCATCCTGACCTAATTAATAGTTTCAACTGTATTTCCTTACGTAATTCGCTCAACCTGAAACACTACAGCCCACTTATCCTATAACGTTTATTATAATTCTAAAGAGTAGAATTGAATCAAGAACAACTTTTTTTTATATCCCTATTAAAAAGTTTTAGTTATAGATATGTTGGCTCATTGGCATGAGGTTTCAGATGTGTTGTAGAATTTGTTGAGTTGAATGAGATCAGGTATCGTCGATTTGCCAATCACGGGTAGCCATTGAGCTAGGTTGCTCAAAGCATCGGATGAAGTAGTTATGATTAATGCATGAGAGACATTTTTGAAGACCGACCGAGTTGCTAGACAGCAGGACTTACTTTCTAACCGGCCCTCGACGTAAAATATTTCCTCTTAAGGCTCACCATTTCCAGACCAATAAGAAAAATATCGATAATACTGATTTTTTCAAACATATTAACCTGATAAATAAATAAATAATACAATGCCTGAGTGTAAAACGAAAAACTGATGAAAATTTTTTACTACAAATGTTCCCGTGCTTATCGTATTCAATAAAAAACCAGACTATAATATCATTAAAAATATTAATTAATTTCGTAAATAACTTGTGATCATTATAAATCTGTTAACGATCAGGTTTTTGAAGCTAATGAACAAAGGCTAATTATTATTGAACAAATCGTATTGGGGAATTTGAAAATTACCGTTCACTGTAACAATTATTACGTTTTTAGGGCAATTACTTTTATTCGTATATAAATAAAATTAATAAATCAGCAATAAAATTCCTTTGCCACCTTCGTTATACGAACGATATTTATCTGAGAGCAAGCAATGGCCATGGAAAGTGTCAGCAACAGCCTTTAATTATTTTGTTATTAACTGTATCATTCCAGGAAAGAAGACTATTTGCCATTGAAATCTAAAATGAAGAGAGAGGGAGAGTCTTAACGAATATACCTATCCTCATTAATTGTATCTATAATTTCCAAAAATATATTTATCACATTTTAATCAATTATTTTTGAATAGTAGGAAAAACTGTAGAAAAATAGAGGAATTTATAAAATAGAGTTTTTTATACTCGAGTGCAAAGCTTTAGCACCCGACAAGACATAAACTTTGAGTGATGGTCGATTCGGTTGTTAAACTGCACAAAGTATACGGTAGTAAGAGGCAAATGCATCAGGGTGTATATCCGAGCAATCTGTAGAATATTCTTTTAGGAGACTTTGTGAGCGGCGTCTATAAATCTCGAATAATCAATCGCGTATGGATTAATTATATAGGTTCAGGTTGCTGGGATCATCAAGGATCATCAGTGCTCGGGCCATTAAACGCTAATCAACACTCCTTGATTGCCGCTCGGCGGCATCCGCGCGCAACCCCACCCCTATTCGCCCATTCAAAATCCTCCCGCCATAATTTAACGGAAACTTATCGGTCCCCTTTTGACACCTCTGATTTCTTAGCCATAAAAAAATTCATTCCACGCTCCTGAAACAACCGCGAAAGTCAGCCCCCTAACAAATTTCCATTTCTCCGTGCGCTTTCCATTCGTAAACTCTTTTATTTTATGCGGTTCGACTCGTGTAACTTACAAAGAGCGATTAAGGTTTTTCGCTTTTATCGAAGAATAACAGTATTCGTTTTCGGATTTCAAACAATTTGACTGAACGGCTAAACTAAAAAAATAGCATATATCGAGCTTGTCTTTTCTATTAGACGATGTTTCGTTGGTTAAATATTTACTGTATCATATGGTGGTTTCCGTGCTTGTATTTTGTATAAGAAGATCCGACGCTTTTATCGAATAAAATACTTTAAAGGTTGACGGGGATAATATGCGACTTGCCATGTACATAAAGTTTCAGTTGGATAACAACGACGGGGCTGACGGGCCTACCAATGCTGTCTCAATTGTACCTGAAAAATATGGTAGAACCTGCGTGCTGTATCTTTGACACATTTATTGGATTATTTTGTTCGCTTCTTGCACACTTTGCAATTCCACCCCAGTTCGTAAATATGACCGGTTTAATCATTGACAAGATATTCATTTAGATATTATACGGCATTTGCAGGTTCGATTAAAACATTTATCCTGTCCACAGATATATAGCATCTACCACCTATAATCTTCTTGAAAAATCTTTTTCTCCAGATTTTTGCAAAATAGCTCTACTTTTATCAATTTATTTTTACTGCTACCCTTTATATCAAGATCTGTTTTAATTTATTTAAAAAATTGACTTAAATTGTTTTCTCTCCAACACACATTTTTATTGAAAATTTGAACATTCTGGAAAAATTGCTATACAAGTTTATAATTGTAATTAAACGTACAAAAATTAAGGATGGTATTTGAAAATTATTCAAATAGATGTACCAATATGTACACGCGTTATGTGGTGTTGTGCGAGTCTGGTAACCTGATCAGGGATGTAAAGACTTATTGTTTGGCGGACACAAGCGCAAAGCAAAGGTATCCACTGGCTGTGTTTGGCTGCTCAATACAAAGTCGCTAAATCTCGGGTCATATAATTACTCGGCAAGATTTAATCGACGTGCTTGAGGCTAATTAAAAATTCCTTGCTACGCGGCCCTCTATCAATAAGGAGATAGTATCATGGATATAACGGTAGAAAATGTCTTTAGCCTTATTCTTAGCCGTATAAAAAAATTATAGGGAACGCGTGGTATCTACGCGTAAATCATCAATTTGAAACGTTATAAAGCCTCTGGTATATCGTCAATCGTCAATTAATCTTCTCAATTACTGTTTGGACTATTTCTAATGCAATAACGCACCTATTCTTTTTCAGGTTTTCTTGCAATACAGTCCTCGTGCCACAATTCCTATCTTCACTTTTTCTTACTACCTACTAATTAAATCTCTTCTCATCTTATTTTGCACTTACACCTTTACTTTCCGTTTTGGTTAATTTAGTACACACGTTCTCAGAGTACTTTTATACGAGCTTCTAGAAATACCGGATCTCATAAACTAGCATGAGCGTGCAAGAAAAATTGAATTGAATGCACAGTATTATAGTCCAATAGCAAAATGAATAGTTTCAGTACGACTATATAGATAACTTAAATGGTTAATCTTAATACGAAAATATATCTTTTAAATCTTTGTTTCTACTAATTAAATATTTTAATTTAAACTTTAGAATTCTAAACTTTTTGTACTGATTATGATAATGCATAATATATAAATCCACACAAGAACCTTAAGATTTCTAATTATTACAAAAAATTAATACAGTAGGAAAATAAAATAAATTAAGCTCATACCTGGAGAGATACTCTGGTTTGTATGCCGCGAACTAAAAGCATTTGCCTTTAAATTAAACGGATACCTTCGTATCTAAATGTTTCTTCTTTACCGACAAACATACCGACAGTTGGAAAGGAAGAAACTGAGTTACAGGACTCTACGTTTACCTTCGCTCCAACTTATCCTAAGAGAAAGTGTTTCAAGAGATAAACCAGAAATATATGACATAATTATAATTTTCTCGACACTCGTGCATTAGAGAAACCGTTGTTAATGACATCATAAATTTTCTCTCTCATATTCACGCAGATATTTTACGATGGCGCTTGGAAGAAATACGTGGGTAATTACTTTCAAAAGATAGTTACACACCTTTAAAGTTTAAAACTTTAATGACGCTGATTAATAACGTGGCAGTCAATGGTTAATTGAATCTTTCAAAGAGATAACTATCGTAGATTTTCTAAACATTGCTTTAGCCTTAAGAACAAAATTCCCATAAAAATATAGACTATACATCTGTTATTACGTCAATTCTTGCGTGTACTCTAAAAGTATTAAATGCATGATATACTGGCAAAATAATTCTTAAGACATTAATAGTATTATTATGAGAGTTCCGTACTTAGAATTTACTAGGTTGAAACAGTTTTGGTAAATCATATTTTAAAGACAAAATAGTGTGTCATAATCCAGATGTACGCGTACAAGGAAACGACGCGAAATGACGATGGAATAGCATGCTGGATACTGGTATATATAATGTAACGGAATAAATCGGTTATTTGGCAGAAACCTTTTGCGGTCAACTCTGCATTAAAACACCCTCTTACATATGTTTAAGACAGAAAGTCAAGGTTGCAGAGTGCCACATTACCACACTTAAATCCATAGAAGTTGCAGGCCATGAAATCTTGGTAGCCTATAATTTGTAGTTATTAAGCCAAATAAACGAGTGTTCGATCTTGCGAGTGGCAAGCATTCCATCCACATTTATGAGACTTTTGTTAATGATCATTATCCGGTGCTCTTTTAAAGTTGTTAATGCGCTCCTCTTGAGGGGAATCGAACGCATCTTAACCATTATTATACCTTCGTTTACCGCTAGACTTTGTTTAACAGCTTGCAAAAGTACTTTCAGCATGAAGAAAATGAGAAAATCGCATACGCAAATGGGATAGTGTTCTAAAACTTGAAAATTGGGTGTGAAATCTCGTATATTGAAAAAACGTACAACAAAATTGCTCTAAAATCATCATAAAATCTGATCAACGAAAATGTTTTAAAATTTGCATGCAAGTGACAAGTTTTTCTGGTAAGGAAGATTCGTGTATTGCTTTTAATATCTAAAATATAATGATATTAGACAATGGAAATTTATTAAATTTAGCATTAGCAAGATGACAAAAAGAGAAAAGAAAAGAGCACCATTATTAGCGGGGCGCTTGACCGTTTTATTGCCACGCGTTTGCCGTTGCAGTTAACAGGCGTAACCGCGAGGTGCTGCGGGGTCGCGAACTCTTCACCGCAGGTTGGCCAATTGGAAATTGGCATGTAATTCATAAATTATCTCTCCTCGTCATTAACTGAATTTGTGAAACACGCATACTCTTTTTTCCTCCCTTCGCGTTCTATCTCACTCTCTTTCGGATATTTATTATAATAAATTCAAAAAGCCGTAAAAATGGCGAAACAAATAGAAATTCAAGCCGCTTTATCGAATAATATTTTTCTCAAATATATTTCGAATTTTCGAGAATCTCCGAACGAGATTATCCGTGGTTTCGATCTGTCGGGTTGGGTGGATGGACGCATTAATGAGACGAGAAGACGAGTTTAGAGGGAGGAAAATTGAGAGAATGAGAGAAGAGAGGAGAAGCGAAATAGGTAGGTTGAGAACCCTAAGGTGGCTCGTGCTCGATGGTGACCTCTGACCGTGAAGACCGAAGAGTGAGACGAGGCCATGCTTGGGCACGCGAGGCCCAAGACTCTGCCTCGGGCACGCGCAACTCCCCCCTCCCCCTCCCCTCTCGCAATCGCCCTTTCCCCACTACAAGTCCCCTCTCCGTCCTTTTTGCTCTTTTCACCAGCTCCGCTCTCTTAGTCTACCTCTCTATCTTCTCTCGTTCCTCATCCACACTCCTCCTCTCGTCTGTTTTATCTCTTTCTCACTTCCCCCTCTCCCCTCCTTTTTTCTTTTTCATTACCCGACTGCTCAAGTTTGCGTCCCCCCTGAAACGCTCCTTTTATCACTCTTTTTGCCCTTGTCCTCAGCGCCATCTTTCTCCCGATCACCGCGACCGAGGCGCGCAGATATTTCTTACGGAGCGAGAGAGAGAGAGAGAGAGAGAGAGAGATGGAAAAGCGTTTCTTTTCGTTTTTGCCAGATGTCAGTCATGTCAGTGGCGCGGCGACTCTCCGGTGATTCCCCGTGCAAGTACGGAAAAATGCGCTGTGCGCGGTTAAGTAGTAGCTGCCAAGTTGATTTGCATGAACGCGTGCCTATTGCTAGTGTTCGATCACTGAATTCCTCGATAACACATCTAATGGCAAGATTCAACGAATGCCTTCCCTCCTCGTTTACCTTGAAAACCCTACAAATTCTTCAACATTCTTCAGCAATGATATATTTTCTCTCTTGCTTTTCTTTCTTTTCCACGTTGTTTTGTTTTTTAATGATAACCGCTTTATAGGAAAAATACTGATGGTTGTTGACGTTGCTTTGCTGGAACGATCGCGTCGACTAGTATTTCGCGGAAAGCCCGCTGCAAACTTATACCTGGGACCAGTGCTAATTCGATGTTGAGACCCGTCCAATTACGCGTCGACCATGAAATCTTGGCAACATCCTTTCTTTTAAAACTCGGCCGGTTCGCTCCTATTGTCTAAAGTCTAAACAACTCCACTGGTTAGAAATAGCTTAACCAGATACAGATGCCTAAAAATATATAATTTTGTAAAAAAAAATCACCCTTGATCACTTTCTTTAATTACACATTATATACCACTAATTAAAAATTCAATCACACGTTTACTTCTACATTGCACTTTCCTCGCAATTGTTCAACGTTCAGTTGTTTTGTTAATTGTGAGAAAGAATATTGCCAAGTGCAAATGGAGTACTTTCTATGCTTTTTCTTTGAAGAAACAATGGATGGACGAAGAAATTAAATAATAACCAGGTTTGCTTTGGCTTTAAGGATGATTCAAAGAAAGGTTCAATGATAATGATAGGAAGGAAGGAAGAAGAGGGTGGCGTCTTGTAGAATTTGACAGGAGAGCAAAAGGGAAAGGTTTAGGCACAAGCCTTAGGCCCACATGTACCACGGGGCATGAGCTGGAAGCACCGGCCACCACCGGCTGGCTATTCGACCGAGCAAACTCAGTCGAAGGGGCGGTGTGAAGGGCGTAGCCTTCTAATTATAATTATACCACGGCAGTATTAACAGCGTGAAATGCAACGTAAATCTGGTCAAATATTGTACGCCCTACGTCCCTCACCCCTTCTCTCTCTCTCTCTCTCTCTCATACAAACACATTCGTTCGCCAACAAAAGCGTGTGCTGCGTTCGAAAGACGTCGGAAATATATCTTCCCGTGCCACGAAAGGATCATTCCACCCAACAAGGCCCGACTATTTAATTACCGACTCGTGACCCTCGAAACTTTGCCGGTTCGTGACGAAAGTCCTGATAACGATATTTAAAATATATATACCTGTATTTTTTCATTTTCCAATTCCCTGCTAGAATTTGAACAAACACTTTTCACTGTTTCAACTTTCTTTCACCCTTGCGAAAAGTGCAAATGCCACGTCGTGGCTATTGATTCGACGGAATCAATGTGAGAGAGAGAGAGAGAGAGAGAGACGGGGGGGGGGGGGTGGTATTGGGTATGGTACGGTTCGATAGATATTCTTGATGTGCAACAGGTACACAATCCATTAACTGATAACAGTAATTACAAGTACGTGTCGCTTCGAATGCGCAAAAGCCCGCTGGCAGGAGATGCATTTGCCAAGGAGAGAAGATCGAGGGAGAGCAAGAGGGGGGGGGGGGGGGTGAGAGAGAAAAGAGAGAAGGCGAAAGTAGGGATGATGCAAAGTTAAGTTTGAGCGTGCGTTAGCGGATTTATCGTATATGTATATGCGTGGAGAGCTACACAATACTGCGTTAGAATATTTATGAGAAGTGGAGGAGTAGGGGAGTATATACATATAGGGATGGGGCGCGCGTGAGGCGGCTGGTTTCTTCTAGTGCACTAATAACATATTGGTCGAGCAATAATTAATAATGAACTCTGGAGAGGAGCGTGTCAGCCCGTTAACCCGTCGGCGGCGTTTGGACTTTTCGCTCTTGGACATCGAAATCTCGCGAGGATCCTCGCCGCAAGTGGGTGGATCGAGCCGTGTTTTCTTAATTGCAACCTGTGTGATTCCACTCGATTCATCGAGATCAACCATCCACCAGCTTCGTCCTCTCTTCTCTTGACTCCTCCTTTTACACCCCCTCTAAACCCTCTCCCCCCTCTCCTTGTTCTTCTCTCTTACCCCCCACCCTTTCACTCCACCCGCCCTCTTCCTATTCTACGAGGTCTCTCCAGACACACACACCTTTCCTTTTCTAATCAGATACCAAGAGTTGTGCAACTAATTTATGCTAATCGTCCCTGTACAGCTGTTAACCCAGCAAATAGCTTTCCAAAACATTTACCAATCCGCTCCTATAAACTTTATTTCAATCGAAAATTAGTGTGTAATAGGCTAACTCTGGAGATAATAACTTTATATAGCATTCAGCAAGAAACAATTTCCCCGAACAAATTGTCTACCTTTACACGAAGCTTAATTTTCTTGCTAAAGTGCGAATAAATGGTTTAAAAAACATTCTGCATTACTTTATATAGCGAGCTTTTCATTCCAGCTGTAGACTCTGTTGCATTTTTATTCTTGTTGAAAATCCAGTGGTTTAACTTCTTTTGTTCTAGTCAATAAAATACACTGCAAATGCAATATAAACGCGTTTGTAAATTTACAGAAAAACCTCAATGAAAATATTTATCAAAAGTGCAGCTGTATGTATCTTGTACGGATCTTTTTTGTAGTTTTCAAATACGACAGAGTGAAAACTTTGAAAATACTAGTCTCAATTAATTTTCGTATTCGGTCTGATTGATCGTTTCTCAGAAACCAGTTTTTTCTCCTGAAACATTGATGAGACGAACGATGCAGTTGATGTAATTATAATTTGAAAATAAACGAGTTAACGTCGCTTTCGTTTTCAGCGAGTTATTAGTTTCCGACTAATCTACCAATTATCGGTTTCGACACGTTTTTTCTTAGTGTCAAGAGCAGGCGAAATTCATCAAAATGTCAGAGGCGACCAAGGAACGATGTTAATATCGGAGAATCCCTTCGAGACTTCGGAAAGATATTTGTAAGATGAGACTCGATAGTTTTTCATTTGGTTCTGACGCTAATTAAAAATAATGATAATTAATTAGAAGTTTTTTATTTTCAGCGAGAGACGAATAAACTGAGTAATGGTGTGTTTCAAAATGACTATATAGCAATTGCGAAAGCTCATATTCGAAAGAAAAAGAGAAGGCAGGAAGAATCTAATCGAGAGAACAGCATCTTCTCACGCTAATACGATTCCTACTTGTTTCAATCACGTTCCTCGGGAGGGCATCTCACCTTCTCGCTCATGTCAGCCATTATGCGCGTGCAGTACGCGTCAATCAAGAAAACGCTGCGCGTCTGATCTTATCCCGACAGTGTGGTGCATAAATAATACAACTCCCGCGTTTAAGCTACACGCCATTTTTTTCTCTCTTCCCATCCATTCGATACAATATTTAATCAAATCGGTGAGATATTCTCCCAGATTTTTTGCAATGCAAAATCCAATTTCATGCAGATTGTGATATATCGAACATGGGTGCATTTCTCTTTCCTTTTAACCGTACAGTTTGCAGTAATAATTTTATTATTCTAAATGCTTTATAAAAAAAAGTAAAATGCGATTAGGAGTATTATATTCTAGTACGATATTTTCCGGTTTATGGCTTTGCGAGTAGTGGAGCACGGCTGAAAAATTAATAGGGCAGGTGAGGGTGGTATAGAGACTTATTCAATATGCTGTACACTGTACTAACTCAGTCAGTTGGAACTGCTCAATTTTTTCTCTCTCCAAGAAGTAATCCGTAAGGTTCTCTCATTTTTCTACGGATATAGTCACTTCTTTTACTGCTGATTTCTGACGACTTTTCTCGTCGTCCCTTCCCTCTCCCGGCCGCCCACGCAGAGAGCATCACGCGGCTTGAAATGCTTGAAATCATCCAGAATGGAGGGAAGAGTCCGACATTGTTAGGGTATGAGGGGGGGGGGGGGGTAAAACGAGAGTCTCGGTACAAATAAGATAATAGCCATTATAAGCTTGAAGAGGGGTGAGGTAAGGTAGGTAAACGACTATAGTTATTTACATCGACGACCGCGACCGTCGTGCTAAGAGAAGAAGAACCAGAAAAAATTATTAACGTTTGGACGAGAATGAGAAGAAGCTTTGAATCCACGATTCTTCACTCGCGTAAAGAAAACCAAAATTATAGATCTTTCTATACTAAAAAAGTCTACGTGAAACGTTTCTTCAATCATATTTTAACGAAACCTAAGTTTTTCCCCTTTTATAACGAAAAGCTCATTTTTTCAGATGGACATTTTTTTCATTAATTTGGGCATTAGTTTAAAAAAAACTACATAAAAATAGTATTCGTAAGGAATACAATGGTGTTCTGTGGTTAGCTAGTGATATATTGTGGTTTTTTTCTTCCCTTTTCACTGCTCTTCGAGAACAGAGCTTCGCGTATGACCTAGAAGCAATGGATCTAACTGTACTACTACTTCAAGTTTTTTTGAAAAATTGGAGCTATGAAAAATACTCGAAATACATGTCTGAAGTTCGTTAGAGCTGATGATGATTAGAAATAAAATTAGTAAAGGACAATTTGAATAATTGCAAGGATAAAGGTACTTAATAGATGAAATTGTAATGATGAAGGAAGGAATTAATACGGAGTGAACATGGTAGAATGGAAATTGTATTGAGAGAGCGGTGAGTATTCACGAGACAAGTATGCACTTGGCTAATTTAGCAAGGCCGGGTGGCAGTGGTGGCACATGGGTACCAGTTTAGTCCACCGGAGCATGATTTCCGAACAATGCGTAGGCACGAAGGAGAGAAATAGGTTTGTTAAGGGTATAAACAAGTTTAATGCACATGTGCGATGGCTGCATTGGCTAAATCCACAACGTGAACAAACAAGCAGCTTAAGAGCCCACTGATGAAATTTATATGTTTACTCGACAAAGATATAAAAGTTACACTCGGAATATATCAACACACATTGCAATTCATTTGGTAGAGAACTCTAAAATTTCCCACTTCGCGTATTTCAATTTTCTGTGTCTTTGCTTTGCTCTATATTTTTCTCTATCAGTGAACGGTATATAAGTAAACGCGTCATTAAATTAATTTCAACATTATAATATTTTGTTATTTATGATCAGCATACATTCATATTTAATGATCTGTTTTGCTTGTTTCTCGCTTTTAATAGTCACAGCGATCTTTTCAGGATTATTGTGCTTTGAATTACTACCGAAGATACTTTTATATCAAATTCATATTAAGCAACAGTAAGCATATTTAAACATTTATTTGGATAATCTTTTTTTGATATTAAGAATAGTTATAATGGACAATACGTGATATAGTGCAATTGTTGAGATTGATCAATATTACCTCTGGTTTTATCGTAGGTATACTTTCTCTATCAATAGTGTAATTTAATAAATTATAATTTACTATCATGTTCATATTTAGTATCTAGGGATACCATTTATGTCTCCGTTGGTGTGTAATTATTACCCAAGATATGCAATTTCTAGTGATTAATGTATCCATAAACGACCGCTGTTAATTACTGCAAAATCCAATCGATACATATAACGTATTAACATAACTGCTGTTTAACAGTATCGTTAAATCAGTATTTTTTATGCGATAAAACAATTTGGAAGTGATCGGTATTGCGATTAACAGTAATTTACAAAATTGAAGGACGTTCAAGTTCTGTAAGTAAAGGTAGGGCAAGAAAAGCACAAGGCAAATGAGACGATTTTAACATGACGAACACAGTGCATCGCACGAAGGCAATTAAATGGTGTTAAGGACGAGAAAGGTAAAGTTTAACTGTCAAATATCAAACCCACGAAGTGGACAGGCGGAGTACAATTATTTTCAAGAGCCAAAAGGACCGACATACTTGTAAAAGACATTAAATATGTTTGTACGTGAAATCTCAAATATCTATCCTTGCAGCTGCTTCGCTTACTCGACTCAGGAAACATTGTACAAAAAAAACATCTCAACTGTTCATGTTCTATTCTGAATAAAATACTTGTTTAAAAACCGAAAAAATGAAACTACGCCAGAAGCTGCACAAAAAATGTCTAAGTGTGGTGACAAACTCACCCACGAGGCACTGCAGTCGCTACCTCCGAGAGTCTGAAAGGCGGCTGGCATGCACCTGAACGTCATTTTCAGCTCTACCGACGAAAAATTAGCCAACGGTCGATCGGATATCTCCGGTCACAACTTACCTAGAACAAAGCCAAACACTTAGTTAGCGATCGAATTATCTCAGCCACAGCTACATTAATTATAAATCCCAAAATATTCAAAAGGGATTAATAAATCATCAATGTTTATTACCGCGGCTATTATACAGGGTCGTGTGGGGGCAACGAATAAATCTGCATGACAAATTGCATATCGTTCTAAGCACACAAACAATGGAAAGAACATTACGCTTTTTATATTTAGATTCAGAACGTAGATATATACGTATAGAGATAAATATAACGGCGATAAGAGGGGGCCGAATGCATGGCAAAGTAGACAAAGGGCGCGCGATAATCATTCGGGATTTATGAAGTGCGTAGAGCCACGTGTCGTTTCTCTGCGTGGTAAATTAACTAAATCAAGAATAATAACTACACTCCAATTATCAGACTAGATCTTCCACCGAAATATTAAGAGCATGTATACATACGAAAGAAATAAAAGAAATTCAGGGGTGGAACGGATATACAAGATCATCGGACTGATAAGGATTTCGAAAGATGACAGTGCGATGGGGAAAAATTAGAGCGTGTCGATAGCAATCGACGTTGGAGAGAGTGAAAGGGGATGAGGGAGGAGTCTGGCGGATTTCGTGAGGCAAGGAATTTGAAAAATTCCAGCGCAAGCTGTTGCATAAGCGTTTCTCCCTCCCATGGTGATTATTAGGACCGAACGGAGCACATTCTTTCGTCCATCCAATAAAACGAGCAGAAAACACGAGAGAACATCGGGGGTATGAGGCCGATGATGAAGAGGAAGATGCGGCCGAAGAAGGAGACTAACTCGTTTCTCTCTCCTCGAGCATTCCTACCTTTTTTCTCCCTCTAATCCCCTCCATCTTTAATCGGTTACCTTCACGACCACGGATCGCTTTGGCAGCGATAAAAAAAATTGACGACTTTGGAAAATCAAGAAGATCCTTTGCCGTTGGCTGGATCCAATTTTTTTATCCAGTATCAACACTGCAGCTAGGGGTTTTTGCGAATAAAAGTAGAGCGTGAAGGGGCAAGGGGGGTGAGAATGGCGAGTTTATATTCTTCTACTATTGGCGTGCAAGCTTGGCGATATTCGTTCGCATCGGCACCCGCACCGAAAACCGGCAGCAGCATCATCGGCTCCGGAGCAAGAGGACGCCGGAAAACGTTGGGTCACTCTCTGGTGCCGCCGGAATGAATAATGAATTTCAATGCTGCCATGCCAGTGTTCGGTTGAATATTCATAATGCGCGGCCAGTCTGTAAGCTCCCATGTGTTTGTGTGTGTGTGTGTGTGTGTGTGTGTGCGGCAGAGCCGCGTTGCGTTGTAGGAGCAACAACGCCGGCAGCAGCAGCAACGACAGAAACAGCAACGTTTCTACCAGTTTCGCATTCGCTAACTGTGCCTGTCTCTGTCTATCTTTGTGTCTTTATCGTTTCACTCACAAACACGCATTGCGAGAGTAGAGCAAAAGCCAAAATCGTCCCCTGGCCATTTTGTGCAAGTGACTTAGCGTCGCTACGTTGCTGCATCGTTCAGCTTCGATCGTACCGGGTACCGATGCGATGGTATATATAGCTGTGCATGTGGGAGAGACAGAGAGATAGGAAATATAGACCACAGAAAACTTACTGGACTGAAGAGATGGTGCAGAATGGTGGAGAAAGGGATGTAGTAAAAAAGTAAATCTTGCAATGTGCCTCTGAAGAAAAACTGAGCATTCGCTCATGATTTCTATCGAGAAATAACTAGGATGAAGAGTTGTGGTGGAAATGAGCGAAATTACTGATAATGAAGATTTGTGAAACATTGTAGCTTTGTCTCTAGGAAATTGAGATTGATAAATAAAGGTATGATAAGGTAGTGAGGTTGAAACGAGGGATCTACAGTGGAGGAAATGGTTGATTATTGAAAGAAAACGTTGTGAATGGTGGATAAACTTTTTATGAATCGAATTGTAGACACTGGGAACTATAGCGAGTGTTTAGCTTGAATGTGAAATGGAGGATCGCGTTAAGCGGCTCGATGGGCTAGAATGTACTTTATGGAAGTATATGGGTGTGTATATCATAGTATATGAGCGTTCCTTAAATTCAATTTAGCCTACTTAATTGAGTCATTGTGTAGAAGCTGCTTGTCTAATAATATAGTAAAGCGTTTGAGTTTTCCTTTCTTTAATAGCTTCTGCTTCTTAGCATAGTTTAGTGTTGATATAATTCTTGTGAGATTCTTGACCAATCATAGTTATAGCAAAATTGATCCAGCTCTTTAAAGTAAGTGCTATTAATTAATATGATTAAAAATTATCGATCAATAGTAGGAGCAGTATATAAATGAGATAAGAATCTTTATAGCTTTCCTTTAAAACAAAAAGGAGTTTTACATGCAAATATCGCAGACTACTTAAGGTGTGTTTAAGCTTGCCCTTGGTATTGATTACTAATTCGTCTCTCTCTCTCTCTCTCTTCCTCTTTCTACATATAGTGCGAGATAAGCTATAGTATATGTATGTATATATCGCTCCTAACAATGGCAGTCAAATATACCCCATGAAAATACACGCATACTAGCACAGTATGAATGTATACTTTAAGGCAGACGTATACTACTGTACGAGCTGCAAACTTGTATGCAGTTTGCGAAACAGGACCGACGGATTCGAGTGGTATTCAGGATCATGCGATTCCTCAGTTTTTTCACGCAAATTAATCGAGCAACGGGTTACAGTGGATTTACACGGTTTTTTCGACAATCGTAATCTTAAGAGCCTCGTTAGTATAGTTGAATTACTACCGTTTGCTTTTCTTACATCTGTGGCGTAAAAGTAAAGAATGCTTTATCTGTTCTCTCTTTTTGGACGAATACCTTGCAAAACGTTAAACCAACTCATTTCTTCGCCGTATATAAACATGGTAGAAATATATTTGCTTGGCCACGCGTAGTGCCTACTAGTTTCGAGTTTACTCTGGGAAAGCTTTTCATTATAAGGGGAGAACTCGAGACGAGACGACTCCCCCAAAAATAAAGTTTACAATTACAACGATTACAGAATTTTACGAAAAACCTTAACAATCTTTTTTTTATCACGTTTCGATTAATCTTTGTACTCTGCAAAAAGTTGATTCGAGTGTGTCTTTGCAATTTCTTTATGAAAACAGTGTACGTATACATATTTAAATTGTTATTAATATACTAGATAGTAGTAAACGTCTTATGACTCTATAAAGGCTATAAAAATAATGATAATAAAAAATATAACCTTTATTGCATCCTACTGCACTTTCTATACCTTTCATTTATCCGCTAAAATCTGTCAGATTGAAGTTATCCCCTAGGTAACACAAGCTTAGCCCCGAGTTTCAATTTTCAATATTCCCTTTCCCTATTTCTCCCTAACTGTCAATTTAAACACTGCACCACTTTTCTCAGTTACATATCGCTGTAACCTAATTATTTTTTGCTTCGTAGACAAAACAGATACTTCAGCTTACCCATCTGCTAATTAAGCAGTTACAATTATTTGTTATTAATATAGTACGTTGCTGATGTGAATCACTGAAAGTGCTATTTAAAACTCTACCATTTTTAAGCTTGTTTCAATTAATTCTAAAATTCAAATAATATGATCACTGTCACAAAAAAAGAAAACTGTAAAATTTATTGTTGAAAAAAAGATTAAAAGTTGCTATACTCCACGTATTAAAAGGATACAACAAAAACTTCATGAAAACTAATAGCCACTGACTTTTCACCGCACTGCTTACTAAATTTCACGATTCTGTAATACAAATTTTACTAAATATATTTTTAATCGAGGAAATGTAATCACTAATATGTCATTTAGGTCGGTACAGTTTTTAGAATCTCATTACATGCCCAAATTACCATATTGAACACGGTAAATTTTACAAGGAATAAAGGATTAAATTTGACCGATTGAAAATCATGTATCATCGTAGGAGGTCGCTGATATTTTGCAGGTTGTGAAGCACAGAGTAGCCAGCAGTTAGAAGAGGCGAGTACACTCCATTGGGATGCATACATGCGAGCACGATACCTACGGCGGATAATTTCCATCCAATTCTCGAAATTGTACCATCAGATTGAAACTGTCCCTCGATGTCGGCGTGTATATTCGCTGCAGTGACAAGGGGAAGCCGCACCCCTCTTTTCTCTCTCCACCCCTTTTCACTGCTCTTATACGGGGTGGCTGCTAACCGCCAGTCTGCCAGCTTGCCTCCCTGCCTGTTTGCTACCCTGCCAGATACATTCCCCTTCTCTCTTTCACTACAAAATTCGCGCAAGCTCCATTTGCCAAAAATTATCCGATGCATGTACTATACTTAGAGACTCTTTTTTTTATAAGTCTACGTGCATTGTTAATATTATAAAAATTTCGAGCTTTGTTATTTTTAAGTATTAATTTTATTCATCGCTTGATTCATCGGTTCCAATGTAAAGCTTAAAACACAGTACGGTTTATATTTTATTCAATCCAGTAGTTAAAGTTCTACAAATCTCCGGAGAATGTTTTTTCTTGACATAATAAATTGTTTAATCATCCTTACTAGAGTTTAGAGTTAGTTTTTCGATTATTTTATTTATACAGTTAAGCATCAGCTATTTTTTATTGTTTGTACGTATTTTAAAAATACTGACAACCCATTAAACGCGAGCGTGATTTTCGCACGTACAAAAATCCTATATTGAAATTGGTTTCAACGTATAACTTTATCTCTGCACTATATTTTTTGCACATAATTTTAAACGAATTTGATACTAGTGGAGGTAAGCTTCTCTATTGACTGCTGATATTTGAGAATAAACTGAAAAATATATATATATATATATATATATATATATAACCTGTAGAATTTTATTATCACTCCATAGCAACAATAAAGAGTTAATTAATGGACGGTATTGTTTTAATAAAATGTGTATTTTTTTCTTGATAGAATTTCCAATACAGAAACATGAATTTTTTGTCGCAGTTTGTTAGACAAGCGTGAATACGTTTCGGCGTGTAAGTTGTTGTGAATAAATAATAATTATTTATATAAGATAGTGTATTTTTCATTTTGAGAAAAAAATAAGATTTACCACGATGATACTCGTTTCCATTCAGCAATGAAATCGGACAGGCTACGATTGGAACGAAACGGAGCGGAACGAGATAGAGGACCGAGGAGAACCGGGTGAGCGAAGCGGCCAGGAAATAGTTGGGCAAATAGCACCGCTTCTCTCGTTAACTGGATTTAATGGCGAGTCGTTAGTGATCGTATAGCTTAGTGAAGCTGACTCGAGCTGACCCACCAGACTAACTGTCTGGGCTATGAGGTGAATCGCACTGAGAAAAATTCTGCTCTTCGAATTTAGGATAAAGTTGAAATCGTTAAAACTCTCTCAGGTACTTACTTATTATTATTGCAATATTTATTGTTCAAAGAGTTGGGTGGTATAAAACACTTTACACCAGAATAGAATAGGTACCTATAGTCATTCATCTCGTTAAAAGCGTTATATACACTTTCACTACTCTATCCGCAGGAATAATGAATTATTATGCTTAATTAAAGGTGCCCAATCTCAACAATGAAACATCTTAAGTACTAGATACGAGGCTGCATGTGAAAACTTCTCGTATACGCGAGTATTTTAATTACCCATGCTTGGCATTAGGGCGAGCATCGCTGATTGCTTTTAATTGCTCCAGTGATTTGTGTTGTGCATCCAGGTCAGCTTTGCTTTTGCATTAAGGCGTGTTTATTATTATTATTATTATTTTCCCACATCATTATTCAACTACGCTGTCTGTTACATACTGGAATTTTCATGAAATTAACCTCTAAACGAGCTGCACTCAAATTCAGTAAATAATAATTCTTAATCAATAATTATTTTCAACTTGACACAACTGGTACTTTTACAAGAGAAACCAAGCCAATTTGAATAATGACGATCGAAATCGAGATTGCGTGTGTAATTTCGATCGGAGAGAAAGAGAGAGAGATATATCGGGATATTTAATTGAGATTGCGATTAAAAATGATCTCTCGCGCGAAGGCTGCAACGAGGCAAGGAGCAACATAGTGGCGGAGTTGGTTCGATTTGGTCAAAAGTGGTCGGATGGTTCGCGAGGAGCATTGGTAATGAAATGCGGGGCATCGAGTGCTTGGCGGGTCGATGGTAATAGAGGGTGGCCAATAAGAAATAAACGTGAGAGCGAGAGGAGCAAAATGAGCAGAAGGAAAAAAGGAAGAGGAGTAGCACGAAATAGTCCGTCGAAGGAAGCAGCAGCGAAGCCCGATTGGTCTAAAGAGCGAACGCGCAACATTCCGATCCATTACAATTGCCGAATAATTCCAATGTTGGCCCACATTCAGCCTGGCCGAGCAACCCGAAATTAGGTTGATTAGAGGCTACCGTTCGGTAAGGACCGCCACTACCGGAATTTAACCAGTTATTAGCTTTATAGATAGATACCACGTATACGCGACAAGAAACGTGTTCCCCTTGCTTTCAAGAGAATCTTCATCCTGTACCGTAATGATTTTCCAAACCAAATTATAGTCATTAGATTTTATTTACTCATCAATAACGGACCTACTTTCTTCTCGCGTCTTCTGCAATACATTGTATTAATTTCAATTAATGCAGATATGATTTACATATCTTTCCTTTGTTTTCGTCAATTCTCTATTTTTTTTTTTTTTTTTTTTTTTTTTGTAAGAAAGCTGTACACTACTGCTCCGAGACTCATTGCTGCATACGTTGCTGATAGAATTAAATATTTATGAAGTTGAGCAATTATTTTCAGGCGATGCGGGAAGAAAATAAATTATAGGTTCCTAAAAAGAACGATGTGTATCGCTACGGATACAAGCTCCGATTTCTCATAGTTAGTGCTGAAAAAACACGTGATAAATAGGCACTCTTTGTAGAAATTAAGCAAATGGGCAGCGAGATTGCTTATCCGAGTGAAAAAACTAAACAGTGTAGATGATTTTTTCGATTAATAAACGGTCGAGCTATAGCTCTGGCAAAATGATTATTGCAGCAATTAAGAAATTTTACATTCCTGACCATCTCCCCTTGAAAAAACCAGCAAAGCAGCTGCTACATTCGTCTTGACGTTTGTGGCGATTTGACAGTCTCTACCAGGTGCTTTTTCACTTGACCACTGCAATCTTATTGCCTGCTAAAACTTTGACAGCTCTTGTTATCGTCCCATTAATCTCTTATTACTTGAACTGAAAAAACAATCATTGCTTATAATATGGATATGTAATTACACTTCGCGATTCCAGTGATATTGTTAACCTCAATTAATTCAAATCTTTTGACATTTTTGCCATTCACGGTCAGATTTCGATATTCACAAAGAGAAAAAAAAATAATATTATGAGCAAACATTGTTTTATAGAGAGGAATATTTAGTGAAATAATTTAGATATTTTTAGAAACGTTTGTAATTTCAGAGCTTGGTGTAGAAGCAGACAAAATTTAAGATGAAATGAATTTTATATTCTGACTTCTGATAAATTACAGAGCTTGCAGAGAGGACGTTCGATCTTCTGTATAATAATAACTGCATACTGAGAATAATACCATTCACATCTGCCTACGCAAACAGCAGTGCACGTGGTGTTTGAGATTGCCAAAGCGAAATAAAAGTAATTATTACTATGATAATTCAATGTCAGCCAAGGAATTACGAAGGCTACGCGTATGGGAGTGATTTCGTCAAGTTCGCCATGGCCACACGACGCAAATGCAAGGATATTTGTCCTTTGTTATTACCCTAATGACTCTCATTAACAATGAAACCAGCTCTCTAATCGCACCACCGAGCCATTTCACACCTCGTTACAAATATTTTGAACAATTTAAACCGTTTCCTATTGGAACGTTTCTTTCATTATCCTGGAAGATGCTATATTTTTCCAGGTGGCTTTTAAATTGGTTGAAATGAATTTTTGACATTGGGTTTTGGGAAAGCGGTTATGACAGTGGTAGGTGATGACCGAGCAGCAAAAGTGGACGGGGAATATTTTGTCGAAAGGTTAACCAGGGTCCTTGGAGTACTGTCTGGCAGTTTGGCCGCTTGAATGGCTAGTTAGTGGGAAGATTGGTTTTCTTCGCATTATTGGTCCCTTCTTCGGACGGCGTTATTGGGATCACCCAAACCCGTAGCAGTAAAATCAGCTAAGCTGGCGGTTATTTATTGCTCGCGGTGGCACAGGTGAAAGAAACGGGCCTTGCTCACTCACCTCCACCAACTCGTCTATCCTTTGCTCTTTCTCCCTCTCCTCCTGTCTTCTCTTCCATTTCATCCCCCTGTTTCCTCCGTCTTCTTCTTCTTACAGTTTACGAGATCCTCAACGTGTCGTACTTTTTGGCAAACTGACTGGTTCGAAACCGCGAAACAGACAATATCTGCCACGTGGATACTTTCGTGCCACTCTTCCCCCACCCATTTTACCTCTTTCTCTCTCTCTCTCTCTTTACCTCTAGAAGTTATTAAAACACCTGTACTATTTCAAGTAAAAAAAGGAACGATCAATGATCTCCTTAAATGATATTTATTCTCGTAATAATTTTAATAACAACCTGCCTCTACTTATTAGATTTTACATAATGCTAAAGTTTGATTTATTTCAACGATTTACTGCTATATCTGCGAATACACACAATTTCGTTACGTAACGAGGTTTTTTTTATTTCATAGACACGCGATGATTTAGATTTATCAAACACGCGTTTAACGAAAAGCACGTCGGCTCCACATATGTTCCACCTGACAGAGCTACAAATGAATCTGTCGAGAGCAAACATTAGTCTATTTTTTCAGCTCGTTAGCTGCTAATATACATATATAAGCAGGTATAATCGTTTAGTCTCTTTCCTATTAGAGTAAAAAAATAAATTGGCAGAATTTCACGTTTCCAAATTACACGACAAGTATTTTTCTTGCGAGTAAATTATTTATCGCGGCATTATTCACGAATGTTTAATGTACAAACTGTTTTCGTGACTGTAGAACTTTGTTTGAGAAGAAGTGACGAAAAATTAGATGCTGTGGAGTAACGCTTAAGATAATATAGTTTCAGGTTTGTTATGAATAGCTCAGCGATCGGTTGTCGATCGTGGCTCAAAATTCAACCCTTAAAGTTCCGTCCATACGTTGCGTATAATCGTATAGCTGTCATGAATCACTGACTAGTCAGAGGAGCGTGTTTACTGCGCCGCAAAAGACATAAATTATACATTCTTGAAATTCTTTTCTTGACTCAATCAACATGTACCTCATGTCGTAGTAAATATTGTTTATACCTAGCAATCTGTTCGCTTGTTTTGACGCGATCTGCCTTCTTTTAACCAGCGGACTGAACGCCATTAATCGACTCATCAAGGAAAACGAGGGCTCGAAGAATGTCATACCGATATCGCGAATTGCCCGATAATAATTTAAACGACTTTCACGATAACTAAATTGTCATTTCTTGCAAGGCTTACCCGTTCATCATCGTTAAGCTACCAATCATAGCCCACTATTAATATTTGCTAATTTATTCATTTTAATAGCGAAGAAATTCCATGATTCGGGTTGGCCGAAGGAAACACAGGAGAAGAAAAATATTATATAAATTACTATTATAGGGAATAGAGCTGTTTAAGTAATCAATATTAATTACTAATTCGTAAGCTAAACATCATGAATGTAATATAACTGTTAAACAGATTTGTACGTTGAATCAGTTATATTGACTCGGACAAAAGGAAACATCATAGAACATATATATACTCTGTTGATTTTACTACGTACTAAAGCATTGATAATATTTCCCGTGGATCGTTTTCTATCGAGGAATAATAAGAACTCTACGCAAGTCTTCTAACAAACTAATATATAAGCGGCAGATAAAAAGGTAAAAGCAGAATGCGAATCGTGAATGCTTCACATTAATTATTTTCACAGAAGATTCTTATGCATATTTATAATTCATTGTAAGCAGTGCAGTACGTTGTAAGTGAACTAGTAAACTTAATTGAATGAAAATATCTAATAGAGTTTTTTTTACCATCAGTATATGTAAATACGAAATTTACTCATTATTTTTTTAACAGAGCTTCGCTAAGTCAATAACATTTTAGTTTGCTCTTGATATTATTGTTAGCCTTAAATTTTAATTATGACAGTTTAAAAACAATTGAGATTTATTATGCACATGCATCTGGTACTCAAGATATGTCAAGTTTGTGTTTCTGACAGGAACAGTACACGTTTTTTTATTCGTAAAATGTTAGCGTAGTGCAAACGTACGAATTGGATGTGAACTAACATACGCACTAACGTACGAATAACTTCTCGGAGGCTGCGAAGTGAACGAAGTAATTGACGATCGTAAAGTATCCAAGGTGCTAACAGCAACAACGAAATTATTGCAGAGATTCTAGCTAGCGTCGAGCAAGGTCTATCAGCCATCTTTCTGTTTGTATACGCGAAACATGACTATAATTAATAAAAATAATTATTTTTACTTGGTATAATAAAATTGATCACGAATATCTTATGTTAAAAAGCTTTTTGAAACTCCCGTCGCGTTGTAACAAATATGAAATGAAACAATGTTTGGAATAGTTTGAATTGAATATCTTCTCTAAGTTAAAAATATTTAGAAAAGTTATATTTAAGGTTTGTAAATGGGATAAAAGGATACATCAAAACATATTTGCGAAAAATGTCAGATAAGCTGTTTTGAGAAAAATACATTTAATTCTAACAGTTCGGGATTGTATACCTACGTTTTTAAAGCGCTAACGCCAAATATTTTGAATATTTTTCAACCCTCGATCAATCCTGAACAAAGGGGATGCTTTTGAATCCAAGCGATTAGTCAGTGCGATATCAAAATGATAAATCAGTTTAAATGTTCATAAGTTTTAAATTTGATATCGATAAAATATTTAGAGATAATAACAGTATGATGACTTAATTTGCCAAGATCCATATTAACGTGCGTTTATTCAATTACAGTATAATTATTATTTCAGGAAAATCAATATTAAGAGCTGTGTAATTAATTAATAGTCTACTTTTTAATGAGTTATATGCCTACTCTAGCGAATAACCGCATGTCAGATTAAACTAAGAGTTTTATCCTGATTAGTTAAGTTGAATGGGACAATGATAAATGTGAGTTGCTTTTTGAACTACATTTAAAATTAATATTTTAAGACCTTTCAGACCTTTTAAGTGATTTTAAGTGGTTGGTTACAAGAGCTGTATAATACACGCAAGGCTCGTGATACTCAGAAAAAATAGGTAAAACCCTGGAATGATTTCATTGTGTTAAAAATTTTACGAGTCGCTTTTAGGCCTGTCATTACGCTGGCTGAGGTTGCAGCTTCGTTTAGTAAGTGCGCCGTTACGAAGAAATTCTCAGTGATTTACCGCTTAATTTTATGAACTTATATTCCATAAGAATGACGTATCTATTTCACTTAAACGCATCAACTATATACGATGAAAAAATTGCACGTATTCGCACGAGTAATGAGGCTTTCCTCAATAAAAGACTGTAAATTATCAATGATAAAATAGTGTCACAGTGCAAAAAAGGAAAAAGCCTACAATACTTGAGCAAATCAATAAAACCATAAGTTATGATTTTTTAAATATAGAATATTTTTGCCTTGTATCCTTATAAAAATATATGTTACACTTATACTCACATGTTTGCAAACTTCCATAAATAGAATAAAACTGTGAGCATATTCAAATAATTAGAGTATTAGTAATAAGAATATAGAGACAAACGATTTAACGTGAAAATTAAAAGAAAAATAGATTATACAGAAACTCAATGAACACGAGCTGTTTCACACGTCATAATCGTTGCACGGTTTTTCTATCAAATTGCTTATTGCGATTACACGATGGATACAAAGTCTGGGTGATTCATGATTAGCTAAATTGAAACAAGAAAATTGCAGTTTCACGAAGGATTCTAATATAACTTGAAAAGAGTTTACCATTTGGTGTATCCTCGCCGTGTTGTAGTAGTCTAGATTCGGCATTCGGATGCCTGATTAATGCCTTGGGATGAAAAGAATAAGCGTGGCAACACGCAGATAAGAGAACGTTCCAACGTATACTACGTAAAAATCAACGACACTCGCGTTCGGCCATCGCAGTTGGTTCTTTCGACACGGTATCCAATATATATATATATAACTACACTATACGTATATATATATATATATATATATATATATACTATACAAAGAGACTCGTTTAAAATTCGCACTTATCGCCACTTGGAAAGAAAAAACCGCGACCACCACGAAAGTTTCAACTTCACAATGAAAATTTCCACTAGCAAAACTGCTGCCGGAAGTCACGACCGGAAGTATGTATTGGGAAACTGATGGCAGCACTAGAAAAAGTTAATTTTTCCAATTGATCCCACACTTGCATCGGATTGCGAAAAAAGGCCTGGATAGAAATGGAGGTGCGTGGTTTAGAAGGGAGATTTGAAGCGCGGAGCATTAAGACTCTGCTGGAAATCTCGAACACTATCGCATCGCTGTCCTTGCGAGCTGGTCGTAGCCTTTGGCAAAAATTAGCGCGCGAGCAGTGAGTTGGTTACTCGTAGGTGGTGTAAGGGGGAGGGGGTAAGATCGAGGAGGAGAGGAAAGGAAGATGAGATATCGAGTTACACGGGGCTATAGTATATTGTTTCCGATATCTGGTGGTTTGTGTATATATGTTTGGCCGATGCGTCGTACACTTGGGAAGACTCGAGGGTTACTGCGCCCGCGGGGCCTTAGCTACCAGATAGACGCGCCGAGGCTCACGTTCCGCCGGGGTGGGATCTGGGCAGTCCGGGCGGCCTTAAGGCCCCCGCCAGCGGACTTTCTCCCAGTTGGCCGCTCGGGACCCAGCCTCGGCCAATCGCGTGCCGCTCCCACCACTGTACGCGGGGCCCGTTAACGCCCACCTGCTTCCCATTGGTCGCGCTAGCTCGTGCCGCGCCGTCCCGTTTTCTAACCTCTCATCGCGTCCAGACCCCAGCAGATAATGTCGCCTCGATTCTATCCCCCGAATAAAAGGAGCCGTTCACCCTCCCATCCCTCAGGCCCCGTCCATTTCTCCTATCTCATCGGAATGCATCTCGCCAGCAATTCGATCGTGCCGCCGGAATCATCAGATTTCTCTCCGCTTAATACCAAACGTAACTCCCTTGCGCAAAAACCATTCTCTCCCCTCGACATGATCCTCGGTTGATCGCTGAAAAATCTACTGGCAATTTCTTACTTCTGCCGGATATATAGCCAGAGTGTGATAAATATGCAACGAGCTAAGACAGACGACCCGATTTCCGCCGAAGGCACTTCCGAGGCCACCTGATCAATGGACCAATGAATGGAATTCCTTGGTTCGTTTCGGCAAGCGTGCCCCGCCTTTCTTCAACTTTTAGCCACGGGTCTTTGGCCCTGTAGTATAATAGCTGGTGCAGATTAGTGCTAATGAACTTCCCTTCTGCCTCTCGTCTGGCCTATTAGGTAATTGCACCACTCGCACGGAACTTCCGACCAGTTGATTGATTTAAATTCAAATCTTCCTGATCATTATGTGGACGAGCATGAATCATGATGATTTTGGAGATTTGCCAGCCGTTGGGCTATGTTATTATTCAATTAGTCGCTGAATCGAAAGGTTTTCTAGATCCTTGAAGAGATAAGAGTAGCTCGAGTCAGTAGCTCGTAAAGTTCTTTGATAAATTCATATACAGTGGATTTGTGGATTATGTTTGAGCTTGGATAAACGTATAAGAAAGGTAGTGAAATTGTGTTGCGTGTTTTAGTCAGTGGCAGAGAGATTATAGGAAGAAAAGAGAAAAATGTGCATGTACATAGGATTGTAGACCTTAGGCGGCTACTCCACAAATGAAGATGCTACCTTTCGAGGTATGGTCCGAGAGTTACGATGAGTTACGGGAGTTTATGCGTATATAGGAGCGAGTGCAAGCGGAATTCCGACGATAAAATTACCTTACGAGGAATTTCTGAATCGGTTGTACGAACACGGCAGTTAGCTCCGAATCGTGACAGCCCTGGGCGTACACGCGAGCTTACAAGAAAATTTCAGATCGACCTAACAAAATTGAAGGAAGGGATGCCTTTTAACAAGATGCTCATCACCGAGTATCCCCCGATTTATATACGTCCTTCCCGCGCCTTTCATGCTTTTGCCATCTTTTTCACGTGTCCCTATACGTTTCCATCCCTTTCACTCCTTCAAAACTACCATTTTCCGTCATCTTTCTTCTAAAAAATATAATTTTTCTGGGACTCTCTTTAATAGTCACCATTCTTTACAGTTCCGGTACAAAAAATAAATGAGGCAAGTGAATTGCTCCATTTTTTCTTTGAAAACAACAAGCTACTTCTTATCGGATATTTATGAATAGAGCCTTAAGAATATGACGAATATGGCAGGACCGGAAAAGGAAGGAAAGGAGGAAGGATGTCCCAAAGTCTAGGATTCTCCTGAAGATCCATAAAGAGTTAATAGAGTATACACACAGGGATATAAGTAGGGTGAGTTTGGAGCGACATATATATCACAGGGCGTAACCGAAGAGGTAGGTAGGTAGGTAGGTAGGAATAAGGGATCTTATTGATCTGGTAGCCCGGGGCGTGTCATCCTGGGCTGTTGGCCGCAGGGAGGACCGCGGCTAACCCTAAAGCAAAGGGGAACCCCCGTGACGAAGTTGCGCATGCGCTCGCGACTTGGTTTTCTCTGCCCAGAGGGCTAACTTACACCAATCACCAGAAGCTACGAACCCTTTTCGCCAAAGGCCTTCCCAGAGAACTTCCTCCCTCTCGTGTACGAGAAAACTATTAAACGCCTGTGTTCTTTTCTCCACGGTTGCGTTGGTCCAGTCAACTTTATTCCCCTTAAACCACCCTTCCTGATGCAAACTCTTTATAAATTTCTTTCATCTTTTACACATTTTTTATAAGCGTGCGTAGCACAATTATAAATAATAAATATCAAATCTGTAGAATATTTTATTTTTAAAACAGCTAAATAGAAATATCTCTTTCTAATTGATGTAACAATCGATTTTCCAGTTAGTAATTAAACGATAATCCATATTATCGTGTTTTCCTTTTAATTTTATAATAAAATTTTCTCTAAGCTTAGGGTTTATTCACCAGTTAAGCATTGGGTTTCTCTCAAACATCTATATTCGGAATTAATGTTTTGTTTGATATATATTTTATTGTTAAGAAACAAGAGCTGTCGAATGAAGTAATAAAAAAATTGGACTCTAGAATAGTTATAAGAGGGGTGAGAGAGAAAGAGTGGTTAAGAGTCGAGTGTTAATAGGGCAATACATAAAAGTAAGATTTACACCAGGGGAAAAACGGTGCTAGATTTATGTAGTTGAAAAGCAAAGTGAAAGAAAGCAAAACAAAGAAGGTTATAGTCTGTACTCAGTGCTATACGACTGACTGGGAAGTAGTTTCTTGAGCATGGCGGGCGTTATAGAGACATTGCACGCTTAACATCGTAATTATGACATTCGGAATAGTCGTAATGCAGCTGTATACACATTTTTTTCACATTTCTCTTCAAGCCTCAAGACATTCATACCTTCACTTGCTACCTACTTCCACAGCTGATTTACCGTGTCTAATTGACATTCATAGATACTTAACAATGCAGAAATTGGTCCATTATAGAAGCGCATCTATCATTATTTTATTAAAATCGCACTATATATTTTTTACACAACAATTCCCTTAATGTTTATAAAACTTTAAATACCAAATATATCTCTCTATACGAGTTGCAAAAAAACTGTTACTTCGTTAATAATATTGGGAGGCTGGAAAATAAAGCAAGGCTCTCGAAGATGGAACGGTTAAAGGGTTGAAGGTGAAGTTGTGGTATTGTGGGTAAAAAAGAAGGGGGGGAATGGTGCTCGAAGCTATTAAAAGGACGTGTCTCCGGGTGAAAGTATGGCCATGGCCACGGCCACCAGAGGGAGCAGTCCCGCTACGGATATTTAACGAGCGCGTTAACTATTGGTACTTATCTTGCGGGGTGTTTACACGCACCGCGTTATGGACTTCTTTCCAGTCCGTTTCGCTTGACCCTCTGCTGGGATAAAGCGTGCTCTTGCTCGTGCGCGCGCGCGCGCCCCTCGTAAATCACCTCGGAATTCTGCTATTCCTCCGCCAACCATCCCCAACCAACTCCGCAACTTCTTCAACCGCACGCGACTATCATTCCTTTCTACATGCTCCTTCATCCTCTTTCCCTTTAACCCGCATTTATCTCCTTCCTCCCTACAACACTCTTGATTCTCTTCGTTCTCCATGTGTTTATTTATATAGAACTCCGGTTCATTTTCTCACGTATTATTATTTTCGAAACTTTATCGAAAATATCATCTAATGTCTACTGCGATATGTGGTCTAACTGTGTTAACAGTTTTTAAGCACGTGTTGGTAAACGTGGGTTTGGTTTAATGATTCCGTAGGACGTGATATAATTGGAGGACGATGAGAGCTGAAAATACTTTGGCGAATAAAACCAGAGTATAGGAAGGACAGAAAGCGAGAGAGAGAGAGAGAGAGAGAGTGATGGGAGATGGGAGGAGGGGATGAGGGATTTCGATCAATTTCTTAGGAGGGTGCGCAGGCAAACGTGCTGCACCCTTGCTCGTGATAATAAATCCAAGCATGCACCCTTCGCAGAAGAGCGTAGTCGTATACTGTCGTGTGTACGTACATGAGGAGAGGGAAACGGGTAGAGTTGGTAAGGGAGGATAGAGGGGGGGGGGGGGTGGAAGGTGCAGGGAAAAGAGAAGGAAGAGAGAGAAGGACGAGAGAAGAGGATGCGGAGGGTTTCGCCTACGGCAGCTCCAACTCCTCGCAGTCGCCAGATCGTTATCCCGACTCGATAGATCGGGCGCAGTTTATCGTTAGACGCCATACCGACGAATACAGCTCCAACCCCTCCCACTCGTCCTATTCAACCCCCTCGCTCGCTACTACTTCAAACAGCTTTGCGATAAAAAAACCAACGCGAGAATATCTTAAAAATTTCCCAAACAATTAATCTGTCATTGTCCCACGTTTAAACAGACTAATTTTTATCTTATTGCAACTTCTTAAGAGACAATAACACGCTTCGTGTTTGAATGCAATGTTTTATATCGTTGCATAAAGTATATACAAATTTGCAACAGCAAATGTTTGTTTAAAATATTATACCGTATATAATTATGTAGCGTAGTTGAATTGTCCTTGAAATGGGTGAATTTTCGAAGCAGCTGTGGGAAGCTGGAATCAGCGGGAACGGAAGGAAGATTTATCTTGAAAATCTGAAGCGCGTCTCGAAGAAGGGGGCACCCTCGCACAATGTCGGCAACGGCAATAGAGCGTTGCTCCTCCAGCTCCTTCCATGTAGTATATATATATATATATATATATATATACTTTCATCTTCCTCTCTTCCCTTCTTTCATTCTGAATTGCTCTCTCTCTCTCTCTCTCTTCTTCTTCTCCCCCAGCATAATGCCCTAGGTATCCTTCCCGCCAGGATAATGCGTACGCGAGAGAGTAAAACTGGTATATATACAGTACACAGATATACTATAGTATAAAATATGCGACAAATAGAAAAAGGAGAGAGAAAAGACTGCAAGGGGGGGGGGGTGTGTATTGTTGGAGGATGGGGTTGGAAGAGTAGGGAGAATGTAATAAAATGGATGAAGTGGATAAGAAAGAAGGAGCTTTGGAAGGAAGAGAAAAAAAAAGTTTTTAGCGGCAAAGACGTCGGTGCATAATCGATGATCACAGTCATAATAAATGAAGTACTTCTTGGTAGGTGGAGAGCAGTTGGAAGAAGAGGAAGGAGGATGGGAGGGGGAGGGGGGCGTAGGTACCTGACGACGGCCCGAGGCAGACTCAGGGAGATCATCTTCTTCTCCGCCGTAATCCAAGGTGTGCGTCGCGTATCCCGTATCGTATCGCGTCTCGCGTATCGCGTATCCGATCGGAATCTCCGCTCTTTGCTGGCCACTCAGTCTGTTTTCTCTCTCCCTCTCTCTCTCTCTCTCTCTCTGGCCAGACCAAAAGTAGCTAATCATAATAACGCCCCGGTACCCTAGTATCCAGATGCGCGTACTCTCTACCCTCAAATTATCAATTTTAGTTGCTCTCCCATCTTTGCATCCCCTTTCCTCGATAGAATGGCCTAAGAGTATGCGTACAGGATATACTATACATAAAGATATCCAGATTTGCTCGAGTTTCATCTCCAGTAGGTATAAAACAATACGTTTCTTATCAAGAATCCTGCAAATATTTCCAGTCTATCTAGACGTATAGTAACCTGCACGAGTACAGTTATATCAAAGCAATTTAACTCCCTGAAAACTTTCTCGTCTGGGGTTTGATTTGAGTTAAGATTATATACACATATACGTGTGTGTGTATAGGGAAGAGGAGACTTTCTCTCTCTCTCTCATTGAAGATAGAGTCAGGAATTGGTCCATCCTAGCTATAAGGCGTGAAATATCCATCATTTCGTATTTTAAATGATCAGAGGAAAGGAGAGTGAAAGCTACTCTAATCCGAAAATAATATCTGATTTCTAGTTTTCCTATTCTTTATGGATAGTCGATTCGCTCATTTTATTTGTCTCGTTACTTGGTGCGACAAGCTTTCAGTTGGCTTTAGTGGCTTAATATCTCAAGCCTCGTTGCAGCAGTAGTCATAACGTCCATTGTACGCTATGACTTACTGTTTCTACAAAGCAAAGGAAAACTCGAAAGTTTTCTCAATTATACGTTGGTTAATTCTCCTGAGAAGCTTTTTTTAGGGACAAATAAATGTTAATACTGAGTGAATGGGCGGTTACTCCCAGCAGAGTAAAAGTATTCTTGTAGAACCCGGTAAATATTTGATGTGTAAACATTGAATTGCTTTAAGAGAACTTTTAATTGTTTCGTCGGACTTGCTAGTTTTTCCTGAATGAAAACATCGACGATCATAAATATCAACAATCGTTACGCTGTTTAATTAATGTGTAATAAAACATACTAAATAAATGAAAGTACGATACATTTAATTGTATATCCAAATATAACATATTTTTAATTACGAATAGATTTCAATGGTACACTGGAAGAAATTGCCAAAAATTTACCCAAATTTGGAGCTACGCTTTAATCCGAATATACGAAGATTGCACTTGTTAATTATGCAACGTGGAAGAATTTATACCGCTGGAGTGTTGCAGTTTGGAAGTAATTCTTGCGCCAGTGAAATTCTCGCTTAGGTAGAGTATAATGTTGCCAAAAATGACCACTGATGATGCCCCTTAGCATCGTACCCAGTGTTGGTACTTTCGATGCCCCACCCAGATATGTATACAAGATTAACCATACCGGTTTTCCATCGATAATCAACGAAAGCTCATACTGGCTAGACTCAAAAGTAACAAACCTCGACAAAGCAAAACTATCTCAAAACTGTTAAGATTTTGGGGTTTATATAATCATTCAGCGATAGATTATAAAATTAAAACGACAACTCCATAAGAGCGAAAAGAGTTAATTTTGGTAAGAATAATGTGAATATAGAGGGGGGGGGGAGGATCTTTTGAAAAATTGGGACTGCTTGATTAGAAGCGTGATTGGTGGACAGAAGCAGAAAGTTGGAAGAATATAAAAGGGAGAGAGAGAGAGAGAGAGAGAGGGGGGGGGGGGGGTAGTAGATGGCGTTGGAATTGATCGGAGGAGGAGGATTGGTGGTTGGAGGGATGAAGGTGGCGGTGGCGGAGGGTTGCCCGCAGCGCAAGCGCCCCTCAGGCGACGTCACATTGATTCCTCCGGGAAGAGCTTACAAAATGGCCGCCGGCGTTCCATTCCTTCCACGCTATTCGTACAGGGTAGGCTTCCGTCTATCTGGGTCCCTTTGTCTGAGGTATATGCGAATATGGGCGGCAGCCGTGCCAACGACTGGCTGGCTTGGCTTGGGTGGCTCACTGCCTGGGGTTTGAGAAAATCGATGCACCTTAGAGGAGTGAGGGGGAGGGGGAGAGACTGTGTGTGTGTGTGTGTGGGTGTATATACGAATGTATACAGTATAGAATGGAGAGAGATACGATGCTGCTGTTGTAGCTGCTGCTGCTGCTCCTGCTGCTTCTTGCTACTCCTACTCTCTATATATAAGCTCGTTGCTTGGCCCACCTCGACTCTCAAGCCTCCTCCGCATAGCCTGCATGTTCAACGAAGGTGAGTTACCAGCGCGGAAGGAATTGAATTATCAACCGGGCCGGAAGGTGCAACCTCTAAAGATAAGTGAATCTTAATCTGATACCAGTCACCTAACAGTTTATTGCCTCGCCTCTCTACAATAAAATTCTTGCTTAGAAAATTACTATTATCAATTTCTATGGTGTTGCTTATACTAGATTTCATTTAATGCTTGTAAGTCATCTTTTTATTAATAACATTGTAACAGTATTGTAAAAACCAAATTGTTGCTCGAATTATGCACATAGGCAGTGAGAAGCGACCCTAAACAATTAACTCAAATGTCCGTAGAGTACTGCATAAAATCTGAAGCGGATGGTATTATTCCGGAGAAGATAATTAACCGTGCTATTATTTCATAGAAATGCGAATTAATTACCCACTTCCTTGACAAAGTTAGGTACGTTTGCAGGATTTCGTCAGCAGAGTCAGCGTATTGTAGAGATTGATTCACAAGAAATTTCTTCGTGAAACAGAAGGTGTGTAATTTTATATTATTGTAAATTGTCATTTTCCAGGAATCGTTAGATAAACCAATTGGAGCATCAAGATTTTAAGAGCCAAATGATATACAGTTAATCTATTTTTTAAGTGAACGTATTAAAGGACGGAGTTATCTCTCAAAAGGAGTAACGTAATACGATTTTGTTGAAAATACAAAGGGAGTCTTTCAAAAATTTGTTAATATAAAATTCTCATGCATACGTGTATGTAACGAAAGAAAAAACTGTGCTGAAGAGAGGAACGAGAAAAAAAGAATTGCACACACAGAGCATCCTCCACAAGTTATTATTTTATCAACCGAGTTATAATTTGTGGAATAAGACTGATCTTCTTAAAAGCGAAAAAGGGTTTAATTCTGAATTCTGTGTTTCGTTCGGCCGATTGAATACTTTGAAAGGCTCTTGAAAATACTTCTTGCTTTAATTTCATAGGGCATATATTAAATAAAAGTCGGCGAGGCTCTCGTAAAAGGTAACTGAAGGCTTTACCGTTCAGCCAGGATAAAAAGCTGACCGAGTTTCCATTTGATTACATTTTAAAAGAAAGTTTACTTTGCGAAAGAAAAAGTGTTAAGTTATTGCATGAGATTACCTTAAGTGATGACTTGGCGCGTTAACAGTTTTACCAGTGCTTTCTTTTTAAGATTCTGTTTTCTGGATGCTTTCGTTTTCCTCTCTGTGCGTAAAGCTTTGTAATAAAATTTTGATGAAATTTGCAAGTTAGCACGATTCACGATAAAAAATACAATTTTATCATTCGATTTGGATTTATTGCTCGTAAGCTTCGTGCGTTTAACGCAATAGATTAATCCACAAGGCATAATTGCTCTATCTACATGACATTACGATGTATCATGCAGCAGATAGCTATATAGCATATCTGTATCTGTTAATTTGATGCTTGTATGTCGATGTCGGTACGCCTATGTATTAGTGCGCTAATATTCGCAATAACATGGATCTGACAGCATACAGCCTGTCATTTCCAGCTGTAAAATTTGATGATTAGATCGATGAGGCGAAATTTATCGAGCTCGTGCAATTGTCATTGAAATTAGTTTTAATTCATACTGGAAACGCTTAATGATGGCTAGTCGAAACGATGGGTGGAACTATAATGGGGTTCCATGGAAAGTGGCCATAGCCGGCAATGAATAAACAGCCTCGCTGAGTATAAATATTTAATACCTATTGACGCGTACGTCATCGGTCAAACAGGCAACAGACCTTACCCGATGTTGTCGCTTTCACGTATATGTTTGGTCTCCTGATATTTTTATAAAAATAACAATTAAACAATTGGCGCGTATGTTTGATTTTGCATAAGAAAATTCCCTTTCCCTTCAAGATATATCTAGAAAATAGATATACGAGGGAGTGGATGCATGTATAAAGTTACAAATTTTAAAGCTACTCCAAAAGTATTATACACAGTATTCTAGCAAATAGAGTAACCATATACATCAATGTACAATCAAATAAATTTGCAATTAGGAGATTAATTCAAACTTCTGCAAATAGACATTTTTGAAAAAAATATTAATATCTAAGACAAATATTAAATGCATCAAATTTTAAACCTTAATATGATTATAGAGTAATGAATCAGTGTTCAAATGACTAATGCAAGTGTTCAATTTTTAGAAAATTTACCTTAAACGGTAAAAAATAATTGGATCAAAATCTCTAGATTTATTTAAAAAAGCAAAATGCTTACTGGTACAAAAATATATCTAAATACGAGAACCACGCAAGCTAAGTAAAAGCTTTATTTATTATTTTACTATTCTCCTTCGATCGACTTTGTTCAATATTTTCAAAATGTTTAAAAAATCCTTTATTCGTAGAATCCTTTGCTCCTATTTACTTCCCTTACACATTCTTACTTTTCGTAAAATATCATCGTTTTGCGAGCCAAGTTATGGTCATAGATATTGATAGACGTAGGACAGGATCACAAGAGATGAGATGCGTGTGGCAGAAGAGCTGGGACGATGTTCCGTTATGAATATCCGATATAGTGCGACGTCTAGCGTTGTGTCACGTCACGTCACGTCACGAGGGGCTTTACATGCAGAGACTCACAGCGATCAAGCGTAGACCTGACTTCGACCTGTGCTAACCATGGAATGACGCTGCATTCTGCAATATGCATGCGGTGCACAACTCGCACCCTTCGGTTGCCCAGACATTACTTGCCTCGCTGCACCCACGCAAGAGTGCACACTCACATACATAAATACACCCCTCTCTCTCTCTCTCTCTCTCTCTCTTCATTTTTCATCTATCTCTACCACTCGCAAACACCGAACGAATCGTTATCTGCCTCTGCGTTCGATCCCTCCCCTTTTTATCCCCCATTTTGTTTTTCTCATTAACGCATTTTTCCCAATAACCCCCCCCCCCCCTCCCCTTCCTCTCTTTGGACTCCAATTTCAGTATTTTTTCTCTGCATTTTTACTTGAAACGATATTTATAGTGATAGTCCAGTGAAAGCCACGTACCATTCGCGTTTGATACGTGTCGGTGGGTTTCTTCGCTTTGCCGTTCTTGCGTATTTCGCGTCTGTATCGCAAAGCAAGCCGTATGCAGCCGGCAGCAATCGTGATTTTCCGTCCAGTAGCGCAGCGCCCAATGTAAACTCAGAGCTGCCACCGCGGCCACCGCATGAGAGCAGCCAGATGTGACTACATTCCGCTTTGTGTCCCGCGGGTTATTGAAATTTCCATCCATCCCCGCCATCCGATCGCGGTATTCTCTCCACTGCTCCTTCCGAATTTCCCGCTTTTACCCCCGCCTCCTCCCTCTGGAACCCACACACATACGCGAGCCCATTAACCACACTATACCTTCCTCCCTCTCATTTCTCTCATTTTCAGATTTATTCGCAAATTTACGTAACTAAATCTTACTCGATTTTTTCCTTCTACATTTTTTCCACGTATCTGCTTTCATCCGCTCGCTTTTTGGCAGCCTCAAAGTATAGTGTAAAAGGTAAAATACTGCTCGTTTGCGGGTTTCATTCGAATCAAAAGGTACTAAACGATGAGTACACTCCAGTCAGCCGATTAACGTAGCTGTCGATACCAAAGTTATTTTTAACAAGTTTCCAAGTGAGTTTCAAAGATAGTATTTTGCAGGAATTGATAAGAGAGATGATAGAGTGACAAATTCGTTTTGGAGATGGATAAAGGTAGGGCTTGCCATATATAAGGTGAAAGAGTGCTGTACATTTATTGCACTGTATACATATATATATATATGTATGCAATACTCGTTTTATTACCAATCGTTATCGATGTGGAAAAGTGCATAGGCGGGATAGATAAAGAGAATGCTTATATATAAGTTTATTAAACATATATCGAAGAACGTCCTGTCGGTCTATAAAACGATTTTGGTGCGTGGTGCATTCATCGAAATCTCCGCGTTAGCGCCGGCCAAGCAAGATTGATGTTGCCGGGTGTCAGCAACATAATTGAATGAGTAGCTCTGGTACCTCTGTCGGCACTCTCCAAGTGCCCACCATCGCTGTCCTCGCTCTTAATTTTGCCGCTCGCGGGGACAAAGGGCTTCCCTTCATCAACCTAAACCTTCGATTAATTACCAACGAACACCTGGAACGCTTCTTGTATGTGACTTTTGTAGATCAGACCTGGCCGAGTTGGCCGTTAGCGTTCCGACATCGATTTACCCCCACCCCCTTACAGCCCTTCTCAAATCCCTTGCCAAACACATTTCTGATCTTCATCCTTCTCTCGCTTTTTTATTCTGCTTTTTCAGTCCCTTTGCTCGTCTTCTAGTTGCACTTTCTGTCTCCACATGCACACTTAACCCTATATATAAATATCACTATGCATTCTTTCCAAATGACAATATTGCTCGATAATGATTGATGTCTTGCTCTTATATAATTACTGATAACTGATAAATAAAGTGGTAATTATTGTTAGTAGTGTAATCAGCAGTTTATCAATTTACTTCCAAGACCCTGTAATTGTTCTCCTTTTTTTTCTACAAATTCAGAAATAATTATTATAGGTGGAATATGGTATATGGGAACTAATGGGTGCAGGACAGAGTGTATAGGCAAAGTCTGGCGAATACACTGAGAATGGGAAACACGCAAAATCTCGTGATCCGTGTATAAGTTGTTCAAAGAAAAGTTTGGGCTATCCGGTAATGGAGAGAAATCCGATAGACTTTTTCTCACGATAAACTGCCAAAAATTCATGGAGTCGGGTCAGCGCTAACGCTGTAACGAATTTCGCGATTGACTAGACTACAGCTTAAATACATACCTGCTCTACTAGTCCCGTGAAATGAGTTTCTCTGTAAAGGCTTCGTGTGTTTCCTTACCGAGGTACTATTAGCACACTACGCTCGCCATATTATGGGAGACTAAGATCCGAGAATAGAGTCGAAAGATCGGCGTTCCACTAATTATCTACCATTAGTTCTACACGCCAAAGAAATTACAGACTTTTGGCTACCTGTGTTGTGTGTGGGGATCTACTAAATATATCCTGGAATTGTTACGCCGCTTATTTGCTTAAACCGTATCTACGTAACTATTATTTTCTCCTCGTTCGTACCCTTAAAAAGATTTTCAAGAAAGAAACTAACAAATCGAATCCCTTCAATTACCCGTCCTAATTAATTCATTGGCTTTGCTCTCTGTTTTCTCTCTCGCTTTTTAATATTTTTATAATACTCGGAAGAGAGTCGATGCTTTGTTCACGAGTTAAACACGGTAAATTTTGCAGAAGCTTGCAGGCTAAAGAGCACGCGGACACTGCTTTCTCTCGCGAGTCAAGTTCTTTGATGTGCCTCGTGACCTACAATCTTAGAAACCACCCTATTTTTAGATGGCTTCAAAAACTGTGCCATACAGCGAGATCTTATAGGGTAATCATGGTAGCACGTTTCCCCCAAAGTTATTACTTTTCTTTGTCTTTGAAAAAGTCATCTTCTGAAAAGTCAAATATCGTTTAGACGAAAACGTACAACACAAAGTGTATATATATATATATATGTGTACGTATACGTTCCGACGACACACAGAAGTAGTGGTGACGTTAAGCAGCCGCGTCAATATTCGCAATTAGTCGGCTGAAGGAGATAAATTGATAATGACATTGTATAGGAAGATCAAGACGAATTTGCGTGATCAAACGGGCCGAGGAAGCCGAAAAGTAGGTACGTAGTGTGGGAATCTCACGTACGCTCGGTTGGAATGCATGGAATGGAGGGCACGAGTGGTCCAACCACCCATTAAGGGGAGCCCTAATCTCTAATTATTTAATAAAAATATGTTTACGACGTGGCGCACCGTACGCCCCTCCGTTGCTTTCTTGTACCTTTTACCTTACTTGGAAAGGTGGAAGAAAGGAGAAGGAGAGAGGTTTAAAGGGTCGAAGGTCGATCTGACGGGCCGACATAGCCCTACGGACGGCCCTAAATAAAAGAATCGTGAGCTTACGCGTATACGAATTCGCCCCTTTACTCCAATCTTCTCTAAAAACCGTTTTCTAGACGCGTAATATCTACATTTTCTTATTATACATTCTATGCTAAACGCACATGGATTTAAAATCCAATGGCAAGGCTTCGACCCTCGAAATCAAAGCTTTATATAATATATTCGTAACTCGATGTAAAGAATGATAATTTACCAGAGTATATACACCAACAATACGTACCAACTATCCAATTTACATAACATTTATATTAGCGAATTGACGCTAAGGTATAACTTTCAATAGAAAGTATTTATCCTGAGAAAACTTGTACCTCCGATGCAATTATAACTGTGTATATTGGCTGACATCCAATAAACGGGGATTTAATAGAATGTGGATCCATTAATTTAAATAGCAATCTTAACGACCATCTTCGATATGAATTCTTTTTGGCAATTTTTAAAAGCATCGCGATTGCAGTGGGCCCCTTCTCGTACAGCAAGGAAATGTGTTTTGTGTATTGGAGAATGATAGGTGGCGTTTTTGTCGAGGCTGTAATTGCCAGGTCTGTTTATTTATTTGTTTGTTGGGAATAAGGAAGGTCGAGATACGTATAAAGAATTTGCTCTGTCACGGATTGGCGCGTATTGGAATTGAAGGACCACTGCTACTCTGTTCAAACACTCCAAGGTGCCATGTGTATACTGGTTTCGTCTACGGAGCATTTCAGCTTGTACGTATATATGTACCACGTGCATGTATGTATATAATATAGTACAGTATACGCGCGCTTGTAGGGATCGATCGTGCAGAGAGAGGTCCAATATTGGACTCGGCTTTGTCGCTTTTGTTTGCCCTGGGCCATCCTTGTCCGTATCGATCATGCTCCCTCAAACGTTTAGAAACCGTGAAAAAGATCAATTTCACCTAAATCAAAACCAGCTTGCCCAGTAGCCTATTTCTTAATCCCTCTAAAAAATTTCATTGCGAACGCTGGGACTGAAATTCAAAAATTGTTATTGCAAATTGAAATTCTCTTTTTCTCGCGTACCGTACCACATAATTTAGAATAAAATCATTTGGAATCGAGGGTAATCGCAGGATTGAGTGCTCCAGTTTTCTTTTCACTCCGAACGGACAACCTGACGATCGATCACCGTTCGAATCGCTCAAATGAACAACCATAGATGGATTAATTTCAAAGGAATGAAAACGTTCCGAACACAGTTGACTATATATACTATACAAGGTAACCCTTACTTATAGCCTCAGTATCGCCTGGATCCTTTTCAGCCAGCCCTTTGTTCAGCGTTCTAGAAACGCGATCTAGGTCTATCATATACTAGTTATTCCTTTTCTCATCTAGCTATTCCTATCGCGAATCAATTTGCCACTTTATATTTATCAAATGAATTGATTCCTTATATTATAGGGATGAGATTTCGCGCTGCCTTCTTATTTGAGTTCGATCGGTAAGATTCAGGGTTATCGGTCTGTGGCAAAAGAAGGATCGCGAGAGGGATTCCAGGAGAATGATCGAGGAAAAAGAAAGGAAGTCTGGACGCGGAGCGAACGAGCAGGGCAAGCAGCGAGGCAGGTCAGCGAGTGTAGTCAGAGGCACAGAGAGAAGGAATGGTTGCCTAGGTCTGTCCGAAACTATGGTTATGTTCTCTTGAAGAGCCACTAAAAGGGCGCCTACCTGCCAGAACCATTGATTACCGAAACGCTTCCCACACAGTCTCAAGAGTCGGAACAAGTCAAACTCGGCTAAAAAGCGCTAACGGAGTTCACAAGCCAGTTCACCAAGTATATCCATCCCCTCACGCCACTTAGTTAAGAGGACCACTGTAATTTCCATTTGAGATTTCGTGTTACCGCGGGCATACCCATGCGGACTCTGATCGTTTCGCAGTTTCCACTTTTCGAAATGTCATTAAAATATTATACTCGATAACACAAATTTCATCCAGCATACGAAACTTCTCTACTCGACTCCACAACTTCCGATTAACTTCCGGTCTTTACCGGATTTTATATCCACAAATCAGAGGATTGTATATGGGTATAACGATTTCTCGTATTTTCTATGAAGGAAGCGTATAATATATTCCGGTACCGATCATCCATGCGGTTTGAGAATATGTGTAATGAAAAGTGTGTCAATGAAATTATAGCACGTTACATCAATCGATTATTTTAATCGTGACAAGGAAAACTGTCCGATAAATCAGAGCACGTGTCTCGAAGGCAGACGTGTATGTATATAGTGTATTATGCACAGTTCTTAGCGAAGAACTGTTTGCCCAATGGAGACCGATGGAGACGGAGAGAATCGCGCTAGGCTTGGACAATTTTTCAATGTGGACTAACGTGTCGCCATATTTTCATAGGTAAAATAGCAAAATTACTCGCCGACCCATATTTATTACTCTCTCGAGTTATCTCGATGGGAAATAGTAACGCATGCGTGTAATTTGCATGTTGGAAGTGGCGATTACTACATAGTTATTGGCCTCTTGTCATCTTGCATGATCAATGCATGTAAGCTCGTGGCTAGATAAAAAATAATGACCGAGTTAAAATATACGGTTACACCTACAACGCTCGTGCAACGGCTCGTGCTTATAGAATTACACCGTTGAAATAGATCTGGAATTTATGAAGTATGGGAAAAGCAATGCTCCTCGAGGTTTATTAGAAGCAAAGTTTGTCAATGTAAACGCGACCTCGATAAGAATTGAAATTACCACCTATCGATTGGAGACACTCCTTTTATTATTAAGAATTACGTCTATGTAAAATATTGAAGTTAATTTCTCATCTTGCTCCAATTATGGATCTGAATATCGAGATGAGAATGATGGTAATGGGAGAGAGAGGGAGAGAGTGGGGGTAGTTTGAACTGCAAAGAAAGATGGATCACTTATTACAAGGAACTTAGTATATTACCTAAGGATTTATTCAAGTAAAAGGAGGAAGAAAGAAGCTTAATTTTTGTCAGTGAAGCTTGTAAAACCGCAAGGGAAATAAAGTGCATTAAAAATTTGTCGGAATAACGTGATTATTCGTGTCGTACCATATTTCGCAAAGCATATTTTCGTATAATTAATAAATATATATTATAAATACACATTCTTAACATATTAATAAAAATACGTAATTTTAATTAAATACTCTATTGCATGAGCAATAATGCAATCTAGTAATTCCGACAAGGTTCATTGTTGCAATTAACTAATATTAATTAAAGACCATAAGAAAATCTTGTGTGTATCGAATCAACTTCTCCCCTCATTAAATCAACGCCTCCAACCAATTTCCATTTGGTGTCACTTATCATTCTGCACATTGTTTATCATCACTACCGTTATGGTCTCTTAGCTTCAGGCTGGTACTGCTTGATAAATATCTGTAGCTAAATCTAAAATAGTCTGAATTGGAATGGATTGTGATAATTATCAACCGATTCGTTGCTTTATTTCTACGAACAATGATCATTGGCAAACATGGAAAACCCGAGTATACATTTCAGTAGGTATAATCAATAGGTTTTGGTCAAAGGTAGAATCTACCTTAAGGGATACGAGTCGAGCTGATACCGAAAGATGCACTTCAACGTTGTTTTGTAGAAGAAAAGAAGAAGAAAACATTGGTAGAAGGGTAAGTTCGCGAAGGCTGGTTTCCAGGATTGGCCAGGATTTCGCGGAATCTGAAAAGTTAGCAAGGCATTTCTCATGAAGAGGTTCCAGATCGCAGAGATCTAAGTCGGCTCTTTTCTATCTCTGAGGAGAGCACGTAGATGTATATCCGGTTGGGTTATCCTAGCTGTGGAGGAGGCGCCAGGGCGTTCTGGCGGGGTCAAGTAACCTTTTCATTAGGTAACCCCGAGTAGGCCGCATCGCGGCCTACAAACTCTCTGAAACATTGACGCAAGCTTTCTGATCCCCAACGGGATTCCGAGCAACGCGCTGTATAATTATAAGAGTGCCGAAGATAAGCCTAATAATTTGGTGGCGCCATGGAACGCTTATAGTCACTTGGGGACACGCGAGCGCTAATCACCACCCACGCCAAAAATGCCCGCAAACTTTTCACTATCTAATCTCTTTCTCAGCTCTACTTTTCGAGGCATAACTCATAGCTGGCATTTTTACCCTTTTCTCGCTCTAATGCTTCCCATTAGAAACCAATATATGTTTTTACAAAAAACCTTCTGCCATTGCCAAGGTATCTGGGATCTCACGATCTCGTATTCTATTGCACTTTTCTGCGCAGCTATGTTTAAGTGTATATTACACTTTGATGCAATCATCTAGTGCCACAAAAGTGTAATATGGCAGCTATGTGACTGGAGATTTCCGAGTATGTATAATAAGAGTTTACCGTACTAGGATAAGACGGTATTAAGATAATTAGTGTTTGCTAGTTTACCTTGATTGTATGGCTTTTAAATATTGAGACAAAGGAAGACTAAGTGAATGAAATGATTATATAGTTTCTCCTATTCAGTACTGGAAATTTATTGCTAATGTTCGTATTAATAGCGACGATAAAAAAGAATTGTTATAGAGGGAAAATATATAGAAAGAAATGTATAAGTTGACAAATAAGAGAAAAGAGAATAATCTGTACAGCTTCGGGCAATGCATGATACTATTAATGTACGAATATCTGTTTACTATAGCTATAATTTTACTACGACTACTTGCTGTATGTCATTCACAAAATTTAGAGCATGTAAGATTTAAAATACCATTTTTCGTAATAAAAATAGTCAAAGCTATTTCTAAACTCACAAAAAACGTGAAAGAATTTTTGTTCGTTCATTGACAATTTTATTAAAATATGCTTAAATTAAAAGGATCTCCAAATAAAACATAGTTGATTAGACAATGATCGTGAAAGACTTGTAATCCAGAGCTTCAGAGACTGTTAATATAAGCAGAATACGTGTGGAAAATTAATAGTACCTACCAGTATGCAGATATTAAATATTTGCAAGGTATTTTAACAATATTACAAAGGTAGCTTTGCAGCATTGTGCTTAAAAACTGTATTTTTCTGCTCTTTCAGTTTCTTTGTTTACATTGAGCACAAACGCAAAAATATTAAAAAGAAAAATTATATTTACATCCATATGCACACATTACCCTCCCCCAACTAGTCATCGTCACAGTAGCGCAAAAAAGAAACGATAAATGTTTGGAAAATTCGATGATCGACAAACGGATGAGCAGGAATAAAAGATAAAAGAAATTGAGAGATTGTACGCGTCATGTGTGTGTGCTCGTACCATACAGACCATATGTTATACATATACCTGCATATCTTTTCAATGCTACCAAGCGTGTAAACACGATTAACTATGCACACTCTCGCGTTCTCAACAATTGCGATTATTGAAAAGCGTTTAATTAATATCAGCTATCTAAATCGTAAGAAAATTGCACTAAACAATTTCAGAATTAATTTATTACCGCAAACAGCTATAAAATAGTAAATAATGACTCTGGCTGCTACATAGTATAGAACTGCACTAAACATGAATAATTATTAACTATCTTCGATCAATGTAAAAATAAACATTTACATCATCTTAAAATTTTGTTCGCATTTATCCATTGCATCATTGAGATATTTTTATTATCAGAGATTTTTACAATAGCATTATCTACTGCGCATTTTATCAATTAATCTTGAACTTTTTGTATAAATTCTACGACTCTTCGCGGAAGTTAAATATGGAATAAGAGTGGCATTTAGCGTAAGTAATATTAACTCGCAGAGAATTATTCACACCCATTGATATATTATCGTATTGGACTATCGAGTATATACCGTTAGTAGTACCTGTGGTACGTGCACACAATAATTATTGTTCGTTCCGCTTCATCTCCTTCGTTAGAAATACTTACCGCAATAAGAGTTCCTACTAGTCAACTCTATTTCATAATAATGGGCGCACGAACAATGATTAAGAGATTCAGATAAGTTCACTCTGAAATTATCATTCTTACCGATGAAACGAAAATACTCCATTATCTCGAATTTTTATCAGCTGTACATTTCTATACGTCTAAATCGATTACCGCGAACTTTCACGAATTTTAATTAATAGTTTCCTCCGTAAATTTTTACTCCCAACTCAATCAATTATCTTCCTGTATAAAATCAGATATTCCCAAAACACTTTTTTCTCCTGTAAAAACCTGCAATTACACATTAAAAAAATCCTCGAAATTCCCTTAATCAATGGCCTTTGACCCGCATTCTATATATCAGTAGCACACAGAAATATTGAAAAGAACCGAATAAAAAAAAAAAAAAAATACAAGGTATGCTGATTCAGCGGTGAATGGAAACGAAGTTACGAGCGTGCTTAAGTTTTGGCATTCTTTGGTTAGCATCATGGGTGATTTATAAAAGAGAGATAGGAGAAGGTGTACGGGGAAGTGGCAAAAGATGTAATACCCAAGATAAAGCCAGAGGGGAAGATTAGAGGTGATTATCGTGGATCATGTGTTCGCATATTTGGCCGTAACTCAGCCAGACTAACGCGTGGGTGGTTCAAACGTCGCCGGAAGAAGAACTTCCTTCTTCCCTATATGACACGCTTACTCGTTAGATGCGAGATCGTTGTCGACTTTAGCACACTTTCAACCTCCTTCTTCACACTTTTGATTTTTTTTTTTCGTCTGGCATGACGACCTTCGAACTGGTGCATGCAAATATATCGATTGGAGCAGACCGCCCTGCAGGGGAATAACCGTATTCGTTTGAGATTCTGATCCCGATTTGTAACGCGAGACGCTGCCCCGAGGATCTAGACATTTGGCAAACTTCGCTTTCCTCAAATACCGCTGGAAACGTGTTTGCCTGTTATGCTTTCAAGCCTTCATAAAAATCTTCTAACGAAATTTGCCAGCGTGCTCTCTCGTATCACTCTACATTTAAATTCATCCTCTATGCTGTTTTCTTGCGTTATAGCAAAATCTGCGAAGGATTTCTTTAAAGCATTTTACTAAGAAAGTTATATATTGTACGAAATAAAAACATTACAAAATCATAATAAAACATTATCCTCGTGCTTCTCACCTGTCCATTCTAATCTTCTTTGGCTTATACTCCGAGTTTCGTTATTTGTTAATCGGTAATGCACCAGTGTATTCATCTCGCAGCATCTAATTATTACCCTCGACGTATATAATTATTCCTCGAATCAAACATCTAGAGAAGGAGCAGCAGTTATTATTTTTTGCTCAAATCTACAGTCATCATACACATATATCCTTTTACGCACACTAGAAAAAAGTGTGCGGATTGGGCAAAGAGGAAATAAATATAGAGGGTGTGCGTGCGAGCGAGAGAGAAAGAGAGATAAAGATTGAGAATGTAAGTGCAGGTCCTAATGTCCTGAAATGTGTGTAGAGGCGAGGTGTTTCGTTGTGTAAATTTCGAGTCGAGTCTGGAGATGTTAGGAGAAAATTGGTGCAATCAAGCACGGGTACAAGTAATACGCGTATAAGAAGACATAGAAAAAATATTTAGTACCAAAAGTCAGCAGAGTATTCTGAAAATATTATTACGAGTCAAGAATAAGCATGAGAAATAAATAATTCAGAAGTTCCTTGCTATATATATATATATATATCTGTGGAAGTATTGCAAAGTATTTTATAATATGATAGGTGGTTGAGGCAAGGGAGGGGATTGCAATATCGAAATAGCAACGAACAGGGCAAAGAGGACGAAGAACGCGAGGGGGAGCAAGTGGAATATAAGTAGAAAATGAGCTGCTGAGGCCACATAGAACACCTTCCTCGCCCCGAATCCCCCGAGATCCGAATCTCTCGGACGGGGGTGGATGCTATCATTTGGCGGATTAGCATAATGACCGGGGATTTATATCGCGGGGCTGCGCACGGAGGGCGCTAGTAGCAAATGCGCCGAATGAAATAATGAATAGCACAGTTTCTGGTATTCGAAGATTATACGCATCGCAACGGGCAAATTATAGATTTGAGGTTTCGACTGTGCGGACTTGGTGCGGACCCCTCTCCTTCGCTCGCCTCAGTCCCCCTACTTTATATATTACAACGAAACCTGCCAAGGACTATTCGGATTGCGAGAATTGCGCAGGACCACATCAAGGCTACGGGAAACTGCAAACATTCTGAAGCATCGATACTTTTAATGACTGTCAATGATTGTGCTGGGAACTGGCGAAGGATTACGTAAGAAATCGCGAGGACAATGAGCGCCTTTCAATGAGAAATTGAAATTCAAGCAAATTGCAGTGAGATCTATAATCGATCGCTCTCGATCGTATTACGGTAGATTTGCGTTGTGCACTTTTTCCTTCCTTACGTCACGGTCTCGTCGCACTCCTTATATATTATTACAGTCTGATTTTACTTCAGGAACGAATTTAATCGGTGTGGTGCGAAAAAGGTACGAGAGATTGAACAGAAAAATTGTATATTTGACAGTGAGCAGGTGTCGGAAGACAGCGCGTAGGATAATGAGCGTAGGTATATAGAGGGGAAAGCGAGAGAATATGACGGGCGGAGTTCTTTGGTGCTGCAGGACGAGCTTGGATTGCTTACTACCGAGAAGCGTGCAAGAAGAAAAAGGACTCCCGGTGTATACATAAGTTGTTGGACGCACTGGAACGCTTTATATGACCTGTTAATTATATTTTCCATAAACTTCTTCCACGCCATTCACAGTGGTTTATGTTTGTAGCAACGTGCTGCCTGCCTGCCTACCTGCCTGCCTGCGAGCGAATTTATAGCACGGCTCCAATGAAGCACTGAATAAAAAGCCCAATGGTTCCACATACGCCTGCACGACTTTACTCTTGTACCATGTGTGTACACGCATGCGTGTGTCGCGAAAGCCACCCATCGCTGCTCTTCTGCTCTCTTAACCAATGTATATGTATACATTTATATACATAGGTATATATATACTCTATACTCATCGCGCTCATAGTACAAAATCACTATTTGCTTTTTATCTTCCATATATTGGACAAAAAGGTAATAAATCAGTGTTCTAGAAGAATTCCATTAAGTGTCTGACACGAAGAGATTTCGTCCAAAATTTGTATAATCGTGACAAAAGAGAAATTACAATGACCGAAAGCGGGGAGAATTCTGAAATACCACTCATTAGGAATAAATCTCTGGGAATGAGTATTTATGGTTTTTTATGGAGCAATTATTATCGAATAAAGAGTCGTTTATGAGGCCCCTTGCAAATAACACGCAATCTTTGCGTGCGCTAATTTCAGACTGAGCATGATTGCAAAATCAAGAATATAATATAAAGTGCTCGCACCGAGTTGAAAGTCGAAAAATAAAGAATTATTTTATAGCGAAAATCACATTGTTTAAAATATATTTTTGCAGCGATTAATCGAGCGATTTTGAATTTTAAAGTTTCTGCGAAGAACGTGGGTTTTCTATATAGTATACTGATGGTAAAACTGTCAGGAACATCGAGATCAGCTGGGTGTCCGATTGACGGGTCAAGAGACGAGGGTGGATCATTATCGACAGAAAAAATAGGAAAATTATAGATGCGAAGGTGAAGAGCGAGAGAGAAAAAATTTATTTTTACGGACAACGCTTAAGTTTCGTAATAATGGCAAAAACGACCGAGCATAGCACACACGGGATGGAACGGGACGGATTGGGACAGAGCGATACGCCTTGCGCGATTCTAGTGCCGTGACTAAGTTTCGGGAACAGGTGGGTCTGTCTAGGCTGTAGACCAATTAGACGTGGCCCGCTATTAAGCCGGAACACCAAAAACATTATCCTTTCCCAACCTCGATATTACTATGAGCTTAGTTTACGATGATTTGTGGTTTACCTTTTAGAACGAATTAAACGTTTCCTCTGGATTTCGATATGATTCAGATCAATCTGATCGAATAGGGATGATAATTTTACCTTGCAATCTTCTCTCGTTTTGCAAAATCGCCAAGGCGTGTCACTCGAGCTCTGGAATAAATTATATACTTCCGTATTCAATCCAGACCCTAAGTCGTAGATCGTACCAAAAATTAATCGCCACAGACAAAATAAATAGATCCCTTACATTTATATTTATTTTGTTTTTTAATGTATAGAACATTTATGAGAATTATAGGAAACGTTTTTACTGTTTCATGATATACATGTATGGGAACTATCTACTTGAAATGATCCACATCAGGACGTTAAATGTTGTTTATCTTTGTTAGTAGAACAATGATCGATTTTTGATAAAGGAACCTTTTGAAGCTTCTTTTGATTTGCACTCAAAAAGATTTTATACCAAAAATTAACATCTCTTATTTTTACACTGATAACAAAACTTTTACGTCAATGATTTGGGTGTTTTTTAGCAGTATTTCTTGTATAATGATCATTAATTCTTATTATCGTGATGCGGTAAAAAAGAAATTTACTCAAATTTATTTAAGAAAGAAAAGAGAGAATTCCATTGTTTATACTGTACGTAGGTTCGTTGTTCTAATGATGATTAGGTCTGGTAGAGAAATACTTGCTCCTTTTTTATTGCAGTAATTACAAGCTATGAATACTATAGTTTCTTTGCGAGTAAAGTTATATTCGTTTTTCCCATTATTCGCCTGTTTCCAATTGTTTTCTATCGTTACACCTTTCAGGCAAGAGAAAATAATCGAGTACTCGTAATTTTCGCTATTCGCCAAGTGTTTTCGCAAAGTGTTAACTTCCTTGAAATTGCCATTTCAATGTCTACGCCGCCAGCTTGCCAACACAAAGATACCACAATAAGTTACGTAATCAGCGAAAGAAGGAAAAGAGAGGAAAATGGTAGTCGCGGGTAAAACTTGAGCAATTTGTTTATTCTTGTCAATATTTTAGCTAGAAAATTAAAAACGTTATGAAAAAATGTTCAAAGGAACACGTGCAAGTATCAGACCGAGGAAGCTGGCCAGATTAACTGCATTAGTATGCAAAAGACAATAATGACGCTGTTTTCGGCTAAACGATCAAAAGGAAGACTGTATACAAGGTCTGCTTGACGGAAGGAGATGACGAGAGGAAGGGAGAAAAGAGAGAAAAATTGGCATAGCTGTCATAGTTGTTGCTGGGGCACTGTGGAGCTCGAGCAAGTGTGTCCGTACCATAAAAGAATTACAGAGAAACGGGAGAAGGCAGAGTGAGAGGACACGAAACGAAGCACCGCCGGCATGCACGAGGGGCCCAATGGCGAGGAGAGAAAGTGGGAGGGGGGTCAGATGAGAGGATCGGCGTCAAGGGCCCGACGAAGTGCGGTCGAAGGGTGGTGCGTAAGAGGGGCCTGACACGCGATGCCCGCCCGAGGGGAGCAATCACGCGGTGAGGGTGGCGAGGGCGGCCCGGAGAGGGGACTTCACCCTCCTCTCTCTATATTCCTCCTTCTCCCCACCAATTTATTCCCTTTCCACTTATGGGCCCCGGGACTCTTCGGTACCCCCTCCCCGACATTGCACAGGCCCATACTCTTCCCCCTCTTTACTCGCCACCGCAGTCGCTTCTGAGACGCGCCCCCACCCACGCTGCCCACGGCCACGGATTCGACCGAGTCAACAATAAAGGGGATTCCCCCACCCCCCTCTCCGGGAATTTACTTGCTCTATCCCCCCTCCCTCCCTCCTTCCCTCTGCCCACATCCTCATCTACGTCTCGCTGGCGCGCGCGGAAGCATATTGCCCGTTGGGCCCTGCCAATAGGGGTGGGGGAAGAGGCCCGCTCATCTCAACCTTGTCCAACTCGAACCTGCAAGCATGCAAGTTGCCCGCCAGTCAACAGTGAGATCTATCTCTTTCTTCTTTTCACTTTTCACTCATAAATTTTATCTCTAAGCTATCCATGCTCTTTCTATTGATTCTTTCTACGGTCTGATTCATTCTTAAATTGAGACCCAGATCCCCTGCCCCCAGATTATTTCTCCCAATGTTTCTGGTTTACTTTTTATTATCATTATATGCTTGGAGGAAGTCAACTTACTACTCATTGGTACTGTATGATTGACAAATTATGTATTATTTCAGTAAAATTGTTTTACTATTTTAAGATTTCTCCTCAAAACTTTTCTACTTTTTCTTTCATTATAACTGAACTCATAATGGATATTCTGAACTCTTAACGAACCACGCGAGATTTTATTATATGTATACTCTATACGTTCGTAGCTCATTCAAATTTTAATGATTCATCGTTCATTTGTTTTGGTCAACTGCATGCGATATAAAATTTTTAGTTAGCTCAGCAGTTAGCTAATTAACACTTTCGACCAATAGTTGCTTTTACTGCTTTTTATGTACATTTGTATTAAAGTTGCGTTCAATTTGCATTATATATTCATTGACTCATTATGCTTCTCATAAAAAATTGCAAAGTAAATCAAATTCGAAGCCTTAAAAATGTATTATTATACGATAATTAATAACATATCTTAATTTTGTTTCAGAAATAAGAGATAGTATAGAAAAGTAAAAATGAAGTAGAATAAAACCTTCCCGGATAATCTTGTAAAAGAAACCAGTAGTTCATCTCGATTAATAGCAAACGCAAGCATTCTTCTAGTAAAACAGATATCTTCAGGCTTTTAATTTGCAATCTGTCACGAAAAAGCTTTCTTAATTTAAAAGTTTCTTTATAATTGCAACTAGATATTTACCGTCGTCTACGTAATATCAACTCATTCTCCACCACAGAAATGATAAAAATTAAATAACTCTGCGAGGACAAATTTTACTGAAAAGATTCGCGTGTATTCTTCGTAAAGCTGTCAGGAAGGTACATGTTATAGTCGACTAGATAGATGGTATAGACAGATAATTGTAACTTTTTGCAGTGAGTAGTGATAATAGTAGAGACTCAGTTTGAATGAGATGTAGAGACTCGAATTTGACGAAGCTACAACAACGCGCAGAGTCATGGGAGACGAAAAGCAAGAGAGCTTGCGTGATGGCATGTTGTAGCAGTATTAGCAGAGGGGTGGTTTGCTCGGAGTAGAAACATGGAATCGGTGGAAGGACATGGAGTATCAGAATTGTACCTTTCGCAGGAGTAGTAAGTGCAGCAACACAGGGTGGTAGGTAAGTGGGAGAATAAGAAGCAGAAGAAGGCGAATACGAAGATGAAGAAGAAGAAGAAGAAGAAGAGAATACAAGTTGTTTCGGGATGTAGCGAGGAAGACGCGGGCAGTCAGGCAGACTGGATGGCAGGCAGGCGAGCTGGCAGGGTGTGGGGCATCTGCAGCTCGAGGGCTAACTATGTAAATGAGAACGGAGAACGGATCGCCTCGGTTCAATAGACCTTCGACCCTTGAGTCCGGATAATTTGTTTATGAGCAACGCACGCGGCTATCCTCCGAATTTGCCGGGGGGTAAGAAGCTGCACGGTCCATCTCTCCGCGCGGCAGATTCCGCTCAACCTCTCCTCCTGTTATTCCTCTACCTTGCCTCATCCCCCACTCATCAGACACGAAGCAAAGCGGTCGCGCGACCACTACGGGAGAGATCTCCTATACGATTTACATACGATTACTGGCCAAAGTGAAGGCACGCACGCCCACGCCACGCAAACCAAAAGAAGGGAGCGGGACTGCTGCATGGCCATTGCAGATTCTCTTGGAAGGTGCAAGGATGATTCTCTTGCTGCGTGTACCGAGGGAGGATGCTCGAACTGAAGCAGCAACGTACTGAGGGAGAGATATGGAAATGGATGCAAACGCTCGGGATGGGGAGGAAGTCGCGCCAAAACCGGAAAGGATCGCGAAGAACGACTCTGCGGATTGGAGTCCTGGGGCTGTCGGGATGTCGATGAGCGGCAGTCGGCGTGGGCCGCGCAGTAGGACGTCAGCAACCTGAAGAAGCCGCGCCCTTCGGGCGAATCCGCTCGAGTACAATACCCGGAACCTCCGGGACACCCATCGACATCAATGGTCCCTCTAATTTGTCTATTGCCATTTTTTCCTATTTTTATTTATATCTATATATACTTGGTATTCGCGTGGAATCCTTATTATTTATAATGTATTTTGAGGAGTGTAAAGAAACTTTTTATTTGATTCGACAAAGTTGAAGGAACTATCAAATTAAGCATTTTTAAAATATAAGAGAGAAGCTTAATTTTTATCGAAAGAGTCATTTCAAAGCTAAACCTAACATTCCTAATTTCATACAAAATCTGTCAAGTGTACAAGCTTCATGCATATGTATATACAGCTAACTTGGCCCTCTTCCACACCCTCGCCGAATATTCATCGTCGTGCCACGAGGCATCGTTTACTTTCTTCGTAAAAGATACAAATAACATGCTGAAATATTCCAGGCTCTTATATAATGGATATAATTGATACAAATAGAAAGTTCTGATCGATCAAACTGCATGTAACGCTTGTAGTAAAATCTGTTTTAGGCGTGTAACGACACTCGTTAATGGATGTAAGCCATTTTAAGACGTTTCCTCTATATACTCCAGTATCTCTTACAGTATTATTTGTGTCTAGTGAAATTTGTTTTTCTTCCACAGCATTGATTGCCAATCCTAGTAAATGTACAATAGAGAATTAGCGGATCAATTGAAATTGGTTCGTTCAATCTGACAAGATAAATAGTTGCGTGATTTTAAGTACAGTCATTGGTATTAACGCGCAATGACTAGGAAAGAGAATAATCATGGGAAATTAGTTCACGCGCAACCAAATCGTGATGAATTAGCAAACTCTTCCGCCGTATATTTGTGTGAAATAACAGGCCGAGAGAGACGAATCCCAAAGTACTTTCTCGATTACATACTTTCACTGGATAATCGGCAAGAGTTCAAATGTCGAGAAGACAAGGATAACACTTAAAATCGATTTCACAGTATTACTTTCGAAATTTTCTAATTCAATCAATAACTGCAATTTATAACGTAATACGTATGAATAGTCAGTAGCGGAATCATATAATGTCATATTTCCCATGGCTCGAGTACCAGTATGATCAAGACTGTACCGTGTGCAATTGATATAATATCGTTATAAAAATGCTTCAATCGTTTCATTATCTCTCCAAGCAAATTTACAAATAAAAATAGAATTCTTGGTTTTCGCATGGACATCAATAAACCACGTTGCTTAATGGACAAATAAAGAAGCCTTCTTGCGTTCAACATTTTTTATAATTTTTTGGCAAAAAAGGCTAAGGGACCAGAAAAATATATATATATAGGAGAAGAAAAATATAAAGCGAGCCATAAGGCGTATAGATTCTCAGTTGAAGCTATATGCAAGGTGCAGTCGCCATCTTGCAATTAAGGGATCAAGGAGGCACTGCTTTAATGAGCCGCAGGCCGTGCGTGAGTTACAGTCAATGAAAGAGATGAGAATGGATAGAGTAGTGTGGAGAGATAAACGAGGGGGGTTGGGGTGTAACCCAGAGCGAAACGTGTAATGGCTTAGTGAGTGCAAGGATAAAGAGTCGGATGAAACACGACAAATTCGAGAATTAAAAGTCATAGAAAACAGATCAGTCGTTTTAAATGAAAAATAAAGTTGCAGGGAACATTAGTTAGGTATATATAGTGTGTTCAAGGATAACTGAAAACAATGATTTTTAACGATTCAATAAGAGAGAAGATAAGAGGTATGAGTAAAGAGAGACAGAGTGCATATCATGAAGGGATATGAGGTGGATAGCTTGAATGACAAAGTCAAAGGGGTAGAAATGATTGTGAAGAAATGGAGGAGTAAAGTAACTAAAAACGAGGAGGGAGAAAAATTTGATAGGGGTGGTGTAGAAAAAATTATACAGGTGTAAATTTGAGAGGGTGACTGAAAGAAAAATCTTAATGATTGAACAAGAAGTATAAGAGAAAAGAAAAAGAGGCTAGAAGGGGGGGAGGGCAAGGTGTACATACTATATAGGTTGGATGACGCCGTTATAGAGAGACCAAAGACGATTGCAGGTAGATTGAGAAGGGTAGAGAAAGCTGAGGAAGAAGAAGAGGAGGAGGATATATTGCAATGGGGGTGCAAGGGGGTTGGATGTAGGTTGGTAGGATGAAGGAGGGGGTATTCAATTGCAATAAAAGCAGCGCGTCGGTAATCTTAGAGTGCGCGGCGTGGGAGAAGGAGTAGGAAAAAGGGGAGGGGGAAGGGGAGGGGAAGAAGACGGAGAACGGAGTTTGGTAGAGTAGAGAGTTGAGCCAGAGAGAGCCACTGCACGAGTTACGTATGAGGAATCCGCCACGGGCGTGGCTACATCAAGGAGTGCGCGAGTAAAGGCTCTCTCGACTTTTTATCCTCTCTCTCTCTCTCTCTCTCTCTTCATAAACACGCTGTGCAGAGTCCGGCAACGAGTAGACGTTCATTCCCTCCCTGCTAGCTGCTCACTTCTGCTTGTTCCGTATTCTTTAGTATCGGTTTTTTCAGTACAATAACTTATCTAACCTTATTTCTTATCCCGGTAAAATTGAATTAAAATTTTTGTTTGAATATTCTTCCAAACTAAGAAATTCATTAAAAAAATGTCATTGGAATTATTATAGGATGACCAACGGGATTGAAAAAAAAAATCATATGTATAATAAAGAGAATAAATTTTTAGTGATAAAAGTGCATCATCGAAATCCTTACTACCGACAGTGGTTCTAAATACCCTGTATTCTTCATACGTTGTTCGCATATACGCACACACGATCAAACGTGGTGCGACCCTTTTCCATAATGGAAACTTGCTATTTCATAGTTACTTTAATTATAAAGTCGCGACACCGCAAGCGTCAATGCGTATCCCGTTTTGTCCATGCATACGAAACCGTCGTCCCTACTCGTTCCATCCTTTATGGTGGATTGCAAATGGCGATTACCATGAACGTTAAGTACGCCATGACACCACATGCTTCTCTTCTATGCTACAATTTTCTCTTCACTCTTAATCTAGTTTCATCATTCTTCTTTCCATTCGCTTGTAATTGCGACAGGTTATTATTCAGCATACCTCAAATTGAATAAATTATTAAAAAATTTCAATCTTTTATTAATATTGTTTAGAATGTCATTCGACTAAAAATAGTTCTACAGTTCTTGTATATATAATTTTGTTTAAAGATGATGCTATAAATGTTATTATAAACAGATGTTGAAGTGAAAACCGATTATATCAAAAGAGAGAAAGAGAGAGAAATGTTTAAAAACAATTATTCATTTTCATAGAATATCTTATATGGGGGTGTGTGTACTTTGAGCTTTTTTTTCCCCCAGTGGGAAAGGTTTCACCTGCTCGTTAACGTTGAGATCGCATTTGAGGCCACGATTATAGGAAGGTGAGGGATAAATGACACGGTGGTACTTAGGCATGCATTAACTCGTGGTATACTAGTGTGCGTTAATAAAACACCCATCATCTATATACATATATAGTTTACAGAGCAGTTACGCTTTTACAATACTACGCCTATGTACATTTCTATCAAAAATCCGAATGTATATTTTAATTAATCGCTTCGCAGCTACTAAGGCGTTACGTTACGTCGATATTATTTTCATAAGATTAACAATTTATTAAGACTCATCGCGGTCTTACAAATTGCTATATTTTAATACGATTAACAATAAAACGCACCTGTTTCTTCTCAATATTTATGATCAAAGAGGCTTCTGCGTTATGCCAATCATTAGGCGTTAAATTATTTCGAAAAAGTGTTCGCAATGTTATTATTACAATTTTACGACTTTATAATTGACAGTGTGTTTCGTCGTCTCTCAGTATACAACATCAGCGTCGCCATCGACTTAACGCACCCGTGGGTGCAAAGCGGTTAATACAGTAAGACGTTCTCCCTGGCGTGGCATTATGCGTTGCTTTGTATTACAGCCAAGCTGCATGCCCCGAGAGAAAAGAATTATAAGCATCGAACAAAACCATTTTACGCTTTCTTTCGTAGAATTGGACACCGCACAGATGTCGGCATGTCACGAATCCCTATCGCTCACTGCTGTTGGACATATTAACACGATTATACGTCTCGATCTGCGACTACAGTCGCCCCAGTCTCTCCTGCTCTTCCTACAAAAAACAAGGGAACACCCCAAACATCCAGGCAGCTGCGAGATTTCGACGAATTAAACGGAGACGAGAACCATTGTGAGCAAACGTTACTCTTTTGTGTTAAAATTCGCGAAGCTCCGAGGAAAACCGATGAAAAGAGGAGAGAGCGTAGGAATAAATTATGCCACGGAGTGTATACATTTTCCAACAACGATAAGTCGATAGAGCATTATTTACAGGAGAAAGAATTTAAGAAAACAGAGTATAGGTATTTGAGAGATAGGAGTTAGAAGAGACGAGTAGGTTTTACGACGACGTTTAACGACTATACGCAGAGGTGGCGAGGACTAGTCTGGGCATAGGCGAGGTAAGGCGAGGCGAGGCGAGGCGAGGCGAGGCGAGGCAACTTGGGAAGAACGTCGTAGTTAGGCTCGATCGAAAAAGTTACTCCGCTTACGCCGCGCGTCGACTTTACCTCGTGAATCAGATACAGGTATCTGCAGCATAATATATCACACAAGAGCGTTTGGCGCTGGGCCCTCGGGACATGCGGGTGTATAATCTTTGGCTGGCCGAGCGCAGCTAAGAGTTTGGGTCCAATTACAGGGCCAGTACCACCGAATGGACGGACCAAACAACGAAGGAACCAAGGAACGGACGAAGCAAGAAACCAACGCCGCCCCCACCATCCTCCCAAGACTTTCGAGGATCACGATTGCGGCGCCACATCGCTGTTACTCCCCCCTGTCGGTCTCCAAAGGACCTCGAGGAATTCGTAAGAAGAATTTACTCCTCTCCTCGACCACTGCAGGATAAATGATAATAATTCCTTCACCGATAATCCTGTTTGTGTGCCAAATTTCCTCCATTCTTCCTTTTCTTATCAACGTATATATATATATATATATATCGTGTAAATCTGTAAATTTGTTCAAATAGCCACGTCTACTGTGCTAAAATCGTAATTTTACTCTTTTAGGAATGTTTCACCCAATAGAATCTTTTTGACAGGATTATACCCTACCATGTCCAAGAGGATAATGCAACGTGCATTACTCAAAATGGGGGTGGACGATTCTTTATGAGTTTATCGACAAACTATATCTCATAAATGCAATTGTTACAAGTATAACCCGAGGCATTTATTTGACTAATCGTTTAAAACACAGCTGCTATGTGCACGAAGCGTTATAGACCGTATACAAAAGCGAGATACAAGATGATGCGAGTTTTTCAAATGCACGGCACAAACCAAAGGTTTTTTGTGTTTATCGTATACGAGTTAGAATTTGAGAATATTATCGAATGGTTGAAAAAAGAAGCGAGACAGTGATCGTTCGCTGATGATGAAATTTTCGAGAGAGATTTGATTGTCAATGGGTGGTCGTTTAGGACAGGAACATGAGAGGTCGAGAGAGGGGAGGAGGGGAGGGAGAGGTTGCTCTTCTTGGCCAGCCGCAGTCAGGACTTCTCGGCCACATAATTAGCCAACATCTATCAGCCCCGAGCAATCAGCTCGGCGTACGAGCCTCGATCCACCCTCGAGACAAGGATATGCACCATATTTTCGAACATTTTATATGATTAAATAATTCATTGGGTAACTCTCTAAGAAAATGCTTTGTCTCATTAACATATCGCAGCGCAAATCGAACAATCTTGCAACGCGTCTCAAATATAACCTCCTTCTCTATAACTTAATGCAGCTACCAACGCGTCTTACGAATTAATCTCCTCGCTTAATAACGACTGCTCGCCTTAATGATGAAGAACAATTCCAACTATAATATTACTATATATATATATATATATATGTATGTACACGAGCTTTTTTATCTAGGAAAGCGGAGAATCGTGACAAGTGGGATAAGTTCTCGTTATCATTTGGCAAAAAGTTGCATTTGCAGATGCAGGGAAAGAATTTGATAGGTGAGTGCAGATACGATTATGTTGGTGTGCTAATTTCGGAGGATTCAGGGGAGTTTTCAGGATCGGTTATCGTGTGGAAAGGACGAGCTCACTTGCAGCATTGTTGCAATCTCGATTAAGCGTGGGGCGGGAGAGAATTAAGGGGCGGCTGGCCGTTATAGGAGTATAGAAACACCTGCGGCCGGTCGTGCGCAAAAATGTTCGCTGCGAGATATTCGCGCCGCGGGCGCTTCAGATTTGCGCTTACCATCCTTTCTTCTTTCCTTCTTTTGTTCCTTCCTTCGCCTATCCGTTCGTTCAATTCTCTCTCACTCTCCCCCCCCCCCCCTCACATCGCTTCTTCTTCGTCCGTTTAACCATTTAACGGACTCTCGTCTTCCTCTATATAATTCCTTCATTCCTTCGTCTGTACTTTCCTATATATACGATCATTCCTTCGTTCATCCATCAGATTTTCTTACTTTGCTCGTGAATGCATATGTGTATGTGCTCGGTAATAAAGGAAGAGATTGCAGTCACGCTTTTGATCTCCACGGTTTAAACCTGCAGTTAACGTAACTCTTATTAATTGTTATCGGTAAAAGTGCAACTGTCCCGAATCCCTTACACCACGATCACATCTCGCTGCGAGATAAACATTCGAAAAATTGGGATTCTTTGTACTTATTGTTAACTGTGCGGATAGATACCGCTGTTCGCCAGGATCTCCCAAAAAAAAAAAAAAATTATCACTAATGCACGTCTCGTTTTTAATATACATGTACATATAAGTTATATACCATATTAACTCGCACAAGGACCAGTGTAGAGCGTGGCTTTTAGTTTGAAAATGAGTTTTCAGCGTCGGAACAGTTCAATCATCGATAATAGAATAATACGATAATCTCGTGGCATCGCTATATTAGCGGTAAGTACACCGGGAGATTTTCAGCTGATGTTCGATCGCAGATAGGGAGATGATGGATGAAGCGCTCAGGAGTTTATTGGCCGGAGCGTGTATGAATATTAGAACGTCGAGTTGTAACGTAGAGTCGTATTGTTTTTCGCGTTGGAAAACATAAAGGGCGAGCAATTCGAGTGCGTAGCAAAATGGTTTTCTCCGAGGCGCTTGGGAGAAGAGAAACGACACCGATACAGATAGCCGTGTATCGTCTCATTCTTCATGCGCTTCATTAAGAGAAAGATCGGAGTATGAACCATTTCCCTAAGATTTGCCGTGGCCGCGTGGCTCCCTTAAAGGCTTCTAACGGCCACGGCCGTTAGCGAAGCTCGTAAATATCGAAACTTTCCATTTCCGGGTGTCCTTAACGATCTTTATTGGCTCGCAGCTCGCGGCGAAACGTTAACGAAGCTTCGCGTGTCCCATGCATGGATGAGAAAAGAAGATGCCGCTTAATTACTCCCACCGGCTAAAATTGCATAGAAAGACATATTGTCTGGATTTTCCGTATGGGATGGTGTCTGTAGTCCTAAGGATATCCAATTGCAAACACTCGCTTGAGAAAATCATACGGCTATCGGTATGTATAATTAATTTGTTGCTTTTTTAATATGGACTCGAATTTAATTAAATATTATTGATAAATTGTTTTAATAAATTAAAGAACTTATTATATATATATATAGGACATTAGGATTTGAAAATGTGGCCTCAGCGTGAGTCGAGCAATCGGTGATTGTTTTTTTCGTTAGGGTCTAGAGTGGCACCGTTGAATTGTTGAAATGACAGGTCGATTTTGCGAATTAAGAGGGACGGGATTGTAGATAAGAATAAGTTGGGCTATTGCCATGCAACAGAGGAAAAGAGAGAGAGAGAGAGAGAGAGAGTGAGGGGGAGGGGCACGCGTCGGCCACGTGGCACGAAGCAAAAAGACCCTCTCCTTCGGCTATCCCTTACGGACTTTCTAGCCCGAATCGCGGCCTGTCGAAAATAATTAAGCATCGTGTTTGCTCCTTCGAGCAGCCCTCGAGGTTCGAGCAGTGAGAACCGAGAGCATTGTCGGCAAAAGCTTTTGCGAGAAAAACTGATGGGGTCATCCAGTGCCGGAAGCGTCGCGCACCTTTATACCCAATATCGGTCCCTGCAACGCTTCGCCATGAAAAATTATATCGTGTGCAAACGATACCGATTGCTCCTGAAAACTGCGACCAATTAGCAAGCAGAATCGATCCTGCGCCAACTCTTGTACAATTTTCCCTCTTCGCACAATTTATTACAAAATTCCCATTTATCTGCACCTGTAAAATCAGGATTTTAATGGCAATATATGCTCTTCGGTTATTTTCAAGATAAGCTTATTTTCAATGCAATTTAGCGCTTATATTAAAAATTAACGATTGTTCTCGATACGTAATAGTCGATCGATGTGGCAGTGAGTTTGATTTAATTAACTGTGTAATTGCAGGGTCGAATCTTTCGATATCGCTCAGGGGGACGTTGAAGGCCTGATTGAAATGTTGCCTGAAAAAATAATCTAATTTGGCGCAGACCGGTGGTTACAGCGTTAATTACGTATAATCTTAACCCCTCCTATAACTGGAACCATCGAAGGCAGGAAGCAGTAGTTTGATCCCCCGTTTACCGAGTACACCACTTTCTTATTAGCAAACTTTCCATTTTTTTCTTATTCCATCTCTTCGAGCAATCTCTTATATTTTACTCCCTCTACAAATATACCAGTTTATCCCAATAAAAATTCATATATACAGATTCTCAAGATTTTCCTGACATTTTTATTTTATATTTGCACTTGTAGCACCATCGTACCGTCATTTACTATATATATATATATATATATATATATATATTCTATTGTTTACATTTGAATATACTAACGAGTCAAAGTGATAAAACGGAAAAGGTTAGTCATATAATTAATGAAAAGGCAGGCCTTGATAATGAGAGGTGGTGCATGGCCTAGACCACTTGTGGCCTTCGAATCGATGGGCACGCGCTTCGAGTAGTAGTATGGGTGCACTTGAGATGACGAGGAGGCTTCAGCAGGCTTAAACGTAGCGCGCGTTTAATAACATCGACTGATAAACAACGGAACCACGAGTGCGCTCTAAGCTTACCGAACAAAGGTCTACTCTCGCTACAGCCACGTGCGAAGCTAAATTCATGATACTTCATACTCCTCCCACGTTTTGTTACGGCTAGACCTCATTTACAGTATCAAAAGTATAAATCACGCGTTGTGAAAGGTAGGAGCACCGACGGATGATGGATGATGGTAATCCGTGTGGACTGTTATTGATTCAACGAGTCTCGTTAACCGGCAAAGCACGCTACCTAATTGCTCTTTACTCTCATTGCAAAATTCGGCCTTCAATTTTTAACATTCAATTCGTGAAAACGTAATTTATTCTATCGTTTTATACACTTTTTTAAGAATGAAAACCAATTTTGGAATCCATCCTTCGATGATTTGTTAATTGAACGGTTACTTTTCTGCTAAATGGACATTCAGATTGGGAATTTATCAATAAATTTGATTGTGTTATTATTCCATATTACGTGTACGCGCTATATTGGTGTTATAGTATTATCCATCGTTTATATTAATGATTGAATATTCGAAATAATGTATAGAGACTATTTTTTTAAGTGGCGTTTTTCATGGTAATTAATAAACGTTCGAACAATCAAATTTAACATTATTTGAAAAAATTATAGTATGAATTCCTCTTAATTGATGGTTGCTAGTCGATAGATACAGTGTATAAAAAATTATTGATTTCGAAAACTAAATTAGCCAGCAGCAACTAATCTGATTAAGATCAAATGACTCAAGCCGATGACCCACTGTAATGGGAATTGTAAGAAACAGAACGAGGTCGCGTTGAAAACGACCTGAAAAAAAGGTTTATGATAACTTTAGTATTTGAACGTACCGAATTGTTGTGATCTGATCATTTTCTTTTTTATCACACTGATAATTTCAGATCAATTTTGATAAATGAATTAAATAAATTAAATGTCGCCACATGCATAGCAAAGTTATATTATATTCTCACTGCAAGTTTATGAAATCTATTCTCAGTGATGATTATTAAATATATATGGATGAAGGATAGAAAAATATTGGCCTGCAGCTCCAAATGGCAAGATAAATTAGCCCTTTCAGGCTCGGCGAATATCACAATAGAAACACATTTAAAAAATATCGTTTAAAAATGAGAACAAATTGGTTCTGACACTTAATTTTGCATCTTAGTAAATGTAAAAGCTACATTGAGTGAAATATTATTTAATATTAATCAAAAAACTGTTTAATTTAATAATAGCAAAGAATAATTTGGTACTAAGTAAAGATTTGATTACGAATGGTAAATTTAGTCAAAAAAATCAAGAACACCTAAGAATAGTTTTAGAAGATGTAGCTTATCGTTTCAGGAAGATAAGAAATAAATTCTAAAATTATAAGTTATCTTTCAAATCGATCAGAAATAATGTTTGCCGCTGCTACATCTAACTCTTGTAGAAAAGAGTTAAACATATATATAAATAAATTAATATTCACACACATGTTTCCCTTTACATGTATTTTGAACAAAAAGTTTTCAAGATCTCGATTAAATCACGGAAAAGAAAGATACATTTTTAATATCTGAAATATTCAATATATACCCATTATCTTTCTAAAACGAGAATCGAAGATTGAAGATTCCAAACATTATATGTGACTGTTATTTTTGTCAAGAAAGCAATGTAATATCGTGTAAGTTAAATTGCAACTACAAAACTTCATTAATAATTTTGTTACTGATAATACACAGATTAACTCATTTTTAACCTGTGTAATTAAAAACTAAATATAAACTTCTCTTTATACAAAAATATTATATTTAAAAGAAAAACACATAGTATTGAGAAAATTGGCACTTGGAAAATGTTAGGAATATTCACTCTCCAATTAGCTATTTATTCTAATCTCAAGTATTTATTAATCTATGATCTAATTTGCTATTTGCAAACAAATATTTATTTAGCATCAAATAATTAACTTGATTGACTAATTTATACATTTTTTTAATTAATACGTCTTATCTACAATAATTTGCCCAATGATTCACGACAATATTTAGCACTTATCGCGGGATTCTTAATTAAAACTGGATTCCCAGAGTACTTGATAGATAAGGAACTAATCAAGATAATTGTTGAATGCGAAGATATCGGTTTTGCACTTTGTAAACGGTTGGTGGTCGGAATAAAGGTTATTGGTCGAAAACCAGTGGTTCGTGACGAATTTACGTTCCGTCCGGACAAAATGGTGATCTTTTGGGGTTTCCGTATTCAAGAATGAGTTTGGCCCTTCAGGGCACTGTACCTGCGGCTTCTCCCAGCTTAAAAATAACCAATAAGTTTCCGATAAAAACAGATCGTTAAACTGCTAAAGTTGCCTATTCTCTCTCTCTCTCTCTCTCTCTCTCTCTCTCTCTCTCTCTCTCTCTCTCTCTCTCTCTCTCTCTCTTTGTCTCTCTCTTTGTCTCTTTATGCTTCAGTCTCGCTTGCGCGCGTGCCCGCGAGAGTAAAGGAGCTACCGGTTAATTACAGGGCTAAGCCCGTACCGCAGCCACAAGCCCGATCCTTAATAGATCCGTCTTTCGACGCGTTCGCGCCTTTGCCATGTTTCAAGATACACCTAATCTTTCCTTGTCTACCCTTACCTATATTTCTCTCTTTATTCCAGCCTTTCCCACCTTTTCAGCCTAAGCAACCATCCCAAAACTACTCTCTTATTCGTCTAATTATTTTTTGTATGCTTTTCACAATATCAAAAAACTCTAAATCATGAAAAAAGAACAAAGCAGTTGCATAATAGTAAATTCCAAGAGAATCGATGATCGCGTCTTTATGAATCTAGCAAAATTTGGATGATAAATTAGATATAGTGGATGAAACAAATAGATATGTTATGACAGAAAAGGTTTCAGCTGTCCGACAGTTTTAAGGTTCATTCTTAAGCAATTTCTCTGCGGGAAAGGTGAACAATGTTGGACTAAATGGTTTAAGCCTTGAAGAAGGTGTGATTCCTTCAAACGGAGGCTCTTACGGGAGTCACGTGCTCTCCACGGGGGTCGTATCCCGCAGGGCCACAACACCAACACCTCTGCTTTTTTCTTCAACCCTCCTAATCCTCCCTCTCGACTCACTACGCCTCACCTCTCCCTAGCTGGAACCAAACGTATTTATCTCAAAATCTTACCGGGCTCCATTTCAGTTTTCAGCCAAATGCTACTTAACTCTATATACACAATATTTCCTCCATGTTTATAAATATTCAAGCAGAAAAGAGATGAAAATAATGCCTCGCGTTTCTAAATTTGATTTGATTCGCGTTTCATAATAAACAACCCCTTTCAACTCGCAAAAACTCTGCAAAAACGAATTTAAAAAATAACAAAAGCACAAGAAAGTCAAACATGCTGTTAAGAGGTTTTAAAAATAACTTGTTTATATAACAGAGATATTTATCGATTCTCTGAAGCTTAAATTTTCTAGAATGTTATTTTATTCTTTTTGTAGCATATGGCTTATCGATACCAAACACTATTTTCAAAAACCGATGCTACTATTGATATCAAATACGTAATAATAATACTGATAGAAAAACGACAAAATTTGTACTGAAAAAATGATATTACTGAAAGCAGCTAATCAACGAGTCATGTTGACTGAACGATTTTCGCGAATGCGATTTCGTAAAACTACAGCAGGCTGATCGAATATTAAAACTGGTCCTAGTATATAGTAGCTGGCTGAACGAAAAGGTGCGCAGCGTTAATGAATTGATTAAAAAACAAAATGAATCACGACTGCTGAAACCCACCACTAAAAACTCATTAAGCTAAAGATCCTTGAAATGATTTATCGGGAATTGTTGTACCCACTGCCGACACTACAAAAGTGGCATTTAAACTATGCAAGACATATAAATTAGTATGCATACGGGTAATATAAGAATAAAAACGCTTGGCGTGTTCCATAAAAGAATTTTATAGATAAAAGAGTATATAATTGATACGTAGTGCCCAAATACACACCTATGCACTGATCTTACAGACTTATAAAGAGTATATTTCTACATTGTTTTCTTTTCCTTGGCAAATCTAAGTGAACGGTAGAGAAAAAATAGAAAGTGGGAAGGATTGGAGAAAGGTAAAAGACCGCGAAGACAGCTTATTCGTTTTGCAAGAGCAAAAATAAGGTCCATCCTCGAAAATATTGACCTCCACCGCAGGTATACACGTTAAACGACCTGTTAATTGTATTTTTAGGGGCTTCCTGCGAGAGGTCTCTGAGTTCCTAATTTACCGGCTCGCCCGTTTGGTTTATAGGGGCCTCGATGTACCGTTTATAGTATAACCGACACCACACCTCGTTAAATCACAAGAGTGGAATATGCTTATACCTATACGTCCCTCAAGAATTATAACCAAACAAGAGGAGCAAGTCTCACCGATATCGAACCATTCCCGTTCTCTTAAAACGCAATATTCGCTGCACATCTCAGTCTTATTACTTCCATTCCCACTCTCTCGTCTTTCGAATAAACCCTCTCTTTTCTGGTACCTAAAATATTTTATCGTCGAACAAAGTTCAATAATCTCTTATATACAATAACAATCTTTAATAACAGATAATCGCAGCTCGATGCACACTCTCGAATCGCACAATATTCGAGTGTCGATATTTCTGGCCACTAGAAAAATATTAAACTAATTAAGTGTAGATAAGAGGATTCTTGAATCATTCTTAATGGACAGTATAAATTTTGTTTTAAAAAAGTGAAGTAGCTTGAAGTTGGTTAGTTAGGAAGCTTTGGATGTAAGGGGGTGGAATAAGGAGGTGGGGATATAACAGGAGTGAGGGAGAGAGGCGGTACAAAAGGTAAACGAGCAAAAGCGTCAGCCATATGGACTTATCCAGCAACGTAGTCCGAAAATAATAAATCTCTGAGCGTGCTGCGGAATTATTAAAAGAGTCCGTAGCTCGTTCCGTTCCGAAAGAGAGTGGGGGAGAGCTGAAACAACAAGAGAAGCAAAACGCATTACCGTTTCTTAATGAAGCAGAGGCAAGAGGCAGCGAAGGACTCGCAAACGGCACCACGACGGACGGATGGATGAAAGGATGGAAGGACGTACGAACCGACAGACAAACGGCCGGATGGACGGCTTTCAAGGAGACGGACACGAGAAGACTATATAGGAGCACACACGATGCCATCGGACGTTCAGAACTAATTGGAACCGCGAGACGTTAGCTGCGGAGCCTAGAGAGAGAGAGAGAGAGAGAGAGAGAGAGAGGACCTATCAACATTGCTATATAGCTCTGCCTCGCTCGAACCATATAAGCATGCGTCCAAAAAGCGATCGTGTCTGCATTTTACGTTGAAACGGCTGGTTCACGCGTCTAATGCCCTTTTACACATGCACGTATACCTCTGCATACTACATCCCGATCCTTAATACAGATCCATCACCGTCGTGTCCGCGAGAGACCCATTTCAATATACCCCTTTGAGAATTTTCACGTATTTATTGCACATCAAACTCTTTCACGTGAATTATCCGTCGCTTCGATGCATCTTTGAACCTTTATCAAAGCGATCGCGGTGCTAGGACAGGGAATCCACCAGAGTGTGTGAGTTGACAATAGAAAATGAGTACTACGCGTCGCGATACCTGGAAACGACCTATGATGATATTTTAATACCTATTTTTAAGGTTGCTCAAATTATAGTCATCCACGGTTACGACAAAATTGGAATTAGCATGTTTTTATGATAAAATCTGTGCCCTCGTATCATTATGAAATTATGCGCAGAAGAAGATTGTAATCAAACTGAAATGCTTTGGCTAGCGAGCACGCCTACGTAGTAAAAGTTTTTTTTTATATTTCTTATATTCTTTTTTCCTATTCTCGACAGAAGTAACGTTCAATTTTGTAATATTAATGACGTACTTTGCGAAGACGCATCGATCTAAATTTCACACGCGAAAGAGACTTTCGGATGAGAATAAATGAATTCGCGCTAGCTACATTTTTCCCTGATTGTATGTAGGTTCGTATATATATATATATATATATATATATATATATGTATGTATACCGTGTATCGAGAGATTTATTTTGCACAAACAGAATTTTATGCAATATAAGCATGATTCTCCCTTTTAGGGAAGTACTCGTGACACTCCATCACTGGACCTTCGAGTTTGACGCTTTAAAACGTATATTCCTTCAATTTTCCGGCCGAGTAAGCGCTGCTTCAAGGGTCCTTGTGCGTCTGGCAAAGCGTGCACTATCCTGTTACGCGATCTCTCCCAAGCCGCAATCAAAATTCAAATCACACTTTTACAGCCGACACATAAAATCAATATTCGCCCTTTAGCGAGCGCTTCTCTAAATTCCATCGAAAACAAATCAAGGCACCTTTTTTCTCTCCTCTCTCACTGCAACTAAATTCTTCTTTTTTTTTTCAATATTTTCCACAGCCACCCATACTATCTTTTTCCGATTGAAAATTAGTCGAATGTTAAATTTACATGGGAGGGTTAAAAAATAGCGAAAGAAAAAAATGATGACGTTGGTTCGGTAAGTATTAATTATTATTCATGCAATCAGCGTTGTACGAAACCATTAAGAAATTCCGAAAGTAATGAAACTTACTTAACCGGACTCATTGTATATGCTGGCACGCATCTGTCAGTGCGAAAAAATAGATCTGCCGTGGTTGCCGAGTCGAAAAGTGTAGCAAAAGGAAAAGAAAGTACAGCTAGGCATCTCTCTCCAGAATAGTGCCCTTATAAATGGTTTTTCTATATTGCCTCGTGTCTGGCTCACGCTGGACATGGACATGGGTTACCAGTTCATTTAAATAAGTTAAGGGTCTCGCTTAGTGGCTTAGCGGATCCATTACAGCTGGGCAAAAGCGGCTAATTACCTGCCTGACGTGAGTTATAAACCCCTCTCCAACCACTGCTCCCTCTTTTGAATATTTTTAACCGGATCTGATTTTTACTATGAAAACTCTCTCCAAGTCCCAGTCTCGCACCTTCTCTTACTTTTAAACAGAAAAATATGACCTATCCCAAGCAATGGCAATCCTTCCACCCTCAGCTCCTCCACGTAGGATAATTCTACGTTTCTAAATGGCGAAAAATGCACCATGCAAAAAAGAGGAAGACAGTTTTCGAGCTAAATCTAATTTTAATCGCTCCATGTGTATCTGCCTATCATAAATTTTAAATTTGCTCTGCAAAGACGATAAAGAAGACCTTGATGGCTGAAATATCACAATAAAACTTTTATTATGAAGAGGGCGGTTCCATTTGAACAGAAAATTAATCTAGTTTGTCATAACGTGGGCGGGTTGGTTCAAAGTGCCGCTAATGAGAAAGAGGTTGGTCCGCGTCCTTCTTATTTGTCAATGGGATCATCGTACTCATGAATCACTCTATGGTAGATGTGCTGCATTACAAATCGTTGTGCCAAAAAAAGTTTCTGTAAACTCGATCGATCGAAGCAAAAAGAAAATCGTTCTTTTATTAATCGAACGATTATAAAATGGTGAATGGCAGGGGGTATACAAGAAAATAATCTCCAGCAAAGTTTCTATTATGGTGGAGGATGATGCGGTTAATTAAGAAAATTAACACGTCGTGTATGCAAGCTTTTCGTCGTACTCTCTTAATGGCGAAGGTTCAATTTTGTGTGCAGTGGCCCCAAAGGCCCTACGGGACCGGTTAGCTTTGGTTAGTGGTCGTGGAGCGATGCTAACGGCACGAGCGACTGACGAGATAGACAGACACTAGGGCGGGGAGAGTCTATTTCATGGTTAATTTGGCTAACTCGATTTCACCACCACTACCAACACTATCACCACCACCATCGTCACAGCCATCGCGACCAATCTCTCTCTTTCTCTCTCTTTGCCACCCTCCAAAAACTGGGACCTCTAACCAGATATATATAGTATATACGGGGTGAAGCCGATGCCCTGCTCCCCTATTCAAATGTGTACTTTCCGAATCTACGCCGCTACATATATCGAATGAACGAAAATTCGTGAATTTATACGACGAAATTTCGGTGCTTGATAAAATATATATATTCAACCCCGAAACATGGCACGATGTTGACAGAAAAAAAAAACTACAGAGAGCACTCTTCAGGGGAACGAGTAACGTTAAGATTCTTCGCATTAAGCGAGGTAAAGCACGCGAAAAAGGAGTAGGTTATGCAAATACACGAAAAGTAAAAGATCCACTTGGACAGAGAGAAGAATGAGGCGGGTAAGTAAATCTTATCTCGGTGCTCCGGGGGGGTATTTTGCTGAAGGAAGCCCGTTGACACCTTGGATGTTTCTTTTTTCTTTCGTGCCAGAGTGCGGCGTAGAATAAATTGCAGTAGCAGGAGGCTTCTAGTAGTCCAACGTTGCGAAAAGCAGGCCGCCATCTTCAGCGTCCTGTCTGTCGAAAAGCGTGCCAACAAAGCGGGAAGGTTCTTGCAGAAAAAGGAGGAAAAAAATCTCGGAAAAGTTGCAAGCAAATATTAGTTGAACACTGGACTAGTCATTATTTCTCTTTCCGCTCGCAAATATTACTCGCGCTACGCTGTCTTCCGCAAAAGGGTAGAACAAAGGAATATGTCATCGCGTACAACCAGTGCCTATTCTACCCCTCGCCTCCACCCCCTCCCCCCTCGACCATCCCTATATACTCCCCCACTCTTCCAACCTCTCAACCACCCACATACTTACCAGCTCGCTTCGCATTCGACCCGCCACCCTTTTTCTCTCTTTTTCTTTCTAGTCTTGAGACTTAATCACTGGAAGCAGAACGGATTAAAGACTAAAACACAAGCCGACGTTGCTTGACTGATCACAATGCGTTCTCCGTGACGGCCATGTCAAATGAAAACGGCCGAGAAAAATTATTATTATCAAAGGTCTTGCCATCTGCTACTTCGTTCTCCAATCCTGCTCGCATTTTTTTTTTTTTTTTTTTTATCAATAAAAGCACCCTAGAGACTTCATTTGGAAATTTCCTCTATATCGATTAATCTCTTTTAACTGAAATTCAACTTTTGTTATTTATTTATTATTATAACCTACAGATTTCCATGGATAAATGCAAACAATTTTTACAATTAATTACAAACGCCATACACTTTGTAGCTACAATTAAATTTAACCTTGCAGAATATTTGCCTGAAGTATATAGTTGAGGAAATTAATATTGTTATATCGACTAATTAGTTGAAAGTGGGTAAAAGTGAAAGCGAAGCGAAGGATGGTCAGTTTATTAGGTTTAGCATGTGTTATTCTAGAATTCGCGAGATTTTAAGCTTGGTAGGTAATAGTGCAGGAATAAAGTGCCATAGTGGCTTTTGTGTCCTGTGCAGGACGCAACAATGGACCTCATTCTGCATTGTCACTCGGTTAACCACGCGATAGAGAGGGATCGTATATGGTTTGGCACGCGTTCTCCTATGCATCACCGAGAACCATCTTTTATTTAACCCTTTATGCACCTCTACTGTTTACTCTGCCTCAAGTTAGTTACTGCTCGCACAACTGTGACTAACCATCTCTCTCTCTCTCTTTACTATGCTGTTTTTCTACATTCTACGAGTAATTTCTACGATAAAATCTTTGCATACACGCACGTATGTACATGCATCGGTAAGCAATATCCTTCACAGTACAACAAACTTTAATACAGCAATTTCATTCGATTGCTTTGAACGTCATTTCTGTGGAAACGATAAGTCTCGCAAAAGAACAGCTTGGAATACTGAAACTGCTATATACATATAGGATCGATGGTTTTATTCTTACAGAGCAATGACTCCTTGATCCCCCATATATACCAACCGGCGTTTCCGGTTAAAATGAAATCGAAATACGATTTGTCCCCCCCCCCCCCCTTATTGCTTCACCAAACCTTCATCCTGACTCGTAGTACGGTATCTCCCTTGCAAACCATCACACGATTACGCTAATTCGCCTATCATTTATTTTTCATTCACCCTTCTTCTCCTTTCTTCTTCCCCCCTATTACACCGCGCTCATTCTCCAAACGAATCCTCCGTCCGCCTGGCCTCCGCGCGCATGTATATAACGTTCACCATTACACGCTCGCCGATCGGACAACTTTGAAGTGCGACGGGTTTTTGATGTAGCCACCAACTGTTCCTACTCTCCCGCCTGCCTGCCTGCCTTCCTCCTGTCTACGATGCAAAACAGTGAATCATGTATTAGGCGAAGGTGGAACGACAAATAACTCGAGAGTAATTACGCGTAGAATAAACGAGCCAAAGAGCGATTAACCATCGGCCCTATCGGGATAAGATTAGAACCGACCGCCTTTGTAAAATAAAATACATTATCGCTTGTTCGGGTAGGTATATATATATATATACTCGTGGAAAATATCATTAATAGCGAATAACTTGCTGCAGTGCTGATCCATTATTATCAACATTTATGAATGTTTTATCAACTTTCCAATGTTTAATTTATATTATATATTTCAGCAAATATATTAAAGAGATTTGTAAAAATGACTTATAAATTCCACGTTAATTCACAAGAATATAAAAGAATGTAGATCGAAGAGAACTTTGTGCATACCGGCTGCAAAAATTAAATCGTCCAATTAAAAGTATCGTGTAATGGGTAATTTAAGTATCTGATTTCGTATCTTGAGTAACCAAACAGCGGGAATTTAATTAGAGCAGCAAAGCAAAATGTATAAAACGCTATATTGTATTTCGATGTAATACGACACGACGCAAGGTAAATATTGGAAAGATTTATTTACACCAGGAGTATTGTTGATTGAAAAGCCTACAACGACGTACGCTCTTCGGTCGTTATAATTTGAGAGAATTTTTCTACTTTTGTGTAATTTGAAGAAAAGGATCGCGAGAGTGAAAATATTTGTTGAAATATTATATTTATATCCGTGTATGAAAGGTTTTCGAGGATTCGGATGAAATATGAATATTGTCATATATGTAGGTAGGTAACATAAGCGAGCATCGGAGGTGGTTGAAATATTAACGACGTCTGCAAATTTTCCGGGTGCATCCGCTGCTGGAGACCAAGATGAGCTGTGTGCAGCGCGTGAACACGAGCGCGAAAGTCGAGAGGATCGGGCAAGACAAATATGCTAGAGACACGAAAGCTAACGTCAAGAGGCTTGCACGCGCGACACAGTTCATGCTTAAAGGAGACACGTGCGTGTTCTGCCTTGTGTACTGTCCTACGGCTCCTGCTCTTCCAGTCCTGCAGTCACGTGTGTGTAATCCGAACGCTCCTCTCCTCCAACCACCAACTCAATCAATTCTCACGAAAATTACGAGATTTGTTCATTCGCAACTCTGCCTCCTTAAACTCTGCCATTTAAATTCCGATAACGATCGAGTATTATCAGTCAAAGTGAAATTCTTTGTAGGACGCTCCTCGTCCTGTAACGGATGATTGCAATAAAGTCCAAGGTGAATTTCTATCGTCAAAGTCTCAGTTTCACGCATTCGCACATATCCATGCGCAATGACACACACACATACACACGTGTGCAACATGGAAAGCAACGTTGTGGTTTTATGAAAACGGTTATCTGTAGAATACCGTGCGGTTTTGCGGTTTTCCTATGGCGTGCTCTCGTATACCTAATCTATGGTGACAGAGAGGCGAAGCTGCACGTGGGAGCAAAGTATTAATCCTCCGACACGCCGTGGACCCCCTCTGTTATTTCAAGCGAAGACACAACCATCCACTCTGCCTTGCCACGCGACCCGATCATACTTTATTGGAAAATGTGCAAATACTGTTTACACGGCCATCCCATATCTTTTGCTTTTGCTTCCACTCTCGCTTTCGCTATTGCTTCCCTTTTCCCAATATCCTCTATTATGGCAATTTGTCAATATACATTTCTATCAATATAAATTCTCGGCGACTCGTTTGCTCCTTATTATTCTTTCGTTTCTCATTACTCTCCGAATTTAATTGAAACCTTCGCTCGTTATCCTTTTATCAGTATATACGTATATAGACACGTGTATACTTCAAACGCTGTCAACTATTTCACTCCGGTGTCTTTCATATTTCAACTTTTGCCATTCTTTTTGTTACAGCTTCGTGCTACGTTTCATTCTTATTCATGGCGTGCATATATAGAAGCTGTTAATAAATTTAGATTCAATGGCACAGAGATATATCAATTTTTCAGTTAATATAAATCACGGTGGTAGTGGTTAACCATCGTTAAAATTGAATACCACGAATGTACCGTTTAAAGAGATTTGGCTAACCACGGGGGAGTGACTGCAGTTTGAAACTATTTCTCTCCTATGTCCGTGCTGTGTCCGGTTATGGTGCGATTTTATGTAGATGCCAATGCAGAGATCTCTGTCTCTGCATTGGCATCGTGTATCATAGACGAAAGCTAGCTTGGCCAACAGCCTAATTCAATGTGGGGATACCTAAACTTGTTTCCGTCGAGCGCTATTGTGGAGATCTTACATTTCCTGCTTCTCTATGTGATTTCCTGAGTCGCCGAGGGGGAAAGTTTATGCACGCCATACTGTATCAAAAGGGCTTTAACGACCAACGGTAATACCACTATTTTTCCATCCTTCACGCCACTTTTTATGCTTTTAATGACCCAACTTCTGCTACTTTATTTTTTTCACCGTCCCTCTTCGTACCGCCAGATATTTTTAAAACTAATAACTAGCTGCGCATTTGACTAATTAATCGAAACCGATGTTGCTTTTGGGAGACATAGTATAATAATTATTATAGGTATATATACATAGATTTTGTTGAAAAGTGAGTTTGGTAAATTGTGCAAAATGGTTATCATTCAAATTGGTATATTCGGCTAAAATATACAACTATATTGCGAGCTTTCCATTTAAGCTAACAATTAACACTAAATGACGCAACAGTATAGAATTTATGCGGTAGATATTGTAGCAATTCTGTCCAATTTTGTAATTTTTTAACTCAACGGTAAACATAAAAATGAAATTAATACCGTTAAAACACTACCTTTTTTATACAGCAAGTTTTTTCATGTGCGCAAGTTTAAAATTAAATAATAAATTAAAGTTGAGTATAACTTTAAAATGACAAATTTCTATCGCTGAAACTTTTCAGATTCACCAAAGATATAAAATTATAATTATATTGAAATAAAGTGAAATGTTTCGGTCGAGCTGACAAATGGTTTCAATGATTTACCCGCTTCTCGCAAGTTTTCAATAAATATTTTTGTAACGTGCCTCTCCGTGGACGATTAACGCCAAGCGATTACGATCTCGGAGCAATGCGGCTCTTGCACCGAGCACGCAAGGTCTCTTTGCGAAGCGTACGAATTACTCTAAGCTCGCTTTCGACGTTTTTCAGTGTTACGAGTGCGTAATATAAGGTAACTCGTTCCTGGATCGCATGTGGAACGATGGACAGCGCATGAAGGTTCGCTAATTCGAAACGATAATGACCGCAACATGGAGAGAATTATCAGGCATACGGTGGACCAATGAGAATTTTATATTTGCATCAATGGGTGGATCCTCGTTCCTCTTAACACCCCAGTCCAACAACAGGATTCATCCAATTTCCAAAGACAAGGAAACACCGATCGGAAAATCGTTAGAAACCGATGCTTCCAGCGGAACCAAATATTTTTGTCGATCATTTTTAGTCGACAGATTCAACACTAACCTGCCAAGCGTTGGAGTCCAGTGCTATATAAGACATGTTGCTGCTGTTGCCCTCCGTGGTGGCTGAGACGATGGAGAAATTGGGAGACCGCCAGGGACGGTAATTTATCGTTATTCAACTCGTCACTCGCGTACCAAGGTGAACGACAGACCGCATCTTCCGTCGGAAGTTTCGCCGAAACGCGAATCGCTCTGCAATAAAAGAAACAAGCGGTCGTTTAGCACCTGGTAGATAACGATTGCAGGTTAATTTGCTGCTTATGATGAAAGGGACGCAGCGTCGTTTAGATGTCGCATGGTCGTGTGCCAGCGAGGAGAAACGAGCACGCGATATCACGCGACAAAACCCTAAAGCTGCCGGAGAAAAACGTAAATTACGCTCTCGTCGGTCCCTGGTCCCCCGGGCGCTACGTCCACGATTCGAGAACTTAGTTAAGCAAAGTTAAATACGGCTCCCAGAGGTATCACGGCCGCTTTTTAATTGCAAACACTCTCGCGAATCAAAAGATTTTCTCCGAGTTCCAAATTTCAGACATTACTTGTCAACAGTTATTTATTTTCAACGAGTCGCGTCGTTATGAATTATTGTTCTTTGCGTTGTAACGAGATCAAGGTAAATGCGTACTCGTGAATTACACCCTTGAGTTTACAGTTTACTCCGTGTACTCTGTTACCTTCTTTAACGATTTTGAACGTATCGGTGCGTTTATAGATATTTATTTCTCCATCGAACGTCGAGTTTACGCGTAAATTGTGGAACACTATACCTTCCTTCTTCGGGAACAAACTTTGCAAACAAGTCTGAAAGCCTGACTGTATTCGAAATATATATCTGTTTTGGTAAAGTTCACTTATCAAAGTTCTAGTCAGATTCAACACGAAAGTATATTCATTGAACGAAATGAAAGAGATTCACGATCGAACGTCCAGAAAGAAGAGCGGAAAAAGTACATTTCGCGTGGCAAAAATCAACTGAAATTTCTCGTACGTTCTGGACCGTAGAGAGCTTGGATACCTCAAACTCAATAGTGCACGTTTCACTCGTTATCTGGAAATGTATCATTTCTTCCGGAAAAAAAGCATAGAAGGTAGCTGAAAGCTGATTGATCGAGTAACTCTGATAAAGCTACAAAGAGTCGCGCAGAGACCGTCTGTGATTTTATCGTATAGAATGTACTAATTCACTCCGAATACCTCTCCAAACTCAAAACCATATAATTTTTTCAAAATAAATTCAATTTGCTATATCCTCTAATTGAAAAACTACTTGTAAATATCGTCTCGAGTGATATACCAACGATATTTTCTATTATTAATATTGTAAATTTCATTTAAAGTTATACATACGCAGTGTGAATAGGTAGAGCTGTTACTTAACTCGTAAAGAAAATTTAAAACCGTTCACCGAACTTATAAAAAGGGTGAAAAAATAATATGAAAAACAGACAATCCTATTATGTCATTGCTCGGGTTGCACACACTGTTAAACGATTGAATCACATTTCTCATCAATGTACAGAACTTTTATTGCACTAGTTACAAGACGGTATAGCGAATATCGTCCAAGGAAAAGTACGAAATCTCGGGAAAAATCACATAATTGCGTGCTAAGCGCGGAATCACGTAAAATCACATCCACTGATCATCACAACAACAGTTTTCCTCGCGATGTGGCACAAGAGTCAAAATTGTCCTTGACGAAAATGAACAAAGACAGAGGGGACACTTGAACGACACAATATTTCAAAATGACAGTAAACCAATTCGTAAATTAGTCGCAGACAGAGTTTGTATCGACAAAATCCAAGAGTCGTGCGACGTATTCAGCGTCCGCAACAGCACACTGGTTCCGGCGGCGACGCTCCAGAGCTGCTACGACAGAGTCGACGGCAAGCACAGTGCAACTTCTGCTGTAAACAACATTGATTCAGCTTGAAAAATTAACCACGCGCCTCGAAGATCCTTTGATCGCAAAAACCACAATTCACCAGTAACTGCGAATGGACAAACGCCGAAGACCTCGCGAAACTAGTCGTCGGTCACGGAAGAAACATTCCGGAAAGGAAATCGTCGGTACAGCACAGAGATATCTCGCTGTTGCCTTTCTCTAACGTGCTTCCGCTTGTTGGATGTTTTTAATTTTCGCGAGGATATACGCGAGCACACACGCGAGTATCGCGTCCTTGTAACCTAATCCTTGAATGGATTAACCGAAGCTAATCCTGGCGACCGGTGTATGTCGTCCCCACCCCTGTCCCTGTCAATGCGTATCTCTTTCTCCGTCTGCTCGACGCTAACGGACCCGAACCTTCTTCCCCTCCTCGCGCGACTTTTCTCTCCCTCTACCCCTTCCTTATACCTACATCCACCTCCTTCATGCCCCCCTCTCTCTCTCTCCGTCCGTCTTTATTTACCGCAGAGTCCTGTCTCCCAAAGCTTCTCTCGACAAATTGGGCGAGTTATTCCAGCGATGTCCGCGAGCGGACACGCGACTGCTATAATGACCAAAGCGTTGATGGATGAAATGCGGAAGAAACGGTAGACCTTAGAAGAGCGGGGGGAGGTTAAAGGAGGAAAGGGGGGAGGAGTGCATGGTTGAGAAGAGGTGGGAATAGGAAGGAGAGCGAGCGACGAAGCAGCGGGAAATGACGACGAAGGAGCGAGCGAACGAACGAATTAGACAAGAGAGGAAAGAATCGAGCGAGCAGGTAAGCGAAACGCGAGTTTGCTACCGGCTTTCTCACACGGGCTATACACCGCACGTGGCGCGTCGCGACGCCGCACTGTGCTCGAGGCGAGTGGCGCCGTGGCGCCCTCGCACCCCTTCACCCCTTTGCCCCTGTCTCCCTTCCGAACATCCATCCCCGCTGCCCGGGGGTGTGGTACCCGCCTCCAGTCAAGCTGCTCTGCGCCGAGAAAACGACCGACGACACGCGCACACACAAAGTAGACGCTGCATGCGTAACTCTCTTTTCTTTCTCTTCCCCCCCCCCCCCCTCCTCTCTAAGTCCTCCCTACGTAGATTCATTCGAAATTTCTCATAGCCTCCAACTTATTCGTCTAATCATAATATTTGACCTTTCTCCTTGCAACATCTTACCTCGATCAACAACGCTGCATTCTTCGCACCGTGCGAGACGCGTTTTCATCTCGCTCTGTCCTATAAGTCAGTGCAGTTTTGCCAGTGCACTGGCGAAGCCAACGATATTACTGTAGTTCTCTCGGAGAGATCGAACTACGCTACGTACCGCTTCCCGGCCATCGCTCCGTTTCATCGTCCTCTCTCCCCCTCTCTCTCTCTCTCTCTCTCTCTCTTCCTCCCTCGCATACCCTCTTACCACTCTCTGCCTCTCTCCCTTCAGACCTACCTTTCCCTTAGCTCCCATCTCCATGTGTCGCAAATGCGAAACGCGACGCGCGTCGTACCCGACGGCAGCACTGACGACGACGATACGTCACGGTAAACTAGGGAGGAGTGGGAGAGGGAGAGAGGGAGGGAGGGAAAGGGAGCGAGCTAGGGTGAGAGATGTACGCGCGGAGAGGAGAGAGAGAGAGGAAGAAGAAGAGAGAACGGGGGTGGAGAATTTGTGCGCGGTACGAGAGAGAGATGGCGGTGAGTATGCGCATGGCAGATAGCTGCTCCCCCCTCTCTTTTGCCACCCGCCATACCAACCATTACTACCCTTACTCTGTATTTATGGTTGACCCTGCATCTCCTCCAGTTCCCTGCCATTCCAATATCCTCCCTATCCCTCTCTCTTTGCCTCTGCCACCCCCTCTCTTCATCCCTATCCCTTACGACCCTTTATCTCTATCAAACTCTCCATTTTTCCACTCTTTCCTTCCTGCTCTACCCTGAAAACACAGCTACTGCCTTACGCCACGTAGCAGCTCCTTCCATACTCGTCTCGTCTCATCCCTTCACCCCCACCTCTCAATATTCGCGTTCCTTCAAGCGAGCGAGCAAGCAAGCACCTTGTAAGGGTTTCAAGCTAGCGTGCACAGGAACTCGAGGGATTCTGAAATCAAGTGGGAGCAAAAAGGGGATAGCGGAATCTTCCTAAACCAAGACTCAGCTTCTGTTTTCCCCGAGAGATTTCGACAGGTTTTCACGCCGCTCTACTTCCTGCTACTCCCTCCACTTCCCTTTATTCATCCGTGTCTTTCTGTCCTTTCTTTGACTTCATATCGACTTTCCTTTTCCTTCTTTTTTTTTATATTCTTACCCTTTTTAATACCGTCCTTCTTCCTTCTGTTAATAGTTCGTACTTCCTGTCCATTTTTACTTCGTATCTACCTTTTCGTCATCCAAAGCTACCCTCGTTCGATGAACCTTTTTTTGTCGTGGAGAGTTACGTCGACAGGTCGATGCTCTCTTCGATATTCCAGGGAAACTCAAAAAACTGACAGAGCTGTGACTGAACCTCGATCCTTAAAAGAGAGTAATAATTCATTACCCACGTTGCACGAAAACCACCCTTACTTGCTTCATTGGATTAATTAGGTTAAGTATTACAATGAAATTAAATGATACTTATTTCTAAAATCAATGGACGATAGATTGTATAGAACTGAATAATTTCAAATGAACACATCACTTCATTATAGTATATATATATATATATATATATCATAGCAGCGAGTTTTACGTAAACTTTTCATATTGAATACAGGTACGTTAATGGAATTTTTTAAAAAGCAAGGAGATGAGAAAGAAAAGTAGCGAGGGAAATGACGGATTTTAAGTCGGCCATTGTAGGATTGCCGCTGAACGGAGAAACGTTAAGCTACGGGTGAGGTTAAACCGTCCATCTTCTTGGTGGAAAGTACCGCACCACGCCTGTGCTAAATCGTGACTCGATCGAGAGGAGGAAGCGCCGGTATTATATTAGCGCGCAGGAACAACCTGATGTGATCCTCAAGGGATCCGCGGAACTTCGTGAATTGCCCCGAGAGAAAAGCAAGCGAGAAAAATAAGAAAAGCAAGATTCCTCATGCAAACCAGTCGCGTTCGATGCACAATTATAAGGAGAGACGCCTCGATTTGTGTCAAATCGCTCTCAATGGGCCTACCCCTTTCTAATCTAAACACCTTCAGCTTTTGTAATGTATATATAGTCATGCATTTCGACTACTTTAATGCTATCCGTACAGTAATGTCCCAAATATCAGAGACACGATAGTGGCTTGATATATCAAGGAGACGTAGAAACAAAACAACAATAAGCGACGAGATATTACAGCAGCAACTTTGTCGGTCAAAACTTCATAAGAATTGTCATTTGAAATTAATGTCGTAAATCAAATATAGTTTGTAGTTTTAATTACCGTACAGTCTATACAAAATTTTAGATAAGGGTGTGTATGAAATCTAATTTTAATTTGTTTTGAAACGTGTAAGCATTCGTATATTTTATTTTACATTTTTATAATATAGATCTTTTCATAAAATTTAATACGTAACATAGAAAATACATGCGAAGTGTATTTTGTATTCATAATAATAATCAACGGTTGAGTCATTAAATAATTGATCTGCTGTAAAAGTTTGAAGTGTTTCAAGACAACAAGAGTGAAACATGTATTATTATTGTAATTTTTACTTTTTATATCTAAGATCTTATAGATAAGATAACATTCAGATATTATCTATTCAAGAATTCGATTCTATTTTTCAGTAGTATTAGTTTTCTATGCATTTTTTTTGTATTAATACTTTATTCCTTATACGAAGTAATAAGCAAATATCTTATTGCTGAATAAATTTAAGCTTAATAATAAAATATAACAGATCTAGTTTTTATAACAAGAAAATAAAAAAATGCAATAAAACAAAAATTGCAGATTATAATTATTATGAACGATTTATGTAACGAAAAGAATTGAATGGAGATTTTATTATAAATATAGTTACAATTATAATGACTTTATCTTATGGAAACAATTTAAAAATTTTTTTAAATTCTGAATTATTATCAGGAATTGAACGAAAGGTCTGCTCAATGCAACGACTAAGGCATTTGGAGAAAAGAAATTCTTTAGAATAAATTAAGCAGTCTTTTTGTCCTTTTAAATTATAACCAGCGTAAACGTCAGTGATTATAAAGAGTTTGTATCAGTTATATATATATCCATGATGAAATTAATAAGACTATAAATATAATTAATTTAGGTTTAGATCGATGAGATTTACTAATTAATTTGTCACTTAATGCCTGAATTTCATTCATTAGATTTTTTATTACAATTAGTCCTCATGTAGAAAATATTTGCCTCCTTTTTCTATAAGCCAATCTATTTTTTCTGGTATAATATAAATAACTTTATTTGAAATGATTCTGTAATCTACAAATTTTCATCTTTTTTACAATATTCGACTAAATACATAAGAAAATTCATAACTAATCAAGCAAAAAGATTTCACGTTCCATGAAATGTTTTTACACTTTATTTACTTAGAAAAATATTAATAGGACAGAGTCTTTTATCCTCTTATGAAGAATTATTATCAAAAGAAAAAATAATGATCTTTGTGCGCTTCAATGATTGCTATCGAGAATTTATATATAGTTAAATATTTTTACCGATTCTAAAGCGGGATGCTATAGCAACAAATAGATATTAGATCTGGAATTCTGTACTGTATTAAATGGAAGTCTAATTGAATCGCGCGAGATAAAATTCCTCATTGATCTATATATGTAGACATTTAAAAAATTATTGATATTAAAGTAATCCGTTGTTGATATTTATTGATAATACTTCAGTTTCCAATATAAATAGAGTTTGAATTATCCAGAGAGGCATCAGTTAACAATCTTATTCCATCACCATGCAAGTATTAACAACTCTACTCTTCGCAGGATTAGCGCTTTGCGCTTACGGTGAGTACAAAAACTTCCTATATTATATTAAAAATAAATTAATTACATTTATATTAACCTATTACTACAAATATCTTTGCTACTAGTCATTTAACACGATCATTTAAAGGTAATTTTATTCGGAAAAAAGACATTGAAAATTAAATATTTTTAAAGGTCTACCATCCAAACGTTCAGTCGGTGGTGAAGATGCACCAGATGGTAAATATCTATATATGGTTTCCCTGAGATACAATGGAAAACACATATGTACTGGTACCATTCTCAACAAACGTTACATTCTTACATCTGCTTTATGTACCGTAAAGTAAGTACAAATTTTTAATCAGGTTTTGTAGTAGTCAACGAATGAAAGATTTACTATTGATTACCTAGGAAACTAACTAGTTATTTTTTCATCATCGCGATTTTTAAAAGTATTATATATGTGCCAGAGGTAATATTAATTGTTGATTTTAAATCGCAGTACCCCATACCCAGGGCTCACCGCCCACGTTGGCGTTAGACGTATTGAGGAAGCTGGTGCTCAATACAGAGTAGTATCGTTTATCAGGCATCCTAAATTTGAAGCGTTTAATTATGTCAATGATGTTGCAGTTCTCAGAGTAGAACATGATATTGTATTTAATGACAAGGTGCAACCTGTTCAACTTGTTAGCGAAAAGCCCAAGAATGAGGTTTACAATGTCGTTTTAGCCGGATGGGGAAGAACTCTTGTGAGTATCGAAACTTAATTTTTAATAATTATCTCAAATTTTGTTATATTTCATTGTTTCTGGTATAACAATTGTTAGTAACTTAAAAATATTGTTTTTACGAATCAAAGGACGATGGTAGAAATTACAATCACATGAAAGTAATGGACTACGTCACTACCACTGAAAAAGAATGCAAAACTATCTATCCTGAAGAGAATAGCACCCACATATGTACCTCAAAACAAAGGAGACATGGTCCTTGCTTTGTAAGTATAGCGTAACTTTTTAATTATTCGAATATTTTTATGACAGCTTCAAATATAAAATTAATTGCGATTGACTTGATTTTAGGGTGATTTTGGTGGACCACTCGTTAATGAAGAAGGAAAACAAGTCGGTATACTCAGCAATGGATTTTACGTATGTTACGCTGATTACCCTCTTGCATTCAGCAGCATACCGTACTATTATCAATTTATCAAGGAAAACAGCAAAGTGTAAGTTGATAATTAATCAAGAGTTTCGATAAAGCATCACGTAAAATAAAATTTTATACCATGTAAAAGTTACAGTATATATGCTAAAGCAATCAATATAAAGATGTAATAGTGTAAACAATATCCATTAAAAGTAATGTAAAATTACTCTGTATACCTTCATTTTATCTTCCGTTACCATTTGTATCCAAATTCATCTACAGAGCATAATGACTGGAGTCATGTTTTGATCGGTAGCTTATTTTGTTCTTCTTAAACAATTTAAGCTTGCACATAAATGGATTTGACAGTATTAATGAAACGGTCGGTATAAAACTGTCTCGGAGGAAACAGAAAAGTAGTTTTCCAAAAATTGTTGCCTTGAAGTTAACAGACCACTATTTTTTAAATAGGATTTCTAAATGTTTTCTCCACCCCCTGTTCTTTAAAAAAAAATGTGCATATTTAAGAAAGAGTAAAAAACGTGGTTCTTGGTTTATAACAATCTTTATTATGAAGGTATTCAATTTACCTTGGAAGATCTAACGAAGATCGTTTAAAGATCAAAAGAAATTTTTTAAATACAATTAACTACTTTTCTTTCATATCTTAGGAGCTGATTTCGAGAACTTTTCAAAAAACCACATAAATTTATTATTTCATCCAATTGTTTATAAGACATTTCAATTTGAAATTCCAAATCGGTATGGGTTTAGTTCAAAAAGACTACATGACAATTATATACTATACAGGGTCAGTCAGATAATTCGTATCAAGAGGTGGAGGCCCCCACTTGAATCCCCGTAGTGGGAGCTAAGCGCATGATTGTCCGTATAGACAGAGAGAGAAATATATAGGGAGAGAGAGAGCGTAATGCTAGTGGCGTAGCTTCTCTGTCACTTCTAGTAGTTTCTCTCTTTGAAATGTACTCCTATAATAAATAACATAATTTCTAGAAAAAAAAGTATACAAATAACACCAAATTATTAATTGAGTGTACCGTATGATGAACAATTTTTGAGATTTTAAGAGTTTCTGATATTTAATCAAGAATTAAGCATGACATTTGTTGGAAATCACGACTAAGGTGTTTCAAGAAATTCTTTATAATGTATCAAGCAGTCTCTACCCTTTTTAAGTATAGCGAACATAAATTCTAGTGATTAGAACGAATTTGTATCAGTTAACCAATATAAACATGATAAGACTAATATAGTTACATTAGGTTGTGATCGATGAGTTTTATTTATTTATTTGTTACTTTTTAAATATGAAATGTTATTCATTGGTCTTTTTGATTACAATTATAACCCTGCTATAAATAGCATCTTTATTCTTTTCTCTTTACTCTATAGGTCAAGTTTCAACTAAATAAGTAAGAAAATTAGTAATCAATCAAATAATAAGGTTTCACTTTCAATGAAATATTTAGGCCTAAATTAGTCAAAAGAATTGTTAATAAAACATTCTTTATCCTCTTATGAGAAATTATATTAGGAAAGAAAAAAACAATGATCTTTACATATGTACATCAATGATTGCTATCGAATTCTTTTGTGAAGTAAATAAAAAATAAATATATAATTAATTATTATTACCGAGATCCAATCGCCAAATACAGAGAAATAGATATTAGATTTTGAATGTCATTCTATATTGAATCCAAGTTTTAATGAAAATGAAAGATAAGATTCCACACTAGTCATTGCGGTACTGAAAAAGGATTGATATTAAAGTACGTAGTTGTTGATATTTATTGATAATACCTCAGATTTAGATATTTTAGGTATAAATAGAGCATGAAGTATCCACAGGTTTTAGTTGACAATCTTCCAACATCATGCAAGTATTAACAGCTCTATTCTTCGCAAGATTAGCGCTTTGCGCTTACGGTGTGTACCTAAACTCCTTATACCACATAAATAAAGTAAATCAATATTAATTCGGAGCTAAAAATATCCTTGTTACTAGTATTTCATCAATATCATTTAGTAGCATTTTTTAAAACTAAAACAGAAATTCATAATATTTGAAGGTCTACCATCCAGCCGTATAGTCGGTGGTCAGAACGTACCGGATGGTAAATATTTATATGTAGCTTCTCTGAGACTTAATGGACAACCTTGGTGTACTGGTAGCATCCTTAACAAACGTTATATTCTTACGTCAGCTGAATGCATCGTAAGGTAAGTCAAATTCTATCAAGATTTTATAGTAGTAAATGAATAAAATATATATTATTGAACAGCTAAGCAAAAGAATGGTTCATTTTCTACAATCAGGATTTATCAAAAGTATAATGTAAATGAGAACGGTAAAACATTAATTGTTGCTTTAAATTGCAGTGCTTTACCCTCAAACCTCACCGTTCACGTTGGAGTAAGACGTATGGATGAAATTGGCGTTGAATATAACATCGAATCGTACGTAAGGCATCCTGAATTTGACACGAACTCATATGCCAATGATGTCGCTGTTCTCAAAGTAAACAAGGACATTGTATTTAATGACAAGGTGCAACCTGTTGAACTTGTTAGCGAAAAGTCTGCGAACGAGGTTTACAATGTCATATTAGCCGGATGGGGAAGATCCTTTGTGAGTATCAATTCTTAATTTTTTATTAATATTCATAAATCTTATTATATTTCATTGTTTCTTGTATAACAATAATTAATAAGTTACAAACATTGCTTTACCGAATCAAAGGACGCTACCCATGTCTATCACATGAAACTGGTAAACCTCGTCACTAGCACTGAAAAAGATTGTAAATCTGTCTATTCAAAAGTAAATAACAGCCACATCTGTACCGCAAAACAAAAGGGCAAAGGTCCTTGCTACGTAAGTAGCGTATTGTTTTAATTATTCCAGTATTCTTAAGATTGCTTCAAACTCAAAATTAATTGCGATGATTTGATTTTAGGGTGATTTCGGAGGCCCACTTGTCAACGAAGAAGGAAAGCAAGTCGGTATTCTTGCCAATGGATTATACTTGTGTTACTCTAACATCCCCATTGTATACAGTAGCGTAGCGTACCATTATAAATTTATCGTAGAAAACAGCAAAGTTTAAACTGACAAGTGATCAAGAGACTCGATAATAATTTACACAAAATACGAAAAGTAAACTATATACTATGTAAAAGTTACAATGTATATACAGCAAAAGCAAAAATAAATAAAATAGTCTAATAATGTAGACAACATCTTTTAAAAGTAACATTCGATTAACTTGTGAATCATCATTTCGTCTCTTATTACAATCTGCATCTAAATTGGTCTACAAAGCTTAATTGCTTGAGCCAATTAAATTTTGATTTTATTGTTTAGACTCTTTTATTCTTAATAAGGCATTTTATTGCTTTTCAAAGAAAACAATCTAATTGACACCATTAATGAAATTATTAATTGCATTTCGGATTTCTTGGTTTCTTTATTAGATAAGTTGCTCGCCAAGAAATCCACTGTAATCTATTTTGTTGCAAAGCACGTCACGCTATAACGCTCTAACTCGCTCGTGTGATGCAATTTAACTACCACATTATTACTCCCAAAGTTAAGCCGATGTAAGTTGGAAATTACTAGTTAAATTGCATATATCTATGCAAGAGCCGTAAGCGTCGTGTAATCTGCCCATGTGTTTATCTATCGGTAGGTAGTCGGTTATATACCGCGACCCCTCCATCATCGAGATGGCCACAGAGACCATCTTACCCCAATTATCTAATAATCCGAAGCGATGACCTAACTTTGGCACCGCGTCTAAGTGCTTTCCGCATCGCAACAAGCAACAGACACACTCATCAATCCCACCACGCATCTATATGTGTAGTTTACCCCTTGCCACCTCTTATCTTACCTGTCTATCCCCTTCGATCTTCAACCCCCCTCCCTTCAATTCCCCCTCCAACCACCAACATCCTCCAATCATTCCATAGCATTACAGTGCTACGTCATATCATACATTGCAGGTCCAACGAATGTTCTCTGAAACATGTGTTAGTTGCTAATGTCTGTAATGCTGTAGTCGATCATATAAATTAAGAATAGACTGATCAACGTTTCTCGAAATCCCTCTTCTCTTATTGATATATTTTAATTATTTTTCATCCCTTCCTTGCAATTCTCCATTCATCTACCAGAATCATCCAATCATCCCAGAGAATTACTGTGCTGCGTCGAATCTGGCATTGCAGACTTAACCGATGTTTTCTGAAACATGTCATTCGCCAATATCTTTAATACCTCCGTCATAAATAAACAGTAAATTGATCAGTCTTCGGAAAACCTTTTTCATCTCTCGGAGAGGTGAAGTTACGGGTCCTCCGATTGTTCGTACCTGTCCATTTTATTAGAGTTACAGGCTTCGACGATCAACGTATCCCCGATGATCCCTGTTACACGGTAAAAGGATTTCCGTAAGATCGATACTGATCCCTATTGATCCGGAGGACCACAAATGCAGAGAGTGCTCGCTCGGAATATCCCTTCACTCAAGAAAGAAGCCCTCGGGGCTATCAGGTGCTATGGCCTTTTCCTTTTCCTGCATAGCCCCCAGTATCGACCTGATTTTCTCTTTTCTTCTTCTCGTCCTCCGCCTTCTTCATCTTTTCTTTTTTCTACTCTTCTGCTTTATCCCCAAAACTCATTGCGCCAACTCGAAAACCCATTGAATTTCGGCCTCGTCCTGCGCGGAGGAACCTTGTTGACTTAAGCGCGTGGCAAATTTAGTCCTTTCATGCTCATTTTTTCCTCCAGTTTACACGCGCTCGTCCAAATGGGACAGGGATTACACCCACAGATACCTTCAACTGCATTTTTATCGTTCATTGTTATCGATCACCAGTCTTTCTCGATGCGTGACTAACCTTTGCTTTTTTCTCCTCGTTTTTCTTCTTCAATAAGAAAACAGGTTACCACCATTACAATCAGGAATCTTCGATGCTCGATCCAGGATCGGTTGCACGATCGTTGTTTATCCCAAGACATTTTTTATAAGCAGCTAAACTAACAGGGTAAGAATTCGAGAAGTTTCGGTGAAAGAACATTTTGGAGAATGTTGGAAAACATTCCAGCGAGCTTTGACACAATTAAAGAGTGGATCTGTATGGTTACTGCTTTAACCTCATTCTTCTCCCTGCTTCCTTATTCAGTCTGTCTTATGGGAGGGACGACGGACGAACATTGACAAAGAATTCAGCTAAGAGATGGAAGCCAAAACTTTCGTAATTACAATAAACAAGTCTCGGTTGGTATGTAAAATACCGCCAAGTACAAACGCCTTCCGGTAATAACATGCAAATTGTTGGCGCATCTAACGTCTGGAATTGGTGAGCTCGCCTTAAAATGTGATTTCTCGCTACTTTGAATCCGAACAGGGGTTTCCGTTATCTTTGAAGTCCCGCGCGCGATATATGAGAACAGAAGGGATTTGTTAAAATACGTTTTTCAATAGAAACATAATATCAGTAGATTTTTTTCAAGATTTCCTTTTACCATACGTGCAGATATTCGCTGTACGAGCTTAATATCGTTATTAAATATTCCTTCGTTTGTTCTATACATATCAATATTTTAATCCATCGCTCACACTTTTATTTCATATTGATTTATCAAATTTAGTTAACATAAATTTTTTCAAATTAACCATCGTGACATCATTAAATTATCCGCATTTCAGGTCAGGTTCTTATAATAGATAAAGTGGAACGTGGAAACTCGTACCTACTTCTCTGCTCTCCCATGACTTTTTACGAGTTAACGCAAGGATACTAATAACACAGTCCGCCAGGTTACACCATACCGCAGCTTCCATGCATCACAGCGATTCAGCATTGTCGCCCCCAGCAAAGAACGATCCAGTAGCATTTTAAAATCGGCTTACAACTCGTTTGTATAGTTAAAACTCTAGAACCGCTACTAGAAAACATTCAGTCGGATAACCTGGCATGCTTGATCAAAACCGATTCTGGTATGCCTGTATTTCCATTTGAAATTGAAAATGACGAAAGAACTGGAGCTCATATAAATTTATGCAATTAGGTTCTAGGCATGATACAATAACATTGGAATGTATGGGATTATTGTCAGTAGCAAAATAGAGTTCCTAGACCACAATTTGACGGAAAATCAGCTGAGAGGAATTGCTACAGAATTTCGAGAATTTTCTTGCAGGGCTAGACACGAGGGGGATCCTGGATGATCCTGGCCGCTCGCCTCTCTCATTAGTCAGGTTGGCACGGTGTAGCAACAGGAGAGACGGAAGAGGCAGAAGTTGGGGAGAAAAAGAGGGAGTGGGGGGGGGGGGGAGAGGAAGAGAAACGGCAGGACACGGCACGGCACGGAACGTAATGGAACGGCACGCCGCCCTCGGGCCGGACTGTGCGTGAGTTTAATCTGCGAGCCGGCAAAAGTTAGCCTCGTATATGCGTGTGCCCCGTTCTCGTACTGCAGCGTTAAGTGCAATGCGGCCACGTTGAAAACCCCTGCATACATATATATATATATATATATATATATACACGCGTGCGTTCTCGCCACAGACCCGTGCCCCGTTTCTTTTGCATCCTCCGCTCCTTAATTCTTCTTTTGCCCCCAGTGCGTGGGCGGTACGTACGCTACTCGGCATTTCGCATGAAACAAAAGCGAGAAAAAAATCTGTACGAAAAGGGGAAGAGAGAAACGTGCACGCGTAACATGGGAATTCGCGCGGATGTATCGCGTTTCGAGTCCGTGAAGACTTTTCGGATTTTAAGTGGATGGATAGCGGATCTGACAGAATAAAAAGGGAGGGGGAGGGGGGAGGGAGTAGCACTGGCCGCCGTAGCTGAGTCGGGGGCACTGCTGCCACGCCGCTGGACCTCAATTACTGAAGAATCTCTGTGGCCGGCGGGGGCGTAGGGGAGCCCCACGCAAATTCCAGGTTCGCGACGCCCGTGCGCAGCTTCGGCAAACGACTCTCTGCACCTTCATCCCTGCACTGTATACAATATCCATCTTGTTCGCGATTGGTATCTTGTTCCTTCTTCGTCAACTATGCTAGATTATTTATTTTCCTTCCTTTTAATTGATTTCTCTTATCTGGGAATATTTCTGTATTGGAACCATGATTGTACCACCGCAATAATATTGAAAATAATAATTACTGGTAGATATAATACTATTAATGCTATCTATCGGTAAATTGTATCATTTTGAATAAATTCATTCCAAGAAGTATGCTGCAGTTATACACATGGGCCATTTTCGATAGGATAATAGCTATGGAACTGCTATTTAAACAATAAAATACGATTGATCAATCAAATAGCACTTTTTCTAATCATCCAATTGCACCGAGTATCATGGTACCAGCTATGCTACTCCTACTAAATTCAACCGTTCTCCACTTTACTATCACTGCGTGCTGGTAGTATATGAATAATTTCATTAAAGTACTGGAATCATGTATATACATGGTTATAACGAAGCAAGAGTATATCAGTCTGATCGGACTTCGATTTATCTTGCAGAGGAGAAATTTGGGTGTATCTTGTGGCGAGGAACGTGGTGAGCAAGGGCGTGGGGTTCGGAGGAGAGAAGGAGTTACTTGTCATTAGATGGGCCACGCGACTTGGGCGAAAAGGGCGTTTCTCGCTGTTGGTGTTTCTAGCGGGAAGAATTGATCGGGCGGCGAGAGCGAGGCAAAGGGCAACGAGGCAGTGAAAACGGGATGCATTGGGCGCGAGCACGCAGCAACCAGCAATTCCGCTTCTTCAAACAAGGCCAATATGCTGCTGCCTCGTGGCTGACTGCCTTGGCGGGCACGAAACTCGTCCACACATGGCCAAAACGCGATGGGGTGGCATCCCTGGGCTATGGGGTAAATTTAGCGCGGGATAAGGGGCCTCCGTAGCATGCCCCAAGGCGGGGTTTACAGCCCTTCTTGTGAATCTGGCCGTGTGCGCATACATTTTCCAAACTCACTTCGACCCGCCAGCCACCAAAGGACTTTCCTCTCTCTCTCTCTCTCTCTCTCTCTCGCTCTCGCTCTCTGTTTCTCTTCCTATCCTTTACACTCACTCATATCGTCGAATCGTTGGCTATATACTCGACTCTATACCCCCTTCAACGCGATCTTTACTCTCTTAGAGCCAATCAGCTGCCTCTATTGTAGACACGCAGTGACCTAACAACGCAACTCTCTTCGATGTATCATTTACACACCAAACGATTCTATCTTGTCATCCTTTTCACTCTGTCCACCAGGGGTAACGAAAAATACCATAGTTTTAGCAAAAACTCATCATCTCAACCAAAATTATATAAAAAGTAATTTATTAATTGCTGCTAAAACGAATTTTAATTTTACGGATGTAAAACTCCAAACATTTTAAAAACTAGATCTACCAAGTCTATACCAGCTTGTACTTTAAATACAGCTGTTCTACGTGTGGTTTGCAGATTAATACCGAAACAAGGGTTTCAAAACGGATCCGTTGTACTCGGATTTGACCGGTGGATTACTTGTTTAATGCGTTTGTCTTATTGTAATATCAAATTTAAAAAAGAATGCTTTCTCTTAGGACATACAGTTGCGAGGGTTGAAGGTTAAGGGATGACAGAGAATAGCGAAACTGTCTCATTCACTCGCGTAGAGGACATATTCTTGCCAGCTAAACTGATTCAACATCCTCAAGTACAGATACGCTATACTCAATAGAAATCTATTTGCAAATATATACATATCTTAATGATCCTCGAGAGTGCAGGTCAAAGGCTCAACGGGCGGTCCTGGAAAGTTTGCCGATTTAAGGATCGGAGGAAACATAAATTGAAAGTAATGGGGCTCGGTGTGTTATGCGTGCCGGATCGCGAACGTGACGCACCGTTGGTTGGTTTGCTGTTGGTAGGTAGTTAGGTAGGTAGGTAGGTGTACCGAGCAAACGTTGTCCTAGCACGAAAGACGGGTTCTTGTAACGTGTCTTCGCGGCTAATCCGAGCAAAGCTGTCCAATCCCAGCGACAAGGAACGCAAAATGCGCACGGCAGCTTGTAAAGCGAGGCAACCGAGGGTTGAGAAATGCACGAGGGCAGCCAGGAAGGAAGGACCATTGCGTGAAGACAGTGAGCAGAAAAAGGCCATTGAGAAGGCGAAAGGACTCCTCGCGCGCGCAGGATGAGTGTCGATGAGAGAGAGAGAGAGAGAAAGGAGAACGGATCCGTATATACGATAAGGTGTCCCAAGCCCCAGGTGGCATTCAACCACCTACCGAGAGTTAAGAACTCTAAATTACGCGTGGACATGGGTTTATGTCTTCATCGGTTACAACCGAGACGACCCGGTGGATTCTACCTTCACCCCCTCTTAGTCGTACGTCACTGTATTCCACCAGCTGACGTATTCCGGCTATTTTCGGACCTCGACTATTGATATCGTTATACTCTGAACCACCCTATAAAGCGCCGCCACTGTGACCAATAGCCCATCGTTCCTATACCTTTCCAGGAACGAAACCACAAACCACTTTATCACCCATCTCGTGATTTAATGTAACGACGTTGGTCCTGGACCACGACACACTACTATATTGCGCCCTGGTACACGAAATCTTCTCGGCTTATTTTGAAATTAGTCCGGAGGAACCTGCGAGTGGCTCAATTAAGTTGCCTCGCTGTGACGAGACACTGGTCAAAGTTTTAAGATGGTGATGCCAAGGTCATTGGATTGAAGTTGTTAAACGAGATATGGTAAAGTATTGTTCTTGTTATTAAGATATACAGTAAAAATGTATGCTGGCAGGGGATGTAAGCTAGTTTGTAAAATATTGATGCTTAGTTGAGAATCTTCAGTTCCTGGTCTGTACCACCCACTCATCTTTCTTAGAGGATGTGACGCCTTTAACATAACCCAATATCCTAACGTGGTTCAGTCATTTCCTGGTGGCCATATAGCCGTCCCTAAATCGGATCCCGGGGGAGAATTTTGTCAAAGGATCTTTATTCTACGTGGACGTATAATACACCATCGGGCCTCGGGCTACAGGGAAATTTGATACGAGAAGCGTCGCACCGCGAAAAATTTCTGTTACGAATGATTATGTTGAAACCGTGTCATACGTGCTCTCTTATTAAAACTATTTTATGTACCTTTCTCATCCAGTGTTCTCCAGACTCGTATAAGTATTATTTTTTTTTCAATACATCCAATATTCGATCGAAACGGTTGCGAACGATATATATATATATATATATATATATATATATATATACTTATAGCTATTGTTCATTCGTGAAAAACTAAAATTTATCCGAACTTCCTATGTGACAGTCTATTCGTTTGTTTATTACAAGCTGATTGAAGTTTTATTGCATTTGTACAGATTTCTGCAGTATGGTTTCGTATATATATATACACGCCAAACGGCACAGAGAAAAAACTGATGGAAGTGGCATGGACCAATGGTATTTATTTCAAGAGATTGTAACGTGATTGCGTGATGTTTGCATCGCAGATTCACGAAGATACGTTGCATATTACAATTAACAATTTAAATGAACTTTGTGACGTAAGAGATCAATTCTTTGTTCGGCACGTGCATAGCGTAAACGTCGATCTATCGGAACGATTTAAATTTGAGTTTTAAATATTGAAAACGTCAAGCCTTTGAAACGACGACGGGCTACTGGCTGCAGCAGACAGCAACTTTATGCTTTGTTTGACGTTCTACATATTTTCGGAAATTTTCAACGTCCCTACTGTACCTGAATATTCGTTCTGATTCGATCAGCGGAAGCACAGTTATAAAACTGCAACTACGAACGCCGCATGTAGCAATATTAATGAGAGCAAGAATGTTATTGATTTTATTACGCCTGATTTTCAATTCATCCATGCACTATAATAGCTACGATTTCTCCATTTCATGCAATTAACTTATATTAATTATTCACATTTTATCCTTCGTGTTTCACTAATAATACCATGTTATTTATGCCGCTACATTACAATTTCATGCATTAATTGTAATTTCAGTATATATTTTGAAGGTAAAATAGAAACTTCGTATAGTTAATTATTCGATATTCGTTAAACCATCGAAAGTATATCGTGTACGAGTTTTTACGTCGCTATGTTTTCCATATGAAAAAATTCTAGAATCTGCATTGTACAACGAAGCTTTGCGGTGTATCGATGACAACATAACGACCGAGTTTCGAAGTGGGTAGCAGCACGCGTGAAGTGCATAGCAAACTGGTCGTTCGAAGACTCTCCTTCTGATAATTACAAGAAGAAAAACAATAGGTTCAATCACGCCATGGTACAATGGTGAAATACAACAATTGCTTGTAAGACCCCCCATGAAGATACGCGCCTAGTTGGTAATTGGACGGCGGCTTGCAGGGAGAGTCCTACGTGCCAAGTGCTCAAACCCTGTCCTCCACTGGATACTTGCATTGTTTCTCGCTCTGCTTCCCTCCCATCCCTTTACTTTTCTTACTTCCTTCCTTTCAGCGATACATAACAAACTTGTACACCATTAAACTCATCGTGTACCAAATATCCCCCTTCGTTTCGTCATATCTCCCCAATGGCTCTCGTTAAATGCTACAAAATCAAATTTGCAGAATTCTTTTAATTACCACTTTGGACACTTTTCGTCCAATCTTCCATACCAATGAACCGGCAGATCCTTTTATATTAACTTTTTTCATTTGGCTAATAGAACGAGAGAGAAAATTAAAACTTGTTAACTGCAAGATTTTCAACGTAAAAGTATAATTGGAAACTGAAATGTAAATAAGAGTATGCGACGGATGATTTAATAATAATAATAATAAATAATTTAACTTTTTAAGCGGACTATGGAATAGAAGTGGGTTGATTCTGTTGGTAGATATTTGTTCATTCATAGAATCCGGGCTATATCGCTTCTTACCTTATTTTCGACGAAAACCATCTAGGTTAACGTTTTTATTTTCTTTATAGCCCAAGGCGTATAGTGGTATAACATCAACGCAATGCTCATAGTAAATCGCAATTGAAATTGGTGGTTTGACTCGCCACATGGATCACCGTTTCAAATCCACGCACCCTCTACCAATCGAGCTCCACAACTAGCCCATAATACGTACCAAGGATCTATTCCATTGTGACTCGAAGCTCCGCTTTATTGAGTTTTCACGGGGATCCTTGCATTTCGTTTGGCAGCCATGAAAATCATACTTCGAGCAAACATATCTCACATTTTGTCCAACAATTAATTTTCACCCCAAGAGAGCAATTTGCAAAACCCTCGTGGTAAATTTTCATAATTTCCCTTATTCCTGTAAAGAGCAGAAATATTATTGCAATTCTTTCCTTCGTGCCACTTCGCGTTATACACTATAGGTATTATTATAAAATTAATTTCTTAATTATGTTTTATCTGAAAAACCTTTGCATTTAAGCTGTAAAAATATTTTCTTTCATCATCCATATCGTCATACCGCATGAATTCTAAGATAACCAGTATTTTTCTCGTGAAATAAGATGTTTTATTTCCCTGCAAGATGGAAAGAAAGGAGAGCGAAATAGATTTGAATGGAGGAACTTTTAAACTGCGTCAGCTAAGAAAATTGCTTTCCTTTTAATTCTGAATAAATACGGGAAAGCGTATCACCTTTTGTTCCTATCTCGGTGATCCTTTGAACTCCTGTCGGTATATAGTAGCTAACCGTTTTTCGTTAATTATCTACACTCTATCGGGGCGTATCGATAATAATTTCTGTTAATTTTGCTTTCTATTTAGTAATACCTAAAATTAACAAAACAATAAAAAAATTGTATAATAACTGAATATCTATTAGGAAAGAAACAAAAAGTATATACTTATAGGGTGTGTTTCATACCTATATAATATATATACTGCATCACCACCATCCAGATGTTACGCAGCGTGCATAACGGCTTGTTCGAAAAAGCGTTGGTGAAAATGTTTCGGAAATTTCCTCCACTGGAATGTCTCAAGCCAAAAAAACAAAGTGAAGCACTCAGAGCGCAACTTTTCCATCGGCAGTTGAGCCCGAGGGCGTAAAATCGTGAGGTCGGGGATCCCTTCAACTGGCCGCGTATTCACGGCCCGAGGTCTGAGATTCCAGCCATCTGTCGAAAATCCTGATTTTACATTCTACTTCTCTTACCGTAAGTAAATCGCCAATCGTATATACGTTCATACCGCTGCTCCGCTCAGCCAAGCTCCATTATATTTGAAAATACCCACCTTTGATTAAAAAAAGAAGCAAAAAACATTCCATATACTAAAAGCACAAAATAATTGCATTATCTTGCACAGCTTCTAAATCCGATGGATTTGAAATTGATTAAAAGTCTGAATTAATTATATAGCTATGTAGAACGAGAGAAATATCGATACTATTAATCTATGAATATGCAAAATTATATTATGCACCAGTATTATTATTATAGGTATTTCTTATCGTTGGTGATAACTCGAATAGCGATTCGATCTTTACGCTTCGCAGCATCGTTAAGTGGGCACGTTCCGGTGTAACTTTAGTAAACAGCTTAGAATTGCAGGAGAATTTTCAAGTTGAATTGCCCTGCGAAATCTCTGTTTTCTGGTTTACATCAACATCGATTCTGCGCGCCGCTTTGTCCGCTCAAGCGTGTGGCGTCCACGAAATGTCTGAAGTACTATAACCTACGAACTTCGGTAATCACACGGTCTGATGCACCGCAAAGCAAACCGATGCGCCATAATCTCCGTTTCGCCCAAGACCGTTATTTGATAACTCGAAACAATCAGCTCCAACTTTTATCAAACATATTATTAAAATCTCCATTAAGCAAACTGTACAAGCTGCGAGCTTCATAAAAACTTTAATTCCTTTTCATTATAACTTTTAAAAGATCCAGATATTTGTTACACAAATGTAACACTAAATAAATTAGACACTTAAGACGTCTCAGACTTGAAATATACAAATTTATTTATCTCCTTAACCACAAGAAATATTATTTTTTTGAACATATTTCTGAATAGAAATTCAATAAAGTTTCTAAGATATTTATAAAAAATATAGATTTATTATCTATTATACAGTTTCGAAGATAAATATTTTCTTGCGTCTACAGTCTGCGATGTCATAAGTGCTTCACCCTATATATATGCTTCTGTAACAATTAATGGTTCAACAATAAAGACAACGATAAACAACGCTGCGTGAAAATGAAGCTTTCATTTAATTTCTTTTTCTTTAACAATTCTAAACACACAGTGATAAAGCCCATATAGGAAAATGTCAAGATCACCGCGACCACAATCACTCAAGGTGTCCTCATCACTTACCACACTCATACGTTCCATGAGAAACCCCTTTCTTTTTCCTTCATGGCTGGATTATTGGTAGAGCGATAGAACACAATCAATAAGCGCTTGAGAGTCCGCAGCTCTACATTCATTGTGCTTCCTCGAATATGGATCAAACGCTTGTAATTTTAACGAATAAACAAATATCATCTCCACAAAGTTATTTATTTGCGTCAAACACTCTTACCTGTATATAACGTTGATATAAAATTGCTGGAATGTATTATTCTAAAATAGATACTAAAAATTGAGATATTTTGATATACAGACGTTGTATACACATATATGTATATTATAAGATCGTGATACACATAGTGGCTCCGAGAATGTTCGACAAGTGATATTGACAAGCGGCACGTGGAAAACAACGTGGTTTCATGATAACGTAGGATCCGTTATTCAAAGAGCGGTAATTCAGCATACGATGCGAAGACGCTCAGACGGCCCGGGCAGCTTTGACCTTTGTGCCGGAGCACGTCGCCGTTCAAAGCATCCCGTAACGCTCTGCGTTATATGAATATAGTAGTTATCATACTCCCTCTAAACCTCTTATCGTGCAACAACGCAGTTTCCTCTGTCTGAACCCGGCGAAAGCTGAACAAGCATCCGTTTACCTCAAATGACATAAATGCTACTCCTCTATGAGCATAAAATACCTAATAATATCCTGCACACGTTAAAACGGGCCAATCATTATAGAAAACACACTGAATTACCTTAATTATTTATGGCCATTTGTAAGGATCTCTAGAAAATGACGATCCTCTGTTAAATTCCAGTACGTCACGGTATAATATGTATATACCTATACATTGTACTTTCACTGTAAAAGAAACAAACGTGTAAAAGTTATTTCAAAAACATTGTCAGATTTACCTGTAATGTACCGATATTTCACTCTCGTGTTTCATGCGGAAAGTTGGACTATTAATAATAAAGACGCGCATCGAGGGTGGACCTAACTAGAGATAGATTGGTTCAGTGGGTAATGTCAGGTTGCGTTCAATATATGTATATAGTTGGTAGAAAAAAAAAGAGAGGCGCAGGGACCGCCACAACACAGCACGGCAGACGTTAACAAAATGTTTCAGCGAAATTCTAGACCGGAGACTGACGCCGTTAGGGGTCCACCCTCGCTTCTCTGACTCTACCGCAGTTGGAGCAGCGGTAAGGATAACCTAGTATTTTATACGCAAGATCTATAGAGGCCTAGGCAATAACGTTTAGCGATAATTCTAGGGTACCTTGACTGGGAACCCTCGGGCATTGCTGATGACTTATGCTCGTTGGACTTATTTCGACTCCTCGGTGCATCCGAGTTTTGTACCGCCATTTTACTCTTTTATTCCCTCTTCTCCCCCCCCCCCCCCCGATCTTCCCACCTTACTTCCTTCCTTCCTGCACCTTGTCACTGTATTGCACACGTTGAACAGATACTATCCGGTCAAACGACCAATAATTACTACACTTATCGCTCTGACGGAATATACCTATAGGTGTTGGTATTGAACTTATCTCAATGATTAATACAGATAGGAAAGTGGATAGAGTCGCGTCATTTCTGCCTTCTGACAGTAGCCTGTCTTATGGCATGAGTTATATGCGTCCACCTCGAGGTAATGCAGTGATAAATGAGACTCGGTTTAAAGAAATTTTAACGATAACAAAGCATCTTGTAAAGATTTAAATGTCGTTTTCTGAAACGTACGTATTACGCAGTTTGTACACGAGTACACTTCCATGGAATAATATTGCTGTACATTAATCACATGACAGTGTGCATACCGTCTAATATATTACACGAACGTGATTGCACTCGATCGTGCTATACATTCAGATTTAAGTTAAAGCTTGTATATATCTCACAAATCAATGTGTTATGATTGATTTTACTTTATCCGAATCTCTTTACGATTCCGGCATGGCAGACTTTCATTGAGGAAAGCGTACTCTTTATCGTTCCCTAAAGAGGGAGCTCGCGCTTGTAATATAGGTAATGGTAATTTAATCCGAGCATCGTCAGACTCAGGATAGTGTATAAAGTACAAGACAATCTCTCTCGTTGCGAGGTAGCAGACTGATCAAGCTTCGCGTACCTACTCTTTCGTCGACAGAGACAGTAGATATAGTTAAAGCTGACTATAGTATAGTATATATATATATATATATATATATATATATAGTAAAACATAGGGAGAGCGAGCGAGAGAGCTAAATGTGAGTAAGAGAAAAGACCGAAAGAAGAATAGGGACGAAGCTAGGTATCTGGTATAGGATAAAGTTGTGGAGAGATGAAGAAGGAGATGCGGAGGGGGTAGTCGGAATGATGGAGCAAAGAGATGAAGGGGGAGAAGGGGGAAGAAGAGAGAGAGAGAGAGAGAACCAGATCCCCAGCCTCCTGGCGAAATCCTGTTGGATGACAAGGCGGGGGTTAGAGGACAGGTGCTACTGACGCCTTTGATCTCTTCCGCATTACACGCTGTGGAGTATCGCGCACAAAAAAGGGAATTATCAAAATATTCCGAGTGGTTGCGTTTTCTTCGCCAAAGGAAGCATAGACAATGTCACATCAAGACCAGAACCGATCTAAATGTTTCGTTCCATACGCCACTACCATTTCACTGAGAAATTATATCCTTTTTATATCAAGTGATACAATCTCTACTTTTTTTCCATATGATCCAAATAGCTGCAAGTAATTTGTAACGAAATAACGGGCAATGTTTTATTAGAATATATTGTGGGGCAGTTTGCCATGGCTTTGGTAACATATTTTTTGTATATTTATTGAAATTAAAAGAGCACAGATGGGTGATAGGTATAATAAAGCGAAAAAATCGATAAGCACAGGTACATACGCGATTAATTTAGTGTTAATCAGCAGATGTCATTTTTGGGACTCGTGTGCGAGTAGCAGTAGTGACAGAGTAGTAGTAGTAGAAAGAGTGAGATTCCCAATGGGCTTGAAAGCTGTTGACGACAAATCGAGGGTTAAAATGCTATCGGTAAATAGTGTCTGACGGCGAGGGGAGACGTCTGTCTCTCAGATGGCACAGGGATTATAGCCCTAATTTGGGCTATCCGCATGACACCGTACTTTAAACGGAGAGAGTGCCACCCCCCCCCCCCCCCTCTCTCTTCCGTCAGCCCCAATTCTATCGTGCCTGCCAATGATCAGGCACAGATTAGCATAGAACAATTGCCCCAAGGAACTTTTATCATCGAATTGCTCCATCTCGACTATACGAGTATAAACATATATATATATATTAAAGTAGAAACTAATGCATCAAATGAAACTACATAATTCTACTTGTTGTTCGCTAAATTACTGGTACATTTTCCATTCTATAATATCACGATGTTGGTTGCACTATATAGTCCGCAGAGCTGTGGACAAATGAAATGAGAAAATTGATGTTACAGTACTATAGTTGCGTATTGTAAAAAAGTGAAAAAGAAAAAGTTGGAGGGTTATTACTCAGAGAGCAACCTTTTCACAATAATATTCGATAATTCGAGATAATGCCACGAGTCTAATTAGATCAAATCACCGTGACCGCGGCACATCACGGCACAAAGTCATTTTCTCGTCGAAGAGAGCGCAGCTCTTTCATAAATCACCGCTGCGGACGGTCAAAATTCTTTCTTAATCTCGCGAGCACTTTGGACTGATCCGTAAGTGTCTGGCCAAACTGCTTTTGCATTCCGCTTAGTTAGAACATTTTTCAAACGCCAACGCTCTTTATTAGTAAATTATGACAAACGCCAATTTATCCTTCACAAACGCAATCATCGCTTTTTTGCTCCTCTAAATAATTCAAGTATAAAATTACTTGATTTATGCCGCAGCCCCGTTCGTCTCAGCGTTCTTCGCGGTAAACTGAAATAAAATCAATAGATTGAAACGCGAAGCTTATCGTTAGTGCTTTATTATTACAGGGAACATGCTTATGTAAAAAGTAAGATTTTCTTCTCTCAAATCGAATGGCGGAGGCGAGTTGAGATTTGCCCAAAAGCACGCGTGTTTTTTTTTATCGAAGTATATTGGAGCAGAGGTCTCTGCGAATGAAGAGAAAAGGAGAGATGGCACAATAATTGCGAAACAGTAGTTGAGCAAGGTTGAGCCGTTACCTTGAGGAGCGGGTCACGTAAAGCTTAAGCCATTATGAGATAGAGTTTTGCGTGCGAGTGTGTGTACGTGTTTCTGTGAAAATAGCGAACGAGTGAGTGAATTCGCCGCAAGAGTTGTGGTATATCTGATCGTGGGAGAAAAAATGGTAGATCGCGATCGTGCTGGGCCGTCTCGCGCGTTACTCACTGTACGCCGCATAGCCCAAAGGATAATTATAAGTTTCTCGATCGACGTAAAAGTTTCCGAGGATTTTTGCGCGGGATCGCCACTGCCGAGCCACATAGACGAGTGTGGGTGAGAAGGTATAGAGCAGCTGGGAAGAGAGGGTATCGACGAGCGAGAAGGTTCTGGTGGGGGAAGGGAAAGAGGAAGAGGAAGAGGAACAAGTGAAAAAGTAGAAGAAGAGGATGAAGAAGTATAGGGGAAGGGGGAGACTGAGGTGTAGGAGGTAAAGAAAGCAAAGGCATGAAGGACGAGAGAGAAGAAAATAGGGAGGGGGCGGTAGACCAAAGTGAAGGGTTCGCCGAACAGAGAGATTAGCTCACTCTCTCTCTCTCTCTCTCTCTCTCTCTGCTCACTCGGGACTTTCGTGTTTCTTGGATCCCCAAACCCGTAGATCACGATAATTGTGAGAACAATTCATCAGGAAACTCGGCGCTAAGCGATCCTCGTCGATTCATCCGCGAAATACCAATTTCTGAGCTGCTATTAATCGGAATCTATCATTCCTTCTATCCACGAGATATCGAAGCTTTGATGTGTGCAAAATCGAGCCTCCGGCTCTCTCTCTCTCTCTCTCTCTCCCCCCCCCCCCTCCCCCTCCCTCCGTTTTTGTCTTCCCGCAGGCCAATCAGAAATGCAGACGAACCGCGCGCTTAATAGAAATTCTTTAATGTGCCTGATTAATATAGCATCCTTCGCGTGCAGCGTGATCGCTTTATGCGGATTATCGGCTGAGTTAAGCTCGAATCCCAATTCCTTTCGTTATTTGACTATAACAAGGTTACACTGTTATAACTTATATCAATGTTAATACTGTCTATAAAACCTTCAAATCAGATTCATTTCGACGTTTCAACGAGGATAAAAAAGCTAATTTTTATTCAATTTTTCATTTTTTAAGAGTATATACGTCAGGTTTGCTTGAAATTAAACGCGACGCTTTGCTTAACGAGATTGGACAGTTTGTAATAAAGGCGGATGAAAGTGAGAAATTAATAATGAACTTTGCCCTTAACCTTTGAATTTAGGTAGTCGCGCGAAGAAACTGTCTTCAACATCTTCTTCGCTCATCAGTATTTAATTTACGGTTACTTTCCACGGACGCTCATGGTGAAAAGCGTTTACCGATCATAAACTGTGTACAGCTCGTCGGTAATACGCGTTTACGTAGTAATAGTAGGTCCTTCCTGGTTTCGCATACATACGTAACTTGAAATAATTATCCCTCAACTTCTATGTACGTTGATTTAATAATCTGAAAGCTAAACTAAATCTTCAAGTGGAATTGTTGTATAAATATAATCAGATAAACAACCAACACGTGTGCACATATATGCCCTCTCTTTATTGCCAGCCAGTAATATTAATTTCACAACGAGTAGCATGAACCCAGGAAATTATAAACAGATTACATATTCAGAATAAATTGAATCAAAGGTATTTCAGCATCTACATTCTTACCACGTGTCAAGTATACCAATCTTCCTATACCTCCGGTCATTTCAGATAAGGTATTTAAACCAGTTTGCTTATCATAGATATCGAGCGATAATTATCCGTCTAGCAACTAAAAGTAGCAGACATATACCAAATATTTAGCTTATATAAAATTATAGCTTGCGTATTCTCGCGATAGATTAGGGGTAAATAGAGGGATGAATTTTTGTAGAATCGTATTTGAAGGGAATTGCACCGTTTGGAAATGTAGTAGAGTTCCAAGTGGCCGTGGAGTCGAATCGTGGGAGAAACACGTGCGAAAGGTATAAGCTGCTGATTTGGCGGGTCTAAATGCAACCCTAAAAGTTGGAGGCAGCGGGCAAAGGAATGTATAATTAGGGGGCATAAAAGTAAGCATCGCCTACTCTTCGGGGCACTGGCAAAAGCAAATCAGTGGTGTGCTGTACCGTTTGTCGAGACTCGGTTATTCCTTGTTGCTGCAGTGGGTCGTCGCACCCACGACTCACAATTGTCGATTCCCATCGATTTTCGAAAGTCTCCGACTTCCCTCGAAAGGTAGGTGTGCTCAGCAATTTTTTCAACGTGATTACGCGCAGCTCTACCACCTCCTCACGGAGCCAGGGAGTCAGGGAGCCGACGCTGCTTTTAAAATCCTGCAAATAAGCACCCGTTCCATTTGCCAGCAACCGAGTGGACACTGCACGAGAATCGCGAGAAGAAACGTTCTGAGAAACCGCTAGGCGGGGGTGAAGACACAATCCAGGTTCCTTATTCCTCTCAGAAATTATTTTTGCACCAACATTTTTCTCCAATCGTTTCCAACAATTATATGGACAAAGCGATAATGAAAACCTTTGCAAAACTATATCTTTGAAATCTGTTATATTCTTATAATCATTAGGGAGCTGCTAAGAAAGTCGCTTTTATTAATTTATACTTTTATTAATAAAATAACACTGGAAAATTCTGAATAAAAATGGTCTATAACCTGCAACTCACGAGTGCTAAATTTATCCACTATATGCTATTGTTATTTTCAATATATAATAATTTGTAGGAATTTTTATAGGTCACGGTCTCTTGATTATTTTTATTCAAACAGATTTGATTCAGTTGTCAATTATTCTAGTGAAGAATTCGAGGTTGGAGAATGAGTTTGCATCGATTACACTTGCTGGGATCATAAGGGATGGGTTAACAACTATTTCAAGAGAGGGACGTGGTAATTTTTTAAAATATCGTTTATACTATAGCACTAGTGCGCTGCCGGGCGTCTTTTACTTGTTATTTTTGCTTGCACGCGTAGTCAAGCTAAGTTAAAAAAAAAAAGCGAAACCGAGTCGACCTCTTTTCACTGATTGCACTCAATTCCACGGATCTCCGAAGGATCGAATGATTTTCGCTCGTCGTTTATTCCGCAAAACTGGAGGTCGTGCTATCGATGATACCTGCGAACGACGAAAAACTCGCCTGAGAAGAGACCAAATGCGAACTGGCGTGGGATTTTAACGCAATGTTGCAATTTTTTCCAACGCCCCCGCCTACGGGCACTGCTTTTGCATTCTTTAGCCCTTGTGGTAGAAATCGCGAGAAAGCAGAGAAAAATTAAGATTCCTTCTTCATCGTCGATTTCGTCCAGGCCAAGACTCTGATTGAAGTAAGTCGTTGCTCATGCGATACAACTGATGGGCTTTCCCAGGGTGTACTCGATATGCTCCAGGCTGTACTTTGCACCTTATACTCAAGTACACCTTATTCTACCATGCTTTTTCAATTAAAGTTTTGCAACAATTGCAAATTGCTCCCCTTATTCGTAACAAAATAACAGGTACAATTGTTATGCATTGATACCAATCTTGATTTAAATTGTAAAAAAATATATGGTAATATATCAATTAAAAATTCGTAAGGAGATACTAACTTACATTATAGTCCTACAAAAATCATAATATTATTTGTGGTAAATAAAATACTTGCTTGATATAATAATAAAATTATCATTCACCATTCTCTGCTCGTCTTGATAATTTTCAAATTTGAAGATGGAAGGACTTGTGCACCAACCTATCTATTATAGCACAGTCTTGTCTACTTTGATTACGTCAAGTCCTCTACAATGTTTTTTAACCTTCAAAGTCTTTGTCATTTTTTATTTCCTCCTTCGAAAGGTTAGACTCAAAGTCCAACGTTTTAAATTTGGGGGATCAGAAGCTTAAACAATCTATCTTATAAGAATGAGAAGGTGGGTGAGTTGAATAAGCGTGAAATTTGCTGTTTTTCTGGATTCCTGTTGATTCGAGACATGGCAAAAGTAATAGGAATGCTAGGTCGGCCGCCCCCTTTCAAGAATCCTATCCTATCTTGCGAGCCGAGTATGGAAGTGGGTTCTTGATGTAGTTGAGTAGGTATTTCCGAAGCTGTAATCTTCGGAAACACTCCTCCACTATGCTCGCGGGCGTCTTTTGCACCTCTCTCTCTCTCTCTCTCTTTCCCCCTTTTTCTCTGACCCCCTCCTCCATACTTCTCCAATTCTTTCTTCTCTCGCTTTCTTCAAGGAGTAACAAAATTCACCACGTCCCGCCATATTCCGCCAATTGCAATTGAGACATTCATCCAAATTTTAATTATCTTTAAACACTCCATAGTTCAAATCTGTAAAATTGCTTTATCAGATACAACAATTTTTACGGTCAATTTATTTGTAACGGTATTGATAAAACAAACGATTGATTGATTGATTTACATAACTGAGATTATTGTTAATGCTCATTGCTTACTGCTAATTCTCTTCGCACATTTTTCATTATACATGATTTTCACAGACCTACCATAGATTAAGATATAAACCTTATCAGAAATTCCATCGATGATTTTTATTTTTGTGCTAAATATAAATAAACAGTACTATATCTATTATTTTATGAAAGACTTATCAACGGAAGATGACGCAAAACGTGTATTTTTATGCACCGCGATATCTGTAATCTCGAACGAATTTAATTAACCATTCGGTTGATTAACAGATTGACCGCTACGTCGATCGTTATGTTGACCGATCCATACCTTGCTTCTGAGGTCATTTCAGTCGTATTGACCACCGTGCGGTAACTTCCATTTTTGGCTTGCAATTACCACGGCGTTATAAACACTATATCTCATAAATTTTTATGAAGCAGCGGAGTCATAACGTCAGAATAATGAAAATGATCGCCTTAATAATTTCAAGTAAATTTTCAAAAAAAAAATGAGTTATGCTTATAATTAAAAACTTTATATTAATTTGTTATCGTCCCACGCTGTGATGCCAGTTTCTGCACTTTTACAGCAACCGAGTCTAATGAAGAGGAACACGTACATGCATCACAAACGCACACTATGTGAGATACGCGAATGTGCGTTGGCTGTAAAAGTGCAGAAACTACATAACATCTTTGCCCTCGCGAAAGATATATCGGATATCAGTCTGGAGATCAACCTGGTAATATATTTCCAATTTTCCTGCAAAATTAGACAATATACATTGTGGAACGATTGCTGCTAACTACACAAACCTTATCGTTTGTAAATAATGCATTATAGAACAAAAATCAAGAGATACTTACAAGTGTATCGGCGACGATTGATTTTAAAAAAGCCACCGAGACACTGTTATCTTCTACGTGATGTATTTACATTATACTTTTTTCAACAATATTTAGTGCTCCATTGGCGATAAAGGCGCATCCGGTGGAAGAATCTGGTTAAAAAAATAGGGTTGTCATTGAGAGACGTAGGAATGACAGAATGATTTGAAAAATTCTATCGGAGTATAGGTGTTAACTCTGAATGCAACACGAGAGGTTCTGTACATTAATCGAATTAACGGGAAGAGATATGAGATTATGAAAGAATATTCAACGTCAATTATACTATACGGTAGAGAATGCAACGGTGAGTTATCAGAGGTGGTCGTATTGGTATGCGCAGTCGCGCGTTTTCGTGAAAATCGCTATGGCCGAAACACCATCTGTCATATCGGATTGTTAACTCGGTTATAGCTCACGCATATCAAATCGTACATCGAGCGGTGGTAGTAATAGCTTTATACATAGTATACCACATGTATATATGTATATATATGTATATACGACAGTGTGCTCTCGTTCGCACAAGCCACAATCACCAAAGCGCGCGAGCGTAAAACGTGCAGCGGTAATGCGATTTGGATATATGGAGAGTCCTGTGGGATATTACGGCTCCAGATCCTTTTCCCTCGTGAGATACCATAAATGATATGCATATGTAAATATCTCGACTGAGCAGCACGAATTAGCGTTACGGCAGAAAGCTTCACTGCCAGCCACGAATCGCTTTAGACACACTTTCCTTCGCCTGTATATATATATATATACCCTGTGAGAAACAAATTTTCTATCCCTTTTCTATGTGGTTTACTCCCATACATATATACACTTTGATATATAATGTAAGAGAGTTGGGTATTATTATATAAATCGAATAAATTGTATTTGTTTTATTATTTTCTTAATCATGGAATGATTGTGTTTTATATTGATTGATATAATTGATATATTGAAATTTTAACGTTATTTTTGGTGAAATGATAAATAAAAAATTTGTTATCCTGTTTCTGATATTTTTCAAGGCAAACGTGTATCAAGTGTATCAGTGTGGGTGCTTCCACTGGTAGCCACGGTAATCCACACGCACTTAATTTTATCTCACGACCCGTCCCCGTAACCAACCCCCCAGTTCTCGACTCCCCTCCCAACCACAACCATCGTACCCGCTCCTGGTGCCAGGGATGATCCTGTTAACAGGATCAAGACTCGCGCGCTAGTCGAAGGGTTCTTGTTATTCGCAATCGCTTTCCTACCCGATCCTTGGGGACTCCAAAGACCCGCTCTTACCGTACTCCCAGAATTACCACAATAGCTACGATATTCATTTGCAGAATACACAATGAACCGAATTACTTGATTCCTCCATTCAGCCTTATTCTCGAGAAAGCCTTTCTCTTTGCCAACGGAACTAGTAAATATTATAACGACTGACGGAGAATACGTATGATGATTAGTGTGCTTATAAACTTATAGATATATACGTTGTAAAGATCTCGCACGTCTTACCTTCTAGAAGTTCAAGGAGGAAAAGAAAGAATGATTACACTTTCATTCTTTCGATATTAGTATCACATTAATAAATCATAATTTCAAATTCTCACGTTAGGATGCTTGATTGAACATGACGTCAATAGATTATCAGTACTTGAGTCTGTAAGTGATTTGATATTTATTTAACAGAGTTTGCAAATACTTTGATCAAATTGTAATCTGAAATTGCGAAGTTCCTACTGAATACTTGGAAATATTCCAAAATATTATTAATTCCTATGCTAAATAAATGCCAATACTATGATCGAAAACCTTCATATATTTATCACAAACATTTGTTATATTTTATAATCGTAGATTCACTCCTAATATGTTTCATAACGAAAGTAGAGTTAGTAAATTCTTCAAGTTACTCATTAAATATATTTGTAATTGGTACTTTGTCATATTAATTTGTAATAATACACGTACGATGATGCAGCGAATACATTTAGAATACCTTCTGATTTAATAAAGTTACCAACACTAAATATTGCCTCTATAACCAGATTAAGTAAATTCAAGAACCGTTTCCCTCTAAATCTATTTGCGTTGTATCATATCTTCATTGCACCAAGTTTATCGAGTAAATTCAAGTGCAATAAACAAGATTCTCGTCAAAATAACATAAACCACTCAAACCATATCCACATGGGATCGATAATGCCTTTGTGGAATGCTAAGTGCAACTATTAATTTATACACCATGGCAAGAAAGTGCAAAACTTCTTATCACATTTAAAATATTTAAGTAATAAAAAGAACAACCATATCAAGTTAGAGAAAAATAAACAGGAAAAATTTTCGTTAGACAATTTATGAAAGGTTAGATATATTTAGATATCCTCAATCTTTTTTGAATGACTGAAAATTTTTATCGAATGCAAATAGTAGATTAAAAGCAATATTACGATAAGTAGATGAATGTATGAAGTATGGGCTTCCTAGTACTTTTGATAGTTATTTGGTTAATGAAGTTTCGCTTTCAAACCTTATCTAATTAAAATGGATGCTTATTATCATGAAAAATTGAAGACATCAGATTGCTTCATTACCGAAATTATCAAGAGTCTTGCAAAACAAAATTAAATAACTGCGAGCAAGAAAAGTCACACATTATCGAAAAATATCTAAGTTCCCTTCCTACGTGAAGAACGCAACCAGAAGATATGCTCCCTTATCTCGAGCAGGCTTGCACTGTCGAGCTAATGATTTGCAAACATCGTCTTTCTGCTCGTTCCGCTCATTACAAAGTTTTGCCAAGCATACTGCAGGTGAACAAGCCAGACATCCTGAAGAGTTTGGAGAGGCCGCACTGCAGACGATAGCTTTGCTAATGCATTGTTTACAATATGGAACCATTCATTATAAATTTATCATTTTTAAGAGTATATAAAAACGTATATACATAATGGAAAGACAACTTTTTTATTTGAGAATATAACAACACTTACAATTGTACATCTATACTGCATTTCATTCGCTAATAATTCTTCCTTTTGAAATAACATAAGAGTTTATATTGTTTTATTTATTTAATAAAATCATATACTAAATATAACATACCAAACACAAATTGAAAAATAAATTTATTTTTACATATATGTACGCAGCTATATGTATAGAAGCTTTCTTGAAACATGGAATCTAGCGCCACCTAGTGGAAATTACATTATGTGTAATAAAGATATACTCTTATTAGTAAATACTTATAATCTTTAATAATCCACTCCCTCCATTAAATATTATAAAATGCATATTTTACTTATTATACGATTTACTTCTTGTCATAAATGTTAAACTTACAGTGACCTTCAATACCGACTTATCATTTATCAGTTGTAGGCAACTATAATTTTACTATGGCAAGTCCTATATATTGATAATAATAATTATTTTCTTATGCATGAAAATAATTTGTTTAATTTATTAATATAAATTTTGAAATACATTTATCATTCCACACAAATACAAGTATCAATGTAAGATTACAGTATTACCAGAATGGAATTCAACAATCAACACTAAGCTTTGATTTTGTTTTTTAATTCCAAGAAATAATAAACATTTAAGATAAACGGTCAAACAATAAATCTTAATCTTTATCTTGTCAATCGAAATTTTCTTATTACGTGAAATAATTATATCGACTAAGGAAGTGATAAATGAGTATTAAAAAAAGTTATTTTAAAAATTCTATTTGCTTAAATTACAAATTAGAATCAAGCTGATTTACTCTGATATGAAATAATGTTATCATGACTAAATAGGCAACTGATAGCTGCAACTACGTCTTCCTAATCTAAACATTGCAATATATTTACAATTATGTGTCGTATAAACAAAAGAAAATAACAATTGAATATGTAAATATTTATCAATTCTTCTTTATAATAATCAAATAATTTACGTTAAAAGGGGATGGCCAAACATACTAAGCAAACATTTTAATATTCATCGTCCTAAATAATAAATATATTATTTGTATACAAAACACAGTTTTTAGTATTTCTAGAAATTTGTATTCACTATTAACGTGAATATATACAAAATTTTACATTTATAACATCCGATGTACACTATTAAAAATATAACACATGATCTTAACGCCAGATGCAATGAAACTGCAATAGACTTGTGTGCGATTATTTTAAGGTAAGAGGAAGATTTCAAATTTATCAGTTTCGCAATAGAATGTTTCTTGTCCAAAGATTATTGAAGGACGATAAAAGAAATATCAATAGTTTCAAAGATTTAATAAACTCAAATAAACGGGCACTTTCACATAATTGCGAGATAAGCTTCCGTGATGGCCTATGTGCATATTGAAAAGTAATCTATTATCGCGCGTAATTGTTAAATCAGCGTGATTGATGACACTTCAGGTACAAGTATATAATGAAGCTTGAAGAATCGAGAGGCATCAGTTGAATAACTTCCAACATCATGCAAGCATTAACAGCTCTACTCGTCGCAGGATTAGCACTTTGTGCCTATGGTAAATACATCCTTCACATAATATTTATTACATATCAGTGAATTATGTTAATATTCTACTTTATAAATACGCAAACCTTTATTTTTGGTAATACATAACTGACTGCATAATTTCTTCGTGTAACATATAGCATTAGAATCTATACGGAGCAAAAAGTTACATTAATTGACAATTTAATTCATAATTGCATTTCTTGAACACAAATGACATCGCGAATCAAATGTAATATTGGTTCAAATAAACATTGTCCACATTTAAATATTCAAAGGTCTACCAACCGGCCGTATCGTTGGTGGTCATGATGCACCTGAAGGCAAATTTCCGTATCAGATTTCCCTGAAATACTTAGGAAGACATAACTGTGGCGGCTCCATTCTCAACAAACGTTACATCCTTACTGCTGCTCACTGTGTTAAGGGGTATGTAACAATTGTAGCAGAATTCGGTCACAATTTGTATTTGGTAGTCACACTGTGTATCAGAAATGAAAAGTAAAAAACGAAACTTTTTTAAACATAATATTAATTATCGCTTACAAAATATAGTCTCAACAAGGATCTCCTCACCGTCGTCGTTGGAATCACCGAACTTAATAAACATGGTGACGAATACAAGGTCGAGTCATACCTGGCCCATCCTGATTACGACTCCTACAAATTCGTCAATGATATTGGTATTATCAAACTAGCTGAGGACATTAAATTTAATGACAAGGTGAAATCCATCGAACTTCTTAGCGAAGAGCCCAAAGAAGAGGTTAACGAAGTGGTTTTGACCGGATGGGGAAGACTTTCGGTAAGTCCATCTTAACTCTTAATTGATAAGAGTCACATATTTGCTACCGTTTATTGCTTATTGGAAAAGAAAATAATTACAAGCTTAAAATACATTTTTCCTGATCACAGGCTGGTGGAGCACTTCCCAATCACCTTCAAGAAATCACTCTAGTCACCACCACTGAAAAAGCTTGTAAAGCTGTTCACTGGAGAGTAGATAAGAGCCACATCTGTACACTAACGAAGAGAGGCGAAGGTGCTTGCAATGTAAGCAGTTTAAATGTTATTATTTTATGTTCTTATGAATGCTTTAAAAATAAAATTAATTACGATTTAAACAATCTTAGGGTGACTCTGGCGGCCCACTCGTTAATGAACAAGGATTTCAAGTTGGTGTTGTTTCTTTTGGTCGCCCATGTGCTCTTGGCGCACCTGACGTATACAGTAGAGTATCTTACTTCTATAAATATATCACGGAAAACAGCAAATTGTAAATTTTTTAAATATATTTTTTAATGTTATAAATAATATAATTTTAAATTATTCGACTACGTGCGAACTTTCCTTTCATTTTTAATTATTATTATCTTAAGCTTTTTAAACTAAATGCATCCGCAATTCTTATTCGCGATCATCAAATGGTATAATATTTAAATCTTTGCGTATCTGTTTAGATTCTATTTCTGATAATTTCATTGTTAGTTTAGTGTGACATAAAAAAAATAGTAATAGCATAAATGAGCGCAATTAAATTATATTATAGGGACGGCTTAGATCGATATAATTATTGTCAATACAAATGCCAGATAATAGCAAATGAATAGTTTTAAATGTAGCTCCCTAAATAGCTCGCGCTTTTACAAAATTAGCAATGGATGTAGGGTGTCTTGCTGGTGCTTGTTAAAAATTATTACAAAAATTATATCACATGCAATAGGCATGGTTGGTAACGCGTATTTAGATTTTGATATACGCTCCTTATCACGTTCACGCTGGGATATACCATTGGTGAATCATGGCTTGATCAAAACTGTATATACTATGTACAGGGGCCGCTAGATAAATTCACCCTGTGTCTGAAAATGCAAAAAACGTGATGGCGGATAATAGGCGTATGATTCGTTGATAATAGATAGTGAGATGAACAAAAGTGACACCTGTTTCTCTCTGTCACTTACATTGCTCCTCCCAACATTCTAAATTCATTTGTTAATCTTAGAATAGATGGTATCAAAGTGAGAGAAAAGTAGCGCACTTATTTCTCCTTTTCTCTTTCTCTCTCATAAGCTCTGATACTATCAATTCTAAGATTAACAATTGAATTTAGAATGTTGGGAGGAGCAATAGGAGTGACAGAAGGAAACAACGCGTCACTTTTGTTCATATCTCTATCTATCATCAACGAATCATATGCTTAATGTCCGCCATCACGATTTTTTCATTTTTAGACATTGGATCACTTTATCTGATGGTCCCTATATAAAAATTGCAAATTCTTTTTTTTTTTACAAGTTTTAAACAATGTCCTGTAGAGTTTAAAAATGTTCCTAGAATTTTGAGACCATAAAAAAGCCCGTGTAGAGCGGTTCATTAATTTGTTCCAATTTAGGTGGGGTTATTAATTTCGTTAAAAGTGTGATATATCGTAGACCAGACCGATAATAATTGGCATGCCTTTAACCAATTACTTTTGAAGTGGATTTATATTGTTATCAGTGTGAGGCCGGATTACGGACGCTTAGATCCTCCACTATGACTCCTAAACTTATGTGTATACCGCCGTTGAGCACTACTATCTTATACAGCAAGTTTAGCTGTCCCGATTTTTAAATCGATTTAGCTAAATGACTAATATTTACTGCAGCAAAATGCTGAAATTTAGTCACCCATAGTTGGGCTCGATTCTACAACGTTCAGATGATGAGACAGTCGCCCTTACCTATTACGCCATCCGGTATATTTATTAAATTAATTTTGTATTTTCGTATATTTATTTAAATTAGGACACTTATTTATTTCGAAAAATTTGATAAAATATTGATTTTCTTTCTAAAGCCTTATTGTGAACTTTTATATAGTATCAAATTAATTAGCTAATTGGGTAGAATAAATTATATAACAGTAGCATCTGTAAATAATATTTTCTATTCAGTCACTAAGCTTTTACTAGGTACAAACAATTATTTAACAGTGAAATCTATAATCTATAGATTTCAGTCAGTCATTAAACAGTGACTAGGTAAGAAATCATACTTTGTATCACTCAGCTTATAAACAATATTTATCTGCAAGTCATTAGATAGTGACTAGAATGTTCTTATTATATAAAAATATATAAAACTGCTGCATGAGTTTAGAACGTATTACAGTAATATCAAATTTATAGATATTAGATTGATATTAAAAATTGAAGAACGGTATTGTTGACCTATCGAAATTATATAATTCTGATACTTATCTGGTACTTCCGATCTATACAATAAAGAAAAGCATTATTGTCTATTAATGCTTAAACAATACTTAATACGTATTCGTCTTCAGCGGTATTCGTATTTGTATTGTAGTTAATATATTAAGTCCAGTATTGTTCCAATACCATAAATCGAGTACTGATTTTATATCACGTCAGTATTTCTTTGGACCTTTATTTCTACAAATTCCGACATTTCATACATTGGAGATTGAACTTCTATATAAGATTTATTATTAAACATTTTTCGATTAAAATATTTAAAAAATCGATGATCGACCTGTGATAAAGAAATATTAAATTAACTCTTTACAAAAATTTTACAGAATTGAAAGATAAGCTTCTGTGCTGGCCTATGTATAGATATTGAAAATTAATCTATTATCATGTTTAATTGCTGAATCTACGTGAGTGATAACACTTCGGGAATAAGTATATAATCGAGCTTTGAGACTCCAGAGAGGCATCAGTTTGAAATACTCTCAAAACCATGAAAGTATTAACAGCTTTACTCTTCGCCGGATTAGCGTTTTGCGCTAATGGTGAGTATACCTTTTATATCACATTTTATACGCCTAGGTGCATTATACTCTTGTGAATCTATAAATGCTTAAATCATTATTTCTGCATGGTAATGCACAACTAACAGTAAACCTTCTTCTCGTAATATAAAGAATATCATTAAAATCTATTTAAAAATGATAGTTACAATTTACCTATAATTACATTTTTCAAACACAAATGGCATCGCGATTCAAAAGCAATGTTGGTTTAAATAAAAAATCAAAACATTTAAACCTTTAAAGGTTTACCATCCGGACGTATCGTCGGTGGTCATGATGCACCTGTTGGTAAATATCCATATCAGGTTTCCCTGAGATACGGAGGTCAGCATGTCTGTGGTGGCTCCATCCTCAACAAACGTTACGTCCTTACTGCTGGTCACTGTGTTTCGGGGTAAATAAAAAAAATACATATATTTAATCATCTTTTGTATTCTGTAATCATAACGTATCATAAATAAAATTTAAATAAGGACAACTTTTTAAGACCAATGTTAATTAATGCCTTTCAAATTCAGTTTATTTGTAGATTTCCTCGGCGTTACCGTCGGAATCACCGAACTTATTACTGAACGTGGTGCCTCCTACCCTCTCGAAACGTATGTGATCCACCCTGACTTCAATCTCGAGAAACACTACAATGATATCGCTCTTGTCAAATTATCTGAGGATATTGAGTTTAACGACAAGGTGAAACCTATTGAACTTCTTAGCGAAGAGCCCAATGGTACTTACAGTGTCATTTTGACCGGATGGGGACGTGTTTCGGTAAGTCACATCTTAATTTTTAAGAATATAATCAATATTTACTATTTATCATTGCTTATAGGAAAACAGTTTATTATTAAAAACTTTTTTTTAATCACAGACCGATGGAGAAGATTCAAATCATCTTCAAGTAATAAGTCTAAACACCACTACTGAAAAAGCTTGTAAAGCTGTTCACGAGTATGCGAATGAGAGCCACATCTGTACTTTGACGAAGAAAGGCGAAGGTGCTTGTACGGTAGGCAGCTTAATTTTCATTATTTGATGTCCTTATGAGTGCTTTAAAAATCAAATTAATTACGATTTATTCAATTTCAGGGTGACTCTGGTGGCCCACTCGTTAACGAACAAGGAAAACAAGTTGGTATTGTTTCCTATGGCGATCCTTGTGCTAAAGGCAAACCTGACGTATTCATGAAAGTATCTTATTACTACAAATATATAATGGAAACTATCAAATTGTAAATTTCTTAAATAAATCATTTAAAATTATAAAAAATATAATTTTAAATTGCACATGAATACCTGCGAACTATGCTATTAGTTTTGTTTAAAACTATAAAAATTATTCGAAAAACATTCTCAGATCATAGATTGGAAATACGAAACATTTAATAAAAACATAAATGAAGCTCCATATTTTAATACTGTTGTAATATTGTTATAATCGATCCTATAATAAAAAGAATCGAAAATAACAAATTTTAAAGTTTCTGAGGAGAAATGTTATAGTATCAGGTGAGACTAATAAAGTCAAGCTATAAAATGTTCTGCTTCCTGTATACAGGACCAGTCAGATAATAACTCATATCAAGACGCAGAGGCTCACTTGAAGTCTCATGGTAGGGACTAAAGCACATGATTCACATGATTGGGCGCGGAGAGAGGGACAAATGATCATTAAGCGAGGAAAGAGTGCAACTTTACTCAAGGCGCTTCTCTGTTACTCTTAGTAGTCTTTCTTATTGAAACGCAAATTAATAAAATTCATTAGTTGCTAGAAAGAAAGAAAGAGAGAGTGAGAGAGAGAGAGAGAGAGAGAGAAAGAGAGAGAGGCCAACAAAAGCAAGCGAAAGCCAGTATCACCAAATTTATTTTGTCAATCTACATTTCAAAAAGATAAACTACTATAGAAATGACAGAGAAGCAACGCCAGCAGCATAGCTCTCTCTCTCTCTCTCTCTCTCTCTCTCTCTCTCTCTTCAATTGAGCCTCCGCCTCTTAATATACGAATTATTTAATAAACCCTGTATAGTTTCATATCTACAAAAAAGCCACATTTTAACCATTTAAATATATAAGTCTCAAAATTGTGACATGTAGAAGGATTCTGGGGGCACATTTGAATTCAGTGAAATAAATGTCTTTGAGAAAACTTTTGAGTACTTCTGTAATATAGTCTTGTTCATCTGTTTTATAAACTCTAGGTAAATGCATTCATAACTTGTAATTGATTAGGTAATATAATGTTTCAACCTTCGGAGGATCTATTTAGACTCTTAGCTATTTCATGATAAATTAGTAGGAAATAAAACAAAAATTTGTTCCTACATGAATTGACGTAATCGAATTCAATTAGCAATAATTTTGACTGATATAATTAATTATTCTTAGCTTAATCACCAGATAATGTCGAATTGATTAGGTATGAAATATTACACATTATTAAGCTTATGCTTTCATAAAATTGAAAGATTGAAATTCCGCGTGTTGGTGTATGGTATAGATATTAAAAAATATTACGTGTAGGAATATGCTTGGTTAATACCATTTAAGACTTAGATATAAAAGACCTTTTATAATATCTATATATAAGAAAAAAGCAAATGCTCTCCCAATACTTTTCAAGCATTAATCGCTTTAATTATTGCAGAATTAACAATTTATATTTATGGTGGCTGTCTAAAACCTTATAATATATCAATAAATTGTAACAAAAGGCCAGCGACCAAGAAGTACCACCGTCTACTGCTAGATGGCCACCGCTGCGAGGCGTCTCGCGACTAAAAGTGTAAATTGTGTAAACTGAAATTATTCGATTACATAAAAGCTTTCTGTTCATGTTTCATTATTGTATTCAGTTAAAATTTCGTTCTAACTTTGATTAAACTTTTTACACTTAATTTTCTTATATATATTTAATCTGGCACAACCTTTTCGGGACAAGATAACTAAAGGGTACATCTGATGTAAAAAATGGCTCACAGTAAATGATTCAAATACTTAGCCCTATTACTAATATAGTATAAAGTTTTTTTGTAAATTTAAAATAGTTAACGTAAATTTAGGTGTCTCTTTTTTTGTTTGACTGTATTTGACTAAAATGTTTTAAAAATCGAAGATCAGCCAGCGATAAATAAATCGTTTTCATTAATTTTGATTGAAACCACATTTTCAAACAAAGGCAAGATAAGATTTCGTGTTGGCCTATGTGGATATTCAAATTAATCTTTATCACATGTAATTATTAAATCTCCGTGATTGATGATACTTCAGATGTAAGTATATAATGGAGCTTGGAGAATCGACAAGCATCAGTCGAAAAAGTTGCAGCACCATGCAAGCATTAATAGTTCTACTCTTCGCAGGATTAGCGTTTTGCGCTTATGGTAAGTAAATGTTTCGCATAATATTTTTTATATGCATGTCAGTAAATTATATTATTACAAATTTATAAATACTTAACTCTCATTATGCGGATTTCTTTAACAAATCTTAATATTAACAAAGGTTCAAAGTGACTCTATGTATACGATCGCAATTACATTTTGTCGAAAAATATTCCACATGTTCTTTGTATGAAATATATAAACCTTTAAAAAGTCAAGTCAAATTATAAAATACTATGTTTTAGTCGTTAAAGAACGTGCTATAAGCTGATTATTCAATGCTTATTTTGAATAAAGTTATGGCATCACAGTGAGCCCGTTTGCTTAATAAAGATTAAATATTTGTTACTGTTAATACACAAAAATAGCAGCAAGTCTTCTTTGTGCGATATCAAGCATAGTATTAAAATCTAAGAAAAAAATGAATGTTACATTAATTGATCATTAATAGCAGAAGCTTTTATTACTTAAAATTAAATGGCATATCGTGATTAAAATAAAAATTAGTTTCAATTGAAGTTAACAACATTTAAACGTATAAAGGTTTACCATCCGGGCGTATCGTCGGTGGTCATGATGCACCCGAAGGTAAATATCCATATCAGGTATCCCTAAAATACTCAGGCAGACATCGATGTGGGGGCTCCATCCTTAACGAACGTTACATTCTTACTGCTGCTCACTGTATTCAGGGGTATGTATAACTAATATCAGAATTCGGTCACATTTTGTATTCTGTAATCCCAAACTATTATAAATAAAATATAAATAACATAATATTTTTAAAGATAATGCGTTAATTATTATTTTTAAATGCAGCATCGTAAAGGATTCCCTCAGCATTGCCGCTGGTATTACCGAACTTAATAAACATGGTGTAGAATACAAGGTCGACAGCTTCCTGGTCCATCCCAAATACAACTCTGGCAGATTCCTCAATGATGTTGGTATCATCAAAGTAGTTGAGGACATACAATTTACTGACAAGATACAACCCATTAAACTTCTCAGCAAAGAGCCTGAAAAAGAGACTTACGACGTGGTTTTGACCGGATGGGGAAGGCTTTCGGTAAGTAGCACCTTATCTCTTTATAGTAATGATATATTTACTACTGTTCAGTGCTTATTGAAAAAATAATTTATTAGAAGCTTAAAAACACTTTCTTCCCAATCACAGGCCGGTGGAGCACTTCCAAATCACCTTCAAGAAATCAACCTAGTCACCACCACTGAAAAAGCTTGTAAAGCTTCTCACTGGCAAGTAACTAATAGCCACATATGTACTTTAACGAAGAGAGGCGAAGGTGCTTGCAATGTAAGTAGCTTAACTGTCATTATTTAATGCTCTTATGAATGCTTTACAAATAAAATTAATTACTATTTATTTAATTTTAGGGTGACTCTGGTGGTCCACTCGTTAACGAAGAAGGATTTCAAGTTGGTATTGTTTCCTTTGGATACCCATGTGCTCTTGGCAGACCTGATGTGTACAGCAGAGTATCTTACTTTTATGATTATATCGTGGAACACATCAAATTGTAAAATTTTTAAATAAATCAACCAGTCTTATTAACAGTATATTTTGAAATTTTATTATTCTACTATCTGCAAACTCTCCTTTCATTTTCTACTGCATAAGTCTACGAGTTAAATTTTTTTTTTGTTACGAATGTATATAAAAGAGTTTTCGATGGTTATTGATGTTCTAAATCCAAATCCCCTCTAAAAGAATTGCTCTATCACTTCAGGATTAAAAGATAGGTGTAAAATCAAAAGATATCCGAATTTTTACATTGGACATATTCGTAATTCTGCTGCAGATTTAACTAACGACCTTTTTTGTTGCGCCCTCATTGAGACCCTATAGGAACACGTGAACTAGCCAATGATGGTGATCACGACGGATCGCAATTGAAAATATTCGGAAAACGTTACCGCGATGATCGGCGGAGAAAATAGGCTATATATATCTCGAAAGAATAATAGCAACGAAATAAAATCAGTCACACTAGCCTACTAAAATCAAGCGAATGCCAAACTATATACTGTGACAAGTTTAATCATTTATCACCAGTCGGGTAATATCCAACACTCATGCACATTTACAGAATAGGAAGATATTAATCCCTTGTTGGTGTATTTATAGATAATACATTATAGAGAGTATATAGGCATGGCTGATAACACAACAGTCAGGGTTAGATATATAAAGGACTTAGCAATATCTAGAGGCACTAGGTTAGAAATCTGTCAAAATCATGCGAGCATTTATAGCTTTAATCTTGTCATTCGCAGAGTTAACGCTATGCGTTTACGGTATGTGACTAACCCTTTATAACATTTTCAATGAATTACATTTATACTTTTCATAATTATAAAAATCTTTCAAACTGTTCTAATCGATCATATTAAAAAAGTTTTAAGCTGTGAAAGGTCTACCATCCAGCCATATCGTTGGTGGTGAGGATGCACCTGCGGGTAAATATATTTAACAAATTTCCTTAAACTATAAGGGCAATCACTACTGCTGTGGCTCCATCATCAACAAACGCTATATCTTTTCAGCTGCTCACTGTCTCGCGTAGTAAGTATGTACAAATTTTATCAGGACTAAGTCGCAGTATTCCATAATAGCAGCTTTTCATAGATAAGACAAATTAGTAAAGCATATATGTTTAATCAAGTATCAGCTTGACCAAGTATGCCAAGTAAGTCACACATGCAGGTGGTGCAGTGTTACTAAGGGTTAACGGGAACGCATTTACCGACTTAACACAGCCAATTTGCATAAAATCTTGGTCTTCGAAAATAATGTTATTTGAAATTTTCTTGTTTTACCAAGAAGATGCTGTTCTAACAATTTGAAAAACAGATATAGAAATTTAAATTGATCTTTAAACAAATTTATTTTTTGAATACAAAGATTTCAGGTGAATCCACTCTATATATTATCGATATCAACCTTATTGCCCTTAATTGACACTTTTAAATTGCAGCGTTGATAAAAATCAAATAAGTGTCGTCGCTGGAATCACTCGTCTCAATGAAACTGGTACTCAATACAATATCGAATCGATTGTGATCCACCCTGGGGCAACCTTCGAAAAACGTATTAATAATATCGGTATTGCCAAAGTACACAAGGATATTGAATTTACCGACAAAGTGCAACCAATTAAACTTTTAAGTAAAGAACCTACCGAAGAGATTCGCGGAGTGATTTTAACCGGATAGGGATGGCTTCCTGTAGGTCAGCTTATTTTTTAAGAATCATCTAATGTTTACTGTATTTCACTATTGGTCGTCAGTGATTATCAGTAATTTAAATATATTGTGTTTTAAATTCACAGTCTGATAAAGAGAGCCCAAATGACCTCCAAGTAGTAGAGCTTTTCACAATCACTGAAGAATCTTGTAAAGCTGCTGTAACAGAAGTAAATAAAAGCAACATCTGTGCCCTAACAAAAACGGGTAAAGGTACTTGTAAAGTGAGTAGTAAAACGATTTATTTTATTCTGATATTCTTATCATATTATAAAAAATATAGAAATAATTGCGGTTAATTTAATTATAGACTGACGATGGCGGCCCAATCGTTGACCTTCAAGGAAACCAAGTTGGTATTGTTTCCTTTGGATTCCAATGTACCGACAAACCGGACGTATACACCAGAATATCTTACTATTATAATTTCATCGTTGAAAATAGCAAATTGTACACGTTTTCATTAAATCCTCTAGTATTATATACTAACAGTAATTAAAAAGGATCTAAATATATGTATATATGTCAGTCTTTTTAGGTAAAAACTGTTTGTTTAAAAAACAAATAATCTGAGTTAATAAATTATTTTTTACACCAATATTTAAATAAAATATTTTACTTTCTATTAATTTTGAATTGTTTTAGAATATTTAATCGCTAAATAATTAATTATCTAATATAATTTTGAGTTTTTCAGTTTAGAGCATGTCTGATTATTAGTAACTAATAAGAACGTTGAAAATCCTGCATATACTGTTTAAACTTTATTTTTTTATTTTTTTTAATCTACTATCTTTCCCTTTGACACGAACAATCAAGGAGACACCTGGTATAAAAATACTTCAAAGAAAACAGTGTACAAAAGAACTTTGCCTCATTCTATATAATATAGTTTAAAATCTGTGTTTTTAAAATATTGTTGAATAACTTTAGAATTCGAATTTGTGTTACTTAAGGCTTTTCGACTAAAATGTTTTATGGATCGTTCATAAGCTTGTGATAAAGAAGTATTTAATTAACTCTTAAAAGTACGTTTTCATAGAATTGAAAGATAAGATTCCTTGTTAACCTATGTAGATACTGGAAATTAATCTATTATCGCGTTTAATTTTTAAATTTAATGATTGATAACACTTCAAGTTCAAATATATAATGGAGTGTAGAAAAACCATTGGCATCATTTGTAAGTCTTCCATCACCATGCAAGTATTAACGATTTTGCTTTACGCGGGATTAATAGTGTATGCTTACGGTGAATATCTAAATATTATAAAACTGCAATAAATGACATTAATACTAATTAACTCACATATCAAAGTCAATTTAAGTCACAAACTCTAAACTTTACATGAAACCGGGAAATATTAATTATTTCAAGATTTTCGATTATTTTGTTCGAACGTATTAACTAGATATTGTTACTTCAAGTATAATAATTTTTTGTAATTTAATTAAAAGTACTCATGTTGTTTTTTAAATAACCGATTCAATATTAACCTTAAACAAATTTTTATTTAAATACAGCACCCAATTCAACATGTATCTGTACTTTTTTTAATAAATAAAAATTTGTCATTGAATAAAAAAAGGGGAATAAATCAAAATCTTATGTAATTAAATTTCATTAATATCAAGTAAAATTTTAAATGAGCATTATAATTCAAAGAATGATTTATTTGAATTATGGATGGTTGTATTTTATAATCTGCACTGATCTTTCATCACGGTGATATAAAAATATCATTTTCATTTAAATTTTAATTGACAAACTTTAAACTGTTATAGGTATACCATCCGGCCGTATTGTGGGCGGTAAGGATTCATCTGAGGGTAAATATCCTTATCAAGTTTCCATACAATACATAGGCCGTCATAATTGTGGAGGCTCTATCATTAACAAACGTTATATTCTTACTGCTGCTCACTGTCTACGAGGGTAAACCAATATTATATTAGAATTTCATAAGAGTAACTGCGTTAAACGTTTAAGATTGATGACGTGATCAAACAATACCTATACTATATCCTAGTTGTAATGTGTTACAAGTATACCATAAATTAAGAAATCCTATAAAGGATAACATTATAAAATATTACTTTAATATAATAGAAGGATACAAAACTTCCTAACAATCGTCGCTGGAATCACCCGTCTTGATTCAGCTGGTGATGAATACAAGGTCGAGTCGTTCTTGATCCACCCTGAATACGACCCCGTACTAATCATCAATGATATCGGTCTCATCAGAGTAAACGAGGACATTAGGTTTTCTGAGAAAGTGCAAACTATAGAACTTGCTAGTAAAGATCCTGATGAAGAGGTTTTCCCTGTGATCTTAACCGGTTGGGGGTGGCTTTCGGTAAGCCACAATTTATTACTGATCATCGCCTATTTAAAAGCTCTTTATTACACTAACTTAAAAATATTATTGCACATTGCAGATCGAAGGAGATCACCCTAATAATCTTCAAGTCATCCAACTGTACACGACTAATCAAGGAAAATGTAAAAGTTTGCAGCCAAAAGCAACTGACAGAAATATCTGTACTTTAACGAAGAAAGGCGAAGGTGCTTGCAAGGTAAGCAGCTTAACTTTGATTATACTTGTGTCATCATAATTAACTTTAAATATAGAGTTCATTACGATTTATTCGATTTTAGGGAGATTCTGGCGGCCCACTCGTTAACCTACAAGGAAAACAGATTGGCATTGTTTCCTACGGAATCCCATGTGCTTTTGGCTATCCTGACGTATACACTAGAGTATCTTATTTTTATGACTTCATCATGAAAAACATCAATTTGTAAATTTATTAAATAAATCATCTAATATTATGTAAATAGTATTACTTGAAACATTTCAATATTTATATATATGAGCTTTCCTATCATTTTTTATTACTATATCTTTAAATAAATGCGCCTAAGAACCTGACTGATCTGGAACACTTGATTTAATCGGAAAAATATTAATAAATATTATTAGCTTTTCTATAACAAATTAGTAAAAAACTATTAGCACATAAAACAAACAGTTGCTAGTAGAATTTTCCTATGACTCCCATAAGGCGAAGGTGCTTGCAATGTAAGTCATGGAACTCTTATATAAGTACCTAAATATTAGACCTTTCATGACAAAGTTACTTAAAAATAAAAAAAATATAACAATCTATATCTATCCGTGATATCTAGTTTCGTTGTGACTCTTATCAAGAAGCTACAGTTACTACTACTCGGAAAATAATATTAGCTACTATTAACTAAACAGAGGTATAAATTAATCAAATCTAGAAATCATTTGACACTAAGTGAATATTGAATGAATTAATCAGAATTTCTTTGAATTACCAACAACAAAGAACAGTTTAAGAACATAGCGATCTTTTCAAGAAGATTACAAATGAATTCAGTCTTTTACTATTACAAACAAATTTTCTTGATAGCAACTTATTAATTATCTCCATGTATTAGCGCAATCGCCAGATAGTAAGAGATTGATTAGTTCTAACATTTTTCACGTGTTTTATATAGCTACTAAACAGAAAAATGTCTGCTACATATGATTATTAATTAAGATATTATAATTTATTAATCAATTTTGTAATAAATAATTTTCGTGCTTGTAGTTTATACTGTGAAAAAAACTACAGATATTTTTCATTTTTTAAAGCTGTACAAAAATTGACAAGTAAATGTGCTGATGGATGGAGTTGGCAGTATTGAATAGTTATTTATGCAACGAAGACTTAAAGTAGTACTTTTACGCACGAATACTAAGATTTGATACATAAGCAGAAGGCAAGTGTAGCTTCCTACGAATAAAGAAAACCCTACTGTATGCCCGAGTCTAATACAATATTTTTCTAATTTCATAAAATTTGCGTAAATTATAAAAAAATCACTTTACCACATACTTTGCAATCGCCTAGTAATAATAAATTTATCGCACGCAAAAAATAGAAAAAAGTGCACTTTTTTACGAAATTAAGAAAATATATATATTAAACGAATATGCGTGTTACATTTTTGTGTAATAACGGTGATACCTACTAAACTGTTTACGTCATCTTTCGACCGTGACATATAATATATCATGCACGCTCCATTATTTAGATAATACATTAAAAATTCCTTTCAATACAAAAATAAAAATTGGACTCACAATAAATATATAACGAAGGGTTAAAAATCTTAAATTATATTTAGATAAAAGAAACAATAATAGTGAGATATGTCTTCGAAATATTCATTAAAATGTGTAGGGGAGACCGGGGTAAAATAGGGTACCGGGATAAAATAAGGACCCATTAATATAACATAAACTACATTTCTGATTCAGTCATTAATGAAGGTATGTAATGGTGCCACTTGAAGATATTTGTCAGCAAAAATTTGTAAACATTGGCGCTTGATTACTTTCCAAACGCTTTATTTTTCATTTTTGCACATAATTCTTAAAAGTTTCCGATAATTTCGAAGTGTTCAGTACAAAATCTGGACTAATAGAGTCAATTTTCACTTAAGTCACTTAATTTGTAATATTTTTAACTATAATTTCGTTAGTCGTATTTTTAATTTACATACGATATATGTCTGTATAATATTTAAATACACTTTGTATGGTTAAGGGGCAAAACCGTACGGGGTAAAATCGGGCCTCATACCTTCATTAATGACTGAATCAGGAATATAATTTTTGTTATATTAATGGGTTCTTGTTTTACCCTGGTACCCTATTTTACCTGGGTTTCCTCTAATAAATGTATTTATTGTAAAGAAATATGCGCATTAACAAAATTACAAGAAGGATGGGTACAATGCATAAGAAATTTAAAATGGGCTCATGAAGGATGAACTGACTAGAAAATTGAAGATTTTCATAATTTCTCATGTAATAAGTTTGTATCAATTTTTTGTATCCAATTTGAATCCGTGGAGTACCCTATTTTACCCATGGGTCGGGGTAAAACCGTAAATTGTTATGTTTTTTTTAAATTAAGATTTGATTGATCAAAAATAAAAATAATTATTTAATTTTGTGTCACCACTTTAAAGAAGGTTTATATTAAATCAAAGTCGTTTTATTTTCAATTTTTTTTTAATAATAACCTAAATATAAGCCTTTATCCTTAAGGGTACCGTTTTACCCCGGTCTCCCCTATATAAATATTATATACAAATATATTATTAACCTGTAGAGGGCCGGTATTTTTCCATATAAACTTATACATTTTTTTAACTAAAATTTATTCAAATATGTAGCCTATGTGCCTAATATAGACGGCAAATTTGTTACTAGCCACATATGTGGCCACAGCGGCCTTGTAAAAGTTTTAATCAAATGGTATAAAAAAATAAAACATATTTTTAAAAATTCGAGACAAACAAATCATGATTTTGGATCATTAGTCACTTGTTTTATTAAAGAAAATCTTTAAAAATAAGAAAAACAATCTTATCGTTAGTAACGGAAATTACGCTATCTTCGATATAAGATATTTAGTATTTTTGACAGTTTTTCTATATATATATATATGGTGAGATACTTAAACGCCCTAGAATTAAAATATCAAAATTCTATTTTTATTTCTGCAACTATAAATATAAACTTCTTATAAAATCTTTCTGAATACAAATAGAAAAGATTTTCCAAAAAACCCTATACAAAATTTATATAGGTTGTAGTTTCAGTAATAAACCTTTTCTTAAGTCTATATCTCTCAGGTATTTTAACTGCCTCACCCTATATACTTTGATCATTTCCAAAGAGTTTGATCAATTCAATTAAAACAGGCTTTGACACAATTACAAGATAACTTTCCGTATTGGTGTTCGTAGAAATTCAAAAGTAATCTATATAATAGATAACATTCTATATTTTAGTATATAAAGGGTTTGTAGAATTGCTGGAAGCATAAATCAGTTACAAGTTCTCCAATATCATGCAAGCGATAGCCGTATTACTTTTCGCAGGATTATCCCTTTGCATTTACGGTGAGTAGCTAACACCATTTACTAAATTAATGAATTACATCGATACATTCACTCTCACCACAGTTATTCATTATGATAATTCAAATGAAACTATAGTTGAAATAAAAATGGAAAAACATTAAATTGTGTTAAAGGTCTACCATCTGGCCGTATAGTTGGTGGTCACGATGCATCTGAGGGTAAATATCCGTATCTAGCTGTCATAAAAGTATTAGATCAGCATTACTGCGCCGGATCAATCGTCAACAAACGTTTCATTCTTACTACTGCTCAGTGTATCCCGAAGTACGTAATAATATATATAATAATGAGATATTAGAGAGTAGTAATTGTACATACAAAATTTAGTATTGATCAAATAGAAAAACAGTATATGTAGATCGGAAATTGCGAAGTTTCATAATTATAATTTGCTATTTCATTATAAATAATATAGTGTCCCAAAGGACAAGGTCAAAATCACCGTTGGTGTCACTGATCTTGAGAACCGAGGTGAAGATTACTACGTCGAGTCATACATAGCGCACCCCAAATTTGATTTCGGCAAACGCAAAAATGATGTCGCTCTCATCAAAGTAGACAAGGATATTAAATTTTCTGAGAAAGTGCAGCCTATTGAACTTCTTAGTAAAGAGCATACTGAGAAGACTTACCTTGTAATTCTGACAGGATGGGGAACAAAGTCTGTAAGTTGCCTTTTAATTAATTATAGTAAACATATTTTTATCCACTACCTATAGGATCTTTTATGGCAGAAAAATTATTATTAGTTTTTGAAAAACATTATCCTTTCAAATCATAGGAGGATGGAGATTATCCGAATAAGCTACAAGTAATCCAATTAAACACCATCACCAACGAAGCATGTAGTCATCCCCATCCCGATGTAACTGGAAGTCAGATTTGCACCTTAACAAGAAGAGACGAAGGAGCTTGTTATGTAAGTTATGGAAATCTTACGATTTCTCTCATTTTAAAATAGATTTTGATCTACAGAATTAATTGAAATTAATTTGATTTTAGGGTGATTCTGGCGATCCATTAGTTGACCAACAAGGAAAGCAAGTTGGTATTATGTCTTTTGGCGCTCCATGTGCGCTTGGGATACCAGACGTTTACACCAGAATATCTTACTTCTATAAGTTTATAACGGAGAACAGCAAATTGTAAAATTTTTAAAATGAACCGTCAAATACTACCATTGGCAGATTCAGCCGTTTCGCGTTAAGTTAGTAAATGTATGTTGCACACAACCGAAATTAGTATTATTTGAATGCATTTGTTTATTACTAATACAATTTTGTTTGTCTTTTATTATAATTTTCAAATAAATGCTGAGAAATTGTATAACTAACCAGATTCAGAACTCTTGGCTTCCGCCAGAAGCCCAATTTTTAAGCCAAAAGTGCCGTTTTTTCGAAATATAAAGAATTTTCATCTTCACGTGCAAGTATTTTTTTGTATGCTTTATTGAATTAAAGTACTTTCAGAAATTATATCCTAAGTTTTTGCAATTAAATTAATATCACACTTTCAGATGATTAGGAGATAAGATTGTGTCTTCATCTACCGCGCGATAATCAACCTATTGTTGGTACAATTATTAATTGTAAATGATTCACAGCATTCTATACTTTGTCCAATAAGAGAGCATCACCTTTATAAATAGGTAAGTTAATTCTTCCTCACAAATTACCCTTGTCTACCAATGATCAAGCTTATATAGCTACTATGTAACCAATCAGAAGCGATCTGCGCATCGAAGAACTAAAATTGTTTGAAAATTAGTGATGCTCTCTCGCTGGACAGAGTATACTTTGAGATCTATATAATAGATGGACGTAGACCATCCCCAGAGGTATCAGTTAAAAATCTTCCAACATCATGCAAGCATTAACCGTTTTACTTTACGCAGGTTTAGCTCTTTGCGCTAACGGTGAGTACCTAAACTCCTTATAGCACATCCATGAATTATACGAATATTATTCATAATTGCGACAAATTTTTACTATTGGTCATTCAGAACTGTCATTCTAATATTACTTTGATTTGAAAAATTAAGAACTTGCAAACTGTTAAAGGTCTCGCCGGTGGTAAAGATGCACTTCCAGGTAAACATCCCTTTCACGTTTCTTTAAGATTTATGGGTAAACATAATTGCAATGGCGCCATCCTCAACAAACGTTATGTTCTTACTTCTGCTAATTGCCTCCGGGGGTATGTAGTATACAATAATATCAGAGTTCAGTGAAATGTTTTATTTCTTAACCACGATACGTCAAAAGTGAAATATGAATTAGAAAATTTCGTATAGGGATATTATATGTTACTTTCGAATTGCAGCGCCAGAAAAGAATACATGACCGTAGTCACTGGAGTAAATCGTTTTCGTGAAACTGGTACTGAATACAAAGTCGAGTCATACCTGTTGCACCCTGATTTAAATCCTTTCAAACCCTCCAATAATATTGGTCTAATAAAAGTAGAAAAAGACATAGAATTTAATGATAAAAGTCCAACCCATCGCACTTCTTACTAGGGAGCCTTGTAACGAAAGTTATAATGTGACTTTGACCGGATGGGGATATCTGATGGTAAGTCGTTTTTTCACTTTTAATAACATCAAATATTTAATAGCTCCTATATTATTTGTCGTAAAAATAATATTAGTTACATGGAAATATTTCTTTCAATATACAGTACGCAAGGAATATACTAATAACATGCAAGTGGTCGATCTCGTTACAAGTATATTGGCTACTAAATACGTTCAAAGTCGTAACTGATTAAACATAGGAAATATTATTACTGGATATGTATATACAATATTTTCACTTTTCTGTAAAAGATTATTTGATGACAATTGTTTTAAATCATTCATATATCTATTATTTATCAATACAGGGATAAAAGAAATTATTGACCGTTCACAGTTATTAAGAAATTACATTTTTTTCATTGCGATGCGTAGATTGGATCTTGTCTAAATTTACGTGACAACGTCGCAATTAGTTATTACTAGCGCCATGAGTATACAGTAACTGATCTTTACGGGCTGTGCCTCCTGTACTCCGATTCTGAAGCGTTCAGTGATTTACTAAGGACCTTTGTCTATTAAATGAGGCATTTATTGGTTAATCCAGAGATTAACAGGAAGTTTTGAAGTAAAAAGTTTATAATTCCTTATAATCTTTGAATTAGAAATTAAGTAAAAAATTGTATAAGAATTTTTTATTCCTAAAATCATTCGGTCTATTTGAATTATAATTACTTAAATCTGCAAAAGGTGGCATCTTCCAATCTCTTTAATGATTAAAAAATGTTGGAACCTGCTCCTATTAGTTTATCATTACTTCCATATAAATCATAGCTTCCTTTAGAACTTTTCGCTTGTTATAATAACAAAGCATTTTTCAAAACTTTGTTTAGGCTTTAGTTTGTGTTACACTATCATTACGTTATTATTTGAACCATTAGAAAAAGAATCTTATAAAAGAATGAATTGATGTCAGATAACATTTTTATCAGGCTTTTACTCGATTCAATGAATATAACAATATCTCGTAAGACGTATTGCACTTACACGCTACGTAATGTTATCGTTTTCAGTATACCATATGTCATTCGCTAAAAATAAACAAAAGAATTACAAATCATGATTGGTCGTCAAGAATATCTTATTAAGATACTTATTTTTACACTACAGTAAGCAATTTTACTCATTCATACTTTTTGTGTCTGTCTGTTAATTTACTTGAAGTCAATAATGAAAAATCTTGTTTTTCCGGATAAACATATTACAGATCAGATAAAATTATCGTATGTATACTTCCGAAAGGTAAAATTGTAAATATTATTGTTGTAAGGAATACTCCCCCCCCCCTTTATATCATAAAAAGGAAGGAAGCGAAACATCACGGTTAACGAATCATTTACGAAGTTTCGATGCTTCATTATTTATTAATTTGCTTATAATTAAAACATATATGCGCCGAAAATTAGAACTAGCTAGATTTAAAATGAAATTTCAAATTAATATTGGGTAATAATATGGGTCTACACTGTTGATAATAATTTTTATATCTGGAAAGATGCATTATCTGGGAAATCCCAGGTAATGGTAAAAGATTTAATTGAAGTGATAAGACTTTAAAGGAGGAAATATCTATCTGTGATGAGATAAGAATATTAAGTCACTCAATTTAAAAAATAATATCCATTTCAATTTACATATCTTAAATTTCAACCATGGCTGAAACATAAATATACACATTAAAAATAGCTAATAATAATTATTGTACAAAAAGATTTTAATCATTACTGAAGGTAATAGTAGAAAATAAAAATAAACGAATTGAATTGACATATCTGATACCCCAAGAAATTGTCATCTTATGTAATTCAAACTTTCTAGTTTATTTGTTAGATCAGATACATGTAAAAAGTGTTAGCAGGAAAAATAGTTTTTCTTTTAATTGTAGTTAACAAATCTCCTCGTATTACTTTTAAAAAGTGTATGGCATTTCTTTATACTAAAAACTTATTATTGCATAAACAAATGTATATACACATTTAACTTACTTAATTTTAATTAAATAAAGGAAAAAATATGTAGAGATTATCATGACTACTATATTACTTACATAATACAAAGCAAGTACAAGATGAATCGAGAAAAATACCCTAAATTCTATAGGAATAACTTGCACCCATAGAGAGAAAGTTAAAATTTCTTTTACATTTTTTGTTCACTTCAATTGTTCGCTACATTCAACTTCAATAATAATTTATTAAATCTATCTTTATTATATTCATAGAATAACAATTAATCTATATAGACGAAGCATACAATGTGTAAATGTCAATGGTAATATTTTTGAATATTAATTATATATGAGCAGTGCTAATAAAATAATGATAAAGTCTTGACATTGTTATATCTTAAAAACATTATAATTTTACTAATTGCAGCAAATCGGTAGCATTTGAGCTTTTTTCTTAGTTATACAATTTATTGCAAAAGTTTGCTCTTTCCTCTCAACTCACCCGGTAGGGGAGCTAGGCACTAATTGTAACAAAACAAGAGAAGTCAGCTGTACAAGTTCGATAATAGCGGTTGATATTTCTGATCAGAATTTTTACTGTAGATTTCTAAAATTACTAGTTTTATTACTTAAAAACAATCAGTGTCTAATCAAAACGGAAAAATAAGAGTTTCTAGTAATGTGTTTTGCTGTATATTCTAAAACGAAAACAAATTATTTCATAAATCTTGATTTAAGATAAATTATTTAATATTAAAATAAATAAATTCTTATTCGGATTACATGGTAAGCTTTAAAATACTGCTTAAACTTTTTCAATACTTTATATTTTTATGAATAAACAGAAACATACGAGATTGTAAGTTAGGGTAAGTTGTAACAGCTTTACTATACTATAATTTTTTTGCAATATTTAAAGTGTTGTTAGAATTTTACATTTAGTTAAACAGTATTACTCTTCTTTGAATAAATATATTTATTACAGTAAGTATGCAATCACTGTTATTCATTAGTAAATATTCAATTTTTTATTGCTAGTAAATTATTTTAAATAATGTAAGAAAAAATAGTGGACGATCCAATTCGTAAAGAATCAATACTATAAGGAAAAACATACATAATACAATTTTTGGGAATCAAAAATTAAAGATGGCACATTAATCTTATCACAATCTGACATCAAATTTGTTCTGAACGATAGACCTTTCGGTATGTATATATTGAGAGCAGGATTTGCAGCGGTATCACAGTTTGATTTACCATGCACGCATTCACTGCTCTCCTGCTCGCAGGCTTCGCGCTCGCAGCGCAAGGTAAGAATTACATTAGCACTTTCTTCTGTTTTCATACTTAATTTTCAAGAATACTAATGACTTCAATCAAAGATTACATTTGGTGTTACTGAAATTTCGAGCTTTTCCCTTTAAGCGGTTTAATATAATCTATGGACAAATTTTTATTATTCGTTTGTGTACAAATAAAAACAATCGTTTTTCACAATCAACATTTGCATACAGAGTACAACACTCTCGTAAAATAATTGAATAAATATTATTACAAAATTTTTTTAAAATTGAAAATATAAATTTTACAGAAAAAATTAACAGTACGCTAAATGTTATAGTTGACTTAAAAAGATAATTAGGAAACTATTGATTAGTGCTACTTTAAGGAACAATACCCTAAAAAGATATTTTTTAATTTATACAGGCTTACCGGCTTCTCGTATTGTTGGTGGAGAAAGTGCTCCAGTTGGCAAATACCCATACCAAGTACAATTGAGATACAGAGGACGATTTCTTTGCGGTGGTTCCATTATAAATAAACAATACATCTTAACTGCAGCCCACTGTATTTATAGGCAAGTAGTATTCTTAACATTTGCAATTTTCTATAATATAAATGTATCCAGATACCAATTGCTTTTTATTCATTCAAAAATCAAACGATTTATTTAATAATACTGTTTACTCTGGTGGTAAAATTCGTATAATTGTTTCATATAAAATTACAATAAATTGAATAATCACTGAATTAACTAAAAAAAAAACGTGTGAAAAATAAATAAGTGATTTTTTGAATAAAGTATTGGAAGTTATAATAAATAGAAATCCGATGACTAATATAGTTCGCCTGAATTAGTCCATTTCTTTAGATATTTCCTAGGAAAAGGTGAATGGAACGAACTATCGTTCAGCAAGAAATGTTTGTCCAACCGCGCAATAACTTAGGTGTAGCAATCATCACTTAACTGAAGCAAGTCTGTGTTGTAATACTAGACTACTATAAGAACTTTAAACTTTTCTTTTAAAACTTTTTATTTTTGCGAGACAAAGATATACAGACGTATGAATATTATATATATGAATCATTTCACAAGGTACCTATAAGATAACACATATTTCATCGTCATATATTGATAAAATATTTTTCAATTACAGGAGAGACTCCTCGGATTTCGTCGTAATAGCTGGTACAAATTTCTTGAATGAAACCGGTGATGAATATGACGTTGCAGATCTAAAGTACCATGAAGATTACGATAGAAGTAAACGCATTCACGATATTGGTCTGATGCGTTTAACGAAAGATATTGAGTTTAAAAGAGGCGTACAAGAAGTTCCTCTTGCAGACGGTAGTGAATATGATAGAGACAATGAGTTCCCGGTTATTTTGACTGGTTGGGGAAGACTTCGCGTGAGTAATGATTTTAATGTAAAAAGATAAATAGCAATAATCAACATTTATAATTCATATATATATATATATATATATATATATATATATATATATATATGTATATAAATCGAAAATATTGTACTAATATGACGTTCATTTTAATGTTTTTAGAGAAGTGGTAAAATACCAAATGAACTGCAAGAAATCAAATTAGTGACAACTACTTTGTCTCGTTGTCAATCAAGTCACAGAAATATCAGAACCAGTCATATTTGCACGTATACGAAAGTTGGAGAAGGAGCATGCAATGTAATTAGACTTACATAACCTTTTTTTAATAATTAAGCATTGGATATAATTTGTATTTGTACAATGCTATATTTAGCATGCATTCATTTATATTCTACGTAATTTTTATATTTTTTAGGGTGACTCTGGTGGCCCCCTTGTTACTAACTTTGGAGAACAAGTCGGAATTGTTTCTTACGGATACCCATGTGGAGTCGGCAGTCCTGATGTTTATACTCGCGTTTCCTATTATTATGATTGGATTAAAGCTAACGCTTTTTAAATAAACAATATTTATTTTATATTTAAACGAAATGTTTTATTCTTTTTATTTCCTTTAACATTATTTCTGAAACGTACTTGCTTGAAAGGGATACGATAAGTTATGATCTTGGAGCCTGTTATGTTTGTTTATTTTTTCCTTTTTTTAATCCTCTTCTTACCCTTACACTCACTTCTTTTTTGGTCCCTAAGGCCCTTTCAGTCGTATATAAAAAACCGCCATAGCTGATTCAACTCAGTGTGAATTCATTCGGTTTAAGCTGAGTTAAAAATTCTGACTGAAGCCTTCCTTGTTTTAATATCACATTACATTTTAATTGTATATATAATATTATTTATTGTTAATTTTTATCCCTATTTTTCTATATATATAAATTTAATAGAGTCATTCAACTTAGAGAAGTACCAAAAAATCTTATTTTTGTGATTAATATTTTAATTTTTTTATGGCGTTTAAAGTGTAGAAATCAGTATGATTATAAATTTTAACAATATAAGAAACTATAGTTATGTTCTAATATTGGGAAATATAAAATAACTTTTTTAAGGTTACAAATTATATATGCATAACTATGGTTTAACAACTTTTTATGGACAGTAGAAAAGTTTCAAAGCGAAAAAGAAATGTTGGTAGATCTCTGATATGAATCATTTACCTTGCCATAATATGCACCAAATTGGTAATGCCAATAGAAAACCATGATCTTACAAAGCCACAAATAAAATTCGTATATTTCTCATAAAAGTCCTATCTTGCATGCAATAATCATTAAATAATCTTAAGATAAGCTCCTTTACTGGTTTAAATAGCAAGTTTGTCTTACAAAGATCAAGTGAAGAAGAAAAAGTCATCATGTTTAAGAATATGGTCTTCCTTTTGCTGCTACTAAGCCTTGCACTTCACAGCATTTTCTGTAAGTAATTTTGATTAATATTTATCCATAAGTGCTTCGCTTTATTTCTCATGCGCAAAAAGTAACTAATTGACAAGCTGTTATTTTTTTTTAGGTAACCCAGAACCTAACAATCCAAGAGCTCGTATTGTGGGAGGCCATGATGCTCCTTCTGGAAAATATCCTTACATGGCTTCACTTCGACAAGACGGTGTCCACGTATGTGGTGGATCAGTCATTAGCAATCGGTTTATTCTTACTGCTGCCCACTGTGTAGTACTGTAAGTCTTCTCCCATTCTATTCACCGTATTGATTTAAATTGACTGAATCAATGTAAAATAAAGATTTGATAATTATATTTTTTAAAATACTAGCCTGGCACCAAACGAAACAAATGTTGCACTTGGTAGCAATTTTTTGAATCAAACTGAAGATTATCATGAAGTGAAGCGTATAATCACGAGTAATTTTGATGCCGATAAAATTATCAACGACATTGCATTGCTCGAATTGAAAACAATAATTCGGTATAATGAAAACATTCAGCCTATTTCGTTATCCACGAAAGAGAACTCTACAGGAGGGTACTCTGCTACGTTAACCGGATGGGGTTTAATGTCCGAGGTAACGTAAATTAGTATTGCGCTTGAATCTATATTTTAAGTTATATAGAAATAACTGAAACTCTTACTGATTCATTAGGATGACAAAGATGTACCTAATACACTACAAGAGATTGGCTTAACAATTGAAGAACCAAAAGTGTGTGCAACCGAATATAAGACTCCTATAATGGACAGTCATATCTGCACCCATACTGAACTTAATAAAGGCGGATGCAGAGTAAGGAGTAACAAAACGTAATACCTGATATAAAAATATACCTAAATTGATAAATAATAATATTGATTACAGCGTGATTCTGGAAGCCCTCTCGTATCAAACGGCTTGCAGATCGGAATTTTATCTTACGGAAAAGATTGTGGAGTAGCCAGCCCAATGGTCTACACTCGAGTGTCTTTTTACAAATCCTGGGTCGATAGAATTTTAAATGCTTCAATGATATTTAATTAATTTATGTATCCTTTTTGTTTCAATTTTATGCCGAGGTTATTTATATTTTATACAATTTAACTAAAATCGTGCGTCGTACAGTTTACGCTGTTCTACGATTTAATCAGCGTCTAAAAATCATTTGAATTATAGTACATATTATTAAAATTTGTACTGATTATAGTTTACAAGTAAAAACTTAAAAATTATACGACTTATCTATTTATAAAGTGAAGTAACAATAATGTATCTCTTGCAATGAAAGTTATTATGTAATTACTTGCTAACAAGATACTGTATAGAGATATATATATAAATATAAAGAAAAAAATAGTAATAGTTGATGTATCAAATCGATGATTACATGGTGATTTTCGTAATATTTTGTAGCACTAATCTAGCGATAATATCCTGCAATAATATACTTTGCAATATCTTAAAGCTTACGCGTTTTCTGGCAATATCAAATTTTATTTTGTTAAAAATGTATAAATGTAAATATATTTTTAATGATCAAAATAAAACTTACATTTGTATAAAGATTACGTGGATAAAACGTCAATAGATTACAAAAGTAAACATAATAGATAAGTCTTTTCTTCCTATTTAAATGCCATGAATGAGCTTTCATAGTACATTATTTGTAACCCTATAATAAATTGACTAATGATGTTTGCTTGATCTAAGCATATTTGGTTTAAATGAATGACACGTGGGAAAACCTTTGGGCACCGGTGGTAGATCGGATAATTCACCAACTTGCAAGACAAGATCCATACCAATTAGAATGTGGTACAAGAAATGACAGTGGAATAGCCAAAAGCCTAGAATTAAATTAATTAGACAAAAATCATCTTAAAATGTGAAAATCTTAAAATTGTAAACAAAAAAGTTGAACCTGGATTGTTGGCACGAAAACGAAAGACTGTGTATCCATTAGTTGGAACTCGAAGAGTGTCCTTTGCAGGAGGAAGGTTAAAACGTCTGTTTAGCAAACCTTTTCGATCGAGATCCACAGCGTGCTTAACACTCATTTTCTTGATTTTCTTATCAGGTGAACGACCCATACCGATTACGCTAAACGCATAGCCGTGCAAGTGGAAAGGATGAGACAGAACTGCCACTCCGACTACGGAGATAAAAAGAAATATTAGCACAGCGTAAAACTTTCTAGTGTAATCAATGGTGAAATCTTACCTTCGTCGACTAAAACGATTTCCACAATGGAATTTAGAGGAATGCGAATTCTGTGTGTACACGGGCACTCTCTCTGTCCCAGACAATGATCTGGCTTATTGGTTCCGTTACAAAATTGTTCGGACGGAATATCGTTGTACTGAGAAAGCGGTGGTGACGTGGGGAAATTAAAGGTGATTCCGTTAATTATAGAAATAAATTCATTTCCGCCTGGTGGGACTGGAAAATCATTGAACATTAAACACTGTGTGTGTGTGTGATCAAGACTTAATTAATTCATAACGTTATAACATTTCTTTGTCTTACTTAAGAAACGTTTGTATTGGTTGGGTTGGAAAAAGTCTTTATCCTCGTAAGTGACAAAGCGGAAGGGTAGATAAATCTTGACATCCGGTTGCAATTTCAAGAGGCCTCTGTCTATCGGTATAGCACTCTGTAAATCATCTATGCAGAGTGCGCCCTTCTCGGGAATGTCGCATCTGGCTGATAATGAATTGAGTGTCTGAAATTAGACAATAATAATTAGCAACTGATAATAATTGTAATTAGAGAAAATTAATAAAAAAATTAGATCATCTTACCAAACCATCAGGAATGCTTCCATTGTAATGTGGTTCTGCAAGATTGGGACGCTCACTTGCTCCTTCATATCTAAGTATAGCTAACTGTTGCATCGACTTCTCACCACATTCCCCTAATCCTTTTAATTGAATATAATAAGAGGCTATACTTTCGTTTGCGTTTATAACAAAATCATAACGTTCGCCTGTAAATTTTTACATTTGTCAATTACTCTGCAGATTTGTATTCATTAATTAAAGAATCAATTATCATGCATTTAGAGTACTGTGAGTCAAAATTTACCTGAGAATGATACGATCGTGTCTACTACAGTTGGCTTAACAGGTACGCCATCGAGAGCAATAACAGTCAGTGAATGATCTTGGATAGCGAGTGAGGCTGGACAAACCGTGCAAAAAGTGTTAACAAACCGGAAGCGAGAACGTTTTCCAGGAGTAACAGTGAAAACTGCGAGTGACGTGTTTGTAGTTTCACCAGTATCGGGATTCTAAATGTATGAAAAAATAAAAACAATTCGTATATACGTTTTTAAATAAAATTTAAAATCTAAAAATATTTAACACCTAAATTTGAAGCATATAAAATAAAGATCATTTACCGTATAACGTCCTCGGCCGTTGATGAGAAAATTGTCAGGATCTTGACCAGGGTGCTTATGTATTTGACCAGGAAATCTTTGCGTGCTCGAATCGTGCATCCAGTCACTAGCGAGGATAACATGTTCCGATAAGTCAAAATCGTAATATTTACTTATAGCTTCTTCCTCTGGTGGTTTCCTCACTACCAAACCTCCGAAGACACCGTCCAACTTTTGAAGACCCGTATGAGCGTGCCAAAAATGAGTACCCTCGTTGCCCGCTAGCCAACTATATCTGTTAGGGTATAGTTTCAAAGAAAAATAAATAATCGATCCTTTTTAAAAGCTTTATCGATTAAAATTAACTTAATAGATCCAAAAGAAAATTTAATCGATATTACAATAAGTGTATCGAGAAGCAATTTTCGCAATGAAACTAATTATGGTGAATGTAATTAAAGTAAAAGTCGTACCTGAAAGTGGTTCCTTCCATAATGGGACATTGTGTGATAAATGGCGCACCGTCGTAATACTGTGATCCTTTTTGGAAAATTCCATGCCAATGGATGGTCACTTCACCCCCTTCTATGTTATTGAAAACATCGATCAAAACCCTGTCACCTTCGCAAACTTCAATCATAGGACCAGGTAGCATCCTATTTGCTGATAAAAATCCACGCTCTACTCCATCGGCTTCGACACATTGACAGTTACTACAGAATGCATTGATGGTAGCATTGGGTTTACACACGTTGCAAGCCCTAAAAAAATGCATTTTTATCAATACTGTTAAAAGCCAAATTTATTATTTACGTCTTGATTTACTCACGGTCCAACAATACCATAATACTCCAGTGTAAAATGGTAATAGCATGTTTTTGGTTTTTCGCCAGATTTACATGTACGAGCACATTCAACTGGACTTGAAAACTCTGAATTTTTTTTTATTTCTTCGGTAGCACAGCTAGATTCGTCGATCGGCCGTCGATTATCAAGCCCAGCCACGATGTGACTCTCTCGTTCATTAGACTTTTCATCCCATACATTTAAAAAATCTAATAAGCCCGCATTGACCTCTGTATAGAAAAAGTATTTTTACTCTGTTTATTGTTTTCTATGGTCATTCAAATTTTATCCATTAAAATAGTATAACAAATTTATCTCTGTTTCATTAATAAATTTATATTTGTTTTGTTAATTAGTATTTCTTAAATCTTTAGGGTTTTTAATGTTTATACGGTATATTTATATATGTGCAGTTTAACGCAAAAGCACGATATCGGAAAAAATTTAAAATTATCTCATGCTTAAACTAAATTATTTGAGAAATTAGGGTGTGTGCGTGTGTATAATGAATAAATTTTAGAGGTTGATAATTTCGTACCCAAACCACATATCAGAAATGTGAAGAGTGCCAGCCTTGTGAAGAAAAGCATTGTGGCGATAACAATTAGCAGAATTCAATTCTATTATGCGGCTTTTATATATATATGCATCCATGAACGACCATGCGCGATGTTAGCAAGTATATATCTTTATGTGTACCTTATGAATTTAAGTTGATAATACTTCCTGTAGGTGCGGGATTTAATACGCACAAACAAGGAATATATAATCAACTGAATATATTATCGAATTTGATAAACAGTTACTGTATTTTAACCGTTTATCCAAATGCAAAAGATGTTGTTTTTTAACATATTTCCTCCATCGATCATATTTTATAAAGCTAACACAACGAGCGTAATAATTCAATGCTCCAAACAGCTAAGAATAATCTAGCACGAGATATTTTTACAAAATTTGGTACAATCATGATTCTGGAAACAATATTTTCTTCTTTTTACTAAGAGTACGTAAAATAAATTGGCTTTTTGTTTCAAATTATCAAAATGACTTCAAAATATAATGACACTTGATAAATATTTTTTTATACCAATTACAATTTATATTCCATACTTTATCATATAAGTACACCTCATTATACTGCGTAGCAATAAACTGTTTAAAATCATTATATCACTTTTCATATACGTGCTTATTAAAAATTTTATTTATTCATTATTAAAAATTTATTCAACACAGTGTCTTTAATGACATTACGCGATTATATTAAATTAAGATTTTATTAATATTTATTCCAATCAAATAATTTTATTTAACCTTCATCATACACTCTGAGATGTATACCACATTTTAAAGTTAGTTTTTATGTGAAATTTTCCTTGTGCATCATTATTTATAAATTTATGAATGTTGTTAGAACGCGCGAAAGTAAGAATAACTATAATAAAATAACACAGTACATCATCTTGCAAGGATTATATATATAAAACATATCTGAATTCTTTTTTAATCAATCCACTAAATATTTATAAATTGTCAATTATGTTCAAAGTAGTCTTGAGAACCTCATACTTCGTGTGTATATTACGTAATTTTTCTACTTGTATAACGAAGGTTAGCAATACTATAGATAATTTTATTAAAATAAATAAATAAATTTGTTGCTTATAGTATACATTCACAAAACAATAGCAAATGCTTTCCACCTTATATATCTCGTATGTACAACATAAAAATAAGTTACCTCTTTTTTCAAATAATAAATTTCTATCGGGAATATTAGTAGAATATATCTACGCAATATTTTATAAGTATAATTCTTCATTAGAAAGTAATAAATATATTAGTTTTTACTTAAATTTATACAAGTTGCCTATACTTTGTGAAGTTACCGTGAACATTGTCATGAATAAGTTACAGTCTGAAACAAGAAAACCTAACAAAGTTTTAAACGATAATAAAATTACGTATTGTTTTGATAACAGATTGTAAATAATATCTTAATTCATTTTTAAAAATGGTAGCAGCTTTATTTTAAATTTTTTATTTTCAACAAAAATCAGTTATACTATGCAGGATGTAACAGCCTACCAAGAATATACAAAAAACACCTGAAACCACAGAATGGTCATATTAAAGTTTTACAAAGATTTAAAATTAGCGATTTTTCCACGTTTCTTACTGCAATAATGATTTCAAATTTGTTTATTGTCTTTAACTAGCTTCAAAAATCTTTAATTATTTATCTCTAAGTAGCACACGACACATATACAAAAAATAAATGATAAAAATTAAACATTTGACGTTACTGACACTGTTTTTAATAAAAGCTATTCAAACCACACCATCTATCACCATCTACATTTCTTTTCAATTTCATTACACATTTTTTTAATTTGCAATTGACTAAATATAAAATGGAAATTTACCAAAGATTGTGTCATTCTCTGTAGAGTATATATATATATATATAGTATATATATATACATGGAGAAGTATCTATATATATGTAACATAAATGTTATGTCAATCAGTTCATAACTTCTCTAGACATTGCGTTTTCCAATTTTTAAAACTGTGCTTTCGGAAAAAAGCTTGTATAAGTTTGAAATACGTTTACACATAAGGTAATTAAATTCGTAATCATTGTTTTAAAATGTATAATCTGTATATAATTTCAATAACTTAAACTTTTCGAAATTACAGTTAAAAAATCGATTTGTTTTGTGCAGTCTATGTACTTTTTAAACTACGTAGAACTAATATGCCTTGATACAGTGGTTGAGAATCACTGAAATTTATTTATTGAGCTATATTTTCCACAAAAAACTTCCATCTATACTTGGCTGGGATAAAGGAAGATATATGTCAAGACAAAACACACATCAGAAAAACATTCGCTTATCTTTATTACGTATTTGAATTCACAACCATTTGACATTTTTCTTGAATAATCTGTTCTGCCCGATATATTTTCCAGCATACAAGGTAATCTCTTGCTATTTTGAATAGGGTATAATAATTTAAAATAAGTAGTAATGTCATTGAGAGAATTTGATACCATTCGGTAGTACGTGACAAAATAAACAATTGTGCGCCAACAACTAGTAGTTGTAGCCCCAAAAGGGAAAACAACAATATAGTTGGATTGTGGAATAAGGCCTAAAACAAATAATTGTAAAATATCATTAAATATTGCTTATTGATCGTATGGCTTTATATAAAATATTATATCCAGTTATATTATAACATTAAAAAATATTTGAAACACACATGAAATCTGTAGTGATTTGGGTTACCAGGTTCCGCCGCAGTGCATAATCCCTCTGAACGATAAATTTCTTTATTATACCGTACAATTGAGCCATGCGGCCATAAAACAGTATCACTCCAATTTTGCGCAAGCATCTGATTTCCCCGATTTTCAATTTTGCACCATCGACCAAGATGAAGAGCTGCTTTATGCAACACGTCACAATATCTATAATATTCCGTTAACCATTAATAAAATGTAATTCAAAAAAATTTCGTAGGCTTTATATTTATTTTCTCAGTTTTTTAAATAATTCTATATTTGCTAAGAAAATAGTGGAAAACGATCAAGAATGTTTGTTTTAATTCTTTTTAAAAGGATCAGAACTTATATATATGTACCTAACAGGATAAGCTTGTGCAAAATGAGCACTTATTCGTCCAAGCCAGAATAAAATAATGTGTTGCACAACCCATGTTATATTAAAATGTAAATGCTGTGGTACAAACACAATAGGTGCAATTCCACACACATAAGCACTTCCAGATGATGTAAACAAGGCACGCTTTAAGCGTCGATTAAAATCCGCACGAAGAGTAGCTACTTCTGCTCGAACAGCTGATGCATTTAATGAACAGTTGTGCAAGGGCTTATCTAAATAAAACATTGCCGATATTAATAGTTTCCTATGTTTTACTAAATATATACTATAATTTTGCATATATAGAAAATGTGTCTACAGAGTCCATCATTTAATTTGCCCCAAACCAGTACCTCAAAAGATATACAAAATATGGTAAAATTTTAAAAATAAAAGTTTTTTTAAGTTTGAAAAAGAGATAAAATGGTAACTTTGCTTTAATCTTGAAACACCATTTCAAGGCTACATTTCATTCACCTTTAGTTTTTAAAAAGGATATTATTTTATTAAATCCATCATAATTTATCTCAAGACCTGTCCAAACAACTTATTGAATTATCTTTTCATCCAGTACTTCGCTATATATTTCTATTCGAAATTGCATATAGGTGCGGATCAACTAAAGTATAGTAAGCACAGCTGCTATACGCGCATACGCATGCGTTTAATCGCTTGCCTATTTATAATTTCAAAACTACATCTAGTAAACGAAAGCTTAAAATTAGAGTAAATGATAAATCAATATAAATGGTTTGGAAAACTAATGAGTTAGCTACAAGAATATGTAAAAATATAAGGTATTTTATTCAATAAGTTCAAGATTGTGTGCCTTCATGTAACTTTCAAACAATATTTCAAAGTCAGGATAAGTATACCTTCTTATATCTTCCATGAAGTTAAAGAACTGTTATTTGAAAAAGTTTTCTATATTTTTATATCTTTTGAGATATTTTCATGGAACGCGAATTAACTGACGAACCTTCAGAGTGTATCAGCAATGATGTTTTTAATTTTAACCGCATATTCTTGAGCATAAACTAAGTAGAAAAGTCCTATTTTATAACATCCCTAAAAACATTATTGCTAAGAGAAATCAATTTTAAACCAATAAATCAGGGCTTCGATTCAACGGAAAAATTACTTTACTCTCACTTTCGTTGACACTTCCCTTTCGATAAATAAAATAATCTCTGCTTCACTGTTCCCTATACTGCCATATACGCACACATGTATAATTATACAAATTATAAATATTACCTCCTAACGTCCTACATTCCTGAACCTGGTGATGTATAAAATCTATTTTCTGCATATTTTAAAAGGATCCTCGAAAGCGCCTATTAAGTTGAAAATTCTAGAGAACAATACGGCGTTATTTTTAGATTAATTTTGAAGCCGTTTTATCTTTTCAGTGACGCAACATATGAACTGCTATAAGGTAATCAAAAAATAAGTATTATATTAAAAACGCGATTATAAGAAATTTTATACTTTTTTCTGTTTTTCAAAATCTTACTGTTTTATCAGATAGAGCAGTTTGCTGCATCATTGAAAGAGCAAAATGACTCGAAAATAGACTTTCCAGTAAAGACATAGTCTTCTCTAGAAATTCCAATCTAAGTGGAGAGCTTGAGGGATCCCTTTAAACGAATCCCTCTCGCTTGCTTTTCTACTTAGTTTATGGTCAGGAATATGTGGTTTAAAATTAAAAATATCTCTTATTGCTGATACACCCATATATACCTAAAATAAATCTTGTTTTCTTGTCTTCCTTCAAATGCAGGGATGTTGTAGATACATCAAAGAAAGGACCCACACTCATTCCAAACATTAGAAAGTAAACGGATAGACTTCTGTAAAATTAGAAGATATGTCTTTATCTTGTATTCTGTTAGAACCTCAACATTTATTTTACTGACTTAAGACAGTTTTAATGATTTCGCTTACGGATAACAAAGATAAAAAATTTTCATTGAATTATGTTTCTCAGCCATACAATAAAGACACCATGAAATAATACCCATAACAATGATTAGAAGACTTATCCTGTAAAATAAAGAATAATAAGAATGAGTTTCATTTGATGCTATATAATTTTAATTACCTCATTATACGTTGTGCCAGTGAGAGCCATTGAACTGGAGAGGACATATCAATAATATGATGGAATAAAGTATAAACAAAACGTCTTGCAATCATGGTTGCTATAAATGTTACCAAGTAAGGATCAATTAAATAAAAATTCTGAAATAAAAGTAAAATGTTGCATATTAATATGAATATTTTCTATGATTATCAAACTTAATCTTTATAATAAAATTAAAATCTTATACATACCATACTATAGTTGTTATATGAGTGTGGTAACCACCAAACAGTTCTATACAAGTTAAGCATTTGCAAACCTGCAGCAAAACTTGAAACAACCAAAGATAATGCTTCAAATGTTAACTGACTGTCTACAGGAATTGCAGGTATAGGTATATGTTTAGGAGCTAAACAACGAGTACTATAATATTCTTCAATCTTTTTGTCATCTATCCCGGTAACACTAATTCTTTCACTGCTGTTACTTCTGCAATTTGAACTCAAATTTGATGCAATAATAGTCTGAACTTTTCCAGTTGTGCCACTGCGATTAGTAGTATTTCGTTTACCACTTGGCATGATGACTTTGTAATTTATTAATTTATATTTGAAAGCTAATATCCTTTACATATAAACAGTTTTACAAAATACAATTTGATCAGTAAAAATCATTTATATTAATTTAAATTAATGTGAGAACCTATACATCATTCTCATAGAACTAAATATTTCAAACAAGAATAATGTGAATTCTTAAAAAATTTGTTGCTTACAGTTCTTTAAGAATAATTTTCTAGTAATTAGTGACAATTCTTACTATAAACTAGTAAAAGAAACATAAAAATAAAGTTTGCCGTACTATATAAAATTTTTCAATGCAAAAACCTCCAAGGCAAAAACCAATTGAAAATTGTTGTAAGAGAAGAAAATAATATACAACAACTTTTCATGCCCAAAATTGTCTGTCTACCAATGTCTAGTCCAATTTTCCAACTTTTTGCTGCAAAGTTCTTATATTAAATTTGTCTGCGCGGTTAATGTAAACAGTTAATATACATATTTTTGAGGGTTTGTTCATGGTGTTTGCAATGTTTACGTAAGAATCATGTGTTTTAAATGATGGTAAAATCAAGTGTCGTTTTTGGTATGGCGACGCCATCTGCAGAACGTTGCTAGAACTTGAATCTGAATTAATCAATAGGAAGGGGTAAAACATTTTTTGGAGCTGTGTGTGTGTGTGTGGTTGTGCAAGGATGAACCTTTTGAAGGGTCTCTAATAACCTGCAGTACCTGCACTGCATCATCTGCATGAACTCTGGTAGTGAGAGTGTAATGTATGTATGTAATTGTAAACTGTGAGTATATATGTATATTGTATACCCTCGATCTCTATGGCCTCCCCACCCCCATCCATCTACCACTATCCAATCAAATTATATGTATACTCCCCCACTCCCCAGTCCCCACCACTCCAGCAATGCTAAATGCTGATTACTAAAGCCTGGACCATCCTATAGAATTGCTCTTTATTCTAACTTTAATGTTAGTTTGCTGCATAATGATGGAAAGCAATGGAAATTATTTCTACCAATCCGGTTTAAGAATGAAACAGTTTAAAGTACTATTCGGTCCCATCCAGTCCCATCCCATCATTTCAAATGATTCACACTTTTTAAACTCCATTTAAAGCGAAATGCTAAGTAATAATGCGGAAATGCGGAACGGAATACAAGATAAGATAAAAAATAACTATTTACACTTATCGACTGAAATGGTTCAATCGTCTTTACCGACTTATCGTAAGTATAGTTCGCTTCACAAAATCTTTCCAAGTCTTTTAACTGTTTTACATTTCTGAACAAAGAAAAACATTGTAATTATAAATGTTAAAGTACAGTTTTCTTTCAATAGTGATTAATAATTAATAGTAGTTGTTACTTTATATTATTATGATAGTGCAATCTACCTAAATTCGAACTATTTCAAATAAAATGTGTTGTATGATCTTATAAATGTAAACAATGGCTAGAATTGGTGAAGCAAGTATTGGTCTGCTTTATGTTGCAATTTCAACAAATGTTATTTAACTTTGTTGTAAAAGTATCTTTCGTTTTTTACCAATGACGATAAGAAACTTAAACGAATATTAAAAAATGTAAATAGGTTCTTTTAAGGTATATTTCTTTCTTTTGAAAAGTCTTCAACTACTAACCTATCTAGTATAATATTATGAATTTTAGTTAATTTTTGTATTTTTCCTGAAATCAAAATAATGTAGTAGAGATAGCTATAAATTTATCTTTATTATTAACTTTTTTTTTATTAACATTAAACATTTAAGTAGATTCTATATCAGTGTTAAATTATTCTACATTTAACTAAGCAATTTTTTAATTTCCATAGATGTTTAATCCTGTACAGATAAAACAAGAATACAAAGGTGCAGAGGAATTAAATAATTGTAATAATAGAAATAGAATAATTGATATTAATAAATATTCATTATCTACAAATAATGATAATTTTAAGCACCGTCAGATGCCAACATTTTGGGATCAAAATCAATTAACAAGTTACTTACCTATGAAAAATGACTCTAATATTTGTCAAAATATAGTACCCATGGAAGTAAGTGAATAAAATTATTTATTTAATACTAATCACAAAAATTAAAAGAATATATATTTGATTGTTAACTATATTTTAGGAGACAGAACAATTAGTTTGTGGAAAAGATAATCAGCAACACAATGTACCCCCACATATGCCACATCATTTACCGCAAACTGTACATCAAATTCAATTAAATGAACCATGTCAATTAAATTATTTAGAAAACCATCAGCAGCAGCCGCAACTATTGCACAATACCAATAATTCAAAAACTAGTGAACCAATACATGGAATGGAATCTGAAATTATGACAAATGTAAAAGTCAATAAATCTGGAAGACCATCAAAGAACCCTACTGAAACATCTGGAAAGAAGTTAAAATGTCAATGTGAAATTTGTTTCAAAGAATTTGGACACAAAAGTAATCTTTTTATTCATATGAGAACGCATAATGGTGAAAGGCCTTATAAATGCTCCCAATGTGAAAAATGTTTTACTCATAGTGGAAATTTAGCAATTCATATGAGAACACATTCAGGAGAGCGGCCATATGGATGCCAGATTTGTGGAAAAATGTTCAGCCATAGTGGTAACCTTTCTACTCATTTGCGTACTCATTCAGGTATAAAACCTTACAAATGTAGTGTGTGTGGTAAAGAATTTAGACATAGTGGAAACCTGTCAATTCATGAAAGAATACATTCAGGCATAAAGCCATTTCAATGTAAAGTTTGTGGTAAAGATTTTTATCACAGTGGTAATTTAACAACACATATGAAAAAACATTCTGCAAGTGCAAATCTTGGAAGCAGCCAAACTCAAAATGATAATAGACAAATAGGTGGAGCACCGAGCTTAAACAGCAGTATTCCTATAAGTACAATGAATAGTGTTGCTATGAGTTCAGGGACTAATAATTCAGAAATTATTAATAATAAAAGCCACATGATTTCTGTAAAGAATGAACATAGTGATGAATCTGCAGCAAATTCTACAATATTAGCATCTATAACTAGTTAAATAAGTGGTAAAACAACTTATATAATTTTCATAAAATGACAAAGCTTTTTATGTAATTTATATGTGATAATATAAAAAAAAGAGGATCATTATTTTATCCTAATAATATAATGATTATTTAATAATCATTTTTTAATAAAAATACATTAATTAATGTACTTTATTTCAAAACATTTTAATTTCATGCCAGTGTTAGAATTTAAAAATATAATATTTATAATTTTTTAAATCTATATTGTATGAGAAAAATTATTACCCATAAGTATCAAGATATTTATTAAATATAAAATATAACATTGTTTTTCCATTAAGCAATGTAAACAGGATTTCTTATTTTATCCATGATATTGTTTTGTATTAAATTGGAACTCCCTTTTTATATCAGTAAACTATTAAATTTTAAATTATACTCATATTATGAAATCTTTATATTGTATGTAGTATCGTGTAAAGAATTTGTTTGTTTTGTCTCTAATTTCACAATTTCGGTATTCACATCTTTATTTTTCGCATAGGTTGGTATCAAAAAAGCGCAGAAAGTGTAGATAAACCAAAGAGACCTAAGGTAGTAAACTTAATTCCTACCAAAAATGAGTTCTCTTCCGATGTAATCCAATCGTTTATATTTTTCCAAACTTCATCGTAATTAGAGAAGTGTGTGTTCTAAGCTCCTATTGGATCATCTGAAAGAGATAGAAATCTGATATTGCCGAGTTTGTAAATATGCCAGATGATCACTCAGCTAATTCATAATGATTTCACTGAAAGCAGAGTAAAATGTTTTAAACATGAAATTGTTGAAGTATGGATCAAAATAAACCTATTTGTAATCATCAGTCGTAAAACGTTAGAACAAACTCTTTTCGTCTTGAATAACAGGTTCTCGCGGTTAGTTCGAAAATTCATTTCATTTTAAGAATTATACCCTAATCCTAATCTAATACCACAAAATATTCAAAGAACATATTAAATACATCAACAGGATATCAGGATATTCTTAAAATGTTCTTAGAATGTTTGCACTATTAGGATAATCTGTCAATACTAATTTACATTTGACAATGTGTATATTAAAAAAGACTATGTGGTTTGATAGTCGACATTCATCAATGTTAGTTAAAACCGGCACACTCTACTAATACTGAGCGTAGTAGGAATTAAGATGAAAACTATTATAATAAATATACAACAAACACTGTCCTTGTAAACGTTCACCTTTTAGTAAAAAATATAATTTCACAAAATTAATATCTATAATGTAGTGAATATTAATAAAAACATGTATAAATGCATGAAAAAAATTTTATTAATTATATTATTAATTTTAATGAATTTTTGTCGTAAATTAAAATTTTTAAAAATATATGGTATTCAAAAAACTTCTCTGAAAGATTATAATTTAAAAACATTAAATTTTAATCTGTCTTAAGTGTTAGATATTAAGATTTCAGTACAATTCATTTTTCAATACAATTTACTATATGTTAACTATGTAATTAATTTCTACTATAAATAATAATAAAAATTTTAAGAATGATTCAACATTAAACGATTTTAAATATACAAAAAGTTAATACTGTAAATTAAAAATACATATTTTGTTACTTGCAATATTTTTTGTAAAAAAATATCTACTTTATTTTTATAATTAAATTGTGTTATAAATTTTAACTTTTAATGAAGCTTTTATGTAAAATAATATATAAAAGTAAAAATAAAATATTTTATAAACCTTTTAAGATGCTTTGTAAAAAATATATCTTTAATCCTTACGTAACTAAATAAATTAAAAATATATTAAAAGTTGTTAACACTTATCACTTTCAGTGATATAAACTATTTAAAAATTGCAATATAAAACAATTAAGGAATTAATTACACTATCTTGTACATATGTAAAAACTTCTTAATGTATTCTTTAAGTGTCTTTATAAAAAGTAGCTTTAAGTTTTTTTTTTAAGTACTTATATCAATTATAAATTTAGCGAACAACATTCAAAGGTACAGTCATATTTCTGGGTAGGCGTGCAGTGAGAGACTCTGCTACATTACCAGACAGTTGATACCAAATAAAATCACCAACTATAGGTACCTCTTCTAAAGGTAATTTAAAAGATACTAATAGTGTTAAGCAGAGTCCATCCCCACCTCCTATACCACTACTAAATTCTATGGAAAGTAATCCATGTGGTTTATGCTGTGGTACATTTGCTCCGAATATGTCCTGTACCAAAATAAATATTTAGGGTAAAATATTAATTGATTAAGATGTAACACAAAAAAAATTGTATTTTAATTAAAAATTTAAAATAATTCAGTGCAGAGATCTAAACTTACCACCATGTAACCATGCAAAGTAGAAAGAAGATTGCGATGTGGATTGATCTCACAAACTGGTAAATTAACTTGACTTTTATCAACAATTAATATGTGAACTTTATTTCTAAAATCAATGAAAACAGTTAGCCCAAAAAATTATAAATATTTCAAAACAATATAGATCATCAACTTACGTGGCCTTTTTTTTTGCTGTAATTATTAATCTTAATATTAATTTTGCATGCATTTTATTCATGGGAAGCAAATGTGGATGTTGAAGTATGCTGTTGTTTCTAATATAATTTTTGCATCTTTCTATTAAAGGAATAATATCATTAGATCTCAGAGTCAATTCACTGAAATTTGAAACCCAGTTTGCTTGTAAAGATTCTCCATTAGCTTCATTCAATGTTTTTAAATTTCCTCCTATTATTTCACCAGTAAATATAAAACGAAACCAAGAACCACTTGCACATTCTACCATTATTAATGTTGTTGGATCCATTGTTAATCCAGTTTCTTCTAAAACCTCTCTTTTAACAGCATCTAGTAGATGTTCATTTTTTTCAACTCTACCTGCTGGTAAATACCATTTACCATGGCATGAAGTTTTTGCCTCCTGTATCATTAATACTTCATCCTTGTCATTGAAAATTACAGCGGCTACTATGTATGTAACAGTTTTTTGACAAACAGGTATATAACTTGAATTCTGCAACTCCTTTCCTCCTTCAAATGAAATATTTCAATCTCAGTTTTATAAACATATGACAGATACAAATTTTTAACAAATAATATTTAATAGACTGATAATCAAAATTAAGCGAAATTATGGTAAATAAATTATATTGACAAATCTTTTGAACTTTAAATATAACTTACAAAAGTATATTGCATACATACCTACATCGTTTGAAGAAATGTTACAGCTGTCATCGTCTTTTAAACCCTGACCACTAAGCAATGATTGAATTTTGGTTTCTAATAATTCAGACATTTTAATAAATGGAATGTATTACGCTAATATATATGTATGCAGTTACAAACATTAGAAACACATCGAAACGCATTAATAATTATGGTCATTATGGTAGGCCATCATTACGGAAATATTTTTCAACTGTAAACTAAGTGGAACGGAGTTGTATGGACGGGTTCAGTAAGTTCGGTTCGGAGTGGAACTAAGAACCGACTGGAAACAGTGGAAACTGGAAAACCGGAAATAGGATAGAATTAACATATGTACATATATGTAAATTTGAGAGATACCGATTTGTATTCGTTTATTGACTGCAAATACTGACAGTGGTGAAGATTAAATTCATAAAGATATGTATTTTTCAATTGTACTTTTTTTGCTTTTAGCACTTTTTAAGTATAACTTTTGAAAAAGCAGGGTAGCTAAAATGCTAAAACAACTAAAAAAAATAGCTTTTTTTTTATCGATATCTGTGAGCTCAAGAATCCGCTCCTATTTACATAAAATAAATTAAAACCTTTTTTTTCTATTAGGTGGGTTTGGAAAAGATTCTCCATTTGCTTAGGAATAAAAATTTATTGAGAAATGCTTTCATTTCATTACAGGGTGAACCCGGTGAACATTCTCCTGGATCCATCCACGCGCGGTGGCACGAATCGGCATGATAGCGATAGTCTGATGGATTTTAATATATCCGTATTACTGAATTTGGAATCATGATTTTTGATGTGACTATAGAATGCATTGTTATAACCAATCAATAATTAACATTTTAAATCTTGCACAGATCTAGCATCATATATTGTCAGCACTATCGGCTTTAAGTAGACTTTAAAGTTTCAGGCAAAGCCTTCTTTAAACATATGGAGGTGTGTATGTATACTATTTTATGCATATGTACGAACGAAGTACCTTTAAGCTTTTAAGGTATATTTCCATAGGCCGTATTCTAGATTATTCTAGAATTCAATGCCAGGCGCCAGCCCACCTAGGCCGTGTTCCAGAATTCACTGCCAGTACTGCGGATATCGTTATATCTTTGTCAAGAATGAAGCATTGAAAGAAGACAGAAGGATATTCCGCAGTACTGCCAGTGAATTTTGAAACACGATCCTAGTATACGGCTAGTAGTACTACTGCTAATATTATTCCATCTTTTTTTGATGTTTCGCGATCATTATTAATAAAGATACAATGATGTTCACAGTACGTACTTAACTGGTAGTGAATTCTTATTCTTATCTGAAAGTTTTGGAACAACTGGAAAGCAGCTTACCGTTTTAGTTATAGCTCATTAGCTCCAGCTCAGCCTTGAAGCTTGATCAGCCTTAACTTAAAGCCCTTAAACCCACGCAAACCTAACAACACCTGACAATAGTCACTCACAAGGTGCCAGTAGTGCGTGTATGGTGTGTATTTCGTCAATTAAAGTAATTAATATTGAATAGAGTTAAAAGAGAAGAGATTGAAAATACTTCAATTAAATATATATCTTTTATAAAAGTATTCAAATAATGTCTGCAAAAGAAGATTGGGATATAGAGCAATACAAAGTTGAGCATGAATGTGATGAACATTGGGAATTAAGAAGACAGTTTCTTTTGGCTCATAAAGATAAATTTCCTGAAGATGAACTAGTTTGTCTTGCTCAAGTCTTTACAAATGTGGAGCTGTTAGGATGCAGGTTAATAATTTTTTAAATAATATTCCACAAATTGATTTTGAAATAACAATCTTTATATTGTTTTATCAGGTATCCAAATGAAACTATGCAATTAATAGCAGAACTATCAAAAGATGTAGCGGCTGATTATAGAGAGAAACAAAAAAGCAAATTAAAAAGAACATTTATAAAAGCCTCTGATGCTGCTAGTTCTAAGGCTAAAGGTACTAGGAATTGTGAGTTTTTTTTTTATGTGTCTAATTCTAAATATGATCATAATAAAACTTTGTTTTTATTTATCTATCTCTATTTTCTTTTTACAGGACTAAAATCCGCAGTAAGTGCTACAAATAAAAATCATAAGTCTATTAAAGTAGCAAAAAGCAAGAATGAAGTACTTCTGAAAAAAGGAAAATTATATACAAACAAAACACTTGTTCGAGAAATAATATTAATTCAATATCCAAATGACACCCCTCAAAGTATATTAGCACGTGCAATTAATATGTTTGGAGGACAAATTGAACTGAAATTTCACCAAGAGAATAATAGATGGTATACATTTTAATAAGCTGTTATGCATTAATGAAGAAAATGTTTAAAAAATGGATTCAAATGTTTACTTCTATTTTGTTACAGTAAATGTACAGTTTTTGTTCATTCAAATCAAATTGCACAAGTATTGGGAACTAGTCAAAAAACTGCTAAGAAAGAAGTTGCTGAAATTGCATTACGTGAACTGAGAAAAGAATATTACACAATAATAGTAAGTCTCATTATTAATATAGCTCAATAATAAATTTGTAAAACATATAATGAATTTAATTTAACAGATTAAGTGTAATCATCTTGGAGCAGTAAATGTTACTACAACATCAGTGATTAATACAACTCCAAGTCAAGAGTCTATACCAGATGATAATGTTGGAAGAAAATTAATGAAATTAATGGGATGGGCAGGTGGTGGATTAGGAAAAAATCAGCAAGGAATTGTAAATCCAGTTGTGTAAGATTACTTATATAAATTTTGAGACCTTTATGTATATATTTAATTTATTGATATTACTATTTTTTGATGCAGTCTTGAACAGCAGATTAGTCGAAAAGGTATAGGCTTAAAATCAAATTCTAGCAAGGATCAATTGAAAAAAAATTGTAAAGATACTGTAAAAAAATATATGATGGGGGATATGAAAAATGATTTAATATTTTCATCTGAATTTACAAATGACGAACGAGCAATAATACATCAGTAAGAATATAATGTTTTTAAAAATGTATTATTGTTTAACAAAAATAGTAATATTTTTTTATCTTTTAGAGTAGCTAGACAAATGGGATTAAAATCACACAGTTATGGATCAAAAGAAAAAAGAACTTTAGTTGTGTCTAGAAATATTAGCATACAAGATCTTGTTGAAGAACTAAAAAGTCTTGGTGGCTCAACAGATAAATATGAATTGATTGAGCCACTTGGTTTCTAGATATTCAATTTTCTTTCTGTAAATTTTCATCAATAATGACCATGTTTCTAAATTTTCTCCTAGGACAGGCTGTAGTATAATTTTATATAGAAATTTTAGTATTTTCAATAAAAGTATTGTAGTTTGAAACAGCTAATGTATTGAAAATTAGATTTTGGTGGACAACTATACACAATTTTCTATCTGTATATTATAGTTCAAATAAACTAATTATATTTTTCATGTTTGTATATGTTAAATTAGAAATATGTGTGTGTTATATTATTTCATGTATTATATAAATCAATATTTTGGTCAGAATTATGAACCTACTACCCCAGTAACAAAACTGATCCCACTGACATAGAAATGACTAAATTTATTGTCATAATGATGTCACTAGAACCAATTTTTTAGGATTTCTGCCCAACTCTTATTGCTTTAATTATTCTTTATTATTTTATGATTTTAACAGAGATTTCAATAGTTCTTGTTTTTTCTCTTGATATATCTATGAATTGATTAGAAATATGAGCAGGTAACTAAAACAACTTCCTAATTATCTTTAGATAGTATATTAGATTAAATAATTCATAATTTTTTGTCTCGAATACTGATTAAAATGCCAAAACTAATTGCAAATTTTTACCTACACAAATTAAGCCAAAATGAAATAGTATTTTTCCTTTTTCACATGGCTGAGGGTGAATACTTGTTAAATTTGGAATGATGGGTGCTGGCCAGTGCCCAGTTGATGGGTATTTAGCAGGTTATTATGTACGATAAAACGAAAGCATTGCGAAAAGATACCTTTTGCGCCACCTGTCTCAAGTCCATCAAAGTCGAACTAAATCAGTTGAATCAGTTCTAACATTCTTCACAGTTAAATTTCAGTAATTCAGCAGTTCAGCACGTGGAAAAAACATCATCTGATTTTGACTTTACGTATTCCAGCAGGCATCCCAGCTAATAAGTCTAGTTGTCAAAATTATATGCCACTTGATTTCTCCATTACTTTTTTGATTAAATTTTTATTGTTACTTACCTATAATCTAATTAGTTTCGTTTTAAATAAAAAATCACACGAAATTGAAAGGAATTATGACGGAAAATAGCATTACTTTACCGAAAGCACCAAAAGATCTATGTTTTACAGAACATGACTTCATTGAGGTTAGATATGTTTTTAATTATATGGTTATTTTTAAAGAATGCACTGTAAAACTATTTCATTAGGAGTTGTAAAAATTAAAATTAAAAATATTAATAAATATTGTTCCATAGGATAATTTTGATGTTGATACATTTTTACAAAATCACAGAAAGAATGTTAAGCTTGAAGCTATGCGTGATGATCTTGGGATTTACTTAAAATTATTAAGATCTGCTATGATTGATCTTATTAATAGAGATTATTCTGACTTTGTTGATCTTTCAAGTAATCTTATTGGCTTAGATAAAGCCATCAACGATCTGGAAATTCCACTTGGGCAACTCAAAGAAGAAGTGATGGTATTTTTTTAAATATTTTAATTTAAATGTATGATTTATGAATTATATTAATTTTGTATAATATTTTGTTGCATACAGCAAGTTCGACAAGTATTAGATGATGAGATCCAAGCTGTAACAAAAAATCTCAAAAGCAGTCAACAAATTAGAGAAAAGAAGCAAAGTCTACATAGTTTAGCTCATGTCTATGAATTATTGAGAAAATTGTTTCATATATTATCAATAGAAATTTCTGGAGAAAAACGTTTAATTATAGATGTATTAGAACAAGCTGTAGTAGAATATAATGAATTAAATTTTCATATGTGTAGATGTAAATCATATTTAACAAGAGAACAGGAAGAGGTATTCCATTGAAATAAAAATTTTATTTATAATTTATTTCCCATAGATTTAAAATATGTTTAATTAGTTTTTATGTTTCAGGAAAGTAATAAGCTTGAAAATCTACTTATATCACATTTAAATGAATTATTCTTAACAAGTTTAAATAATAAAGATACAGCATTATTAACACGTTGCCTTAGAATATATGTAATATTAGATAGAATATCTATTGCTGAAAACTTAATAGCAAAAAGAATAATAGGCCCTTTAGTGGATGATATAATTAATGAAGAAAATTTACAAAATGGTCTTCATAATATATATCAGCAATTATTAAATATTATTAGTTTAGAAATGAAACAACTTTTGGATATAACATTATATGCAGATAGGTAAGTAAATTTTAACATATATTATTCAAGCATATCTTTCCTAAATTAAAGAATTTAATTAGATTTTCATTTTTTTACAGAGCATCCATAAATAGTTTTAACTTCTTAGTTAATAGTTTCTGGACTGAAGTAGAGGACAAAATTGAAAGAAATATAAAATCCATTTTTGGTCCTGGTAATCCTGAACTTTTTCATAATGTGAGTATTTGTATGATAATGTTTTTAAGTTTATATTATCACTAAGAAAATTTGCTTTCCAGAGATACAAAGAGACTTTGGAATTTCTTATTACATTAGAAGCCACATGCAGAACACCAGAATCTTTAAATGCTTTAAGAAATAACAGCCAATATAAACATTTTTTAAAGAAATGGAATTTACCAGTTTACTTTCAAATTCGATTTCAAGAGCTTGCTGGAACCGTAGAAGCGTCATTAATGGAATCAGTTTCCAATATAACACTAAAAGTAACTTTTGATTCACTACAATCTGAAAATTTTTCTCTTTCCCCAACACATACTACGTGGAATTGTTTAATAAAAGTTTGGTCAGATGATATTTATCTTCAACAACTTTTTCAAAAGTATGTTTCAAATTTTTATGATATACTATATACATATATACTTATCTAATTTTTTATAGATTCTGGAAATTGTGTCTTCAAATATCTTCAAGATATCATACTTGGGTTTTGACCACTCTTGCAACTGTAAGTTTATGCAAAAAGTTTCATTAAAGTGATTATATTTTATATTTATTTTCAGGTATGGCCATCATCACCAGAAACCTATAATTTAAGTGATATTCAATCAAATAGTAAACTAAAATTGTTAGTTTACTTAAATTCAGATGTAGAAAAACTTATACATAAATTGTCTACATTTGTCCAACTAGTAATTTCAAAGACTGGTCAAGAAGTAAAGTCTAGTGTTTATAAATTATTAGAAGGTACTTATATTTATTTTTTATTAAATAATAAAAGTACTAATAATTTTACATTTTCTATCATTTCCGATTAAGATTCACTTAGGGGTACTTTACAAAATCTAGAGGCAACATTGCCATTAATAACTAATGAAGTTGTTAAAGAACTCTTGAAGCCATGCTCATCACACTTAAAACAAGTTAGTGATATTCCACGTTTATTCAGACGAACGAAGCGAGAAGTCCCTACAAAACCTTGTGCTTATGTAAAAAATTCTCTTAACTTTTTATTTGCTTTCCATAAAGAATATATTAAAATTATACCGACGAAAGTAAATCAATGGCTAGAGTTAGCACTTGAATCTTTAACTGATAAGTAAGCCTACATATATAATTAATAATTATAATATAGGTAGTTTGAGAATTTTAAAGTAAATTTTTTTTTTTAATTTTTAGCTATTTAACATCTGTAATGGATTTAATTACGTCTGTACAAAAGACTGAAGAAAGTTTAAAGAGATTAAAAAAAATTCGGGATAAAACTACTGGCGTTTTTCCGCCCGAGGCACAGGGTGTTAGCGATGAAGAAAAGATAAGAATTCAACTACAAGTTGATGTTTACGCATATACAGATATGGTATACAATTCGTTTTATAAGTAATTTTATTAATTAATTATTTAATTTGAATTAATTAATGCTTTGCACGTAGGTGAAGGAAATTGGAGTATCGACTGAAAAGATTCGACAGTTGCAGGAATTACGAGATACAGTAGAAGCAGCTGGCAAAAAATAAAATGTCAGTATGTCTGTTCACAGTCAAAAGACTTAGATACATATCATTTAACCATGATGCATATTATTTTTATGGAAGAAATAGAAAGGATAGGAAATAAACAAATCAATACATTCCTGACAATTGTAAATTTATTAAAATAATATTTAGTGCTTTATATTTTAATTATTTATATATTTTGAAGATCCGTCAATGCAGCAGGAAGTTTTTAATTCAAATAGAAGTAAAGCTTTTTATAGCACTTTAAACAGATTAATAATTAATAGAAAAAGTAATTTTAGTAATCCCATGCTTCGCATGGCTCTAACTGGACAGTAGGAATAGAAATCACATTTCGGTGTGGATAAGATGGATGCCACCAATCTAAAATTTGGTAATCAACCACTTCATTTAATATCACTTGACACAATGAAGAATTAGGTATATCTGAAGTTCCAAATCCAAATTGGACACGTTGATATTTAAAACCAGGCATTAAGCTAATTGATACTTTATGCAATATCATGCCAATCACATGAGGAATTTTAATATATTTTAAACATGTTACCTGCAATATACAAAATTATGTTTAAAATTGATTTATTAATTATAGAAATAGATAGATGATGATTCATTTATGTTACATACACGGAGCAGTTTGCATTTTTCTTCAGGGTTTATCATTATATCATCTAAAATTTCTTTATTATTCTTTTCTATTAATGGAATAGCTTTTTTCCTTGTTATCTCTTTCAATTTAAAAAAGAAATACCATCGACACTTAGTCTCCTAACAATAATAGGTAGAAAATTAAAATTAGTAGCATTTAGATAGTTAAAAATTAATTTGGACTTACATTGCACATCAAATACTCAAGGCAGCATTGTCTTTTTACAAGGGAATGTGGATCTGCTTGTTGCAAACATGCCACAGCATTTTTTTCCCTTCTTAGTGCAAAATAAGTATAATGTAATGTCCTGATCACACAAGCTCTTAAACCATATTGATAAATCATACAGTGTGGTTGTAAACAATCTGGCAACCCAGGTACATCCATGTAAAATCTGAAATTAAATAAAATAATTATAATACTTAGTTGCTATTATTTGTAATATTATCAGAAAATTGTTTAAAAATGTCAAATTTATACGAAGTTCGTACGATTTGTACAAATGAGACCAAAATTTTCCAGTGGATACTACATAATAAGTGCTCCTACAGATTCTTGCAAATTTTCCTGTAGTCTCTGGACTGATGTACTCAGATATTAGAAACCATAAGTCTAATGGATAATCTATGCCTGTAATATAAGATACAATATTAATGAAACCAAATATTTTATTACTAATTTATTTCTGATATCAATAGTACCTTCTGGTGCCACAATATTTTTGGTTGATATCTCTTTTTTTAATTTTTCCTGTTTTGTTGAATTTCCATCTATGAAAAGTATTAACAATAAAAGTATAGATATAATGTATATATTAAGTTTTTTTTTTATCTATATTTAAAATGCTATGTATTAAAGGATACTACCTTTTTTTACCTTGCTAATTTTTTCAAACTCATCAATACAAACTTCAGTTGAATCACTTCGTGATATTTCTTGCTGAACTAAACAAAATTTTCAGTAATTTATATTAAAATATTAGAACCAGACTAAAATGATAAATAATATAATGTCTATGCTTATTGAATAATAACTTAATGTAAGCATTTAAAATTTACCTTCAACTGACACATTCGCAGCTGCTTTTTTAACTCTCATATTAGAGCGTGTTCCATTAGCAAAATCATCAATTGTTACATCTATGTAAATAACAAAAAGATATTTTAATTAACATTATCTATGAAAAATAAGAAAGATGCATAAAAGTTTTTATTTAATCACTGACACTTAACCTCCAGAAAACTTTGTAGATCTATTTGTTTTAATTGTTTTAACTTTTGTACTCTTTCTATTTTTTGAATTAGGCATTCTTAAGCTTTTTCTTTGCTTAACTTAAGTTATAAATATTCTCATTTATAAACAAAAATACTATATACAATGCAACTATACTTATATTACAATAAACAATAACATAATCTTATGAAAAATATCACATTATTAAATGAGAATATTAGGATTGACCATCGATGTAATTATCGACTTTATCTCCCAACAATAGATAAATTAAATAAAAAAAAAATATATTTATTCATAGATTTACGCATACTATCTCACTCTACACATAGCACCGCATACAGCTGACTACACTTGCAGCAGCCAATTTGTCACTTTTGTTCATTGATGAATCAATAAACCCATCAATATTTGAATTTTTCTTTTTAACAGTGATAATGGATAAATAAAAAAAAAAATTTTTTAAGTGGCTCATGCATAATATTACTATTCCACGTTATCTACATATCTGATGATTTCGTGTCCGTCTGTATAGTCAACTGCACTGCTTCGAAACTTATTATGTGTGCGAGTGAAGAAGATTTACTACTACATCAGATATATTCAGTTAAACCATGCAATATAACCAATCCTCTTTGTACATAACAGCGCATTGATGTATATTGTATAATGTATATACAGAATATATAATTTTTTTTTCCTTTTCTTTAATGAGGTTTAATGCAAGGTCACAGACACCACTCTAAAATACACAACGGTGAAACCAAATGTAATGTTTGTTTGAAAAATTGTTTCATAAGTCCGTCCATTTTTTTAACATTTTGATGTCCGCAAAATTTACGTTTTGTTCCACTGTGCAGCCAGTGCACTCGCAGGGGTTTTCTTTGGTGCTGACTGCTGGTGTTAATGCTGCTCAGTGTACAGTAAAAACACTGTCAGAGTGTCAGACTGATCAGAAGTAGTCAGAACTCAGAACTCAGAATTCAGTCGAAATCAGACAGATTCCAGACTCCAGCTTTAATCATTAATGGAGTTGATGATCCAGTTATATTTGTTCTTAACTACAGTTATTTATCAGTTAATCATACTCACGGGTAATCATTTATAGTATTTTTAATAAATGTTATTTCTACTCTATTAATTTGTTTCATATATTATAAAAGCTAAGAACCATAATTTAACAGTTCTAAATCTTAACCTAAATATTGTAATAATTAATCTGTGACAGTTTTATCAAAGTAATTTTTTTCAGAGTAATGATAAATGAATTGAAGTACTCTGAAATACACTAAATGTACTGAATAGATTTAATACAATTGGAAAACTATACTTTTCAAAATGATTAAAGCTATACTAGTGTTTAACAACCATGGAAAACCTCGTCTTTCCAAATTTTATCAATATTTTGTAAGTACATGTGCTCAGCACTTCTTCATTATGTTTAATTTTATAATATCATTACAAATACTTTGTTCTTATTCAGAATGAAGACATGCAGCAACAAATAATAAAAGAAACATTTCAATTAGTTTCAAAAAGAGATGATAATGTTTGTAACTTTTTGGAAGGAGGTAGTCTTATTGGTGGATCAGATTATAAGCTAATATATCGTCACTATGCCACATTATATTTTGTATTCTGTGTAGATAGTTCAGAATCTGAACTTGGAATTTTAGATTTGATACAAGTGTTTGTGGAGACATTAGATAAATGCTTTGAAAATGTATGTGAACTAGACTTAATTTTCCATGTGGATAAAGTTCATTATATACTGAATGAACTTGTTATGGGTGGTATGGTTCTAGAAACTAATATGACTGAAATATTAACCAGAATTGAAGATCAAAATAAATTAGAAAAACAAGAGGTAAGTGGTAGTTTTAACTTTATTGCCATTTATTATTGGAAAAGGTGTGAAATTATTGTTTTCAATTGAAAATAATGTCAAATAATAGCAAATTTAACTTTTGTAGTTTAACCCTAAGCTGGCATATCTTCTTAAATATTATAACTAACAAACTGGAGTCTTGTAAGACCCCAGACACCACAGTAACTTAAATATTATTTGCAAAAAAAAGATTTACTACTTTTATTTATAAGAATTCCTACATCAAATTTGAATATTGGATTAACGGGATCCCTCATAACGGCGTTACAGAGCAAAATTCATAAACGCGTGTCAATTATAAAGTGTTATTTGACATCGAATTTCAAATTCATTATATTATTTGAATGACACCTGGAATTGCTCATTCTAGCAAAATAATCAGATTTAAAAAAAAAGGAATTATATTGTAAAAATAATTATTTTTAAAACCTTTTTTCTATTTTTTTTAAATCTGACTTTTTTTACTAGAAAGAGCAGCTCGTGAAGTCATTAAAATGATATAATGAGTTTCAAACCAGCCGTGAAATAATGCCGTATTGTTGACACGTGTTTTCAAATATTTCTTTGTAATTTCGATATAAAAAATCCCGTTAAAATATTCCATATTTAGTTTTAGTGATGATTGACTTTAAGCTTGGAAAAATTTAATTCGCTTGAAACAATGTAAAAAAGAGTAGTTTAACTTGACTTAAAAATTTTAACTATTTTAAATTTGTCACATTAAGGAGAAACCAAAAATTTTCCTGAAGGCTATGTTGAATATACAATTTTAGAAGGAAAATAATAGTACACATGTCAGGGTTTTTAAAGAAGTGTATGGTATATTTTATAAGAGAGCTGATGTAATTTAAAAAAAAGTTTATAATTTCATTTGAGTAACAATTAAAAATAACATATAATGTCGTAATTATAATTTCGATAGTGCAAATTAAATAAAATTTTATTTAAATTTGATGGGATGTAATAAGCCTTATAAGCCCAGCAGTGGCAGCTAACGGCTGATGTTATTTTTCAATTGATTTTTTTTATAGCTATCTATTAAATCTAGGCACACGTTTGATTTCTAGACCTTGACCTTATAAATGTTAATATTAGTTATATTGAAATTTTGTTAATTTGTCTTGCATGATATGGAATGTGTTTGCATTTAAAAAATATTTGGTGTTGGGACTGACTGAGCTAACGTAAATTTTAGGGAGCTTGCATATCAAGACGAACTGTCTCACCTCGTGCGTTTGTCCTCTTGGGACCTCCTCCATAAGAAAAATAATCCAAAAATATTTTCAACCTTGTATATGTCTATCCCTATGTGCAGATATTCATAATTTTTTTTACTAAAATGTATAAAAAAATAATATAATTTCAAGCACAAAAATTTCATAACCCGCATGTAGGTGCTATATTGAAAAAATGTCAATCATTTATAGCGCCTTTTTGCAAATGTATCTGTTGCAATGCTCTAAAAATAAATATTATAATATGTAGATTTTCTACTTTGCTAGCTGAAAAATTTGTTTGCAACTCCTTTACATTAGCCTATTTTCCACTTTTTCCATCCTTATGATGTGTGCAGGCAGGAATCACAGCAGCCCCAGCTCGTGCTGTTTCTGCAGTTAAGAATATGAATATACCTCAGCAAATAAAGGACATGAAGCTACCTGACTTACCACAAGCTATAAAAGATCTCAAATTCTGACCAGCCGTTACTTCGTTAGCACCCAGCTGATCGACATCTACCATTCCTGTTGCAGCTGATGGAAGCACGCAAATCGTTATTTCCTCTTTGTCCACAAATGAAAGTGCACCAATGCTGCAATCTTTATGCCCTCGCAATACATCTCAACGATATCAAAACTATTGATATTGAGAAAATTAATTCTTTGTTATACTAATGTATGTACATATATTTTATACCTCAAAAAAATATTGCAAATAGAATTATTAAATATATTCCATCATAAATAATATAAAAAATTTATTAAAATGTAAGTCAACACATACTAGTAATTATATCTTCAAAATAATACCCATAGAAAATTAAACAATAGTTTCCTATTTGAACATAATTATGTCCATTTATATGTAGTTCATAAAAGGTAGAAATATTTCAATATGATAATATATATAGTTTTTTTTTCAAAAAGTAGTTATATAATAATTCTGTCTTAGTTTTCTTCAAGTGTAAAATTTATATGCTCTTAAATCACATTGCTGATTTTTAATGTTTTACTGTATCAAAAATATATTGAATAAATGTTATCAATATATATTTTTACTATTTCAACTTTTAATAAATTTACAAATATAAATTTTATTTATAAGAAAATGGTTTTATTCCTATAATAAATATTTATCACAGATATAAAATTTACTACATATTATATAATACTGATTAGCTTTAAATGATAATTATTTTTAATTTAACATTTTTAGTGTAAATTTTTGTAGTAGCTTTTATTTTTTAGATACATTAAACTCATTTCGAAAAGTCGTCCATATGTACCCATTACCATTTTCTGTAAGTGGAGGTGGGTATGGGGTATTTTTAAGTTTATAATAATCCGATGGAGCATGCATTATAAATTCCATACATTCTAATTTACGGGGCAGTTCTTCTTCTGGACCAAGTATGTACGTCTCTGGAATAAAACCTTCCTCTGGAGGTGGACTATAAATAGAACTTCATTATAGAATACAATAGTAGCATTCCTTTTACAGAAAATTTCAGTTATACTTCAGTTTAACAATTCAGACAAGTATAATTTATATAACTTCAATTGTACATAGCTAAGCCACTAAACAGAAGTTTTCTAAAATGAAAGTTACTAATATTAGCACCTTAACTGTCATGTTGATGTATTTGATTGTGCCTAAACTATCGAATCTTGATACTCTTATAAAAGGTACATAGTTGTGGATTCTACAGAAATCAGAAATTTATACTTCAAATTTTAATCTACTATCTTTATTTATATCAAATTAGAGATCTGAATCTTGCAAAGGATATGCTCAAAAATATTTAGTATTCATTATTCACATAGTACCAAGGAGTTGTTAAAAGACAAAGATACCTATATTTGATTTCATTATAATTTTCTTATAAAAAAATCAAGAATATTAATAAGTACATAATTTTATATATATCTTAAAGTATATGGCTCAATCGCAATCTATTTTGTCCAATTGATCCTACCATCTCTGACTTATTAATGCAGCATCAAAAAGGCAAAGATTTTTGACATTATAGCAGTCAAACAATTAAAAATTAATAAAAAAATATACATAATTTATTATAAAATACCTTGCTGTTGTTGGTATGAGCCATGTAACTGTAGCACTCTTCTCACAATATTGGTCTATCAGTAAACCACGTATTTGTGCATAAAATATACCCCCATCTAAGTCTTGCATAGACACAATATCACCAACTTGAAAATAAGTGCCTTTATAAAATACAAAATTGTTAGTAACAGGTGTGGCAGTAGCAGTTGGAGCTTTAACTGGCTAAAATTTAATGAAAAACAAAATTTAATTTATCTTATTTTATCAATTAAATTACATGTGATCAGAGCCATATAAAATACCTTAAAGCATGTAAATAAAAAAACATTTATGTTTATCTTTTTCTAATTAAGAGATATTAAAATTTTATATAAAATTTCTCAGAATACAAATAGTAAGAGATGTTGGGAAGAACTTGTATAAAAATTTAATATCTGTTATAATTAAAAAGACGCTTTTTTGTATCTATGCTCTTAGCTTTTTTAAATGGCAGACTCTGTGCACATACTGGTCTCTTGAATAAATTTCTGCGTCCCTTTCCTCTTGGAATAATTTTATGAGGTATACTAGGCTTAGAGTTACAATATCTTGTAATTCTAGTACTTCTCCTTGTAGGTTTTATTAATCCATTTTTATCCTCTTCTTCCTGTTTAATACTTATATTTTCCTCAGTGTTCCTTTCATCTTCTAAACAAGTATTGCAAAGATTTCCAGCATCTGTGGAATGCCAGAGTGGAGTCTCTCTAGTTCCACATTTTACGCATTCTGGTTTATTGCCCAGTGGCATTTTAAATACACACAAACAATTTTAAACAATTGAATTTTTTCAATAATTAAATAATATTGTATTGTGTGGAAATTTAAAACATAGCAATGCTCATGAATATTACAACCCATAAAATATTTAGTTTTTAACAGAATTAATGATAAAGAATTGTAGTGAGTACTTTACATATGAATAGTTTATGATTGTCGAAAAGTTTGGATAAAACTGTTTAGGACAGATTACAAAGTTGTGAAATATAAAAATATCATTGAAATATTTAGTAGTTTACATGACTACCTACAGGCTACACCAGGCTACACACAGGATTGGGATACACTGGCTGGGCTCAGGGCTATGTACTAGTATGTACATACACTGTGCTGCACTGTGCCTTGACTATGTATGTATTATGTATGTACATACATACACAGTGGGAAATTGAATCTTGTCACGTGTGTGCTTCCAACTTTAGTGTAGTGGCGCGCGTTGTAAGAGCGCTGGTTTCTTTTCAAAGCGGTTCCTAAATGCATCGAAAAATTAGGAAAAGCCATACGCGAATACTATGGGTGCATTCCAAATCACGCATGAAGCGCATAGAATGTACAGTTTATGTCACATTTATTATAGAATTTAAGTGCTTACTGCGCGCATATGCGTGACTCGGAACGCACCCTATGTAATGGACATAATAATATGTAAACAATATGTATTTCTAGGAAAAAAATGTTTAGAAAAAGTATGGGATTGTCTAGTTAGAACCGTATTAGTATTCGGTAGTGAGTAGAGTGACGGAAACATCATAAAAATCCAAAATTCGGCTATAATTATAATATTATGGAAAGTATTGCGTCTTCTATTTGCGTGATTTGTTTGAAAAAAGGATATGATCTTCGCTTCTTTACGGAAGACAGTCTTTCGAAATGCAAAAAGATTTTAAAAACTCGTCAAGATTATAATTTGGATTTTAATAATGTATATTTACCATCGTCGGTAAAAACGCAAAGAGAAGGATATCATACTTTGTGTTATTTAAAATTTACGAGCTTGGATAAAAATTACCGGGATAATTTAAACAAACAGATCATTTCAGAAGAAAGGTAAATGTATATACATACCACAATATTTCGCCATGGGTTAATTTTTTTAAATAAAATTTAAATTGTAATAAAATAATTAAGTTCAAAGTATATTAAAATCGGAAATTGTACGTTTATAGTATCACTGCATGTAAGTTAAACCTGTCTATTTTTACACAATGCTTATTTAACAGGTAAAATTTGTAAAATCTGTACAACACTTTTTAAAGTAAAATATTATCCCTTATTATTTTTACAAAAATATTAATTTCAATTTTACATATATTATAAAATGAAAACTGAATTTTAAATTTCATGAAATTAATCTTTTTACAGTAATAAGAAAAATGATAATGATGAATCAGCAACACATATGGGTGATGAAGTCAAAATTAATAACCTAAAGCTATGTATATTTTGTGATAAAAAGTCCAAGCTAGTAAATAATCAGAAGTATTCACTACACATGGCAAAAAGTAATGGTATTCTAGAAAAAATAATACAGTATGCTACAAGTAGTAACAAAGTTAATATGCTTGACAAAGTTCTAAATTATAAATCATCCAAGCGTGTAATCTTTTATCATAGTCCATGCTTTGCAAGCTTTCAATACACATATACACGTAGCTGCCCAGAAGGATCAAAGAACCTTTCTCAGTTCCAACTTCGGCGTGTGGCACATAAAAATGCATACCAAGAAATATGCAGTTTTGTTAATGAAAATGTGATTAGAAAAAAGAAATGTTTTTGCTTAAATTTTTTAACCGACATGTTTATTGAACAATTGAAAAAAGAGTATGATAAGCTGTCACAATTGCAACCATGCTATCTCAATTTAGGTTCTACTTTAAAAAGAAAATTATTAGTAACCTATAGAAAAAAAATAAAGATGGCAGATCTTAGAAATCAAACAATAGTTACACCTTATAATGATGTTTCTCTATCAAATAATGATTACAATTTATTAAAAGATACAGATATTGTATAAGAAGTTGCTTAATTTGAAGAGAGTAGGTTTCTAAAATTAGTTCAAAACATCAAAGTTTAGAGTTTGCTAAATAGAGAAAGCAAGATATTTTAAGTATATTATATATCCAGGAGGTGCAGAAGAGCTGAAATGACAATAAAATATTCATAATTGAATATTTCCTTTAATACATTAAAATTTGTTACAAGTGAGTATAATTTTAAGGATTTCTTCCTTTAGAAGTTGTCAAGTAAATCTTTGCAAAGTAAATATTAAATTTTTTGGTTTTATTAATCTTAGTATTAATAACATACAGAGGTTCACTTTGGCTACCTGGAGCAATTCTTGGAATATTCAACTTTTCATCCCATTTAGTTTTAGATTGTCAAAGGCTGAATCTATATATTTTCAAGTAAAATGATCCGAAGCATTGCAAAATATCATCATTAAGTTTTATGCTAATTTTATATAAGTACTAATGATATAAAAAATATAAAAATATTTACTGTTATATCATTCTAATTAAGTATAGTTGATAAGAAAATATTGTTTTTTTGTGTTTTATAATTTTATCAGCATTTATGTTGTACATTGTTAAGATGTTATTTTTAGTTTATCAAGTTATATTAGAAATTCTATTTTAGTTTCTTTTATTTATTCTAAAGTGTAATGAAAGGGATAATAAATAGTTTCAATATATAGATAATATGGAGTTTATTTTGTTTTATCTGTACAGAAAATCACCCTTTATATTAGTAAAAGTAAACTTAGATAACTTAAAAGGTTAAACTCTTTTGGTAAATATATTAAACATGTTAAATGTTAAATTAAAGTTGAGCTAGTTTACCATAGTAAGCATGTTATCAAGTATCGCTTTATTCCTCTACCTAATATGGTGAACATGTATAAATCTTAAGCAATCAATGAGCTGCATTACACAAACTAAAAGAGGAAATGGGCAAAATAATTTATTGTTGGTCTCTTAATGTTTTTTGCTTTAGGTATTTATAACTTTTCTTTTACAGAAAATATCATTTAGATAGTGAATTATTGGGAAAAACTCCTTTGATAGAAATATTCCATCTGAATATTACTTGGTTCAGTGCAAAAGAAATGTTAATATTATTATAGTGACCTTGTAGGACCGTTAATCATACTGTTTGTATATTATTCTGGTAGAAATTGTCTTACAGATTCTTTTCATTTATATATTGTTAATACATTACTATATTTCTTTACTTAGTGTAATTATCAACCTTCAATACTTGTGCTAATGCTGTGGTGAACGCTTAGTGCTTTAAAAAGAAGCCTTATCACATGTGTAAATCCATTAGAAAACTTGTTATTTAATAATCAACAACATCAACTTTTACCATTATAACAAAATTACAGTTTATAGCACACAATGTTATAGAAGGTCAGTCACTTAAAATGTCCTAGGACAAAGATGCAAAATGTATATCTTTTGTAACTATAAGAGCTATTAGATTTTTGTATACGATCATTCAAAAATTTCTTGCTATTGGCAATTAAAATGGATTTATGCAAAATTTTGATATCTTTAATACTTACTTTGGTACATAAACAAACATTTTCTTATGAACATTCTTTGGGTCAGTTTAAGTGGTAGACCTTTATAATATGCATGATATACTATATCCATAATCTCAAGTATTTTACGTAAATTATTACTGTCAATATTTTTGCATTTACTTTTCACTATATAAAACTTTTATTTGCAATAAGTCACCAGCCTTCGGAAGTTTTTTTTCAGCACTGAAGGCACGATATTAACAATAAAGCTCTTTCAATTGGTAAACATTTAAATCACAATAAACATTTTACTAATATTGCAACAAAGTAAATAATTTAATATAACGTATAAACTCTTGATAGATAGCAAAATTGACTTATTTCCTACCTATACTTTCTGTATAAATGTACATCTTTAAATATAAAAAATTTCAAGTTTTCTCATACTGAGAAGTCATTCAATTTTACTGATTTATACATCTAAATATTAAATAATTGCTGGAAGGGAATTTTTATGAAAGTAGTGATTGTTCACATAAATATAGATAATACATTATCACTGCACATTTGAAATAATTTAGAATTAAGTTTATATAGCAGTCTGGGGAAAAATATACATTAGTATATTAGGTCCAAGCAAAGTACGATTTGGGTAGTTTGACGTGCAAACGAACGGATTTCGGAATATTGGTTTTGACTTGAACCTTATAGTTTCTAGGAAAGTTGGAAAACTTGAAAAAACTGACAAAAATATTAAAAATAAAAAAACCCTGTCCTTTATTGAAATTTAACAACAAAAAAACAAAATAAATACGTAGATAGGTCAGATTCTTGAAGTTTTTGTCCTCTATATACAATCTAAAATATATTTTAAAACTTTGACAAAAAGAAAGATATTCCGAAATTCATGCATTTTTGCATGGAATCGTCCATACCTTTAGAAGGATCGAACAGATTCTCTGTAATTGTACCATTCGCTTACATCAGGTATCTGGATAATAAAAATATTCAATATACTATATATTTGTCATAGAAAAATTCAAGTGTTATAGGACAAGATGAACGCTCGTATAATTTTTGTCTATTAATTCTATCTAGATCTGACTAAACATGCTTTTTTAATTTTTTACTTTACCGTGCGGCATTTTTAACACACTAAAGTTACAACGGTAAATTAATTGATAAAAAAAAAAGTTAACCGAATCGACTTAAAATCTTTGTTTGAAACGCAGCGATGATCGCTTAGTCAGATTCTACGATGAAATTGAGGCCGCTTTAATTGGTCCACTCACAGCATTTTATACACGTTTGAGACTTTGCATTGCGCTTCCTTTATTTTAATTTTTGTCCTTATTCGTCCAACAATGTAATACCTACCCTGCGTCAAAACGTCAGAAGATATTTCACATTGTATTTTAGTTAAGATACCAGTTGTATAATTCCTTATAGTTATTTTAAAGTTTACTATAGGTAAATTCTCTTTGCATGTATAGCGTACTATTTAAAAAAGAAAGAAATTATCATTGTAAATGACTCTTTTAAATCTTCCATAAAAGTGTGGATAGGCGAGAGGGTAGAGTGTGTGTAAATTTAACGCTTTCATAATATTATTGTGTCGGATCTCCGTAAAGAAATGTACAAATCTGATTTCTTAGCTCAACGTTTGGAGTGAAAGTAGTGTCGTGCAGAGACTCGTTAGTCATTGGACTCGTATATTTTCCACACAAGAACCATTCGTTTATCGCTGCCCGTTCGTATGTAAAACCATCTGGAAATTTTCACGTGTGTCTAATCGAATCATTTTCTTACAGGTTTAAACTATCATATTTGTAAATGGTGTGATAAAAACCTTATCCGTAATTATTAAAGATATACTTTTTGGTATTAACACTTTGATAATCCAAACAAAAAGCTAATATTTTGCATATATATTTTGTCATATTATAAACGGATAAGGTGGTTATCGCACCGACAATCTAGCAATTAATGAAGTATTGAATTTTTGTAACGTGAGAGAATTATTTTACCTGAGCACTGTACAGGCTCCCTCATTATCCCATGCGTGATTGGACACAAGAATTCGTGTGGTATTTCTGAATCGTCCATCAACTCTGCGTTATTACTATCTTCCCGTTTGAGCCAATATAACTGTTTCCTAAAGTTTTCTGCTAACTGTAAATTGATTAAATTTGTATAGCAGTGATGTTATTTGGGTAGAAAGAAAATTAAAGCGGATTTAAATAAATAAAGTAAAATCGACCTCATCGTCACTTATGCGAAGTCTCATAATTAACAAATCTTCGGGTAAGGAAAGCAAATGGCGACCCCTAAGGCCCAAAACGTGAGCTTTTTTCGAAAGAGTTGTTAAACCAGTATCATACAGCCATTTCAAAGTATCGTCAACATTCCAATCAGCCAGCTAATTAAAAATCATAATAACAAATAAAGAAAGGTAGCCAATCAACGGAAATATATTGCTTGAGAAAAGAAGTAGCGAGTGAATGCGGGTAATAACAAAATCTCAATAGCAGTTAATAATAATTTAGAATTAAATTCATTTTCTTTTGTCTTACTCTTTTCTTGTGGTGTCTCAGACTGTCAATCAGTATATTTTGCGATACCATTTGATGTGGAAGATTCCAGAGCAAAACTGACTTGTCCAAGGCACCTGTGATCAATTACAGAAATTTAGTAATAACTTTGCTAATTACTCAATAGTTTTATCTAAAAAATGTTAATTGTACCAGTCATGAAAAGTGACGAGTCTTCGGAAAATGCACATGACGTTACTAGACTCTCGTGATCTTCGAGTACGTACAAACATACACCTGAAAACTAAATTAATAATTTAGTATACATATATTACGAAGAATTTACTTAAGGTAAACTTTTAAATATTTGTTCCTTCTCGAATTTAATTTTATTTTTAATAATGCTTGTAGTCAATTTAATTGTCATCATTGGACATCCTAGAATCAACGATTTATATGACCATTGATTGAATTAGTTCACTTCTCGTTTCAGTGATTAAGGATTGAAATTGAAACATTTCGATTAGTACTACACTTAATGCTAAAGAGCAAAGTATGAATTCTTAAGTCTTAAGAGATAGACAAGGATAAATACCACGCTCCATATACGAGCAGTTCTATCAGTCGCAACGCTCCCCAAGATTTCACCGTGTATGGGGGAAAATCGAACAGACATCACATTTCCTCCATGTCCGGTTAAAGTCTTCAAATCTTTAAAGCGTGTCCCACTGTCGCTAGTTCCACCACTTTCACCGTGAGACTCCTCGTCGATACAAATAATTATTTTCCAAAGCTTCACCAAGGAATCGTTTCCACAAGTTGCAAGTAGGTAAGTCTGCTTATTGCCATTCATACTAGAATCCTTTGCTGTGCCAACCAAACCAATCAAAATGACAATAATTATTATCTATCATCTGTGAGCAGAGAATTGAGTGTATTGTGCACAAAATTTAACCAAAATTACAATAAAAACCTAATGTGTACCAAAGAATTAATAGTTTAAGGCCAGTTTCCATCAGGTAGGCTTAAAAAATTTAACAAACTCCAAAACATCGTTTAACCATTCAGAAAACAGATTAATACTTTGTAGAATTGTTAAACCCAATTGGTGGAATCGGTCCTTGGAGTTGAACTTCTCGATGAATGAAGATTGTAGGGACACTTACTACTTCCGGTTGTGGCACCGGAAGTTGGACTGAAGTCACAACCCTGGACACCCAAATCGTGACCCTCTTCGCATATCATTAAAGGACCAAAGCGTTTTTCATCGAGGGTGTCGAATAGTCTCCAGGTGCCATCGCTGCAGGCCGTGGCTAAGTATCGAGAATCGTGAGTGAATGCAACTGATGTAACTGCATCCGCGTGACCATCGAAAATTCTGAAAGTTTGTCTTATATTAAGGTATACTACGAACATGATAAATGAAGGACTACTAGATGTAAGCAAAGAAATATTGCAGGGATAATCCAAGGTAAACGAAAACCAAAAGCGAAAACGAAAAATAACTGCATTTTTTTGTAAAGTACATTTTACATAAAATCTAAATCTTTTAAAAATTACAGTAGTATGGGAGTATTATGTTTTTTTATTGTACCCCATGTACCTCTGTTTATCCTGATTACCACTGTAAAAATCAAAATTTAGACTTAAGTCCCATACTGTATTTCTTCCATCGTATCGATATCCCACAACGTCGCTTTATCATCATCTCCAGCTGTGGCCAGTTTTGTGCCATCTCGGGACCATCGGCAAACGCGAATGGCCGATCCAGAATTCACGAAAGATGCTCTGGCTTGTCCACCGTTCTATAGGTATTTCAAAATATTCTATTATTCTTCTTCCATTTTGCATTAATTAATACTGCAGCAAGCGTTAATCTCCTGTCAAATTGAAAATATAGAAAATAGGCTTCTATAAGAAAAAAGTCCTTAAATAATATTGAAGCTTAGCTTTGAATTAAAAAGTTGTTAATGGTCAAAAGTTCTTTAATTGCAAACTTCCTATTGTAAGATCTAAAGAATTAAAGAAACCCGAGTTAATGAACAATTTACCCTCAATAATTACAAACAAAGCACAAATATTTTATAAAAATTTTCTCTTGAAAATCCTATCATCTTTTAACGATTTTCAATTTAATAGAAATTAAACGCACACTCGGTATTTAGTTTTAAAGTAAATACATCAGCATCCCAGATTAAAGTCGTTCCATCCATGGAACAAGAAGCCAGCATATTTCCACATGGACTGAACTCCACAAAGTTTACGCTGTATTTGTGAACATCGAGTGGACTAAAACTCTTCTCCTGTAATTTGTATTCCTCTCCTTCTTCGGTCTCGATGGTTTCGATGTCCCATACACGCACAAGTTTGTCGCTAAAATCAGGCTAAATTGCAGTTCTTCGGCTTTTTTTGGGTGATGGCGAATTACGTTACCTGGAACCAGAAGCCACCAGGTTATTGCTGTAGAAAGCCACACTGTTTACAGCACCCCCATGGTCATCTAGTCTCTGAATCAATTTCATCTCGTTTGCCGTGGATTCTGCGTTCTGAACAACGTCCTGCTCTTGCACGCAATTCTGCCAATCATCGTTTTTATTCGCAAACAATAATGGCTAACGAAAAAGCCCTATTTATTTGCAAGAAATCTTACCTTATTGACTTCGGTAATAGGTTGCAAAAGTTTAGCACGACCCAATTCCGAATCGACGCTCAAATTTCCAGTTAGGTCCCAAACCATAACTGACTTATCATTCGATCCTAAAAAAATATTGATCTCGATCACTATGCGAAGCAAAATTTTGATAGTTGGAGATTTTATTTTTTATATACTTAGATATATATACCTGTAGCCACAAGGTTTCCATCCCTGGAGAAAGCGCAGCAGGCAACGTACCTGTTGTGACCAGTTATTACCGACATTATTTTCCCAGAACTCTGAAATATTAAATAATAATTATAAATCATTTTTATCGCTGATATTAATTACTTTATGATTTTTTTACCGTTTCCCATATAACGGCTGTTTTGTCAAGGCTACTACTGGCGATGTATAAACCGTTCGAACTGAAACGAACACAGGTTAGTGCGTTGCTATGTTTTTCTAAAATTCTTCCGAGGCTTATCGTTGCAGAGGTTGGTTGAGTCTCGCATTTATCTTGGATCACAGTTATGTCCCAGAGCTTGACGAAATGATCGTTACCACAAGTCACTAATTGATAGAGTTTTGTCAAGGGCTCGTTGCCTGTGAAACCAAAATTAATCCAAGTTAATTAGTGATTTGTAGTGTATAATGAATTACCATCTATATATAAAATTTAATATTTAGGATCATTTCTAGAGAATTTAATTAAGCTGGGAATGTGAGATTTCAAAAGAAATTATTGGTAAGGGTGGAAAAATGGCTTTCGAGCTTATTTTTTAGAAATATATTACCTATGTAATATATTACATCAAATTTTTTAGTATTATTTATTATATATTTTATTCAATCGATAAACATGGTTAATTTCTAATTTTTTAGCTATATAGTCTTTTACTTACCAATGAACTCTTGAAAAGAAGAGAAATCACAGCAAACGACCCCTAAATCATGGGCATCGTCGTAAGATGCGAACTCTGTGATCGATTGATTGTTGGTAATGCACGTATCGATTATTTCACTAATAGAGAAGAGCTTTAGAACTCCAAACGTGCACGATGTGACAAGCCAGCTCGAATCAGGAGAAAAACTCACGCTTTGAATCGCACTGTCGTGTCTTTGAAAAGATCTGTAATTTAAGGAAAATCAACTTTTTACGTTCTTTGCAAACTCGAAAAGAGACTATTTTAAAAACTAAAATCTCCTGTAAAAATTGACAACTTAAAGCTTTATTTTTCAGGTCTAAATTTTTTCCATAATTTTCCAAGTAATTATACAAAAATCTTCTGACACTCTAGTAACTATATATATATATATTTGCTGCCTGAGTGAAATCAATAATTTACCTTAACAAATTTCGCCGGACCAAATCCCAGACGCAAACTTGGCCACTGTCCCCTGCAGTTGCAAGCAAAGTTGAATCTGGAGAGAATTTGCAGACTCTCACAGATTCCCCCCCTACTTGCATCATAGTGTGAATCTTGGAGCCCGTCTTGAAAATATATCCGATCGTAATCAAAGTCATATTCGAACGAGGATTTGAAATGTTTTAAAGCACAACGGGGAGAAATAAATAATAAATGTCTCACTCGTAAATTCCATAACAAAGTTGTCCCATCTATGCTGGAAGAAGCTAGCATCGTAGATTGCGGACTCACTTTAACCGAGGTCACCCCGTACTTGTGACCCATTAGGGGTGAAAAACCAGCCTCGACGTAACCAGTACCCTGTTGCCATTGCCACACACGAACGCGCTTATCTCTGAGCAGACAAATCAAAGATGAATGATAACTAATATTACTGTGGATACTTCATCTCCTTCTTAATTAAGAGAAAGAGAGACAAACAGTTAATTATTTTTATCCATAAACTTACCCTGATCCTGTCACCAAAATACAATCTCCAGCGAAATCGACGCTATTTATATCACTCGTATGTGTAGTAAAAGTTTGTAAAATCTGAACGTCCCCGAACATGGCAGTTTTGTTCTTTTGATTGATGATACTCCTATCTAAAATACAATTTACACTTAAATCAAAGGAGCCTACCATGGAATGAATTCTTCATGAAATAATTATTCTTGCAATTAGGTATTTTGTAACGTAATTGCCTTGTTTCCCAACAAATATATAAAAGTATGGAATTACAGCGTTAGAAAAACTGAAGTACAGGCATTTAAATGCTTGACCATTGTCAGTAGTAACGCCACACGTTTGCAGCATAAACAGATCAATAATAAAGAGCTTTCTTTTTTCATCCTTCTTTCCCCCAAAGCCTCTACATTTACACCTTTAATATTTAATTCGAATAAAACCTATCAACTATAAGTAATATTGCCGTATAATTAATTTGTCATTTCTAAAATACATCGTTAATGGATCTCGTTGCTTCGGTTAAAATTTATTTGCAATGCATTTCTGAAATTTGTTATCTACTTTAATACTATTTATTTTCTGTAGAATACACAATAAAATTGTGTCAGTGCAGATGTGGCTGCTGATAGTGCAGACAAGGGTGGTTTGAATAAAGGATGAGCAACAGTAAAAACTTTCGTCAGTAATACACGATAGGGGTAAAAATATTGTATACCCCCTATGACGTTGCGAAGTGATAGAGGATTAATTATTTAATAGTGGTCTACTGAAGAAAGGGGTAATAGGCAATTGTGTATTGCTCTATTATTAGATTTCGATAATACTCCTAGATAAGCTTGAAATATGGATCTGAACCCATTATGTGGACAAACTAAGTCGAGAACATACAGGAGAATTTATAAAATTTAATTATTAAACAAAAATTAGTACATTACAAATCATTGGAATTGATTAATTAAATAATTCTGAACATAATTATTATGGTCCGAATTTTCAGATATAGTATATGGAACGGGAAATGCGAAGTAAAAGTAAAATAATGAAAGGTAACGTATTGTACGAGATAGTATAGCTTATAAAGTTTGTACTTATACTTCAGCAAATAAAGACCGTGTGTAACAAGATAGTTAAGTTGTTGCGAATGACGTACAACAGTCCGTGACCTTTGGTTCACCGCAAGGGCTTTCTCAACACTTGACCTCTAATCCTCGCTAAGGCATATCAAGTGAAAATCAACTATTCTACAGGTGGGCGAGTACAATTTGCCTCTTTACAAATTTATACGTACAAACTTTTAGTCCTTGACAACATTTGTCACGCAATTAAATTAATCTAATTGTATCTCGACGCCCCCCCCCCCCCCACCTAATAAGCGCCTAATTTTCTAATTGTTAAAAAAATCCTTTAAACGTTCCTTCAAAAACATTAATTATCAAATAATTTTACTATCATACAAAATATTCGTGTAAAATATACCCGTTTTCAAAGTATCCATCTATTCTAATTGAAAGTTTCTGGAGGGTGGCCATTATACCGCAGGTGGCAATTACAGGGAATGCAAAGTTACACGTCATGATTTTACAAAGGAGCAAGACAAAGTCGCCAAAAGCTATTCAGAAGGTTTGATAAAACAGGTGAAACGGAACGTAGACTAGCAAATCAATCAAAATATAGATTTGTAGCAAGCCTATTCTAAATGATTCATCAGTTTAAATTCTTTACACTGATGGACTTATTTGCAGGTTTAAATTTAACAATTGTAACTAACCTCGAGTTGTAAATACATTAACTACTTTTAAAATTTATAATTTTGTAAGGGTGAATTTTTGATTAAAATTTTCGAAATATTACAAAAAATTAATTAATTGCTAGAAATAAAATGTTATTATTATGATAGTATCGCTATACTCACGATTAGTAAAGGCACATGCTCCAGATAACAATCGGATAAGGATGATTTTTTATTACCTCATCCGAAAGATTTTTTTAGTTATTGTAGTATAGTAAGTGAACTGATACAACAAACAACTGTGGAATAATATGTAGCTTCATTAGGCGTGCTTAAAAAAATCCTATTCCATTGAACACTGAAACGCGAGGCACCCCTAGCAGAGCACCTGTCACAATGAAGTTAAAATGTGAAACGCATGTCCACATCCACCAGACCAACACAACCAACCCCCCAGGATAGTTCGCGAATATAATCTGGCTGCGCTATTTTACGTGTTCTACCTCCGTTCGACCAGCTCGAATGGAAAAGGACAACGAGGCGTGCCAAACCCGTTTAGGGGTGGTTTCTGAACGGGATTCCAATCGATAACACAGGAGGTAAACTCCGGTAGGAGTGGCCAACCTATATTGCTTAGCATTTTTTATTTAACAATCGTTTTATCACTCATTCTCTTGAAAAGGCTCTCATCGAATTATTTTTATTAGATGCAAGTACAGGATTAGCTCTGTAGACACGTTCTTCCTAAATTCTAATGTTATGTATACTTATTTTAAACATTTATACATTGCTATCAAATAGATATAATTATTTTGATAGAGAATGACTTAAAAAAATGATCGAATTATAAAAGAACATAAAATCAATGAAATTAATAAAACAAATATTAATACAGATTAATCTAAATTTTGTTACTCATCAGTCGGTAACATATCGATTTAAGAATTATTATTGTCCGTCGGTATTATGATTTTAAAAGGAGATAATTTATTTTCTAAAGAAAATATTAAATTTTCTTTATATATCATTTATTATAATTTATTGATTATTGTTAGAATTATACTGATATTTGTGTTGAGTTTTAATTATTGCTTCTTCTTTTAAACATATGCACTTGTGGTAAAAGCATTAATAAATTATGAAATATATAATTAAACAAATTCAGTTAAATTTTAACCTGATGATATTTTGTTTTGAAAACAATAAAATTATGTGGATCAAAAAGGGAGAATACAAGATTTGAAAATGAAATCCATTATGACTCACTTCCGCCTGGAACAGCGGATACGTCACTATGGTTAGGTGACTATTAGCATTAATGGTGACCAATGAGAAATAAGCTGAGTGAGTTAACTTGGCACGCCTTTGGGTTTCTGACAGACTGACGAAGACAGTGTATACGATTAAACATTTGTATACGATAGTAAAAATCTGCTCAACAATGGTAAGAGTTGTATTTATTTCATGTTGGAAAAGGATTGAGCAAATACTGGTAGATTCGTTACAAATTGTTAATCTTTTTTTACAGGCATCGTACTCCGAGGATCAGCTGGCTGGTAAGTGAACGGATTCTTTGCTGAAGTGTGCTGAGAGAGATCAAAAGGGGCATGACGGTTTTTTTCTTGTCGTTTAATTCAGGTCAAGAGTATCCATGCCTTTTTAGACCCACCCCGTGCTCTCCTCTACCTCCTGTACCAAACATCACCTTTTATGGTTTGGTATTTCAAACCGACTGCCAGTGCATCAGTCACACATGCCACGAATCATTACTGATTTTTCACTCATCGCCGATTTCATCGGATCACCAAGCTAAGCTCTTTCGGCTACTGCTACCTTGATTTTTCAAAATCAAAAGTGAATTTGTACCAGTATTTTGTGATTTCTTACTAGTCTGTTACATACTCTTTCCATTTTGCATAACTTTTCTGTTCTTGTGACCTATTGTCTAAGATTATTTATTATTTTATTAGACAGAATTAAACTAAGTGTGTGTTTTTTGGAATTTCATTTCACTTTTATTACTGACATTTAAACGTTTTCAAAATGTATGGGTATAGTTACCAAGACCTCGCTAATAGAATGATGTCATCCATGGATGGTAAACAAGACCAAACTTCATAGAAATTTTTTTTCAACATTTCATTTATTAAAATGTTTTGAATTTGTTTATACTTTTAATTGTTTTTGAAGACTACTTAGTAATTTGTACAATTTGTTATGTCAACAGAGTTCCAAGAGGCATTTCAATTATTTGATAGTCGTGGTGATGGCAAAATACACATAGCTCAAATTGGAGATGCTTTGAGAGCACTGGGTCAAAATCCAACAGAATCTGATGTAAAGAAATTTACTCATCAACATAAGCCAGATGAGAGGATTAGTTTTGAAGTTTTTTTACCAATATATCAAGCAATAAGCAAATCCCGTACATCTGATACAGCTGACGACTTTATCGAAGGCTTACGTCATTTTGATAAAGATGGAAATGGTTATATCTCTTCTGCTGAATTAAGACACCTCTTAACAACTCTTGGTAAATATAATTATTTATTTTGTTTCATTTTATAGAAAGTAATACTCAATTTAAATGACTTAAGTACAAATTGAAATTTTGCAATGATATGTATGTTCTAGGTGAGAAACTGAGTGATGAGGAAGTAGAAACATTATTGGCAGGTCATGAGGATTCTCAGGGTAACATCAACTATGAAGATTTTGTCCGTCAAGTGATGTGTGGTTAATTTAATGACTTAATTACATATAAGATTTTTGGTTAGTTTTGCATTAATCTCAGAATCTATTTATATATACTTTTGAAAACTCATATCATCATGCATAAAATGACATAAGATGATTTTTTTTATACAATTTATAGTATTTTCACTTTTAATATTAACTGTTATTTTGAAATTTTTATAATATGTGTTTAATTAAGTTAACGAAATTATATAGAAGAAATTAACTAGAGCATTGTGCCTTGACCAATTTCAATATACAAAAATTTAGTAATATTTTTCTTGAAATCAATCGTTCTGTGAACATTCCAAATTTCTTTAAATTAGCAGATTCAATGTTTCCAATAATGTTTCTGTAATTTATTGGCAATGTACTTCTTTGTTTCTTTTCATATAAGTCGATAAGATACATTATTAGAATAAAAGAAATGTATATATCAGGCTCGTCTAGCTGGTATCAGAAAATGCACAATATTTTTATTACAAAGTATAAAATATTACAAATTATTTATTTGTGCATGATCCATAAAAACAATCAGCGATGAGACATAATAAAAACAATAATCTCAATATGCATTTAGATGTTACAGAGATTTTCATCCATATGAGCTGTAGAATACCCTGTATATTCCAATAAATCAAAAGAGAGTTATGGTAAAAATACTTTTTATTGTTTTCATGTTGACAGACACTAGCATACAAGTTAATCGTTAGGATGAGGTAAGATAAGAATATAAATATAATAGAAAAAGAGTTATTGAGGTAGATAAATGCGTAAATGTGCATAAATATCTGAGAGATTAATTTATGAGTAAAGTGATATAGAAATTTTGAAGATTCGCAGAAAGCGCACGCGCGACTTGTGGTTGATTTTCCAGATATTTCATTCGTCAACGGGTGCATGACGTCAGACTGGGTAAAGTTGATTGTGAAAGAATTTGGAACGGGAACTCTGGTTCGGGAACGGCGGCAACGGCGCTGATGACGGTGACGTTGGTTGTTCGTTTCGTTGTTCCGGTCTGGTCTTTCCAATCTCCATCTCCATTCCGCTCTCCCTACCTAACTCCACTTACTCCAGCCAGTAACGGTTCGTTCGCTTTAGGAGCAGTCAGAAATCAGCGTGTTATCACGGCAATCTCGATTGAATTCTCGCTAAAATAGCGGATATTTCCTTTCTAAGCAGTACATACAAAGCCGCCAAGATTTTACGAAGAAAGAAGTATGAGTATTAATTCTAGTCTTTCTTTAAGTAATTGTGAAAACAGTAAAAAGCCTAACATAATGCCAAGTTTAATATCCAGTAATTGGTAAGTTAAAGAGTACCACGTAGTGCGCCATTTTTGCCTTTATTCTTCACCGCCATTTTGTATCTTAGAGCGAGTTCTACCTTTTTGCCCACGATTATTTGTTTATAAACGATTTGTTCGTATTTTAACAATTGACATATTCTTTTATGTTTTGCCATCCATAAAATTTTATGTTTAAAGGGATTTGTGTCATAGTTGTTTATGTCAACTGTCATTCTTTGTTTAGACACAACCAAAAGATTATTATAGTTTTATTTTTTAATTGGAAGAAGGCAACATAATTTTTCCTAATCATTGCAAACTTATGTAACTCGCATTAAATTTCATAAAAGCCTCGAACTATTTTATCTAAGTTTTAGTAAGCTCATTTTCTTCATACGAGATTTATAAAATTAGTGTTAACGCGAGAATGTATTTTCAATATTGCAGTGTCTATCACTGATAAAAAGCAATATTTTTCAAGCGAATACGGACATATTGATAGTGTTTTTGCGTTACATATGGAGTCCCTTGATATATTTATTTTCGAAAAAATTGGAATATCTGCTTTTTAGTTATCTGACCACGTCCATTATCATGAACAATATTTAAGTTATATTCTGTTATATCATATCAATAAATATAAGCCACTAGTTTAATTTTAAACGCAGTTTACGGAACTGCGAATATAAACGTAATTCCAGTCAAGTTTTTATTGGCCTTTGTAACGGTATAAATACATAAATAGAACTTCTTACAATATCAAGTTTAATGCACCTTATATGAATAATGTTTTAAATCTTGAAATCGAAAATATGAAACAAATAAACAATAAATTAATAATATTGTGAATATAATATTTCCAATGTTTTATTAATATTGCAAAACGTGCTTCGCACATTTCTACGTTTATTATACATATTTGACAGCGTTATACAGAAAATTAATTTGTAAGCAAAGTTGAATTCGTACAAAGAATAAAATGAATATTTTTAAATAAGTGATTTTAATTGATACTTATTAATCGCGATAAGGTTTCGTTATAATTACATTTTGATTCTGCAAAGTATTAGCTTGATATAGCGATTTATTTTCAATTTTGATGAATCAGTAGTAAAACGTATATTTACAAACTTTTGACCTGTCACGATATTCTTTGTTATTACGATCATATCGTTTCGGATAACAAAAAATCATATTAATCATTCAAATTATATAAATCAACCTTAAATATCAATTGCGGAATTTTACTGGGAACCCTAGACTAACAAAGGATCAGCGATTTTTAACATTGTACTCCGTTAATTAATTCATTTGTCCTTGGCGTTACGTCAGGCCAGTTTTTAACCCATCGGTTAACAAGATAAATAATAAAGCCTAATATTGCGTAGTTGAAACAAATAAAAGTTAACTTCTTACATACATATTTTTCTGATCTCTTTATCTTACATAGCAATACTTAAATAGTGCTACCATGTAGTATATCGTTATCCATCATTCTTATAGATATCAACTTTAAATAAGCAGTGTTATCGAATCTCGTGGAATTCAACGGTAATTTGTCGCTTATCAAAAGAGCGATGGTACTTTTAATAATCTCCATCATAACATGACAAATTACAATGTCAATCAAAATTAAATTCCTTCCTTTCAATTATAAAACCATTAATAATTGTTTATCTTATTTTTTCTTTCAAATTTATCTCTCAAACGATATGTAGGGATTGTTATTGTATTATCAATTCAACAAAGCCTAAGATCTTATAATGCAATTTTCAACTGCTTGTTTACTCTTCCATTGAGAAGTATCATATACATTGACAAAAAACTTATTTAGCTGTACGAAAATTCAAATCCAGAAAGTGTTAAAAAGTTATTTCCTAAATTGTAAAATCTCAAGCTTGTAGATACAAATAATATACTGCGTAGTTTGTAGGTTACTTTGTGCCTACGGAAAATTACGGACCTAATTAGATAAAAACTTCATATCTTATGCAAATTTTAAGATTATATTACATATTTAGAAATCTCTTTGACATGTTTACAAAAAACCAGTTTTAATGATCGCACGTGTAAATGCATGTCATCAATTCTTATATTTGTTATGTTTATTAATGTTGAATTTTTTTGATTTTGGATCAGTGCCCGTTTAAATGACGCGCTTTCTTAGTTGGAAAACATATGCTTGTTTTTACTCGCTTATAAATGGTGAGCGACTGGCATTTTACAATAGTAGTTACAAATTGCAATAACTGGATCACAAGAAATTGTTAGAGATTCGAATTTTCCGAATAAAAATTTAATATTATTATAAAAATAAATCAGGCAATAAATTGTTTAACTGGTGTATTATAGTTTTCTTGAAAGCATTGAAACTGAACACAATATAATTGTTTTCACTAAATTATCTCTAAGAATAATTTTTTACTTTTCAAGTGATTTTGCGCTATTGTTTCAACAATCGTATTTTTGGTCTAATTTAACATAAATATAAATACCTGTTAGTTTAACAATTTTAAATCCATCTAAATGATTATTTATAGGTAAAATGTTCTTTATCCTTTGAAGACTACTTTCTCTAAAAAAATTTAAGCAACAATATTATTAATGTCAAACTGTTCTCAAGTTGCATAATAATTCCATACATTTAATGTGTTAAGCATAGAATATGTAGTGTGTTTCAAGATTTCATTTTTAAGAAAAAATTGTTTCAGTGAAATGTCAAGTAAGTGTGTAGATGACACTTTGGACGAAGCAACCAGGCTCCAGCCTCACTACTGTATAACGCTGGGTGTGGGGCCTCTGTGGTGGTCCTGATGTGCCCCATGCCGCATTGTCTGTATCCACAGTCAACACAGAGAGCCGCGGCGTGGGGATCAAGCAGAGTCAGCTCTCTGTGAGCTCCCACATTGTGCAAGTATGATTGCACTACTACATGAATAACTGATACTTAAAAATTGAGAGCTTTCGATAACTTTTTAATCTGCTAAAATCTGTTTTTTAGGAGGATGAATTACTGAAAGCAGTAAGAAGCAATGAGTCACTACGTATTACTTTTGCTCTACACTTGACTGAAAGTACTTCAGTTGAGTGGGAAACCGTCGTATGGCGTCGCTGCCTATATATTCGTGTGCCCAGCTGTCTACTACCAGAAGGCTCCAAGGAAGGCTTTGTTTCTCTTCTGGAATATGCCGAAGAGACTCTACAATGCAAAAATATCATTGTATGTCTCCGTAAAGATCGTACAGATCGAGGTACTTACAGCATTCCATTCTTTAATTACAATCAGGAGAGTTTCAATGAGAAGGAAACATCATCTAAATCATTTTGTTGTGATAATTTAGCAATGCTGGTTCGTACCTTCATGTTCTTGGGTTTCACGGTTCTGCCCCCCAATCATGCTTTGGTACCGCCTGGCAGTGATGCTGGCAATCTCTACATGCTGTATACCATCGAGTAATTGTTAAATAGCTTGGCCTCTCTTTCAAATTTAACGCACAGGTATATGCAAAATATGAAAAATTCTTGATTAAAAATTTAATAAGTAAACTTGTCTCTACATCAATCAGCCTATCTGCATTGAATAAACTTATAGAATCAATTGGTAGCTTCCAATTCAATAATCTTTGATACTTATAATTACAAAAAGTACAGCTGAAAATCTTCATACATTGATTTTTATATTTATTTTGGTTTTACTTTTTATTTTGCAGGTGCTATTATTAAGACGGAAGATTCATCAGACTGAGACAATATTTTTAGTTCTTGCCATTATGACATATTTAAGCATAAATATCTATCATTTTAGAAAGTTATATCGATATCGATACTATATCCGTCATTGCTTTAACATCTTTTCATTTCATTTTATTCTTTTAATTTCTAGATTGGTCTCAACAATATTTCGGAGATTGATTTTAATCCGAGATATTGAATGGCTTTTATTATGTTTATTAATGTTATTGTTTTTTTATAAGGAATCATAAAATACCTTCGCGTTAAATTTAAGAGGATCAAATGGAAGATGATGAAAATTATAGTCATGTATATGTAGAGCAGCGAGTAAGTAATGGCTTTCGATGGATATATCGATTCATTCTCTTGAACACAATGTTATTAACTCTCGTAAGATCATGTAACTGCTGACAAAGCTTCTCTCACGTATTTCAAAAGGGCTTGATGGTCTCGAACTTCTCAAAAGAACACCCTTATGAGATAACACGAACCGTAAGATCCCGGAGAAAATTTATTATCGACAAATCTCGATGTTAATATCGTGGCAGATTGGGTATTACTAAATCACAACTCTTGCGATCGAAACACTTATAGCTTATAAGTATTATCTCCATTTAAATATTATGTACTTAGAGTTAATGATCTTTTTGGCAACCATTCAATTAGTTCTTCGTCTATACTAATGTATATCATATATAGATTTATGGAACTTTCGAAATCTATGAGTGTACTTAAAATCAACAAGATAGTACAGTTTTCAATTTTCCGCTATAAAAAAGTTGATTAATCTGAATATATCAAGTAAAAATCATCCTTACAGCCAGCTTATAGTACAAATTTGAAGACAATTTTCCTTCATGGATTACCATCTTTTAATGATATGTGTTCAAATCCTTGGAGTATTAGTTAAGCATTTGCTATTGTTGCGTGACTAATTTTATACTTTAATGGACATATATAACATGTATAAAGTGAAATTAAGTATTTAATGCTTTTAGAAATAGAGAGATTCCATCTGTAACTGATATTCAATTATTTTCTAACATTTAGATCCGACGATTTTATAGAAGTTTTAGAAATTTTATCGCCTTTATTATCTGTATTAGGATTATTTACTTTATTATGTAGTTAGGTATTAAGCTGTATTTTATAGTAATCCCCAATCAATTAACATACGAGAGTTCTTGCTAATAAATGCGGTCTTTAGTGTTGACTTGATAACCGACATGTAAAATTGTAAAACAATAAAAAAAAAATTGAAAAATAATTCAGAAAAAAGCAAAAAAAGTGTTAAATAGCTTATTAGTTTATAGATAAGAGTAAGACAAAATGACGGAATACTATATTATATGTTTATTCATGCAAATAATTATTGGTTGCCTCAAATTTTTAAATGAAAGCAGCAATGAATTCCGTGAGTTTTATCTCGTCATTTAGTATTATATATTCATACACTTGACCACAAGAATTTAATGTACGCTACATTTATTATTCATACACAAAACATTATTACTAAATAAAAACATTAAAACGTATATTGTAAGTTATTTGTTTTTAAAATCCTTGTTACTTAAAAAATGGTAAAACTATTTGTTCGACAGATGTACTGTTAAAATCAGGAGAATTCTGATAAACCTCATCGATTTCACGCTTAATAGCAAGAAAGAGCTCACAAAGCAATGCTAAAGCTATTTTTTATAAGTAGAGACAGTCTTTTTTTCTAGAAATATAATTAAAAATAATTATATTATATACACATAATTTACATTTAATTTATTTTCTACTTTTTTGACTTAGGTTGGGGACTATCAAGCTTGATTTAAGGACTAGCCGGGCTAAAATGGCATAATACCCGTTATATGAATATATAATCTTAGCTGGGCTAACTTTCAATCGGGCTTGGTGTTCCTCACCGTTGTAGACCTAAATTTTATATATTTGCAGTAATAAATCCTAGTAAAACATAAAGAAATCATTTATAATGATTTCTTTAGACCGATTTGTTTTTAAAAAACAAACTAAATCTTTCATATGCTTTAAAAAAACGATTAATTACACTATCTCTTTTCTCCAGATTTATTAGACGACTAATATATAATACACTGGAAATTATAGTTATTCTCTTGTTTTATCTAATTACATGTGTGATATCAACAAGTAGGTATATAAAGTTAACTACTTGTTTATTTGATTTTTCACACATCATTTTTAAGTTATTTTCTCATTATATACACATCCTTTTTCTTTCTTATCATTTGTAGACTGTGTTATCAAGGATTTTAGAAAATGCATACTTAAAAGATCGATTTTATTTACAATGGAAAGTTAGTTGCCTCAATAATAAAATGATTTTTATAACTATAAGAAAAAATTCACCAATTTGGTTCATTTTTGAGTCAATGATAATAAATAATCAGTTTTCAATTATCTTCCGAGGAGCTTTTTGGAACAAGACCCAAACTGTTTAACATTCTTGAGGATCCTGAGATTTTATTCGGGTACGCAGATACGCACTTACATTTAATTAAATGAGTTGCTAAAAATTTCAATAATAGAAAGTATTAAAATGCAATTGAGCCACAATAATTGATTCGTCGATTAATTATTTATTCTTACCTAATTGATTGCCGTCAATAGTAGAGTAACCGCATTGACAATACATTTCTTTATCCAATGGTATATTAATAAGAGGGGATGGTAGAACTATGCTTGTCATAGGTCGTTCATTATGAGTTTGCTGCTGATGTTCTTTGAAAGCTCGCCAACAACATGTTACATAACGACATTGCTGACATTTTTGCTCACCTCTGTAAATGAATAAGTTAATTACCAGTTTTATAAGTTTTAACTATTTCAAAAGGTTCATTAATAAGTAGATAGATGTAACATTGAGATTAAAATTGATTTTATATAATAAATAAGTTCTCTTACGGATAATGATCCTCTTCTTCCACGTCTTCTTCACATTCTTGACAAAGCAAATGGCCATGGCAATTTATTTTTATTGGTCCAGAAGACCATCTTTTGATATTATCATCATCCGGTAATTCTGGAGGTGGTGATTCCACATCGAAACGTCGTGCAATAGGACGCTGTTTCGTGATCATTGTTTTATTTCCAGTACTGGAATACGGGACTACCTCTAAAATTAGTAACGATCATTTTAATTGAAATATTACTGTTAAAATCGCTAAAAAGTTGTAATACTTTCTGTTACCTTTGAGACAAATGTACTACTTACTTGGACTCATAATGATCTTGTGTAATTCAATTTGATGATGTTTTAGTGAACCTTTCTGGTTAAACCAGAGGCAACATCTGTAACATTTGTTACCTTTTCCTTGTTCTCTTCTCACAACATGCCTTTGCATATGCAATAGATAAGCATGTACACTACTCATGCAGATTTTTCCATCTATAAATTGGATTACCTGAATACAGATAAATGGATATTAATTTTTATATTATTATTTTATTAAAAGTAGGTTATTAGAGGTTCGTACCTTCAAGCAAAAAGGACATTGAAGACCATCACCTTTTTTATGCATTTTATAATAATGATCTATAGCATCTTTATGACTAGATGTGCGATAACCGCAAGTTTCGCACATATATGGTATTTCAGAAGGATTATGCATTGAAAACAGATGGTTAACCAGAAGATTACTAGTTCCTACAATAAATATGGCAAACAGGTTATTACATTATTTTGTAAGTATACTTACCTAATTTGTTCATTTTACACCAACAATACTAACCAAATTTCTGTTCACAAATAGCGCAAACGACCATATCACTATCGGAAAAACCAAAATGACTGTGCGTTTCTGACACATGTATATCCATCTGATGTTTAGATGAAAGAGCTGTACAACAATAACGACAGACTACATAATCTGATTGTCCTGGTACTTGTGGAGGGACGTGTTCAATCATATGTTCCATTATTTCAGTATTGCAATTCATAGATTTTATACAGAGAAAGCACTATTATATAAAAAAAATGCATATATTATTTTATTGTTAGTTAAAAATAATTTGAGAAAAAATTACAAACCTTAAATTGCAGTGAAATTTGTTGTTCTTTCAAAGGAATATGCTTATCTCCTTCCATAGTAGCATAGTAAAATCCTTGAAGATCAGCTTGATCATTTTTATTTTCTTTATCTTTGTCTTTAGGTCCTTTTGCGTCCAATGTAGCCTTTTTTACTTCAGGCTCGAGATTCACTATAGACGGCATTACTCTCTTTCTGGTTCGTTTTACTCCAGAATTTATTTGTAATGATTCCGGAGACTTTGTAACTGGAGTGTCAGATTTTATTTGACTTTGGTCCTTTGATTTTACTGCTATTGGTGTTAAGGGTGGAGGTGTTAAATCTGAGTAAGCCCAATTTTGAAATGGATTAGCTGCTATTTTTGCTAAACGATCTAACAAGCAGTCACCTACAAGATTAATAATTTATTAATACAACTAGTATATAATATTTTGCAAGACATCAATAAAATATAAAATGTGTTGGCAAAAAATACTGACTATTGTCAATTCTGGTTTGTTCTGCTATATGTAGAATTATATTTTCAAATGCTCTTGCAGTAGTAGTACCAAAATTCTCCCTCCAGACTAATTCGTCTAAAAACTGTTGTATCATTTGCCTACTGAGTAAACTTAAAGTATTTTGGAACATTCTGGGTACAATTTTTCGTAAATATTCCATAATGTGATAATTGCTTGCATAATTTCTAGGAGATTGTTCAGAAAATGTAGTTTGAGATACGTTGGAAAAGCCCATTTCTTGCAGCGTTGTTTTATCTACAGTAAAATCAGTCATAATTTTGGAGTCCTTATGAACCCAATCTTTCAATGGGTTTAATATATTATTGAATCTACGCTTGTAAGATCTATCACCGTCTTGAACTGGGTCACAAGCACGTAACCGCAATTCCAGAGTAGTTGGATTGAAAACACCAAGAACTTCAACTTTTACCTTTGATTTAAATTTCAACATTATAACATTAAAAATCAAAAATAAAATTAATAAGAAATTGTATTAAAGGTAAATGTTTACCTGTCTTAAATTACCATCTTGAGATGTTGTACCTAAACTAATTACACCAACTTGTATTACTGAATGTTTTCCTCCCATTTTTTGACATTTATCCCATAATGCGGCTGTACAAATACTACGTAAATTTGTATAAAAGTTTTTTATGTATATATTTGAAACTTTAACCCATGAGATCACATTTTGCATATTAGTTTGACACGCCCAATGATAAATTAACTTTAATAGTACTGTTGGTGTATAAGGAGCTCCCTGGAAAATAGATCCAGAGAATACTGAAACAAAACGATCTGGACAGCAGCTTGAAACCCAGACATATCCTCCTGAATATGGAAATGTCCCTTGGTCACTGTACATCCCTAATTTCAATTTAACTTTTTGATAATTAGTACTGTGCAGTATGCAATACTGTTCAGAACGTACTAGTCCTTGTTGGATAAACCATTCAGCAAATTTTGTTGCAGAAAACATAAGAACACTTTTAACTTTGATATCTGAAAAATTAAATATATATTAAAATTGTTTAAAATGGATAAAATGGTATTCTCAATAAATTACCCAATTCCGATCGCTCCTTTTGTGCAACAGTTGTTGAAATTTCTCTAGTGCGTAGATACGGTCGAGCCACAACTACTAATGATGGGAATGTTCTTCCCCCATTCATTTTATTAAATGTTACTTCTCTACCATCTGGAAGATTTTTCTTTGAGTCTTCAATTTGCTCGCAAGCTTTAAAAAAATGAAGCCATTGATAAGAAATATTTTATATTATAATGTATGCTATAAAAATGTATACTATCTTACCTAAATTTGTACTTCCTACAGCTATTCCTCCTATACTAGATTGCTCGGTTGGCCATATTGGTTGGGAAGTAGATTTTGCCGTCACTGGTTTTGGCTTAATATTTAAAAGTCCTTGTGAACTTGTAGTTGCTTAAAGATAAAGTAAAGTTTTACATGGAGAGTGAAAAAGATACCTGAGACTTAATTAAGATTCTTACTTGGCACAGCTATATTATCTAAAGGTATAGGAGCCTTAGCTTTTAATATTGGTCGAGTAACTGGTATGGACTAAAAAAAAAAAATTGTTCTTGTTTGTAATAGAATTAAGAACTTTTTAAGTTACTATACCTCTTCCATCACTTCTGGCTGAGGTTGGGGTTTTGCTACTGGCTGTGGCTGTGGTTGAATTGATTTAGGTCTTCTAACTGGTCTGGTATATTTTTGCTGAAATAGAATATATAATTAATATTAAGAATTAGAGAAATAAATACACACACATTATATTTAAACAAAAAAATAATACTATTTCATTTGCTGGCTTTGATGCCACAGAAGTTACTGTAGCTGTTGTAGGAGTATCTGTAATAAATGAGAATAGTTTTTAAAGATTTTATAAATATATGAAATATCATTAATATTCATTTCCAAACTACTTTGCTGTTGAGATACAGGGCCTAACAAGACTCCCATTCTTGGATCCATTACTAGTTGAATATTGGTTTGTCCACCATTGGTATTGTTCAGCATATTTAACTTAATAGGTGCATTTTTGTTTTGAGTCTGGAAAATAAAAAGTAATAGATAATAAATTATTTTTTATCAAACATTAGATTCATATTGATAAATCAATGTTTAAAAAATACATACTATAGGCTGAGAGGTATTCTTAGCAGTATTTCCGGAAAGCTTTCTTGGTTCTTCAACTGGTCTAAGAGAGAACATTTTGTTTTATTATATTTATACATTATTATTTATAAAAAATATATATTAAAAATACTTACAAGGTATATTGATATCCTGTTACAGTACCTAATTTACTTATGACATTTCCTCCTTGGATTTGGATAAGATCTTCGATAGCAGCTATTAACTATTTAACATATTGATAAGAAAAGGCATACAATTTTTAACATTTATAGTACTTACTCTATGATGGCTTTCATCCAATTTTTCATTAGCATTATGCTGTGCCTGGCTCAGAGGTTCTTCTATACACTCCAAGTTTAATGTCATGTTTATTGGTCTAGTATTTGTAACTAAGCGAGAAATAATACGCCCTTTTGGCATCTTGAAATTTCTGAAATATTTTTTATATTTACTTCAAATACAGCAAACATAATAGATAAACTTTTTATAAAAAAAAAGTGTTTTTTTGAAAGAAAACTTACTTTATATCAGAAGATAAACAGTTGTATGTATACTATATACTATATGAGTATATTGTTAAGTAGAGTAAATAAATAAAAAATTGCAATACACAAATTACAGTAGATTTTAAACAAGTAAACAATATTCCCCCACTGTTTTTGCATAAAATTGTACTGTCTGTCTCAAAAACAAATAGTCTCTTTTTTATGGAATGTTCATTCATGCAATGTTTAAGTATTACATTAAGTAAAAAATAAAAAAGATATATCAAAATGCCTTTCGATAAAAGTACCTGATGTAGCTTGTACACTAGTGAAGATGAATTATGAAGAGGTGCTTTAAAAATTAATTAAACACCAATTTTCACACAAAAGTGTGCAGATGTTAATCGTCAACACAACAGTATCAGTACAGAGCATTCCAACAACTACAATATTCTAAAGATGGCGACACCAGTAATAAGCAGCCATATTGGTTTTCTATAGGTTTTAAGAAGTTTTCTTTTTCCTTTTTACATTATTGAAAGACGTTATTTTATATTCAATTAGTAGATTATTGTTTTTTTCACCAATAGGTCATTTATTTTCTTAAAAACATTAATTGGAATATGGAAAGGATGAATGTTTTTGAATAAATTTTCAGGTTAAAATCTTGAAGCCATTTTGTTATAATTTTATATGTATATTTCTATCATTTTGAATAAAAACTTAAATTACATTAAAATACATTACTAAAATTCACAAAATATAATATTTTTAAGTATATTTACCGTAGAACAGTATTAAAATTTTATAAAAAATAATGGTATTAGTCATATGCTCTGACCGTATAGCATGTAAACTTAATAAATATATTAATGGATTTTCAACGAAAAAATCATTAAACTTATTGTACAAGGGATATTGATAATTGAATAATAAAATAAATTATTTACAGTGTTGCGATATTTCAATGCAAACCCGATCGTAGTATAGGTTAGCAGATTTTTAGGAAAAATTTAATATCATTTAACGTTTAGAAATTCTAAATTAATGACGTAGCATTACTCAATATTAAAGGAGTTTCGAACAATTTCGAATCTGTGCTTTTAATGTAATCGTCATCAGATATATCTGTAGAAAATTTTGGTGAATTATTTGTAAAATCTTGAGTAGTTAGAAATAGGTTCGTAGAGGGCGCAGTAGTAGACATGGTCAATAAGTTCGCATTTTTCGCGCCATTTTTTACTTGACCGACTGTAGATCGAAAAGTTCGTTCCACTTTTGCCGCTCGATCCTTAGTTTTTGAACGAAACGCATTGAATCTTGCGTTGGTTCTTCTGGAAAGAATCGGATTACCTTTACTTGTATTATAATCGTCAGGAGTAGCAATGTTATTTTCATCAGGTACAGTTCGAGTTCTTAAACGACGAGCTTTTCGCAAACGACTCGATTGTTCTTCGGTTTGATTATCCGGTGTTTGCTCAGTTGGGAGAAGTGTGGTAGTTGTAAGGTTAATTGATCTCATTTCCGTGGTAGATGTGCTATCAGCTGCGGAGGGTACGGAATCAGTACTGTTTGGTGGAGGTTCCCGGTGCAAGTATATGATCGGCCAATATCTGCCTGTATATGGATCATAAACTCCTCGATCGCCATTGCTACCATAGGGATCACCAATAGGTGGACGTTGGGGTCGGGAGTTCGGCGAATATGGATAATATTTCTCACTACATGGACGCCATTGATCCACAGAGTGTCCAACGTAACACCTATATAAAACATTTAATGCATTACGTCATTTTCGCTAATTAACCATTTATTTATTACTTGCCATGGATAATTAAATCCTTCGGAATATCCACACTGATGGCTTGGTTGACAACAATAATCCCAGCTACCAAATTCACTTCCTTCTGTCTCGCATGAGTAAAATCCAGCGATTTTATTTCTTTCACATCGTGTATTCCTTTTACATGGATAACCATTGACAGTGTATTGATTTAAGGTAGACTCATCAGCTATAATAGTAAAAAGTTTGTATATACAATTAAGTCTTTTCTAATTAAAGTTGATAAATTATACTCACTATTCAGGTTACTAGATCCATAGCCAGGGTATCCATTTCCATTACTTCCACCATAACCTCCAGATACACCGGGTCTATTTGGCGCCATCGGTCCTGGAAGACCTGAGCTACTGATTGTAGCAGGCACTTGACCATACGGACCACCATTAGGCCTATTAGGTTCGACCGGTCTTATTCCTTGATAATTTTGATCCTGGGGCCTAGGGCCTTGAACGAAAGGTCTCACGGCCCCGAAATATCCGGGTCTCCCTTCTACGTTTGAATATCCTATTCCTAAATTATTTTTCAATCATTTTCTTTGGATGTGCATAGTATATTAAGTAAACAAACCCGACGTACCCGCATATAAGGGTTTACCTGGCCCACTGTTAGGTCCACTGTTAGGGCCATACACATGATCATCGTCCATACCGTATCCTGGAATTACACAATTGGGATCCAATTCTTTGTACGCGTACAATACATGGTTATCGTCGTATGTATAATCGAGGCCTGGTCTCAAGTCTCTTATAGGAACGTCGCTTAACATGCAATTATCGTCTCTTCCGGTTCCGGAAATCCTAAATCCAGTCAAATTACATATCAATAAAAGTTTCAAATCACATACGATATTACCTTGAATATTTTATAATAATAGTTTCGCTATAGTTTCGATAAATTTAGAATCAAATGATTCGACACAAAAAAGGTTTCTGGACTACGCGTACGAGTTACGACTTAATTTTAATGCAGTCAACAAAACTATAATGTATTCGATATAAATAAGTTACTTGTAACTGAAAGACATGCAAGGCACCGAGTCTCTTTCTCTCATTCTCGAGCACTTTTGTCGACAATCAGCTTCAGATTCGGCCCGCATGGATAATAACACGGCGTAAGGTGTGAGTTTGCACGGTCTATGATATCCCGAGTAACAACCTGTTTCAAATATAGAAGTAACAATGAAGTATAATCATTTTTAGTATTTAAGCAAAACTGTTAAGAGTTGTATAACAATGATAAACCTTCATCTCTTTGCGTAGGTGGACTATTATCGGCCAATCTGCCTGGACTCATGAGTGAAAAAGGATATGGCTCGCAACCACGACCATAACTTCCTCTTTCGTACAATTCCGCTCCATCCATATCTGGCATATTAACAGGGTTAATCTCCTGCGACGGCCAATCGCTCAAGTAACAGTTACTGCCATCTCCATTTCTCGGTCTATTCTGAGATTCGTACCTGTTTGCAACAATGGAAAAGTTTCGAAGCTGTGAAATAAAAACATTACCAATCGTCTTTAACGATATACCTGAAGGCGAAACTTCGACAAGTAAAGTTTTGCGTCGCAGTACACTGTGCTTGACAATTTCCAATACCGTCCACCGTCATTGTTTTCTTCGTCACTTCCGGTGGCATTCCAAAACCGCTTCGGACTCTCCAAAAACATTCTGATGAAAATATATTGATGTATAATTTTATAATCATTATGGTATTTTTCTTTTTTCAGGTCGTAATAAATTCTATTTACCATCTGGTGGTGGTAGATTACTTGGTTTTTTAGCGCTGCAAGTTTTTATATCGCCAACCATAACGTAGATGTCGTAATTTCGATCTGGCTCAAGGTCGGTATAAAAGTTCAGATCTCTGTAAGAGACTCTGCTTAAAAGACAATTGTCCGTTGGATCCGAGCTTTCCACGTTATATCTAAGGGTGAAGAGAGGATTCATCAGTCTTGTACAGAACATTATGACTTCTTAAGGGGGTAGATACATGTAAATTGGAAGATAGTCAATTTTTTGCTCTTAAATAATAGCATAACATGTTAAAATTATGCTATCAGAATTCAACAGAACTTATCACGTCTCTTTTGAAGTTTCAATCTACAAACGTGATTAGTATGCGTTTAATTATAATGCTACTCAAAACTTTATATACTTTTTTTTTCGAAATGCTAAATTTTGTATGCAGTGCACAATAACTAAAAAATACTTAGCCGATTTGACTACATATTTGAAGAAATATTCTTAATATAATTGATCTTTGTACAAAGCTCTCCAAAGCATTCGTTCTAATACTAAACCAAAGTTATTAACATTAATTTATAAAGAAAACATGACCTTATTTTTCCCAAAGTTTTTTTGCAAATTCGGAATTATAAAAATTCTTTAACTTTGTGCAAAGCGTATTTGAATAAATCGATGGAATTTTCCTGGTATATCTGTTACCGATGATTCTACCAACCTTCGCAGTGAACCGCAAATTCTTTTAGTATATATTTACCAACGTTATCAATATACAAATAATAATAATTTCGACTCAAAGAATAATACTTTATAGTTTTTATAGGCAACAATAATCATGGAAAATTTCAAATTAATCTATTCAATATTTCTTGAGAAAATAATTCCTGACAAACAAGTGTTTTGCATGTATCTCCCCCCTTCAAGAGTTTTACAGTACCTGTAGGCGAAAGTCAAACAAACAAAAGCTTTCTCGTTAGCGCAGAGATTTTCGCAGTGATCGACATTGGGCGTTAGGAAAGTCTTGCCGACGATTCCCCGTCCAATTTTGAAACCAGCTGCAGTTCTTATCGAGCATTCCTGGCCTTTTCCATTTCCCCCGTAGATCTGATCCCTCGACGTTGGAGGATAAGTATCGCCGTAACCAAAAGCACCACCGTAATTGTAAAATTCACCATAAAACCGATCGTTGTCCAACGGTCTTTTTTCTGGTCTCTGTGGCCTCTTCACTGGTATTTTCGAAGCGTCGTAACTTCCAATGTTATTCGTGTTATAACCGAACGATCCACCGTACCGCCAATCTCGATTAAAGTCTGGCCGATTTTCCGGTAAGAAAGGACCGATCTCGTTCGAACCTGAATTCGATTTGCAACCAGTAAGACTGCATTACTTATCAACGCTCATCAGCGGTTACTAAGGTTTTTGCTATAACTTACCGATATCGGGATAAGGTCTTTGATCGATTCTTCTTTCAGGGTACTTGGGATACGGTCTATCGCGATCTCTGTAGTAATAATTATTATCTGGATACCTGGGATGGTATGGTCTATCGTAGGATCTATCAGGTTGGTAGCGATCAGGATAAGGATCGACCGGTCTGCGATTGACTGGGTTGGGTCTACGATATGGTGGAGGATAACCGGATGCTTGATCATAGTCAACCGGACGTCTGTCGTAATTGAACGATCTTGGATATTCATTGGCTGGTCTTGACGGCGTACCATACGACCACCATTGCGGACGCTCGTTCGGTTCGGCCTTTTGGCAATTTTCATCCCTCTCGTAATAGTCGCATTGCGAATCTATAGCAAAATCTCGTTGCATGTCTATACGGGGATACGCCGTCGATGTCAATTCGCACGTTCCTCGCGTCCCTGGACCCGTGCGTCTTAAACAATTACATTAGTTTCTCAAATTTCTCTCTCTGTCGATTTTGGACAATTAAAAGTGCGGATGTGCAGAAGCAGAAAGTTCGGGTTGATGGCCATCAAAGATTGAAGGTGAGATCGGTATTGTGGAAAAGGCTTAATTACGAGTCTGCAATGTTAAGCTGATTCCATCGGACTCATTGGAGCGTGTTTCGTGTAATACTAGTTTCCAATTACGCCTTAACGCAGTTTGCTATCGTGTGTATGTGTAAACGTTGGAGAAATGAATGAAAAAAAAAAAAATTGTAGGCGCGTGTTTGACACAGCCGATTCTTTATGTACGAATGAAGAAGCGTGTCAGCAGTGCAGTCTTTGATGCGATCAAATTGACTGTGATGCAATCCTGTGGTGCACATGTGTAGTGTGTGCGCGCGTGTGCCTTTTCTGTTTACTTATCCACCCTGGATGATAACTAACCCAGATATACGCAAATACGACAAACTCTACGAAATATCCCAAGCGTGGATAATTGTCTTAACTGTTAAGCAAGCTACCTTTGTATATGTGTGTTACTGCTGTTGCTTTTTTTTCAGAAATCATGACCAACTCATTCAGTGCAATTTTTAACTTCCCAAAGAAACCTTGGGACATCTTCAGCAAATGAAAAGTTTTAATCAAAGTGTAAAAAGACTAAGAGTTTGGTCGAGGATTGAAATGGATATTAAGATGATAGAAGAATTATTAATTGGTATGCTGCAAAGAGAGAATTGCGTCGTGTGCGAGTGGTGTTGGGATATTGATGAATAACTTAAAAAGGATGCCCATGATGTACTATTCTTACCTGTAATTAAAACCTTCGCAAACGAAATACTTCTCGTAATCGCATGCGCGGTTGCAGTCGGAAATTCTTTCGCACTCGATGGCTCGTCTAACGTGATTCTCCGTGATCTTCTTACCGGAAAGCACTCTCCGATAACATGCTGCAAATGAATTTATCTCTGTACAATCCATCATCTATATTAACCCTAAGTAGTAAACACCTGTATTTTTTTAAGCTTATCTAAACACCCATGTTGCCTTCGCTATAATGAAAACCTCATAACTCACATAGCATTAAATTGCTGAATAGGACTTTATAAGTAAATCATTTAATTGACTTGGTATGTACATTAAAACAATATGATATTTCTAGGGGTGCGATGTATAGCTAGGATAATCCAATTTCAAAGAATAGACAGAAACAGTATAAAATTATCAGTATTTGCAAATAAGCGAAAAACTTAAAACAATGTATTTAAATATTTAGTTTAAGAAAATAAAAGTTGCCAAAAACAATAACTCAACGTGAATGCTATCGAATCTAATCGATGGTTCACCTTGTTAAATTGGTTAAAAGTTTAAAATGTTTTGTTTGTACGTCACAAATGCACTGTAGATTGATTATAAGTAACAGGTTTGTAAAAATCGCTCAGATTCCACAACACTCAGGATGACTATTTAGGGTTAATTTCCATTTTACGTGTGTTGAAGAATTCTTAATTCTTCCATCGAATACAGCAAAATGTCTGAATTTTTTAAATGACTAAACTTACGACGACATTGACGATGCACATTTTCCATTGCAACAAACGAACTCAGCACTGATTCATATAAAAGTGTTAAGATAACGAGCCACGTCCACCGTGGCTCGGACATTCTACTAATGAATTTCAAAATCATTTTTTCTTCAACTTTTCGTTAGTTCGTTTTTCACTGCACGTGTCGACACTCGTGATCATTATTTTAACAAGTTTTACAGTATCAACACCATTATAAGAATTCTCACTTTTTAATTTCGTTAATTTTCTAAATCTATTTAATCAGACTCGTTATCACACACTTAAACCTCCCTCGATTTTCAAAATATACTGTTCGTTCGACACTGTTCAGAGTATTTGAGTAAAAAACTGGATGTCTTCGAAAATCCCGCAAAAAGTAACAGAGAAATTAGAGACTCGCGTCATTTTATAGAAAAGTGAACGTTTCGCGAGAATAGTGGGAGGTTCAGCTCTCACACTTTAGGGAGGGGTTTCTGTGTTACATGATCATTAATGACTCCACTTACTATTATTATGTTCTTTTTCTTAGCCGCGCACGCGAGTACTTGTTTCGTTTTCTTCGGAAACTGCATCTCGTTAGATTTCAAAACTATGTCAAGTATTTCAGCGATTGTTTTTTTTTACTCCTCTCTTAGCTTCCCTAATGTGTCGTCCCTTAATTTCTTTGTCCATTGCTTCTTTTTTAGTACCCATCCTTAAGAATGCTTCGAACGATAAAGTTATTTCGAAGCAAATAAACTTGTTAGAAGCTCCGATCTTTCCGGGACAATTAGAGCTGGTTTTTCTGTTATTCGGTTGAGCTCAAATTTTTTCTTCCATAGATTTATTCGTATAAAATCACCGAAACCAACGACCGAGTACTATGAAAATGTTTATTACCCGTTGAAACCTATAAAATCTAATTATATAAGATTTTTTTACACTTGTTCTTGACAATTAGCTTTAGCCTCTTGATGACTAGCCGGAGGAACGCGTTCGTACGTTTTTCTTTATCCTTTTCCAATGAATTTTGTGTGCCAAGGAAGAACGAACTACGGGGTGACGTCAGTTTAGAAGGGATCGCGAAGATGCTCGACCTTGAAGATTTGTCAGGGTCACAACCACACCAATTATTTCAACCAGTCAGTTAATCTTTTCGACGTAAAAATTTTAGCAATATAGTTCTTCCGTCTCTCGGAACGACTCTGGATCCTGGAAAATTCATCGCCTCACCCCTTATCCATTCGTTTTCTCTCTTCATCCCCGAGGTCGCTCTAAAAGTTCGTCGAATTATTTTATTACAGGGGATTCTTGCTAAGTCATCCAATTGAGTAATTATCCTACTTTACGTACCATTGTTCGCCTAATCTACATGGGAAAAACACTTTAATTTAGCTCGTCGCGCTCTTTCAGCGCTTTTCGTCATTCAGATTTCGATCCTTCCAATGATTTTGCTGAGAAATAGAATCTCATTTCGGACGAAATAAAGTACGGCAGAACTTTGGGCTTATTACTTTCGCGTTAATTCGATGTTCTTGGCGACAGAAAAGTGTGAAAAAGTGTTGAAATTCGATAAGAAAGTAGAAACTCGAAGAGGGGTGCCTTCCATTGTTTTGCCACAGATTGTTGAGTATATTCAAATCAGGAAGCGTCACTAACGCTCTCGGACAAAGTAAGATCGTAGAGAGGAAACCTTTGGATTTCACGCAATTAATTCGAAGCGTAACGATAAATAAGGGACAGTCGAAAGTAAGAGCGTCTCGTGGAACACGCGAACCGGAAACCGAACGTCCTCTTCTCCCCCTTTCCTCTTTCTTTTCTTGTTTTGTTTTTTTTGAGCTTGATAAAACTAACATTCTCTCGATTAGAGCCTCGTAACAGAGTCCTTCGTGCTGAGCCAAGCTACAATTGCACCTGAACAATGCTCCCCTTCCAGGATTTTTATTTTTAAATCTGATGACCTTCGATAACTATTTAACGATTGTCAGAAACACTCATAAGTTTTATTATCACTTGCCGAGAATTATAAAACCTTGTATGACTTTTTTTTAATGTCCGTTACTTCCGCTATTAGCTTCTAAAGTTGAATCAATAATGCAGGATCGAATAAAAAATTGAATCGAAGGGTAATGAAAAGCTGTGGTATTTTTAGACCGAATGGTCCCACGAGGAATCGTTTAAAGAGCGCGTGTTTGATACTCCTAAAGGCCATTATAGAAAATGCCAATGATAAAACGGTAACGAGTAGTGCACAGGAAACAAATGGTTGCAGTCAGTTATTTCGCATAGTGCTTAAAATCTGTGTCAATGCCGTTATAATACTATTTGTCAATAGACTGGAGATGAACGTAATTTGATAAACGTGTGCTGCATTCAGATCGAACTGAGCCGACGAGCACGCGCAAGAAACAAAGTGCCTTCGTTATGAAAAGCAAAATTATAGAGAGAAAAATTTATATTTTCAATAATCACCTATCATTCCTTCCACGCATTTTCAATTTCTGCTCATTGATAAAACAACTGTTTTATAACTATTTCGTTCAGTCGAGTATGTTTAAATTAATAAGAAAGAATTGTATCATTAAAAGAATTTGAAGAAAATTGATACTAACATTTGGGCTCTTCCTGAATCTTCATTCCATATCCACTGGGAGTTGTTAAAGCAGCATCGTCCGGATTGGTATAGTCCAAATCTTGAAAAAAAAAATATTTGTCCCATGATCGATCGAGGTAATATATTATATTTTTTATGAAGATAATTACCTGAATTATTCGATAGATTACCAGAGTTCTGATCTCTTCTTTTAAGATGGCCTATGGTTGTATACTGAAAAAACGCGGGAGTAGGAGTGGTCCAGTAGGTATCTGTCGGCTTCACCGTTGTGTGTTTAGGCAAATTATGAATGAAAAGAGGATTGGTAAAAACGTTGCGATTGCTGTAACTTCCATCGCTTGAATATGGATGAGTCCCGCCGCCATTGTAACCCGTCCAACGACCGAATTCCGTAGGTGACTTTCCGCTTGAAAATTGATCGTTAAACTTGGGGGAGTCCTGATAATCATCCCAATTGTTGCGATATCTGTTAGTCCTGTAGTGAAATCCTCCTGGTACGCGATTGGTCCAGTAATTAAATGGTCTCAGCGCGGTCTGGGGATATCCATCCTGGACCGAGATCAGGCTGGAGAAAACATTGGGAGCCTCGTTATGAAAACTAGTGGGATTGTTGTCGAAAAACTCAGAACTATGCTGAAACCCTCCTGCAGATGCAGGACTCTCGCTGCTGGATTCTTCGGCCTTTGCACCAAAATTTTTCGTAGGACTCTTGCTCCTTGCTATGTTGAAAATGGTCGATTTTAGAACGTCGCTTTGCAATGGTTTGGGAGTGCTGCTTGAGAGATCGTTTTTGTGAAAGTTGTAGTTTCCGGCGTACTCCTCATTGTCGAATATGGAATGCTGAATGTTTGGTCTGGTGAAGTGGCGATTCTCTCCGATGAATGGTTTCCGATTGGAATATGTATCGTAGTAATCGTCGTTTGTATCATAAGGATGAAGTCTCTGGCCAAAATTGTTTCCCCTGTCGTCGTGAAATCTTGTATCCTCCTCAAACGACACGGGATGATCGTTGAATCTGTGCGGAGCAGCAAAGTGGTTTCCGAAGAATGGATGGTCCAGTATGTTTCCTGGATTTCGGTTTCTCACGATATCCGTGATTCTTCGTTCCTCGTCGTTGATGTAAGCTTTGAAGTTGCTTCGGTTTGTATCCGATTCGTTTCGTCCACCTGATCTGATAGAAAATATTATTTATTTTTGTCGAAGCAAATCACTGAGATATTCACCGAAGATAAAGAGAAAATAATCTGAAAGATCAACGAGTATACACTGTAAATCCTAAAGTTTCATTTTAAGGTAGAAGCTTTGTAGCCACTTTGTATACATTACGAGATGAATTGTGTTTATTGTAATTAGACAAACCTTTACAGTGGAAACAACATATTTCTTAAAGTGTACAAAGTGGCTACAAGTTTTTGCCTTAAAATAAAATTTGTGAATTTGCAGTGCATATACCTTTGTGGTTGAACAACATTGGGGAAAATGGTGAGAAGTCCATTTCCAAACCCCGTTGACGAGCTGTTGTTCACCCAATCCTTGTTCGAATCCCCTATTTTGTAAAGTTTGTCAGGTGCACAGTATGGGGAAAGCTGGCTTCGTATATAAACATCGTAATCTGGATCGATCGACAAATCATCAGGTTTCGGGGTTTTACCACTGATCGCACAAGTTCCATTTCCCCTTGTACCTACCCTGTTGAGTGAATCGTCACCAATAATAATAATAATAATAATAATAATAATAATGAAAAACCTATAGAATTATTAAACGATAGAAAAAAGTAAAGCAATTATAAAAATTTACCCAAAACTGAAAGAATTGCAGAGATTTCTCCTCCTGGAGCACTCATCCTCGCATTCCGATATCGACTTAACTTCGGTCGTGGATAAAACGTCCGCGTCCGGTAATTTTGAACCAATGGCAACTCTCGTATAGCAATCTAAAAAATAAACAATTTTATTATCATAAAATCATAACAACGACGAGACGGAACAAGAAGAGTCTCTTCTATCCCTTTATATCTCTTAATCACTTTTCCGAGCGAAGCGTGTCCCTCGCTGGGAAAAAATACCTCGACTGCGTTTTTATGGCCACGTTTAATATTGATTTAAAGATCGCTATCCGCTTTACGCGAGCAATTAACGTAAATTAATTAGCGATTATCCAGCATGGACTGCGAAGGATTTCGCAATACGACCAATTATCAAACAATTGAGTAATCTAATAATACATGCAAAGGCTGTGCGGTTGTTCGATGAGGTTGAAGAAGCGCTGATAAAACGTGGAATTCCCTGACTCACCGTTCGAAACGATTACGAGCTGATTGTCGAACGTGAGAGCCGCGGTGCAGGATAGTTTAGAGATTTGCAGAAGGATGATGAGGAAAATTGCGATTCCTCCGGAATCTGCCTCCTTCGTTCTCGTCTTCATGGCGTCCCTCGAGTTTTCACGTGTCACTGTCACGCGGGTCGTTCACTTCGAGTTGCGCCGTTGTTGCATTCGCACGTGAAAATGCATCGAGCGATCGTCCTTCCCATGAATCCCTCGATCGTCCAAACGGGACTCGCACCGAGGAATCACATTTTCCTCCAACAGAATCAACCTTCATCGACGATTTTGGTTACTCTGATCGGAGGTCTCGTGTTTCATATAGAAACGTATGATAAAAATTCACGTTGAACGATGATCGAGCGATCGTTAATGGTCCGTTGCAGAAATTCAGGGGACGATGTAGTTGGGAAGAGACGAGGATTTAATGATAATCACCGGTTGGTAGCACACTATTCAACGGTCGAGAGAAAAATGAAGGACCGGTGGAGCAGCTTTGGCGTTCCGCACGCTCGTGAATCTCGATTGAATTTTGAGCTAACCCTCTTCCCAGTCATATTCCTTTCGACGTTTGGCGGCGTGCTTTAATTAACGGCGGCGACTAATTACGATCGAGCCGCCTTGGTTCATTATACTTTCGCGTACGAGGCAGTCGCACCTCTTGCCACGATTGGCTCACAACTGAAGACTTCCTGTAACTATATCACTGTCTTATACGGGAGCAGCGTCATTATGATTGCCCCTTTTGCCTCCACGCTCTCCTTCTTCCACCAATTCGTTCTCTGCTCGTTCTGCTGCTGCTTCTTCTTCTCCCTCCATTTCTCCCCTTTCGTTTTCTACCTTCCAACTCTCGTACGGTGTCGGGAGCTGATTCGTGTGCACGCTGGTTAACTCCATCCACTTGATGTATGGTTCCCTATAGCTCTACAGTATGGTATGTGGTAAAAACATGTAGGTGCACGAATCAATTTTCCACTGTGTTTACCTCGTTGATTCTTTCCTTTTTTTTTCATATAATCACTCCTTTCAATTTTCCCATAATTGTTGCAACTGAAGCCTATGGTATTGTATTGGTGCAAAATACATGTATAGGTATGCAAAAAGTGTACTAAAGAAAAACATGCCCTGTATGATTTTTTTATTTCCGAGTAGTATGCCTGTGTCTGTTCCTCTTCTTTGCACGTTTTTATTTCATCCTCCAATTCAGCATCCTGTTCTGTTTTTCCTTCATAAGTTGCCCTCTTTTTCTCCTTTATTACTTTAAAATTTGTCTCATTCATTTCCTCCTGCATCCCTATCACCGTCATTGTTCACTCAACCAACCTTTTCCTCTTCTGCTCCATCAAGGCTCCACTCCGTAACTATTTTACCCAACACTTTCCTCGTTTTCGTCTTCGTTTTTGCTCTTCACGAATTCCTCTTCCACCTATTTTATGACCCATGGCGTATACCGGCTAACGCTTTGTGCACTTTACTGGACACTCAACGCACTTTTTGCTTCAAGAATCACTCCCATTATTCTTCAGTTTTCAATCTTCCAGACGCAAATTACAAAAAGCATCATTGTTCGAATGTACACAAATTGTTTCCTCAATTGTGTATGTATGGATACAATTGACTATAATTATGTAATAGTCAACCTTATCGATACGAGTGTAAAAATATAAAATTAATAAATACAACACTAATTATATATCTATGTATTAATGATATTAAACTATAAATTTAGTTACTTTTACAATAAACAGTAATTTTAACACTTACTACATCAGAACTTATAAATGTTTATATTTGTAAGCGTCACGTAAATAGCTGAAATAATTATTTGACAATTGTTGAACAATCAAGTGTATTGCCTCAGTGAACATCGTCTTTACGGATATTACGTTCTTCTTTCATTGACCGTATAAAATCTAGCTGATAGAGATTGACTATTCCGTACCAATGATATAATTGTTAATTGAAAATTGCACGAATTACGTCTGGTTAGCGCGGACGATGACCGCGGCCTTGTAAGAATACAAATTTATCGGAGGTAAAGAGAGATCAAAGTTGGATTGCATTATTTAAGACAAGCGAGTGTGTATATAGGGTCTGCAAGCGCGAATTACCATTGCATTGGCTACACAGGTACTTCTACGCTTGGGAGGACATAGCTTTTTTTTGTATAGATCCTACCATCTCTTACGCACTCACGCACCGGTGCCCAGCCGTTTCCGCACCAACTTTAATTAACATGCTCTTCCACGAGCTAAGGATACGGTTAACGAGACTGAGCCAAGCTCCCAAGTAGACTATTTTTTCATCCGTTTCGCGGCAAATATCACCTGGCAGCTCGAAAAACAACGCGAGAGATTTTTATCTTCTTTTTCTGCGATTGCGTTGCGTCGGAAGATAATGTCTTTCCATTGGAATCCGTTCGAATAGGCATTTAGCTTTGGTTCGTTATTGGATTTGTTAATGAGCTTCGAAATGAGTTAGTAAAAAATACCTGTTCCGGCTTGGCGTCTTGAATGTGTCAAGGACCCTGTCTAGCGTCCCTGTGTCCTGGGTGCGTCTCGCAGGGTGTGTAAAGTGCATTGCACCGATCGGTTCCGTTTCTTCGCAAGCTGCGGCGAAATAGTAACTTTACTTATTAGTCAACTTCGATTCACTTTACTCTTTACTGCTCATTGTTCGTAAATGGCAATAAAGTCTTCAGACCATTATGCTCACGCGGTATGCCGATCGAACTTTCGAGTGGTGCAAATTTGTTTTAAAATAATTCTATGTCTTTGCTGACACCAACCCATCTTCCACCACTTTCTCCTTCGTTTTAACGTTCTATTATTCTACTAAAGCCATCGACCACAATGGCATACGACCAGATTCTAATCTCATATAGCAACATTCAAAGCTCTCTTTGTCTATATTAAAATTGAAGAAGTAATTGATATTATTTCTGAAGTCTTTTTGACAGTGTCGTCATTCGCCTAAAAATGGAGCAATTATCGCTTCCCGTGAGGATTTTGATCATTAGCGGTATTAGTTTTCTTTGGGATGGAAGGAAAGTGCTCTACGAGTTTCCCAGAGGTTACTATAGTTACTTTGGTTTCTCTTCTGTTCGGTATCTCATATATCATCTATGCAGATTTAGCTGGGCGATACGAGCTGGTATCCGTATCCTTTCAGTGTCTATGCTTTTCAACCGAGTCCCCTACAAGAGCAACTAACCACTGTATTTCAGTCCTTTATGCCGTACAAACTTACTTCTTTTATTTCACTACAACTATTCCTATTATCGAACGGAAATCTATTTCGAAAACAGGACACTTTTTTATCGAGTAAAATGATTTTACTTTTTAAAAGGTGAAAAGTTTCTTTTTTTAATTCTAAGTGTACATTTTAGATGGAGATTTCATATTTTTGGGTAGAGTTTTCAAAAAAATTGTTAATGCGTGGTAGAATAAATTATGGCTTTATTAGGTTAGGATCAGCGACCTGTGAATTCTTCTTTGTAAGAGAAGGAGCGGTCGATTTTCAATTCGTGGGAAGTAAGTTTCTGGTTTCTTGACTTCGCAGACGACCTTGAAATTTTGAAGAAGCGACGGCGAGGAAACCCTAACGGGCATGAATCTACTGCATAGTGAACGCGCTCTCTGAACTTACATAATGAATATAGGATGAGCTACACGCAGACAGAGCTGGGACGTTACGCTTCGCGGTCCAAGCCCTGAACTGAAAATGACTCATTGTACGATTATTGTTCTCCGGCGCTTCACAGTGGCCAAAGGGATTTGCACAGTTTTCCAATCGCTCCAATAAAATATCTACTGACTTTAACTCGATTCAAATTCTCATTACCTTAAATTCAGACAAACTTGTGTGTGATCTTTGTATCTAAGCATAGTTACTATAGTAAAAATATTTTGTTCTTAATTAAAATTGTTTTTTGGAGGCTAAGAATGGAGAAATACGAAATTTAACTATTAGAGTGGCAGATAAGGAGAGTTAAGAGAATATAAGAGGCAGGCAGAAATGATAAAGACTGTATGTGTAGTATGTACTGGCAACTTTGTTTTTAATTTGCTTTTAACTTATGTGGATGTTGGTCCATCTCATTGGCCAATCGACTTTTACGTAGCAGCGTTCTTACATACTAAATACAACAATCCCTTTCATGGTTCGGCAATCCTTATTTCCCAGGAGCATCCCGCACCAGTGAAAAAAAAGAAACGGTTCTGTGAATGCTCCGGACGGTGTTAAAGCTTCTCATGATGATGTTCTCGCAATTTTACTTGCGCTACTGCAATCTGCCTTCGTGAATCGTAAATTCTTACAAAAATATAATATATTGGCTTAACCGTGTGTTAATATTAACTAGTTGCGATAGAACAATTGGGAAATTCATATTTTTATACACAAATATATTCATTTAATTCGGTACAAAATATAATTACATTTGTGGTCTATCAATAAAGATATAGAAATTTGAATATTTGTAATAATTAGATATCTACATTATATAAAGAGCAGTCTTAATTACAGAAATATAACTCTCTTAAAATACCCAATGTTAAGGGATACAATTGAAATACTGTCATTATAATGCTGATGTGATATTTATACACTAGATAGTCATGAAAGAGTTAGAAAATAGCGGTTATAATTCTTATATGCTTGTTAATATTAAGCATTAACATTTTGTTATTAATCACATATTGATAGCCACTATTAATTAATGGATACTTGAAAATAAATCTGAATTAAAATTGAGTTGAGCTTAATCTCTAACAAAAATTATCGTTAAGTTTCAAATCGTTCTGTACAGCAATATTTGATAGAACTTTACTAATAAAATATAAATATCTGCTATAAAAAAAATTTTAGTATCACCATTAAATACACAATGCTTTGGTTTAAAAAAATCATAAATAAAAAGAGTTACTAGCAACCATTAAATAATAATAAATAGGTTAAAATGTTTATACAATTCTTATTACAAAAAGAAACAATTGCTTCTTTATAGTTTTTGTAAATAAACACCGTAACAATAAACCTATTACTAGCCATATAAAGTAGTATATCGGGAGGAAGCTCGATAGTTTTCTTACTTAAGTTCTTGTTCTAATTATTGAATGTTAATAACGTCGTCAAATTTCGTTGTCATTCGTTTACAGGATGAGCATTTTGAAAATTAACTATATACTTCGTTACAACACGTCACATTGTCCATTTTAATTTAATTAATTAATTCTAATTTAAGTATAATTGACTTGAATAGATGAGAATTTTTGCGCAGCTAACAATATAGCTTTCAAAACTATGATACAATTAGACTAAAATGAGCTAGCAGCAAGTCCAGGGCTGCTCTGTTATCGCATAAGGAACAGAAAGCTTGATACTCTGCGGATTATCTTCGGCAGATGGCGTGAGAGGCACAAAATGAGTACTGCTTACACCAGAACTAGTAGAATCGTCAACTCTTAAAGAATCATTATCTTCACAGCCATATAATTGCAAAATACCCAATGCAATAGCAAAAAATACATCATCTACACCCTCACAGTATAACGCTGAGATTTCGTGATATGAAGCTCCAATACTCGTTGCGTATTTTCTTGCCTCCTCTATGTCTACTTGGCGTTTTGTGATTAAGTCACATTTGTTACCGATAACAGCTAACACCATAGGGCCATCCACGTTTCTTCGTAGTTCGGACACCCAACTTTTTATAGCTTTGAATGTACTGTAGTCTGATAAATCAAATACAAGCAATCCCACATTTACATTTCTGTAATACATCGGAGCCATTGCTCTAAAGCGTTCTTGACCAGCTGTATCCCATATCTGTAACAAAAAATTAAGATGAATTCTACTTTTAAATTCATTCCAACCTTTGCTCCTTTTAGAGGAATAATTACGATAAAATAGCAGGCGGACAAGTTTAAAATTGTAGAATACTATTAGCATTAATGATAAAATATACTTTTGCTGGGTTAGGATAAGAATATCTTATATGCGAGAAAAGAGCCAATTTGTAAATATATGATGACTGTTTCTTTGACAGATATATTGAATGAGGTTCCAATATCGTATTTTAATCGCAAGAACACCTGTTTCATTTATGAGTGTGGTTTATTTTAGTACTCTCTCTCTCTCTCTCTCTCTCTCTCTCTCTCTCTCTCTCTCTCTATGCAGTTTAGTAACAATAGAATTATACTGATGATACTCCACGCCAGGGCTTCTCAAACTGTGTTCTTTTACGTCTCCCTCGGGATTCGCTAATATTTTTCAAAGAATATCAAAAGAACGAAAAATATTTTACTTTATCAAATCTCTAATTTGCAATCATGTAAATGACAAAAGTATTATACTTCAACATAAGTAGGTAAGCACAGTTTTAAGGAGAACCATCAATGTAACGGTCTAAAAAGTGACTTTTGGAAAAATTCATTTAAAAAAATTACTGCAAGGAATGTTACGAAACTTTGGGAAATTATTCGATTATATTTAATCAACTTACTGTAAATTTGTTGAATAAATTATTAAATTTCAAGCAACTCATGCGACATTTTCCCAGCCCCCTAAAGAAAGTTATTATATACCATGACCCCATTCTTTACAATGCTTTATAAATATATGAAGTACTATTTTGTTTAGTATTTATTATTTTTAAAGAAAAAGTGGCTGAAAGTGAATATTAAAAAAATTCTGTCTCGCAATTTGGAAGTTTGTAGTATTATCTGTGCTAGAAGCATATAAGGAAAATTTCATTGACGTATACAAACACGCTTTGCCCAAGCTAACGAAAAAATCAAATTTCAGAATTTGCAAAAAACAATACTTTTAAGAATATATTCATTTTTTCATTATAAATTATTGTTAATAATTTTTTTATAAAGGTAAATAAAAAATATTTAAGAAGTTGTGCCAAGTCCAACTAATTAAGAAATACCTTATCAAAGTTACACCGAAATCGGTTGATTAGTTTTGGAGTTATAGTGTACTGAGTGAAAAATTTAGTATTTCGAGAAAAGTATGTTTAGTTTTGAGCACCACTGTAATGAAACGCGCGCTAGTTACGTTTATATACAGTAATTCCAAAAAAAATTTCGAATTTTACTGTAAAATTTAGATAAAGTAATTTTAATGTTTTACTATTATTTAAAAGTGAACAAAATTATTATTTTTCTTCGACTTGTATGTATTATGTCCTTTAAGTTATACGAATCTGATGAATTAACAATTGACATAATAACATTTTGAGAAACATTGCACTACGATATAATATACATGAAAGTGAGCAAATTAAATGGACAGAGAGGGATTTTTCTGATTTATTAATGATGTCCTTACGGTGTTTATTATAACGTGAGACATATTGAACTCCTAGATACGAGAGGTCCGCATACTTCTCGAATCAGAGTTGTGAGGGTCAAACGAAAAGATATTATCGTGGAAAAGTACTAATTAGTTAGCTTACATAATCAAAATAAACCAATAATTCTAAGACTTGTACTTATAATATTTTGTAAGCTTGATATTGATGCTAAAATAACAATAATAATTATTTACTTCGTATTTAAAATGTTCACAGGTTATAATACTAACAAGAATAAATATCTCTAAATGGCCTAAATAGATATTAATTTTTAAAGTTTTTCATACCTTCAATAATATGTTTGCGTTACCAATATTTACTCTACAATTAAAATAAGAAGCTGCTATTGTCGGTCTAACGATATTGTTGAATGTTTTTTCAATGTAACGAGTAATCATCATCGTTTTTCCCACACCTGAGAAAAAAAGGTAAGATATTTTAATTAGTTCATTAGGCTTATTCCTTTTCGAGAAGACAATAAAGTACGGTATAAATTTTATTTCTAATTAGAATATTTTTATCAATAATTTTAACAATCAACACGGCATCGTTAGATAATGGGGATTTCCTGAATACTAAGCTTCCAGGAAAGTTGCGTTGTTGTGCTGAAATCGCAAAAGATATGTCATGCATGACTGTATGTTCTTTGTCTGACCTATTAATGCTAAATCGTAAAAAAACGTGTGTTAAACATTGCTTTGTTCTTCCTATTAAATATCAGTCTTAATATATCGAGACACAATTCAAAATACAATATGGTGAATGAATTTTTTAATCGTTTAATTTCGAAATGGTAAATTAGTAGTCTGTCAAAACAATATCATTTGAAGCAGTAAAAAATTATCGGATATAATACTGATTCATATCACGTTCATTCAACGATTGGTAATGCCTATTTTTAATATTATCTTTCGTAAAAGTTAATATTTTAGCCACGAGTTTTTCGATATTTTCATCCGCAATCACGTAATAATCTTAAAGTAATTGATCAACAGGTGTCTGTTGGATTTTAATGATGTAATTATTAAATGATGGAAGATTAAAATTTATTCGAAATTTGGAAGATATTCTTTTTCGAATGAATTATTGCTGCACAATACACACATAAACACACATACACACAGCATAAATGATAGCTAAAGTACCTAACTGATACATTAGATTTAAATGTACACTAAACTATAACGGACTATAACCTATAAATCAGTTTAAACACGTTTCGTTACGGAGAAGGCGTGCTTTTATTGTTTATAATGTTTTTATTCAGCTGCAGGCTACTTCATAATCTCAGCAAATTGTTTGAATTTATTTAGTGCTATCGTTAATTACATAATTATTATCGGTTCATTAGATAAATAGTCGAATTTGAAGTTTACCTTGTGATCCAAGAGCCACTACTTTCGCTTCTAGTTCTTTGGTTTTCATGTTTTTTGCCATCAATATAACACTTGATAAATGATAGTAGTTTACAGCAACACAGAACTCACGTATTGTACGTAGGATTTACTGAGAAATTATTGCAGTTTCGATGTTTCTTAGTACAAAAACCTCCTGAGATATTACTTTTGCTGATCGGTAACTTTTCAACACAACAAGTGGTGGTGGTGGTGTCGCTTCGTCGCGAGCGTCGGAAGAGTAGAAATCAGTAGATGTGATAGGTGGCGCCATCAAGTTATATATCTTCGATATATCTATCTAGCATAGTCCAACAACAACGTCGGTAACATAAGTTAAAGATTGAAAAAATCTTACGTTACTTAATTTGGAAAGTGTTTGGAAACAACATATACTTTATTATAAATAACAGAATATTATATGTTAATTTGATTTAAGAACACGCACAATTCTACTCTATAACACAAAGTAAACATTTTACACGAAATTGTATGTGCAGCACTTTTAATAAGTATGTATATGTTTTCGAAATCGAATAAGATTGAAAATATCTAACAAAATTAACGTTTACAGGTATATGGAAGATAGGAAACTAGTGTTTTCTCGAATAAAGAGTAATATGGTGTTCCTTATATCATTGTTAAATTGAATTATCGAGAAAACTTGGAGGTAGTCAGAACACCATAATGTACGCTGCCCTCAAGGCTGTGTCGAACTGGTCGAATGCGATCAACTCGAGTGAATTGAACCGTTCAGAGAACACTTGGCTGAATTTTTATGCGATCTTTCTCGCAGCCAATCCATGCAGCTTTCAGCTTACTCGTGCTTTCTGGTATATCCTACGAATACCTATCGATTCCACGACTTTATTCTCCCCTTAATTGCTAGGACCAATCAGGTGGAGCGAAATACTGACGAGAGTGATCGGTCTTATAGATCAAGGATAGTATCAGTTATATTATAGGTGCGCATTGTGAATACATGAATAAAGGAGTAGAGTATAGTACACGGCATAACCTCGTAAGTGTAATATCAGCAGCCACCGTCCACATGCTTCGTGGTGAAATGGGGAGTGGTCCGTGGTGAGACAGGGCTGGTAATGTTGGTAGGAGAAACCGGACCAGTAATCTCCGTTCAGAGCTTCTCGGTGTAATTTATTACGACTTTAGCGGATCTCGCCAAGTTGCTGCACGATTCCAGAACTCATCCAAGGTACCGGAAATGAAATTTTTCTTTTCTTGGCATATCTGCTGTTATAGGTTTTGATGAAACCTGAGAAAATTGCTCATTATATTAGATGCAGGGTAAAAAGGGGGAAGAAAAAAAAACAGATTTATATTAGAAGGATTGTAGATGAGAAGCGAGGTAAATGCATCAGCGAGATTTATCAATGCAGTTTGTTATTTGGCGAAGAGTGAAGAAGAGAGAGAGAGTGAGAGGAGGGGGGGGGGTGGAAACGAAGGTTGGGTTGGGTCGAGGAGCGTATAGCACGTATTATACGAGGGTGAGGGTGATCAACAATGGCGGCACGACCTCAGGAGGCTCCTCCGTTCTCCGTTCTCTGTTCCCGACGCCATTTTACGTTGATTACGATGCGGTTAGCTCCTTCCAGCGTCCCGCAGCCCCTCGAGCTTCGGCCCGGCTCCACCCCTCCTTCTCCTCTCCCTCTTACACCTCATCCCCTCTCGACACTTACCGGAGACTCTCGCAAACCTACACCCACGCTTACTCACTTCCGCACTAAACCCATGGACTACCTGCTGCTGGTTCGCCACCTCTTCCACTCGATAATTTTATCAAATAAAAATATATCATAATAAAGTAACTGATTATATATCATAACGATCATAACTACGTTTAGTTCTTTATATTTTTCTACATGTTTCTGAGGTTCAACTATAAACTACAATGATTACCTTCAAGACGTCCTTCAATTTTTTGCTGTCAGCTAATGCTATATTTGTGTTAATGTACATCGTTTGGCACTTTAATTTTAAAAACCTTTGCTACTTGCTTGCTTTTAATGGTTCGTGCAGACTTTAATAGTAAAACATTATTTTGTTCCCTAGTTCAAACATAGCATAATGTATCCACAAACTATAATAAATAACAATTATTATTCTCCTGTAAAAATATCATATATTGACAAAAATATATCAATTATTAAGCATTTATAATAAGACATATTTTTAATGATTTTGAGGCAGCCTTCATGGTATAAGGTAAGTTACAGCAATGGGACAAAATGACATGTTCTATACTACTTGTTCGCAACAATCGTCACTCTTTAAAACAATAAATAACGAAATAACTCTAATCATTTAAAAATTATAATTAGGAAGAAGATTACTACGACAAATCATAACTATATAAATTTATTCAGGAAAGTATATGTCACAAAGATTCACGCACGGAGGATACAAGATACGATAGATTCGCAGGACGAATGAATGATTTCGGTTAGCCATGATAGTATACGATGAGTTAAAACGGTAAGGCAAAGATGAAAGCGTTTCGAGGGGATGAACTAGTCATTGGTCGGCCGATCTCGTCATATTTGTCGGAGTGCTGTAGCCACTTTGTCTTCCTATACCGTCAACTTATCCATTTTATTAGACGAGCCCATAAAGGCGGGATCCATTTGGATTAAGGAGAGCGATCCCTGAAAATTGTTATTATCATTGCTCGCGGAACGAATTACAAGTTCTTGGTTCCGCAAATCATTCAAACAGAATTCCCCCTAGGGGTGACAAAATCTTGCCGATCAGTTTAACCAATGATATCCTGAAGCGTCAAATTGTCAGCATACTTTCTCAAATGTATCAGAGCGTAGACCAGTATTTCGAGCACTTTCAATCTAAATTTATATTCACCACGCGAAGCACGGGTCTCGAAACGAAAGGACTGTTGAGACGGTTGGATTGAAACGAAGATTTGGGTTGAGGTTTTAAGGAGTGAATAATGGTTGGGATAAACGCGGAGGTGCTCGGAGTTGTTGACGATTTGTATGGCTGGCCAGAGTAGCCAGCAAACACGAGGCACCAGGGGGTTGAGAAATAGAGAGAGGGATAGGGATAGTGAGCGAGAGGGGGCAGTCGAGGGGTGTAGGGTGAGAAAGAAGCATGAAAGAGCAAGAGAGAGAGAGAGAGAGAGAGAGAGAGTCGAGTGTAACGTGGCGGACGTCGCCTGAAAGCTCATCGGAGAGGTTGCGTTTACGTCGACGACTACCACGACGACAACGACGTCGAGGGTTGATTGTCGTAGATCTTATTATCCCCACTTGTCGTAAGGAGGACCGGGCCGCATTGCACACCTACAAGGAGCGCCTGCAGTCTGTGTGCGAGTCAACTACCTCGCCGTGAAGACTGGATGCTGAAGGGTGGCATTCCCCGGCAGCCCCAGGCTAACCTTGTTAGCGCTAATGACGGACTTCGCCGCGAGATGCGCGCGAGCCAACTCCCCCCTCCCCATGCCCTAGCCCTCCCAGCTCCCCATCAACCCAACTCCTCAAGGCCGCCGCCATTTACCCCAATCCCTCTCCCCCTCAACCCCAACTTCCATCCACATAATGGTATATATATCATCGGAAATTCCCGCCAGCCAATTCCATCATTAAACTTTATCGATATATTTGAATACCATTAACTAATTCCTCTCTGTCTCCAATGAAAACTCCAACGTTTACCCAATTTTTCCTTCGATGACATTGATATTCTGCCAAACTTTGATCGTTCCTTCCTCTAATTTTCATAATAACGGGGGTAGAGTTTTAACTCTGGAATGGAGGAGGAATCTAAAGCACCGCGTAGAGTGAACGTGCAGTGTATTATAGATAATATAGAAAATATATATATGTGTGTGTGTGTGTAAAATGGTTTTTCGTCGGGATGAAACGTCAGAAATGTTTGGCAGAGCTTATTTTACGACGTAGTATTTCAAATCTCTGATAGGAGTTCTCTTAACTCTCCTCGAGGAGCCTCGAATTTTCTGGCTAGCTTTCAAGACGTGACAAGGATACATTTCGATATCGACGCATTCGACCTGACTTTCCTGGCCTCGTTGCAATTTTTCGGGGATTCTACACGCATCTGCATTATTAGCTTCACCGACGGCACAAGCAGACATTAGAGCGTCGTGAAATTTGGTGGAATAATGGATCTAGTGAGGGTTGAAGGGGTGGAGCGGGGTGTGGAGGGGTGAGGTACTTGGCGAATGCGGGACACGAAACTCGGAGGAATGGAAGAGGGGGTGTGTGGCGAAGGGTAGTCTCTTTCGTCAGCCCTGAAAATCCATTAGACCGGAAAACGAGGTAGAATCGTAGAACGCAATGGCGTCTAGAAACAAACGACGGCCGATAGGAGTGAACAAGCAGTGAATCACCCAAGCACTTGTTTACCAAGAGAATCAGGGATTCAGGGATGCCGTTCCAAGTCCCGGAATCCAGCCCCATCGCTTTTCCAGTCATCCCCGGCCACCCCTTCGCCAACCTCGTCTTCACCCCCCTCCCCCTGCCCTTCGCCCACTCCTCGCGTCCCACGTCCATCCACCACCTTCGCAGCCTAGGCAGCAGCGGCACACGGGTCCTCTCGCAACTCTAGCGAGAGAAAGAGAACGAGATTGCTGTATACGCGTTATATTCGAAGGGACATCCGATTCAATGGACAAAGATGGGAGCTGATGCTGGTTGAGAGAGTGCAACAATCTATAAAAGTAAACTGAGACATGTTTTTATAGGTGTGTAATGTAAGCGATCGTGCGTGAGCGTATGTGTGTGAGAGAGAGAGAGAGAGAGAGAGAGAGAAGGAGGGAGCAGCGAAAAGTGGAAAGAGCGAGAGGACTGGAAGAGGAGACGAGTGGCTGGTGAACGGATGGGTGGAATGGCAGGGGGTGTGCAGAGGCACGGAAACGGCACTAGAATCGCTAAATGTAATTCGGTTAAAAGGGTTTTAGCAATACAATGCATATAAACATGAGTGCTCCACCTCCACGCTCGTCTTCTCCTCGAACGAACTCGACGACGACTCTCGACCTCTCCTTCCACCCCCCTCCCCCTCCCCCTCCCGACATCGTCTTCTCCCTTTACACCCTTACCAGGTCGAAGGATACAGGCGAAATCACCTAACCGAGATATAACGTCCACGAGATGTATACGAACATTTTGAAATGTATAACAACTATAATTGAAATTTGGGTCAACTGCAGGTATTATATATGTATACCTGATGAATCACGAAAAAAATTGAATTGTGTATAGTAATAAAAGTGCACTTCTACACATTCTTGTTTGTTAAAATTCTTATGTGTTATATACAGACATTTGATGTTTATAATAATAATGATAAAAGCTATCAATCCTCCTTGATGACCCTCTCGCACCGACGAAGATGATCCTGCTTGGATCCATATATAGGGGTGGAGGGATGTTTTTCTTGGAGTATATTTATATTTACCTCGGCATGAATCTCCCGGAATGGATTAAGTCAGACGGGATCGTAATTTTGGTGCCGAAGGAAGATTCGATTTGATGCTGTTATTACTGATTTGATTGGGCAGCTGCTCTCCGGTCGGTGTTGGCGCGGCGGCCATCTTTCTTTATTCCTTTCGGTAGATTTTTCGAGATTAGGTCTCTGCCGCGCGAAATCCGTGCCGGGTAAGTCGAGCATTCCGCTCGGCGCGAGATTATTTGCGAGAAAAATCCTGAATTGCTCGGCAGGACGATCTCTGGAGAATGTCCTGGCACGGCGCCATATCTCCGTTTATTCCGGCGCGCAGGAAAGAGGAAATGGCCGTAAAGCTTTTTCGTCGAACGACAGTGTTACCCCGCCGCGTTGCCGCAACGCTTTCGGAAATTAGCATAACGGCCAATCTCGCTACGTATTTCCTGCTGTTCCTCTTAATCCTGCTGCAGCTTCCCCGTCCCCCTCCCTTAATTCTTTTACTTTCCATCAACCGCCTCGATTTATACTCTTGAATCCACCGCGATAGCAAATAAAGCAATTTCTTACCAAAGACGTCTACAAATTATTACGATTCTTGTCTGATTCGCTCGAGATCTCGATTTATTCCTCTTCAGGGTTTCTACGCATATTCTTCTAATAACGCACATCGCTCGAGGACCTTGGCTCTAATAATAATAATAAAGCAATTGGACAAATCGTTATTTACCGATTGATAAAACGTTTCATGATAATTAATCGACGTTCCGTTAATCTATGACTTATGATTGGCACTTTAAGCGTTATTCCAATAATCTTAATTATCTCTCGCGATTTCTGATGCTTATCGATTCTCCAATATCTGACGAAAGAAGAAGTAATTATTATAGAAATGGCATTTATATCCTCGTTGTGTTTCGATCTTCCTCCTCTTCGATGTTCTAAAACTGTCTTGGGGAAGAGGGTGAGGGAGGGAAATGATTTTTCCATTAATAAATACTCGGAGATTTGTAAAACGAACAGTGGCAGGGTGAAATATATATAATAGTGTGATATTTCAAAAGAAAATGAGTTATAGATGTACGTTTGGTTGTCAAAAATCGTCCTGTCGCAGGTGCGAACGTGCACAAATAGTTTGAAAAATTGGTCACTTTCGGAGGATTGAGCATTTGTTGACTGTAGTCGAAACGCTTCAACGCCAACAAATCATTTTCCAAAGCCTGCGACCGCAGAATCCGAACACCAAAATTGTCCAAATGATTTTTATTAGACTTTCAATCGCTCCACTTTCGAAGATTAAATGTTAAAAGTTAATTATAAAAATTAATAATTATCTACCTATATAATATCGGGACACATCTACGTTACATGTTTACAGATAAAAAATATAAAATCGATCAATTAAGGAAAAAACACTTTTTGCAATTAAGTTATCGAGAAATCTTGACTTAACTCGTAAACAGATTGTACATTCTTGGCTAATAGGTTCTCGCGTTATAAATTAAGGGAGCGAAATACTCGGGAAAATTGTATATATATATATATATAAAAATTGAGACATTGCGTGATGTGAGAATATTTCTATAATGGGAAGAAGAGGTTGGGAGAAAATTTCAAGCTCGTTTGTCGATGGATAAAATTGAATTTAGACGCGTGTCTTATTTTCTTAGGAGGGGGATTAAAGATAAGAGGGGGAGAGGGGGTGGCAGAGCGAGGAGAAGAGAAGAAAGATTGGCAGGGGGCGGAGATACGACATCGATCCGCGTTCGTCAAATATGAGTTTCCAGCTCTTTTCCGTTCCTTGGATGACGTTTTCCGAACGAGCAGCCATCCGCGGAATGTCGCGGAATTCGTAACTGGAGATTAGCATGTCATAAATACTGATGGGAACGCTTCACCTTCGAGTGGCTTTCCGGGCTCGCAATGTTCATCGCGCCGGAAACTACCCTCCCCCCACCACCCCTCTCCATGTCTATACTACAACCACCCCTTTACCAACACTCCCCCCTTTGCCCTTTTCCCCATCCCTGCTAGGTTATGAGTGCCAGAGCACACCTACCGTAGGGATTGAGGCCTCTCATTTACAAGCCACATACCAATCAGCAGCCATCATGCAAATAACGAGAGAACCATCCTCCACAGGACTTTATCTCTTGTTTTCCATCTACAAGCCTATTTCTATATATATATATACCTATGCGAATCCTTCTCCCCTCGTTCAACCTGAAAATCTTTTATAACAAACATCACTTTTCTCTTATTTCACTCACCAACAATCAATTTCGGATGATATTCCAAACAGAAATAACGTTAAATAATTTTTATCATTCCCCATACTTACTTTCATCTCCGTTGAATGATAAGAATTGTATAAAAAAAAAGATTGAAGGAAGAATAATGATTTGTTTGATTCTGAATGGTAAGCAAGAATAAGACTACAATTTTTTCTTTTGATTTTGTCATTTATTTTAGGAACTTCTCGCGACGTTATTATTAGATACCTGCATTAAATTCTCTATGTCAACCGTACATACATGTGTAATATTTACACCGACATCGTTTATCATAAATACATGCCTTCTCATTTACGTACATATAGTATGATTATTTCACTAGTGCTTATACTTATACAGGTAGGATTCATCATGAATGGTTCACCCCAAAATCTTCCTTACACACTTAAATAACGTTCTACCTTCTGTTAACAATTGATTTATCTTTATCTTACAAGCTGGGCGAACGCACAATAAATAATCTAAAACAATTTACTATTTACACAGGTGTCTTTCTATTCTTTGGCTTCGCACGGGAAATGGCCGCAGCTCTCGTAGCTCGGCCAATGAAAAATCATTTCGCATTGCTCGCTAATCGGACGGCCGGGTCGAGATCTACGATGCAAAATTCTTAAGTTAAAACATTGATTAAAACTTCCAGATTGAAGTTTTAGTACAAAACTTTTCAAATATTTGCTCAACAATGCGAACATAAATTTACTGACTCTTTTTCCCCTTCCCTCTGGAATTTTCCCATTTTTCAATTATATCCACTCCCTCTCTCTCCTTATTTTTATCTCTCGTAGACATATCTATACTATATCAACTTTATAATTTTATTCTACTCACGGTATTTACACTGACTCTCCGATTAAAAATCGGGATTGTTATTATTTACAACAAAAAACACCTTCACATAAAAAAATGTCTTAAAGTGATAAACGCTGTTGGATATTTCACTCATATATCAAAGGAAAACTAATTTCGCTTGAAGAGGTTGTATCTTACGTTTGCAATATTTAAGATCATACTGACATTTTTGCACAAATTCGTATTTATAAGTCATGGGTGTCACAGTTCAAAATTGTGTATAAATTTCTTGCGTCATAGAAAACTACCTGCTGCTTGGTAATCAGGATTTAAAGTCACGTTTTTGAAAGTATAATTCTAATTCTAAAATAAGAGAGGCTTTTTACGCAGCTATCAAGTAGTCGACGAGAAATTTTTGGAGAAAAAATAAGTTATTTGAGTAACACTGAATTTAGCATTGATTTTCTCGTTTCTTCAGCATCGCATGATCAGCTTGAACGGATCGAATTAAACTACGTAAGGCCGATACAAAGGTTCTTGAAGCTCGGTAGAATTTCTGTGATTCTCGGGCAAACTCGCTCTGCTTTCTTCGGGTGGACTCGCAGCTGTAACGCTTACGTCACTGCCGGTGTCTCGATCCGTGCTCCGTGTACTAGCGTTATCCTCGACCTTGCCACCGCTTCTGGCCTCCTGCTGGGCCTTCTTACTTCTCTTCCACTTCATTCGCCTATTCTGGAACCAAATCTTCACCTGGAAAAAAGTTAAAATTCTCGTTAATCGAAAAAGAAGAGTAAATCAATTTAATAGTTAACGAAAATAGTGTATAAATATGTTATAGAACAGCAAATTCCTTATCATTGATAGAAACGATTGGAGAGCTGTGAATGTGTTGAAACGATAGATTTACGAGCTTATTTAGTATGCGCAAAGTAGATTTTTGCAAATATGCACTCCGTACGTGTAGCAGTCGTAGATCAGAGCCCGAGAGTAATAAATATGGTAGACGGGAGGGACTCGATTTTTTTCTTCCCCCAATCGTAAGAAAACGATGTAAATCTTTCGGACAACATATCATGTGCCTGAGCCAACCCCCTTCAACCCCCTCCAGGCCTGGCAGCATTATACCTTCGCTTCACCCTCCGACGGAACGTACCTTCTTCATGCTCGTTCAAATGCGAATGGGAATCCATGAAAGGGGCTCTTACATCGAAACTGAAGTAAAACCTCCTTTCTATGTACAGAGTACATTTTAACTCCTTTCTCTTAAAAACATCCAATGAATTCTCGTGCCAAACCTCGTTAATAAAAGAAACTCAACAAAAATACGTTTTTAGTATCGAGGACATTTCTTTCCAGGAAATATACTTGTAAGATTTACTTATTTATTTCCTTTCCTCTCTGTCGACAAATTATTCTCTTTAATTTGGAATAACTCATTTTACACAAAGAATCGTAATGGTATTCGAAAAATGGTTCACAGAAAATTTAAATTTGATTATCAAAACCCAATCAGTAATTTTTATGAAACTAATAACCAACAAGTGTTTATTATTCAATTTTTACAATTATTAATCAATGTATATCATTTGTACGATTAAATAAGTATTTCTAGAAATATAATTCTTAACGAATAAATCGATATCATGAATTTTATAAGTATTTTATTTACTGTAACAAAATCTATATCTCAATTACTATTAACCAATGAATGATATTTTTCTAAGTCAGGGAAGTCCCTATTCCAATTAACAGCGATTGTTCAATGTCATTTTATAATCGTAGATAACTATATACATAGTGTTTTATAAGGCTGTGTAGATGAGCGACAAGTAAATGTTTCTAATATTCTATATCGATAAACAGGAATAATGGCTGCTGGGAGCTTAATTGTCATGCGAATGTATAATAGGAACAGCGGCGCGCGAGTAGGCCAATTAACGATGAGTCAGGATACAACACGACGACAATTGAATTTTAGTAATGAGTCGACGTTAATCGACGTGTTTTCGCAAAGAGTGACCAAGTCCAAAACCGTCACCAACCAATTTATTTAGATACTTTATCTGATCCACTGATAATAGTAGCCGAGAAAATTTCATTTACTGGTCGTTTGTGGCCTTGGATGTTAAAAGCGACCTTAAATCAATTCAATTAGCAGAAATATTCACTTATTCAAAACACGATACTTCCTTTATGTTCGAAAATCGTCTCTTTTTTACTTTAAAAATCGTTTGATCGATCTCGCTTATCTCGAAAAGGATTTTATCGAAAGATCGATCAACCGTTAGTATTAATTTCTTCGTCATTTCCGTTTAAGTATATAGATTCTTAGTAAGCGGAATTGATAAATGCAGCGAATACATTTTTGCAACTACGGATTCATAGATTCGATAACATATGAGTATGTGCGACGAATCAATTAAAAGACTCTCGATGATATTAATAAAACTTGACCTACTTCAGCTTCAAGCATAGTTCATTACTAATGTTTCACCTTGAAACTGATTGATCTTATCAGATCGTTACGCGTTAAATCGACCATTGTTCAAAAACTAAAATATATCTATATAGCTGTAGATGTATTCAACAGACAAAAAACAATAAATGATTAATTCAGATATAGAAAAGAACGTCTAATTGAAGAAATATTTACTTTTCAGAAGACATGTGTAGTATCACTTGCATATAGAAGCATATGTATATATATAGTTATTTCAAAAAATTAAAGTAAAGCAAAGAAAAACAGTTGGAGCATGAATATTTGAACAAGTATATGGAGTTTCTTTTGCTTTTCTAGATCGCGTGGTTTTTTCTACGATGGGGGAGGAGGACAAAGCGATGATTTCGCTTCTTCGTGTATGGAAAGTTGGAATTAGCCATGCAGTCGCGGGAAGAAGGATGAAATCGATGTCCGGCGGCGCTCGAAGCGAGTCGGCCTGGGGCAGAATCGGTAAAATATCGAAACAAATCAGGGACTGAGCCCGTCATAATTCAGACTTTCACGTCTGTTTGCCGAGCGATCCGTCAGAGCTCGTAAGCTTCGGAGTTATGTTTAAGTTGTTGAACTATGCGAGAGAGATTCGCGCGGAGGGTTGCTGGAACGAAAGAGATGGAGAGAGCTGGAAGAGGGGAGGCTCCGGATTATTCGAGGATTTCTCTCAAGGGTCTTTTACCCCGCGACGAGAAAACCGAGCCGCGGAAACTGCGAATTTCTCTCCAACCGGCGTATTTTCCATTTACCGGCGTCACTCCATATTATCTCGCCTTGACTCGTTGTACTTTTTCCTGGAAATATATCGAATCTCTCGAGCAGGAAAAACTTTCCTCTCGACGGAGCAGCTTTCTAATTAATCATATGAAAATTACCTGAGTCTCGGTGAGCATCAACGATGTAGCCACCTCGAAACGCTTGGGCCTGCTGAGATACTTGTTTTGTCGAAATTGTTTTTCTAACTCGAGAAGCTGCTGAGAGGTGAAGGCGGTTCTTGGTCTCCTGGTCTTCCCGAGAAGGGCGTGTTGAGCTGCGCAACCTTTAAACGTGAAACGCAAGTTTATTAATTTTTGTTGTCTTTGATAAATTTGATTTTGGTAATTGGAATTGTTCTTTTGCATTATTTCGACGTATCATTGATTTTTGTTTTTGTTTTAATTGTAATTTGTTATAATTAAGAGGAGAGATCGACAGTGCCTGTGTTATTGGATTAAAAAATTCGTATCGAGTATATCGTGCTGTTATGTATATCACCATAGCGTATGTATAGTTAGGTACTCGATTTGCGAAACATACGCCAATTGAATTTCGATTGACAGTGTCAATTTTTCAGGAAGGACCAGCAGTCGTGCTATGCGAGCCGACGTTAATCATTCGTTATAACGATTCGGGCGATCCAATAAAAATCATCGAATGCTAATGCAATTATCGCGAGTGTAAATCCCAATGGGTAACGGGGGATGATTTGGGGTTAGACGTAGGGATGGAAAAGCCGCCCCTGCAATTAGCCCTCCGAATGACTCTTGGCCAGGGGTGGATACCCGACTTATAACGCCATTGGCGTACAACTCGGTGGACTTGACACGCTACTCTCTGTGCATAAATGTATTTGTCTGTGTATACAAAATAAAACTATGCTTAGAAATATAAACGATGTAACATTGTTGCAAAGATTTTTTTTTCTAAAGATAATTTTATCGTTGTAGGATTTTCCACAATTTTCTAAAAAAAAAAATGTTAGATAAGAATTTATCTTCGTTTATTATAATTTTTCATAGGAGCAGTGGAATTTTTGTAATTATTATAATGATTATTATTATTATTATTATTATTATATATATAATTGTTAGCAAAGTGTTATAAATGCTTAAAGCTTAATAACAAAGTTTGACGATTTTTCGCTTGGCTTGCGTCACTGGTGGGATAAGCACCGAGGAAACTTAACTAGCAAGTGCACGACCGGCTGTCAATGTTTATACACATGGCGGCATTTAGTCGAATGTGTCCGGATTAACAGCGAGTGCGTGATTCACTTAAGCTAGGACCAGGTATCGTTCGGGATCGAGGGGAAGCTTATTTTGATTTAGGTCCAGCCAATTTTACGCTCGATGGAAAAATAAGCTATATATCATTCCACACATCAGGAAACCATTTCATTGATTTCCACACTCATCGATGCTATAAAGCTATAAATTATGTATTTTTTAAGCTTCCTTCCATATTCTTTGTTCATCCTGCATTTTTTTCAAGCAATGGTTAAAAATGAGATAATCATTAACGATGGGTATATAAACTCTATGAAAATTAAGTAGAGAGGATAAAAGGATGTCCTGACAAAATTTGTTTATCTGTTCAATCCTCGATAATGCATATAAGTATTTAGCATGTAGCATTTAGCCGAATATTTATCCTCTTGGTGCAAGGGTGGTTTGCCCCCTGCTAGGCACATATGGCCAGTCCAAATTTCCCTCCTATTCGTTTCGCAACAATTATTATCAGTCGGATCTTTGAATGACGTACTTTTCTTTCATCCCTCGTAAATGATTTATATTTATTGCACTTTTTTCTATTCCATCCACAACTTCCGATTCACGAGTATCTATTATGGCTCTATTATCGTCAAGCTCTGGATCAAAATAAAAATTTAAATCACAATGTCCCCCATGCTTGAATCTCGAGCTAACAAAATATTACTTTCATATTATAAAGCTTTAATAAACTGAAGAAATTTCTATTCTTTTAAAAATATTTATTATACAAACTGAAAAAATTTTAATGACAAAGAAAGTTTATATTCTTCCAGTCACAGTGTTACAACCGAACAGATTGTCAATGCAGAAAATTAGGGAAGGACCATAATTGGCTATAATTGTTAAGTCCCTAAGAAGGTTGGAGGGTACATTAGAGATCAACCGTGTCAAAGTGTAAAGAATAAAACGGCTCGTTGGCACGTGGTGGAGGGTTAAAAGTGACATACGGAGCAAGTTCGCGTTATAAGCAGTGGTGCGCTAACTAACTGTAAACAGGTCGTAGTAAAAATAAATAATCCGACCAACGAGTTATTTATCCCTGATGAAACGTACGTGGCACTTGTCGGCGTGGACCGGGTCCAATGGGTGAACCGTGTGAAACGGACCAATAATATCTTCGAGAAGCGTCGATGGGTATGACGTCGACTGAAACCGGATACTGTCGAGGATCGTGGCACACGTTACGTGGTGGATGACGTCAAATGGTGACAGATGTCGGTAAACAGGAAGGGTGGTTTTATCGAGTGGACAATTGCAATTCACGCTCTTCTTTTCTTATAAGCTCTCTCTCTCTCTCTCTCTCTGTCTCTCTCGAATGCAACAAACTGTCATCAAGGCTTCCCCTTCCCCAATCACCCCACAGTACTTTTATCATGATAATTTAATTTATTTGGGGTCCCATTAGCCGTTTCATGCCGCGCCACCCCTTAAATCGTGCCGATCATCGTGGCGGTAAACACCAGCTATTATCTGTACTTAAGTCCAGCCACCTACCATTCACCCCCGGCCGTCCCAAAATTCACCCTTATGGCCCATTCGACAAAAGCATGAATACCATTCCATCCCGGACTATGCGCCACCTCTGTTTTTCCCGGCTTGGCCTTTCAAAAGGCTCGAGGCTTCAGGTACTGGGATCCGTCGATCGATGTACAAACGACGATTCAGCATCGCACGTAATACCAACAACCCATTTTGCTCATTCAGAAAAATTCTCTAAATCAATACTTGAAGAGCCATCTGTATTTGTACTGTATATAGAATTCGAGTAACTTTATATATACGTATAGTTTCAATTAAGCAAGTTTTACGACGTACCTTCCTTTGGATATTTAAAAGCAATTTCTGCTGAATTTACTCCCATTACTTTGGTACCTCCTCTTGTTTTACTGGTTGGATCATGGCAGTTGATTGTTCAACCGGTTAACTTTTTCTCGTGAAAAAAATTTCGTGCTTCGCAAGGGCTGTGTTCCATTTGGAAAGCGCAAGAAAATGTCGGAAACGAAACTAATGACCTGAATGTGAAACGAGTTGGCCGATAAGTTTTTCTACAGGCCCCTGCTCGCCTAACGTTTTTGGAGAAGGGGAGAGGGGTGGGAGAGGGTGAGGTAGGAAAGTAAGAGGGGGTAAAAAGGTAGTTGCCTTCGTTTTTCCAAAGCCCAGGAATCGCAGGGTACATATCTCAGGAGCTAACGAGTAACTACCCTCGTTAACCAAGGGGCGAAGGGTTTGCTTAATTAAAACTAATTACTTGATCCCGTTTCCAACCCCGAGGGGAACTACATTCTCGCTTTTTATCCCTTTTTCATCGGGCATTTAGCCACCACTTGAAATGACTTCCTCCTTCGTTCACCCACCAAACTCTCATCGAGAACTTCCAACCTTCCAAACCGTCCAATACTGCAATCTTCATGATCGATCTTAGTACGATTACTCTACAATTATGAAAATTTACCTATAGAATCGTTATACAGTTTTGAAGATGATAAAGTGTATACATAAGTATATATTTATATATAGAAAATTCTTTAAATTGCCTTAGTGCATGTTCGAGGAGACGTGGATGAAACAAACAAATATTAGTGGTCACGAGAGGTAAGAGCTTGGTTCGATTAGAGGTATCGATCAGGGTGTTGAAGCAGTCGTGATGTACCGGGGGTTAGAATTGAAAATGGCCACTCTCTAATGGATAGCAATTACCCAATAGCGAATTGCAAATTGGAATTAGCGTTCTAAATCGGCGTGTATACCTTCTAACTACCACATAGGTTTGGTGTGCAAGTTCCGCAGTCGCTTTATGTTGCTGCTGGCTTCGTAGGTGGAGTTCGTAGGGGGTGGCTGGTGGTGGAAGGAAAGGGGTGGAAAAGCGAAGGGGTTGGTAACGACTTGGTCGGTGGTGAGTCTCTGACGGTGAGCTCTCTAGATGTATCGGTATGTGTGTGTGTGAAGGTTGCATAGTGGCAGAAGCCCCGCCTGCAGCCCCCAACCGTTCGTGTCCCGCCCCCGAATTATCTACCCCTCAGATACGGACTAAACGAGTCTAAGCGAGTAACGTCGTATCTACCATCTCGCCACTACCAAACCTCTACCCCTTATTGCTCCACCGACTTTCCTGCTCCCAATATCCTTCCTCATCCGTGTGACAGGACGTAAACAGAAATCAATTGAAAATAAAGCGTTGAATATCCCTGTATTTTATACATATAGTATACATGTATTCCGAGGGACAAAAAATCAATTTCAATGGTATTGTAAATAATCCGGATTTACTCGTATCGTGGTTGAAAATCATAATGCGAATTGAAGAAACACGGATTTGTTTGAAAAATATCTATATATATAGTATAATAAGGGAAGTTGTATAGAATTGGGAGAGAGGGGGTAGAAGGTATAAAAATGGGAAAGATGAAGAGGAAGAAAAAGTGTAATCGAGTGAAAAAGTGAAAGAGAAAGAAATACAGAGTGGGGGTCGATGGAAGAGGGGAAGGGAGAGAAGGGTGTGGGATAGAGGGAGTTGGCCAACTTTGATCTGGCTATTTTCCTTACCCGGAATGGCCGAATTTAATCCCGAACTCGGCTCGCGAGTTCTCCACAAATCACGCCATAAACATCCACGTTGTTACTTCTTATTCTTGCTAAGTGTGCCTCCCCATTCCCTTTACCCTTATCCTTCCTCCTCCGGCACCGGTCTCCTCCATGTCCCAGGGGCATCCCGACCCCGTCGATACATTCGCGCGGCGACAGTCGTCTCTCCTTTTTCTCCAGATTACGTCGTCGCCGAGTTCCGGAAACGACGTCACTCTCTACCCCCTCCACCTCTCGGTGAAGTGGACAATGTCACATTGCTTCCTGCTCCTTCTCGGATTGGCCAATCACGCCCCCCCCTCTCTCTCTCTCTCTCTCTCTCTCTCTCTCTCTCTTAGTCTCTTCACATCTTCTTTCGATTCAAAAAATCCTCAACTCATACCAAAGATTGCTAACAATTTTTATATCTCGAAATTCCATCTAACGGAAGCTCCATATACAATAATACGAAAACCAAACTGATGGTCGTTCAATTGGTAAAGGAGACCAACAAAATTCCATTGAAAATTCACCAGATTTTGTTTTGTTTTGTATTTTGGAAAGGACCTATTTATGATAAAAGGATTTGGCTTACCAAACAAATGTTAGCGGTGATTTAATCACGCCTGGTTGTTCGCAACAGCGGCCATTGGTGGCTTAATCGAATTCGGGATCTTTTATATTAGTGATTATCCAGCGAAATCACACGTTTATCGCGTGGTTACGGAAAAGGGGTAGAGAGGGGTAGAGTGGCATAGGTAGGTTCGAAAACAGGTGCGCACACAGCGAGAGAGAGAGAGAGAGAGATTCGGAAGGTCATATAGGTAGAGGATCGCACGTTTGAGCGAACATGGGATGTTACACATCGGGTAACCAAGATCTGTTTGCTTGCGGACAGCCAAACTAGCTGGCAGCTAATTCAGAAACACCATTACCACCTATACGCCTATAGGCAGGTAGAACTGACGCAGCTTCTCCTGTCTATATCTATAGTGCATGCTCTCACAGTACACACTTGGTACGTGCGGTCATGGACTGAATTTACCCATCCACTTGCCCCCCCCCCTCCCCTTCCACCTCTCGACTTCCACCTCCATGCTTTAATTTCGCTCGATCCGGGACAACATTGATGCAGGCCAACCATCCCAGGCGTCGGAGAATCCTCGCTCGGTCTCTCTCTCTCGATTTCTATCGCTGTATCTCACTATTTTTTTCTTTTATCCTCCACCACTCCTCTCCTTTCTCTCTCCCTTTACTTTCTTTCTCCCGCAAAACTACACGAGAAACAACAAAGATTCGCCACTCACTAATTTATTATCAACCCTAAGCCTATCGAACGTGTACTCTGATTCCTATCTTCCTATAATGAAAATTTACTAGGTCAGTTATTATTATTCCGATTTCTAATCATTGTTGGGATAATATAATTTTAAACATAGACTATATTTGTTAGAATGAACCGCGTATAGACATAAGAGTTATTCATAGTAAAAGTAAGATGGGGGTGTTAACCTACTTATGAGAAAAATTGGTCGATCAATTAATGGTAAATCAGCACTTGTACGATAGATAGATAAAGTTATGTTTAAAGCTTTTGCTATCTGTAAATGTAGATATAAAAGGTCGATCAAACGTTGGTATCGAGTGATAAGGGCGACAATATCGAGCGTAATCAGCTCCAAAACCTGCGGAATAAGATCGTAATCTTTACGACCGAATTAATGAGAACGCTCTAAATCCTGTGCAAATGGTTATAATCTTCCACAATCGTCACGCCATATGTTATAGAATTGCTTGAACAAGGGGTTCCATGAATGCGCAAGTGGGTGTGAGTATAAGAGAGAGAGAAAGGACTGAGATTGATAAAAGGGGGAAGGGGTCAAAAATACTCAGATAAGTTAAGGAACTTTACCATTCAATTTATTGTTACGTCACGTTTGTACTATTTATACTTAGTTAGTCACCACAAACCTAATTACGTATTAAACTCTGTTTAATCTTGATATCCCACTACTTTCTATTATTACTCGATTTCTTATCGATAGATAAACTACCTCAATTAAATTCTAGAAAACTTGATAGCAAATTAGAGTTGACATAATTGTTGTTAATAGTTTTCATCACTTGACTAATCTGCAAATTAAGCATCTATAACAATCATAATTTATTTAATTCTCTTATCAATGTCAGTATACAGGTATCTGTTCTAAAGCAAAGGAAATGATCCATCGAGCGCTTTTATCTCTATAATTAGTTTTTATTTAAAATAAATATAAGTTGCATCATCTTCATCACAATCAATTCTTTCAAAACAAATAATCTGAAACGACACTGTTCCATTTGATTTTTAGATTAGTTATGAAAGTTTCCGATAAGCAAGTTTTTTAATCACGAACGAATCTATTAAGAAGGATAATTATGCTACGCGTGGGTAACAAAGTGCGATAATAATTAAATAGCAGAGGTGGGGGGTGGGGGGGGGGGGGGTAAAGGAAGATAGAATTAAAAGAATAGCTGTAACGTGGCAAGAGGTGGATGGATTCTTGTCGTGAATGCGTAATCGGTGGCTTAAATGGAGTATAAGTCCGCTGGGTCGTCATGGTAACGTTGGATGGGTATGCCGGTGGTGGGGATGATGGTAGCGTAGAAGGAGGACGAGAAGGGGATGAATAGACGGATGAATGACGCACAATTAACTAATTAAATCATCCTTCAACCCCTCGGCAGCCCCGTCTCTCGAGTATCATCCCCTTTTGTTGGCAGAGTTCTACCATCTCTTCGCCATTGTTTCTACTCGTCCGTATATGGACGCGCCTCCATGAAACCGAAAAAAAACGTCAAAGAGATACCCCTCTCCCTAGATTCTCTCTCTCTCTCTCTCTCTCTCTCTCTCTACCTCTCTCTCTCTCTCTCTCCCTCCCTCCCTCACTCAGGTTTTTGCCCATCCCACTCAGTGTCTCTCTCCACGCTACGCTATTGCAGATTACGGTTCGTCAAACCGATTCCCTAAATTGTCCATCGACCACCCCCAACTGCCCATAAGAAACTGGATTCTCCTTAATTGCGGTTCTCCTTTACTTCCCTTTCTTATTATACACATACTTTTATACTTATATTTAATCTTCTCCTTTTCTCCATAACTTCTTTCCGCCTCTACGATTCTTATTATAGTGATTTCCAAATCTGACTCATTCGTTTAGGTTTCTCTCTTCTTTTTCGAGCTTTGCTCGTAAAATTCTCTTCATAAAAATTGATTCGTTTCCTAGAATCGACGATGAGAGAAATCTGAAGAAATATTTTGTATAGCAGTGTATTTCGTCTTGGAGACTTGAAAAACACGAAGTAATCTTGCCCTACTCCCCATTGCCGTCTCAAAAGCAAATAATTCCACCCTTAATTTCGTTTAATTTCATTTACATAATTTTACAGAGGGGCTTGCCATTTAGTTGAAAAAATATACCGGCGAACTGTCCCCCATTAAAGAGGAATTCGTAACTCGATTTACATTTACATTTACCGGGATCGGCTGCGCGACCTGTCAGATACTCATTTGGCTTGGGCAAAAGAAAAAGTTGAGGAAAAAACGAGAGAAAAGATGCGAGAGGAGTTCACCCGGCAAATATTGTTTCACTTGCGGTGCTTTCTTAAGCTTGCTTAAAAGAGACTTTGTCTTACAGCAAAATCCGTGGAAACGATGGACCGCAAGCAAAGAATAAGCACCTCCGTCTTCTAATATAAGTCCTCCCCACTACCGAAGTTCATTTTTAAGCTTCCACTTTTTAAATCTAGTGATGGAAGCTTATAAAAAACAGGAGAATTATTTTTATTTAAGTCATCAAGCTCGTACGAAGACCGAAAGTATACAGGCAATATAAAAAAACATGTGAATAAAATCTCCATTTCTATAAAATGAAAATAAATTTCGTTGAATATTTGAATGATAAATTATTTATATTGCTTGTTTGTGTCATTTTAATTTTTTCAAGGTACAGCAGCAATACCAATTTGATTTTTTACTATCTTATATGGTAAAAGCATTCATACAATTAATTTTAAAAAATAACACCATTCACCTCTAAATATTTTATATTTCATTTCTGCAAGTCAACTGGCTCCTCTCCAGATAAAATAAAAACCAAATAGAAAAAGAATTTTAATTCTCCGTTCACATATGCAACAAATTCCTATAGAATTAGATGCACATTCCTCACAAAATCAACCCTGTATACAGATCATTGAACAAATTATCGTGGAGGTTTACGAATCGATAGAACGTTTCCTGGTGGCAAATGGTCGATGTGACATCACTATTAGTTAAATTTTGATAGTGGTGGCTAGGATGGATGAGGCATGACACGACGTGTTTTCGTTCGCGTCGTCGCGGGCATAACGTGCGACGGATATACCATAAATAAAAGCTTGTCCAGGGCGGAAATGCCAGGCCACGTAGTTGCTGGTTCGCGAAGCGTTATAATATTTACAAAAAGCATACAGGTAACAAAGTGTGGAGGGTGCTACATGGCAGGTTGTTGAGTGGGTGTAGAGGGGTGGGGTGGGGGTTGAGGGGTAGGTCTGCAATTTTTAACGAGTCTCTCTCCCGTGTCCCCTCTATAAGCCTCCCCGAGCGCGCGCGGGGAGCAGGGGGCAAAGCAACGAAAACCGGAAACTGCGATGGGCTAGAGAGGCAGGGGGTGGGGGTTGACGTTTTATTTTATTCCATGGCGGAGCGCGCGAGCGCACAATTTTTTTTACGCTCGCTGCTCGTTTTACGCGACCGGTTTTTCGCCTTTTTTGTCGACGCCGGATTGCTCAGCAACTACCAATCAGGATCATCTGACAGGAATAACTCCGCCGCCATACAGTTCGCAGCATCCCCCGCAACCCACCACCCTTTCTCGTGACAGTACCTCTACCCCTTTCCCCTCTTCGCGATCGGATCACCGATGGCTGGGGTGGGAGAGGGGTGCCATACGTTCACCGACCAATTTGTTCGATAAAAGCCCTCGGCTGATTGGCCTGACAACGCGCGCACCGCTCTCTTCTCACCCCTTACCCTCAACAAGTTTAAATTTATCAAGCACTGCGTAAATTTTTCAAATTTCTACCTCTTTCTCTCTTTTTTCTCTATCTCTACCTCTCTCGCTCTTCTCCCAGTTCAATTTTAAATGCTGTACAACCTTTCGATGGACTCCACTGTTCCACAGTGAGGTTGAAACGTTGCTCTTGTTAAATTAACGTTTGATATAGACACGCGTGTTATATGCTTCGTTGATGACAGAATGGATGGACGATAAGAGTTGAGTGACATTTTAGTTTTATCGTTGCCATAAAGTGCGCGAAGCTGGCCAACATGGCTTGACAAAGCGATGCATTAACCATGTAAACATGCACTATCTGCAAATCGCGCGACCAATCTGCCTCTTGCGTGCCTCACTTTTTCTACTTAATAGTCGCTAATAGCCTACGAGGGTTAATAAATTCACCAATCTATGCAAAAATGGACCATTCTTGATATTGATATACATATATATTCTTATAATGTTTATTGCTTTATTAATATTTGTATTTCTTTGTTGAAACGAATAATCTTGCTCCACTCGGTGCAATTAAAAATTCTCCACAACTCCTGAATTATTTCTGATAAGTATTCTAGCTCTTCCAATAATACTATGATTTAGTTGTAGTCTAGAAACGATGTACTGTAATTTTAAATGCTGGTGCAAGTGATAAAAGATAAGAAATGGTGTAGTAGTATCGGAAGATTTTTCAAGGGATTATTCACAGTTTCTGATAAACTACACAATGGTCATAATTTAAAGGAAATTATTGTTGTTTAAAATCTCGGATTTATAAGTCGTGATATATTTTTATCTAAATATTTTTTCCTCGATTGTATACAATCGAATACTTATTTTATTAATTATATAAATGGATTATAATAAAGGGGGGAATTGGTATGTAACGTGCAGGTAGAAATGTTATTTGCCGTAGATTTCACGAGTAGATTAGCTTCGCAATCAGTTTATTTTTTTTCTGAGAAAGACACTCGGACATTTATACGCTCTTCAATGCGATTTACAAAAATCTTTATCGCTTCTAAACGAGTTATCGTCTGTACCCGATTCGCATCGCAATTTATCCAGGGATCATCGATTTATTGTGCATCGAGCGCGAAAATTATTATCAGTGAAATATCCAAGGACGAGTCTTGCAAGTTTTCCGAATGATCGTAACATTGTCTTGGCCAAAACAACTCCAAAAATTAATTAATTTCGATTGCGATCGAATTAATTCATTAACGATTCCCTTACCGATAATTATCTCCAGATATGCGCGATAAGCAACTTCCGGCTTACGTTATATGGTTTCCCCCAAGCATTGTTCTTATCAATTTACCCGAAACGATCTCGCGAGATAAGCCAACATTATTTATTCATTATAATAATTCGCACGATGGACTGATATTGAATATTTTAAAATGCCTCAAAGACAATGGCTAGAAATTATTTTACTACACAGAATCGAGACACCATTAAAAAAGGGACGAAAGATAAAATAGAGAAAAAATCTATACACTAAAACCAAAAGAATGAAGAAACCGAACCAATGAAGAAGACTCAGTTTACTCATACAAATATAAATCTATACTTAAATATTAAACCGGAGAAGTAATTTATAAGGATAAACTCTATAAACTCACCAGCTAAATCCGCAGGTAATCGAGGGTAGAGCATTCCAGTCCTAGCCAGCCACTCGAGTTGAAGAGGATGGATATGATGTTGCTGGGGATGAGGTCCACCGGTTTGTGGATGACCGACTGGCTGGCCCTCTTTGTGTATCGAATGGAAGGCGCTACCACCCCCAGGATGATAATAGAGTCCCCCGGGATGGATAAGAGGTCCTCCTGGATGTAACAATAAACCCTGGTTCTGCCTAACCATAGCGGAACCCACGCCGTAAGGACTCGCAGTGAGTGCTTGGTGCGCCAACACTCCGTTTCCCGTAGGATCTTCGGAACCCGGCGAGATTGGAGGACTCGATGCTGGACTGCGACTGGCGTTACTGCCAGGGCTGGCACTTCCGGTTCTGGTAGGATCCACGTCTATGGACGCCTCATCCTCCACGTTCTCCAGTCGTTCGTTCCTACAATAATTCACCGTCTCCAACCTGAACTGATTCCTCTGCAGACTCGAGTCAGCCTGAAGACCACCCCCCAACATCGACGAGTGTCTCTCTCTGGTATCGAGCGTCGGCGACCCGGATCCACGACGATCCGCGAAGGGATTCAAAGGATTCGCCAAGTTGGCAATTCTCTGATCGATGTCCACTCGACGACCAGGGCGCGGTGAGTCTCGATCCTGGCTCGTCATGGAGCTTCCCATAGAATTATTAGCGGTATTCTCATGGATCCCATGATTCCTCGCTAGGATCTTCTGTCTGTCCGTTTGACGTTGCTCCAGATCACCGTGTTTACCCGTGGTCCTACCGAGAAGAGCGTCGATGCAGAAGGAAGTCTTCCCGATGGAGTTCCCATGTTGTCCACTGGCGTTAATCGTGTAACCTTGCGGAGACGTCCTTCCGGGAGAAGCTTCCGCATCCTGGAAGAACCCCTGACCAGCGTGATCCTTCGAGGACAGTCTTTTACCGCCCAAGTCCTCGTGATACCTGACCATCTGGCTGTTATCCTCGATATCCGGTGACCTGACGAACCGCATCTCTTCCGGTGACCTCGCGCCCTCCTCCGACCTTGGCGACGATCCTGGCTCCTGCAATCTCTGCTGGATCCCGTAGATATGACGGGTCGGCTGGTGCAGCTCCTCCGAGATCATCTGAGCGTTGTAATGCATCGCTGCCATCTTCTTGAAGAATTCCTATCGCATCCTTCGATCTACCCCAACTTGATCACTGTACCTCGATTCACCTTGCGAACTGTCACTAGCGTCTTTGGAGAACGGTATATATAATACCAATTTCAATCCAGTTACCGCGTTATACCCTCAACCAGAAAAAGTCCACACTGTCAACACTGTCGAAAGGAAGCTATCGGTTGTCACAGCACCGTATGAACGATCGAAAGGTCCCATAGAGCCGGTAGTTTCGCAGGGTGGAGAGGTATCTTTTAGGGGTTAAAATCCGGACAGTGTCTCCTCTGCGATTTGGGACGAGAGGGTGAGAGAGAAAAAGCGGAGTAGCTCGCGATTAGCTCGGCGTCGCGTCGTAAAGTGACACATCGTGGTGACCGCGTGTCCAACGGCGAGGAAGCCTTCCCCTCCGCGGATCCAGGGAGGCCGCCACGCCTTCCAGCGGGCTCCGCTATCCTGCCACGCCTACGGGAACCCCCACCCTCATCCCTCGTTCATCCCAAACAGGACGAGGATGAAGCTGGGAGAAAATCTCGCTGGAGCGAGCGAGAGGACCAAGCGAGCTGGCTGCGAAGAGCCTGGATCACTCGACCAATCGGCGCACGCCAATCTCGCGTGGGGATTCACGGATACGCGTGTTGGTTCTCCACGTGACGTCACGCGTGCGAGCGAGACACGAACGATCGCGCCACAAGCTCGTCGAGTTCCTTCGACGAGACTCTGGATACGAATCATCGTGCTCTTTCTCACTGTTGTCTGAACGGAGCCTCGATCAGCTTCCCGGATATCCATTCTGTCTTTAGCATTTCTGCTCCTCGGTATAAATCCCCGATAATCGATCCCATTGCGATATTTCCAATCGACTTCTTAATCCTTATTCTCACCATTCTTCTCCACATCTAGTCGAATATTTCAGTCTTCTAATTTTGTGCGAGTCTGCAGTCTTGGAATAACGTATAAGAATCAAACGGTCCGGAGAGAATTGGCTCATCCCTTCCTCGGGTTTTCCGGGTGATTATCAATTCCCGTTCGGATGAAGCATTAATTATCCCAAGATTTTCTCGAAATAAACCTGAAAATCTTGTCGTTTCTTTTCCAAACCCTAATAACGATTTATCGAATGATCGATAAATCGTGTCTCGTGTGTATGTGTACGGTAATAACAGGTACGAGAAAAATGCTTATCGATACGTAAACGTATTTATTTTACGATCCCCATTGTATATATATACTCTGGCTGCAAGTCTAAGCTCGTGAGTCAACGTTATCGCACGGTTACGCAGTGATTAAATAATAAAATATCAGATATTTCTCACTTTTCGGTACGAGGTAAGAAGCTTGGAGATTCGAGGCGATATTTTGGACGCTTATTTGGAGGTAAATTAAAGTAATAGGTAGATAGGATGGTAAGGTATATTGGGTATATCAAAAGTACACCGAGCGTTATCGACCGCCTAATAGCCGCGTAATATGTATCACGCCCAGTTTTCAAGTAATCGGATCTGTTATCACGCATTGTGTATATACTCTTCCCTATCGGACCAACGCATTTGGTTATCGGACCCGCAATATGTGTCATACTCCAAAATATCTCCTTTTTTTCGGGCTTAGACAAAAATCCCTCGACAAACTTTGTACGTGTAAAAAGGACAGGAAAAAGAAAGCTCCTATGAAATGTAACTATATAAATTACAAAACGTATATGTAGCAACAAAATCTGGGGATCGTGTAGTTTAAATTTGGGGAAATTTGTAAAAGTGAAAATGAAAGGTTTTTGTCGAGAGCTTTTTATCTTAGATCGTAGTATAAACCACGTAATTATTTAACGTTGTTAGTCGTTGAGAATGGAAAAAACTGACTGTCTTTGTGGAGTGTTTTTGTTTTTGCATTTCAGGGTTTGGCGAGGTAGGAAAATCTGGTAAGGTGGCAATATGGACAATTTTGAATTGAGAGAGAGAAAGGTTAAAGTGTCACGGTGGCAATGATGGATGATCTATGTCGCCCATTTCGTGGTAGTCCTAACACGGTGCCTGGAAAGTAAATGGTCTGCTGCTGGTTTACTCGCATGTAGCCAAATAGGAGGCGTAAGAGTGTTTGTTTAAGAGCTCAGGCACGTCCAGCATACTCCACCACTTCTTCCTCTTCATCTACCTCGTCGATATGCCTCCCAGTATACTCTCCTGCACCATTACTGCGTTTTACAGTGTCGCCGAAGTTAATTTCGACGTTTCTGAATCAACTCTTCAGAATAATATATATACTGACAAATTTTTTTAAAAATTGACCAAAATACAGTGTAACCATTATTTCTCCTTAGCTATTTTTTATTATTGCAGTACTATTGTATTTTACAAAATGATTCGAGCTAATTTCAACGCTTCTCTATCACCTCTTTAAAATAATGTACGGATTAAATTTTTTGAAAGTAGCCAGTGTAATATACTGAATGCAATCAGCATTTCTACTCAACTGCTTTTTATTATTACACTATTACTGCATTTTACAGTGCCGTTGAAGCTAATTTCAACGTTTCTCTATCTTTTCAAATTTTTATTCGAATAATATTTTTTTTAATTTTCTCTTAACTATTTTTTATTGTTACATCATTACTACAATTTCCAGTCTCGTCGAAGCTATAACTTCAACGCTTCTCTGTCGGCTTCGGCCAATATTTAGCCGCTTTCCTTTTACATCAAAATTCAGTTAAATTTCGCTATAAAAGGCGTCGTTAACAAAGCTTCAAACATTCACATACCTGTCACTTCAGTTCAAATGGAAAGCAAGTAATGACTTTTTACATATAATATTAGTAAAGGCATATTGCTTTCCATTAACGTCCAAGTGATAGTTATGTAATTTTTTTCAAGTGTGTTAGTGACGTTACAAATGAAATTTGCCATAGTGTTGGTGTAAAGGGAATACAACTATCGTTTATTAAAAATTTCAACTTGAATGTGTTTAAACAATTCGTGAACCAGAGATGATCAGCATGACACTTGAAGATCGTTTTCATCCCAATCGACGTTATTAATAGCTTTGAAAACGTTATTAAAGCTAATTTTCGTGCTTCTCAATCAATTTAAAGCTTCAAAACTTCTCTCTAATTACTACACCCATGCTCCCTACTGTAAGTATCCTTAAAACTAATTTTAATATTTTTCTATCAACTTAATTCAATGTTACCAGTGAAAGGACAAGGTTGCTCGAAAACAACATTTCAGGAACAGAGATTTGTCGTTGATCTGGACGTTTGAGAAATGGTTCTACGCCATTGATGAAGTATCGGTGGCCATACAGGTAGTAAACACATGTACATTAAGAGGATCTGTCACACACATACATATATAGATAGACGTATACACACAGGTAGTGTTCGCGCGGTCGCCCTTAGCAGCCGAGCAAACATCGAGCGATTTTTAAGCGGCGATTATGCTCTGTCACGATAACCCAAGATTCCACAAGAATCGTTCCCTTAACATCCTCTGTTGTGATACGTGTATCTCAAAACAGCCCAGCTAAAATATATATACTTCATGAAATATCCTTTAAAAAATATTTTCTCAAAGATATCTCATCATTTTCCGTGATATTGATTATTGAAGAAAAGGAAGGAATAACGTAAACAAAAAATGATATAATATTTAATTAGTAGTCCCACTACTGCTTTTATCTCACAATTGTTGCTTCTCACAAGTGCACCTTATTTGTTTTGCTTAAAATTCCAATTACCCGAACAAATAATATTATAATAATTTCGGTTAATCGCGATGAGATTACCGGAGAAATTAATGATCGGACGACTAATTAATTGTTCAACGAGCGAAAACAGAGTGCAAAGTCCCGGTAGACAGTACTTTCGTCAATCGTACGACATTAATTGGCCAATTATCAGACTTTCTCGGATCTTCCGATACGGGAAATTTAGGACAAACGGCGAATTGGCTGCGTTATCTGCTGAGCATTCGACAGTAATTAACGGTTTTAATATACGAGGAATTCACCTGGTTCGGCTTATTAATCTCGCGGATAAGATTGCCCGATGGCTGTTCGATTAAGCATTTACGAGAGATAAATCTTAATTGGTGTCTGTCGTAGATTTATTGGGAGTGTGTGTATACTTGAGTGCCGTGTGCCATTAATCAGATTCTAATGCTGCCTATCAATATTTGTTCGTTCTCGTTTCAGCGATAGATATGCAATTTGCCTATTCGCCAATCCCATACTGTGGCTGGACCATCCATTTCCGGTCACCATTCGTCAGTCCCTATTCACCATTACTGTTATCCAGCCAATTGGCGCACGCAGGGATTAGTCTATTATCCCTGTAAAATCGCAATTGACGCTGTCGCTTGTGAAATTTTCTACGTTTCTCGTTAATCGAGCATATCGATCGCTCGAAAACTGAGGGCATGGATACTTATTATCGTTATTATTGTAAACGTCATCATAAACAATGTTCAAGCGTAAAGTTACGCAACAATAATAGTACAACAAAAGAATTGAAGAGAAAGAGAAACTTTAGTTTTAGTGTTGTGCATTTGGAATTTTTCTTTCAGTCTTCTAATTAACGTAAAATTGTGAAAAAGTGGATTGTCATTCATGGGAAAATTTAGTTTAATTTTTATGCTAGAGGAAAGTTGTTAGAGGATATAGAGCGAGTGCAATATTCTAATGATGTAATATAATCCAGTTACGTTTAAGCGTATGCAGGAGGAACGATAAATCTTTAATATGACCAAATTAGTTTCCTCCGCAAGCATTCGAATTGGCTTGGTTACTGTTTCGAATGAGAGTTTCCTAGCGGCGGGAATACAATTACGAGAATTTCGTCCCAGTTGCGCAATTATATCGTTTAACGGATATCATGGCGTCTTTCAACGGCTCGATGGTCTCGCCACCCCCGCCACCCCTTCCTTCCCTCTTCATTCTCTCTCCCACGGAGAAACCTCGCGAAAGTCCTCTTCCGTAATTAGAATCTCCCAGCCCCCATGACGCTTCACTACCGACTTCACCCCCTCGCCGGCCATTACTTTTAATGGCATTGTTAATGAAACTAGGTGTCGCCAAATTAACTTCTCATTCCAGCAGTGCTCAACTCTTAACTTTTGCACAGCTTCGAAAAAAAAACCTTCTACCTTATCCCGTACGGTATCCTGCACCGGTTGAGAATCACTGAGGAAACGACAAAGTCTGAAAATGTTGGGAGAGTGAAATAAGCAGGAGGAACGATTAAAGCGATCTAATAATCGAAAAGAGAGAAAATTTGACGAGTAAAACGAGAGATTTTATGGCGGATAGGGTTTGAAATAGAGAAAAGTGAAAAGAAGCAGTAAGAATGATTAAAATGATTCATTCGTTAATAGAAAAAGAACATTTGAAGAGGGAAGCGAGAAAGTTTTGTGGATAGAAATTGAAATAGAGAAAAAATAGAAATGTTAGGAAAGTGAAATAAGCAGCAAAGAACGATTAGAGTGATGCAATAATGTGAAAGAGGGAAATGAGAGATTTTTGTGGTAGGGGATTGAAATAGAGAAAAAGCCTGAAAACGCGCACGGGGAAAGTAAAATAAGCAGGAAAAACGGTTAAAGTGATCCAATAATCGGAAAGAGAGGAAATTTGACGAGTGAGATGAGAGGTTTTAGTGGATAGAGATTGAGCTAGAGAGAAAGAGACTGTGTGATAGGTTTGTACATGTATAGGAGGAATGCCAAGTAATCCCAACTTTTATAGCGGTACACGTTAAACAAAGGGTACGGCATAATTAAAATGTCACGGACAATAAATAGTTGCATGGACAAACATAGCCTCGTCGAAACAGCTTGAAATCGAGCAATAAATGTTCACCGACCGTAATTTATTCCACCCCCAATAATAAAAGCTCTTAAACGAACGAGGATTTATTTGGATCTTATGTCGCTGCAACGGTTCATCCATGAGAATAATAAAATGGGGTAATTTGTTAAACAACAATTGAACAAAGTGTCCGAGTAAGAGAAAAGAAGGAAAATGCGAAAAGTTTAGGAATCGCGGGACACTAGTCCTAAGGGTGCTCAGTTTGAAAACCACTGGCGCAGGCTGATTACCGCGGTAACCACCCCCCGAGCGCCAATTAATCTTAACTTTTACGGGGCAAACACTTTTCATTAAGCCCACCCCTCCCATTGCTCTGCAGGCTGGAGCACCCCCCACCACCGCTCTACACTATCCTTCGACTACCACCACCTTCCTTTTCCTTCCTCTCCTTTTTTCCGCCACCACCATCTACACACCCCCACCTCATCCCGCGCACCCGCAATTCCAGCGACCCATCCTCCTTCCAGGCGAGGAACGGCAAGGAAAATGGCTCCCCAGACAAGCGTTTAATCTGGCTCTAATTAGCAACTTACCCTTCACCACCACCTCCCACCTCCCTCGTCATTCCCTACCACCCCCTATACCTTTACTTATACGATCTAGGAAAAGGGAGGGAACAATCCTCTCCACTTCCATTACCCAGCCTTCTTACTATTATCTCCTTTTTCCCAGTTCTCTATTTCCACCTATAACGTTTGCACTTTTAGTTTTTTCATACAACTGTTTTTCTCTTAAATTTATTTCGACCTTTCTTGCACCGTTGGTGATTCATTTTACATCGATTTTTAATTAACGGTTTACTCGATATCGAGGCAATAAACTTTGTTGTATATGGTGAAAAGCTCTGGTTGAGAGATCAGAGTGATTATTATTTTTTCATTTTATTCTAAAATACTTCATTCACAAAAATTTGGTATCCATCGTTATACAATTTTTGTTTCTTATTGACATTTTTTTAGAAACTTCGGTAAAAAAAGTTTCCGGGACGCCGATTTATCAGATTGTGATAAAAAGTTTAACAAGCTTGGTAAGGCAGATTCCTATTACAGTATTTGAGGGGAAACGACTGTTCTATATCGACAGGCGATAACAAGATTAGCTACTGAGGAAAAGAAGAAAAGATCATTACCAATTTATGAATAGACAGTGCTGTCAAATTAGTTTAATTAAAAATTACTTTTCTAAATAAATTACCGCATAATTTAAAATATTTTATCATAAGAATTTTACAATTCACTTAACTTTTCCTAGTGGATTTTCTTACTAATTAGAGATATTTTCATCGATTGCCTTATTATTATCGATCACGTGCTCAAATAAATTTAGTGCGTTCTGTGATTCGCTTCGTTTCAACATAGGTTTACAAAACGTTTCAAATATTCCAGATCAAGGAACGAACCGCTGGACCTGCGTAACTAAATTAACCCAAGGTTAACTCAAGTGCAGTTTCGGACTTAACCTCGATAAGATTTAACATATTCATAATTATTATCAGCACTTTGATAGAAATGCCACGAGTCTCGAGGTATTAAAATACATTTAAATACTCAGTCATCAACGTTAACTTAGGAGAAAGTGTCCTTTTTCACTCGTATAGGAAACAGAATTCGAATGTGTCCTTGTTTACAGCCAACTTTGGTAACAGTTCTCTCGTGTGGAACACTAATCGATTCTTCCTTTTATGTGTTTGGAGAAATTGTGCCTTTCTCGAGGCTACCCGATGTTTTTATTAACTCATAACTTTGTCTATCCATGGAACGAACTTTTGGATGTTGGTGTAAACACCAGGTAAGTGTTCACGGCCACAGCCTATTCCCCAAGATACCAAACCAATGAGAACGTGTCTTCCCTCTACGGACATCGTCAGTGGTCCACCAGAGTCTCCCTGTGATAAATTAATAATGAAAGAGTCGAGCGACTATATATAATTAATGACGATTCTAACTAAGACTTACCTGACAAGAATCCCTGCCACCCTCTTTGTAGCCAGCACATAGGAACACATCATGAATGGTTTCTCTCCTCCCAGCAGCCCTGAACCATCTTTGGCATCTTTCGTTGGGTATGACCTGAGGAGATTTTAATTTTTAATAGGACATTATTCCGGGACGTCGTTAATTTGTCATAACGAGCTGCACTTACTTCAACGTCAACCTCTTGAAGCACGGATGGCGCCGAAGTTTGTCCATGTCTTGTTCTTCCCCAACCAGCGACTGTCGCAGTACGACCGGAAAGCTTCAGGTTCCTCGCTGGTAGGCACACCGGTACAATATGCTGCTTGAAAGCAACCGTTCTGGAAAGTTTCACGAGCGCGACGTCGTTTCGGAAATCCGTAGGTGAGTATTGAGGATGCACCTGAGAAAACCGTTAATAATTTTATTGAGTTTCCGGAACAACAAAAAGCCACTTACCTCTTTTCGTTCGATATTATATTCTTCGTGCAAAAGTCGCTCCGATGAATCACGAACGTCCCATTCGCCCAGTCTCACCTTCAGATTGCTATTTGGTGTCCTAAATGCAACAATTTACTGTTTATTTTTTTAATCTATCATCGTTCTTCTTTCTTCGAGCGTTTTACTCGTTTCTTAATAATAATATTTAATCATTAGTTTACTCACGTAGCGACACAATGGGCTGCTGTCACAACCCATCTGTTATTTAACAAAGCACCCCCACACGAGAGCTTCTTTGAAAGGAATCCTGACTTAATAATGGCTGCCTGAAAAATAAATATGCAAATGCAATTGGTCCCTTAAAAGAAAAATTTAAAATTAAAAATTAACTGGTCCATAAAAATGCTGCTCTTTGATATTTCTCGGAGAATGAGAGTGCGATAATAATAGCAGCTAATTTGTGAGTTTATCTCGATTTAGTAACGTGTATTTGAAAGCGCGTTTAAGAAAATTAGTTCACGGATCATCGTATGGTATTTTAGAAATTCGTTCGTAAGTTATAGCGGATTGTATATGTTGTAAAAAAATGTGTGATTGAACGAACGCGTTTGCTGTCTTGCTTATATTAAAAAGATCGAACGTTGAAAGTCAGTGTGATTTTCATTCGTGTAATAATAGGGGAGATTTTACAAGGGATCCCGCGGTTCGAATGGATTTTGATGAATAATGCAAAGGAAAGGAAGAGTTTGCTGGTAAAGAAAGTGGGCGTGAAATTTATGGTTCGGAGCCGGTAAATTCAGAGAAAGACCGAGAGTATCTGTGGAAAAAGATGTGGAACGGTGATTCATTGCCAGTTTCTCACCTGCCACGGATGACTGCCGAAACTTGAGCTATGACCACCCACGATTCTGTTGCTCCTCGTGTATAATTCACCGCAACCTGTTATATTAAAGAACAAATTCTTAGTTTAGTAAAAGCTTCAATTGCTCGATTCAGGAAGCAATTTTCAGAATAGGAATTAAAAATGCTGTTGGACATTTAACATACAAGGTTTTTTACAGTGTTATCAGTTTATCAATGAAAATGCAATAGTACATAATTTAATTTGAAGTAATAAATAATTCTTCAATCATTTCTTACTTAATAATTGATTAGAAAATTAATTTGAACTTTTTGTTTTTAAATAAATAATAGTATAGTTTCCACAATGGAATTTTCATGTGTTTATTGTCTGAGCTTGTGCAAGTTATTTACATGAGCAGCTTTTATTCATTGTAAAATTATAATAAAACATTGATGTAACATGATGAATTTAAGTGGTGAAACAGTGAAGCACAGTGTGCAAAAGTATTAACCGTGATAATACACGTTAATTTAATGGTGAACATTGACCGTGAATAATAAACGTTTCTTCAAAAAGATTGGGCTGCAACATTTCTCCACAGCTTGGCGTAAATAAATGTTATTGCAATGGAATATCAAGTAAGTTTTCACTTTTCAAAAATTAAATCTAATTAGGGTCTGAATGTTATGAAACACAGGATTTTTGTGAAAAAAAGAATTTATGTTAATTTACAGTATTCAGTCAAGGTCATCTGTAGTATTCTTCAGGACCAACAGTCGGTGTTTGCTGTACAAGTTAATTATACATTTTAAAAGATCACTTCTTAAATCGATAAAATTGATTATTTTGCGAAGAATCTTTATAGATAATTTCCAAAGACTCGTTTGTAAAACATATCGTTTCGTCGGTTGAGTTGTATCTTCTCATTGGATGTTAAACTTTTGTCATTCGTGTCGACGCGAGCTGGGAATGTAGTCCTTGCTGCGCAAAATATCCTTCTTCTCCCCTGAGCAATGAAAGTTGAGTAAGCCTCATAGCTATGCCAAAGCACTCACGTCTAATAAACTGTAAGCTTTTAAGTTTTGATGTGTCCGACTTTTGCATATCTCCCGTGCATTTACACTCTGGTTTATTGATTCTCTTTAAACTCGTTTGTATGTATATCTAGCATCGAAAACCATAAAATATCTGAAATTTGATTTAAAATCGAACACGATACAGTCAATATTTTAGACTACATTTTTTGTTGCTTTCTTAAACGAGGAATAAGTGGATTTTATGGAGGGATCTCTTATTGAATTTTTCGAATAAATTTCCGATGTGCAATGGTGCTCCTTCTGTCAAGTGCGTTTCTTCCTTCGCTAGCGTGCCCTATCCCACTTAAGTAATGCAGCAGTGCATAGAAAAATTTTCAAGTACCATGCAGAGTAAAGAAAAGAGAAATCCGTGTGCATCTTCCTCCAAACTATCATAATGGAGATGCGTCGTAATAAGTAAAATGCAGTTTCCAAATAATCCACTTAATGTTTCTACCTTCCAGAACATTTTTCTCTCGCACATGACATTGATTTTATTCGAGCAAAGTCCTAAGTTGACTCTCTCATGGAATTTACCGTGCAATTCTTTGGCCTACTCGCAAACCCGAAACGACTGTCTAGTCGCGTCACACTTTAATACATACAATATTTAGAAAGTCTCCTTACAAATAATAAACATACATTTCGCACGTAACGTGTATCTTCGTCGTGTATTATATCGTAGAGTTTCAAAATCCAATTTGAAAGTATGTGGTGCAAGAGATAGAGCAATCGATAGAATATTTGGTGCGAGTTTCAGAGAGGTGCATCGTTTTTAAGGCATGAAGAGATACGTAGTCTCGGCGTAGATTTCCAAGAGGTAGGATACACCAGGTGTGCAAGATTAATTCGTGCCAACGCTAGAACCGTCTAGGCAGAACAGACGATTCCCAGTAGAAAATTGCTTGACTTTGGATCTTAAGAAAAAATTTATTACAAGAATGAAAAATTCTTTGATTCCAAGATCTCTATATATTTAACAGAACTACCTGAAATAAAAGAAAGATTTTTGATTATAAAAAAAACTCGAGTCATGCTTCTCAAAATTTTCTTCTCAAAAATCCCCTAATTCGTGTACGATTGTTGGGTTGGCAGGAAATAAACACACCTTTAGTGTACTATATAGTGTGCATTTGAATAGTTGGTGCGAGAATTTCTCGGTCCCTGAGAAGAGTTTCATGCGGATTACCACGATATTTGGAGTAATCGACGGAATTTGAGGGGTCCTCGGTGTCGTGGACGTTTTGCATGGCAGGGTAGCCGTCGTATTCGTCCTGTGGATATTCGTGGTATCCCGGAGGCCGATTGGACGGGTGAACCGATGGCCGATCGTGGCTGAGATCATTGGGCCGATCGTGGTCCCAACTGGAGTAGAGTGGATCATAGTTGGTGTTGGGTTTATTCGCGCTGAGGTACGAGAAAGTTGGAGGTGGTCTGTGTCCCGTCTCGTGGCCATAAGACGGTTTTAACGATTGCGATCCACCACCGTTATAAATCTGCACGTCGTCGTCCAGGTAAGGCCGCTGGTTCCCCAGGTGTAACGACAGAGCTACGTGTACAAACATTCGCTTTACTTTCCATCAAATTTCTCTCGTCTCTTCTCTCATCTTCTTGAATTTTCTTCCTCAGTCCCTTTCTCTCCATACTCATCTTCACAAGTTCAGAGTCTTCCAATACATATTTTATATAATTCGATTTTGTTGTCAATGTGCAATTGTAAAAATTGCAGAGTAAAGGTCATGCACTTTTGGTTTAAGGTGGAGTCGACAGATTTGCCTCATTGTTGTTTAGTGGCTGTATCAGTATTGTAATATATATACATACAAATAAACTTGACAAAGAGAAATTATGTTATTTATTTATATATTATTTAAAAATTGAGGTCACGTGGTGAATATTGTGGAGGATTCGCGCGAGTACTTGAACCCGAATAATGGACTATTGTGATTTTGAGTGGTCCGATTTCTAAGAAGGGTATCCGAAGTTGCACAATCGTCGACTGACTTGGCTTGGTACATATACGACCTGGACGACAGTCTTACACTTTCAAATACAGTTATTTACGCCTAGTTTGCGACAGATACCTATACACACAAACTCGACTTTTCCCTCAATCCGTCTCGAATAGTCTGCCACGAAAGGATCTCAGCAACCTCCTAACTCTTCAGCAGTAATCTTTTCCACTTCTCAAATATTCCACCAATTTGATCATATATTTAATAAATTGATCTACTAAACACTCTATCAAATTAATTAAGAATCTACATTAATTAATATAACTATAAAACTCAACAAGATTTTTTTATTACTCTAACCTGTAGAAATAATAATGTGGTAGTTTTAATTGGATACAATTGCAAATATCTATTTTATTTACGTGTAAATATCGAGGAGCAAAGTTGGTTATCTGCTTGTGCTTTCTTAAAGGATTAGAGAGGGCAACTAGATTCTTGTTACAGTTGAGTAAAACTCTGGTTTATCAACCGAATTGTCACGTTGTTAAGGTTTCAACGAGTAAAACGAACGGCGAGTTAATTAAAGCACGCTCGATCTTGGAGATTAAAAATATTCTCGTGAGAAAATTCAACGATCTCAGGCCATGCCAAGAAAGCTAAATAAATTAAACCCTCCAGTTTCAAAATTAACCCTCTCTAAATTCCTTCCTGTCAACCAAATGCACAAATAGGAAATTATGCTTTCATGTTTTAATTAAGCAGAATTATTACTGCCAAATTTTTTAGAATTTTTATCTTATAAAACAATATATTTACATGGATGCTTATTATTTTAATACATTGAAGTATTTATTAAGGACGTGAAAGTTGATTTGAACCAAGTTTATTCGTAGTGTAGCTGTAATAAAAACAATAAAAAGGATATAAGTGTCTGCTACTCACTGGCATTCTGTAGGAGGCCAACAGTGGGCCGTGGAATTTTGTCTGGAATATCGTCGTCGTCCACGCAGCAGCTCCAAATGAGTCCCCCCGAACAAAGGTCGACTGGGCGACCTCCACCTAGTACGCAGCTGATGCTCAAACCGCACTCGAATTTCGCTCCCTTGTATTTACATGTCTGCGGTATCACTAAAAAATATGCACGATACGCTTAGATAGATTCTATTGGTTTATTCGTAAAGTCACTGCAAGAAAGTGGTTCGATGACTCAACTTTTTACAAATTTAATCATCAAACGTAAAAGTGTTAAGAAAGGTATCCAGCTGATCGAAACTAAAGTTCAACCGAATTTTAATGCTGAGCCAGCAGCTTTCTATTTTGAATTCGACACGTCCAAATCCATATCAATTAGATAAAAACTAACTTTTTTTTCCTCGTCTTCCATTGTAAGAAAAAGTTTGCTAAGAAGAGTTTCTACATATATTAACTCTTTTAACGCTGTGCCAATTTCATGGGGGGATTCTATCGTTTTTTTCAATTATGTTATTTTCATCATTACATTGCTCTGATGGTTTTTAGATAGTAAGAATATTATATAGGGTATACAATTTAAATTGGGCCAAAGCACGGGGATAACAAAAATTAATTCTCCTAATTAGAAATGATATTAGTTTTTTATAATGCCTTACCAAAACCAGCCTATTTATATATAATACTTTGAATTATATTTTCCATAAATAGATTTCGTGGAGCCAGAGCAAAAGGTTGTTAGAGAATTTTTAAAGTCCGTTGACTGCGCGTAAACAAAGTGTGAAGATGAGGGCATTAAGCCTGGGTATAAACGTGCCACTTTACCGGTACAGTTATACTAATCTGGACGACTCCTTCACAAGCAAAACGATCAAATGTTTGAAACCAACCTTAGATAATTATTTTCTAAAAATAATAATAATTTTCTACCAATTTTATTAAAGCCTTTAAAATTTCAAGAATTCCATTTTCATTCAGAAAATAATTAAAAAAAAAATAAAATAAAATCAAGATATATCACTGATTAAAAAATTAGTAACGATCAACGATGCAGCGTGAAAATTGTATTAGGAAGTAGTTGAGCGAATAAAACTAGGGCGAAAGGTTAAAATTGGGGGCTGTCGTTGGTAATTTGGAACGACTGGTCACCTTAACGTTCCGGAGAGCTGGGAAGTCACGTATATTCGTCTGCTCTGTTTCTCAAGGTAAACGATCGGACACTTTCGTTCCGAATGGCAGTTTCGTAAGTGAAATTTAGGACTTAGGAGCGCGGGCGAACGTGAAAGTCCCGGGTGATATAGTCGCCCGCTCCGTAGTAGTCACATCGACGCTCGTTTGTTGGCTCGCCAACCGATTCTGGTCTGGCTCGAGCCTCGACTGACTTAATTGCCAACGCAATTACCGCTTCGCCACCACAAACACACCCGAGTCTCCCATAAACCCGGTTCCACCAATTTCTTCGTTTACCCCATCAAACTAATTCCAACTAATCACTCAAACCCTGATCAACACCTCCCCCTAAAATCCTATCCAACTAGATTCACCGACCAGACTCAAATAGAATAATATACTACGTTCGATCTACAATTTTGCATATCTTACTTCAAACACGCACCCTGCAATCCCCTCAAAATTTCTATAAACACAATCGAGTCTTGGAGAACGTCCAAACCGAAATCTCGCAAGACAACACGAAGTTGTAACAGAAGATTGACTTCACGACGTGATTAGGACGCGTTTGTTCAACTAGCATTGTGAGACTAATCTGTGATCTTCGTGAACGTACTTCTGCCAAGCATATCCATAATACCACTCTGAAGATTGGAGCTATGTCCTCGATGGTCATCCGCGCCAGTGTAGTTCCGTTTCTTTCTGAGTGTCTCCACTAGTAGGGCACCCTGCTCCTGGCTAGTGAGTTTTCCACGCCTCCCCTGCCTGTTCTGCTGCTGACCACTCGCCAAATTCTTCAATTCACCGTTTATCCTCCTCCTCCTGATGTCATCGAGAAATCCCTGAACATCCACCTCCTCCCCCTCCGATCCGACCACGTTTCCCTCCTGATTATCGTTAAAATTGTTCACCAACGCGGTATTCGAGTCCCACTGATTACCGATCGTCACGCTCTCCTCGTAGGAGTTCGTAGAGTAGCTTCCTTTCGCGTACTCGTCCTTGGAGCTTTCCGGCTCCATGGTGGACTCACCAGCGAAAGGAAGTCCCGTATAAAAACGATAATTCTCATTTTTAATCGACGACGGTCTACCACGCTCTATAACGTTCTTCAGATTGCTCTCAATGGCACGATTCTCCCGCACTAGATCGTGCCTCTTCGTAGCGACTCCCTTGGAGTTCCAGAAAACTTCTCCATCATCTCCCTCCTCATCCTCATCATCCGGCACATCCCTAACGCTCACGCTTCTAACCGGCTGCGAACTTTGCCCGATACCATCAACTTTATCCGATCCTTCGATCCTCAAACTGGAGCTGTCCTTGGATCGCGTGGATCTCCCAGGAACCACCGGTCGTCCTCGATATACAAATTCGTCCTTGATCCTGGATCCAACCGGATGCGACAACCTTATCTGGGAATCTTCAAGTTTGTCTGGCTTCTCGTCAAAGTCACCGGACCATTTCGTGGCTAAAGCCACTCGAGCTGCTTGGTTGTCCTTGACCCATGACCTCGAGACCAACTCACCCTTCGCGTCAAACTGATCAAAGCTCAATGCACTCGTTACCATCAAGCACAAACACAACGCGCTTATCTTCATCGTTGCTATAACTTCCAGTTACGATTATCACAATTTTCTGATCACTTTCCTTCGATCGACCACGAGTAAAATTTCAAAGATCTCAATAACTCGTACGTTGCTCTCATCTCTGATCAATGTTGCTCTGTGAATTCTATATAGAGTTATCACTGGATAACGACTTCTCTTATCGTTTACCATGAAACGTGAATAAACTCACGGGTAGACGACGAATGACTAAACTGCACTACAGACAAATTTGATTCTCGATGATCCTCCACCATGGTGCACCATCACTCACTGGTTGAATTTTTTATATCGATAATACCGATCAGCAAGGATCACGGGATCGATCCGGAGTTCTTCATGGACTCTGATTAGCTTATCGCATTTTTTATTAATAATTACTGTAGATCTAGGACCAATGATGTGTTAACCGAAAAATCATCAGGGTAGTTTCTTCGTCATTGATCCATCGATAGCAATGATCCTGTAATTAACGTTGGTTCGTCCTCTGGTGTAATTTAAACCATGTTGTATAACTGGTTTGCGTGACTAGTTGAAGGGCAACGGTATACGGATCGGGCCGGTTCACCAGGTATAAGATCACTCGTTTAGGAATAATGGTCCAAGGTCACGTAGAGGTGGACGAGGGATTTTTCTGGGAGTTTTTCCTCCGTGAGGAGAGGCAACAACGAGGAGGAGTAGCAACACTTGCACGTGGACTGAAGCTCCAGCCGATGTCTCAGCCACGTCGCGATCGGGGTCTGAGGAGGAGCTGCTTGCCTGCTTTCACCGGCAACAGCTTTCCCGCTGACTCGCCCGCTCATCCCCGTTCCTCTTCTCTTTTATTACTCCCCCACTTCCACACTTCCTTCTTCTTTTCCTCTTCCTCTTCTTTCGCTTCCTTTTCTTCCACCGGATGAACAAGTTTACTCTTCACGCTCTCCCTTATTTCTATATTTGTTTCTCTCTTTCTCTTTTCTCCCACTTGCTTATCTTTTCCAATCAAAAACTCTTCCCCACCCAAAAGGCCCGTATTTTTTTTCAGTTTTCCCATTTCTGAATTTTTATTCGATCTTTGATAAAAATATTAATTCGGTCCATCCTAATGGTACTGGATAAAAATGAAAGCTTAATTTTTATTTTTGTTTTTTATTTGTCGTAAGTCGTAAAACAAAGGAAATAACCAAATAAAACTAGCTATTTCTTTTAATTTCTATCATTTTTCGAGCTATTGCTTTATTTGTATTTTAAATCATCGAGAGAAATTTCTTTTCAAGAAGCAATATTAATTTTTTATGGAGGAGGGTTAACTGTATATATAGTGATATAAATTATACAGATGTTTGAATTTTATTTGACAATTTGCTCGAACGACTCTGGGTACACTATGAAACACTTGTTTTTACTCTTTCTTTCCTTCATTTTATAGAGCTATATAGTCACTTAAAATCAATTATTGTGCCTGAATACTAATTATTTGAAATTACACGAGAAATGGCCATTAATGCTTTTAGTTACCGTGACGATGTACTTTCTTTTTTTGTTAAATAATGTCACACGACAAGACGGACTCTTACGCCTGTAAATTAAAGTTTCCTATGATTTAAACAGGAGTTTGTGCGTTAATGGAAAATTACAGTCTCAATCGTATCACGAGGGATTAAAAGATTCGATCCAATGGGATTTCGCGACCCGAATTCATCGCTTCGTTTCACTGAAAGTATTTTTGCTTTCGAAGGAAAGATCTGCATTTATTAATATCATTAACAATAGGTTCGTTAATCATAGTCATTATCTCGCTAAATGATTATGTCGTAGTCTCCTTTCCAAACGACTAAAACAAATCTGTGATAAATAACAAAACAGCTCGATCAAAAATTTTAATTTATGATGTTTATTATCGGGACTCAACAAAATAAACCAAAGAGAAATTTTAGGAAACAGACTTGGTTGCCATTTGAAATTAAATTTTTGGTATAATGGTGATAGTTGAGTATGTGGAATAAAAAAGGAGAAGAGTAATGGAAAATTTGTTTGGGGAAAATTATACGTTTTGTAAAAGTGCTTTTCGCAATAGCTGCGAAAATTAGGACGTGCACGCGACACGCGTGGACAGTTGTAGATGTTCTTGTAGAAAGTAAGCGTCAGTAAGTGGCCTTTCAAGTACAACTCCATTTGTGTTGGTCCCCGGTGTTAACTCAAGCATGAATCGCTAAATTTCTTATCATCGTTTTACGCTCATAATGAAAATGGAAAAACTCTCGCGTTTCCTTTCGTGCCTCCAGCGTCGCGAAAAGTCAACAGGTCAAAGTGAGATCTATGCTTTAATATTGTGCTCTACATTCAGGCCAGGAAATGATTCTCTAGTGATTTTATTTCATTCAATGCACGACGACATCTTCGTCGTTTCATAAGTGTACATATCCGGTAAAGAAAGACCGGTTTTTCTTGTGAGCATTTTTCATCACTACCGGCCTTTCTTTAGACCGGTTAATAATCCTTTCTGCTCTCTTAGGGCTCTCTAAATATTTTATAAATTATTTTCGAGCGGCGAATTCTTTGAAATTTATTCAAGGTTTTTCTTATGATTGCGAGTACGTCGATTGTGCTGTAATAGCATTGAAAGGATGATGAATATGCTGTTTGAATTTTTAAATAAAAAATCATTGTAATGTAGTTGGAAAGTTTGAAAATTGAAATAGCTTAAGATGATTATTCTCGTTATTACATCCTGCTTAAAAATGCTTGGAATGTTCTGAATACGTACAATGGGACAATATTTTTCTCGTGGATCGAGGAGAGCTTCATTTGTATTCAGTACTGAATCTATACACGGCCTTTCTCTTTCAGATGAGCCATCGCATACAATTTCTTGCCAATGTCTCGTTATCATACAAGGGTCTCGTTAAATCACGTAATTCGAGGTTGCAAAATCTGACATTGTTGTTGAATATTATTAATCAAAAGGCATTCCTTCGGAAAAGTATTAAACTTACGTCCTAGCTCGTCGAAGAATTTCATTTTCCCCCCAGTATCAATATTGTTTTCCGAGTTTTCTTGCTGTTCTACCAAACCTGAAAAATAATCTCAAAATAATCTACTGATATTTATTCGATATTAATTATTTTAAAAAAACTCACCAAAGCTGGATAAAAATCTATCATTTCTCCTGGAATTAATAATCCAAGACTGGCCGAGAATTAATGAAAGTATAAAAAACGATGTGAGCGAGTTCATTCTTTTGTTTAATTTGATTCCCTGATCGAGTAAATAATTTAGATAACAGCCCCCAAAAAATTGATTTTAGATGAGCTCGTTCGATAGTTCAGCGAATGGTTCATTTTTTAAAAATAATCATTCTGTGTGTGCTCCAGCGTCACTGAAAATAAAAATATAATCGTATATTAAAAATTTATGCACTCGAACATTATTTTATTTAGAAGAAATATTAATTTCGTCTTTTCAGTTTCTTTTTTTAACTTTAATATCAGACTGTAATCGCATTAATTAATCCAATTAGACTTTTCTGTGTCACATTAACACTACGACTTCCTTCATCTTGTCTAGCTTTGCTATAAACGTGAGTTTCACGAGACTGTTCTCCAAAAATATAAGATTCCACCTATCGATTCTTTTTTCTGTACAAATCAATGGTGACCTAAATTCTTCGATTAACAAGGATACAATCTTATCAAATTTATATAAATTGTACATTTATCACAGTGTATCCACAAAATTAACATACTTTCTTCTTTAAAAAGAAAACGTGATTGGATCGCGTCACTTTCAATCTCCCGTAATGGGTTTGGTTCGGTGATAAAGGGAGGACTTCCAAGGAGGTTTCATGAGTTCTCATTTACGAATAGCGTTAATTACCTCGCAGTAGTAAAATTCGTATTTAGGTAGCCGTTCAATTGGAGCGTGCAATCTTTAAAAGGCTTTTGTTTAGGTTTGCATTTTTAAAGGGTCAGGGGAGGGGGGGGGGGGGTATCAGGAAAATGTGAACACATTGATCTTAAAATTTTGCATGTCGACTTGAAAAACATTTCAAGTTTCCTCGACATACCATAAAAATGAACAAGGAGTTCTGTTATTGTGTATAGTTATATAGTATGATCGTACTGTGATTAGTAAGGCATATCTTTATACGTGTGTGTAAGTGTGTATGTTTGTGTTTTTGCCAGATGTTTTAATCGTTTCCCTCGGGAGTCCTCCAGTCGGTGTCGTCCGAGTTCACGAACCGTGGCGGAGGCGTTCGCTGGCTGTACAGTCCGGGACAAAAGTGGGACACGAAACCAGGTCATCGAGACAAGTGGCACGGCTTTTAGTGCTTCGTAACGTTTGGCTGTGCGGTCTACATGCGGAACCGCCGCGGCATTATACCTTTGCTTATTAGTGAAAGTTAGTCGGTAACTTTCTACTTTGACAACGGCGCTTTCGGTCTGGCCACGACTCTGGACCGACCCGTCAACCAAATTCGCATCGTATTCGCTTTTTTTTCAACGACCGCTTGGGGTCCTAATCATCCACCCACCACCGCGATGCGAACGCATATATTTATATATGATAAAACCCTTAGGAATCCCACAGGTTCATTCATGAATCATAAAATAACTTTTATCTGGTCAAAACAAATTCAGGATTTTTTTAGTGTAATTACAAAAATTAATTACACGATCAAGACACTTTTCAATACGTTTATTCAACATCATTGATTGCAATGGTTACTGCTGGGAAAAAGTAAAATGATCTGATAATTCACGGTGCTTTACTTTATTACGACGCCTTGCAAAGAGTCTGATTGCCTTTGAGAAATAGCGAGGAAGAAAAGCGCGAATCACCATAAAACTCTGACACTAACGAAGCGAATTGCAAGAAAAAGCTGGAATGATCATCGACGGTGTAACGAAGTGTAATATAAATTGCCGTGGACGGGTTAAGCGAGATTTATGAGCGATTAAAATTGGACCCGATCAACCTACATTACTGGAACGAATGGGCGGATGGAGGCAGAAGAAAGGGAAGGGGGTGGCAGGCATCCTTCAAACGCAATTTAATTGGAAAACTAGTTATCATATCTATTGGAGAGTTATTGCATCTCATCGATGCATGACGTTAATCAGATTTTACAGCAGGAGTTAAATTAGACGGATTTCGAACCAAGCATATAAAGTGAGTTGAATATCTGATGGATGGGTAAATTAAAAAATTGAATATCCGGAAATCTGACGAAGATAAACAATCGTAATAACTGATTAATTATTTAACTTATTGGTAAAAACTTTGCGAAAATAATAACAAATATTTTTCGTCCACAGGATCACATTTCGTTGCGATTCTAAAATATCGAAGATTCGTAAAAAACACTGAATGCATGGTACGTATATATGTGTATATTTTGATAGGTCGGTACCTATAAGGAATAATGGTTGGTAATTATACCATGTTTTATGAGTGCAATTCGTTCAACAGTGCTATAATCTCACTATCGTTTGGACTTTCTGCAACTGAGAGAATAGATTTTTTTATCACACTACACAATACCAATATAACCACTCTGAGCACGTGAATTGTGATTAAAATCATATAGTAATTATTCCTGGGCTTGATAATTTTTGATGATTTGATAAATAAGAGATAAACCAGCCAACCACCAACGTACAATTAACGTCATCTAATCGGAGCATCCTCGGTGAAAAATGTTCAAGCTAATGATGTTTCATCTTTACATCGATTTGGTTCGTTACTTTCTATCGTTATAATGCGGTTAATTTATCCTACATAGTATATTACTAAAGACAATAAGAATTGATGATGAAATTCTAGATTAGACGCGAAGAAAAGGGTATAATGATTTTACGGTTTAAAGAATATGCTGGGTCAAGGCAGAGATTGCAGGTATTAGTGTAGGTGAGTAAAAAAGAGGGATGCACTGTATTAATGGTTCTAGAGGTAGACAGCACTTTCACATTCAAACGTAACGCGGAAGCTGCGAGAGAAGAACAGCTCCGTCGAGTTTCTATAGGAGGCAAGGAAAACTGATCGATTTATCGGATTACTCCGCTCGCTAATCGACCTCACCTGAATCGAGATCAAGGTCGCTGTTTGCTGCAACCGCTGCAACCAAATGTACAGATCGTAGGTCCAAGTGAATATCCAATGCGTTTCGATTTCATTCCAACTGATGATTTTTTTTTTATTAAACACTTAACATCAACTATAGCAACTTTGATCAATCAACTCAATTAGATTCCTTTCGATTTATTTTAACCGAACCATTTTTACAATTTTTTCGTTGTAAGACTTGCATCGTATTTATTAATGTTGTTATTATTTATTTCATACTTTATAACTCTGCTTCACACGGAACAAAATTTATTAGCCAGTTTAAAGCGAATGGTTATTAATCCTCGGAGTAACTTACTGTTGGTAATAAGTTTCACTAAAAGTCTTTGCAAACCTAAACAGGTGATAAATAAATATTTTCATGTCTACGTTGCAACAAAATTACAGTGTGCAGCACGTGTAATAATAGAGGCTTTGATGTTTATTATTGACATAATGAGGATAAAAGCACTGTAATTTATAAAGATGTTTAAACAGTCACAATTGCAACAGCCATGTTTAGGAAGACGAGCATGAAAATGTTACACGTTTTTGATTGGTGGTTCTTTGGAAATAACTGGATAGATTTCCAAAAATTTTAATTGCGTTTGCACCAACGTAGCAAAGAATAGAACACCGCGACACGCGCTTGACTACTGATGAGGAACAGAAACATCAGCATCCAAGACACTCTCTTCTCATCGCTGTCTCTTTCTTTTCTCTCTCTCTCTCTCTCTCTCTCTCTCTCCCTCGCTGTTTCTTTAGTCTCTATGTTGGTCCACTCTACTCTCACTCTCTCCGATATAGATCCAGAATGACCAAACTCTTCCGTTTCTACTCCAGCCTAGTGAAATTATCATAAATCTCTCGATTTTATACTAAGTTCCTTCTTTAACTCTTTCTTCCGCTCTCTACGAATCTTCAAATTCTCTTCGTTTTCTCTATTGCTCACTTTCGAAATATTATCAAATAATAGCGTAGAGGCTTCAATCCTAAAATTACAGAAATAGAGGAATTAATGAAAAGGGAAGTGAGAAGAATAACGAGCAATCATCGTTCTTACTGGTAATCATGCTAGTTGTGAGTGAAAAGCTATTGTAATATTCTTTTTTCATAAGGCCTGCATTCTTTCTGAAGCGTTGCCCTTGGAGGGGGTTGAAGAAGTCGATTGCTGATGGAGATGATCTTTTCATGGAATTTGCAGTTGTTATCATAAATGTTGATTCAAGAGGTGATATTGATAAGGGTGTTATTAAGCATTCGTTTTAATTAAAGTGGAATATTTCGACATGAATTTGTTGAAAAAGGTACCCTTTCTTTGAGGTAATGCAAAATAGAATTCATAGCAAAATATTTATTTAAAGCTCCGTTGACGATAAATAACTTACGAAATAATAATCGAAGGCTGCTGAAAGCTTCTGTAAATCTGAGTGAAAAATTAACAAAAATATAAAAAAAAAAAGAAGAAATATTATCCAAGGATGATTTTTAATTTTAACTTAAACAAATTCTTACAATCATAATAAGCACCTATGACCTTTGGCCAGTCGAGAGTTTCGGTACATTTTGGAGATGAAAACTGTAAATACAATGACTTCATCGGTTTTCTTCATGTTGTATGAATTATGAATACTACATTGGTCCCACTTTACTTTAAACTTGTATTTTTATTGAAATGGATTCTTAAGTGCAATACGAATTATTTATCTACAGCAAAGAATAATGTGACAATTTTTAGGGAGAATTTAAATAACGTGTTGCATTTCAGATCATGAATATTCCACACTCATATCATAGTTTACTTTCTCGCACTTTTATATCTACTGTACAATTACTATTATTGGTCTCATCAGACTAAATTAGGAGACCTACATTCTTAATCATTAATGTTCTTTTTTTCTTAACACGAGGTGCTAAACGAAGATGAATACAATATTCTTTTTGCATCTTTTAACGTATAACTTACAATGGAGCGCAGCGAAAGTTACTGTCAAGCTTTCGTTACTTTCGACGGTACAATGTGTAATTGCCAAGGTTGAAGAAACTATAAAAATACAAGTAAAAGTGTATTGTTTATTTCATTATATCAATTATTCAAAATATAATAATATAAACTTTGTTGATTATACAACTTTTACAAATATTACTAATTCAAAGAACCGCTGCCTGATATTTTCATTACTATACGCTCTTAAATTTAATTATGGCTTATGAAGATAATTATTTTCAAAGAACATGTTTTTTAAGTATCGTAACTATGTGAGTGCAACATTTATATAATTATAACGGATTCAACCATTATAGAGACAATACTAGGAAGAATAATTGAAGTATCCTGTGCAGGTTGAAAATAGATTTTACTAAGTGCACATTTTTAATTTTTAATCATTTATTTTTAAAAAAGATGTCACGATTAAAAATTCTTATGGCAAATCTAATAAAGTCCTAACGTCTAAGAACACAATGAAATAATAGAGTTTCGAAAATCAAACATAACGTTATTATTACATCAATTGCACCAATCAGTACCAATTTTTGACTATAGAGTTTTTGTCATATCCAAATGTTCCAAATCCGAAGCTGGTTTATTTTATTTACGTCCAATCAACGTTGAAAACGCTTCGCCAGAGCGCAACCACTGGCTTGCATGACCGCGGGAATGCGCAATGCAAAACGTGTTTAAAGGTGTACAATGAAACTTCTCACATAGAATTTTCACTTAAAATCAACCGGTATTTTATATTAATGTTATTTTAACTCTTTAATTAGATATCCTAAAGAATTTGAATTCAGAATTTTCATTTTAAAAGTTTTACGATCAACTATATATCTAAGTAAGCAAGAATCACGTGGAGGGGGAACCGTTCCTAAATGCATTAGAAAACGTCTGAACCTGAACACCATAGTTGTCGATCACTGTACTCGCTTTAAAAAGCAATCTTTGAAAATTATCACCCCCTGCTTGTCTTTTCACTACACTCCTACCCTTTCCGAAGAAGCGGAGAATATAATTGCTTAACTAATGCTGTGTTAAATTTTCCTGTTCCTATCGTAATCTGCTGAGAGAGATTCCTGTCTCCCATCCTATACTCTTCAAAAACAAAAAGATGGCTACTAAGTTTAAGATCCAAGAAGTATTAATCTGTCATGTTCTTCTTTCTTTAAAGCCCTATAAAGATTGTGCTCTGTTTAAATATGGTTTATCTGTTTCTTAGTAAACTATAATTTGTAATGTACAGCTGTTATATTCATTCAAGTTGTTTGCCTTTTAACTGATATCATAATGTAAAGAAAATTTTGATTATACCAGAGTTTCAACTGTAAAGAATTGATCTACGAAGTTGGATTTTATTATTTATTAAAAAAGTAATTATGACTGATACTGAAAAACCATTTGCCTGTTCCTCTTCTGGTTGCAATATGGTAAGCTGACAATAACTAGTAAGCTGATATCTTGTGCCTAACCTATAAACATCAATGCTTATTCAAAATGTACAGTATAAGGCAAATGTTTTATTTAATTCTTTATTCTTCAGAGTTTTGCGAATGAAGATCATCTAACCGTTCATAAGAAAAAACATGATATGGTTTTAAATCTTGGTAGCACTGGAAAGAATACTGTTTTTATTGGTATGATATTACAGCTAATTACTTTACATAACAGTACACTATTTATGTCATTCATTATCACATTAATTATTGCTTAGCAGATCAAACTCCAACGCCTACAAGATTTATTCGTAATTGTGAGGAGATAGGTTTGTTTCAAGACCTCCAAAATGTAAATCCATTCGAAGAGACATTTCGAAGAGCTGTTGAGGCAGGAAAGCCAGGCACATTGACATTACCCGAGGTTACAATTAATTTATCATTGTTTATAGGTTTTTATTCTTCTTTAAAAAAATAATTTTTATTGTTAGACAGCAGTTACGGATGATACTTTACATACTCCACATATATTTCCACATATAGAAGATGATCAAACATCCAACAATCGGTTGCAAGATAGAGATGTTCATGGATGTTCAACAACTCTTGTCAGTGCAGAAAAAGAAAAAGATACCAATGAATCCGAAATATGCAGTAATCTTAAATTAGTTCCAAGTGAAACATCAGATTTAATGAAAGAAAAGGATCTTCATGTAAAAGATAACAATATATTATCGAATGTACACATAACTGTGTTACCAAAATTACAACCTCTCCCAGCAACTCCACCTTTGTAAGTTATACAATTTCAAGCATAGATATTAATGCTTTTATTTTACTTATTTATTTATTAATTTGTAGATCTATCAATGGAGAGGAAGTACAACTATTATTAAGAACATCGGATGGTAAATTGATGCAACTATCTGCTATGCCAGTTAGAGATAACTATTCCACAACACTGAATACCATTAATCAAATTAAGCAATCATCAGTACTAATAAAAACTGAGCTCCCTGTTAGAAGTGGTAATGATGATATAAACGAAGCAAAGCTTACTGTACCCAAGTTATCTTTGGCAAAAATGGTAAAAAATTTATCCCTTTGTGTAATTTTTTAATGTTATGAAGATAGAAAATGATTAATTTATTACAGAAATTAAAGCAAATTTTATCTAAAAACGCTGAATTCCCAAATCAACGTGCAGCAGACATTCCATCAAAAAAAGAAAATCAGAAGGAGTTGGTTGATGTGAACAAAAAATTAGATATTTTAGAAAGAAACCGTGCAAGTTCAATGAGAGCAAGAGCAAAAAGAAAAGCATGGATTCAGCAATTACAAAGAACCGTTTCAAATGTTAATGAAATTAATGTTGTTTTACAAACTGAAGTTAAAACTTTGCGCGCAGAAGTGTCTAAATTAAAAGCTTTATTGCTTGCACACAAAGACTGTCCTGTTACAAAAGCTATGCAAAAAGGTAGACTTAATACTTATTTTACTATTATATTTTTTTAGCTAATCAAAACCTTTGTTGTACATTTTTTCCAAGTTTTAGTTTATCTTAAAATTTCTTAAATTGAATGTTTTTTTCTAGGAAACAGCATCGTTTTAGGTCCTAAAATAATATCTGTGAATCCTGAGGTTATAAGTTTACCAATTAGTAATATCCCAGTCAACAATGTTTCATCCAAACGACTACATACTTCAAATATTGCACCTAGTCCAAAAAAGAAGCTATCGTTATCCACAACAAAAAGCCCGGTGATATTTCCAAAGATTGATATCAATATTGCACCGCCCATCCAAACTGCTGCTCTTGTAAAAAACTTACCTTCCCTTAAGCTTTTGGATGTTAATCAATTTATAACGGAAAAGGAAGAACATAAACAAATTTTAATTGTGCAGAGCACACAAAAGAATATTATAGAAACTACGGCTAATAGACAAATTATTCAAATTAATCCTAATTATGAGATGGAGAATGCTGCATCAAAAAGCACTGGTGCATAGATAGGATACATCTTAATGAAAGACTTAAGTGACTTTGATTTTCGATAAATTAATTTAAATTAGATTTATTTAATAAGAGCTACAAAATCATTGATCACAAGTATACTGAAACAGTTCTCATTAATTACATTCCTTTTGTATTAGAAACTTGAGAATTTATTCGGTTTGTAACAATTTCAAAAATTGTATTAAATACAAAAGCTTAAGATTTATAATATCTAATCAGGCTAGTATTCCTAAGAAAGTTTTTTCGAAAACTCAATCATTTGTTTGCCATCTATCTAGTATAGAGACACCAGTATTAATAGTCTTTTTAATTAAATTCCGAAATCGGAATAAAATTGTCTTGTTTTTGTAAATTTGCTTTATTTATAATTTCATTGTCGCATTTGCTGTTATGTATAGTATATGTATACATTTTTCTGTGATCTCAACAAAATTTATACAAGTAAATTGCAATGATAAGGATATAATGATAGGTAAGCTTTATTCTACAGCAATATATATTTTGTATTTTCTCTTTTAATAGTGACAACGCAATATTTATTATAAAATCTACATATATTTTATACATATTAACGTCATTAATTCATAATGCTAATAAATATAAATGAAATATTAAATTAAAGCTATTTTATTTATGAAGAATTTCGATTGTATTCTGTTCAATAATCCCTCGATGAATCTGTGACCCTCGGGCCCTTATCAGTTCTCCGTCCAGTCGTCTAATAAATCTACACCGGACCTGAGAATGATAAGGGGCTTCGGGCACGCTCAAAAATCCGTACCAAAGTAGAAACCTCCGCAATTTGTCCTGTATTCTGCTGCAAGGAAAGACTGCATATTTTCTGAAACTTTTTAAAAACAATCGTATACTTCAACTATTAAATCTTATAATATGGTGTTGCTTTAAAAGTACCTAAGTAAAACAAAACAATTAAGGTTACATGAGTTTAAGGAGATCCTTTAGCGTTTGAAACTGTTTACAGCTATTCTTGGCGTTTTTCTTGTAAGAAAGAAAAATGTTTTCTTTGTAGAAGATATATTAAACCATGCTTGCACACGTATATAGATATCTACATCTGTTATACACAACGTGGTATCTCTTTTACCCACTAAAGGAAAAGCACTCACAAATCGAAAACTTTGCTGGATACATGTCAACATAATCAAAGGACGGTGTCTTTTCGATAAACACGTTTAGAACTGGTCGGTCAACAACTGGCTAAAATATATCGTAAGAAAGATGAGAAATGCTCAGTAAACATTGCCAGCGGTTTATTTCTTAAACTGATAAAAGATAGACGAGAATAACGATATATAAATAATAACCAGCAATAAATTTAAATAAATTCATAACTGACAATAGTTTCATAATCCAATCCACACAATTTCACACGACCATAAGAGTTTTCATAGTACACAAAACGATGAGCAGTGTAATAAAATCATCCTTATAAATATTATTCAAGCTAATTAAATTGACTCAGCGAAAATACAGTATCCATCAGAGGCTTATTGATTTCAGAAGTTTAGTATCACTCGAGCATAATAAATACGTTAGACTTAGATCAATTATCTTAATAGAGTAGGGCTGCTATAAGGAGAAATATATCGTTTTGGGATAATCAATTATAACCAGGGCATGGAATTGGCCTTGATAAGTCTGATTCAATTACGAATAAGGCATGTGTGGGTCATCAGTCTATAAGAGAGAGAGAGAGAGAGAGAACCTCGATGAGCAGGTGCCTCGGTATTGACCAATGTGAAAGTTTCTGCGATAATTAACAGGGATCCTTCATCTTTTTAAATAATATTTCAAGTGAAACTAAGAAGCATAGCTAAAAAGAGTCGTTAAAAGAAAACGCAAAGGAAGAAGATAAATACAAGAATAACCATAAACAGGAAGCGATCGCGTTAGTGTGGAAAACATTTGATTGTTTGTAAGGATCAGTAGAGAGGGTCGACCTTGAGGTATCCCACCGAATTGCAAATGAAGTATTTGCGGATTAACGATAGACTCAGCACTCGAGCAGCGTTATTTTATTTGCCGGTAGAAGAGAAATACTGGCAACTCGCGGCTGGGGAATACGAAGAGAGCGAAAATAGATTATGTGCTGCCCCAAGTTGCAGGTGCCTGGCTGTTACGGGCCTGCATGAGCCGCATGGCTATTATACAACATGCAAGCGCCTTCTCTGCTGACCTTGGACCAATCTGACCACGTTTCTTCTCTTTTTCAATGAAGGAAGTATATCCAGCGAGTCTTTTCACAAAGCCGTAAAGACATCTGGCCGAGATAAGATCACAGATCTTGTCCTTCCCAAGACCTTCGACGCTTTTCTGGCCTGAATCTTGCTGGCGTAGGGAATAAAATTCACGAAAATTGATCCCTTAAATTGAACCAGCTGATTAATTTTGTCACAAAGCCTTATCGAGTTCTTTCATAAGACAGACTATAATGTCTTGATATTAGAATCACTTCTGATTAAACTTGAGAATCGCGAGTAAATACAGTTTAGACATTGTATTTTGATACCTTGTTTTCGTTTCATAATGAATACCTTTGTCGAACGAAAATACTTTGTTACATGTTTACGGCTCCAAGGTGGAATAATAAATAGAGGATATTCATGGTAGAATTTTTTTCAACTGTTTTCTTTAACATTAACATATTTAGTGCTACAGTATTTACACGTTTGTCACAACACTTTGGAAATTATGAAACGTTTGACACAAAATGTAAAACTTTAACACTAGCCTAGAGGGTTTATCGTTGTAATAGGAGACATCGAGCGAATACCAAATCTTTGACTAAGCGTGTGTAAGAGTGCTAGGCATTCGTTATCGATTTATTTATGCTTATAGTCTCACAGTAGATGATCTCAGTTTATATTCGTTTATATATGAATGCCACGTAAACATCGCTTTCAATTAATAGGATAATATTTACTTTTAACTGGTTTTCTTGTTTACGCGTAGATCTAGTAACAAAAGCTTCCAGTATAAATATCATTTCAACTGGAAGCTATAAAGAGTCGAACGTAAAAGCCTATTCGTGCTAAGTTGAAACTCAGGTATTCTCATTATGTAATATTACAATCAGATTGTCGTTCCCGCAAGTTGCAAGATCATCCAGTAACCCTGGACCACAAGCTCAACGTTAAAGCCAGAAGGTTGCTCTGTCAATCGATATTGTTAACTAAATTTGGTCATGGACGCGGTCCTGCGGACTGGAATTATTCCACAATGATTCATGATTTTGCAATTAAATTTAATAACACTCGAAATACCCACGGTAGCTCTTTTATCGAGAAAATTAAACGTACTTTAAGCATGGTTATGAGAGATGGAGATTCTCATGTATTTTATTTTCATATTCCTTTCACCATCAAAAGCCCTAGAGGCTTCTTCAAATATTTTAAAGCATCCTTTAATAATACTGAACGCGAGATACTTATTTGTAAGAAATAAATAATCAAGGTTTACCTAACGTGAAATCTGTATTTTCTCATGGTTCATTAGCGTTGATTATGAGGAAAAATATGTGTTTTTGGTAAATTGAAATGGGTTGGGTTTAGGTAGTTACAAGAAATTCACTCCTTCGTAGTGGAAGTACCTTAAGTGAATTGCAGGGTTGTGACATCAGGGGGGGGGGGGGAGGGTGGGAGAGAGAGAGAGAGAGAGAGATAGGGAGAAAGCAGATGGCGAGAATAATCCTAAAGAGTAAGAGATAACGGGTAGAGGGTAGAGGTGGAAGAGCGTAAAAGTGTGCGAAGCAGAACAAACGCTGAATCGTTCGTGCGCGAAATCGTCTCCGTTCGTTCGAAGAGATAAAGCTTTCGATGGCTTCTGGGAAGACGAAAGATAACTTGGCCACGAGTTCCGATCGTTTACACCGAGTTACAACGCGTGAGTGATCTCCCCGCCGCGATTGCTCTCCTTTTTTCTCAAAGACGAAGGTTAACAACTCTCTCTACGTGACCAGCTACTTCTCTGTAACCTGTAAAAGATCCTCCAATGTCTCACCCATTTCTGCAAACCTCCCCATAAAACTCCCATCTATTTTCGACCAAGGGAAAATAGAGAACGTATTTATCGCTAATTTCCGGACGCTCCAACATCCAATTACAAAACGCGCAAAACAAACTTTATCACCAACTACGTATTAACCCTTAATCTCTCCGTTTACGCATTTTTCAATTTACACTCGCAACGATACCAAAAATAATCTTCGTGATAATTCAGAAATAGACCGGTGATTGTGTATACGATTTTTGTGAAGCAATGAAATCCATAAAACTAGGAGTAGTGTATACAGATGAGAGAGAAGAGAATTTCATTAAATTTTTGTTTTAAATTCGACAATAATTAAAAATTTGTTATTTATCCGAAACAGAGGCACACAAGGTAATTATAAATCTCAGTCAATGTATAGATAAACGAGATATATAGAGATAAAAGAGAAGGGGTGTGTGTATGTGTGTGTGTGTGTGTGAGAGAGAGAGAGAGTATAAAGATTAAACGCGCAGGTCCGTAATAGGAGTCTATACACTCCTGATCGAATCGGACAACGCGCGATGGTAGCCTTGAGACACGTCTGCTTCCTTTATTTTTACATCTGACCCGAAATGACGTCGTCGGCATTCATACCCGACTTTCCCGTCACATTGCTAACATAACCTCTACCACGAATTGCTTCACGTTAATCCCTAAGTCTCCTCTAAACATACCTTTACTCGCTACTCCCATTCGTCCTGATCTGTACCAAACAATTATTTGTCTTCTTCTGGCATCGCAACGATTTCACGCTATCAGTGAAAAAAAAAAATACCGTTCGGAAGAATAGTTAATTTCGCCATTGAAATAACGGAACTAAAATGCGGATTCTATGAAAAGACGTTAGAGCGCTAAATATTCGTCGTGAAGCGCGAGAACTGGACACGCTGATCTGGTATTAAGCGCTATAAAAAAACTTGACCGTTATTTTCTCAGTCGACGTGACCCGACTGCGATAATTATTACATTGATCGAAACGTTGCTGAGCTTCCTATTTGTGACACGGCGGACAGCAGCAATTTGAAAGCTCGCTTGGAATTCGTAATATCCCGGCATTTGTGTTAAATGTGGGAAGCAAAAGGAGTTTCCTACGCAGCTTAAAATGGGTCGTAATCAGCATTGCTTATTCGAAACTAATCTCGTCGTTTCTAAGATAAGGAGGCGTCGCGAGGAATACCGTTTAAAAGAGGATAAAGTACAGTACGGTAAAGCTAACCGTGTAGACCATCGTTGCGCGCCCGCGCGTTATTAAACTTTTCTTCAGCCCCGGCGAGACGCATGTGGGGCTTTGCAAAAAGTTTCACATGCGCGGACAACCGTACGCCAACGGATTTGTGTGCTTTGAAATGATGAATTTTTCCATCTGCAATGGGAGAGATGATTTAATTAATACACTCAACGATATAAATCCTCTTACCGCTAATAGCACGCTGTATTAATTTTGTACTAAATTACTGTAGCAGCGAGCGAATTTCCGCTAATCTTCGGCTAACTTCACATGTCTATACGTGTAAATTTCTTCGATGGACTTGCTCGTAAAGCGTGGTGAAAAAAAAAAAAAAAGAATTGCCGAGTTTATCTGGTATTCCACATTGTAAGCAAACACAACAGATACAATTATCGCGCGAGCCAAGTGTCTCGAGTACCTTTCTTACATAACTGGCTGAACCGAACGTATATCACACCAATGAGAATTCGTTCCTGCCGTTACTCGGTATAGCGTACAGTAGCAACACTGCCAACTACGACGACTCCGTCGCTATCAACTATCTCCCAAGGAGAAACTGTTCTATCAAGTAGAAACCCGGACGAAATCCGTAATGAACTCTTTCTTCGCCACTGGAATTACGTCGAGCTCGATGGAACTCTGTGAAATCGGCAGTTGCACGCGATCGAACCATTCCCCAGTGAAATTTATAGTAGAAACAACTTGGCTCTCGTAACAAACACAAAAATATTTATTCCTATTTGCACCATTACGTCCGATTTTCACCAAGAACAGACTCTCTAAGCCTCGGGTCCAACAGATATCGAAAACCAAACTAATTTAAAGAAATTTCTTAACACTGCACAACGATTGATGAAACAGTTTTCGTTGGAATTATACCGAAAACAAGGCAAAATAAAAACAACAAGATTCGTAGAACTATGTAAAGCTTGAATGTTTGAAAACACTGGAGAAGAACTGTTTTTCACAATAATAGCACTGACGAAACCATTAGCGATGGAGCAGCGGGCAAAAGTTGAATTTTTTGTCGTGTCGAACGGGAAGATTTATTTGGATGATGTAAAGGAGGAAAAGGTGAGGGCGCAGGATGCGAGCAGATTTATAATAGGGAAACTAATTTTCTTTGCGCGATATTGGAGAGCGGTTCGATTATTGGAAAAGAAGGACGGGAAAAATTGAAATAGGGAGAGAGAAAGAGATGGAAAGAGAGCGGGAGTTGGATGGTTCGTCCAAGTACGAGGATTAATGAAGTTGAGAAAAGAGAAGGAAATCACGCAAAAAGAGTCTCGCACGCGACTGAGCCGAGGCAGTTGAGCAGGCGGTCGCTGAACGGCAGAACGGTAGAACGGATTTTGACGCTCGGTCTGGCTGGACTGCTTCGCTCGCTGCTGCCTGCTGGTGCTGGCGGTGCTGCTGCTGCTAGTGCTGCTGCGGCGGCAGTGACGGCCGGATTGTAGTGGGGGCAGCCATCTTTGTCTGACCCGCAGCTAGCGCCATCTTTGAAACTACATCCATCCTTCTCCGGTACTACCACCTTTCTCTGCACCGTCTCTCTCGCGTCCCTTGCGACTCTCAGAACTCACCCTCTCCTCCCTTTCTCTTCCTACCTAGTCCATCTCGTTCCCACCAACATCCGAGCCTTCCAGGGGATGAATAAAGGAGTCGGGTCCTCTACCCTGAACCCTGCTTGGCAAAAGGGACGAGAACCACGCCAAGAATCTCCTAACCTCTTTCTCTCTCTCTCTCTTTCTCTCTATCTCAACGAAGACTAGCCAACCTCATGCTTGAAGCTCGGAAATTTTCTCGGACCTACCTTTCAAGAATATTCCCCGTTAAATAGCTCCAATGAATTAATTAAAATTCGCAACTATGAAAAGAATTTTAATTTTTCTTTTGCTAATATAATCTCTTTTTCTAAACCATATTGTAATACTATTTATTAAGTCACAATCCGCTTATCGAGTAATAGATTGCGATGAGACATCCTTATATATAGTCATAGAAATTTTAATGGAAGACTATGAAAAATCGGACAATTGCGCTGCTTCCATTTCGATTGAGCGCAAAAGGGGAGTGTTATAAATTGATAGCGGAATTTTCAATGTTTTTATGAAAAATTACTATTCTAAATGGAAATCTGTATCAGGTTAAATGGGAAGCGACGGAGAGAGAGGCGATTAGCGGAGTGGGTATAACGTATTTCAGCAACTGTCTTTTCCACGAGTGTAATCAGAAATAGTCTATCGAACTGGAAGATAAGCGCTTCAGATGTTTCTGTTATATCGATTGTCGTAAAGTTATATGACAATGACAATACGACACTGGATTTGGTATAATTCCATAGGAAGAGGAGAAATGTGTAAAGTAGGAAACTAGTTAAGTATATAGTATAAAATGAGAGATCCTTCTTGGTTTGTCGTAGCAAAAAAAAGGACCAATATCGAAGGGTGTTTCAGCGTTAGTCCAGAATTAATTCTTTCCTAGCAAAGGGGGATTTTCTCCATTACCATCATGGAACGAGCAGCGACAGAGCAAAGTGCTTCGGCCTTAAAAAGAATGCGTGTACCTACATCAATTCCACCACCTGCAAACTCCTTTTTTTCCTCATTCTCTACTCCCTACGAGGGGTGCCAACTTAAAGAATTCTTTCCCTCATATATTATATATACTACACACACACACACACACACACACATATATATATATATATATACAAAAATTATTATTAAATTTTTCCCATTTTAATTCTCTAACTATTTAATGTGCTACATAGTTTTAAAAATATAGCATAAAAATAAAAAATGTAGAAAATTCGAAAACTATTCTTGTCACCGTGGAATAAATTTAATAAAGGAACGGTAGAATCAATCTTGCCGTCATTAAAATTCTATGAATTGATTTCTACGTATGAAAGCAGCTTTTGTTGATCGTGTTATTCATCAGTAGTTAGTAATTACCTTATTAAGGAAATTTCTTGGAGATAAAGGAAATAAGCGCACGTTCTGTAGGTTTGCCATGGACTAATCTCGAGGTAGAATTTCCTTAGTTGGAAGACTGTCAGTGTTGGTGTACAAGCGTTTAGGTAGTAAATGGCCTCTGGACCAGGAAAAGGCACGTTTCAATAAGGACGCGACTGCGGGTACACGTGTTCGTACAAAGAGCCAGGCTTTCCTAGTACTCGATTTCTCTCTCTCTCTCTCTCTCTCTCTCTCTCTCTCTCTCTCTCTCTCTCTCTTCTACTGCCATCAACTATACAACACAACATGGACAAGGCCTACTGGCTGTTGTCGGGCCTGGTCCACATGGCAACTGCTATGGGAAATAACGTCGTTCAATATGGCTCTCTGCACACACACATTCACACATATATATATCTCTCCCCCCTCCTTACTCTTTCATTCCTTCTCGAGGTTCCTCGCTGCCTGTAGAAGTGCCGGACTAATTATATTCGAGCTGACCTTCGCCAAGCACAGCTGTCTGCTGTTTTTTCTGCAATCTGCGAACAAACACACATTGACTCGTTAGAAATACGAACAAAGCTAATTATTTTTAACCGAACAATAGACCAAACTCGTCATTTAATAAACAATAAAAAAAGTATCTAATTATTTTTGCAAGAAAAAATTAACTTATCGCATACTAAAATATAAAACTACGAGAATAAATATTTAAATGTTAGTCTCAGAGGAACTCAGAGGGGATAACTATGAGGGAAGATTAGAAGAGTTTACGCATAAGCCGAAGAATTTTTCTCTCGCCACATGCATCGTAATCATTGAGAGAGACAAGAGAGTGCTTTTAATCACGGACAAGACGAGCCCGTAACTCTTTGTAGTTCGCTGGGGGAAAAATTCAGGCGTAATAAGAACGGTGTAAAAAGGTACATGAAGTATTCTCGTACAACTTTTTTCCTCATGTAAGTTGTAGAAAATAAATATAGACTCTGAAGAGGCTTTTTGGTTTTAGTATCGGATTACGTAGCAGTAGGAAGAGTACGCGCAGGTATGGTTGGATGTATACTCGTTCATACATATGCAACGGATGAAAATGAAACTTAACGTGCTTGTATTCTGACTATATATATATATATATATATATATATATATGACATAATATCGGAAAGCATTTACGACAAGTTGTAGAAGCTATAGGAGAATGGTTGGCCAACTGGGTGTGGCGAGTTGAGAGTTAAGCGAGGGTCAAGGTTAGCGTGCGAGTACCAATGCTGCAGGGTAGCTCACCCTGTGCGCCAAAACCACCCTTATTTTTCTCTCGCTAATAAAAGCCTCTCTTCAATGAAAAAGCATGCGCTTACCAGTCTCCATCTTCTCGATAAAAGCACTCTATTTTGATGAACCTCATCTAGGACCCGCGTTATTGGATCAACTTATTAAAATAAGTTCGATAGGAGCGCGGTATAGGATTATAAAATGTAGTATTTTATCAAAGCAATAATCATCGGAGGTATTAATTAAGCCACGACTGTGTAGCAGAGAAAATCTATGTATATATATGTGTATGTATAGTCGTGGATCGGTCTTCCACGAGCGAACCCATCACTTTTAATACAATATCGATTTATCAAGTCGAGGGGGATTATTGAATTTAACTGATTTCCGCCGGTGGTAAGCTTGCTCACGCGAAATTCTCCGGAAAAGTCAATCTCAGCTTAGGTTGGTCGAGAGCGTCCAAACATTTCCGGGTCTCCGGCGGTTAAGGATTCGTGGCTAATGGTGTTTCTCAGATTTGGTCCCGCGATACCAGGGACGCCCTGGCGGCTAGAAAGTGGCAAGGCAAGCTACGCACTGATTACAGCAAGAACTGGCGGGACACGACCGATAACCGATTCCCCAGCGTCAATACGACCACCCGATCTATTTCTTAATGAGACCCAGTCCTTCCGAAACCGTTGGATTTATGGCTCGGAGAATACCACTGGGCCCGAAACAATTCGACTGTGCGCAATAAGACCCAGAAATTTTTAGTTTTACCTAATTTTACTTTTTAATCACAGACTTTTAATTATTGCATGTGGTTTGTGTAACGCTAAACGATATTTTTACATCGTTTCCCTCGTTAAGCTTCCACCCTCTCTCTCTCTCTCTCTCTCTCTGTTAATTATTCCTCCAGTCTATACACTTGGTCATCGTGAATAGATAAATAAATAAATAAAAATGGAAGCTTCGGTTACCAAGCAGAACTTGCCTCGTTCGGTATAATGAAACATAAATTTTAATATTCTTTGTTGCAAGCTATATTACCTTATATCTAGCAAATTTCGCTTATCGCGTCTTTATTAAAATACAGCGGAAACTCCCAAGGAACAAGAATTTCATGTGAGAAATATTTGTAGTATGTATATAGAGTAAAACCAAGTTTTACAGTGACTGGTGGAGTTAAAACATTGTTCAGCGATCCTTTTTTAGCTCTGCGAAAGTTATGGACAGAAGTTTGGGCGAGTAATCTTGTGCAGTTGTGCATTATTGATCGTTGCAGTATGAAATATCTACGGTGTTAATGAATTATTAAGGAAAAAGATTCTTTGGCAGGGGTTTTTAATCTCTCAGATTGGCAATGGTGATTACGCGATCGATCAATTTGTTACGTGTAATGAAGCAAAGCGTTATAATTGGTAGATAAAATTTTTGCCACTTAGAGTAGTTGTAGGAGAGAGCTCGTGGGGCTGGAGGAGTTAATAAATAGGGGCCCAGTATTCGTGCACACCACACGTGCACATGTAAGCATATATATATAGCATATTTGTAGGAGAGCACTTTGTGTCATGGGTGCAACGTCTCGCTTTTGCAAAAGTACAGCTTAACGGTTTACCGTGTATATACTACTGTATATATGTATATGTATATACACACACACCGCTCGCGCAAATTGAAATTATCGGCACGACGAGGAGGGTTTACATTACAGGCTCGTTAGCGCGATATCGCCTTTTTGCGGTGTCTTCTCATCTGCTTTTCACATCGAGATCCCTTCTTGCATTACTTATGCATAGACCAAGTTGATAGAATTTCAACGCTTACCTCATTCGTCATATAATTAATAAATGATAAACCTGAAAGCTTAATGCATAAATGATCCTACTCCTTATTCACAGTATTATATAATCATATCTAATTTGCCTCTGCTTACCAATTGTATATTTATTAAAAAATTTAATTATTTACAAATAAAATTGGACATGCATATTCGAAAATTTATTACCTCGTTAAATAGGCTACTTGGTTATTATTATTCAATGACTTACTAATAATTTGCTTTATAAATTAATCTTTCCAGGCTACGTGCAGAATTTCAAGTCAGTTATTTTATCGATCGACTCAACTAAACTGTCAGTGTAATGCACGTACTGTATTTTTATAGCCAAGGTATAATTAAAAAGGAACCAAATTTTGCTCATATTAATTCGAGTGGAGCTACTGGAGTACGAGAATTTTGTTGAACTAATTAAACTCAGAGATTTTATCCAGTGTGGCAATCGTTAAGAATTAATTTGACTGCATTACATGGTATAAGTGAATTCAATGTTTGATCATCGATTAATTAATATTTAACGTGTGTGTGTGTGTGTATGCGTGTGCTGTTTCGATTGACGCGAAAGGCTTAGAATTTAAGAAGGTTTCGCGAAAAAATATCTCTTTCTGCTCCCCCCCCCCCCCCCCCTCTCTCTTCAAGATGCACAAAGTGACATTCGCAAAGTGAATTTTCCCAGAGATGCGAGTATTTTGTTTGACCAAGTTTTTTCCACACGAGAATCTCTACTTTCGGAGCAAATTAATAAAACTCGAGAATGTTTTCCAGCGAAAAGACTCTAGTACCAAAAGACCACTTGCTCTGTACTCTGCAGCAGCGGAACGTGGTAATTAGCTTAATTCACGTGAATCTACAGTAATCTTGAAAATTCGAGGGAAATTACAGCTGTTACTTGGAAAACTTGGCCTCTACGGATTGATAGTCGTCGGGAAGAATTTTTTAGTAGCATGCATACGAATTTGGACGGTTGAATAAACGGGTTCGTTAAAACCTTGGTATTTAAAGCGTCGGATATATAAGGAGGAAAGAATAAAGGAGAATATTTCTCGATGTTTAAATGCAATTTCGGTGGTTAGAAGTGTCGAGAGTCTGGTTGGTAGGTTTTTTCATGGTTGCTTGGGAAGGGGAAAGAAGTGGAAGGGGGAAGGGAAGAGGGGGAAAAGGAAAAAGGGGAGTCTTGGCAATTCTTTGGCGAACCAGGTGCTAAATCTGCAAGTTTGGTGAATTTCAACGTAGCAGGGCTAAGTAGGAAGGTTGGTAGGCAGGTAAACCCGTATCCTCGTCAAGGAAGGAGAGATAAGGAGAGAGAGAGAGAGAGAGAGAGAGAGAGAGAGACGAGTCGGTTTGGATTAGAAGATGGCACGAGGGAGGGGGGGAGTGACTTGCTCTGGAGGGTCAAAGGTGACAGGGGTCCAAGGGCCACACGAAATGCTAATGAGCCAGCTATTGTATTCGAATGCGATATTATGTCGGTCGCCAACGTGAAAAGCTTCGCGCATTCTTATTCTTACTTCAGAGAATCGATCGTGTAACGTTCGCGCTCGTCATCCTTCCTATTATCACTCAATTTCCTTACATCTCATTCCTCCTCCTCCTTCTCCTCGTTTTGCTCTCCTTCATTCTCTCGTGAAACTATTTTTGTCGATACACGGGAAATTTAAATGCTCAGATTTTTAAGGCCCATGGAAAATTATCCTTTTCACTGAAACATTATATTTTCTGCTCTGAGAGTGTACATAGAACAATAAGAAATAATGCATTAATTATTACGTCAATCGATTATCATTCTTTCGAAAATATTTTTTTTTCGACGAAAACAACTCATAGACAATTTAGCATGCTCATTGCTTTTATAATATTAACTCAAGCGACAACGTTTTTAATACTATCCTCGTACACAATTCATTTTCCACTCGCGTTTCTCTCGGGCAAGTAATTTTTCTGCAGCGCGCAATTTTACATTTAAATGTTATTCTATATATTATTTTTTAAACAAAAATCCATTCATTTTCTATAGAATTTTTTTCAGCTCAATAATGAAAATGGAGGTAATTTATGCATCGAGTGTAATGTAAATGTGTACGTAATTATAGCGTGACGTGCTAATTAGCAAGTCCGACTGTAAAATATTTTTCACGGTGTTACTGTTTTTTTACAACGAACCGGAAACTTTGAGCATTCCAAAATTGTTGCATTTTATCCAAGTTTTTTTCTCTATTTAGTGGCACAGTGATAGAAATATTACCGACTTTTATTCTAAGTTGGAAGGAAAGCGAGATTGTTGTTTCAAATATAAATCTTAACACAATGGATAGTTATGAGAGAAAAAACAAAGTTTTCCCTGCTAGTTGTAGTATTTCTACAAAATGATTTTTACATTTTTCACCTCAAAAAAAGCTGACTATACAATTTTTTTGTCAGAAATAGCTTCTATTGTAAAGTAAAATGAAGGAAAAGTTATTATATATAAGCATGAAGTTGACTTTACCAAAAAGCAGTAAATTTAGTTATTGTTGTGCATAAAGAATTTCAAATAAATCGATTAAATTTAGAAAGAAAAATAATTAACAATGTAAATGCAGTAGACCGGATATTGACACACTATTCGAACATCCCGAAGTTTAAAAATAAAAAGTAAAATTTTCAAAGGTGAATGTGGGAGCAATGGGGAAATAAGGGGGACTCTAATATACTCTATTGTCCGATACTCTCACGAGACATTGTTTAAGTAATTGTATTACAGCAGGCGGATTCATTTGTAACATTTGTAGTTCTCTCTCTCTCTCTCTCTCTCATTTTACGCGAGTTCAGTCAGGGGCTCAATAAAAGCGTGATTCTAGTAATTATCTTAAAAGGTAAGTTTCACTGAATGAGCCACCGAGTTTAGTACATATGGCATATACAATCAAACAAGCTGGAACACTGCAAGACTCGTCCAATTGAATCAATTTATTATATAATTCTTCGTCGACGCCCCCCCCCCCCATTTATTTTGCATGCATGCATATATAATACTGAAATATACATTTAAATATTTAGGAAATGGAATTTTTTCTAATATCAAAAATTTACAACGACAGTTATATCACACTTTGAATTAAATATAATAATCATATATACAGTATAAGAGGCGTATAGATACGAAATTGAAAAACTAAGTGTATGAAATAATATTTTTTACTCTTTATACGATTGTCACTAGGGAAGAAAAGAAGACTAAAGCGATTTTGAAAGTGATAAACGTCAGAATGTGATTACGTATGCAAATATCTAGTGGTGACTAAACGAATACTTCAGTTCCACGTTATCTTGACCCTATCTTTGCCGGCTCGCTTGGTAGGTCGGGGTCAAGATGACCGCCTGTTATTGTCGCTGTTCGCTATCGCCCAGAACTATTGTCGATCCTAACAATCGGCCCGATTAGGTCAGACCACTTTCTGTAATTAATGCCATAATCCCGAATCCATTTCCATTCCTAGAATATAGAATATTATACTAAGTGGATGGAGACAAGTCTTTGACTATAAAAGAACTCACTCTATACACATTCAAACTTCATCTCTCTCTCTCTCTCTCTCTCTCTATCTCTCTCCCTCAATTCAATTAAATTTACAAAAATACTGGGAATGAAACGTGTAATTATCATATTAAAAGTAGTCTCACACGACTATAATTACTCTATAGGAAAGACGATATCATTTTCTGGGTCCAATAATGTGAGGGACATATCCGAGGCAATAATACGGCACGTGTTTTTTATTATCGCAGCGAGCATTACGAAACCACGAATTAGTATGTGATTAGATAATAGTGGCTTCAAGTACGCTTCTTTATGCTAGCTAAAATTATATATATTGCACGATGTACATTTTTCAGTTTTTTTTTTCAATCGAAAAAATTTACCATTGCGAAGTACGAGTAACAGAATTTGAATTAATCTGATAATACAATGAAGAATTGTAAGTAAAGGGGAAGAATTGATTTATTTTTTGCAGGAAAAATTTAAATAGGCGAATCGTAGTATTAGAATTATAATAAAAGTAAAATAGGAGTTTAGGAATACTATAGTTTTTAAAGTTTTGAGACAAACCCTGCAATGTTCTCGCTTTAACTAAGTTATTCAATGAAAAGGAGCAGATTGAACAAAGTATTTTTTGTACCGCACATTAAAATAAAAAAATCGTAATATTTCGAGTCACATATAATAAAAATAAATATAAATACGTAGGAAAACATAGGAGGTTTTGGAAAAGTAGTTTAATCGATGTCGTGTTGGGACAAAGGCAGCTAGTGTATAGTTCTCGTTTTAAAGATTGGTGAGAAGCAAGCAGCGACGGCGCGGCGTGCCGGTATAATAAAGCTTTTTGCTTTCCTGGCTGATCCACGGCAGGGCTGTCGGCGTTAAGTAAACTCTGCTCGAACGCTAGCGTTAATGGATTCAGGAACACTTCTGGGGACCCCGCGTTCGAGTGTGCAAAGCGTGAGCGAAAGTAAACCGAGCCATTCTGTCAGTACTTCCGGCGAAACGCTGGTTAACCTTAAACGATCGGATATACTTTGGCTAATCAGATTATTTGACAACCAAGTTTTTTCTACTATTTCCGAGAGAAAACTTTGCTGGATCTTCCATGTGCCTCGGTTTGTTGATTCGGTCGAGGGAATTCAGGCCACGTAGTCCTGGAAATCCCGCGCTTTGATTTTTTAATCGGAGCGTCGCGTGGACTCAAACCGATTTCGAGTATTTCTCCATGCACGGAGTAAAATCGAACGAAAGTTGAAAACGATACGCGGGGAAGGATCGAAATTTAAACGTCGCGTTGGTCCATCGATATAAGTCCCGATTTAGCGTCGATTTTCAACGAGACGCAGTTGCTTGCGCGAGAACTCTTAAAAGCGGGGGAAAAAAGATGGATGAAAGGGACGTTGACTTTGAGAGTTTTACAAAGGAACGGAATCGATGAGAGATCGATAAAGGATGGATTATATCCGAAATGTTGGTTTATCAGGGGAAACGTTCAATTTAGTTAGCACGTGTCTGAAATAGAGACAGGCGTTTCCAATGTCGGGGGTGTGGTACCTTCTTAATTCCTCCAATTGATTGTGTTTATACCGATTTTACGAGGGTCGTGGCCGATTCGCGTGGTTCTCTACGTACTATCAACCTCGTGGCCGGTTCCGATAAACTCCAAGAATTTCGGTGTTTAAGAGAGAAAACGGATGGAAATAGAATTTCCATTGTGTATATTGGCACGGGAGGAAAAATAAAGGATGCGTGAAATTAATTGTGCAATTGAAGGGGTTCCATATGCATCGTTAATTAGTGCAACTTGAAGCAATTAGCTGATCGAGCGCCGTCCACGAATCGAGTTGATGATTCAGATCCACGTATCGTATACCCTTAAAATTACCGAAGGGTTAATATTCTTCTTTGTAGAACAATTCAATGATGGAATTTGACGGAGGAACAATCATCGAGGAGTTTGTTCGGGTTTATCATCGACGAATAGAGGGGAAAATATTCAGAAAAATATCCCACGCACTTTATCATGTATATAGATACAGAGATTTGAGTTTGCATATGCTCGCCCGAGCGAGGAGTGGTATCTGGTGTATTCGGGAGAATAACGGTGGTGGGGTAGTGACGGGGGCAGCAGCAGATAAAAGAAATTTGTAGTGGAAAGGTCGAGCAAGATAGGAATAAGGAAGGTGAGGGGTAAGGGGCTGGATGGAAAGAGATCGAAGCCAGAGCAAGCACAGCAATTGACCGACCACGTGGCAGCCCCAGTGATAAGGTCAATGTTTTTAGGACGGACCGGTCGCTGGGGTGCTCGTAGATTCGACGACGAAAGGAACGAAGAAAACACCCTTGGAGTTTGACGAAAGAAAAAGAGAGAAATTTTCGTGGCTGGGGGATCGAGGAGAAGAAAAGAAAAGCAAAAAGAGGAGCGGTAAGGCGCGAAGGATGGCAAACTTTGGAGGATTCGGAAGAGAGATGCTTCGGTGAGAAATGCAAAAATGTGGAATTTGCCGTGGGAGAGGAACGTTCGAAAATTCATAGAGTCGAGGAAAGTGGTCGCAGGAGACAAAAAGATCGGGGGTGGGACGAGGAAATGAGAGGAATCTGGTGGAAAAGAAAACTACCTCTAAATGGTATATTAAAGATAAATTTATATAGGGATGATGGTGGAAGGACTTTGATCGATGGCTTTTAAATGTGTTAAATAAATAATGATATAGTGCGGAGGGTGAAAGAGGGGCAGAAAAATCTGTAAAAAGATTTGAATAGAATTATGAGAAAAAATGATATAGAGAATCAGAGATAAAATGATCAAAGAAGGCGGAGGATGAGTGGTGGAGACGAGTGAATGAGGAAAAATGAGGAAGCGAGAAAGAAGTTTGAGGTATAGGTGGGAGAGAGGGTCGTAGAGAGATAGGAGGGACGAGGGGGAGAGAGAGAGAGAGAGAGAGAGAGAGAGAGAGAGAGAGAGAGAGAGAGAAAAGAGCGAAGAAAGGGAGAGAATGAGAGGGGAGAAGAAAATGGTTGCCATGGCAACGTTCAAGAGCAAAACGAATATGGGGTTCTCTGGCCTGGCCAAGTAAACCGACGGAGAAAGAGATTCAAGGACGCAGAGGTGTACGGCCGAAGGAAGCTGATAGGGAGAAAGTTCTTGCGAGGGAAAGATACACCAGGAGGGACTGAGAAATATATCTCTTACCTCTTTTCCACTGTCTCTTTCATTACTAGGGTGGCTTTCGAGGTTCGAGCTTGGAGTGATGTTAATTGCACTGCCACTGCTGGCAAGCAATATGTAGTCGGGGAATAATGTGTGAAAAAAGAAAAGAGTCAGAGGGGGGATTAGAATACGAGATAGAAAAGACAGCAAATACCGAGTGAATATAGCGGATAATTCTAAGAGAAGTGGGCTAAAGTTCGCTGTATACACTGACATCCATGAGGGACCTCTAATTTTATCAAAGATGCTAATTGGGTGAAATTGCAGGAGCTAATTTAAATCTCAAAGAATATATATAGACTCGTGGTGTAATGAAAATAATTTAGTCAACGCAACGTTTGGTTGAATGCACCGATGAATGATGAAAATTGTACCTGTTAATCTACGCGTGATTATATTGGGATAAAATATATATATATTCTCGATAATGAAATGCAAACAGAAAAATCTGGCAAATCCATTTGAATAACTCGATAAAATGTATTTTTTATTAAACTTTCGAGTTACGAGGAATTAATGGAATTTTGTTGGAAGATTATTTGAATAAGCATTTCATTTGACCTTAAACGTGTATGGGGTCAGTGGAATCACACGAAGCCCGATACAGGACGAGACAATTGCGCCCAATCTTTTCATTTATTCCTAAATGAATGACCGTTCCAATGCCAGTATAAAAACTCAGCCACGCGTTTGTTGGACAGGGAAGAACAGCTGCCCGCACGCTAGATCCGGATTAAACTTTGAAAGAACTTTAACCTTAAGTGGATCACGTATTTCAACCAGTTAAACATGACAATGCATAAATAGCATGGAAATTAAAACGTGGCAATAAGAATGCTAATTGCTTTCTTTATTTTACCTCCTTTCTTCTTCTTAATCGATGGTGGTAATTAAGAGAAATGGCGAATTTTATCGCGAGCGAAACATATTCTGGTAAATCAGGATTTCATTGTAAGGCGGGGTGGGGGTAATTGTACTTGGCGTGGATAAAACAAATTTGCCGTGGATAGAAATCGAGAAGATTCGAGGAACGGTCAAATAAAGTTAAAAGAGTTTGCTCAAGATAGATAGACGGGGCCTTACCTGGAGAAAATTAAGGAATGCGGTGTTTGAGGATTATTTAAAGCGATATGGGACAAATATTGGAAACCTTTTCTTATTCCCAGATTAAATATTGATCGATACGAAAACAGTTGGATTTTAAATAATCATAACCGAAGGATGAATCCACGTTGAGAACGTTGGAGCTTAATTGTTTAAAAGTTTCAACAATATTCCACTTATCCGTTATGCAGAGATCTGATATTGAGATAGGATTCGATGAGGTTGGAATTGACCAGAGACTACGGGTACCAAAAATATCGATAGTCTAAAGTTTAATCTTTTCGACAGACGAAGCGTGTTAGGTGTCAGAAGCATTCGTCTTCGAAACGTGATTGGACCGAAAAACCATATTGGAATATAGCATAGGCTGCAACTTCCAGCGAATTGCATCAGAATTCTCCAAAGCTTTCTTCAAATTTAATATAAGCTATTTCAAGAAATACGTGATATGCATTACTTAAAAAATCAGCTCGAGAGAAAGAGATCTAGAATTTAAAAAGCGTCAAAAACACAACTCTCCTCTGTGCTTCACAAGCAATATATATATTAAAAGGATTTTATAAAAATGAAATGCAGTAATAACGCTCGAAGAATCAAGTTACGATTGGGAAATGTGAGCGTGGTTGCTCTCGTTTATCGGAACTTGATTTCAACGCCACTTTCGTGTCCCGTGTCTTCGGTGAGTGGCTGTAGGGCGAGCAGTTTCCGGTGTAGCATACGCTTCTTCCGGCACGGCTACAAATACAAACACACGTGCAATGCGATGAAGAAAGACTCCATTGACCGGTCCTTTACAGCTCGTATCGACGTTAGGAAAAGCGAAGGAAATAAGATGTCGAGTCGCCCTCTGTGACGTCAAGCAGTGGTTCTCAAACCATCACCTATATACCTTCAATGGCGATCGAGACTAGAATGGCGTTTTATAATTATAATAATAAACACTAAAACTATATAGGAAATATATACATCTCTCATTCCAGATTTACATTTTTCGCTGCATTTCAGGTTCTTTTTTCACTTTTAGCCGCACGCTGCCTTCGTATATTCCATGTTTCGAGCCTGTACATAAGAGTGTGTGAAGAGCGGTGCAGGGTCTGGAGGGGGAAGACGAGAGAAGCATCAACATGGCCGACAAGTGATAACGGTTCGCTGATAAGGGCCTGCCCTCTTTTCGACGCTTTAATATCTCCTCCTGTGCCTGCCTTTTTAATTATCTCTCCAGCGATAATGGGCGCTTCGTCCTCCACAGCTTTCCATGGACGAGGAAGGAGGAGAAAGATGATGAGAAGATAAGCCTTTCGGCTGCGTGCGTTACTATAGCTCTCGTAGGCCATGAATTGCCAGGAAAACCAACTCGAAATTTATCCCTTCGACATTAGGAAAATTGAAAATTTCAAACTCCTTGCTATACGCGTCCTTGTGAAATTTAAATCTTTCCCATAGTGTTACTTACTCTACGGCTATATCGAGGAGAAAGGTCGATATCTCTCAAACCGACGTCGATTTCGCATCATGATTTGTGGTGTTACAATGGCTCTAAATCGAAGAGGGAGTAAAAGTCTGTTATCTCGCGGTGTCTCTTACAAATTCTTTCACTGCGGCTCTTGGAAATCCAACCACGCTCGCAGGAAGATTGAAATATTTCTTAGAAAATAGAACGGAAAAATGCAAAAGAATTTTGCCTTGTACATATATATATATATATATATTAAGAATGAGGCGAGGAAGAAAGTAGAATTTTCATCTCGCAGCTTTTAGAACGTCGACGAACCGCCACTTTAATTGCAGAAGCCTCGCCGTTATCTATTATTTCCAATCGCGTCAGCGCCAGGAGACACGATATAGTCTCTCAATTGCCTAGACAGAATGTTAAACAATATTTCATTTAAACTATTCATATACTCATAAAGCCAGTGGGAGAGTTATCGATTATCGGAAAAGTCTGTTGATAAATTTAAATATTTGTCGAAACTTCTTGTTTCCTAAAATAGATACTCCGGTGTATATAGCACAGTGTATTTATTTGTCCGACTATAGGAATATTGAAAAAAAAAATGGAATTTTAATAATGAAAACGTGGCATACATATATATATAAGTAATGGAGGTAGTCGAAGACCGCAGAGTTGCTCGCACGACCACGAGCTGACACACACGGGGGAAACTTTTCTTTGGTAAATAGAGTCGTTATTGAATTCACAAAGCTGTAAGTGATTAGGGGTAACGCATCTCCAGTTAGTCAATCTGGGTGATCTGGTTGATCAATTTTGCACATAGGGAACACGTGTGCCATGCAAGGGAAATGGCTTTCGCGAAGATAACTTGTCCTGAGCGCGTAACAAATGCAATATCGATACCCGATCAGGCTGAAACTCGCAGGAGTTAAGCTCCGAGCTTCAACGTCCCACCCAGAATGTCTCTGTTCGAAGTAAGCTTACTATACGGTATAGCTCTCTATTCTATACTTCCTCCCTCTCTCTCTCTCTCTCTCTCTCTCTCTCTCTTCGACTAAAGCTTCGAAGCGGATCGTTGTTAACTTCCATCGAGCTTGCACTTAACTGCAGCTTAATTTCGTGTCTCGCCGAGATGAGCGGTCCGTCGCGTCGAATTTAAGTCAAGGAAAGAGGAAAAGGGGAGGAAAAGCTTGCAACGTTCGAGGAAGCTCGTCTCTAAGGTTAAAAAGGTGTCGGGCTGACTTTTCGCCAAAGTCCCAGGCTTTTCGGACCATTATTTTTTATTGGCCCGTCGGGGACGATCTTCAATCTCTTCCTTTCTCTTTTCTCCGTTTCCCCTCCTCTACCCCCTCCCCCTCCCTTGCCCACCTGTTTTTTTCTCGCTCCTACACTTATTCCCGCGTCTACGTTTTTCCGGCTATCGCTGCTAAATCGTCGAAAAGTCTTCTCGAGAAGGAGCTTAGTAGGGGAAAAATCAGCGAACAACGAAAAACTCCGTGATTGAACTTGCGTGTCAAGGACACCTGAAAGAATTTACCACTCACCGAGGATAACACTTTTGAATAAGCTAATAAATGGCTACTGAGAAGTTAGCACCCCAATTTTTAAAAGTGGCAAAAAACCAAAGAGTTCTAGTAGCACCCGGAAAAGTTCTACAGTTCCTTGCTATTTTTAAAGAAAATTCTGCACTTTTTGAACTCGAAAAACTATAAAAAGATGATTTGGGGTGCCAACTTCACACTGGTTAATAAATATAATACGAAATTATTATATTTATATACGTAATATTTTTTTATAACTTTTGAATTATAATCAAGAAATCGATTGGAAAACAATAACAAATCTTTCTCTGTTATGTATTAACGAGAGCAAATTTATTTTTTAACATTTTATTAATTGGTTTAATTATTTAAGATACGTTGTAATGTATAAATTACATCTCCAATCTTCCGAAGTAGACAACCCTTTTATTTCTTACATAATGCTTCCTATGAGGCTCTAGTACTTTTATTGTATTTTATTGCAAGATCCAAGTTGCGTCGTGTATTTAAGAACTCTTAGCCTTGTAAACTCTATTGCCTCTTATAATTGTCGCAGATAACAAATACTCGATCAACTCTCATCCTTTATTCCACTTAGCAGCAGTATTTATTGCCCTTAGCTTTATCAACGATCCCCCGGATCAATGAATCCTTCAACGCGCGATACCAATTTTCCTTATTTTTTCAGCAAAATACTAGAGGAAAAAGATTAAAATAGCCGATTAATGGGAACCGTAGTCGAATTGTAATTGGAATGAAGAGTACGTAAAGTGTCAAGTTCCATAAAGATCGTTTTGCCAGTAATTTGATGGAGCAGCGTTTGAAAAATGCGACTCGGATGGTCTGAGAAAGAGGCTGGGAGAGAGAGAGAGAGAGAGAGAGAGAGAGAGAGAGAGAGGAGGATGCTTTGTAGCGAGAACTGTTTAGAAGGAAGGGAAAAATATGAAAAAGGTGAATAGACGGAAGAGAGGGTGCGGATAAAAGTTCGATGGCCAAAAAAAGAGGAAAACCGATGTTGAAAATAATGCGTGATGCGTTGGACAGAAAAATCGCAACATAGCGCGCCGTGCCGCGTCAGTTGTGCTTTTAACTTGTTTCACATTCTTTATTCATCGATCGATCGACAAATTATAAAATTTAGCATGCTACCTCAGTTGCTATGCGCGCGAAAACTACACACAAAACCTTCTCCAAAAGCCGTTTTGATCATGATTGTTAGGCGCAAAGTCGCTATACGATAAGTGACAAACGCAATCCATATGTAAATTTTTAAACGCACGACTCTCCAAATAATGTATATATAGTCGGATTATTTTTCTATATTAAATCTTCAGCACGCGAGCTTATTTTAGCCGCATGTATATATAAAAGCAATATAACCCGGCAATGATGAATAATATCTTCACTTTGGCAAGAGCCTCCCGGAGTGATAAATTATTTAACGCTGCTGCACTAACTACGATTTTAAAAGGCATTATACATATATAATAAATCTTAATTTTGAATATCATTTTTATTATCCTCATATTCGAAAATGCTGCAGATAATTCATAAGGTTTTACTCGTTTACCCTTTAATATCGCGTATAACTTGGAAGAACGACATCGGTGAAATATTACAGAGAATTTGCGTTGCATAAAAATTTCAATGTTTCATTTTACATCGAGTCGTTTTCATCCAGCCTTGAAGTATGAAATAAAGAAGAATCGTAAAAAAAAAATGATTGAATTATCAGCACTTGGGAGATTACTTAAGAACAGATTTGTTTTATTTTCTACGTGAAGTTTGCGATGAAATTCTTTGCGCTGGGCATCTGGCAGGGAAAAGGCAAAAAGCTGATAGAAGAACGAGAGAAGGCGCGGGTTTGCCAAGGCGTGTCGAGACGATGAAAAGCGGAAATGAGCCATTAGTCTCGTGAGGAATATTCAACGCGACGGATTCTCATCGCTTGTTGAAAATCCGAGAGAATGGCTTTTCTCCCTTACTTTCTAACCAAAACCCGCACCTCCCCCCAAGCCCGTTTCAGGAGAGCCCACTATCTACAAACGACTGCACCTTTACGATAATATTTACATTACTGGCGCGCAGGGTTATGATAAATTTCTCGTGTACAAACTAATTTCAGGAAGCGTAAACCTTCTTCCAAGGCTTCCCTTCGAGTCGAGCTGCGAGGCGAGTCGAGTATAGTCCTTCGGAAGCGCCTTTCACGACCCTCGCACACGCCGATCACCCCAAGCCCCCCTCCAAGAACGAGAACTTAACCACAGCTTAATCTCAAACAAAATATTCCTGTCCGCCACGCTGATTCACGCATCATCCACCCTCCTCCCAACTCTACGCTAATTTCCTCAGCAATTTATTCCCAAAACGCCATTCTTACCTCATTATTATGCAACAAACGCGAAGACCTTATCCTCCCACGCGATATACATCGAACCTTTAATAAAAATAGCTTTGATAACATTAATTTAGCGATAATACAGTTGGCGTTAATTGGATGTTAAATGCTACGTGGGTAAATAATGAGAAGGAATATATAGGTAGTAAATAACGAGCGCGGTCTCTAATTATGAGCAGTAATTTATGCGCGCGAGTACGAAATCTGCTCGCAGAGATGCCATTTATAAAGACTTTCATCCGTGCAGGGTGCTCAACCTCACTTTCTTTTCTTGGCCGGCTCTTTGAAAAATCGCGCGTTTTAACGGGGATTTATTTGCCAGTAAAACAATTTACAAGGCTACATAACTCGCCATAGTCCAAAATAGTCCTACTTTTACCTTCCTCCTTATCCCCGCGTCGCATTTATCTTTTTTACCCCCGATAAGATTTATGTAATAAATCGTTTTCACGCTCAATTTCTCTTCCTTCTTTTTCCTTCGCGCGAGCAGCGAGACTCTGCCCAGCAGCAGCCTAGGTACTATATAGCGAGGCGGAGAGTCTGTCTACCCCCCCCCCCCCCCCTCTTTGTCCGCATCAATGTGTGCAATCGTCACATTTTTTTCAATCTAATCAGCCGCAAAATGTACACTCAACCCATCTACCATCGTAGTAGTGATGCTCATCTCCCTCCGTTCCCTTATAACGAGTCGATCGCACCTTTAAGAAAGACCATTTTTCCGCGGCCAACGCAAAATGCCATTCTTATATATAAAATTGCATTATAATGTAAAGCTAATCTTTGCTTTATTCAGTGTCATTTTATTATACTTTTCGCCACTTTAAATGCAGCATTTATCTTTCATACTTTCCGCTCGCAATTCTATAACCATAAAATTTTAACTTCATCTTTATACGGCAAACTGTTCGTTATGCTACTTCCAGGCCGACCACATCGTCATTTCCTGCTATACCTTTACTTTTCCTTGCATCTCGCCTCTTTTTTACGCTCTCCCACTGCCCGATTCATCCCCCCCCCCTCTCCCTCTCTCTCTCTCTCTCTCTCTCTCTCTAAATATATATACACACTATCCTCGTTCTAATTTCGTTCGCCTCTCTCATTATTTATACTCGCAATAAGAACAAAAGCAGTAGCTATAAAATTCTGTGATAAATATTTCTATATCTGTACCGAGAAAAATAATTCTTTCAATCATTTCTCCATCCTCGATAAATTTTATTAGTATAAAACTCTCGAAGAGGGATAAAAATTTATTCGTCCGTTTTTATGCTGGAAATAACATAAATTTCCAAAGAGTTTTTTTCTCTCTTTTAGAGGAGTCATTTTACTGCAGTCGAAGCCAATCTGCTTGTCCCTTAATAGGTACATTTAGCCACCCCATCTTTAGCCCTCCTTGTTCTGCATCGGGGAAATAATTTGGCAATACACACCAACTTCTCGCGTTGTGTCTTCGACTTTCTCTCGTCTCGGTAGGTAGAAAGGGGGGGGGAGGGGGGGGGGGAGGAGGATACGCCAGTCGAGTCGTTGCGCACTCTCTTCGGGGAGGAAATTACGTACGCGCGTCGAGAGAGAAGAGACTAATCCGGAATGAGAAGTAGACATTTTGCCGAGAGGCACTACCGCCGCGGGGAGGTCGTCGCTTTAAGATGGCAACCGCCTCAATTGCGCGAATTAACCTCTAACGAGAAATCTCGACCTCCCTGTTAAGGATTGGAGAAGCATCGCGAGAAAAAAGGGAGGCCAGAGACATTTGGCTCGCGAGAGAGCGAGCGAGAGCTACCGTTTTACCACTGTGTACTGTGCACTCGTCGTGAAAAATTCACTCCCTAACTGAATCTTTTTCATCCGTACACCCTTTCAACATTTCGCAATTTTTCGCACAAATTCTCCAATGAAAACGCAGCTTTACGAGAAACATTTTTAATATTCAATTAAACCATATACATTCGCTCCGCAATCAGTGTCCATGTGTGCGTGTGCTATTAAAATTTATTTTCTTACTTTGGCCAAGGGATTTTTCAACGTTACAGGGACAAATGCGGATTTCGAGGGTTTTTAGCAGTTTCTTTCTGGATATCCTGTCATTAACAACTTACAACTATTCTACCGTAAAACGCACCACGGGTAGAAAAAGAGTCGCGTCAACGTCTCGTTTCTTATCTTATACACAAGTCGAAACTCGATGCAGTGGTTATCAACCGGCAGAAAAAAGATATGTAAAAAAGGTATTCCATCGTAAGTAAAAACAAGCTGGTTTTTAGGTAAAGTTTTCTAAAAATTTGCACAAATATTTAAAGACGTAAAAAAGAAGAAATCTTCAACAACGATGTTCAGCAAAATAAAATTATTCTATTAGAAATTGAATTTCACAACGAATTATCCATACTGTTTATGTATCGCGTAGCGAATAATAGCCAATCGCTATCATTTTTATCTAACCATCATCCGCTAATAAAGACACCAACCACAAGTTTTCTCGTATCGATCATCGACTTATCCAAAGAAATCCAATAAAATATGAAAATTTATTTCTCCTTAATGGCATGTTTCAGGATTTCACGTGGAGGGGCGGATAAGGAGAGATAAGATAATTGCAGGGATGATTGAAGTGGAAAAATTAGTATTAAAGAGCGAGCGAGAGAGAAGATGAGAATAGGTTTTGCGCCCCGTCAATTAACAATGTAGGCAGTTTTGCAGCACGAGGGACGTAGGCTTGGATCGCTAGAACTAAACTGAGAGATAATTGTCTGCTATCAGCTGACCCTTGTTGTACAACGAAGCTTCCCCCGTTCACGCCTTCCTATCGTCGCATTGCCATCGTTGGCCGCGTTGTATTGGTCGAGTTGGCTTTGCCAGCGCAGCGAGCGAGTGTATCCGATGACTCGCGCGCGCGCGCGCGCGCGTTTATCACAATCTACTCTTTCATCGTATTTGTGCGCAGTTCTCTCTCTCTCTCTCTCTCTCTCGCTCACTCTCTCAATTACAACACATTTTTCTCTTCCATCAACAGTCCTACGGGATTTTTCTATTCCATTTACACGTCCTTTCAATTTCAATCACACGTTTTTCCGTCCAACTATTATTGCAAATTATAAACCTTTTGTTAAATTTGACTCTCGCTCTCCCACAGTGTATTCAATTATCTTACGAACACGGACGCACTCACCGAGCGTCTGGATCAAGGTGCGGTAATATCAATGGATTATTTTTCACTGGCTCTCGATATTCGGTGCTTTTGCAGAATCTCGCGCCCCGCCTTGCGTCGATAATAATAATAATACAGCCGTAGCTCGGTGAACTTTCTCAAAAGCAGAAATATCGCTACGTTTCCTCGCACGTTATATAGCTCCGACTGTATCCCACCGACAAAAGCAATCGTAAAATTTACTCAATGATTGTGATAAGTTCTTGCTTCGACCAGCAGGCTTAAAAATAAACCGTGGTATTGACTCTGTGAGTAAGCCAGCTTATATAGCTATAACGGATGTTTGGGATCGTGGACGTAAGAATTTCGCAAATATAATCTTCGCGTATATTCGAGAGTGTACAATTAATAATTGTGGGGCGGGGATTTTTTTACCCGATTATAATAATGCAGTGGCGTGAAAAGCCGGAGGTGGAATCTTGTTAAGGGGGTTCTGGACACACGCGTGTGGTAATAGAAAAAGCCTTAATTGTCGTCTCGAGCAACAAGGGAAATGAAATGACTGTGCGCGTTGGCTTCGGTGTAGGTCGGTCATGCTCGAATCTATCGTGTCGATATATAGTACGTGGTGTAGGGGGGTAAAGCGTCAGTATCTTTTCGAGGCAATCAACGGCCACACGGGGTGCTGCTGCCAGCTCTAGACAAGAAATGAAATTTGGCCGCAGTAACGTCGACCGACGGTATCCTGCTCCCTCCACTATCCCTCCCCTACTCGCCCCATGTATATATACGTATTTTGTCTCTCTTCCTTCTTCTCGCAGCGCCATCTTCACTCGCACGTATTCCCATCTGTCCCAGTGGCGTCGCAGCAGCCCTCCTCTCTCCAAAGCCCCTTCTTCTCCAATCGAATTTGCGACATTTCAACAGATCTCGAAAAATGAAATTCTATACCGTCGTGCTGCCGGTAAAAGTATTACACCGAGACTCTTACCCGTCGAAAACTCTTCAGTTTCACACGAAAATAACAACTGCCGTATTTATTACCTTCCTCGCGCAAAAACGCTCCCGCACTTTGAGAATCAATGTTTTATACTCAAAGTTGTGTCGAGCGAAGAAAGTGCACGGTTTAAACGAAGCAAATTATCAGAACTCGTTAAATTTAATTATTTATCGGGAAAGGAGCACTATGCGAATTCAATAATGAGAGCGAGAGAGTGAGAGAGAGAAGGAGAGAGCTAGGTCTTTTCTTATACTTTTAATTCAATTTTGTCGCTCCTCTTTCTCTCTCAGCGGCCCTTATATATCCTTTAGGGAATTTTTGTAGTTATAGACGCAACGTGGAATCTGTTCCTCGATGCTCGTAATTTTTAGCGGGATTTTGCCGGGGGGGTTCGGCCAGCTACGCGCGCGTAGAAAAAATCGAAGCGAACAATTTCTCGCGTTAAATTCGTTTTAAAAATATTCTATGCAAATTTCTCGTTGTCCGCGTGTGTTCCCCATGAATTTCATCATTAAAATTGGATGGCAAGAAAATGCGAAAAATGTATTCGCGAAGTTTGTAAAATCACTCGTATTATTCGATGCTAATTTTTATTTTATTTTTTGTTTTTACGACAGAGTATAGTTAAAATTATTGGCTTCCGTTAAAAATTAATTGATATCGCTGTTGTCTTCATTCACGATCAATTTTCAAGCAGTCTCTTCAACAGTTTCCCATTTCCTATCGCAGTTCTTTTACTTTTGCACAATTTTGGTTTTCCATATCCTTTTTATCACTCATTCACTTTATGGTTCATTTTTTATCGAATTTTGCTAGAGGATATCGACAGGAAGCTGTACACAGAAAATGGCGCGAGAATAACAAGGGACTGGCCGCAGGGGAGAAAACTGATGTGGAGTAAATGGGAGAGGGGGATAGAGAAAGAGGGAAGGGGGGGGGGAGTGAAGAAGGAAAAGGGTAATAAAACAAAAGAGGTTGGAATAAAATTGACAAAAAGATCATACTTTTACACTATATTCTCGCCAACCACTGGAATACCTAACGTTTGACAGAATACCCTAGCTTGCCGAGGTGAGAAAATAAGCTTCGCAAAGAAGAGAGTTGCGACTGCACGAAAAGTATCAGAGAAAACAAGAAGATGGAATAACTAAAATAGACGAAGAAAAAATTGGCCGTGCTACGAAGGAATCGCGAGTAAATTTGACGCGGGACAAAGAAACTGTGCAAAGAGTTTCTTCGTGGAATAGCAAAAGAGACGGTCCACGCGATGGAATAACAATAATATCAAGGAAAACAGAAAGTAGATAAAAAAAAGCGTTAAGAAAATTACGATGAAATTGGTATTTTGAGAAAATGGAGAAAAAAAAGAGGAAGGAGGAATTATTGGATCTGGAGAAATTGAGGCAAAAACGGTGCAAAGGAGGAGCTGGTAATTGGGGGAGGCAAGGGAAGATGGCGAGGGAATAAAGAAGATGCGGAAGTCGTGAGAAAGGGGTTAGTAGGGTGGGTATGAGGCAAGTGTGAGTTGATGGAAACTAGTTGGGAGGAGAAAAGGGGGTGGTATTGTCTCAACGATTATTTATGGTGAATTTTAAACCCCTAAGTGTGGCTGCAGTAATAATTAACAAAAGGCATTATACCGTGGCGACCCTCCGGCTAAAGGGGGGGGGGGAGGGGGTGTCTCGTTCGTTCCTTCATTCGTTCATTCTCCAGGAAAGATAACACCTGCGACCCAGCCTCGATTGCCCAGGGCTCATTTACTAATGACTACGGCCCTATTCCAGCTCGCTACCAGCTCCGAGTAATGTGCTTCTTCTTTTTCCACTTTAAGCCCTTGCTTCCCTGCTTGCCCGCTTTTCGAACGTACGTTATTCGCCCACAACTCGCCCTTTTCTTTCCCATATTAACGTTCGGATACCTCCTAACCACGTAAGCTTAACATATAATACCGAACCATTTTACTAATTTACTCACACAAACTTTCCTATCTTATAGCGAAACCCAGCAAATACCCACCGAACTGTGCCCTTCGTTAAGTAGCCTTTTAACAAATTCTTCCTTGCCACTTTGCTAAAACTGCTGAAAAAATAATTCATCTTCCATCCAAGAGTACTATACTTTCTTAAAATTCAACGTTTCTCTTTTTTCATATTGTAGTATATACAAATTAATTATAGCAATGGAAATTGGTAAACCAATCTGTTGAATTTAGCAGCGAATTCGATTATCGTAAAATTTGTTTTTGTAAAATTGAGACACGATAAGCCTTTATAAATATAAATAAATAATCTTTCGATATTTTAACGCGTCTGACCTTTCTTGCATCCTTTGTTTATCCTTATCAGTTTTTTCTCTAGCGTTATCTCGGGCCTTTCCTCTCCGCTCCTGAGCGAGCGTGCTTTTTCACTCGTTCGAAACCTCTCTCTCTCATAAACATATCGCTCTTCCGCTCTGTGATTCGTCACGGAGAGGAACGTTGGCCTGGCGTTGTTGCTGACGCAAGGAGTCTCGTCGAACGTCTTCCCAGAATGGCGTTTTTCTCTCTATATATCTTTGCCTGATACGGTCCTCGAAGCAGGAACACCCCTAGGATTCCTTCACAATCCCCTCCCTTCCCCCCTCACGTTACTTTTTATCCTTTTCCCTGTCGATATCGCTCGCACACACATACACACACAAGTCGCTCTATTTATAAGGACAGAATAAGTTGGATTGGCGCCTACTATGCATTTTGCATTCCTGCACGACCAACGGTACACGCATTTCTCGACGAGCTATGCATTTTTCAATAAAATAAATAATTTTCCCTCTTAACGCACACCAATATTACAATATGTATCATGGTGTAAGAGATAAACAAATCATGAGTATAGTCCACGGACAGGAATAAGTTGATAAACGTTTTATGTAAATTAGACTCAACCTTCAATAAATATCAAACAAAGTGATATTTTAATTAAAATGCGTACATTAATTAGTTTATTTAATTTTTTTATTGATATAATATGTATAGTGTTATCATTTTATTTTTAACGATGCTGGATATATGTCATTTGTTCAAATATTTCGCGATTGATAATTGGACGCCTTCTTTTCTCGTAAATTACGCAATTTACGTACCTTCGCTTGAACGAGATATAAGGAAGCAGCAGCGAAACTTACTGGAAGAGCGCGCGAGTAGTTAATCGTTGAAATTTAGAACAGTTTAAGTGGCATATGGTGGCATTTTAATTGACAGTCTGGTTAGATCATCTGTATAAAGCATCCAGGAAAGACAAACGTTTCAACGGACAAAGATGAACGCTTTGCACCACGTGGGGAGAGAAAGAGCATTGTGGGAACCGAGTAGCATGCCACAGCCGTATGTTTCGACAAAAAAAATTTCCAACTCTCCAGCTCATATTTTGTACATTTGCACCGTCTCTCAATAATCAGCAAATTAATCTTGTAGATCAATTTTTAGAACACTCGAATTCATCAATCGTAAGTAGATTTTCGAATACAATATTAGTTGATCACTGCAGATGTAACTGCGTAACGATGGAATCTTGTAGAAAAAGAAAGCCAGGGTCGTGAAGAAGATAGTCGAAAGGTACGGAAATCGCGTTAGCACTGGCAATCTTTGTAATCGTAGCAATAAAGTTATCACGCCTAGCGAAGGACACGAAGGAAACTTGCGTGTTCGTTGTGAAATGCAATAACCGCGATTACGTAGCATGTAAGTAATATGTAACAGCATAGGGAAGAGTTAAAAGCCCGTTAGACGTTGCAAACGAACGGTACGAATTGAATTCTTCTTGACGAAGGATTTCGTGCACGAGACTATCTCGAGAACATCAGTCAACAAGGCCTTATTTACAAATCATTTATAACCGCCAGCTTAATAAGCTATTCAAGGCCGCAGCCCTGGCGTTATAATTATAAATTAACTTCGGCAGAATTGAAGCTGCTTTCCATAATCTAATATCTAGTTACGTGCAACCACATCACTCCCTTAATAACGCGAAGGCTTGCAAGGAAAACCAGCGTGATTACACATGCAAGCTCTCTCTAAAGCAAGTTTCAGAGGAATAATTAAATACACACTTCCACGGTTAATTGTACGCGTTTATAATGCAATTGTTTGCATTTTGTTCAATGCCGTTTACTCGACAACAGTGTTCTGCTGCAAAGAGGAATAGTGCTGGTTCGAGATAAATACCTTTCATAGGGTTTTCTGGTTTTTCTGCATTGCTCGCGAGAGTAGCCTGTCCAGTTCTTCTTATCCGACTACCCACAGATGCACTGTATCTGTGCCTAGTCGATTACAAACGTCTGCAAAGTCCAACTAGTCCAAGTTGGCGTTGCACGAAAAGACCCGACCAAACGCGCGGACGTACGAGAACTGACGAAGTTCCACAAAATTTAATCGAATCTCCGAGCTCCCAACTCCGTAGCGTTCCTCGTGCGTCGACGATCGCCGCTGACGGAGAATCACGAATGTCGACGAGAAATTCCGATTCCGTATCGGACTGACGCGAGATTGCACGATTCACGTCGAGCAACCACGAATTTCCGCGGAAATATCCGAAACTCTATTCTCCACGAGGCAATGGACGAAATATTTTTCACGCGACCAACTACACGTTATATTGCGATATAATAGGATCCATTGCGTAATCTATGTACGCATGGAAGCATCCAGCTTTAACCTGAAACAGACAAAAAGTGCACGATTAATTGAGAAACATAGCGTTAAAAGTTTTTGTACAACTTTTTTATGAGAAATATGTGATTTTAGTTTTTTGCAGAATTTCTGGTAGCGTAGAAATACTTTTAGTACTTTCTAAGGATATCCATACGTGTTTCGCACACATAAACACAATATGGACGCAATTTGGACATTATGCGCTGTATTAGGGTGGTATGATAGAAGAAAGTTTTGTATGTAATAGATATTTTAGTGAGTTTCTTTTAATTATATTGGTAACATAGTAGAAAATAATACACGTGTTCGAATAGTAAATGCCACAGGACATGCAACAAACTAATAAATATTCCCTGTAGTTCTCACCATAAAATAGGAAGAATGAAATCAATTCCAGTGATCATTACACATCCCATCGTTATTCCTCCGCCCCATCGCGTTGAAATCTAGAAACTTATTTACGAATCTACAGAGGACGAATCTCTGGGGCGTTAGAGTATTATTATTTATCTCACGAACGAAACGGAGAACATGCCTTGACCATTAAAATTGTAATCGTTCGATTCGAGGCACGCTAGTTTTTTGCAGAAGCTCATATTTCAAATTTCAGGTAACCCACATGGTGAAAAAAAATTATTTCGATTAAATAATTCTTTTCTCCGCAAGGGTTTTTTTTATAACCATGGAAAAAACGCGTGGAGTCGAAAAGGACAATAAAGTGACTTTAAATTCTGATCTTCAAGCGAGAAATAATATTTTTCATCTGATAGATTAACTACAATTTTGATTAATTTTCCGAAAATCAATAAATAGCAAAATTTGTTTAATTATCAAGTTGAATGATTTTATCACACGTTTGGTATTTTCGACCTATTTGCACTGTTATATTTATTAAAAATGAATCAACACTACATTTAAAGGTTTGACTAAATAAATAAGTTAATTCTAAAAATAAATATTTTAATAAGCAAGAGTAAAATGTGTGAGCTGATACGAAATCAAAATAAACAAAGATACTATCGTTTACTAAACATTTGGAATATTACCATTCCTCTAGCTTTTATATGTTCTCATTTAATTATAAAATTGCTAATAAAATATGAGGTTTCATTAAAAATATTGGCCATAAAATCATTTATATCATAAACTTTGTAGTAACTTTTTTTTAATAAACAATCAGTTTATTCGGAAAATGGTTTTTAGTATTAAGTAAATAGATGTTATTGTTATACGTTTTATAACATTTTTCTGATTAAACAATATTTGAGTTATCAGCTTTTCATAATTACAATGTAAGAGCTACAATTTCTCTCTCTCTGAAAGGCATATTTATGTAATATATACACACACACACAAAGACTCGATATTTATCATTTACATTTTTTCCTTTCACCAAAGAAACAAAAATATACAGAAATTCGAAGCGTCCTTTACGTAAATATTTTCTTCGTCCAATTTCAGAACAAGTATATAGATTCTATTCGTCGATGATAAAAATAAATCATTTCTAATTAAAGTAATATAAATCTTAGAATACAAGGTTCGTTAATTAAGAGACATAACAGGACGAAAACATAAAATAATAGGAAAGAACATTTTTGACGTCCAACTGTACATTATACGACATTATGGAAATATCTATTACAGAATAAATATTCAACGGTAAGTGAAAATGATTTTAAGCCGAGAGGTGTGAGATATAAGTAAACTTCCAGCCACGTTAAACTCAACAATGTACAATAACAGTATGTAATGCCACGTGGTAATTATTCGAAGAAAATGCTCATGTTCCATGGAATGAAATGATATTAACCAATTTGTAAAGTTAGAACTGTGATATATAGAGAGGGGGGAGGGGATGGTCACATCACGTGTACCGGAATAAATATTTAGGTAAGGTTAGCTGGTATGAGACAGAATTTCATTTTACTGTATATTGCAGTCAAGTTGAATGAATACTGCTGAAGTAAGGGAAAATATACTATATTTCACCGTAAGAGTGTTTGCACTTTATCGGCCTGAGACGAATAGGGCCGAATATATGAGGTCCATATTTAGATACGCTTGCATCTCGAGTCAATAAAAAAATCGTAGGAAATGCTGGATATTTCTGGTCTGAAATCTGACGAATCTGCCAGACGAGAGGTAGAGGCTATATATATGTTCTCAATTCGCAAATGCATCCGTGGACCGGTATATAGTAAAGTAAATTTGTTTTGCATGGGGAGGGGATAATCAGAATTTAGGAGCGAAGCATTTCGCTGCCGTGAAACGATTATGTGTGTCAAATTATATTCAGGTTGATAAGTGTAATTATCGTTGGCTGGGCGATAAGCGTGAAAGACTAGTGGCCTGTCACGCATGACGCTTCTCGATTCGTAAATGTTTGTAATGTGGTTGCGAGCTACATCGGTCCGGGCAAGGTCAAATGGGGTCGTGGCGAACCCATTAGTCACCGGAGGAGTCGATATACCATCGCGCACTACGCCCTTAGTGCTTCTCCCTAATGCTCTCCAAATTAGCTCCCACGTTTCTTTCTCAGAGATTTGAAAGAAAAAAAACTCTCTTTTTTGCTGCCATTATCGTCTATTGGATTTTCGAAAAAAAAAAAGAACAATTTTACGAACACCTATAAGAGACCAAAAACACATTTATTCCATTTGCCCATTAGAACGTAATCCGACCAAAATGAGACACGGTGGAACACGTTCATTTTTTCTGAATAAACACGATGCTATAATGAAAGGTGTAACCACTTACCACATTTATCAATAGAATAGTTAACACCACTGTCATAATCACAAATGATAGTGGCATTCAGCTTGACAATGCAAACTCTTCTTTCATTGAAAGCAAACGATAAATGTCTTAATTAATATTATTTGATGTTTGGTTGATAAATAATATTAGAGACTACCAGTATTATATTTGTGTAATACGTAAGTGTAGCGTGAGCATATACCGTGACTCATGAATGCCCATTGAGATTCATGTAAGATAAATTCATTCTGTAATTTTAGTACCCGCACATACATGAAGCGCTGCATGCATTATGAGCCAAACAAAAAGCAAGCGATGAGAGTAGGTGTGCATATTGTAATGTCTTTATTATGTTTCTCACTTGAAAAAATTTTTTTGAGTTTGCCTTAATATAAGCACAAGGTTTTAGGGTATAGCGCGCACGCGCGCGTTTGGGTGTGTGTGTGTGCAAGCACGTCTGATCGTTATAAGTTATAGCTCAGCATTCAATTTTATTGGAAAAAAGGATTTTAGATTCACCTCATTCTTTTCTCGTACATTTTATTACTCACTTCTGAAGAGAGTCGTAACCCAATTAATGGAGTTGGTGCATTTTACCTTATCTTGGGTCAAAGTGCCTATACTTAAGAGCCTTATAGAATAGCGTTTGGAATTCGAATTTCCACAACAGTTTCTTTTCCCATTCTGTATTTATCGAGTTTACGTATGTATTGAACGTCGTTTCTCTCTCACGTTTCACCCATTCGATTTGGAGCACGTAAATTAAGAAAACTGAATTCACCTTTCCATTCATTGTTTCTTTGAGTGAAATTCAGGTTTTTCACCAATTCCTCACAAAGAAAACTTTGCAATAATGTAGTAGACGAGGTTTGCAATGAAAAGGAGTCAAGGAAACTATGCGAGATCCATATTTATATCTCGAAAAGAGCGAAGAAAGATTTGTTATAAAGAAACTAATTTTCCAACATTAATTCGACAGTGTTTCACGGAGAATAGTCTGAAAATTAAAGTGCGACGTGTCTGGTGGAGCAATGACCTTATCGAGCGAGATACGAGATAACCAATTTAAAACGGAAAAAAGATGTGATCGAAACTTAGAAAACAGGAAACATTATTAGAGATTAGGTTCCGAGGCGAGAAAATATAAAATATTGTTTAGAGATAAGTAAGGCTATCTCCAAGTGAATAGAGCAAATAAGTTAAACAAAGGGGAAATGGAGAGAAGAGAAATGTGAAAAAGTAAAGGAAAGTGGCAGGGAAGACACAAGAAACTTGTGCCCATATTTTACCTCCGTGTTGAAAGATTGAAATTCAGCAAGGTAGAGAAATGAAAAAATCGCTAAACTGGGAAGGAGAGATGAAAGTGTCATCTCATAAAGGAAAAAGAAAAATTGACAGGAGAGACGTCATAAATTATATCCCATGGCGTGAACGAACGGTAGGAAAGGTGAGTAAATTGAAACAAAGCGGATGAAACTTGTTAAAAAAGTAAACGAAGATGCAGGATCGACTTGTTTTCTTTTTAATATACACACGTGACATGCCTTGTGTGCAATAAATTCCAAACAAACTCACCTATAGCACTTGATTAAAATTTTAGACCTCAAAAATTGTAATATAGCATCGCTAAAACGATTTATTGGCAAACAGATTGCTTTTAAATCCAACATTTTATCCTTCTGAAAATTTCTTTCCCTCTCTTCAATTTGGTACAGATTAATCTCACATCCGATATATATTAGTACAACAAAAAGCAAAGCGTACGAGGAATTGAGATGAAAAAAAAATAATAAACGAGAATATTGTTCAACATATACAAAATACAGAAAATCTGAAATGTTAGCTTCATTAATGTGATGGGATGGAGAAAGCGTGATTAAGATATTTTCTAGTTGCATGAAATAAGTGGGTATTGGGTGAGAAACAAGGAGAATAGGAAGGAAAATGGGGAACGAGGTTGCACCCCTGCGAATGGGGAATATGCGAGGAATTTAGGCCCGAGTGAGGATGACGCGTTTGCACGTTGGGTGGAAGGAAGATCCACCGTTGTGAAGAAGAGGAGGGAAGAAAAGAAAAAGAAAGAGATTTTGAGAGAAAGAGAGAGATGGAAGTAGTAGCTCGGAAAGCACGGGCTGGGTCGGCCTTTTGTGCGAGAGACTCTTTTGTCGTTGCGACAAAGCCTGAAGAATATCCATCCTTCAAATGTGGAACAGCTGCCATCGAATGGGCCTGCCGGCTTTTTTAGAGTCCCGTGCACACACCGCATATAGCACGGATAGACGTGTGCATGGTTTGTACTGGCCTGTGTGCTCTTCCGTACTTTGCCTACGAGTTGGACGAGGAACTCTAAATGGAGGAAGAAAAGGGGGGGGGGGGGAGTGGAAGAAAGAAAGAGAGAGAGAGAGAGAGAGAAACGACCATTAAAGGCACCCAGAGAAATAGAGAGAGAGAGCTACATTGTTTCCAAGTGGCAAGATTTCGTGCAGCCTGCCTTTTAAGCGATCCGTAGGAGCCTCTCGGCCTCCAGTTACAAATGCGCGATAACGTATTTTCCTCTTCGTCTCAGAAAAATCCCAGAATTATCACTGACGGACCTAGTCCCTTAGATTTCACACCCCTCCTCTTTAAAGGTTTTATTCTTTTATCAAAATCACGGTTACATCCTTAACAAAAACATTCTCGTCTCGATTTACTCTTCTCCAACATTTCTAAACTATGATCAAACATGGCAGTCTCGTAATTGCAGTGTATAACTCGAGGAACGATCGCTAAAGCTTGTGCCATATAAACTTGAAAAATTTGCGGAAAGAGAAAAGGCTAAAGTTGAACGGTCACGGAATGATGGGAGAGAAAAAAGTGGAGCTGGTACGGGGTGAAATTGAGCTGGAAGAAAGTTTGTGGGAATAGAGCGAGGAGTTTGAGCGTTTTGGGAATATATCATTGGCGTGCCTGTGAAATAAGAGCATTCTGATTATGCGGTTGGCGCAGTGCATCGTTGAAATAGCGATTAGCTCCCTGATTTCGGCTCGGTTGGGCAACAAAGTTCCAAATGGGCCAGACCAGGTCGGACCAAGATAGAAAGTGCTTGGATATGCTTCTATTGGCTGTATGTGTGCGTGTTTAGGGGTTTGTGTAAGGAGATGAGGGAGAAAACGGTGGAATCCTGGCTAGCGTGGCAAAGTTCCTCCGCAGCACCAGATGAAAATGCCTCGGTGCCGGATTAGCTTCAACTCTGCTCGATTATATCCCCCCCCCCCTCCTCTCCTCTTTTCAGTCTTACTCACCACTCACCCAATCCCAGCGGATCTCCCTGCATCGCCATTTCAACGTGGCCCACTCCACGCTCGTGTATGTGCGCTATACACATTCCTATATAATACATGTATGTGTGTGTGTGTATACGTTTCACCGTCGGGTTTCCGGTACGCGTGCTTCCAGCCTCCGCCGACCGTCCAGGGCTGTCTTCAACGACTTCTATTCCCCGCTCATCCCGCAACTTTACACGCGCTAACAAGATCCCACGAAATTCTCGCATTATCCAGCTGAACGTTGCACGGACACCGCTGTACAGTATTTATTCTACGCTATCTGTAAACTTTCAGCAAATTTCGAATAGCGCTTCATAATTGGCTGGGTGGAAGACTGAGACCTAATTGGTCTGGTATTAAGAGTATTAGTGGTGTCCCTTGGAATAAATATAGATGGACGGAATTCATGAATATTTCGGTATAACGAGGCTGAAACAGATGCAAGAGGATTTAATTTTATATCGAGATGGAAGAAAATTAATCAAGATTATCCCATTCGTGTTACATCATCGGAATGCTAATGAGGTGGAGAAAAGTGGCTGAGTAAGAGGCTTCCTGAGGTATACCAGGTTAGGTTAGGATGTTGCTCTCGCATGGTCGTGATCCGCTCGTTACGGAGTTCGAGGCACGCGTGTGCACGCGTGGGGGTTAAATACGGGGCTGTTCGCACGTTCGAGACGTGACTGTACAATTAAGCGGGTGGCTGAAATGGAATTAGGTCTGAAAAGTAGGATGCATTTAATGGGGTCCGATGCACCACGTAGGCTCCGTTTGATTTATGAAAGTGGCGCAGCCCCGCGAACCCTACGTCCACTGCAGCTTCCCATTTCTACCTTCAGCTGCCAACTTTTCCATCCTCCCACCCTCCCTCTTCCTCCTTCTCTTCTCATTGTTCTTACTTACAAACTTGCCCAATTTTATTTGTTCGCTTTAAAATCTTCATCCGCTCTTTCGCTTGTAATTTCCACCAACTTCTGCCCCACTCAAACTGCGTAATTAAAAATTATTTTTATTTTGCTGCTATCTTTGCTCGTAATCCCTAAATGAGCAATCGACCTAACGAAAATTATTCGAAATGGGATATACACGCCCCAGAGCACATACAGGCATAGCAAGAAAATGTTACCTCGTTAACTATAAGAGATGTGAATTTTTCGTGTTAAACCTTTTTCGAGCTTCTTTCTGTTCGCATTCCAATAAGCCTTGGGCAAAAAGTTGGTCTCTCTTAGAGTTACGCAGATGGATAAATTTTTAGGTTTTAATAGGGTGTTTTAATAAGTATTTCTTGATCCTATATATATATATTCTGCGAAGAGATCAGCATGTCTCGAATGGTTATTTTTATTTAAGTCAAAAAATAAGAGAGAACGTGTCTCGAACGTGAGATGAAGAATCGCTGAATCCTAACCGGATTTGCTTTGGTCGAGTGGCGTTTATGGAGATTCACGCGTGACTATGCCAAAGTTTGGTAAAGGCGCTTAAAGTGACTGACTGAATGGGAGACGCGGTGTCGTGCAGAGGAAACGCCAAATTAACCGCATCACCCCCGCACCAACCCGCACCAAGGGCCTCTAGCATAAACCACCTATTATCGCTTCATGCATTATACATGTATTCTTATACCCCCTTGACTCTCCAAAATTACGCCAACTTGTCGGAAAACTAATTATTTGTTTGTCAATGTTTCTAGGTCATAATCTTTTCTGCAGTGTCACTGTCGGTGGTTTTACTGCGGGCTTTCCACCTAATCAGCAAGTTTTCTTCTTTTATTTGAACACTGACGCGGCGAATAATCCGGAAAGAGACTAATGGTCAGATATATACCCTGTGTGGTCCTCGTTTTTTCTTCCAAGAATAATAGAAATATTTTCAGATGACTAATACGGTTTATGAGCGAACGTTTAGAAGTCTTGCATCTTGCAGGCTCGTATAGATGGGTCTTCGGATTAGAGGCTTAATTAAGATTCGAGGCTCAAAGCGTTCAGGTGGTCGCCGAAGATCCATTCCAGTGGTGTTCGGACCACAACTTCCGGTCAATAGGTCCAATCGTTAACGCTCCAGGGAAGCGTACAGGCTATCCCGGTAGAACAGTACAATAATTATGCATGTTGAATTATAGAACGATGATAATCCCAAACTGACAAAGCTGTCAGGATATCATACATTCGAAGGTCGACTACGCGTAAATTTCAACGAGGCTTGAATTCTTTATATGTACAATCATCAGACTAAAAACTCTGTCCCTCATTTCTACCTTTGTGCTATGTATAATACTGCAGATCGAATAAATTTATTTTAATACAAAAATACTTGACATTGCGGCGTATACACTTTGAAATGTGTTGCTTTTGTTACGAATTTTGTAATTATAAAACGTTATTGTTGGAAAATTTTATTCATTTAACCGAATACACTGTAATTTGTTGTAATAATAATTTTGGAGTGGTATGTGTTTTCAAATTATACAAGTTATATGGGTAACGGTGTACTTGACACAAATTCATTGAAGTTTTTATGTGCAAATAATCTTTTGATCAAGAAATCCCCGCGAACAAGAGAGATGATTAAATACCGAAGGAATGCAAGAAAAAACTGTATTTTCAAGTTTTTGAGTCGTGGTGAAGTTCGTTGTGGTTGGAAAAACTGAATTTCAGTATTATAAATGGACAGATGGGAGAGATATGTGATAAAAACTTGAAAAGATTTATAGTCTGGTTCGTGGCGATTTTAGAGTGATTATGATTTCGCGAAACTATGCCAAGTGGCAAGCCAACTGGATTGCGAGAATTCAAGACTAGCAACGCATTATCTATATTATTGCCGTAGGCGTATGAGTAAACGCGTTAACTAAACATAATTGCCTCTACGATCATTATGGCACTAAGCATGCAATAAAACAAAAATTGAAACTCTGTGCCAAGCATCATCGCGTTGACATCCTCACGAGCTATACCGTGAAAAACTGCCTGCGACTCTAAATATATTATAAAATAACGCGTTAAATGATATTTATATATATATATTAGAATAGAATTAAATGAAAGGAATCGACGTTAAAGCGAATGCGATAAAGCGAGGTGATATAACTACGTCAAAACATATTTTACTGGATTATTAACAGGTAGGAAACGTGCGATGCCATTAATGTTTGAAAATATATATAGAATATTATATTGAAGCACGTTGAATGAAATTATGCTTAAATGAAGTTATGTTAAAAGGAATAACGTTAATTTGCATTGGGCTGAATTAGATGAAAGAAGAAGGGGTGGAGGGAAAGGGTTGGTGATTATTGAAAAATGGCGCTTTCATTATCGGATAAAGTGGAATTTCAATAGAGAAAGTAAATTTGGGCGAATGTGCTGGGTCAATTCTGGTCTCGGGGGTGTTGTAATTGCGGCAGGTGATTTCGCTGCGTGGTAAATACAACTTTGAAAGCGAAATCGTGGCGAGGCACGACTCGTGTGTCTTTTATTCGTTTGCGCGGCATAAAGGTGGACGCGACAGGAATTTCGATGTCCAAGTGTAGGAAGGGCACGCGGAAGCACCGAATTAGGAAGGTTAGGAAGTCGTACAGCGACGAATGTTTGGCATTCTAATGAGGAAGCCAGCGTTTATGCGCTTTTAAGGTCGATTCACATTAGCCCTCTCGTAAACACTACTCTACCTTCCTACACACTCTCTCACGTACAAACAAATCCTCCCATGCATATCATGACAAATTGCAAGAGAATATATCTCCACTCTTTATTCCATTAGTATATTTTTCATAAAACTCGAAAATCCAACAGATGCACTTTTGTAATACGAATTAGTCGAATAAATCATGTTTCCAATGGCGATGTAATTTGCATGAATTTCCATCACGTCGATGCATATATCAATTTAGAAACTGTAACAAATACTTTACGCTACATCCGGTCACTCGATACTTCGTGCAACATGGATTGCACTTGTGAAATAAGGAATCAAATATTTATAGTACTTGAGTATACACCTTATTGCAATACACCGAAGAAGAAATTTTAATTTGGACAGTGCTAATTAAAGCTATATACACAGTTTTAATAAATACCTGATTCATTTGAAAAATAATGATTTGAATTTCAAAATTATTTAATTAAATTCCTCTTCAATATCAAGTAAATATTTAAATACCATTATTAAAAATAAATATTTTTATCACACAATATTTCTCATTAATACCAGAAGAATGTAAAGAATATTAAAAATGATATCAATGTAATTAACTCAGACTATTTTTTATCTACATATCAAAATTACTTCATTCCAAATAATCTTTTGCATAAACACTCAATCAAATTTCGTCAGAACGCACAAAAATTCACAGGAAGGAATGAGCCACGATCCATAAACGAGACTGCGTTCATTTCGCGTGACACTGATTGTGCCACGACAGCTTTAAGTTTCATTCGGTGAATAGGCTTGTGTGACCAGCATCGCCTGGAGATGTTTATCGCGATCCGCGTGTTCCGATTTGCGCGTGTGCTGATCCTGCGAAATTCGCCCGAAGGAATGTCCGAGCAATAAGCGAGTATTTACAACGATTTACGAGCACGTTCATGCACTAACTTAGCCAAGCATCCCTATAACGAGGCTCTAATGAGCACACGCCTTCTGCAACGACACTCAAGTCTGCAACTTATCGAAACCCACTTGTCAATTACATCATCTACGCCATACCACGTACTACATGCCCCACTAGAGAAATTTTTATCTTGGGCTTAAATTACCCATAAACAGTTCCCTTGCAAATAATAATAATCGATATCGTTCTCTTTCTCTCTCTCTCTCTCTCTCTGTATCAACGCCTATTTTATCCCCACGTTCATTTCGACTCCCGACCATTGTTTGCGTCGAACAATTTCACCAACGTGTAATTATACGGCTCCAGCGATCAATTAGCCTCGTCATTAGGATCTCGTCAGGCGTTCTGTAAGATCGTGACACCCCGTATATCAAATTATCACGCCAAAATAGTGTACTCGGGGTTAATGAAGAGGATTAATGGACTGCGGATATTATTCGTGAAATTCAAAGAGCATATCGTACTGTGAAGAGTATAGGGGGTGGGGGAGAGGGTGGGTGGAAGCCCTCCGTGAAACGGCCGGAGAAATTACTGTCACAGTTTGGCCACGTGATTAACCTCGGCGAGGCCGTGGTAACAATTAGAGAAACCTTGAAGAGATTGGAGAGGGGCGGAGTGGTGCAAGGAAGGGGGTAGAAGCGGAGGGGGAACGAGAGAGGCTCGATTACATCTCTCCCGGCAATATTTCACGTCACTTCCGGTTACACTCGGGTCTCCACTGGAGCTTATGAGACTTCAGCAGCCGAGAAGGAGAAGTGGGAGGAGGGGAGGGGGGGGGGGAGGGGTGTTAGGGTGGCTTAGAGTGAGAGGCAAGCGCGGGTACTGGGTGGCCCAAATGGGACGGAGGAGTACGAGCGTGGACCTCTGGAAAGGGAGTCGCGCAACGAAGATGGAACGGAATGGTAGAAACGAGAGGACGAGGCGACGAAAATAAAGGACGAAATGGGAAATATATCAAACACTAGAAACGGGAAAGGATCGCAGATAGAGGCATGAAAAATGAATTTAAAGGGAATAACGAATCGGTCGAGTGCGCGAAGTGCAAACGAGGATGGAGAAAAATGGATAAAGGGGGTGGGGGGAGAGATGAGACCGAAGGGAGGGGGGATGAAATAACAAAAATTGAAAAGCCAAGGAATTTTTAAAGCGAATTTATCGGGCAAATGAATTTGGACGTTGCATTGCGTTTTTATAAAATTTAAAAGGTAATTAGACTGGCAGGGAAATATATTAATATTTAGCGAGACATGAATATGAAAGAGTTTGAATATGAAGCATAATAAGAAACGCTTCGAGTGTGAATGGAGGTAGAAAAATCTGGACCGACGAGTCGGGCAAAATAGTTTATGAACGGCAGTGGTTGGGAAGATGCAGGTCTGCGTGAGGAATGGGGTATGATAGGGGGGGGGGGAGGGAGGGGAGGGGAGGGGCGGAGAACTAAGAGAGAGCTTTCGTCTGAGAATTAATTTCAATTGGATTACCGGGAATATTGTCAGTGCTTACGTCAAGAGGCCGTCGCGTTCCTCTTGGAAACTAAACGGGCCAACGTGGAAAGTCGAGAGAGCGTACTCTTTTATGGAATAATAACGTCCGGGCGAATAATAGATCATCGTTAAAAGCGCAATGATAACCCCATAAAAGCTATTTTACGATTTGATATCTCCCCAATTACAAATTTAACTTCTTCGAGAAACTCCCTGCTACCAATTTTTTAATTTTATAATAGAATTTAATAATGCAACGATTTAGCGATAGATTATACATGTAATCAATTTGTAAGAGCCGGAGTGTTGATAGAAAAATTACAGGGAACTTTAAAGTTTCGTTTTTATATACAATCTGATTAGCAGAGTTGTTTCCGAGTTGTATGCATGTATATATATATATATATATAGAGAGAGAGAGAGAGAGAGAGAGTAGCGAATCCCCTCAAGGATCGTGCCATTATATAGTACAGGTGGCTCTAAGTTTTTCTTGGCAAACAAAGCGAGACATTGAAGAATCGGGCTCACGCTATATAGTATCATTGTTATCGTCTATCTATAGGAATAATTCATTGTGTCCAGTTTCGTCCAAGCAATTTACGCTTTCTTTTCTGACGTCACGGAAGGGAGAATAGCGGAAATGGGCGCACAGGATAATGCGAAAAGTTTATTTCAGCTCGTTATCGCATTACCTTGAAAATGTTTCAATACGATATGATAGTAATAGGGGGACTTGGTCAGCAAAGTTTTCTCATGCTCTTTGGCTCCTCTAGCTTTCTTGAATTTTTCTTACAATTTCCTGCCTTTGCATTCTTCGCCTCCAAGTCCTCGGGCCTTTACGATCCTCCCAAAGGGCAGTAGAAAGGGATTCCACAGTATGTATATATATATATATATATATACTTGAAATAGGACGATAAGCATCTTCGTGCCAGTGACAAAGCTGATGTTGATGATGGAAAAGCCAGTAGAAAGAGAAATATATGGAAAAAGGCGTGAAATTTTTACAGCGAGTGTTCTGCAGCGCAAACACGTACACGGGAAATATATTTGCTACTTTATGTATTTAAGCGACAAAAAGCACAAGACTCGCGTAACTTTCAGCCTCGTACAATTCTGTCTTATATGATGACAAAACTTAACAGTAAAACTTATTACAGCGAGAGAAGTTATCCAGCAGAAAATAACGAAGTATACTTACCGGATTAAAGGGGGTGAATAAAGAAAATAATTTTTTAAAATACTTCGTAATTCAATAGTGTTATTTTTCTGGGTAAATTTATGCATCAAAGATTAAACGTCAGGGAGAGGGCAAGAGAATTACGTAAAATGCTGAAGGAAAGGAAAAGTTGAATTTCAAACTGAATAGTCTATTAAACGCGCAACTTGAAAAATTCTCCTTAATGAAAATTAAAGTGATTTTTTCGTCTAAATATTAAGGAATAAAATAGGTGTTTTCAAAGGAAATCTCTCGGAAAGTTTTATTCGATTTGTTGGGAGTTGCGAGGGATGAGAGATGGATTTTTGACGGGATTGCCCGAAGGTACAAACACTGCTTGATGGAACTCGTGGAGGGTGGTGGATTTGAAAAACTAACGTATCAAGGGGTATATAGTAATAGAAGAAAAGGGGGAGGAGGTGAGAGAAGACGAGGCGGAGGAAGGGATCGGAGCGAGTGGGGAGAGAATAAGGAAGAGAGAAAGCAAAAATCGCGAGAGAGAGAAGGAGTTTACTCCTGAAGCCCGCAGCGATCTTCCAGTTCTACGAAAAATACAGAGTCGCGTGTGGTGCGCGTTCAAAGCTTCTTGGGATCGCGTGAAAATAGAAAGCCTTCCTCCCTCCTTCTGCCATAGATAATTTTAAACAAAAAAAAAACTTAAAATAGTGATATAATTGATCGATTAAAGCTAAACCGAAAAATTGAAGATTCATTGGCAATTTAGCAGCTATTAGGGATGAAGGAAAACAGGGCTATATTGAAATTGTAATGCTCGATAATGCTGATTTATCCAATATCGCTGTACAGCAACGGCTAAAGTTATATGGAGATTATTGTTATCAGAAATTGGCAGATCTTCCACCAAATTCATGGAATTCAGTTGTGTTCACAATAGATGGTAACATGAACACGATTTGGCAATACCAATAGCCATAGGCGTCATGCAATTGTATTTAGCTTGGAGAGATTCTATTGTGCCAACGGTAGAATAGAATGTGAGTATAGTGAATTATAGCGATGCTAGGCGTGACTGAGGTTTCGATTCCCTGGATCGGCTACGGATCCAAATGCTTCGTTCGCTAATATAACGTTTAAAAATCTTGAAATTCTCCAGCGAATTCCCCCATTCGTTTAATTCTGGCTGAAGCAATGACGAAATTCAGGATAAAGAATGATATACTATATTTATATATATATAGATAAGCTAATCGTTTTACAAATTAGCACGCTTTTAATAAAGCACCGATTGAGCTACGATATACTGCGAGTTGATTCAATGGAATTCACAATATCATAAATCCCGAACGCGTCTTCTATACGAGTGCTAAGAAGGAACTCGTTAAAAGTTGAGCCAGACGTCGCGCGCACTAAATACCGATAATTATACCCTCGCCATCGGATAAATAACTTTTTCTCAGTCTCATCGAAGTAAGTCTTTCTATGAAAAGGACAGAAAACTTCTCACCGCGCTCTGTGCTCGTTAAAATAATTTTTGTACATAGAATTCAAACGATCGGGTCAGCTTCCCTCAGTAGTACGGTACCTTCGAGAAATGTTACTTCTCAAGGAGAGTTTCGAGCTTATTCAAGCTGAAATATCTCGCAAGGATTTGTGCCTCGAGCTATTTTTGGTATTTATCAACGATAACTCGACGAGGAGCGAGTTGTAAAAGTTAAAAAATACTTACGGTTTTTTGCTCATCTTCCAGAATTTCAAGGTCTTTGTGGATGTCCCGCAACTCGATTATTAGTCTTCTTCTAGTTTTGGGTATATACTTTGCGATTCGATTCTGCAACGTGAAAAAGAGGGGGAAAAGGGTAAAGATTGATCAAACTTGATTTCACGGATTTTTGATTGGTGAAAAAATGCTTATGTATCTATATATAGAATGTTTCAGAATTGAGGCTCGAGCTGCAATAAACAGATAACAGGGCTATTGTTCCGAGAAGAAAACTCTTAAACAATTTTGTAATATTGTTAATATTTCCCGAGTTACGCAACAATCTGTTTAGGTCAAGAATCTACATAAATTGTTTGCTGCTTTGTGAATATAAATAATACGAAAAAAAAATCATTAGCTTTTTATCGCCTATTATCATATCCATAAAAAATTATTCTGCTCTATTCTTTAATATTGTTCACATTTAACGAGTTACATAATATCTCCCGTAGGTTACGACCTAAGAAAAGTACGCCTAGACAGATTTTAATGTAAGTTAAAAAATATTAGCAATATGAAAAGAAGTTATTAAACCTTTTTTATCGTTACTCTCACATCTACAAAAAACTTTTATAAATCTTTTTAACAGTATTAATATTCACCAAGTTACATAACAATTTTTCTAGATTCTTGGCCCAAATACATATTGTTATTTACCCAGAAAATTTTAACGATATTAAAAATTTGTATAAGACTTTGCATCTCAGAATCGGTTCATCCATCCAGGGTACGCAGCTTCGAAATTTGTCGACATACTCCGTACAACATTTGGCATAAAATAATGGGAAGAAAAGACGCATGGTAGGTTGAAAGGCTGTAAATGAAATTTTGATAGGATCGAGAGCGATTATCCGAAGAGAAGCAGATAAAGCGTGAAAGGATATGGCTGGGGAAGTTATTCTGTTGTGCATGTGTCGACGTTTGCCGGTAGCCAAGCAGCCAAGGCGAGCGAAGCCGTATATGCATCGAACATTGATTTTAAACATACACCGAGACCCGTCGACGAGAGAGTATAAAAAGAATTGAATTTGCACAGCTATCAATTCGATCTTCCTCTGCTACTCTCGCCGACTAGGAGCGCACGAACGAAAACGTAGAAAGCAGATACAGAAAAGTTTTTGTTGATCGAGTTATAGAGTTTAGATGGAGGAAGTAGCTTGTTTCTATTAGTGGACGGTAAATTGTTTTATTCCCACTGCTTTTTACATAATCAGTAAGAAAACTTTGCTTTTTATACCCCTTCATGAATAACGAAATAAGCTCTAACGAAATAAGCTCGGAAAATAGTTTAAAAATTTATTTCTAATTATTCCCCTGACTCGACCATTATCGCATCATTTTCGATGCAAAATCATCTCCACTTGCTAAAATACAAATACGAGGATATCTCTAATAAAAACATATATATAACGCAACTATTAATAACCCAGAGGAAAGTGGACCAAATTAATGCAACGTGGGACAATCGACTTGTATGATTAATAAAATTGATAATCAATCAAATAATTAGTAAGCCGAAAATCAAACTTGATCACGAAGTTTGGAAAAGCGTTGTTCAATATTAATTTGGTTTCTTACCGATTTTAGAAATGTCCCAAGTACATGCTTGGTCCGTGCGATACAAGAGCACGATCGTTACTGTTGGCGATGTAAAACAAATGACACGATGTAACCTTCCTGAGTTATTTAGGAGGTCGGAGCATTATGTAGCACAACTACACTGCCGTATCCGCGCGTATAGCCTTCAACAGGCTCGTGTACACACTGTATACAAGCGCGCGCGTATCTCCAAAAGTTATTTTATCTACTCTACTGCAGTCCACTCTCATCCCTCCCATATTACACGCACATGTAACCTACACGGTCTTTCCGTGCAAGTTGAAAAAAGTCACGTGACAAGTTTTCCCGTCAAGAATACGAGGTACGCAAATTACCGTGGACGTAACGCATACATGCATATATTTGAATTCCAACACACTTTTATATATGCAGCATCTGGAAAGGCGCGTGTGTGCGAGAGCGCTGATACTTTTCTACAAATGAAGTCCAGTCTGCATTTATATAGGAGCGTGCAAACTAATATATACGTTTATAGTCGCTGTAAAAGTACGCAGAGCTCTCGGGTTTCCGGATGGATCGTTACGCGTGTGCGTGTGCGAGTTGTGTGGATTTTACGTGCTTCCGTCGGTGTGTGCGTGCGAAGGCTAAGTGTTGGAGAGATGGATGGACGAGCGGCTGAAGCGGAGAAATATATGTGATGGAGCGGAACACGCGTTAACGTGCGCACGCACGCGCGCCCGCGCGCACACACACACACACACACACATATATACGCAGAGGGAGCAAGAACGGCAATAGGCATTAAATTGTGGAGCGAGGCAATGTGTGCTGCACGCACACTATCGCAACTGCAACTAGTGAAGAGAGTGGTTGCTGGTTGCAGCAGGAGAAGTACGGAGTGCAGAGCAGAGCTGTGGTAGATAGTGGAGTTGCAGTGGGAGGGGGGGGGGGGGAACAGCCATGGCTGCATGGAGCCGAACGTGAACGGGATTGGTCTGGTGGGGAAGAAAAGGGTGGAGTGGGGGACGCGAAGGGGTGCTAGCGTAATATCGGACCCCAAACGGTAATCGATATCACATATATCTTCCTCGATGTATATTCAACCGTCCTCTACGGTTTTCCGAAAGGAACCCCTTAATAAAACTACTTACGATCTTACCATGTCTCCACGGATCTCTCTTTCCTTACCAATTCTTCCCCCCCCCCCCTTTCACCCTATTTTTTTTTCTCTCCTCCCCTATTCACGTTTCACGATCACCCTCCCCCCCCCCCTCCCCTCTCTTCACCTTCGTTTGCTTCTTATATTGCCACCGAGTTAAAAGCTTACTCCTTCTCTCTCCCTCCACTTCTCGTGGTCCTATCATTCTTTCTGTTTGATCGAGAGAGGGGGAGGGGGAAGAGAGAGTCGTCCAAGTTGCAGCAGTATGTCTATCAAAGTTCATGCCTGATATTGAAATTCGAATACCGCTTCTCGCTTATCCGATATGAAACTTTAAATGCCAATTCTGGAATTGCTTCGTTCGTGCTATTGCAGTGCTACGCTTTTCTCAGTAGTATAACTGGCAAATTAATGTAACGCTATGTGGATTCTCTATACAAGCCAGTATAATTGATTCGCAGATATTGATTAATCAGAATTCATAGGCAGTAGTACTTTGGCGTTTCTCACGTACCAACTGTAGCATTTCGCAATGCTCCAAATATTCAATAATAATAGTTTTATCGTTACGTGTAGCTGCATGTTGTATCAAGTTTTGTCACTGTGATTGAAAGGATTCGTTTTGCATTTTTTAATAAAAAAATTCAAAGCTTATTTTTTGGTCATTCTTCAATCTTATAGATTTTCTTATACGAGACAAATAATTTTTTTTATTAATCTACAATATGCTAGTTTAATGGGGGAGGACTGGAGGGATTTTTTGGCACAGTTTCGCATAATTTAAATTGAATTTTTGTTTCTGTTATTCGTCGTTAGGTGTATGTAAAAACATCTCGTTGTGTGATTTGCATAGGGTGCATTATAATGTGGGTGGAACACGAGACTGAAAGATTTTGTTCGGACCAAAAGAAGCGTTAACGAGTAGACGATCGCGAGCCTAGAAGAGGCTATGGAAAGAAGGAATGAATACAAAATTAATAGTATGCTGCGAAGTGCAGACTACCGCAACTTCATGCATTTATATGCATTCGAGCGGAAACTCGTCGTTTCCGTGCCTCGCCATCTTCTTAGGAACTTTCTCTTTTACCATCTCCCACTTTTCCCCGTTTTCTCACATACTTTGACTTTTCTTCATACCACCCCCCCCCCCCTCCCCCAACTCGTCACATACTCCCCCGATTCCAACAAACAAATGACGAACGAAACTGCATGAAAATTAATCAATGCTACGAATATCCGCATACAACAATCGCACACGTATATCTAATTTCATTTGCAATCCATTTCCCTTAACGAAATACTCCGATGAATGCATCATCGTCCATCCGCTGTTATTTATCTATCAGCATGTTTCCTATGACGAGGCTGTCATAGATTTCTTCGGATAAATATTGCATGGGTGAAAGCTGTCGATCTAGATGGTTAATGAAAAAAATCAAACGTCATGGCAGTGCTTTCCGGAATAGCCGGGGAATCCCTAGATTGGAGTTCATTAAAACGGCCGTATGATCTTGTTATAGTGTCGAAGCATCAATCAGAGCAGCTAACCGTATTTGTGCTGCCATTGGCAATCAGGTGGAAGACTCATGGCGTTCACGATGCAGCATCGAACTGATAAATTCGTCAGACGTGCGTGAGTCCTGTTAACCGATCGAATCTTCTCGTCTCTGGTGGAATCGCTTTTCCCAGGAAGATTGGTAAGGGTATTTTGCAGTGGTAAGGCTTGTATAACGTTACATGATACTGCGTGGTTACATTAGCCGATGGTGAAGAAGAAGACGAAGAAGAACAGGAGGATGAGGGGGAGGAGGGATGTTGATTAAAATGGTAAGGTAATTAGGGGGTGAGTTTGTTGGGCGGTTCGCTCGAATTGGGTAAGCTCGCCTAGGTGAACTATGCCTTGGGATCTCCTGGGTAGCAAATACCAGGAGAGGAGGTCGGGGGTTGAGCATGTCGGGCGCTGACATTACTAAAATGTCAGAGAATGTCACCCATCTCATAATCTATGCACCATGGCTCCGGCCTCCACTGCCAGGAAGCTCAGCTCCTGCGTTCCCGTGCCGTAGGGGGTCGAGGTCTCCCTTCCAGTCCACCCCTTTCCACCCCCTTTACAATCCCCCCTCCCCCCCATAGTATACCAAGTCTTCACAGTCCAGAAGCAGCAGACACCGCTAGCCTCGCCCCACCACCGCATTCTCGCGAGAAATTAATTTGGCCCTATTAAAATGATCACTTCTGGATTTAAGTTACGATCTTCCTGCTGGATATAGGGCTGGATGGGTATGCGGTAAACTTTACACACCTGTGAACAGACGCTTTAACCTACAATCTGCCTGTTCCTCTCTCTCTCTCTCTCTCTCTCTCTCTCTCACTCACTTTTGCAGTCTTCTCCAAGGGAACGTAATAAATGTCCTTCACCCTCATCTTGCTTCTTCACCCCTCCCCTTCGCTTCCCAACCCATTTCCTCCAACTTTCTGTTCACCCTCTACTATCTTCGTCGGGGCAAGACCTCCCGTGTATGCGTTATACTGTGTGTATAAGCTTCTCTCTTTCTTACCCCTGGCGACTTGGTATCTACCTACTCACTCTCTCTCTCTTACCCCCTCAAACCACCCCTTCCTTCCCTCGCCTCTCACTGACTCAGCCAGTGTCATCCGTCGCAGCAAGTTGGCCGTCCGACACCCCGGCCAAAAGACCTCTTCTCTCTCGTCCCTTTGCCATTCTTACATGGGAAAGTATGCGTGAAATTGTGTGAGTGAGGAATTACGAGGTCATGCCACACGGAAAAGCCTGTAGGTCGCGTGGACGGAAAATCGAGATTTGGCCAAGCTCGGGAAGATGGCGTTACTGACGTCGTTGAATGGGAATTATGCGGTCGTAATATTTGGATACGACAGTGCCAGTTTGACAAATCAACCCTGCTTTCCACCCTTAAAACCCTCGTCATCTTATTATACCGACTAAACTAACGATTTACGATCCCGCCATCTGCCCTACGCTCAATTTTCTATAGAAACCAAGAATCCTTTTATCGTAGTATCACTTGTAGAATATTTTGTAAATGGAATCCGATAAGAAAATTAATGTTTAAATTTCAGGAGAATTGTGAATTTTTTTCAAGCAAATCCTAGGAAAAATCAGTCGAATAGATCACGTAATTTCTTTTTGCTCGAAGGTTTCCCTTTTCCTTCTTTCACTCGTGTTCCGTGGAAAAGCCAAGTTCAATTTCGGATACAATGAATTCACCGATCGTCGTATTATTTACAAAATATTACAAATTTAACACGGTATAAAAATTAAGTTTTTAAATTTCCTGAAAATTGTCCATTTTTCTCAAGGAAATTCGAGAAAAAACTTGGACGAATACACCACAAAATTAGTTTTCTTCTTATTTGAAAGTTTTCCGTTTCATTTTGTCCCGCGTGTTCCGGAAAAGCCAAGTTCAATTTTATGGATACCAAGAATTCTTCGACCCTAATACCACTCGAAAAGTATAGTAAATACGATTCGATGCGATAAAAATTAATGTTTAAATTTCAGGAGAAATGTGGCTTTTTATCAGGCAAATCAAGAAAGAAATCAGACGAATAAACCACGAAATTTGGTTTCTTTTTGTTTGAAGGTTTTCCGTTTCATTTTGTCGCGCGTGTTCTGTAAAAGCCAGCGGCCTTGCCGGAAACTGGAGCTCGCTGAGGAGACTGGGTTTTTCCGCGAGTAATTATGCCACGGCTACCCCCTATTTCGCACGAGATCCGCTCTGAAACTTTATGAGAAGAAAAGCCGCGCGACAGCATTGGCATTGAGCCTGCAGTTTGAAGTTTCTCTTTTTTTTTCACGTTTAATAATGGTGATGCGCTCTCCTGCTTTTTTCCTTCCTTTTTTACACCGCCGAGTTTCTTCGCTCGAAACGCTTATATTGCTCAAAGGAGATGTTTACATTTGGCTTAGAATGCTTTTCTTCGTTTTCTATTCCTCGACGAAGGAGGGGTGGAGGAAAAGATGGGAATGAAATATAGAGGACCCACCCCCCCCCCCTCCCCCATTCCCATTTCCTCCCATTTCCCGCCAAAAATTCCGATAAATTTCAGTTTCACGTTTATAAATATATATTAAGCAGACGTATCCTGGTGGAATTTATTCCACGCGTACTGGTCAAGTGGTCGTTATTCGTGTTATTTGTTGAATAAATAATAAAGCACGGGGTCCACAGTCTTGTAATTCCGTGCGTGACCGCACATACTATTACGGTATTACGCGCAATGGCGTAGGCGACGAGTGACGAAAATAATTTCCCTCAGGATTCGACCACTCCAAGGGTCAGCGCGACAATTTCGTCACGAGAAGAATTCGAGCCTCGCGCATCCTCATTTTATATTTATAAATAAGTCAACGAACAAGCTTCCTTTTTTCCGGCCAGGAAAACTCTTCCCTTGCAACTGAAAAGCGTGCAAGGTATCAAAGCACACCTCCGGGTGGGTCTGAAATTAATACTATTTGCACGAGTTGAACTTTCCTTCCGATGGAAAATTCCCGCAGAATTTTTTCAGAAATTAGGTAGCAAAACGTCGTAGCGGCGTGCGCGAGCTTTTGGAATTGCTTACCGAAGGTAACAACTTTCGTGAGATTTTTCGCTGAAAGGGGAAAAACGATAAGGAAAAAGTTGATATTTAGTCGGGGGGAGAAGACTGAATTGCGCTTGATAGTTATATTAAAGTTGGAGAGAGTTTTCGTCGGTCGAGGCTGCAGCCACGCTAACGAAGACGCGATGGAGTGCTGCAGGTTTCGAGTATTCCGGTCTTGCCGCGATTTCTGGGGTTGAATTTGACAAAAAATAAAACCGGAAGTATCTTGGATGGATGGATTTTCGTTATCCGCGCGTGCGATCTGTGTATCGAGGGCGAGTACAGGTAATTGGTCGAGAGATGCCACGCGTGCGATATGCTTTCTAATATTTGCACGCTTTGATTGGAATTTGCCCAGGCAATGCGCTCGAATTAATTACAAAATTTTTCGCGCTCGTATGTGTATGGGTATGGAGTATATATACCGCACTGATTGTCGCTCTTAAATCGTGTAGAAAACACTGACGATTTTCGCATATTATTATTATTAACCAGCTCTGTGTTCTACCGAATTAACACTCGCCCTCATCCCTCTTTGAATTTGCAGTCCTCTCAATTTTCATTTTATATAAACCACAATACTATGTGTTATTCTCTTCTCTTTATTCGACTTTTCAATGAAAAATAAATGAGGCTTGTTTGTGCGTAACGGGAACTATATATATATATATTTATTTTATTAATTTAAATCTTTTATGTATTTCTATATATATATAGTTTGATATTAAGTTATAATTGAGCGAGGATCCGAGGGATTAGAGCAGTTTGAAACAATTATAAGACTCGTTAAAATAAGCGAGTCGTTCTTCCGAAAGCCTCGACTCGCTCCATTTAATGCCATTTCGCTGGGCGATCAATTCGGGAAAGTACTCGTGGCCTATTTCGAAGGAGATTGCGAAAGAATGGAGTCCGTCTGAAAATTTCTCACATTTAGAAATGCAGTAAGCTAAAAGCTCAATGTGCCAATGGAGGAACGTTCGTGTAACTTTATTGTTTTCAGATTCATCAGTCGTAATGACGCGAAAAGCCTATCGCTTATATCGAATTGACGATAAATTTTGTGGTTTCCGTTGAACGTATTTTTCGTCCCTCCGCGATCGATACGCACTTGAAATATCTCTTCCCGAGACAGAAGATAAAACCTTATGCATATGTATGGATCGTACACGTTTTACGTTTTGTACGAATTCAGGGATACATAAATTAAGTCTGAATATGCATTTTTTGAAATATACGAAAGGACCGATTTTTTACTCCCATTTTTTCCAACTCCCCGACCTTTTTCCCCTTTCCTCTTCCAACGGTAAATTACAAGGTTCAACGTGTAAGTATAATAATAGGATTTTGTGCACGTGATAACAAAATTTGAAAGAAAAATATCTTTGGCTTAACATGGATTTTCCTTGAAAGCTTGTTTCATAATCCCGCGAGCTTCGATTTTAGAGCATCTCTACATGAACCTTGTATAAGCTTTCGTGTTAGAGCTTTCATTATTTCTCTCGCGTACTACACAGCGCAAGTTTCAAGATCGCAAAACATTCGACGTTGGCAAAGAGAGCAGGATAAACTACGTAATACAAAATTCAACAATCATCTCGTGCAATATATAGCCATAAATCCTTAAAGTAAATTGCTAATTAATAAAAGATTTCTTGATTCTAGCCAAGGGATACAAAAATAACTATATACCTATATATCTATCTATTTTTTAGTGATTGTCTTGGCTCCGTGAAAAATAATATTTCTCGTCTCACGTTTTCAATAAACTCGACGTTTCTCGGTGGAAAGTCCGCCAAATCATAATCTGGAGAGATTACAGGTCGACTTGTGTGATATGGCGAAGGTGTTATATATCGAGCATGCAATAAGCGATAAAGCGAGGGAAGGGAGTTGGGGGATCAAACGATCCTACTCTATATATCAATCCAGTGAAGATTTCACTTTTACAAGATCGGTATAACAAATGTTTCTTTTTAAAATGAGCCTTCTTGGCGCTGCTTATTCAGGCAGTTATCATCCACCGTGGAGCGTGGTCCGGGTCGGAGATCGGCGCGGATTTGGCACTGTGCGGAACATAAACCCTTAAGACATACGGAGACCCTTCTTCATACATCATCAAGAATGACGTAGCATGCGACGTGACGTGACACGTTGGTAAGCGCAAGCCACCCGGGTCATCGTTCATCATCCGGATAATGCCTCTGGTATCATCTTCTTTTCCTTCTTCCACCCTCCTCCTACTGCAACCACTCGCTATTCTACGCGACGTCTAATGCTACCACACCACTCCACGCAATTCACCCTCGCGACATCTTCATTCAACTATCCTTTGTTCTATCAATTTTCCATAACCCTAACGCTCACCATCTCCCACAAAAACACGTCATTGCCACCTTCCAATTTTTCTCCACGCAAACATTCGTCTCGATCGGAATTATAAATATTTGGTCAGTTTTCATTTTCTCCACTTTTTCGTCAAATCTTTCAACTCATCGACTATATTCTTGAATTTTTGTAAAGACTCGCTATATCAATTGTGTACGAGAAAACATTCGATATATATGAACCGTGGTAGAGATATTGTTAGGAAGTAAATATAATATTAAATAATCTCAAGTTTTTCTAGTGGATTTTTAACAATTAATAGTATATTTGAAGAAGGGACTTGCCTATCCATCTTCTTCATCTGTCGGATGTAATTTCTCCAATATGACGGAGAAATCCCTTTGCTATCTCGCGTTTTTATCTATTTTTCTAATTCGATTATTTATATATATATATAGAAGGAGATAAAATGTTTTAAGACACATAGTGGTTAGGTTTTCTTTTGGGATTTTCATGTTATATTTTTTAACGAAGAGTGTTTATAGCAAAATTGGTAGGATCGATCGTGAAAACAGAAGTAACAGGCCAAAGGTTTTTCTTCGGGGATGACGTTGCCAAGAAGTTTTCCGTTTGCGCATTCGAGTCGGAATAGTACGTTCGTCTAATTAAAGCTTATTCCCAGCGAGTTAATTAACATCGCGCCGATGGAGCATAATTAACTATCGTTGCTTACGAAATCGCACCAAGTGGATCTCCCTGCAATTAAAAATCAAAGTTCTTCAGCTACAGCTGTCATTCATTATAAGTCTGCATGTACCATTGACACTTGCATAGAAAAAATCTCTGAACCTCTTTACATATAATTACAAGTGCGCACAGTCTGCACGCCCCCTCATTCATTTACAATTCTGTGTATAGTGTGATACTCTACATATGCAATATTATACCTAGCAATTATTTTCAATTTTAAACAACGATCCATTGAAAAACTAGCCCTCCCATGTCGAACCAATGACGCAAGACGTATAATTATACGGTTTTTGTTAAGTATACATGGTTGAAAGGGAAGTTACACGATAGCTTTGATTTTTGCGGAAATTATAGACAGGATTTTAATGATATTTACCTGTGTGCATTTAATACTTATGCCAATCAATATTTATGTCGGAAACACCGACACTGACACGGTATTTTGTATAAGTATTAATTGGCAGAGGCATACGTAGAGGTTTTCGCGGATTTTTAATTAATTGAATTTGCAGTGATTAGTTGGTATTACGGGACTTGGCTCAACTCTTAGTTTGCGACGAGAGCCGGATTTGTGTGTGCTAATATACGCTAATATGCGTGGAGTACCAAAGAAAAAGAGAGACTTACACTCTGTTGCTTTGACAGGATCTCGGGAAATTCCGATCAACGACAGCTTCAAGCATATTAAGCAAAGTATGACAACGAGCTTTCGACTAAGTGACGGTTGTTCACGCTTCGAATAGCACGGCCACAAGTTTGCCGTGCCATCCAGCGAAACTTTGCCAAGCGAAATACGAGGGATGAACTTGGATTGTTTTATCTCTCAGCGGCTTGCTGCCTTTGCTATCCTATTATGCAAGCACCAAAATATCAAATCCATTTGTCATTCAGGATTCGCTTATCGAGAAAAATGAAAATACGACACTCATAAATTTAGCCGAAAAGGACATCAGTTGGCGCATGTGCGAAGAAATTCTTGCGGTTTATTTTAAGGTGTGTAGAAAATGAAAGCAACGATTATCTAGCGAGGTTTGATCTCCATTTTTTACGCACGTCAGGTCACGAAAGCGACTTGAAAAGGAAGGACGGCTGAGCGCGCGAGTGGGCAAAAATGTGAAAGGATCGGAACGAGGAAATGGAGGAGAGGAGCGGATGAAAAGCGTCGTGGAAAGGAAGAGGAAAGGGGAGGGGGCAGGGTGGATGTTCCAAGGGCTAAAAAAATATTTACACTCCTTCTTCCCTTAAGCGTGACGTTTCCTCGTCTCCCAATATCGACTTTTCCCGTCTCTCCATATATGTATTTCAAAGTTTCAAAGTTATTCTCCTATACCTTTAGCTCCCCCCTCCCCCATCCCATCTCCCCTCCACCTCACCAGCATTATCCGCTAACCTCATCGGTTTTTCTCTCTCATCTTTAGCATTTTCTCATTCCACCCTCCACAAACTTTTTGCTTGTCGCGTGTTTGCGTCAGTGCTGGCTTTATCTTCTTTGTTAGCCTCCGTTCCATTCCCTTGCCCTCCACCCCCACCTTTCTCTCGTTAACCCCGCGATACCATTCGCACCGTCAATTTACCATTTAACATAGCGATATTGCATCGCTTCCTTCTCGTAATTCACTTAAAAATTTACTCCCCGTTATTAAACTCGCATTTAAAGCGCCATCAAGTGCCTCCTTTCACACATTTTTGCTCCCTTTCGCAAACAGGCAAATGAACAAAAACCTGCCACGAAACAGCCTCGACGAAATGTTTTCAACAATAATTGTATCTATATACCTGACACGATCAACGTTCATTCATAAGTGAAATTAGCTTGGATCATCCATATACGAGGAGGGTGTACGTTTTCACAGAGACCCAGCAATGCAATCTTGGCGCGATACGAAATAGCAACGTCATCGAAAAATGTTATATTAGCAAAGCGTGCCACATCTTATATCAGAGTACTGATATATCACGTCTGAATAGTCTGCATTCTCGAATTTCGAGAATCATTCGGAACGACCTGTAGAATTCTCCAATTGGCCGAGCAGCTGAAGGGGGCGGTTCGCATAGCCGCAGTGGGTACCGCCCCCTTTTGAGGCGACTCGCGGTTTTATTTTTAGCCTGTCGCGCGAATCAGGAAATATGAATCCTTCGTCTCGCGTGCATTTTCTAGCAGAGCTGTTTGCTTCGCACACAATTTTAGGCCGACTCGACCTGCACACGAGCGATCCGGGCTCCGGGAATAACGGCTCTCAGCCGCTACGCGTGGCTGTATGGGTGGATGGTTCACGCGCGCACACTGGCGAGTTCGGTGACAAAGATCGATCGCGGCAGCTACCGGCGCTCGCGAAAAAAACCCGAACCAAATGGTTGTCTGGCCAAACGATGATATACGCACGTTCGAAATATTTGCAATTAACGCACGCACTTCTGTCAAATCTCCTTTCGAATTAGCGAGTGCCTATCTCGTTTAGCCGCGCGCGCGTTCGGCCCAAAAATGCGTGATAGATGAGTACTCGAAATTTCCTACCCCCTCCCTCCTCTCTGCCCTTTATTTTGAGGTCATTTTACACGTGCCTGAACAGTACACCAGCCCCATCTTGCAGTGGAACGGCGAAATTCCAAAAGTGAAATTTCACGCTCGTTTTTTCCGACAGATGATGCTGTTACGTCGATTATATCCTTCACGTCTGAAAAATGTAATTCTCTTCTACTTTGCGTTTCGACACGTTGTTTAAAATCTATTCTCAGGACGATGGAGGCGGTGTTTGCACGGTACTTCCTCGAGGAGGGTAAATGTTATAGAAAATAAATTGCGTTGGGATGCAGTTATCGTAAGAATTTGTAAAAAATTATGATAGTGGATTTTAATATAGTAACGTAGTGAGAGGAGTGGGTGGGTGGTAGGACGAAGAGTGTGTCGGTATATCGAAAAGGCCAGGTCGGTTTTTATTGCTCTCATTACAAGTGAGAATTGTGGGTTCGTGCAGTAATAATGATGGTGATGGGTCGGAAAGGTATATAGGATGGGTGAAGGTGGTAGTGGTGGTATATATAGGTAAAAGGGGGAATGGAGGATGGCATAGTGTTTCCTCTCGAAGGTCCTGGAGATTGAACAAAAAAGATTCGAGAGCTGTCGGGGGTACCGGTGGAAAAGTGGCTGTTTTACGAACACAACAACGCTGAACAGAACTCGTCGCGCTTGCATTGTGGCAAGTCGAGAGGAAGAAGTTGAAGAAGCAACCGTACTTGAGCGGGAAGGAGAGAAAGAAAGAGGTGATAGGAGGAGGGGCAGGAGGGGGGGGGGGGGAGACCGTTAAACCGGTAGCGGATCGCCGCGCCCCGGGTTCGCTCTGCTTGCACTTGCGTAGTTGCGTACAATGGACAATTGGACATCGACCGTTAATGCTTCCGCGTCAACTTTCTTATTTATGGCTATTATTGAACAAAGGATTATACTCAGCAACTCTCCGAGCTCTTGTACACAGTACACCAACTGCTATATACTATACATTTTAGCAAAAGCTTCAGATTTCTTGATAGATCGAGTTACTAATTAATTTTATCCTCAACCCCGACATTCTTGCTCCTGTAAAATTATCGATTCGACTACTTAATTTCGAAAGAATCTATAAGCCGGATAGAGTGTTTCTCATTTCAATATTAGTATATTTAATACAATCTTGCGATTTTGCCCAATTAAATATATATTGTGGAAAATAAATTTCAACTGAGACTTTCAATTATTACACGCTCTCCTGAAAGTTATCACTTTTAGGTGTAAATTGAGTTTTAATTGTTACACGTCAGCCCAGCTCAAACATGATGCAGTTTTCCACTTATTTAGCACTACTTCACAAACAGAATTGCGAATCGCGTTTCTTTATCTGTCATTTCGAGATGAAAACCTAAAATTTTATTGATTTTGTTATTTTAAATTACTAAGTATTTGTAATGTAAAAATAGTTTCGTATTCTTAATTGAATTTCTCAGGTGAATGTTAAATTTCTATAATCATGAATTATTTAATTGAATAGAAATGTTTCAATTTTGGATGGACGAGATAAAAGCTTTGGGAGAAGTTTGATTAGATATAGAAAATTGACAGAATCGAAGGTGGGCAATTCGTTCTGTTTATTGAATTTTCGAGTGAGATGAATTTTTTAGAAATTTGACAGAGGAGGTAGTGGCAGCTCAAGGCTGCTAAGGATCCAGTGGCTGTGGTATATATGGCGCGAAATAACAGTCGATAGTAGTTGTGGCAAAAGTAGTATCTAGATATCGGAGCACTATCGCAAAGAGCTTTCCGATACCATAGTATGAAACAGTAATGCGACCGTATGCTACGTCTCGTCCAAATGCACGCCTCTTATTTTTCTTTGGTAAAATTCCAGCCTCGAACTCGTAATTATTATTTTCAAATGCGATTGTCGAAAATTGCTAGCAAAAATAATCATGTTCTTCAATGGAACTCAAATAGCCATGCACGAAGGTAAATTATACAGTAATTTAAAAATACGTTAATTGAAAAATCTCAACGAGATAATTAATTTTTGATTGGCTCGATAGAACTCCACCTGAGCATTAAGCTTCGTTGAAGCCAATTAGTCTCCTGAAAAGTGAGACAGTTTTCTTTGAAATATTTCTCTTTATATCAGAGATTATACGTGACTTTTGATCAAGACAAATGACTGGTTTGATATGTCCGAAAAATGTGATTAGCGTTCTGTTTTATATATATATATATATATATATATATATATATAATATTAAGCCATTAATCACAAAGATTGCAAGAAAGGCGTGTGCTGTAGGAATAGAAAGATAGGTATATATGTCCAGTGTGGTGATAAAATTCTCCGTCTGGGATTTTTATCAAGGAAATATCTGCGGGATTGAACGAAGACAAGAGAACAATTACCAGAACCATGCTGGCTTAATCCAAAAATCCTGTTACTCAGAATCTCCTCTCTCGCAGTTTCTTTCTTGCAGGAACGAAGCCCATCCCCTTCGACAAACGACACGACCCACTCGGTTACCGCCTGCGACAATTTGCTGCTATTGCGAAATCCTCACGATTCTTACGAAATTCCCAGAGACTTAACAATCCAACCTGTTGGCTGTTGTGCCTTATCCACTGAGAGATAAAGTAAAAAACCTGTCTACACAAGTTTGTAGAAAAACGGAACTACCAAATTCGATCGATTGTTTAGCAATATATATTTTTTTAACCATTTAGCACGCAGTGCGATTAATTAGCTAGAATCTTAATAAAAATTATAATACATGTACCGTAAAGAAACTAGCATCGACTGTAAAAAAGCGGCTAGTACATAGAAATATTAGCAAACATAGTGTCTTAATGGGAGATAATATTATTGAATCGTTCTTTTATTAAAATAAGCAAATAATTTTAAAGTAATTTTTTTACAAAAAATCTACGAAACACGTACTAGAATTACAAATTACATATAAAAGCATATTATCTACATTATAACCAAAAACATACATTAAATAGGAAAGAAAAATAAAATTCTATATTTAATAACTAATTTTTAAACCAAAAAATTACTTCTTGAGCTCGAACTTCTTGAAATTGTAAGAAATTACCAAAATGTTTATTAACGACAAACAATGGCATTATTATAGAATTGTTACGGTATATTAACGCGAATCTTGACAAAAATTGTAATAAATGTATTGGCTAAATATAATTCAAGCTATATGTCGACCACGCGAGTGGTTTTTGGACGTTTGCCGAAGTGATTAATTAATTCGAGTAAACATCGCGCTGTTATGGAAAATGTAGCGAGTGGCAGGGTATAGAACACGCAAGGGAGGCAATTTCTGTTGAAAAATAACGAGAGAGAGAGAGAGAGAGAGAGAGAGAGGGACTCGAGCTGGACAATTCTCCATTGCGGAAGACCCGTATGTGTGTGCGTGTGTGTCCGGACAGCGAGCGAGCCTGTTCCGTAAATTAACTGGAACAAGAAACGATTGCTTCTTGCGTTTTTATTTGGCCATTGATAGCGGAGCTGCAATCGTTTCCAGCGGAGGCTCGCGAAATGCAATACGGTTGCACTTTCGCATCAGTCGTTGCCAATTACTTCCGGGTTCGAACACTCGAGGCAAGAGCACGGAAACCGGGGTATCGAACCTCTAATTTGGCTAAACCACCGACGAGAACGACAAAGAGACGTACTACTGAGAGGGAATGCGAGTGTTCCGTGTTCGTACGCCTGCTCTCGTTTGTCGGTACGCTAGAGGAGCAGGGGGATGAGGGGTGGCCAGGGGTAGTTGAGGCAATTGCAATTAAGCGGTCTGCTCGAAAAATTCGTCGGTCGTTTCGCGGCTAAAATTTATCACGCCCCAGACGACTGATTAATAAAGAACGTCGTTGCTGGGAAAGCGCACTTGGTTTTCTGTAAAGCGTTTCTCGCCTGCACCGAGCCGTTTCCAACCTCGTTTTGCACTTTTTTCCCCACTCTCGATCTCTCACCACCTATAGTAAATCCCTCACCTCGTTTCCTTCTCACTCGAGTTACCGTGCCGGTTAATTAACCCACGCTCGAACTCGAGACCTACTGACCGTTGCTGTACCCTTCTTATTATTTTAATTAACGCGCATTTAATCGACCGAGGCTCGTAGGTGAAGCGGGAATAACGCGAGGATAAAGATCTTTGTGGTAAATCAGGAGGAGAATGTGGTGACAAGAGTATAGAGATAGGGAGATAGAGAGAAAGAGAGAGAGAGAGATGTATTATTGGCCCCCCGGGTTCTACGCCATTGTTATTTAAAGCGAGACTAGAAACGAAGAATGAATGAACTCGTGAAAAGAGGAAAGAGAGAGAGAGACGAGGTAATGGCTTTTAAGTTTGAAATCTTTCCCTTTTCAGTCGTTTCATCGCCCCTCCAAGTCCCTTGAACCAGTCTTGATTCACCATCCATGCTCTCTTACATGCAATCTTACTCTCTACGCGTTCCGTCACCTCGGGGAACATTCTCACCTATTGATGTTCCTAAACTTGGAGCTATACGACCGTATATGCAAATTCAGTTCTTGTAAAAAAAGGTATCCTCTTGCTTCCATTTATACTATAGTATATATTACATTATAGTACACATTGGCGTAGAAGGTACGTATATAAATTCCTATCGAGAACCCCGGATGCAGGGGGAAGTGAGTTACATTCTTCGAAAGCCAATGGGAGTCGTTCGTTGTTAATCTCGGACACAGCGGTATCAGAGTCTGTCATTGTACACCTCGACCATTCTCGGCAGCTCATTATTAACGAGCATTAGTGGCAATTTTCCATTATCCGCTTGCGGTATAATTATGAAGGTGGAAAATTCGCATCAAATTCATTCCCATCGATTTTAACATCTTGCGATTGTGGAGCTTATCGGTTTACGAGGCTGGGGGTCGAGTCTCTTGCGCTAAATAATTATCAGTGGCGTACACACGATGGGGGAAATGTGAGATGCGCGACGAGAGAGTATCGGTCGGTAAGGTAGGGAACGTGGTAAACGAGACACAGAATGGTACAGAGAATGGAGAGGAGCGAGTTGGCTTGTTGTTGTTGAGTTTTGAACGGATGGATTGGACTGGATTGGACAGACGAACCAGCAGAGGCACCAGACAGAGCAGAGCAGCTTGACTTGACGCAACATCGTATGGACGGCGTCGGTTAACATCGGTTAAGGTCGGTTAGCGCCGGCGCAGTGGCGCCGTCTGCTTTCGAAAAATCACTCGTCAAAAATTCACTGTACCTTTCACGTCCTGTGATATTGTTCCTCGATAAACAAAGACACGTGAAGCAAGGAGAAAAGTTCGAGTGGTGGATAGAGAATTAACTATTTTTAGGATCGGGAATAAGGGTCGATCAATGGGAAGAAATGGATATAGAAATGATTCGAAGGAGGAGGTTAAGTGTCGAGAGGAGTCTATAACTTTTCGAGCGCACCCTTTGTGGAAGGTTTGCATTTTCCGGTAGCGGGAATGACGGGAATGGCGAGAAGAAAGCCTAAAAGACGGGCTTCGCAGTCAGTTTGGCGTAAAGTGACGGTAAATGGGAATGCAGGGTGAGATGGAAAGATAAATATGGAGGAGGATACGGTTGGCTGAAGGTAGTTTGTGTGTGTGTGTGTGCGTGTGTATGTGTTAGAAAGAGAGGGAGGGAGGCGAGATGGGAGGCAGAAGGAAAGTCAGGAGGCGAGAAGAAGAGAAGGATGGAAGAGCCTGGGGCCATTGCTAACGACGCCATTGTCAGCGGCCTGGCCATTGTGCGACGCGACGCGCGTCCTGTGCGAAGTGTCGAGTACTACCGAGTCTTCTCTCTCTCTCTCTCTCTCTCTCTCTCTCTCTCATTCATTGCGAAATCGGTGCACGCTATACATCCAAGCTATTGGAATAAAACAAATCATCCGTTGATAACGCTTATTCGCGAATAAGCCACACACGATTCACTCCTCGCACTTATCGTACCTAACCTATTCCTCATTTTAAAACAACCATTAAAACCCGAAAAACTTCCAGCTCAGCAATAATCGCGAGTGGCATAGAAATAAAGTCAAAATTATAATCTATTTCCTATACAGGGCTTTTCTCTAACAGCGGGACATAGGATTGTGTTATTTAACTATAGCACTGAAGCACTTACTATACATTATTATAATTAATAAAAACGCGTAGATAATTACGATTCAATGGTTATATTTTAGTTTAATTATGTATATCATATTTCGAATGTTTGGCTATAGGTATATAGTCATCAAATTGATCACGAAAAATATTACTGGATAGATAGAGGTGAGTCTCTAATTTATATGGAGCCGATAATCAGTGTTATGCCTGACATTGGAAGTAATAAAGAAAATGCCTTAAGCTTCGTCTGTATTTAATAAATTTTAATTAAGAAACATCGCTTTTTATTTTAAACCTTAAAATTATAGTACAATCGTTTTAATGAAACGAAATAGAAGCTTGTGCGGTATAAAGTTTACTCATTAAATGGTAAGGATGTGTGATAATCGCGATGAAATAATATTATTTACACCGTAAGATAATCCGGGCATCCCTGCAAGGTAAGCTAGGAGAACACGCGCATGTAGTACTTTCCAGCGTGTAACTGGATTAGTGGTTAACATCAGCCCGAAATGAACTTGGGTCCTTATCACGATGTGAAAATCGATTGGCTCTCCCAGCTTCAATCCTCCAAAGCCAGCGACGAAAGCTTGGTATTTAAGATCGTGCTCGTGTAATTCAATACTGGTAATTATACAATAGCTCCTTATTGTTCCAAGAGTAAATACGTCAGCGTGAGATTAGATACCAATCGAACGGTTTCGATTAATTAAGTTTTGATAGTGCTCGTATTGCAAAATCTGATATTTCACTCGTTTGGCGGGGAAGTTTGGCTGTTACGGGGTTGTATCTGGGCCGGTATGGTATCGTAACGAAATCTACCAATGTTTACGAGCTGCAGCGCTGTTATTGAGTGGTTTCCATGCTTTTAGGGTCTGCGCGCGGGCGAGTCGTTTGGAACAATCTGAAATCAAAGCTCGTGGAATCGGCGCGACGCTTTTTCCGAGAGTACGAGGGCCAAGAGAAACGCGGAAAGTTTTTCTCCGAGTAACGATAGAATTGTCCGACGTAGATGAGATTAATGGCTCGCGGATTGGATTCTTCCGAACTGAAAGGTATAAGGGCGACTCGGGAAAGGCGCATCTGTTCCTCTTCGATCTACCCGTGGGATAATAATCCAAGCTTCCAACTTCAATCTAAATCTGGGCTCTTACCAAGTAAGACGGGAATCTTGGAAAATCCAAACTCTATTTGCAGCTCAAAGTACAAATGGAAATATTAGGTCACTCCATGAATCCCTCTATATTTATTTTACCCTGAAGAATTTTCCGAGAATTAAGACTATATACCTTTCGAAATATAAATACACTTTAAAATTCTGTTACTAATATTAAAAGGCTTCCAGCTTTTGGTTAAATGGATTTGAAAATTTGGTGTCTCAAGAAAAGTGTACTTGGATGTCTTGTTCAAGTTTAGCTCAACTTTTTTACTACTTGACGCGAGAATCTACGGAATCTTCCATCTGTACGATAATAATGAGGTAAGTAATGGTAAGTTACGAGTGATGATAAATGAGTTAAGAATACACAAGTGAAAGCTACATTTTTCATTATTTTTACGAGTGTTGGTTAATAATGGTGTGGAAAATAAAACGGTGTTCGTTTCTTGAGAAGGAAGAGTTCCATTGTTAAGGACAACGTGAATTGGAGGGCAGACGAGTCGAGGGGGGTGAAGAGGGAAGTTCAAAGGTGCGAAATGGCAACTCCTCATTTTTCCTACGTGGCTTTACAATGCAATTGAATCGGCCGGGCTCGAATATACGGCCTCTTCTCTGCCTATGGTGATGCGAACATTTAATGGAGCCAACCGTTAATGAGGCACGGCCATATTAGTATTAATTAATGCTGCGTCGTACCACACGTTCACCCCTCTACTCTAAAATATTCAAGAAAATATAAACAAGACGAGCTATCTCGACTCTCCTCATTAATCATGACACGTATTTTATTTCACATTCACGAGCTCTCCAAGTAGGTAGTATCAGTGAACGTAAAAATTGTATATAAAAAATATTGAAAAAAAAGCGATTGTAAAATACGAGTAAGTATATCAAGTAATATCATACTATCGTATAAAGTATTTTAATTAAACGTGCAACATAAATACTCTGCGCACAATGTGGAATGAATAATTTTCTTTATCCACTTTTTTGTAAGATAATATTGCTAGATAAAAGGCGCATTGTGCAATGTTCGATTAATCGTGCGATAAAACCGATCTGTTTTTCATCGATGTCACCGTTCTTTGACGAAAATATTTTGCTAAATGAAAAGCTTTTTATACAACGTTAAACGTTCGTTTGATGTCCTTCAATTGTTACGTGCTTTAATTGGTTTTTTAACAACTTTAATTGCCCTCGATTACCTTCCTCTGTTCGAATAACACTAGTTTCTTAAGATCAACAACACACGTGATGCTAGAATTATTGGAAGAGTATTTAATGAGATTGGGAATTAAGATATCTTTGCAGGGGGTGAATGGATTTGACCTTGCTGATAGGTTAACAGGATTAAAATGGTTTCAAGTCCAGCCCTACATGTGAGGAATACCTCGGTTAAGCTGTCCGTGAGAAAATGTGAGCTGAAAGAAATGCAACTATTACATTTAATTACAAGATCAAATGAAAATCCTGTAAATTGGGTTGATCGTCTAATTATAGAGCTTTTCATACCACGGGAAAAAATAATGCTTGCAGTACTGAAGCTCGAATGCAAAATTAACGCAAGACAAAAATAAAAACAGCTTTTCCCCTCTGATAGTTAACGTTTTGAACGTTTTAACCAGGCAGGTGTGCATTGGACGCTAGATTTTGTGGAAAATCTATTTGACCAAACGCGATAAGACCCAATCTCGTTTACTTCTATACGGTTAATACGTTTACACCAAAATAACTCCAGGTAAATGAATTTCCACACCAAAAATACTACGCGAATAGACGGTTCGATTCTAATATTAAAATGCACAGTTGAAAAAAAATTGGTAGAAAAAAAGAACTACGCTATATTAGAATGAAACAGCGAGCATAGAGAACACACGAAGTATATATATATATAGCATACTACAATATATACAGCCCTGCGGTCCAGCTCAATGGGACAGATCGATAATCTCGAGAGCTACGAGAAACCCGGCTCGTATGGTATATAAGCAGCCACGAGGATGGCATGCACTCTCCTCGAAATTATTAAAAATCTATCTCCAGAGGACAAATTAAATCGGGAGTAATATTGGGATATGAGAAAACTGGGAGAGAGAGAGAGAGAGAGAGAGAGAAAGAGAGAGAGAGGGGAGTGAGTAGAGCGAGATAGAGTGTGGAAATGGAAAAATAGAAATTGTCTATATATATTTGGTACTTACGGATAATCGATGGTAGAAAATCCTTGGATGGTGCGGAACACACGAGGAATCCGCTGTTCATCGACAAGGCATGCGGGGTCGACGGTGTTTGGAGAACTTGGCTCGGATCGTGATTGAATCACGAGGTAGCAGTATGTCGCATGGCGATGTGAGGAAGTTTCGACAACTCAGCCTACGACGACCCCGTGCTTCGGTAGGACTCTCGTGTAAACCTTCGAAACAACATGAACGAAACGTTTCTCTTGGACGAACTGAGCTCTCCCCCCCTCGCTCCCGTCTGATATAGCACCCCCACCCCTCTAACTTCCCCTGCGAGACCCCACCACGCCAGCAACCCCTGTGCAGGAGTCTTTGCTCTCTCGCGTGGGGATGAATCCTGCTGGTTCACCAAGGCCTGTGCATCCCTCAGCCCTTTTGCATGTACGTATATATTCTCCCCTTCTATCCCCCCCCCCTCTCACTCGTATGTGTTTGGATGCCTGCGAGGCTATTCACAGTCTTCTGTGCCGTGGCGCGTTCCCAAATGACAGTGTGACAACTTTGGCCCGAAAAGCTCGTGGCTGGGTTATCAGACCTTAATGCTAGATGGGTCGTCGTGGTTGTCCAGCTACGTTTCTGGACCGAGAAGACTTTAACTCGCACCTCGATGCCTCTACACAGTTGCTAAACATACTGCTCGAGATCCGTTGTAGACTTGGATATTGTATATATATATAGATGGATCATCCATTGGACACCACAGAGGAGTCTTAAACCATACACGTGGATAATCGACAAACTCTTGCACAAAAATTGCAATCGATTCTCGAGAGAAAATAAAAGCGATTTTTATGTCCAATTGATTTTTTCAAATTATCCTGTCACGTGGAACGGAGCGAAATTGATGTACCGCTCGGTACAAAGTACTTTTTTCAACGTTCGTTTGTCAATGTACACGTACACTATAGCAGCGGTATAATTTCCTGTGTCTGTCTGTTCTACGAGCCTGCACAATCAGATGACGAGAGACTCACGGTGGATTAATGCGAATCTCGAACACTGCATTGGTAGGATCGCCAGTGGTATTCCAAGGACGAGCGTTTACCTATTTACCCCGTGGATTTCCTTCTCGATAATGGCACGAGCATTAACATAAAAAAGACTAAAGGGTTGGAAAATCGAAAAGTCGAGCTTCGCCATTCCTGACGGGCTCTGATTTCGCAAAACAATTCTAATCTATTCAATCCAGTCGTAAAATCCTGCGATGGGATATCCAAGCTTTTACGACGGACAATCCCCGCGGTCGTTATTACGGTCTCCGTATAGGTATATAAGAATATGCAGCCAGTGCTTTAATAATAACAATATCGCATCTCCTGTATAAGGACGGCGAAGGAAGTGCTTGGGTCGTGTCATGTAATATTGAGCCGTGTGCATGATTCAGGAAAAAGATATACGGAGGAAAGTGCTATAACAAGTGGTCGAGGCATTAAAAGAATTCTTAGGGAAGGTATGTGCTGCGTGTATAATACAAAAAACTGGCCAGGTAGCTATCAGATTTCGAGGATGAACCGTTCCAGTCGGGAAACGCCTGTATATATACGGTTTGGCCAATAATTTATCCACTGGTAAATTAAGAGGTATATGGATCCCCCCCCCCCCCCTCCCATTGAAATAAGAATAGACGACGCGTTGGCTGAAACGTATACTCAGCGAGGGTTGCTAAGTCGATAAATCAAGCAGAGACAAATATAAGGTAAGATATTCGCACGCGGAACTTTTAAAGCGTGCGACGCAAATGCTTGGATTTTGCACTCTCGCGGGACGGTCCATGCTCAAAGTTCGCGCTATTTTTGCTCGCCGAGTGAAACGTACCGGGGAAGCAAGGTGGCCGGCCACACATCATACACTCGACGCGCATAAATATCATTATCTCCAACAGGCCGCGTAACTCGATTTGGAAGCTGATCGAGTTTGCCATATTTCGCCCTCTGCCTCCTTTCTGCTTCTTTCGCCGTTGTTCTCGTGCTATCAGCAAAACAGGAATCCACCTTATCCGCTCTTTCTTCCCCATCCTCCGCTGGAAACCCCCTCGTATATACATACTCCTTCCTGATTTATTTCCAGATACTCGAGAGCAAGTGTAATAAAACGTAACGGAATGCAGAAAAATAACGAGAACCAACCGCGAGCCTCGCGAGTCTTGCTAACAAGCTATCGATATTACGTAATTTCAAGGATATTATTGATATTATTAAGTTTCCATTGGATTGAACGGAAATAGGGATTAGCCAGTGGTGTGTATAGTATATTATGTAGTGGGTTTACCTTGTACGCAAGGGTCGTAAATATACGACAAGAACGTTTTAGCTGATATTAACTCCCATGCTGCATTTGATCGTGTCCTTTGGCCCTGTAACGTTCAACGTATCATGTATTTATGATTAAAATATAGTTATCGGGTTGTTAAAGAAAATAATTTCTCCGAGTAAGATCCTGCAGAAATCTTATACGTAACTATATGTAATTCACGAAATATATTATAGATTTGTAAAATGTACAGCGAGAAAAATAATAATGTCTATAATTAAAATAGAGCTGCAACGTATATCAGAGCGTGGTCCTATTAACATATAGCGTGGTGTGCAGTATGTTAATACGCGAATGGTCATTCGATATCCGCAAACAGGAGCGGAAACGGAAAGGTCGATGATCGTACCAGGACAGAGTTGGTTATGGCTGACCTGTCGACCTCACTGACGATACTTATTCGTCTATATAGTACACTAAACCAGCGTATACCACGCACACACACGCGCGTTACACAGCAGTGTATAGGTTTATTGATATAGGCGCGTGATAAATAGGAGGCAGAAAGGCTAAACTACGAATAATACTGTTTACAGTCATAATCCAGATCGATTCTCTCTCTACTGGTAAAATTTCGAAATAACAGCTGAATACGTCTATGATAATCCTACTTTTGACGCGTGGTATGTGTATATACGGTACTGTACAACGGAGGAAAACGTAAAGCTCCATGTGATATAAATAATAAATAGTATACATGTATATATAGCGAGCTATGCTAAAGCTGGGGACGAGAGTCTGTGTAAGTGGGGACTGTCGAATGGACAAGCCAATAATATGCAAGGGGAAATCATGTGTCTCATTCTGAAAGTCAGAGGAGCCATCGTGACGTGTCACAATGTGCCTATAGACCGAGGGTCAGATTCTGCACATCTGGACGCCGTCCGCTCAGACAATTGTGGTCACCCTGCGGAGGCACTAGTTAGAGAGATTCGTGCTTCCACCTTGTTTTCCCAACTTATAAAACCTATTATCCTCAAAGCAAAGCATTGGATTACCATCATTTCCCCTTTAATTTTCCCTTCGCCGTACTCTTGTCAATAATTCTATAAACTAGTTTCGCACCTTTTTTTATTATGGTACTTTTGGAATTTCTAGATCATTTTCTACGAGTGTGTGTGTGTGTGTGTATGGTTCAATCGTTGAATGTGTAACGGTACAGTAGGTATCTTACGGATTTTGGGATGACGTTTGCGTAAACGGATATGGAGTTTCGTCTAATAAGCAGTCATCGTGGGTGTTGGAGAGTGGAGTGAGAGAGACAGAGAGAGTGAAGGGAGGTTTGGGAGGAGGGGAAGGGGGGTGTAGTTGGATAAGGAAAGGGATGGATATTCCGCGTCTCCCGTTGTCCCTAGGAATTCGCGACTGTGGCTTAGCAGAAGCGGTGGTCGGTGGGTATTTGGCCCCTCTAGTGGTTTTCAGCCCCACCATGGTATAAGGATGGCCAGTGGTGGGGTTTTGGAGGGATGCTGTCGTCATGGATACGAGTAGTTGGTGGGGCTGGAACGTTGAGGGTTGCCGACGTTGGCATTGATCGCTGCGCGGTTGTGCAGTATCGTAGCAGTTTCATCGTCGTGGAAGGGAAAGAGCTTGGAAGGGGTGAATGCTACCCCCACTCCTTGCCCCTCTATCTATATATCTCTCTCTCTCTCTCTTTCTCTCTCCCTTTTATTATTATACCCTCTTTTACTTCCTCTATCTCTGTCCCTCTTCAAAGCTTCTCCTTTCGGGTAAATGTTGCCTGTGTCAAACACCGCACATCGCACGCCACACGCACACGAACACACACATGCTAAAGACTGTGTATTTATAGGCAAGCAAGCGGCCAAGTATGCGTGGATTTACGTACTTATATATACGATCCTTCTGCAGGCGTGAATGATTCGCGATGCGAACTTCTATCCGTCATACTATGTCAGTTGTTATGAAATTATGAAACTCGTGAGTGTATATGTCAGCACTGTTCGTTAGCTCATCTGATCATTTTTCATACGTCTCTCCTACATTTATTTCTTTCCTATCAGCGATTCCTTCCTTGCGTTACACTATGTCGGTTGTTATGAAATTTCTGGGTGACACTAAACATCGTCATTAGATTAATCTGATCATTTTTTACTATTTTTCTCCCACCCTCCTTTTTTTCCTAACAACGTTTCCTTCATCCTGTCACACTAAGTCAGTCTTTGTGAATTTATGAAAATTCTGAATGATGTTTGTACTGTTTATTGTTTCATCTCAGCATTTTTTCTCTCTCTTTTCCTTCTGTTCTATTCGTATTTATCCCTGGTCGATGCTCGAGTCGTCATTTCAATCACGCTAAGTCACTTGATATGAAATTATGAAACTCATGAGTATAAAGCTTGTACTACTATTCATTGGTTCATTTGATCGTTTTTATTACCGTGTCTCCCTCATCCTCCTTTATATTCTATCTTCGTTTATCCTTCGTTAATGCTTAAGTCGTGATGGGACGCCACGCCACGCTCTCGTTTCCTCTAGCTGACGCCGCAGGCGGCGCTGCTAGGCTTTTCTCTCCATACAGCTCAGCTTTCGCTACTGTTACTTCACTACATTTCCAGGTTTTCACTGCCTTTACCATCACCTCTTATCAAACCTTATCTCTCGCTATCCTTTTTTCACTTCCCACTAATCTCCTCCAGTTACTGTCTCTCTACCCCCTCCCCCTTTATCTTCATTACTCGCATAATCCAATAATCGTTATTTCTAATTAATCATCACTTCCTTTTGATGCGTTCTCTTTAAGAGATTCATTTTTTTCAAAACAATTATCCATGGTATATTTATTAATTAGATGATATTTCGGTATATATAGTGACGATAATTTGCATTGGGGTATAGTATAGGCATCAATCCAGGTATAATAACAATTTAATTTGATCACCTACTAAAGAGGTAACGGGTAGTTCTAAGCAGGAAGCAAAAAGGGCAAGGAGGATGTAAATAGGAGCGAAACAAACTCCGGGTAAGTCTTGCGGTCATTTAGGAGAGAACGGGAAGCTTTATCGTGATCTCCGTTGACATTATGCTCGGATAACGGAGCTTTTTAACACCGTCGTAACCCCATTAGCCGACGAGACGCGTCACCCTCCTATTGCAAACTTTTAACCTGGACTCGTTGAGTGGTTTGGAATATATCAGAACATAATGGCTGGAAATAAGCTTGCTATTTTATTTTTTTTTTTTTTTAAGTAAATTTCTCTAAACAGTTGCGCTTGATCTAGTGTTGTGCAATTCACATAATTAATAAATTGCAACAAAAAAATTAGTTTGCTCTGATACGAGCTATGAAGCTCCGAGCTAAACATAGATTGATAGCTGGTTAGCAGCTGGTATGGGAATTCTCCTTGGTTATTTTTCCGTTAGCATTGTTGACCCTTATACGAAATACAATTATTGGACAGCGAGAAAACGAGACGCATTCTAAGCACGCAAAGCAGTACGACTTGAGGCACAACCGTCGAGCACGCACCATCTACTACTATAGTAAAACGCCTCAATAATAAATGACCCATTTCTACAAAAGTAACTTTTTTTCCTCGTACCTGCATTTTTCACAACTTTTTTCTTCCCTTACTCACCATGTATCTATTATATATATATATATATATATATATATATAAATACCCCTATTTTAATTGAAATAATTCCGCAGAAATGACGTTTTTAGCAATTAAAGAAATTTGTATCGATTCTCAAAGGCTAAAGATTTGCAGAAATTTTATACTGACAGCGTTTTAATTCGACGACTCGAAAAGTTGATAGTCAAAGTGGCTACTAAAATAACTACTAACTCGAGGATCAAGGAATCTCTGCCGTAACGGGTTCATTTATCAGCTACAACGTTCCACCGTGGAATTCCAAAGATTTCTAGATCATTATATTGATAGCGTTTTAATCGGACGACTGAAAAAGTTATTATTAAAAGTGATTATTAAAATAACTATACCTACTAATTCGAGGGTCAAGGAATCTTTGGTATAACGAGTTCATTTAGCAACTATAACGGGCCACCGTGGAATCGAATTTTTCCAGTTCCTTTACTAATTAAAAAATTCCACGGGGAATCAGATTTTCTCCCTGCCCACGCGAGCTGTGACTGGTTGGCTGGCTGGTTAGCCGCTTGTACGAACAAATCCAATAGGCGAGAGCCGTCAGCCCTTCATCCTCCCTTTGGTCTTCATAACGCGTATTTAATTTATAGTACGTGTGTACGGCTCTGTGCGTGTGTAAATGCACGGGAACGATCAATTCTGGACGCAAACGTTGCTAAAACATCGGCCCCTATCACAGGTGTGTCACGGGCTTACTGGAACGGACTCGCCGTTTCGCTTTCATCGTTTCAGCCATTTCACTCGTAGATTGTGGTGGTGAACTGTTGATGCCAGTTACACGGAACTGGGTTAACGACGATTCGATACTAAATCCTTTCAAGATCCTTCGTGAATAATCTCACGAAACTATTCGGACTTTATAAAAACTATCAATTCTAGCTCTCTCGCGAAACATGCAAATTCCCTACTTTATTACACGTGACATGAGTGAAAATGCACTGCAATAAGCGATTTTCTAGAGAATTTGTCACTTGTAAGAATAATACTGATTTTGTATAGAATATTATTTTTATTAAAATTATCCTCTACTATATATTAGCTTAAAATTTGTAAAAGTAAAATTTTAAAGTAAATGAAACTTTGGAGCATTGGAATTGATAGCAGGATGGAAGATTCTTGGTAGGATTGAAATCCAGGATAATGCAGCATGTCAAATAAACGTTGATTCGCGTGTGGCGTGACCCGCTGATGCATCGATGAATGCTCGCACGTTCCATTTACGAGTGTTTGTGTTTCTGCCAAATGTGCAAGCTCTACGTAGAAGCAGCAGTTTCACTGTAACGCATCCCCTTGCTTGGCAGTATGTTGAAAGGCGTTCCACACGTGCCTTACTATCCCATATGAGCATTACTGCGTTTGGAAATTCCGTACATGCGTTTTTATTACACGAGCTACGAGCCAACAGAGGGCGCAACCCCCCTCTTTTCTTTCTACCCTTACTCAAGATAATTCCTTAAATATAAATCCTTCCTGTCTGATCGATGAACTCTCCTGATCCCGCAATTTCCTACTGATTCACAAGCCCTCACGATATTTTGCACTTTTTTAAAAACAGAAAACTAGAAGATATACAAATTAACCAAAAATTCGCAAACGCTAGAAGTTAGCCCACTGAAAGTTGAATAGAAACAGAAGTATATATAAAGGATTAAAAATTTATCCGAATCTTTGTGTCAATAAAGTTAAACTCGTGTAATTAGAGATGATTTGAGTCAACGTCTTTAAAGAAATTAACCGCGGAATGTAGCGTTCGGTAATATTCGTGCCGGACGTGGATGAGAGGTTTGCGGTGCAGCGAAGGCTCGTTAAAAATTTTTTAATTAAATCTGGATCGATGACGCGTTGTTGTTATAGTGTCGATAGAAGCGCAGCTCGGCGCTCGCTAGCCGAGAGTAGGCGAAACGGCGTTGAACGGTGCGTTGAACAGTGGAGGGGTGGAAGGGGGTGGGTGCGCTTTCCAGTGGCTGAAAAAAGTGGGGAGGCTGCCTAGCCAACATCGGTCACGTTTTTCCTACTTACTCTTTCACATCGTGAAAAGGATGAAAGGGAGTAATTTCCAATCGAGTCCGACAGTCGGGGCTTGCAAAATCACCGGTCGAGTCTCGCTATATATATAGTATACGTATATATATGCACTAATGTGTATCGTTCCAGCTATTGCAACTGCAACTGCTGCTCATGCACGCTGGATCCCAGGATTTTTTCTATTTTCACTTATTCTGAAATTACTGCAGCGTAAATGTGCCGAGCAAAAAACCGATATCCTTGATACACGCGAATACGAGACGAAGCGTTATTAACGCCAATGGTAAATGTGATTAATCGTGGCCAGTCGAAAATTCCTAATCGTTTGACTGATTAATAAAAATAGTGCTGATGGAATGAAGAAATTACGCGGTGGGGACTAATTAGAATTCTGAACAAACTGCGTTAAAAGCAGCGTCACGAGTCGCTAAAACGGTGCCTGTAGTAATGCATGGCGCGTGACCGTCAAATTTCATTATGAGCGATAATTGAGGCTGCGAGTGAATTACCGAGAAAGCGATAACAACTTACTGGCTTAGTTAGCAAGGACGCGCGACAATTACAGGACAGCAGTTTCCTAAGCCGTGCGATAATTAAATCTGACCTGCATTTATTGTTGAAACTTTCCAGGGAATAATATAATTTATTTTACAATTTTTTGTACTTTATATCCAACGCAAATATTTATGTTTAATTTGGTATTTTTGATTGGGTGATAATAACGATAATTCGGGGGGATGAAACTTCTATGAGAGTAACTAGACTGGATGTGCGGGGGGGGGGGGGGATAGGGTTTCGAGGACGAGGTCGAAGGAAAGTTGAAGAAAGTTAGCGAGAGAATAGACGAGCGCGATATACTTGTTGCAAGTGTCGAGTCAAAGGGGGGAGGAAAATAATAATGAAGCGCCTTGATTCGTTATCTAAACTTCCCTTCGCTGCCGATATGGAGAACGCAACGTATGCTGGGTACCAGAGACAATGACAACAGAACCGCAGACAGCATTGTACGCGATTAGATCTTGTAGAACGCATTGATGTAGCTGCTATATCCCCCCACCCCTTCCTAGCCCTTCCATTTCTATTTTAAGCGTCTCCTTTCAGACAGGACTCCCTCTTCAGCCTAATATAATAATGGTCAATTCAAAACTGCATTTAACTATGAATCAACATTAAAATCACAATTGTTGAAACTGTTATTCGTAAAAATATTGAAAAAATTTCAATTTTCTTCAGTAAATCCCTCCGCAATTTCAATCGAATAATTTCCCTTTCGAACGAGTCAATAAATTTGCTTTAAATTACAATGTACAGTAAATGAAATTCATTTGAGATACCCTCTAGTTTTGCGAGTAGCTACATGGAGTGAGATTTATTTCGAAGCTAAATCCCTAAACTTTACCACTTTACGCGACTCATTCATAACGCCTGATTATTTATCTGGTATAAATCTCTCGAGTCTCTAGGACAGTTGTCTCTGCTATCAAGATTGAATCATTCGTTACTCCCAATGCATTATTGCCTTCGTATTGTTCCTCTTGAATAGTGAATGAGCAGCATCCCGCTTCCATGCACCGAGACAGATGCAAACACAGAGCTAAACCGCATGTTACAGAGGGAATCGTCATGATTCAAAAGTTTCACTTGAAGAATCTCGACACTCGTCAATCGTAAAAACAATCGATAAGAAGGAAAATGTATTTTAAAACCTCCACGAGACGTGAGAAAAATACAAGGAAAAAATAGGGGAGGGTTGATTTTGACGAATGAAGCGGAAAGCGTCGATTAGTCTGTAACAAAAGAGAACCATCGTTACGCCAAGTTCTTTCGTACACATCCATTATAAAGTGGTGCGTTTGGTTTTTCGCGAAATCCGTAAGAAGTCTGGACGTTCGAGAGAAAGAAGTGGTTAGCTAATAGTATAAAGTTTGATCGAGTAGGAGGAAGAATATTAGGGAATATAGAGAGTGAGAGGATTTGCAAGGGAGGTAATTTTGCGGCTGCTTATGAAGCAAGAAGCGGCGAGTCCTGCGAGGCGAGTGCAAGAAGTATCGCGGTAAAGGATTAAGGACTGGACTTGTGTAGTAGTGGGAAGTCATCTAAACGACTCATTTAATGGTATAGTAGGGCGTTTCTCGATTTGTTGGTTAGGAAATGCTTGTAGTCTGGCGGTAGTAACGCTTTGGTTCTTGCAGGTATGGTTGGGTGGGGTGGGGTGGGGGTAGGCGGCAGAGAGAGCTCCGCTGCTGCCGTTGGTACGTAGTGTCAGTGGTACAGGTCCATTGTTCGTCAGACACAAAACAGTCGGCGTACAAAGTGGCTGCTGCTGCGTTCGCAGCGAAGTCGAGGCCGAGTAGGATCGCTGGGGGTGGAGGGAGGGTGAGGAGGGGGGTGGATAAGGACCAGGGGAAAGGGAAAGGGAGTCAGGGGCGCGGGGTGGGAGGTGCGGAGTTCCGAGAGAATCACAACGGTATCAGAGAGTAGGTATTGTCTACAGAGCTAATCAAAACCACCCCTTTCAACAAAACATCCTCCCCCCGCTGGGCATCGCGCACGCTGCAGCACAAATACTTGCACGGTTCTACATAGATTACACCGAGCTTCTCTCTAACGTGCACGACTTTTTCTCTAAATAATAGTGCTTTATTCCACAGTATGCTCTGTGTATAGTATACTTGCACTACTAGCGTCCGATTGGTTTCGTTAAAGTGTCGGAATCGTTGCTTCGCCAAAAGCTTATCCATCATTTGTTCTTTCAATGCAGCGCGCAGTTACACGTTGATTCGTACTACTTCGCTTTGTTTCAAAAATAATTCAAATCCCAGTTTATCAATCGTGCAAAATCGACATTTTTGTTTCTACTGTTTTCAAATGTTTGGAACATTGGTATGGTGTTTTCAAGCTGATACTATATATGTATGGACGTAATTGGAATGATTAATACTATTTTCATTAGAATGTGAGAGATCTTGTTAGCATTCACGAGATTCCCCGGTGCTGCCGTTTCTGGCTGTTTCCGAGAAGTATATGATAGAAGAGATCTGAATGAAAGATAATGTTTCTAATTTCCGAAAGCTAGCGCTGACAAGCGTAAACTTGCTTGACATGACGAATTAGTTTTCTTCCATGTTTCATTTCCTATTCGTACATCCACCCTTTGCTAAAAAATTGCAAAATATTTCACTATATTTTATTTAAATTCCCAAATGTAGCAACCTTTGAAATTGATTGATTTCATTATAGCATGGATCATTACGGGCGTTACATTTTTTATTCCAATAATTAGGATCAATATTTTACACAAATATCCAATATTGCATTCGCGTCAGTGGGAATGTTTTTATGTTGATTGACAGTAGCTGCATTATATCGTGTCCCAATATTCCTATGCCATGTAAGCTGTGATTGTAAATGCGTAATGCAAAATAGAATGAAAATTTAATGGTAGCACGACAAAATGACGTGCATTTCGTTAGGAAGGGAGGGGAAGCTTTTTTTCTACCCATGTATATAACAATTGTGATTTACTGATGCGTAAACTGAATAACGTGACAAGCACGTTAAAATGATTTTTGGCAACACCGGGTTAGTATAATGTTTGTCGGATATGGAGAAATCAGTGAAATAAGCAGATGCTTGGAGAGACTAGGCAAGAGAAAGAAATTGTATAAAAATGTAAAGTTCAGGGCATCAACTTGTCCGAAAAGCTACATTTTACACGTGTCATTTGTTTTTACACAAAATGGCGAGGGGATAGTTCAGCTAACTTCCTGTAAGAACCGTGTATACCAACACAATGATAGTGATATGGGAATGTGAAATATTCCATGTGCATATACTCTCAATGCTGACTATTGTTTCAATTTTATAATTTTTGACAGATTTTTTGCGTATGTGGATAGTTACACACTCTCATTTCAAATCGTTGCTTTGGTGTGCACGGTCCCTATAATAATCGTGATTTGTTGATGCGTTAATTGAAACACATAACAAATACAGGGCACGTTTCGGTTTATAAATTATTTGTTTGATACGAAGAGAATTAGTGGAATAAGCAAACGTTTTGGGAAACAAAGCAACAGTGTAAATTTAAAAAAAAATACAAAGCATTGAGGGCTACACGGAGAACATATTAAAGTAGATTTTATTGTGTTCCCTCAGTTGTACTGTCATATTTTTTAATTCCCAAAAAAATGATTGATTTTCAGGTTCATTTTAATGATCACACGTTAATTTTAAGTATAATTTCAATCATTTTTCCTGGGAATGAAAAGATATAACAGTACAGCTTAGTATACACAGTAAAATTTACTTTAATATTTTCCCCATGTGTAGGTGATCCGACAAGCCACCACACGTGACATTTATATTCAATAATAATGTAGGAGGGGTACTTCAGCTGCCTCTTTTAAACATCATGATTCCTTAATCCTCGAATTGGTCCAGGTTGCAAATACAGTACACTTGTTACTTTACAATCTATTTGTCTGATATGAAGAAAATTAGTGGAATAAGCAAACGTTTGGAGAGACCAAGCAAGAATGAGAGGCTGCATAAAAGTGTGTAAGTGCCGAGGGTTAGGTGGTACATAAAGTTAGATGTGCCATTCGTATTTGCGAGGGGGCGCGTCTCGTCGGAGAGCGGGCCTTGTATCTCTAACTGGAGTGCCTATAACATCCATATCTATATCGCATGTACCGGGTGTCCAATAAATCTATTACCTGCTCCCATGGGGATGAAGAGACCTAGCTGCGTGCGCACTCCACATGAAGAATCGCCTTGCCGTCCGCGCGCGTCTATCTCCGTTATGACTTCCAGCTGCGATCGCGCCTTTTTCCATTCGCCGCCTTGCCTTTTTTTACTTTCATTCCTCTACCCACCCTTACCTCACTCCTCGACGCTACGCCCGTTCTCCAGAGCGTCCTTCATATTCGTTTCAACCCAGTCGCACGGGACACGTGCCTTTCATCCCTCCCAACCATTTCACCCCCACCCCTCACACCCTCCTCACCCTTTACCCACCACACGACCAATCTGATTTGTTCTCTTCCCTCTTATACGAGTTACATATACTTGACTAACCTACAACATATATAGACAATATTTTCACGATAAGCCCTCATCAATTCTCGCAAATTTTGCAATTGAAGGAAAATACGCGAAACGGGCTCTCTGGAATTAATTGATGTACTATTGGGGTGGTCCCCGAATAAATAACTTCTTCGAGGGTGAGAGAGTACTTTTCAGGCAATTGTCGTGGACAAAACGGTGGATCGTCGAGGAGGATTCGGCGATAATCGTCGGCGTAGTTGGTTGGTAGTGCTTATATATGTATAGAGGCATAGGCGTAGGTATACGCAGTAAATACGAAAGCGGAGGACTGAAATCGCGGGCCAGCTGGGGATGCATCAGAAGTGGAATGGCGAAGGGGGTAGGCGAGGGGATGGCACGATAATACGCGAGACGGAAACCGGCGGGAGAAAGGGAGTGGAGAATAAAACCAGAGAAATTGTCATTGTGCTGAAGAGGTCCGGGCGCATAACAATGACAACGGCTGACGCAGCATCCCGCAGCTACAGATCATCCCTGGATATTAAAAAGTCGGTCTTCACCACTACCTCCCCCTCCCTCCTCCCTCCCCCCTCTCACTACCTCCTAGACTCTTCCTCGATATGCACTTCATCTCTCTTTCTCACAATTTTCCCTCACCACTAACCTCCCTACACGTTTTCTCTTCTCCCTTTTACTTCCCCCCCCCTCCTCTCACTCTCTCATTCAGCCTTTTTTTTTTCAAATCTATCGTCCCGTTCGCTTTTCATCTTCCCTTCGTTCATCCTCCATCCTTAACGCACGCTCCTAACGCCCTTGGCCCTAAGAATTCCTCCGTTCACTCTTCAGGGTGTGGAATCTCTCGACAAATATTTAATTCTGATAGTTGTATCATATAGATATATAATACACGTTAGTAGGATGAAGTTTCGAGATTGGTTCGAAACAGCCAGAGTCCACAGAGAAATGAAATTTTCCATTAGATTGCCAATGGTAATCCATCGTGTGCACGTGCATCACCAGCAAACGCCTCTGATGTAGAGATTCATCAGAACACTTTGCTCATAAAATATTCAGCATTTTAGTGAATTAATACTTATCCCATCGCGATTGGTATTAATGGTTGTACAATGCTGCAGGGAGAGTTTTCCTCGTCGAAAACTTCCGAAAGGAAAGGACTACCGTTCGAACGTCATGGTGATTATTATTGAAGAGCTAAGCTAATGTAGTCTTCAGAAAAATTGTGGAAAAATTGCAATTGATGTTATGACTCGTGTATAGAATTTGGGTATTTTTGGGAAACGAGTCTGAAAGATGCAAGCGTGGGACTGGATGCATCGAATCTTTGATAATTAAGGAGGTCGATGTCTGGCGAGGATGGACGTCGGTTGGTTGTGAGGATGGGCGTGGTTGCAGTAAACGTCATCGGCAGGACACTAGACGTCAGTGGCCAGAGGGGCAATCACATATGCGTCACATTTGCATGATTCCGTATACGCATAGCATTCGCGTGGATCCTCTCACCCATACCTACCCACCTAGCCCATGGGGATGAACCAGGAACAACGAACTCGCGCGCTCCAATCCAGTGTGTAGCGATCTCCGTTGAGTGGCTCCTATGCTCTTGGAAACTTGGTCCGAATTTTCGATGACCCTCCATGTTTAGTGCGATAACTCGTTTCGCCCTGCAGAGGACTTTACTTCCGTTTGCCACGCGACATTGCTGCTTCCTAACTGTCCACATTCTTCTGGTTCCTAATTTTTCTGACCTTACGTCAGTCGATAGGAGTCATGCTGTATATGGACAATATACGTGAAAATCCCTAGTTTCAGATTTTTTATACTGCCATTTTATTGCAATTCTAATTTATTATGTAGATGATATAATTATTTGCATTTTTATATCTCTCATTGCCTGTAATAACAGCACAACAAAAATTTCAGAGTTTTCGGATATTAACTAATTTCAAAATTATTAATTTTATTTAACTGAGTTAGGGTATGCAAATAATTAGTATTCTATAGTTTATTCAGATAGAATTTATATTAGTGTTACATTATCTGATACTATGTATAAATTAGGTCTAATTTTAATGAATGATTAATATATTTTTTAATCATCTGTGCGTTTTGATGAAGGGTAAAAAATTTGTCGTTAAGTGAAAATTGCACAAATTATATCTTGGCATCAATTTTATTTAATAGTAGAACATATGAAATAAGATTGTTACAGAAGCTTAACTCAAATTTATATATTTTTTAATTGTGCCATTATTGTAACATATGAGCGATATATACATTAACGTTGATATTCTTCATAATTTCTGAACTGCTACAAGTTGAAAATGGCGTTGTAGCTATTTATTGTACAATATTGGAAATTTTTAAAAATCATAACTCTGCAAAGCACAAGTGATACGAAATTTTTTGAAGAGTAATCAGTCAATGCCCGAAAGGCTAAATCGATTCTGCTAACAGAAATTGAATGCTTTTCATATCTGCTAGAAAAGTAATTGTTGTAGGTATGCAAAACAGAATCACCCTGCACAATGAAAGTTTGTATGTAATTGATTATTTTTAAAACAAGTTTATAAAAAAAAAAATGCACAATTTACTAATAAATTTCCATATATTGTATCTCGTTATTGAAATTATATTTTGTTATTCTCCATCTGAGTTTGCCAACAGAAAATTAATTAGAGACGGCTAAAACGCACGTGGAAAAAAGCTGCTCACAGATACGCAAAGATTTGCAACTTTGCACAAAAGGAACCTGAAAAGTAAGATTTCCCACCACTTTGACTCACTACTGACTTTCAAATACAAACTTAATCAAAAGCCAAATACGCTAAAAATTCTCTTCTCATCTATTCGACGTTCCTGAATTAATTTTCATTCATGGACTTTCGCATTAATTAAATTTCAAACTATGTGAGTGTGCTGTATATTTTTATGATACGATAATATAGATTAAATAACACATGTTCCTGACACTGCAAAGTGTCGAGTAGATTTTCCAATAAAATTTTAGTCAATTGTGAAAATATACGTCTATTAATAATAGAATTACCCGATAGCAGGCTTTGCACATTTGGTATTAACATTAACATAGATACATCGATTGGGGTCTACAGAGCTGGTAACGGGTGTACTTGGCTGTATTGGTATACGTGCTTATGTGTGAGTCCAACATGACTTGCTGTATACATGACGCGAAAATGATGACCGACGAGAGACGGCTGGTGGCACGGCAGTAATAATAATCTTTTAGCCAACGGTGGTTAGAGCAAATCGATATGGCGACTAATATTTAAAACCAGACGATTTTCCACACGAATTTCTGTCCTGCCAGTCAAGTGTCGATGAAATCGACCGATTAACGGCACACTATTGATACATACATACATTACGTGCGTATATATAAGATCGATGAAGGGGAAAAGCTATAACTGGACTTGAGAAACAATACAATAAAGCAGTAAAATTGAATTTCCACTGATAAGAAGTGTGCCGGATGTTGATAAGGCGCTCGGTTAAACAAATCAGTGGATTCGATTGGCGAGCGAGCATAAAATGTGTCAAGTAAAAGGAGAAATGGGTCGATCAATGCAGAACAGTGTTGCAATCCGTTGTGTTGCGAGGGAAATAAGCAGGCATCCTTCGCTCTTCGATGCATTCATTCGTTTTAATGCTGAATAGAAAGGGAAAAAGCTGAATTTACCGAGAAACGATAGGTAGTGGAGTAACAAAATAGTTGATGTGTGTTTTTGAAGGAATATATTTTTAAGCCTATAGAGGGAGCAATCGAGAGGAGAAACGACGTTTAGGATGCTTCATCTTGCTTTTGTGGACAGTTTAAAAGTAAGCAAATAAGTGAACCGTAAGCCTGTACTCCCTTTCTCAACAATGATTTTAAGAGGCACAAACTAGCTCCTTGTAGCTTTTTCCTCTATTCTCACTTGCGATTCGAGGGAAGCTGTGGAGGTAAAAGAGGAATAGTACAGTGTGGTCGTGAGTGTTTTCTGCTATGTCCAATGTACTCGGCTACGGAAATGTCCAGCGAGATAGGCACTCGTAACGTACAATGGCCGATCCTACTGCTTCCACCAAAGTCACTCTCCTATCTACAGCCTCTCCTCCTTCACAACCCTGTCCCTTTTTCTCTCTTTATCATTTCCCCTGTTTTCGACGTCCTTCGTCGTTCCAAATTCTCCTTCCTTGCTACCAGCATCCTTTTTCTCCTCCGGCTTTCCTCGTAATACGCGATATCTCTACTTCTGCCAAGTGAGCAACTTCCGCCATCCTTTCGTAGTGTGCGACAATGGAGCCCAAATTTAAGAGTGTCTGACGATACACTGACTTCTCCACTGCCGTTACCTTCGCGTGCTCCAAGACTCTATACCCTGTATTTTCTCTCATACACAATATTCTAAATTCTCCTCCTCATCCTATCTTAAAAAAAGGAAATTATGATTATAATTGTTAAACTGTAGATTTAGGGTAAAAAAGGGTAATGGGAATCACTTAAGCGAGAATTTAAAACATTATTTTTAAATGAAATTTCTATTGTAACAATCTAATAACAAAATTTACTTATTTAGCTATGAATTGAGATCATTTTCTAAAACTTTCGCAATCAACTTTGGAAATAATAGTAGTTAAGAAAAGACAGATTTAAAATTTTTTGTACAGACATAAGGGCAATGGCAGTAACACTGTAAGTAATTGCACATAAAAGACACACAACCTTTATTTGTACCTTACGTAGAGCAGCTAGACCACAAAAGCCTATAGCTTACATATTGTTAATCGGTGTTGCATTCAGTTACTTCTTTAGAATTTGCTGTATATTAAATGTTTGTATCCTGCTTTACAGGTCAGATGATCAAGAATTAGCCTTTAACTAAATTTGACATGATTTTTTATTTTTTGATGAAATATTATACCAATAACCTATAAATCATTAGGTAATCAACTCTATCACACGTTAATTTGCAAGCTCATCAGTCTCTCATTAACCTCAACTGTACTAATAAGTAAACAGTCATATATAAAAAAGATATAAATTATTATCACAATTAAAATTTTACATCACACTATTCTGAATATCAGGCCAAATGAACATACAATTTTCATTTAGGTAAATTATGAAATTTGGCACTTAGCGTTTACTTTATTTCGATGAAAACTTACACCAACGAAGCATGAAACTAAAAAGACAGCTGTAAATTGAAAACGTAAAGCGACTACTGATAATGTGTCCTTAACAATAGTGTTGACGAGTACGAAGCAAGACGAAGATGTTGGAAAGACGCCTCTGGGATGCATATATATTTATATGAGTGACCACACCATTACCCGCTGACTCGCATCACCCACTCTTCCCCTACTACGATTTACATTCTTGTATCAATTAAAAGTCTGACTATATATATATATTGAGAGAGAGAGAGAGAGAGAGAGAGAGAGAGAGAGAGAGAGAGAGAGACTACTCCACTACAGTTACCTTCTAAAAATCTATACACGCTATATTTTCTCAATATTACATATTTATATCTTCCTTCCCTTAAAAAAATATACGCTTGCAATTATCGAACAACCGATTCACTATTATTTACATTCATATCAATGAAAAATAAATGTGGAAATTTTGTTGCCTTCTCTCTGCGGGATATTTGATCATTTATCGGATAAATTATCGGAAAGAATAGTGATAGGGTCGTAGAGAAGGGATTATAATGAAATTGATGAAGGGGCAAAAATTTGATCATAGAGGTACAAATAAGAATGTGTGGGCACAAGGGACCGTATATAATAGCAGTTTTAGAAAACCGTATGCTGAAAACCAATCAAGGAAAATTCAATCGACGTAGAGTGGCGTTTGGTGACCGGTCGCACTTGGATTTTCCCTCGGCAAATGAAATTTTCCGAATCACAAGACATACCGAAATCGTTCATGCGGCGACACCTTACCATAAATCATAATCAATCGCATTTCTGCGAGCATTCTGTTCTGACAGATCGCTTCTCCCTTCTCTCTTTCACCATTACTCCCCACGAATCTCGATCCTCTCTTTTTGTCCACACAGTACATTACATCCTGCATTACCAAAAATTACTTTTCTCCATAATATAAAAATAAATTCGATTATCAGCCCTCCCATTAATTTTACGCAAATCAATTTATTTGCTTCAACAAAATTTGCTCAAAGATATCATTTTTTAATGCACGAGCGAGATTGATGATGCAAAAAAATTTGTGAACTTTGCGAATCATTGTCTTTTTGCGTAATGCGATTGAGTTGATCGCATCCTGTGGCTTGCGTATGATAAAAACCTCCGTCATTCTTTTCTAATCTCGACCCCTCTAGAAACGTATAAGTAATGCCGGAAGAAGATTGCTGTTGAGCGAGAACAATTTTAATCACAAGGGACGGACCATTGTCCCTGTCTATGTCTGCGTAACGTCTCGACACTGATTTTAATGACTTTGCAGAAATATTTAAGGCGTACCAATGGATGCTACTTTATATGATAAATATATGTAATAATTTAGTTCAATATATCTAAAAAATATTCCAAATTTTCCTTTTGCTATTTCCACTTTTCAAGAGTGAGAATACTTTGAAAATGTACTATATTTTATATAATAATTATTGTGATAATAACTCGAGATGATTTAAGCATTAGGCAAATGGTTCGTGGGGATTCGGGAAGGTGGGAAAACTCTGAGAAAAATCCTGAGATCCATCGCCATCAGTCGGAAAGCAGCAACATCACGATAAATGGCGGAGATTAGGATGATACGTTCGAGCGATCTTTCACATAAGTTCTTGTAAAACTAGCCTCGCCAGTAATCTAGGGTCTGGATCGGGAAAAACTGAGGCACGCTCCCTAAGATTTCATTCCGGACACCGAAGGATTAACGACCAACCTCGAGAAACGAATGCTCGCATCTCAAATATCGCGATACCACGTTGCACTCTTCTCTTATTTTACTTATATCAGGAAAACATTCGGTTTGTCATAATAACTCGGGCATTGACCTCGCGAGTGGTCTCTGTGGAATCTTGGCAATATTTGCTAGTTTGGACCTGGAAGAGTTTTTTGATAAAGTAAAAAAAAAGAATAAAGGTGAAGAAGGAAAGAATTGTTCAGTTAGGGGAAAAGGTGAAGCTTTTTGTCGCGTTTACAAAGTTACGTGGAGCAAGCGGTGATATTTTGCCAGCATTGCGGCAGAATTCGAGACGATCTTATTCAATATTAACGCGGGAAGCAAACCGAGCTCCGGACAATGCGTCTCACTATCGCAGCTGTCGACCTGGACGAGCACGCCAATTGATACCCCGAAGGACTCGCGAATGGTCCTCTGGAGACACTACGCTCCAGTAGACCCACCCACTCTCAGACCTACCCCCTCCCCCTCCCTACATCTCCCTCGCTTTCTTCTTCATCTTCTTCCATCCTCTCTCCTCTTCCATCCATCCACTTTCTACGACTCCCCGCCACACAGTCCTTCGGACTTAATTCCAACGATTCGGTAGGTCCTGCGGGCAACAGCTCCTTTCAATACTCGCCATCTACCTTTGACTTTATCTCGATCGCCAATTGGTTGCTTGCAATTCCACCAGAGCTAACGACAATTCTATCAGCGATCCTATCGCATCTTCTTTACGTTCCAAATCAACTATTCGGCAATCTACAAACAGTTGCTGAAAATATTTGCAAATTTTTAAAAGTTTAGTGCTGAGTAATTATATGTGCATTGTTTTAAATGTTTCATTACTATTTTGCAAAGGACGATTCTATCGGATCTTTTTTACGCTAGAAATCAGTAAATTCAGAACTTAAAAATTGTTACTGAAAAAATTAAGAAAAATTTGATAGCTCTTTTGCATCAGAATGGGGGTGTACGAAATGCTTGATTTCTAACTTGCCCATGACATTGCCGCAGCAATAAATCTTAATAGCATTTGCAGTATTTAACGAGGGAGTACGTTTGCGTCAGTTGCTCCGGATAATATCTATCGTGGCGTTAGGTTGATGTACTAGCTGCTAGGCTGTTAATCTTGGAATTAAGCGCAGATCGTTCGTTTAATTCGACGTTAGTATTAGGATACTATAGTTATTGGGCGTGCAAGATCCCTGCGCTGACTGAACGTTGGTACGAGAGGCTACGTGAAAATCGATCATTAAACGTCCGGCTATTAAATTTATCCTGGATCTGCTCGCTCGTTAATAGACCGCCCTCCCCTTGGTTTGCTTTCATTTCCCGATGACGAATATCCACTTATCTATATAACAGAAATACTTTATACCATTTCCTTTTATTTATTTATTAAATGCATTCAGTGATGCAAAACTATGTTACTGTTTCTATCTAATTATTATACTAACTTTTATCCACTATAGTCTACCAGTCTCTATATAATTGATTTTCAAATAGAATGCAAAATTTTGATTTTTATGAAAGAAAACGAACGTTCGATCGAAGAATAATCTTAATGAAATTTAGGGCTCGGTGAGGGTGTAGGTTGAAAAATAATGATCGAGACGTTCCGTTGAGTGGGCTGTATTAATTATTGATCAGTGATATAGATGATCGCGTATCGGGGACGCGTGCTGTGTCGTTTAGCGGACAGCAGACGCGCTATTAACGAAGGAAGAAGCGTGCAGGAAAGTTTTCCAGGTTAGCTGGAGCGATTAAGCCGAGCGTAAGGCAACCGCTCTCGTTAGGTAGTTCTGCCCTAAGTGATCTCATATACCACGGGATTTTATGGAAAGTGCATCGGCTGGGTCTCTTTGCATGCATTTGCGGAAGCTGAGTGCCCCTGCTACCGAAATGACGATTATCGTCCATCTTGGCCCACGAGCGATCGCCCCCACCCACACACTTCTCTATCCAACCATCGCACCGATACACATTTCTCACCATCGCCTTTCAAATTTCTCCCCGAACTGTAATCTGCCTTAGAACGATCCTCGCCACTCGTAGCCTTTTTCGATAAATATATGCAAAACTACCACGATTAAGCACGTATCTGTATATACCAATACGTTTCTCGATCGCCAAATTTTACCCCACGCGAGTCAAACTAATTTCTCTTTTACGAAATTTTCGTCTAGTGAATTTATAATAGAGTCGAACTGATAACAAGCTAATCAATTATTGAGTATCAATTATGACGCGTTGATGATGTAGGCACGGTCCCGGGACTTTGGTCCAGGTTTAAATTATAGTCGAAAACTGGTTGAGCTACCTCGAGTAAGCCATGAAATATTCAATTTTCGGCGTAACGAGTATGGACAGGTTAGCGTCGATTAAAATCAGTGACGTCCCCGTCATTAATACACATTGGACAAGTTTAGGCAGCAACGTGACTACGCTTCTTGTCCTGATTGAGCATGAAATATTAAGCAGGATTCAACTTAATACACTCCGTCTAATACAAGACTCCTAATGCTGTTTTCGTAAACATGATAGTAATACGCGTGAAGCGAAAGATTAGATTGGCTGAATTTGGGCTCGACGAGTGGATATTCGCGATTCGAGATGAATCCAATGAATATCAACGATTTGGGCTTAACGCGATTCTCCGATGATTCGGAGAAGACAAAGATCGTTCGAGTTTTATTAATTTGTCGTGCGACTTTATTGCTCGGAGTTTATACCCCCTCGTCCGCCACGAGAAATCTCTTGCAAAGATGGTGTCTCGACTTCGAAATTTGTTTGTCTTGTTTTACGACGCGACCAGGCTGCATCCCTTGTCTTATTGGATTCTTCCACAACTACATACGGTGCCAAACCGTACGCATTTCGTAGAAAAACACGTGACCCTAATACATCCGCACCCACCTCTATGCATATTTAAGTCAATTCTCGATGGACCCTAAATTTGACGCAGCTATATACATATATGTACACGTATACAAGGGTAGAAAAAAATCTCGCAGGATTAATTTTATTTGAAACAATCTTAAGACTACGGGTGTTTTAGGGGATTCTGCAATTTATGGAACGGAGGGTATGAAGAATACCGTTTGACTCTGGCAATCATGAAAAATTCGTTGATCCTGTGGAGAGTGTCACCAGTGGGCAGGATACAGCGTTGGGAGGAAAATGCATTTTTAAGAAACTCGGCTGGTTTTTTGAACGTCCAAGATGGCACAGCAGCGTTAGCCATCCGAAACTTGGGCTGGTCGTAAATTCTGCAAGTTTCATGGAAGCTGATGGGCCACCTTGAGGATTGCTAGTGTGTGTGGGTTTTCAATGAAAAAGACAATCATCGTGAGGATGCTTGTTGGATGGATAAAAGAAAGTGGAAGTGTGGATGTGGAAAAGCGAACGAGATACAGAGAAAGAGAGAGAGAGAGAGAGAGAGAGAGAGAGGGAGAAGAATAAAGGAAAGAAGGGAGATGCAGGATGAAGAGGCGTAGGACGAATAGCAAGTAGTGTCTCGTGGGAGTGTGCACCAGGTGCCGGTTTAACCCCCGCGGCTTAGACGTCTTTAGATGGCGCGTTACGCTGTCGTGTCGTAAGCAGAAAGTGGTAACCAATCGGTAAGGTTCGCGAGGTTGGGTAGGAAAAGGAGAAAATGGGGGAGCAGAACGGGCTTCTGAGAAGTGAAAAAAGATAATGCAAGGAAGGAAAAAAATGCCAGGGGAACACAGAAACCGTCTAGACAGACGCCTCGAGACGGCCGCAAGCGTCTCTCTACGTGACCAGGAAAGTCATTCTTCTTCCAGGTATCCATGGAAGATGATCCTCCGGAATGGATAACCTATCCTATCCTTCCTTACTGTTACGTCGCCTGCCATGGAGACACGAAACTCTGAATTGTAAAAGGTAATGGAACGAAATAAATGCGCCTTCTCTCAGAATGCAGCACCGAGCTAAACGACCCTCTCACAGATTTGCATAAACCTAAATAACCCCATCCATGCTTATTAAATCTAGATCCTTCGAGATCATACAGTGTACGATAGTTATAGCAATTGAGAATAGTTCATTCGATAGGATTCCTATTGATTAATTGAAACCGATATAGACCGAAAATTCATAATTATTAATGGTGGACTGATCATTCGATGGTACCAATAATGCATCTGGAGTGAAACCTTCGTGTAGTAAAATGGCGTATGACCAATGAATTCTTCAGTAAACTTACATTTCCACTGTCGTTAAATGTTCGGAGCATGCTCCCAAGTGACCCTTAAAAACGACGAATAAAGTACTTAAAAAAAAAGATGACTGCAACAAGGGTGAACAGTAAACGGCAACTGGTTGCGTCTACGTGGATGGAATAAAAGCTTTAAGCCCATAGTTAATAATCTTGACGTTTTGTTTATGACTTTGATCGTTTGGCGTTCTCGTATTTCTTATAGGCTCCAACCTTATTGAAAATAATTTCTCGCGCGGCAGCCTCTTCGGTGTTGGTACAGTATTCTGAGTTTGGGTGTGATTCTGTTGGAAGAAGCAAGAGAGAGAGAGAGAGAGAGAGAGAGAGGGAGAGAGAGACAGAGATCTTTGAAAGTAATTTGAAGATCAGGAGAGAATCGTAAATATCGTAATGGCTTCTCCTGGATGACGCTGAGTGCAAAGCAGATAATTTCTGGAGAGATGTGGGGAGCTTGGTGGGTTTTTATTGAATGGGGAGATGGCGAGGATGAGAGAGGACTCTGGTGCAGTCTGGTTGGGAGTCATTGGTAGATTTGCGAGAAGTCTCGTTGTTTCAGGTGGCAGAACAAGAAGGGCACATGCATCTTCAAGGGCTGTGGTACGTGGTAACGTGTAGGGTAGGTAAGTAAAATAATAAAATAGACAAGGCGACAAGACTCGGTGGTACCGCGCGTCGATACGACAAGGGACCAATGGGAATCTGGGAAAGGTTCGTGACGTCGTTGGACGCAGGCCCGTTGCTAGGTTGCTCGTAGGTGGAGCCTGTAAAAGCGACGCCCCGCCAAGACAGGTAGAAAATGCAGGTAAAACGCAAGCCTTCTACTCCCAGACACCGAATTTTCCTAACTTTTTCCCGATGCATCCATTTTTACACAACTTTCCTTCTACCACTTCCTCCTCTTCAACCTCCACTACTTCCTTCATTGACCACACCATTTATATACTTCTTCCCGCTTCTCGTTTATATGCTCAACGATTAACAAGTTCTCTTTCAACTTAAAATTCTATAAATTCAAAATATTTGTAAAATTCCTAGCTTCGTTATTTTATTACAAACTGAATAATTTATTTATAATAAAATATCCGCCAAGTCTCGATCACGCGCAGGTGAAAATTGGCGTAAGCAGTAAAAAATTCAATGAGAGGAGCAGTTGCAAGTAGAAAAGTAAGTTACAAATCAGCCACTTGAGAATTTTAGATTCTGTCAACTTTAAAAAGGATGTATGCAATTGGAATGTTCTAAGCACGATCAGCGTACGACCTTGGGAGTTCAAGAGCGGATAGACAATGTCGCGAAGGTGTTAGAGGATGGTCGGGTGGATGAATTTAGCGGGGGTGGAATGGAAGGTCAAGAAGCATGTGGGTTTCGAGAAGAAGAGTCAAGTATTCCACGTAGGATATTGAGCTATAGTAGCACGTACATCCGTATTTTGCTGGAAGGGAACGTTCTCCCGCCCCCTTTTTATATTCCCGGATAGTCTGGTCTCGCTTCAGGCACGAAACCAGATAGAGGGCCAAGAGGGGGGAGGTGATAGAAGAAGTTGCCGGTGGGTTGGCACCAGACATCCGGTACCAATGTATTCAAGAACCCTCTCCTTCCATACTTACCTTCCCTTACACTCACAAAGCCACGTCGACGTAGCTACAGTCGTGCAAGGTAAGCTTACACAGCACATATGGGCGTATCTAGAAGACGCTGCAAGTTTCATGCGCCGGATTTAAGATGGCTGCCGAGAAACAGCCAGCCACGAATAAACTGGCACATGCTTTCCTTCCTTCCTTCTTAACGCGCTAAACCCTACAACGACTAGTCGCAAAAATCCTTTTTCAATTTCTTTCCTTGATCCATCTGCAACCCCATGGTCACTCTGCTGCAGCAAAGAATTTCTCCGATGGATCGATTTTCTCTTCTCAACTGTAAATTAAAAATAAAATGTTTGAACATCCCTTTGATTTGACATATTTTTTAATTTTATACAGTTTTCCATATTATTTCATTATAATTAAAATATATATTTTAACAAGTCGTGCCTTATAATGATGTCTCGTAGAACGTAGCTTGGGAAAACGTTATTCGCTTATAATAAACGCGTGTTCAAGCTGCAATTCTCATTAAGATGGTCGAGATAACGCAAGGATCAATAAGGCACGTACACGCATTCTTTCTGAATTAAAACTCGTATATATATAGGCCTATCGAAAATTGAATCTTTTCAGGAAAACGGTCAGGGAACGTGTTGACCCTGCTCGCTACGTAGGCAGATAGAGACGATTACAATTTTTTTTGTTAAGATTCTCGAGAGGAAAATTGCTTTTAGCCCTAGCTCGTTTGTTTTGCTTTAAACGGTACACTTTATTCCTCTTTGCTTTTCAAGGGGTGAGCGATCGAAGCATAAAATAGTTACCGAAGATTTTCTTCGCAAGAAAAGCTTCTTGCGCTCGACTATACTATTATTTATTTTGTACTATAAATTGCGCAAGTTGGACACTTTAATCCGCGGGAATTTCAAAGTAGCTGTCAGTTAGGCTCGTGTACTTATTACTACTTAAGCATTTTAATGGACAAGTTATTATTCTGATATATCGGCTTTTAAGCCTTCAAGCCCCGCTACAGATTGCACCGCGTGCTCCGACCCTCCAAGCTAATTGTTTGTCAGGCTTCTTTTAGTCGCGACTAATTGATTATTGCATTGTTGCACGCTACCCTCATACTATAATTAAGCAAGTATTCGTAAAACTGCCAAATCCTCCTGTCCAGATATTTCCAGCCTCCTCCACTTTTCCAATAATTTTCTTCATCCCATGCCTATATATATATATATATATATAACAAACACCTTTACTCTCTTCAAGCATTTACTAAAGCAGCTCCTCTCTGGTTAACTCGCTCGCGCTTTTCGGATACTCCAGCGACAACTTTCGTTGCTTATTTTTCAAAGAAACTTTCTAAAATGTGGTAATGGTTTGGCTGTCTCTTTCTCGCGGATAATATTTCCGTAATCGAGTACACGTATAATACACCGTAAAACGAGTGAGATAAAAGATGAAAGTGATAGTGTGGAGGGAAGGATTGAGCTGGCCGAGGTAAAATGGGCTTTGTGCAATCCGCAAATGGCGAGGAGAGACAGGAATAGAGGGCGGGTAGGGGGAGAGTTAAAAGGAATAATTTTAAATGGAGCCCGCATGTGACGCACGCGAGTAGCCCCCCTTTTAAACACATCCCAGTATCATTTTGCATTAAATACAGTTTCGCGTGTAAGCTGCCAAAGCTTGTAAGACTTGCAAGCGATTATCAAGCATTTTCTTTGCGCTACGTATTGTTGAGTCTGTCGTATGCAATTCGAAAGCGCTTTCTAATATGGATGCGAAGGATGCTGGTCTAAAGCAGGTAAGCTTAGTTTTAAAAACTGTCATTTGAATTGAGATGATCCAATTTTTTATTGAATTGGATAGTGCTTCATGAGTTTGAAAATAACAAAATATAGTAAGGTACGTATTATGTCAAATATAGAGTGAATCCAAGAAAAAAATACGACTTTTTCAAAAACCACTTTGCTTAATACGATAGATTAAAGAGGGTAAACCTTTAGGGTGAAGTGGGTAAATGCTATAAACGAAAAAAGAGTTGATCATTTAATATTTAATGAAATGAATTTTAATTAAAAACAACAATGCTGGTATTGCGACAATCCCTGCACTCGAAGACAACTTGCTAGTTTTTTTTATGTATTTAGCTTCACACTTCAAAAATTATCGAAACAGTTTGATATAAAGTTCAATTTAGTAAGCATTCGCTTTACTGAAAAGTACATTTTTCAGTTACGTAATAACAGTCTACAATACAAAGTTACCATCTGCTAAATTTCAACTTACCTCACAGTTAAATAGAACTGGCATAAAGTGGTAATAGGAATAACTGCCGAAAAACTTTCGCTGGCTATAATTTTACGACAACAATTTTCCAGCATAGAAGTACTGCCTATTAAAGTTATTAAACATTAAACAACTTTTGGTAAACTAAAAAATTAATTTTAATTTTTACCTTAAGAAAATGTACCTTCTCCTATCACCAAAAGCCTTGAGACGTTTTTCCTCGCAAGAAATTTAATGTGACTAAAATTTGCCTACAACGCTTCTTACTGTTTTTATTTATATCCCTGTAAGAAATTGAATCTGTATCTTGGTAGGGAAGGAAAGTGTCAAATGAGGGAAGGGGGAGAGTGGGGGTGGTTGCAATGCATAAGAAATAGGGACATGCAGGAGTATCGATAAGGATTCTGATGAGAGGTTAGGGAGTATGGGACGGACGTGGATATTCAAATGTGGTTAGGCAGGCTGGAAAAAAGGTGGGGTGGCTCTCTCCCCCCTCCCCCTCGGATATCGCACGTGGAGGCTGGAATTGCTGCTCAAAAGCGTAGCAGAGCAGCAGCAGTAGCGTCTTTTCGTAAAGCCAGGCCTGATATGCATCTACGTGCCTGCCAGTGGCAGGGCCACCCCTCCCGGCTTATTAATATTAAACAGCGCCACTTTCCTGACGACCGACGTTCTATTGTCGATCGAGCCGCGGCTCGCGACCCCCAGCTTCGAGAGCCTTAACTTACTCACCATAAGGAGGACACTTTTAAATAGCGGAACAAGCAGTCCACGAGTAAACCCCCTCCCCGATGAATACTTCACTCGTACACCTACCCTCTCTACACTTCTACACTTTTCCCACCATTGCACGCTTCGAAATTTTCAACATCCAAAAAGCGCCGTCAATTGAGACACGTTCCACTCGATGGATTCTTCGAATTCATCTATCTACGTAATTCTAAGATATTGCAATTTTACAGATAAAAATTCTTTTCAGACAAATAGAGAGAAAGTCCTGCAGTACTAAAAAATTGATATTATTGTAATTATATAAAAAAATAAAACTTTCTTGTATGTTGAAGTTTCTATGCTCTGTAATGCATTAAGTAGTTCACTTCCTATGATATAAAAGTGCTGCTTCCACTGTTAATTACCTCGATCCAATCTTACGTAATAACATTTGCCACTTTGAATTTCATTCCGCTTTCTTTTCTTTCACTCGTCAGTCGCGCTCTTTTTATATTCCATGAAGAGTCGATTGTTATGAGGCGCTATTAAGAAATTAAACGAGGTCAGAACCACAGGGGTGTACGATGAAGGGAAAGTTTCCTTTTTCCGAGTATAGAAGGGTGTCATGGATGCTGGTTATTGGACGTGTGGCTTATGGTTCGATTTTGAATAGCATGCTTCGGTATAGGCACGCGTGGCATAGATTCCACGTGCTAACGACGAATCGTAGGTTGCTCTGTTGATGATGCACTATATATTACCATTACAGTTGCTTGCTGTTACACGTCTTCTGACGGGACGAGGACATTCCTGCCTGACGGAAACGCAACGTCCGGTGATAATGTCCGTCAACAAGGACGATGCGAACGTCCCACAAACAATGTACCATTGTTGCCAACTTATTCCATTAAAGATAACTCCCCGTTCATTTTATACATCTACCTTCATCCTCCCCCACTCCTCCAACGTCCTCGTTTTGCCAAGTTCTACACCAATACACACACACACACACACACATACTCTCTTTCTCTCTCTTCTAGCCTTTAATTTTCCCCTTCGCTCTTTTCTCCCTACAAAAAACTACTCTACAGCCCTAATAATACCATCAGCAATTTTCAACTGTTTCATTTTCTACTCTTATCTTTAATCGTTACTTTAAGAGCGCTCGAAAAATCATAATATTCCAGAGTCGAAAATATCATTGACTTAGAAAACTCTTATTTTTGACAATAAGTCTTATAAAAAATATAGCTTTTCTATTATTTTGTGAATTCTCACGGTTCAGAGATTTGTGTCGTCTTTTGTTTTCCCTTAGTTCCGCTTGATCGAATTTTTATCTCTTCTGATGAGACAAAACTCTTCTTGTTCGAAGAATGCACCTGGGAAAGTTGGATAAAGAAATTGTGCCAACAGGCCAGACCACATCGGTAATTGCTCGATCGTTCGATAAAGATATGAACAGAATTACTTGAATTGCTTTCAGCAGAACCATTTGGTGGATGTTTAACGATAAATTAGTGAAAAGTCGTAGTTTCTATTGTGGAAAATAAGTTTCTTTTTTTTTCAGTTCTTTTACTTTTGCCAGGGTTATTAATTCAAAGCACCCGAGTAGCTTGTAGCAAGTTGGGGCTAATGTTTCTCTTTTCAAGTAAAAGAGGAATGGAAGTTTGCAATAAAGCTAGCGTGAAATATAGATGCGTGTGTACCAGTGGCGTTCCATTAATATTTAGCAGCGTGGAATCTTGTACAAATTCACAGACGCTTTTAGTTGTTCGATTATAATAAAAATACCTATTTTAATGTTGTAATACGTGCTCTAATAATTGAATATTATATTACATTATAATCGGTGGAAATTACGAATTTTAAGGGAGTAGTCTGAGAGCACGATTGGAATAAACAAGACACTCGTACGAGGGTTGCTGCATTACAAGTCGTTCGTGGGTACGTAACGTGGTGTAAGGGATAGAGTTAGTACAAGGGAGAAGAGTTGTTTCTTGGAGATTCATCCCTTTAACGCGGTAATACCACAAACAGATATCTTGGGATTAAGGAGGGTAGCCCCTTTGCCGCGCAATCTTTACTTAGCCGTTTCTCCTGTGTACGACCAGCTGACTAACATCCCTTAAAAATCGCTGGATCCTATCTCCGAATTTCTCAAGCTATTACCTTCATGTTTACAAACTACCCAAAATCAACTGTCTCTAAAATCTCTCAACTAATTCTTTTCTTAAAATCGAAATATTAATTTTTATAATAAACGATAAATTATAAGCTTAATTGTAAAAATAATCTAATACCCTAACTTTAAAAATCTTCAATCAAAAGCATGACAAATTTGTTGAGTGGGAGAGGGAGGATAAAATTAAGTAGAGTAAAAAGAGACTTCTCAGCCAATGGCATGAAGTCGGAAAGGTATAGCTGAAGGAGTTATCCAGAAGAGGTTGAGGACTCGTGTAAATTGCTCACGAACTGGAAGAAACATCTTGTGCTTGCAGGACTTGGTCGTTCTCTGATCCTCCGACATGTTGAATACTTGTTTATCTTTTACTTTTTCAAGAGACAGGTAGGCTGCTTCAACCACGTGTTTCCTCTTTTTTGTACCCAGAGATATGTAGCAAATGTAAGGGGGTACATACGGGCATTAGCCATTGTTATAGAATGTTCAGGGCTTGTGGAAATATAGTGGCAGAAAATGTGGGTCAATCTCTCGTGAGCTGACAAAGTCTCGTCGTAAAAAAAATTGAAGCTCCCACTTCAATTCCAATATAATAGGGGAGTATTAATTTTTCGTGGAATTTTCAATAATATTTCTGAAAAATTGGTTTTAATAAATGTTTTGTCCACACCATCCAGAATTTTGTTCAAATGTATCGCAGAGTTGGAGTTTCGAAATGAAGCGCGATTTGCGTGTAAAAGGCAAAGGAGAGAGATAGAGAGGGTTTAAAAGGCGTTCTGAGGAACGAAAAGTGAACACTAGGAGGGACAGAGTTAAAAGTGGATAGGAAGAGAAAGGGATTGGGTACGCGGCATTACCGCTTACCTAGATGCAAAGCGGATTATAAAAGAGTTGAAAGTATTAGAATCACGATGTATTTTAGTTTTGTGCTCTCGTGGAAGTTGAATTCTCGCGACAAGAGAGAGTGATAGCGGTTTGGTGCTGCGAAGAGTACTGAAGGAGGGGTGTAGATGGGAAGTATGAAATAAAAGGAGGGTGAGGAAATATAAAGAACCTGAAGAACCGAGAAAACTGTGAGAAAGAGAGAGAGAGAGAGTATCGTACGCAGCGTATCGCGGAGGAGAGAAAGAAGAAATAAAGTTAAAGATGAAAAAGTAAATATAAAAAAAGCGGAAGGAGCTATAGTATAAAAAAGAGAATACTGAAGGAAGAAAAAAATTATTTCCGGAGGAACCAAGACGAAGTTGAATAAAAGACAAAGGAAGATAAATTTATCCAATGCAAGTATATACGTATATATATATATATATACTACACTGGAATATCAGAGTGGAAAGGATGAAAAAATTTCTCTCTGATATATATTTAACGAAAGAGAAACAAGACTAACAGAGACAGGTGGACACTTAATTTTGAAATTAGGAAGAGGTGAGGGATATTTTTGGCAGAAGAAAATGGAAAATAAAAGGTGGAAAGTGAAGGAGATACGGGAGAAAGCAGCAGGTAGATAAAGAGAGGAGACTAATGAAAAAGATGAGACGACGATGGGTGGGGGTTAAAAATGTTGGAAGATGCAGGAAGAGGTAGGTGGAGAGTGTATAAGTGCTCCGACTGCAGAAACGAGAGATGAAAGGAGCAACGCGCTCGAGGACACAGATACATTTGCCAACGAGGACGCTAAAAAATAATGAAAAAGAAGGCAAAGAGGGCGCGCGAGCAAGCAGACGAGCCAGAGGAGGCTCTAACGTCGATGCAGCTGCCGATCGCAAGAATAGTCCTTGGTCGTTGGAATTTTCCAACCCTCTGGAGAAATCTTCCAACCCGGAAAATAAGCGGAAAATCGCCACGTTTTCATTATTCGATGGACTCTGTTGTGAAATTACCAATTGTTATAAAAATAATCCAGACAAATTTTTGGTCGAGTAACAATAACGAAGGTGCTTCGATCCTAATAATGAAGGTGAGTTTTCATAAATGGAAAGTGTTTAATTAATTTGCCTACGCACTGCTTGTCGTAATGCGTCAGCTCGTCGTTTAGTTGAAATTTCAGGAAAATTCGATGGGAGATTTAAAGAACAGTGGATTATTCCTCGGAGGCCGCAAAAGGAGAATGGCGGCTTGGGAGAGGGTAGAAAGGAAGGAAGGAGTGAGGGGTGGGGATGAGAGTGGCCCGTGGGGTGGTAGCAGAAGAACGGGGTGGAATTAAGCATCTCGCCTGAAGAGACTTCAAGTCACTTCAACATCGCTCCCTTTTCCCTTCACAGTACGACAAGGATTAAAATCTGCCTGTTATAGCGACTTCTCATCCACCTTCATTCCTCCCGATATTAAACGGATGTTTCGATATTTTCATGTCGATTGACAATCTTTGCTTTGTCCCACTCGCTCGCAATCATTCAAGGTCCTATTCAGGGTAGCTTTAATCGTCTCGAATTTGTATGCCTTGAAAAATTCAATAATTATACCATGAAAATTTTAGGCATTCGAAGACCAAATGATCAAGAGGATGCATTAGGAGTGATCGATACAGAAAATACAGTGAAAAAAAATGTTTTGAGAAAAGTTTTATATATTTTTCGGATAAGACTTCTAAAAGACTTATACTTTGTTTGCCTTTTTATAACCACGTGCATAAAATTATTATAGCGACACATAACAGTATTGGTTCACAGGATATACGGTTTTTCAGAAAACGGAGTTTTACTCGGGCTCCTATGGGATAACAACCGTATCCATCGATCCAGGTACTACTTCGCGTGACTCGTGTTGTTAGGTTAATCTAAATTAAATCCAATAATTAATCGTCACATATTTGCATTAGTAGAGCAAATAACACAATTCGTACGTAAAAAATTGTTAAAATAAAAAGTCAGTGCTCGTTAATTCCAGGAAGTGCGATGGGAATTACGAATGCGGAAAGTGAATGGAAAAAGAAGTAAAAAAAGGGGAAAAAAGTTGCCGCATATTTACTCCTCGATAAGCCCTATCGTCGTTCTGATATTTCACAGGCAAACGCTGTGTTGCGGTGCAATAATCTTTCAGACGATTCCTCGTATTGTAATGGAAAATCGGGAGGACTAGAAAAGGAGAATCAGAGTATCGAAATGATTCGAAGCGAGGAAAAGGGGAGAAAGGTAAACTAGGCTGTATATATATATATATATATATATATATATAGTGTATATACCCTGGTGATTCTCTTGAGAAGATGAGCATTATTCTGGTGAAAATAATTGTGAGGAGCGAATAAAGTAAGGCAGAGAGGAAAATAAATTGGAGGGAGAGGGGATGGAAAGGCTCGGAAAGATATAAATACAGCAAAAGTCCCTGGTCATTTTCCCATGAGAATTTGGAACTGCAAATTATTTTCCAGTCGTTCGGCCGACATCACCGAATATAACGGGTGATCCCAGAATTCCCGCGGGGGTGCGATTCCTACGGCAGCCATGATGCGAGCTCCGCAAGTATCCCACCTTATGGTGATCCCATGGCACATCGGCAGCCTCACCACTACATCCCCATAACTCGCTACCGAGGCGCACTTTAACTTCCTGTAAGTCTGTCTATCTCTCCACGCGTTACGTGCGCCACCCCTAATGGTATTGGATCCGATCCATGGTGATCTCGTCCCGGAAATACGTCGGCACATCAAGATCTAAGAGTCTCCCGGAAATCCTGCAATTTTCGTCTGAACTACCCCCTCCTCTTTGCCTCTCATTGTTTTTCAAGCCCCTTTGCAACGTAAATCTATTTACCAGTATTCGATCGCAAATAAACTACCCGAAAACATGAACAGTTTACGTGAAAAATCTTAAAATTTGAAAAAAAAAATCTTTGATGAAAAAAAATGAGTCTTGATGATTTCTTTGTTGTGCGTGGGAGGCTCGAGAGTTTCTGCATTTGCAGGTTTAGGGGAGGGGGAGGGAGAGGGGTAAAAATAGAAAAGTGAAAAAATTGAATGATATCGAATCACAAGGTCGGGAATTTAGGTGAGCGCAGAACACTCGCGTGACTAAACGTTTATAGGCACTTAGGGCAAGTTTTCCTCGCGCAACGCTATATGAATAAGTGATAAAGCGGCGTCGGCTCAAGCTTTAAGGGGGCGAGGTCTCTAGTATAAATTCCAAGAGGTTGTCCTTCCTCGTGGGTTTCCCTGGGGTTCGCCCTTTCCCCAAACCATCGGAATAAGGGTTATATTTGATAGATACTGCCGGGCTAAGTGCTTATCGTATTTCCTTTAACGCCATCGGAGCCAAAACCCACTATGAAAGCTCCCTAAATTTTCTTCGCTACCAAAACTCTCTCTGGTAAGTTTGTCTATTTTTTTTTTGTTTAATTTTTTTTTTTTTAATTAATCGCCAAAATTTACTCACACTCATTAGACATTCCAGTCGATATAATCTGCGATTACGATTATGATCAGTGCTCTATGAAGAAATGATTGATTAGCATAGGAAGATGGATAACGCGAGCGTACGTTAAAAGCTGGTGCGATTAAAGCTGGAAGCTTTCACGGAGCGAATGAATTAGGCTGGCTGAAACGTATGCAAAATTTCGCCTACTCCGGGCAAACTAACCGTTAGAGAGGTATACGATACCATCCGTGCAACAGTTGCCCAGCAAAATTTCAACCTATGCAAACGTCGATTATCTCGATTTATCGAACAAACATCGCATTAATGTACTTAATGAAAAATCTGCTGGCGCGTGATATTTTATGGTAAAACATTTTGCTCGATAGACGAGCCTGCAGAAAATTATATTTCGGCATGAATATCGAATGCTCTAATATATCAAGAATGAATCAGTAGTAAATATGGTTATTCATTTCGTCCATTGTCACTTTCCATCGTTATGTTTTTTCCAAAAGAAATTGTATACTGACTCGATTACTCGTCAAATAAAATATTCAAGTAATTAATTTTTGCCTATATAGGCAAAGACACGGAGCTGGTATAATAATTAAAAATATAATTTCTGAGAGTCCCGTAAAGGAACGAAGTAAGTCACAAATTCGCTTGTATTCAACATGGCTAACGATCCGTTAAACTCTTCGCGAGAGCCAGACCGACCCTCGCGATGATACACAGCGTTACTCATTTTATCAATTATCGATAACCTCTCTAGACCATTACGCGGTTCGAATGGCGATAATTGATGAAATTCATTCGCGGATTTAAGTAGCGTGCCTAGCAAAGAGAATTCGGATAACGCACGTATCCACACCGGTTAGCATAATGGACATATTTTCACATGAGTATCGGCTTCGTTCAACAACAATATATTTTCACCACTCCATGTAGCAACGTTATACTAAGCTTTTAACGCTTTTCCATTGAGATTTTTGATACGGATACACTTGCATAGGAACAAAAAATCAATTACACTGAGACATCGAGCAGGTATACATATATATAAATATATAAACGTAGAAATAGAAGGTTTGAGCGATCATTAATTCAAGTAAAATGAAGACTCGTGAGTCTTTCCACGGACTGGCGTGTCTGTACCAATCGGCAAAAAGGAGTGGAGCCAAAAGGACGAGGAGCCCTCTTTATAGAGAAAGTTTGGTCGTCCCGAGCATTCGTATACCGACGCGCTTGGTAATTTTATAAATAATTCCGTGCCAGGAGATTTTATTCTCGAGTGTTGGTGGGTTTCGGAGTTTTATCCAGGCATGGTTTACAGTGGATATTAGAGATGGAGCGAGGCTGAGGGAGAGAGAAGGAGATGTAAGGGTAGGGGGAGGGGGGTTCTCGCGGGCCGCGCAGTAAACAATTCGAGGCATTTTAATGCAGCCCCCAGCGGCCCGTAAGGAAGCCTCGAAAACTAACGCGCCTTTACGTATAGCTGGCGGCGGGCCTCTTTCACAAGGAAACGTTGAATGAAGGAAGCCAGAGCGAGAAAGAAAATAACGAGTATATCGGTGTGGTGGGAAAGCGAGGCTAGGGAGGGGGGATTGCTATGGGCGCCGGGGGTGTTTTTCATCCCTTAAGGCCTTCGTACGACCGTCGAAAAGACGCCCTATAAGATGCCTTCGATCTCTCGAGCACCAACTAAGCCTACTCTCGCTTCTTTATCATCCGGTTTTTCTCCCGCAGTCATTTTATTTTCTATTTACCTTCCACTGCACGCCACTCTACCATTTTCTGTCAAACCGAGGCCTACGGATATAATTTGCGGCCAATGCGGATTCGGAGATCTGTGGTCGCCTCTCTGAGTACCCTCTAAGACTCTATTCTCCACTTTCTATTATGTTATATATATATGTACTATACATTATTAACTTTATATATTCACAAATGATTCGAGTGTATCACGAACCGTGTTATTTGGGAGTAATTAAAAGCGTTATATCGATTTTACTGTGGAACTGTGCACACTGCTGATAACTGCCTGTACTATAAAGGCTTATCATAGTGAATGTATCGTAGATACTATTGTATACTATATAATGATAGGAAAACAATTGAACGTAGGCTGATAACGATTATCGTCGATCTAGAGGACGCAGCGATCGATGTCTATAAAAGCGAGGTTTGTAAATACAGCGAGTTGGAAGGAATAGGAGCAAGGATAGGGAAAATGAGGAGGGGGTGTAAGTAGAATAGCACCGGAAGTAGAAGAAAGAAAGAGAGAGGGAGCGAGAATTGCGTGCTGCAGCTCAACCGTTTTGTTAAACTCCATTGGAACTTTTGTCGTAAACTATACGCTTTACGCATGGATAGAGAGAAAGCACGGCACGCATCTGTGCGGGACGATTAGACGACGAGGAGTGGTTGGGGGGGGGGGGGAGGGCAACTTGGCTGGGCAACTCGATAAAGATAGAAATAGAGGCAGAGAGAGAGAGAGAGAGAGAGAGAGAATGAAGGGGTAAACCGAAATATAGATGGAAGAGGGAAATGAGAAACGAAGAGGACTAAAATGTGTGTGTGAGAGAGAGGGAGAGGAGGAAGAGGTAACGCTAGGTGGTTCAGGGTTGGTTTCAATTAGGAGGCAGTAACTCTCCCAGGCATTGTTCATTTCACTCTAGATTTGTATTCCCCGATTGTATGTTCCCTCCTATTTGCGTTATAGCCGGAGCAAAAGTGAACATATACGCCTACGTGGCATCAAAATGAGAGGCAAGTACGCAAAGAAAAGCGTTAGAGAGGCTTCGTGATGTTTTTAATCGTCCACCCGCAACGTTACTCAGCCAACTCATCGGCAATTAATTTTCTTATTCATGCCACGTATTACAATTATATTCACCATTCAATCAACTGGCTCGGATAAATTGAGATTTACAGTCGAAAATGCTACATTTGCAGGGATATCGGCTTAGACGGTATATAGGGGGAATTAAGATGATTAGCCCATATTCGCGGAGCGTGTTGAATATTAACGGGGAATTATATAAGGCAGCTAGTAGTACGTCAATCATTTCTCTTGTATCCATCGCGAAACTGAGTATACACCGTGCTGTTTAACTGTGTACGTTTGCGCGTTTGTTGGTGGCTCTACAGAGGCGCTATAGGCCTCTACTGCACACGGACTAACGGATTTATGTGGAGACTTACGCTCGCAGCTACTTTATGCGTTTATGGTAGACGCCACCGCTGTAGGTTCGAATATTTCCCTGCGAGGGCTGCGAGCCTCGTAACGAAATTCGCGAGGTAACTTTGTTCTCTCACCCCCTCTATCTCGCCCTTTTGCTCACCCCCACACTCCCACCCTCTTTTCTCACACCCCTATATCCCTCGCGCCTCCAACCAAGCCACGGGACTCCGGTAACTTGTAAGAACTTTCGTTTTGCCTATGTACATCCGTATGCCGAAAATAAACCAAATTTCAGACGTTGCAGTTTGCCACTGCGAGCGAAAGCGTGTAGTGATAGTATAGCTTTTAGGTAAATTGTAAATGGTCCGTGCGAGAAGAAACTCGAGGACGAGTATTATTTCTTGATCGATCGGTGATTGTTGGATGAATGCAGTGATAAGAACTGGATTGATAAATACACGTGATGCATATATCGGTGCATGCAAGAACGACTAGTCGGAACACTCGATTGTTCCAAGTATCGATAGAAACAGCTGCCACGCTACCAAAGTTTTTCTTCCCAAACCTTGACAGATGCTACTTAACCAGGGCATCGTGACACGAGTATTTTCATCGTATCACTGGATTAATCACTGTGGTACCCGTATTTAAATAACAAAGGAAAACCTTTCTACTTTTTTCTCTTTTTCACATCAAACTTTCACGTAAGTAAAATTTTCACAGCTTTCTAACGCTTTATTTGTTTACATACGACTCTATTGGGAGTGGATAAATATTTAACGCGTTTCAAGTATAAAATGGTAAATCTGATTATTCATCGAGAATATGAGGGTGCACGAGAGACGAGTTCTCGTTATTGCAGATATTTACGCTTGGCTGCTGATTTTCCGCTTTTTTCCAGGCTTTTAAACGATGGATAATAGGGAGTTTACGTTTTGACAAACTGTTTCATCCCATTGTGCAACGAGTCTTAGTTGAGTTTATCCCATCGGATAAGGCGCGTCACGAGAGAACAACTTTATCCAGTTTTATATTAATCCGTCGGCTTTGTAAGTTTAGTGCACGACGAAAAAAAGGGAAGTTATCAGGGCTAATTTTCTGGCTTTATTCCGTCTCTGGATGGGCAGCAACTGGTTCGTTACTCCTGCCCAGCAGCTACTGTTTTTAATAACCTAATGGCTCTTACGCGGTACATTATGCCACCACCTTCCCCCACCCCCTCTCGCTTACCCTCACCCTGTTACTACTATTACTACTACTACCTCGTCATGCCAACCCTTCCACTCCTACTCGGTTTCCATCCCCGAACGCTTTTCGTTCCTCGACTTTTCTTTATACAGGATTTTTCGTCGAAAGGACAAAAAACATGGAGTTTGTCTCTCTCTCTCTCTCTCTCTCTCTCTCCTCTTCCCTATTCTTTCCCCTTCCTGGCGTTTTGTGCTTGTCGACACGCGCAACTTTTTTTAACGGAAGGAAAAAGAAGGGTTGAAAGGAACGGATATGGCTATGAGCTTGAAAAATACGAAAGCTCCTTTCTCAAATCTTCGATGGCTCCCTATCGTTTTCCGTAATCGATTCTTTTCAATGCCAAACGATCGTTTGATTCTTTACTGGCTGCTTTTAGCCGAAAGCTTCTGTATACTTTCTTGTTGCAACAGATGTCACATACCACCCAAACTACGCTTTCTATATATAGATGTATTTTTTTTTCACTTTTCACCATTCACCTCGGTTAACCTCCCGACCATTAAACCTCCATCGAGAGACCCTTTACATCTTACCCTGTAAATTTCCAGCTTGGAATTGCTGCTTCGATGTAACTATTGAAGAAAATTCCAGGACATTGAATCGTTGATAAAAAATTTCTAATTGAAATCCGTGTCATTAGAAGGAGGATTTTTATCACGCGATAGTCGTTCATCCATGTCAGGGGTGAGGGTGCCGAATTAGTCCCCTAGCCCCGGGGAGGGAAACGCGCCTCACCCGGAAGCGATCGCTTATTCTAATAGACTTGTAAATTATGATCCTTTTAATCGTACTTCTTAATTCCACTTTAATCCATTTCTCATGAAAATGATAAATTATTCGAGTCCCTAGCTGGTATAAGAGCAAAATGAAATTAGATAGTAAGGAGATGCGGATCTGAAGGGACCATCGCTCACTTTTCTTAAGAATAAAATCATAGATGTATAATAGGTTGAGTCGAGAGACTGGCTGCTGGAAGCAAACTGTACAGTTAATGAAAATTTAGCTTAGACTACGTCGAATCATAAGAACAAAATCAAATTACAATATATTAAAAGCTTTCCTAGTGCTGTAACAAAAATAAACGTAAGTGAATGGATATTGGAGGGGACCATATAGCTCACTTTTCTTAAGAATAAAATTATACATTTATAATAGGTTTAATCGAGACATTACAAAATATTGGAAGCAAGTCTTACAATTAATAAAAATTTTGTTTAAACCGTAACGAATGATAAAAATAAATTAAGGTTATGTTAAACCAATAGTCTTCAAAATGCTAACGAAAAATAAACATAAGAAGAATCTGATTGCAAGACACCATCGGTCACTCTAAATAAGAAAAAATTACACACCAATGATTGTTCGAGTATGGACATGAACTATCAAGAAGAAATTGGAGGAACCGGATGTACGTTGGGAGCAAAGCGTACAGTTAATGAAAATTGGGCTTAATCGGCATCGGATCATGCGTGCGATTATATCGGTATCGCGTACGCTAACGGCTATTATCAGTGAATCAACAAAATAGTCTGTCACGTGTGCAATATAGCGAGTGATTCATTTAGCTCGACGCGACAAGCCGCTACATTACTAGCACAATTAGCGATGCTCGACGAACGTCGTTATAACAATGAATGTCACCGTGTCGTATCGCGAGCGACCACGCATATTCCTGGAATCACACCAGGAGCATAATACCCACCACGAAATTTAATGTTTCGCAGGAATTATCGAACGATACCGCGAAAACGAATCACAGAAAAGCACCACTGAATCAATTGCAATTAAAATGACTCGAATCAAACTGTCGATTCGATGAATGAACGAATGAATACTCATCAGCTTTAGATATAAATAATATATCAGTCATTTGGATTCATCAATGTTTGAGTAGAATTTTACCTGCAATTTTTATAAGGATCTAATAAAGATGTACTGCTTATAAGTATGAAACTGATGCAGCTCTCCTAGTAAGCGAAAAGTTGCGTTTCATATGAGCCTGAAGACAATTAATATCTCATCAGGGTCTCGTGTGAAAATCAAATCATAAAGCAATGTATCCTAATTTTATTTTTTAACCTATAAATCACACCAAACAAACGTGCCAGAGCTAACTTCACAGCTGTATACATATACAATATTTACACAAAAAACTAATAAAAATTGATTTATTTAACTTATTATTTAGTCCTGATTTAGAAAATGGTAAGAAGAGAAGCTCTATTTTAGTTAAATGAGATTCTTATAAATCTTAGAGTTTTACCTAAGATTTTTCTACTCAAGGTCCTTTTGGGTTTCATGAAAATGCTTGAACAGACTCGATCTGTAAAATTGCGCAAAAATTCAGACGACTAACATAAACGCGCGACAAAATTTTGAATATCGAGCTTAAAATCGTATTGAATGTTACAATAAATGCGAGTATTGGTGAACGACAGGAGAACGAGGGTGGTTAAAACGATTCGAGAGTATGTTCGCATTGTTGGAAGTACGTAGGGAGGACGATGGGGAGGGAACAATGATAATGATCGGACGCTCAATTTCGTTGGTTGCATTATTAATCGGGGCGTCGTCGAGCAGAATGGCGAGGTTTTTTTTCACCGGCAGCCAAAGCAAAGGAACCAGCTGATTACGATTCAGAAAGCAGACCCGCCGATATTTCAACTCTTTTCCACTGACTTTACGATCGGACGTTTTTAATTTCCCGCCTAAAACGAGGGGGGTGGGGGTCGATGCAAATTGTGACAGGAAAGTTATGCGTTCCGTAAAATTAATGTCTTTGAGGGATCGGGGCTTAATAGCTCGTTACATATATAGCAAACCTAGAATAAAACGCACAGTTGAAAGCTAACCGATTTATTCAGCAGCCAACACATCCATTGCCAATGGAATTTCACCAAACACTCCGGTTAAGTTCCAACCACTAGTATTTCCGTTACCGTTAACAGCCCCAAATAAAGCATCTTCGAATTTCTATCTTAGCCAAATTGCTTTCACCTTTCTAATATTCATCCACAAATTTGTCTCTCTCTCTTTTTTGCAGGATGTTATGACGAGAATGACAAAATCAAAATTCACGAATATCCGAATACTCGGGACGATTCTCATTACTGCGACTATTGTTTTTTCGGAAGCGAACCAGGATAATAACGAGTACAGCTCTAAAGAGAGGAATATCGAAGGATCCAAGGTTCGCGTGAGTTAATTAAATGTATCGTATATTTTGCGGGACCATTGTTGCATCGTTCGTAATGAATAAAATATATGGATAGATGTGGCAGGAATGTTCCTGCAACGTGGCTTTTACAGTCCGATTGAATGGAACGATCGGTATCCAGTCGTAGTTTTAATAACTCAAACATTAATTTTTTGCAATGAGAAAGAGTGGTGTGGCACGCGCTGGAGGCGGTTCCCTTGGTGGCTGGCGTGTTTCTTGGAAGCCTCGTCCTTACGCCGGATGACAAAATGACAAAGGGGTGGTCGCCCCGGGCCAGCGATATTACCGTTTCCGTTTTGGAACTATGCGAACTGTCTACGCCTTCCCTTCTTCGACTCTGACCGAAAACGTCTCGTGATTGATTATGCTCGCCGTACTTTTGGCTGCTCGTGCCCTCCACAAAACCCGATTGATGGAGAACCGAGCAGTTCCGGAAACGATCGAGAACTCGTTAGTAGTTCTCTCTCTCTCTCTCTCTCTCTCTCTCTCTCTCTCTCTCTCTCTCTTCTCCATAGACACTCCTGCTTAAAAAACCACTTCGGAAGTGAAAGATTTTGATAAATAATAATAACGTGGACTTTTCCTCGCAATTCACCAGAGGTGGAAGCATAGTAATTGGTAGCAGAGTGGTAAACGCGAAGAAAAATGAAGAGAAAATATGATGAACAATCAGAGGTTGCAGAAGCAGCGTTGGTGGGGACGGGTGTGGTGGATGTTTATTTGGTTAAACGCTGCGTGTAATTGGGTGTAAGATTTTTTGTTCGCCGTTTATAGAGAGGAACGACGAAAGAGGCAGTGGTGGAGGCAGAGATCGTCCGTTGGGGGTCGCGAGGGGGATGATAGAGGGGAATGGCGGTATGGCTAGGGTTTCCCGCCTGTACCCTTTTGCACGTGGTGGCAGGCAGCAGCCACCTGATGGCACAAGAACCCGTCGGGAATGAGATGCAGATTGCCACAGGCCACTTCAGCCAGTTGGAGGGAGTGAATTTTTAATAACACCGCTTCGCCATCCTGCCTACCTACCTGTGTGACTCTCTGCTATGTTGAATCCCATTGTCTTCCATCGCAAACTGCCTCTCCTCTCCCTACGCAGCGAAGAACCCCGAGACCAAAGTGCGTGCTCAGGCGCATTATAATAACACGCCAGGCCAGCTTCCTTCCTTCTTTCCTTCTTCCACCACCCTTTCCTTCCTCGACTTTCCTTTATTCCTTCCTCCCTTACCCCCTCCCCGAATTCATCCTAGCCTACACTGCACTGTCACCACCAGCGAATTCCACAATTTCATCCACCAATTTTTTCCCCATTCTTCCTTAACCACCATACAAGAATTACCTTACAGTTTGTTATCATCAAGCTTTAATTTAATTTCTTTTTTATTAATTTTAATCGAGATTAAACACTCGTGTATGTTTCAGTGATTAAACGAAGCTTTTTTTAAGAGACTGATTTGTATTTTTATCAGTGTCTAGATGGATCACCGAAAGCTGACTCCGTCAATAATAGTCCTGCGCTCAACGCCTTTCTGGAAAATATGTTGAAAGCACAGAAGGAATTGAAGTGGATAGATCGAACCGTTCATCGTGCAAATCTAGACGATGACTCAAATGAGTAAGTTTCTGTTTGGTGTATCGTTGCAATAATGGGATGGGACTGAATTTGAAAATCGTTAAATCGATCTGTGATGGCTTTACCCGGAGCAAACACGTGTCAAAGCAATCGAAGTTTAGAAAAGAATTAGAAGGGAGAGAAGGAGAATTTGATGAAAAGAGCAAAAATTCATGCCAAGAAGCTTATCGAGTAAATAATTTAGATAACGAAATGAAGAATAAACGAGAAATTGCTCATGGCGATATTTATGACGTCGTTCCACTTCGAAAGAAGTCAGAACTAAAAATTCCGTCCAGTAATTTCGCGGCATACTTTTTAAAAAGCTATTTTAATTCTACATTCTCTATTCGTGTCTCTGCAAGTGGTACTCTAAATTTCACTAGATTATTAAATATCTTTCCCAGGCAATGAAGATTGCGTTTTGATAGTGAATTTTGTTATGTTGATAATTGAATTCTGTCAATTCATTGAGATAATTTCAACTGCAATGGCAACCTTGGATGAGATCTCATTTTCTGGTCCTTCAATTTTTCAAGGTTTACCCTGGACGATTCCCAAGACAGATGGATAAAAGTGCCTGTTTTTGGCGAGCAAGACTCACCTACGTATGAAAAAAAAGCGGTAAACGATGAACCGTTGAGTGATTGGTTCAGAAAAGAGGAGGCTTCTTCGAAAGACTGGTCTAATCCGGAGGAGAATTTGCAAAATAAGAAGAACGACTGTCAGCATGGATCGAATAATTGCAAGGAATATCGCGAAATCCACCCACAAAGTAAATATTCACCTTCCCTATCAAGAGGTTATTTTTAACTTTAAGATTATAGGGTATAATTGTTGCAACAAGCATTGGCAAACGGATTTTAGTAATTTTATGAAGAAAGCAATTATATTATAACTGATCTATTCTCCCAGCAGCCTCCAAATATTTGACTTAGACGTTCGCTTTAAGCTTTCAGTGATAAAGCGCACCCATCAAGTAGCCAATTTCAAGTGAGAGATCCCCGAAACGTCACGAATTCTTACTCAGCACAGCGTGATGGGAATTCTGAAGATCCTGGAATGTTTAAAAATACGGGTGAGGTTACTCGAGGGACAGGGGGAGCATCGTTAGAGTCATTGAAGAAAGTTATTCTAGAATTGAAAAATAGTTTAATTGAAAAAGATGAAGAACCAATGAAAAACGCGGAGAATGAGAAGAGTTTTCCAAGGAAAGATTATGATAATCATGTTGAAGATATGACTGGGAAAAAAGAATGTGATAAAAGAGGAGAACGTGAAAGAGATAGGCTAAATTCATTATTAGAGATGTCGTTAGTCTAATTTTATTTGAAAAACGCTGTGTAATAATATTCTGACTAGGAAGTTCCAACAAATTATAGGGCCGTTTATTATTATTATTATCAGTATTGCGCCAGCGACAATTTCGACAATTAGGCAGGGAGATGCATCTCTGATTTGGTTTAAAAAAATATTTTCTTTTGTTGTGCAATGTATAGAATACTCGAGGTATTTTAATATACATTCTAATTAACTGAAGTACAGCTGCGACGAGATAAAGTAACTTAATTAACCATGCATCGATTCTTCGAGTACTCAATCGATTATTTCAAGATCGATTTTCTCTTATACAAATTAAATTTGCTAGTTAGAAAGCAGTCTTCAAACATGGCACCTAGCGTTCATCATTTCTCTTGATGGTATATTAATTCGTAATAGGAGATCGACACGATTAGTCATTCCTACTGAAATAACTGTTTATCTTGAAGATTCCTCAGTAAGGGTGTCACAGTCTCGAAAGTAAGATACTGCAACTTCAACATTTCGTCCCTTTATTACCAGATAGTAATAAATGTTTGTTTTAGTAAAAGAATCTTACGAATGGGAAGTCGCAAGGTCACTAAACGAGCTGCTCTACTTTAAGAGGCAGGAAGACAAATCGGAAGAGAGGGATATTGAGGCGTAGATCCGTAGAATAAAACGAACAAAGTACGACAATGGTCAAGATGAAGAGAGACTGAAAGCTCGGGAGCCCCGTACCATGGTCAATATTCCGACGACGAGTTCCATAAAAATTTATCACCTTCAGAATCGTCAAATGAACGTGTCGACAAGTTAGTCAGCGATGAAAGAATCGCATTGACCGGTGCTTGCCCCAAATAGTTCCGATCAGGCATTAAACGCGCCTTATGAGAATTCCGAACGTAACCTCTGTGATAAAGCAACCTTAAATCGAATTAGCAACGAGCGTGTCTATAACGTAACGTATCTGTGATTCCTTTGTTCAAACATGATTAAGAAAATAAACGCTAGTTGTGAAAAAAGATTAAGAAAGCTGCTGGAACTAATCTTCTAGTACAAACAAAGGAGCCGAAGGTGAAGATATTAAGAATAGTGAGTGAAGCGAAGGGGTGGGAATGTAGGAACGGGTTATGGGAAAATGAGAAAATAGTAGAAAAAGTGGAAGTGGAAAATTTCAAGTCAGCGAATAAAATACTGCGGACTGGGGCATTTAGGGATTCGAATCCAGAGGAGCGGATTGCTGGTGCGAGAATAGCAAAGTCGGGAGAGCAGAAAGTAGCGAACGTCGAGGTAGCTCGGGAGAGAGTCAGTTGATCAAAGCCTCCGAACAGTGGGGTAAAGGGTGAGGAGGGGGGGGGGGGGGAGAGCTTGCTTTATCAAGACGTGCCAGTGACAAAGGATGAGGAGAGAAAAAATTGCGCTGAATGAGGAGAAGCACCAAGAGTTGTCTCGGCGATTGTTGAGGAGGGGATGGGGAGAGACAGAGACTTAGAAGCAATGGATATCGTGCAAGAATTAACGTACTGGTGAATACAGAAGGAGATAAGGGGTGGTGGGTGGGGGAGAGAGGAAGGACTGCTAAGATCAAAGAAAACGAGTGGTACCAATAAAATTGAAGAAGCTTTTATTTGTTTGGCCCACTAGAAGCGATGATAGCTGTCAAAGTTTCTCTTAACGAAAATTGAAGAAATATAAGGGTTGACAAGAGGGCGTATATTAGGATTTATGAATATTTAAGATAAGGATAATAAACACAACATAAATTAATACGTAAACGTGGACAAGATTTGCAAGATAATCAGGAAATGTCTTTGAGGTATGCGTAAGAGAGTACCAGGATGTATAATAGAAATCAGAATAAAAGTAAGAATGTAGAATTCAATAAAAGTAGAGAAGAACTAATGACAAAGAAAACTCTAATTACGACAAAGTGCAATCTCATTATAATGGAAAAGGGCTAAACAAATTTACAGATAACAGGGTTAAAGCTTCGTCAAGGAGCAATGAAATCAGATTCAATAATGAATAATATTGAAAATTATCCAAGTAGAAAAAGACCAGAAGGGCGTAACGAAGATAGCAAGGAAATAAACGAAACTAAGAATGAGAATGGTTAAAATTTAAATTTCGAATGAAAGAATAATGATTGCAATGTATTTAATTCGTAAACGATTAAAATAACAACTAAATCCATTGCATTATTGCTTTCTTAAATTGAATATAAGTGCTATTGATTTTAACAGAGTGAGTTTCTATCTTCAGAGATTGTAAGACGATGGCTGGATTTTCGTCAAAACAAACCTGAATAATGTGAAGCAGTTAGGGAATGTTGCTAGATCAAGTGAACGTAACTGAAACAAGAGAAGTTCATTACTGTTATCAGTCTATAAAGAAGCTAATAGAAAGAAATACGTTAATAGGAATATCGACAATGTCGTTCAAACTTCGGGCAATAATAAGTACAAGAAAATAGAGCAGGGATATTGATTAGTTTAGTCCGTACCTTATTTTTCAGCCAATCGTTTCGAGATATTGTAGAGAAAATAATGATTTCATAAGGGCCTGAGGGCTCAAGAGTTGCTACTAAATCTCGGGAAATGATATACTAATCTTTTTATATAAATTTATCCATGATGATATGACACCACTGCATTTCTGTTATTGAGAAGATTCTGTTTAAAGACGACCACTCTTTAACTCTGACGTAACGCTGTACTCATTGCAATGATTCGTAAGAATTCATATTAAAAAAGCAGAGATGTACTCTGCTTAATTTTATTTTATTTCTTTCAATTTTTACTTAACTTTGCTCGCTTATTTTCCTACAACTCAACCATTTTTATATCACAAAATTATATTTCGTGATAATCGTCAGTGATCAAAACCAATGATCTTTATCGGTCATTTCACATTCATAATTTTTTTCTGTAAAAAATATGTTTTTCTTGTATCAGAGTAGCCTCACTTTTATTTTGCAAACTCCCTACACCTTCACGAACATATCCCTGAATTCCTCTCACTATTTTCGTACTTTTTTCGACTTGTTTCGTGTACTTGATATTTAATTATCACCTCACTTACAGTGAATGAGAAGTTTTAAGAACGTTCCAGTTGCTTTTAATCATAAAATTATTACACGACAATTACTAAATTTTTATTTGCATATTTATATTGACAAATATATTTAATCACTACAAAATATTATTTGTGTCTATTTTAAAATTATAATTGCTCTTTGCCAATGAATGCAATGCTAAATTGACAATAATGGAAGAGAAAGAGTAGAACGATCTTCCTCAAATAACAACTTGAATTTAGCGAAGGATGGAGTCGCAATGGTGTCCGAAGAAAGATTGAATACGATTGATAAGCCGAAGTACGACTACGTAAGAAAGGGACGTCATCCTATGAGTGTTATCGCTTATTACGATTACGACAGCGAGGATGACGGCAAACAACCAGAAACCCATTCTATTGATAATGAACAGCAAAAAAATTCACTAGAGCAAAACATCATTCCGCCAGAAGGTAAGAAATTAATATCCAAAATATATCACAAATAACTCTCTTTGACCACTATTCATTAAAGTACCAAATCATCTGCTTCTTAATATTGAATTGTACTGTCTTCAAGAATACGAGTACGTTCATTAGTAGATCGCTAATCGCTTCACTGTTTAACGTCGATGCTTTCAGAATTTCACACAATCCATACCAGCGTTTATCTTTTTTAAATATATTTTCATCATTACTATTAAATAACATAGTCCTTATTATCTCCTATACAAAATACCGATTAATCTTGTATTTTTGAAAATTCAATTCACTTGTCAGATAATATATACATATATATAAGTATTTTTCTCTGCAGCACGTTAATTAAATTATTTCAGTATCAATTTTATGTCTAGCCTCACCCACTATAAACTTTATAACGACGCTCAATGGATTAACGAGAATATTTTAAATTTCAATTAGTCTTTGAAAGTCCAAGGTCCGAATATACCAGTGGCATGCTAGCGGCGCCGAAAAAGAATCTGCAGGCAGAACACGAGGAGAAAGAGAAGAAAGAGAGAGAAAAGATTAATTACAGAGGGCCGAAGCAAGAATTTATCGTGGATCTTGGTCAATCTGTGCATAAGAACGTGACGGTGGGAGCTGCGAAACCATCCCACGAAGTCAAAGCCGCAGTCACGTTCAGGGATGACAAAAATCATTTAGAGGCAAAGCAAAGATTAATCAGCGATGGAAAATCTTCGCATAGTAGTGCGATTCGTGACAAACTTCACCGAGACGAGGCTGCGATTCATGAAACAGAATGGTAATGCTGTAATAATTAACAGAGCCTTGCATTATTCGAGTTAGAATTAGGTAAACACTGCCTCGTAATGAGACTTGTAATAAAATCAAATGGGATTGAACTTTGACTTTGAAATAATAATAATAATAACAGGGCAGTGTATATCATTTGGAAATTAGTCTTTTAATTGAGGTAATTTTGTAATCGGGCTGGAGAGAGCAGTCCTGAAAGGCAGCTTCTGTACCATGAAATGATCAAGGAAGACTGTGAATTAGGTCGAGTCACCCTGTCGCGGGGAAGCATATGCTGAGGGAACGTGGCGAATTTTCTGAAAACAATGGAGAGGCAAATATCGTTCTCGACGAGCCGGTCGATAAATTTGTTCGGATCGAGGATGACGTCGATGAACCAAAAATAATTAATATTTTCTTGGACAAGGAGAGTCCAGTGAGGATTTTTGAACGAACGCGCGAAGTTGAAGCTTCCAGGGGACTTTACGACGACTACGATGGCCAAATGTACACGTTCACCCTTGTATTTCATCGTGAACTAAACGACACGGGAAAATTTAGTGACGCTCTTTCTTTTTATAGGCACGAGGATCATTATTATTTACGTAGAAGCGATCAGGCTCAAGCCAATGACGTTGGACAGTTATACGACGAATTGGACGCTATTAAGGACTGGAAGAACAACGAGGAGTCGCAGAAAACGAGACTCCGAGGCGATCGAAGAATGTATAATTCCGGAGCCGACGACCTAAATTCCAAAGATTCGCGAGAGGATAAATCGAATGAACGTGCTGCAGCGAAGTATACTCATAAATTATCTGACAGGTGAATTGAATTCTCGAAAATACAAAGAAACTAGTATTTTGTAAGATATAACAAGGACCTCCCTTTATTTAATAGTAATAATGAAAGTATCTTAAGTAAGGATATACTGGCTGATAATAATAGAAATTCTAAAAGCATCCAGAACGAAATTAATTTTCCCACGTAAAATGGAGGGAAGATCTATTAATGAGAGTACGGATATTCGTGTTCTTTAAGTGGGCGGAATTTAATATTAACGAGTGAATGGGCTTTTCGTATTTTAAATAATAGCAGTGGAAATTTTGTATTTGTGATCATTATTTTTAGGATGTTAATCTCTTATCTTTCGTCTCAAGGGAGGTTGGTTCCAGTAGATTTTTTTGTTCTTCTCTATCAATGACAAGGGCATTTGGTTGTTTTTCGTCATCCTCACCATAGTAATCATAATTGTTTCTTAATGACATTCGATCCTCTGCCAATAATGTGACTATCTTCGTACGTAAAATTCTGATTGTTATTCGAGGAAACTTGTGTTCTTCTCACCTCACCCAAAATTCATTCGGGGCTGTAATATTTTTGTTGCTTCTGCAGAATGAAAAAAGTTTGTGAAGCAAAGCGTAATGTTTTTTAGGTGATCGATCTGGTCCTATTGCAAATAGTAAATCGAGACGTGATTATCCAACAATGAAAAACGAGTATAAGCAGTATCGTTCATTGTCCGATCCTTCAAATCTTCAAGACAATGCTTTTTCGGAATTGGGACGCGGCAACAAAGCCAAAGCGCCTGCTCTCTTTGCCAGCGATAGAATTCCTGCCATTTCCGAGCTTAACAGCGAGACTTATCAGAACGAGCATTCCAATTCTTATGTTGCTCCACATTACGAGAGCGTCGACGAGCAAAATGTAGCAAATTTTACAATCGTATCTCATGCATTGAATAGTCACTAGTTCCACAATGAATTTTTACAGGACATGTTAACCGATGAAACGCGAGAAAGAAAGATAACAATCCTTTTAAATAACGACAACTCGGAAGATGATTCTCAAATGAATATGGCGTTTCGTGGTGAATTGGCTAGTAAGATCGTGGATGAAATTTTTAATCGAGTAAATCTCTCATGAAATTATCTTGGATTGTTAGAAGGATATTTATTATCTGAAATTCTTGTATGGTTTCGTAATTCTTATTTCTCGTACGGTTCGCAGGTGCAGCAAGATGAAGTCTTAAGGACAGCGTTAGGTCCTGGTCTTTTCCGGAGGCATAAACCCGACGACGTAACTTCGGGAAAAATTTATCTTCAGGGTCTCGACGAAGATGAAGTAAACCACTAAAAATCTCTTTTCACTCATAAAAATATCAGCTGCTAGAGGTATGGTGTGTCAAGTCAACAAATATTAATTTCTCAGCAGAGTGATTTTAATATTAAACTATATTTTAAAACATTGACCTTGAAAGAAAAATTCGGAAACAGTAAAAAGTTTATGATGGAATAAATTATTTGACTAGTTTAATTTTTATCCTGTAAAATCAATAGGACGTGATTCAGTTCTTACAAAATACGATGCTTAACAGTTTATCTCATGTTTGCTGGTATATATTTCTATAGGTATAATAATAATTTATCAATGGAAAAATATTTCTTATTCCAGGTTAAGCATACGGAAGAAATGATGAGGCAGGTCATGGCCCTTTTGGATAAATTGGTTACAGATCAAGTGCAAAAGAAGACGTGCCTTACGTTACCTCCGGATTTGCAGAATTTCTTGCACTGGATTCTTAATGTGGAACAAGAAGATCCGGATGAAGTACTGCCCTGAACTAAAATTATTTATTCTTCATAAAAATCCTAATATTATTGTTTAAAAATTATATTACTTTTTTGTAAGGATTCAATTTCATCTAAACAATCTAAAACTCAACCCGATCAACGATTTTTATTCCCAACGTTCGATATCGAGGAAGTGGACGACATCACTGAGCTGAGTAAAAAGGTTCGTTTATTGAAGGACCTCATAAAGGAATACAACGCATTGTCGGAGAAAGAAAAAACGATGGTTCAAACAGTTCACGATTATCTGGTAATCGATTTTACAAAAATCAATGCATAAATCAATTATAACTTATTTAAATTGCTAATTTTTTAATTACGTAGATTAGTCAATTGAACCTACTTATTAAGTATATAGAGAAGAAGGAAAAAGAAGTTGTTTATGAAAGTTTGCCATCTTCTGAAACTGGGGTTTCGAAAATTGGTGAAACGAGTGCTCCAAAACATCAAGGAATATCAACACAAAATAAAAACGTGGGAAATAATAGTTGGCCTGATGTATACGAGACATTTCTTTCATCAAGCGGTGTACCAACTATTATGAAGATGAACAATAACAAATTTGATATGAACGATGACACCTCACTCAGTAAGACGCCTTAATTGAAAGCTCACGTTTCTTAAAAGAGTTCAATGCATTATTCGATTAATTCATGTCAATTCAAAGATCGCAATTGAAGAACAGAGTTCTGAGCAGACAACTTTAAAAGTATTTCAAATTCGTAGAATCTTTGTAGCAACTCGAGGATTTAACAAAAAACCTAGTATCGCTGTCCTCTTTTCTTTAACCAAGAAGACACTTGAAATTAAGAAAAAATTGCATCCCTCGTCACTTTTTAATTAAATACTAAGTTATATTGTTTCCGAAAAAATTCTACATAGAATTTTCTTCTCAAGGTATAGCTTTTGTTTTGTTACGAATTAACCGAACATTCGATAGATCAATTTTCGGTGCAACGTGTAAGACGCAGCTCAATACGCGATGCAAGAGCCTCGGAAGGACAGGAAAAGAAGAAGAAGAAGAAGCGGAAAAAGCAGAGAAGGAAGGAAAAAAAGAGAAGAAGGAAAAAGAAGAAGAAGAAACATAAACATGGAGTGCAACGAGAGAAAACTGGCAGCAATCAGTTGGACGAGGGAATGAAACCCGTTGGTAGATTTGCGACAGGATCTCGACAGTACTCACAGTCAGACGGGAACCACTGGGATTCATACGACTTGGGACACGAGCAGCCTAAAATCTATAGGTCCGCCGGGATGATGCGCTCTGCGCATCGAAAGAAGAAACAGGACTTTGCCAATAGAAAACCTGATTCTCCGGGGGATGCATATAAAGAAAGGTTTCCTGAAATCTTTTTTCGCAAGGGCTGCTTATAATGTTATAACCGAGAGTGCGATTTATTTGTACTAAATCGGAAGCTATGGACAAAAAAGGGGGAATTATAGTTTTATGATTTTTCTTGTAGTACAATTTTTTTATCTATTTCGAGTCTTTGTTTTGGAACGAATTAATTTCACACCCGTTATAAGCGGCATCTCTTGATTATTATGTTAAAAATTGTAGGAATTAATCAATTTAAACTAATTTTGAGTAGTAGCTGGTCCGATGATAAGAATGTTAATGGCTTGTCGAATCTTCAGAAGTATGAATTTTCCCCCCTTTATTCGAAGAAAAAACGCGAAGTACCCGAAATAAATAAAATGACCGAGGCGGTTACTGCTGAAAAAATTAATGTAACTGGTGAACTGAACGAAGATAAAAATTCTATGGAAGCAAAACGTGATGCTTTAAGTGCCTCTAGAAATCTGCAACTTCAGGTAAACCCAAAAGGTAAGAATTATGTTTTCACTTGCCTTGTAACGAAATACGCTGAAGCTAGTATATAAAGTGGCTTTGGTGTTGACTTAATTTTTCTGATTCCAGAAGCCTCAAAGGTGAATAAGGCAGACAGTTCAGAAAGTTTGGCGGGCGAAAAGGGAGTAGCAGATTTTTTACCAATAAAAGGTAAAAACCGAGTAGAGGATGAAGTGATATTGCTTAATAAGCGTGAAGACTGGAAAAAAAAGAATGAAGAAAAACTCGAAGAAGTTGCTTTTGGTGAAGATATGCGGAATAAGAAAAAAGAGGAGCTGGAGTTTAAGAAATTAACAGATATAGATAAGAAGAAGAAACTTAGAGAAAATAATTTAAGGAACAAACGACAAAAATTACATTGCATAAACTCCGAAGAAAATAATTTGGATAGGTTAGAGGAAAATGTAAGTATGCCTAATGTGACGTTATACAACAATCCTATATTTTACGAAAACGAAATGAAATCAATTGAGGACATTGATAAAAAACATGGAGGTGAATCAACCGTTACTTACGAACTGTTATTACCAACAGAAATTCCAAATGATCCACGATTAGATCAAGCAAAACCTAAAATATCTATAGACGATATGAACTACAGTAAAAAGAGAAAAAATAGTAAGTCTAGTAAAAACTCTGAATTAGGCTACAACACTTTTACACGTGAAAAGTGGCAAAACAAAAATGGTAAAAATTACGAACATGATGGGCTTTCTATAGAGGAAAAATTGAAATTGCTAGAAGAAAAGATTCATATTCTGCCACCACCGAATAATAATTGTCCAAAATCTTTAGTACGTCCAAATAATATATCTTTAACAGAGAAGAGACTAAGTGTATTTGTGAAAAATAATTCTCCCGCGAAACATTCAGATAATACAAAATATTTTCAAGAGCATTCTAATATGAGAGATTTCGAATTGAAAATTGAACCACTTTCACATAAGTTTTACTCCAATGATTGGGAAAAGCCTAAAATTAAAAATAGTATGAACTCGAAGTATTTAAAAAGTCAAAACCACGAAACAAATTTTGTAGGACCAGCTCATTTGAAAACAGTACTGATTCCAATTAAAAAGATAATTCCCAACAATCCAGATGATTTAGATGGAAGTAAGCCAATATATTTAATATCCAGCAAATTACCCAGACGTAAAACAAGTGATCATCATCCTTCTGATGATTCTACTTATGTCAATTATAATTCTGTAAATGAACCAACTAATCATTTGAATACAGGGGAGCAGCGTCCAGTACGTTATTATTTACTGCGATCAGATAGTGATGATGACACAAGTGATAAAGAAAGAAAAGATATAGATCAAAATCCGGATCATTTTACTTGATTCAGGCTAAATTATTAAAGGAGCAGATGAAATAACATTAGTATTTTAATTACTTACAATTTAATTGTATTGAGATATAGATTTTTAGAAGTCGATATATATTTATTATTAAATCATGTACATTTAACGAAACAACGCTTGAAAAGAGATACTATTTTTTAAATTAAGTTATTTATTTGGATATAATTTTACAGAATAGAACTTTAACAAAACTTTGGGAATATGAGTTTCATTTATCGTCACACACTATTAGATCTCTGATGCATAAGCATAGAAAAAAGGATTTATAATTTTATCAAAGTATCATATACATGTATACATGGAATTTTGAAATTAGACAAGGCAGGATATTTTTCGAGTGTTAGTAGTTAATTTTGAAGATTTTCGTGCAGCGTAGAAGTTTATTAGTATTCCCCCTGAAACGATAATGAAATGTATACAATGAAATTTAAAAGTTGAGTGGCGGTGAATGTATTTGAGATAGCAAAGCGGCAGTCAAAGGCAGAGCAGATGCTCGCTGGCTCTGTTGGAATATCTAAATAAATCCGCGCGCGTCGGTCACCCTTAAATCTCGTCGAATAAGTAATAACATCCGGCGAATCTTCCAACTAGGATCCTCATCCTCCCCTGTACTCTTTCTCTTTCTTATACCATTCTACGTCTCTGCAAGCTTCCTCTGCCTGCATAAGCGAGCAAGTCCGATTTCGACACTTTAATTGGCCAGAGAGAATTCCACAACGTGGACGCCTTCGCGGTATCACTTTACGAGAAAACTTTACGGATACACCTACTAACATCCGCGCAACACCGCGCTTTGTATTTTTCCACAATGGCAAACAAGGGAACGCGAAAGAAAATCTACTTTCGTTACAGCAGCCACAAAAATGTTTACCGAGTAAGCTCGACCACATCGAGAATTTACTCTATTTAAATAGATAATTTGTCAGGGAACGTGTTTCTAGTGGCAATTCTTCTGGATGAAGTAATAATATAGCACAAAGAGAATAGTTTGAAGCTAGCTATTCGTTTATTTCGGAAAGGAATGGTTAATCGTAATCGTGCCAAGTGGAAAAATGCTGGAAATGTAAAAAATTCTAATGAAGTTTTTCAAATCACAGTTTCAATTTGGCCAGGATTGTTATCTGCTCTTCCGACTGTCCTCGAGAAGGGGAAGAGAGTGGGGGAGATAGAGACGGGAAGAGAAAGAGGGAGAGAGAAGGCTTTCATTTTTCCTTTCATTTCTCTCCATGGTGCATTAATATACACCAGAGTCGCACTGCTGGTATTTTTACATAACATTAAGTTGTTGGCGCGTCTGGAAGTTGGCTTGGCTCGCGTTAGGTTCGGGTCACTAATGGGGGTTAATAAAATAAAACCCGCTTGATGAAACCGCCCTCACAGAGCTCCGAGAAACGAACGTAGCTCGAAAATCCCAGTCTAATTTTATTTTAACTCGAAAACTCCGATTTATTCCTGACCCGATTAGCAAAATTACGTACAAAAACCCATGCTGCGATCCAAGGCTTCCTAATTTACAGAAAAACAAAAAAAAAATAAGCGTCATGGACCTATCAATTAGAGTCAAATTTTTAGAACAAAGTGTAACGTGTTTATTTATGTGTCATTTAATTAACAACGCATTTCTAACCTGATTAATTAATACCCTCATTAAATATGATATTTATAACGAACATCTCCTATTAGAGAGAAAGCGAGAAAAAAATGAGTATCATGGAACTATTAATTAGAGTCGAATCGAATTCGTTGGACGCAGTGTAACGTGGATGTATGTGTCGTTTAATTAGCGACGCATATCAAGACGAATCGACGGCATTCCGAGCTACACAGAAAATATTTCGCGGCGTAACAAGAACTTAACATGCAGTACGTGTTAATTAAGTTCCTCGTTGTTAGTGCTTTATCGCGTTTTTAATAGAGCTCTCTGCCAGCTATCGGCCGAGCCCTCAGCAGGAATGAGTTCGAATGCAAATCACAACGTCTAATTGGAAAGTGAATTCGATTATAAACCACGATACGTGCGCCCCGTGCGTTTATTCATGAGTATATGACTGTTCGCAACAGCTGTTTCGATGCGCTATTGATATTCATTGGCCAGGAATCCAGGAGTGTTGAAAATGTACAAGTCTCGTCTCTGCAGTGGAATCTGGTAAAATGTCGATTACTTTCAATTACTGTGATGCAGCGTTGTATTGGCTGAATGGAGGCTGACAATGTGAAGATTTGAAGTAGAAAAAGGAGGAACGAATTAAGGGGGAGGGGAGTGGGGGTGGTAGGAAGAGAGAGAGAGAGAGGGGTAGCAATGGCACGCACCCCCAAATGACAGATGGTATTTTGGAGTATCGTGATCGCGGCTAGGATAGTTTGCTATATCGTGGAATATACAGCGGCAGAGCTGGACTGGCCTGCTGTATCGTCGACATGTCGATAGCAGACCTCACCGTGCGATACATCCACCGATATCCCCGTACTACCATGCCCTCCTGCCTATTCGCGGACCATCCCCTTCGCTCGACCGCTAAATGACCAAGCGAACCCACTCCACTCACTCACCCCATCCCCCCACCCTCTTCCCACCAACCCCACGGTGCTCAATTATTGATACTTATGTCTCCTCGTTCACTCCAACCTCGTCCCTTGCGCTTTCCTACCATTTTTCTTCCATTCTGTCCCTCTATCAATACACTTTATTCATTCCACTTACAAAATTAACAATCGTTCCAGAGTATTGAAGACAATTTCTGCCCATTTTCTTAATATTCAATATATATTTGCGCTGAATTTAAATAGCTGTGATTACTATTTCTATATATAGGGCTTTCCGCATAGCTTTATTGTAGCATGGTAAAAGAAACTTTGAGAACCACTGGTGGTCTTGGAACGAGCTCGATTAACCGTTTGTCCGGCCAGTGGAGAGCGAACGGTCAACGTTTTCCAAGCGACCTGCTCTCGGTCTATTAGATCTCTCCGGAAAAGCCCGATCCAAGTCCCGGAGGCGGACGACCAGATGTTTCTTTGCATCGAATTCTCGACAAATCCGACTGCAAGGAAACCGGGAGGGGAAAAACAAACGACCGATTGGCTGATTAAAAGTTTTCCACTTAATTCTGGCGACTTGAGCGTTTTGTTCCACTCAGCGTTGATTCTTGACTTGGAAAAACACGTCGTCCGGTGCTAAAAATAATCGTCTGTCTTTTAGAAAAATTTCACGACAGTGGATTTATTTGAAGCTGAAATCGAGAAGATGCGAAGAAGGATTTACTTGGTTGCTATTTTAATAGTGGTGGAGTGGAATGAAAATGAAAAGAAAGTTTTGAGATTGAACATTTTTTGATAAAAGTAGAGAATGTGTGGGAAAAGGAGAGATGAAGAGAGAGAGAGAGAGAGAAAAGGTTTGTATAAAGTGTTTGGGTGGGTATTGATGGGGTGAGGGGTGGCAGACGTAAGGGTGCGTTTACCTCTAAGTGTATTAGAGTCGCGTTTCGGGTCGTGGAAGAAACAGCGGGGCGGGAAGTGGGTGGATAAAGGGAGGGAGTAGATAGCAAGGGGTTAGGGGGTCGAAGGGTGCGAGAGGATAGTCCGAGGGCGCGCGTGTCCCTGTACCCCGCTAATGGCACCCTCGGGGTATTCCCGGAGAACCCTCTCGTATTTATTATTTAGCGAGAATGCCAGAGGAAGCGAGAAAGAACGAGCATTCCCATCCCCAACCTACTGTGCCATTCAATGGGGCCAAGTCTGCCTCTGTCTCTGTGCCTTGCTCAGCCACAAAGATTCATCCGCGAACATCGACTCTTGCCCTATTATAATAGACCGTTGGTCCAGTTCGACCAAAATACCTCCAGCTAATATCTCCACTGAAAAAATATCGAAGAAAAATACAGTAGAACACTTCGAAACTGTTACCAACACTCGTCACATCGTGTTTCGTATTTTTTTACAGTCATAAATAAAAATCTGCAAAGAAAATTTACTCTCGTTTCAGCAGTCGTAAAAATTCTTAATTGTCAAACTTATTCAGCGAGAAATGTGAGAGGATGTATTTTACTTTTAGTGACAAATTTCTTGGATTTATGAAATATTTAGAAAAAAAATTGAAGCTTCGATTATTACAGAGAAGAATATAGTTTACTGCAATTGATCTTAATATATTGCGATTTGAGAGGTATATACAGACTGTATATCTTTGCCTTTTCGAGACACCAAGATTCACCTGGGAAAATCGAACTCTTGGCCTATCTTAATATATACCATTGATTCAATTGGACTGACAAAATTTTGACTCAGCATCTCGACCAAAATCGGTGAGAAAGATTTAGACAGAAAAAAGCAGGAGAAAATTTCGAAACAATTGTCGCTCATGTCAGTTGGGAAAGTAGTTGCGAGCGCAATTTGCACGGCAGGAAAATGCATGCTTGGTTGGTAGCAGCTGCGGAACGTTATTGATACTACATTTCTCCCGATTTGACGAATAGCCGTACTGGACTAATGGTCCGAATACGAAGGCTGGGCCACCGCCGGCTTGTGACTCGCCGCCACCACTACCGTCGTTGCCACCGCGAAATTGTTGGCTCCGTCGTCGTAAAACTATAACCTGACCATAACTCTCCCATTACTCCTATGAGCGGAGAAGGCTTCGAAGAAAAACAACGAGAAATGAGAAAAAACCGAACCCCCGAGGGGCTAGAAAGGAAAACGCATTGCACTAAGCTTTGCCGGAGGTCAGAAAGGTCAAACTTAACATTCGACCAGCACGTGTGTCGATTGTCTCTACCATACGCTCTCGACTTTTCTCTGCATGAAAAACTCGAAGAAAAACGAAAGTTTACCCTCCAACTACTATTTTAAATTGTCTCGATTCCTACTAGTTTCTTCCCTTCATTTAAACATTTTTTACGGTTTTATAAGAATTTGGTAGTGCACGACCTCCTGTTAATCAACAGTTTATATGTTAGTTCTAAAAGAAGTTATGAACCGTATAGAATACTTTATTGCTTTCTAAGTTAAATTAGAAAGAGAAATCGAGATTGAGATACGGTTTCGAGTTTTTTTCTCTTCAAAATAATTACTGCGGATATTCATATTTCCAACAGATGTTTTCCTTACATGGAAAAATTGATTAAATTCATATAACTCAATTGACAAAATGAGGTATTTGAATCACTTTATGAACTTTATTCATTGATTCAGATCTAATTAATTTAACGGTGTAACTCAACGTTTTATGTACTATACACAATCAAATATAGTTTGTTTTAAATAAAACGTTCCCTGCACATACATAACAACCGCAATTAAGTTTCATTACATAAATGAACAGGAGAAAATTATTATTTATGTTACTGAATTAAATTCAATTAAAATTGTAAGTTTTAATTAAAAATATACATTGCTACTTTTAGAATATTTGAGAAGCAATTGCGGTGTTCGCGGCAGTTTATATAGCGGTGTTATAAAACGAACTGTAGTACTAGTAACGCCATCTCTCGTTAAGCGCTAAGAAGCCCATGCTCGATTTTAAATCGTCGGACTAGTGCTATTTAAGGCAATATAGTTGATTTAAATTGATAATTATTGTCAAGAAAATATAATACCTAATTTTAAAAATGTAATTCCTTTTTATTAATTTTATCATTTAATGATCATTATTATTAATCACAACGAACGCGATGCTTAATTTATTTATCTCTTCTCACTCAGAAATTCATTAGTTAAAAATTATAAAATCATCATTTCTTTCACTCTCTCTCTCTCTCTCTCTCTCTCCCTCCCTCTCCCTCCTAACAAATATAGTTTATTTATTTTCTATTAAATACATAAACATACAGAAAAAAAAAGAGAGAGAAAAGGAATAAAGAATGAACTATATAAATATTAAAATTGTGAAATTGCATTATGCATAGGCCGGCTCTTTTCTCCTTTTTGTATGGTATAATAATAGCTCCATTTTAAGTATTCCTGTAATTATATAACAATCAGCAGAAACTTCGAGCTTTCAATTACACTATACAGACCACTCTTATATAAAAAGTTTTCTTTATTTCTTGTGGTTTATAAACATAGAAATATACAAGTACCTATGTCAATTTACAAAAAAGCAAATACAATAGTTATAACTCTCACATAAATTAAATGTAGAATGTAAAATATAATTAGTTTTATTTAGGGTAAGCAGATTTTCATGGAATAAAATCTTTGGTTCAGAAACTTTTGTTATTTAAAACACCAAGTCTTTTCTTATCCTCAAAATAAATTTGCGAGGATCAACGAGATTACTATATTTAGTTCATAGCCGTGTCCTCTTTGGTTCTCACAAATCCTGCACAGATTTCACTTATTCTACTTTTTACTGAAGCAGATAATAATTTATATTCTCAACAACCTTTAAGAGGTACAATTAAAACAATAATAGACTGTTTCAAACTTTACCTTAATGAGTTTACCAATAATGGAAGAATGAAAATTAATAGAGATCTGTGCTTAAAATACAAGCAGGTCTGACTGAATTTTTACGATACCGACAAAGAGAGAGATTAAAACTCGTTATCATCAAAAGAATTTATCAATAAACTGCAGTAATTCTATCTCCCTTCCTCTCTCACACGTTGAATTCGGTCGGTAACTAACGCTTGGCACAAAATATTGAAATAGCCCTTTAAATAAAACCTAGAAATTTCGAATATTCTAGATACAAAATGTTAAATAATTATTTTCTCAAAACTATAATATTAAAAATGAAAAAATTTCGAAAATGGAAAAAGAAGGAAAGTGTAGAATCTGCAATACCAACAGAGTTTTGGGACTCATGGTGAAAGGAGAAGAAGAGAGTGGGTGGCCTGACACCGGTGGAGAAAAAGCGAAACGATTAAAGGACGAGGAGTCACAGGGAGGGAAGGTGAGGAGGTAAGGCAAGTGTTGGTAGATTGTGGAGGGGATAAGATGCCTTAGGCCCGTTCAGGCCCGTCGACGGCAAGTGTGTCGGGGCCCTTGGGCCCCTCGTGCGTGCGCGCGCGCCCTCGACACTACGGAGGGAGCGGGAGGTAAAGGCACATTCCAAGCTAGAACGGTTGCCAGCAAAGGTAGACTGTACCGCAGTCTCTCACGATATCGCGTTCGGTTCTGTACTCCTTTCTTCATCTTTCTCTTCTTCTTCTACTTTCTCATCCTCCTTCCGCTCCTCCATACATCCTCAGCATTCTGATCGCTTTGCTTGCCTGCAAACATTCACATTTACCAGCAACCAGAATCTTCCCAGCAATTCTTATCCTCTTCTTTCACCTCTTGGACGAATTACATCGTATATCACAGTCCTCCTAAAACTTTAATTACACAAAACGATACAAATATTCATACTAAATAATTCATTGCTTTAAGACCAAATTTAATCCCTTGCAAATATACCGCAATTGCAAGAAATCGTAAGTGTTACAGACTTGCATATATATATATATATAGTCTCCAGTTCATGGCATTCCCATCTCAGCCGTATTGTGCTAAATCTGATTCGTGCCATTGGAATCCCAAAGTGAAGAAAATACAGATCGTGTGATTTACATGTGTTCATGGATAAGAGGCTGATGAATCGAAAGTTTTCCTCGAAGCTGATATTGCACAGATTGCGTGTGTTCGGGTTTCGGTAATTTAAGAGTTTTTGGGTAAGCATTGACACAAAGCAATTGGAAGACGTGAAGTGGTGAGTTTAAGATGCAGAGAGCAGGCCAAAAGCGGCACGTCTTTGTAACTAACTTCAGCTGCGTCAATTGAGGATGTGCACGTGCATGTTGGGTCGTGTTCTAGTAAGAAACAAGAGGAGTCTGCTGCTGCTGCTGTTGCTGTTCCTGATGCTTCAAACCGAATTTCTGGCAGTCTGAAGTTTCCCAGTCGGGCATGCGGAAGAAGCGTTATAAGCTCGAAGAGACAGTGATCTACAAGGATCCAGTCGGTTATTCAGATAGTAAAATTTGAATAGGTGAGTGTTTATTCTCAAAAACTTGTAAAATCTTCTAAAAAAATCCCGATATTAACGACCGAGAAAGTGGGAGGAGCGCACTGAAATCTTAAATCTCCGCAGTATCCTCTCACAAAGCGTCCTAAATTACTGGAATAATCGAAGGGAACATCGTACATCAGTACATAATTATTGTATAACCAAAGAAACTCGTTAGGGTTCACGTCGATTTTTTGAAAAAATGAAGTTTTTTTCTGACAATTCGATGAATAAAACAACAAGATTCGCCGAGTACTTGCATCGTTCATGTGTGTACGTAAATGGAAAAAAAGCTTTCGTATTTTGTTCCAAACACGACGTAAATTTCCAGCATCTCCCCCCCCCCCCTTCTCTGAAGACATCCTAAATTACTCAAATATTCAAATGGAGCTGCTTGTTCAGGATTCAATGACCAATCGACAACATTCGACTGGCCCCTCGGATCCTCGTACTTAGGTCGTAGGAGAATGTTGGTATTTTGTTCGAAGCTTGACACAAGCGGGAAGTCTGCATGTTACCGATTGAAGTTGAAACAACGGAGGCACAGCGCGGCATGGGAACGTTAAGAGCGGATCGTTTCTTAAAGGTCAACACTTCACTCACGATTTCGAGGCTATGCACCGTTGAGAAAAATGGGGCTTGGCGTAACGGATAAATTTCATGCACTTCCTCCGCCCTACCTGGACTTTTGGACGCGAGCAAGTACCTTGGATCTCGCAGCGGCTTCTCGTAACGCAATTGTAAATGATGCAAGTTTTTTTAACCGTGACATTGATCGAGCGACGATGCAAAGCCTTGCCGGTAATTGGATAAAGCTGAAGTACTCGTGGAACGGAAAAACTTTCTCAGTACACTCCGCAACTACGGGAATTAACTCGAGTTTTAATAGAAACATTATACCTGCCTCCTTTTCCATGCAGCTTACTTCTTAAATCCATTTCTCCAAATCGTTGAATTTCACTCGCCCGGAGTCTCTTAAACCACACCGCTGTATTTATCCGCGGGGCAAAACTGACGCTCGCAAAGCGGGGGACAGAGAATAATAATAATGATAATAATATCATAGGAATTCATTTATTCGACTTTCATCTCGTGTCTTCCCACGATGCTTCGTGATAGTTTTTCGCCCTGCATCGAGTAAAAAAAAAAGGCAGTTGGTTAGCGATCTCGTCCTTTCGCTTTCCAATGACCCTGCGCGTTGTTCGTTCTATACCTGTTTCTGTGAATTCCAAGAAAATTTTCGTCCCCGTTTAACTGCGATTTAAATGGGTCCGTTTAGTATACCTGCGCCCTTTTCCCAAGCATTTTCTGTCAAAGGAGTAATTAACGAACCTCTTACTTTCGCTCATTCAACTGCGAGATTCGGATCTTAATGGAGGTGAATTCCGCTCTATTTCATTGTACCGTAATTAAGTACTGTGTGACAATTACACGTGTCAATGGTATTCGGAAAAAGTCTCTTTAACGTTCAACGTTGTTCGAGTCTATTTAATAAATAAATTACCTTGCTTCGATTAATAAAACCGGGGAGGATGCGGTTTTAGCGAGATTGGAAAGTGATGTTCATTGATAAAAAGTTGAAAGGTACGGCTTGTAAGAAAGGCCAACCATGTAGACGACTTTCCAAGCATGGAAGTTATCGTCGGATCATCAGTGGTTCTTCGGAATCGGGGTAATTTTGCAGTCCCGTAGACGGAACCTACCTCTTTCTTTTCTTCCATGCACAAACTCGCTTTCATCGAAAAACGAACACGATACGTTCAAACAACCAATTTTAATTACGACACTATAAGAGACTCTACATTCGTTCTCTTCTTCACATTTATTTTCTTCATTTTTTCTTTACTCACAACGACAATTTTGTTCAAAGATTTTGTTCGTTTATACCTGCTTAATTTTTATATGTACATACATGGTAAGGTATTTAGTACACCTTATGGAGTATGGAAACATATGTACAATAAATTCTTCTCTCATTAACTAAAAAGATGTGAATATTTTTCAAAGATCCTTCTCGAGAATTCTTTTTGTTTGCATTCAATGAAATTTTGTGCAAAAAATTCATGCACTTGGAGTTACACAAATAAGTGAATTTTTACACTCTATATATACCTCTAGAGAGCGTCGTAAGTAAATCACTCTATACAATAGTGGAGGGGGTAAAAGAAACTGAGAGATCATAAAATGCAGAACTGCAATAATTAGGCCGTGAAGGAAATGTAATAGGAACGGAGAGATGTTCATTGATAAAAAGTCGATCGGTTTTCTAGAAATGGGAGGTATATACCTGAAAGGCGACTTGGGAAGTTCTTTGAACGTTCCGGAGGAATCTGGGCAGCTTCCTGAGAGGTGCGAGGTATATATCGTCTAAATGTAATCCACGTGCCGAGAAGTATTTTGATTTTTAAATCTAACAAGAAAATGTTCGATTCGAGAAAAAACTGAGTCACTTAAGAGGCAGTATTGCCAGTTGCCATCAGTGCCATCGACATCGAACTTGACCATGGCCTTCGGACACGCTTTGTGCGAGTGTAACGAGATACGAGGAATGCCAACGCTCGAGAATCGCAACAGCTCGTACCTTATAGACCATCGCCTCTCAAACCGATCTCTCACTAACTAGCCACACGTCTTCTTTGATACGCTTCTTCCCCTCTTCTCCCCTCCCCCTAACACATCAATCCACTTTAATGTTCACCAAACATCGCTTTCCTAACCTAATATTAGAATTCAAACTCTCAAAGAATTTCTAAATTCACTAACCAAGCCTCTCCTCTTATACATATACACATTTCTGCATATTTTAATCATTACTCAGGAATTTATTTAGAATTCAGAAATTTTTTGTTTTTGATAAAAGTAAAGAAATATCTGATCCAGAATACAGTCCATTTCTTTCTCGTTAAGAGATTCGTATAACAGTCGTGGTTTGTTTAGGTTTCTTATTAGCGAGCAAAGAACTAACGGCGCGAACGGTAATAGCCTGCGGACTCGCTTCCCCACATCCGACACTCTAATGTGAAATAGTATTGAACGATTTTACAGTTACACCTTAACTAGGAATTTATTGAGTTACTTCTTTAAACTTTTACCAACAGAACTCGTTACGTCTTTTATGCGGTCATCGAGGAAGCCATAAAAAGTATCTCGGTTGATCTCGATTAGTTTACAAGCTTTGCGAAATGTGAGGAGGGATAGGGTAAAGGAACTGAATCATTGATAGTAGCGTGAAAATAACGTGTAAACTGCAAGAGGACCAGAAAGCGGTCTGAATTTTATATCCCGCTCATTCTCGCCTATTATGATTGGATGACTCCCGCTGTTCCGTAATCTCGAACAATTTATCGAGCACGCAACGAGTCGAGGGCATCGGGAATAGTTTGCTCTCGTGCAGAAATCCATCGCGACACACTCGTGAAACCACCTTGGATCGATAGCCTGTAAACTCGCTGGCCAGGATTCATTAATAATTCCAAAATAATCCTATTCGGCTCCCCGCAAGTGTTAATGGCACGCACGCTCATTACCAACCTCTTCCCCTCAAGGTCAATAGAATTCCATCGCGATACAAACGGATAACTAGGTAGAACCGGATATTTAGCATCTTTTTACGATTACATAAAGATTTAAAGACTTCTAACGAATTGCAGTAACAAGTATTTTAATTGGTTATAGAAATATTCATTATGTAAACAATTTTACAAGTAATAAAAATAAGAGTGATGATGGCTTTTGTTTAGGGAAGAATGGCAGATCCACAGATGAGCAATGATCTGGACGTGTCAGAGAATCAAGTGCATTCCTGTCAGTGCTCGGCAATGAGCGGTGGTGTGGAGTTTACACGAGTACCGAGAGAGAGGAGCGACAGGGGTATAGGAAGCATGAGAATATCCAGCAGCCAAGATCTTCCGAGGGGTTTAGAGGGTCTTCAAAATGCGTTCGAGCCGATTCGTAGGTTGGATAGTCCGTCCATTCAGCAGGATTGTCAGCAAATCAGCTTGGACACTGGTAGGAGTATCGATATGCTGGAGCATCAAGGAAGTCTGTCCTTAAGTCCTAGATCGAGCGACAGTCAAAGCTCGATGTTACCCAAACACAGCCATAATATCTCCTGTAATCCAAGAGGAATGGATATCTCGAGGAGTTTGGCTTTCGAAGCTGCCAGACGAGTTCAGGAATCAGCCAGCCATAAGGACAACCAGCATATTGTAAGGTCGAGCCCTAGTCCCCTTTTAGAATCCAGCAATGCACTCTTAGAGAAAACTCCTGTTGACCTGGAACATCAAATGGACGATCGCCCCAATCTGTCCCAGAAACAATCATGCAGGGAGAAAATCAAAAACAAACCTACGCTCAATCCCTATCAACATCATCACGAACCAACATCAGCGAGTGAGAAGAACGTCCATGCACATTATCATTTGGATTCACACGTTTACACTCACAAACATATGGACGATTATCGCAGTAGCTCCAATTTGGACAACAGAGACGGGATAATGAGCTATCAACATCAGCGACAACACACTCATCATCATCATGCTAACTTGGTATCTGGAGGTGGGCATCATCATGGTTCAAGCTCGGTCCATCAATCGCACGGTTCCCAAATTAACAGCTTGAACCATTACAACGCGATACCAACGAATTCTTCAGGACGATGTTCTCCATCGAACCATCATCATCACCTGGGAAGCGGAATAAATCTTAGCCACCACCAGGCTTCAGGTTTCGTTGAACATCATGGAGGATCTAGCGCTTTGAGCGGAGCGTCTTCCAATTCGAGTATGATGAATCATGGAGGATCACCAGCTGTCCATAGACACGGAACGAACTCGAATAGCCTATCGACCACGCCGTTGGTTGGGCATCATCACCATGGCAGCTCGTCCGGTAGTGTCACCGGTCATTCCAGCGTCAATCATCATCACGGAAGTTCCGGTATTTCATGCGAGTCCTCATCGTCGAACGCAAGGACCCACAGTAGACTGGATCACGTGCACGATCATCATCATCATCTTCTTCAAACGGTACATCCTCTGCATTCCAATCATTCAGATAACAGACGGGCTCCTTCCAGTATGGAACACCATGCACATCACCACGGACACATTCATACTCTTGGTCATTCTCATCCCCAGACCAACGAAACCAAAATCACCAACTCCCTTATGGGAGTCGACGCCATTCAGGTAAAGGCTCTTTTCTGAATAGAAATTTTTCTTAACTCGGTAGTCGAAAAAAGCGAATCTTATCGACATTTCTATCCGTTTTACACCCCACGATATTCGAGTTAAGCCAGCGATCATTAATCATCACGAGGCCACTGGCTTTTTCTTGATAACATATGCAGACTCTCGACCGTGAAAAATGTATCTTATTGCAGGGTTTAGAAATTGTGTATTGCAGTTTGTAAGGGTCAGTTGCGAATGTAATTATGAATGTTACGTTTAAGGGGATCACTTTTGAAAGGTATGAAATGTGATACGATTGAATTTTGTGCACTTAGGTATCGTCCCCTTCAAAAAGCAAGTGTCAGTGTCACGTGGTACAGCAAAACGCTGGAAGTAAAAGAGGTCCGGAGGGCGATAGTAGCGGGGTTGGCGAAGTGACATCAAGAACGCATCAGCCTCCTGCACTTCCACCGAGGCCACCCCCAAGGCCCACCAGATCCTACGAAACGACAGCTGCCAATCAATGTAAGTGACTTTATTATCGAAATCTCAAAATTTCATTCTACCTAATTCGTACCCTCCGAGCTTTATCTCTCGAAAATTCTTCCATAGACTGAATATAGTTTTAAAAAATATACGTCTGAACCAACGACTTCATAATTCTCATACTCATTCATCAAAGCAGTCTTTCAACCTAAATTACTATTGAAATGTAAATGACTGTGCAAATGACAGTACTTGCTGGACATCTGCCCCTTGGTTCCAAGTTTCTTTCACTTGAAACGTTTTCACATAGTCGACTGAATATTTTTCTCTGCTGCTTTCGAATTCTCGAAAGTCCATATCTTTATCGAGTCAATTATTTCTTTAGTCCACCTTTTAAATGAAAAATTGTGTTTTCAAAGTCTTACTCGAAGAGGGTCGAGTAGAGAAAGTTTCGGTTATTATGGAAACTGAAGCAAAGCACGATCAATATGCATGCAAGTGATGTAACACATGTTGAGATACAATGGCATGCAGGTTGTATTCTGCTGGCTCGATCCGGAAACAAAAGAAACCGCAGAATATCTGGAAGGGACTTTTAGCCAACAGCTGGCTCCACCCTTGGTAGTTCTCAGGCTCCATTTGAATCGCGAGCCAATGCTGCACTTCCTCGGTACTCTTATCAGCGACTCAACAGCTTTATCGACGATGCCAACCCTTCTTACTCTTATTCGCCAAGGGTTGAGTCTCTCAATAACCGCAACGAGTCGCTAAAATCGTGTTCCCGTATCGATCACTCTGTCTAATGAAAAAAATTACAAACCTATACAAAACTCTCGATTCATACAGATTCCTAAAGACCAGTTCCCCTAAAAAACCTTGACACTAGTAACACCTTAAAAATAACAAATGTCACGAATCATTAAACAAAATATATTAAAGAAAAATATGAGACGTGTTATCAAAACCATCAACAATTAAGATTGACAAAAGGGTTGCTACAGTGCCATATGCGAGAGAGGGTGCAAAGGAATGGTTGTCTAGAGGGGAGTAGAGCATAATAGAATGTGAACTGGTGTAATAAGCTTATCAGGAAGGCACAGCTTTATCGACTCGAGTGAATGGCTAATCTTTGGCGATTCCGGGAATTTCGGTTTGCGGCCGTGGCGAGTCGCTGGGGTAGTCGGTGTATATCGACCAGTTGTCGCACGCACCAACCGAGAGGAGGTCCGAGGGTTCGTAATTCGTATGCTGTGCCGAGGGGATGTTTGACTCTGACTGCCTGCCAGCTACGGAAGGCAGCAGTCAGCGCGGCCAACGAACCTCCACGTTCATCTCGCGTCTCCTTCACGCTCGACGCCCCACGACGCGACACGACACGACACGACACGAAACTCTTCGCCAAGCGAGACACGTGGCCGTCTCAACTATCACTCGCGCCGTTTTCGTCACCTCGCTCAACCCTCCACGATTACCGTAAAAACTACTCGAAACTACCACCTGTGGGACACCAACTTTGCTCGTGGATCCTCGCTGGCTTCCGGTCCAATGTGACCCATCGAAAAATCACACGCTCGTCGACTTGAAAAATCAAACGCAACCTCCACGAAGACCTCGTCCCACCACCGATGCTACTCCAAAAGTTCGAGAGTGACAAACGGAACGTTCGATTCTCATTTTAACGCGAGCTTTTGTTAAAACCCTGCTACACCAAGGATATAGTTACAGTTGATTGAGCCGCGTGATTGAACGGAAGTTGATTGGATGGAGTTTATGGATCCATTAAGTGGCTCTCTGGGATGAGAATTATCGAGTTTACGATAATCGACGTGTAATCGTGCACCTGAGACACTTTGAGGATAACGTTGGTGGGTGCTGAATTAACCTGGGGATAATATTTCCTAGCGAGGCAAACTGGTGGTTAACCGAAGCTGATTTTAACGGATAATAACGGTGGACTGTGATAGTGGCTGACAAGTGTATCGAGGATGGAAATTTATGAATGCTGAAGAGAGACAGATGTCGATATCAAAATCTTTTAACGGATTTCTCTAACGCTCCTAAAGCGAACAATATACGAGTTTATATACGTTTTATTGCCAAGGGAACTGTAACTGCATTTCTACAATGGGCCATTTATCTTTCACCTTAAACCATTTTTAACTCGGATCGATCGAACGCTAAATTAAACATTGTCGCAACGTGGTCCGCGCCAAAGTTTTGAATATTTTAATTCTTTGATTAAAGCGCTCGTTTTGACGATTTTTCGTACTATCGTCATAAATAATGTTAGACTGGAATAGCTGATGTTTCGAGATAGTTTATCAGTTATGTAAACTTCGTTGCAGTTTCCTCTTTCTCGTCACGACAAAATCTCCAGTATCTCGCAAACCGTATATTACATATAGCACACCTTATGTACACGTTTAGTGAGTTTTAGTTAAAAGTAAAGTTTAATATAGAAATAAAACTTTTCATGATCTCGACCTTTGAACTCCGTGAGATTTTAGACCTTGATATTTTCTTTTTCTTTTCGCAACAAATAATAATAACTTGAGAGGAATATTGATCGGATAGTGGAAGGTGTTACAGCGATTACTATAACACATATCAGTATGGAAGAGTGATGAAGAACGACCTTTCGAAGATAGTGAGACACAAAGAGTAAAGAACGCGTTGGCTTCTGTTATGGACAGTAAAAATATTGCGAGCTTTGGCCGATCAGCCTTTTGCAAGAAATTGGCGGTGAAAATACGTGTCGAGGGTATCCACGTGAGTAAAAGCACGTGTTGTTGGAAAATAAAGCAGGGAGAATTGATAGCGAGTGAAACAATGCTCGAGAGAAAGGAGTAATGGTCGAGTGAGAGAAATGATTGTGAAGAGAGTCGACCTTGAAGAATCGCATTCTCGCTGGTAGACGGAAGATGGATGGGTACCCAGTGCTCCAGATAGTGCGATGTCGATTGGGGACAGAGATGGAGATGGATACCTCGGCTTATCCGTTTACAATGGCGACCCACTCGCATTCCCATCTGCCTCACTCGACCAACCACGTGCACTTCCCGAGATCTCATTATTCGCATCCCTGTGGTATGCCGATTAACCCTTCATGCTAATATATCAAATGCTTTCACTCTCCCTCTGCCCCTAATATCCTCTCCTCGTTAAACTTCCCTTTACTGATTCAGTAATTAATAAATATTTTGCAACATCAACCAGTTTAATGCACTTGTTTATAAATACTTTAAGATACAAGGTAAAATCGTATTAGTCTCGTGCTCTTTTTCAATAATTATTACTGATTCTATTCGGTTGTCAATAAAACACTCGAATGAAGTCTCATTCTTCGATAGAAAGTGAAATTGAAACTGATAAGTTTAAGTACTTTTTTATAGCTTTTTTGTAGTATTTTTATGAAAAGAGTATAATGAGTTATTGAATGGAATTGGTCGGTGTGACTATGGTATATGGGAGACGTAATATTATATTCGAATGGATAGGGAAGTAGAGCGGACTGGTTGCTAAAGAAACGGAGAAAATGGGTCGAGAGGAGCGTGGTCAATCGAGAGATTAGGGTAGTTTTAACGGGAAGAATTGTATTCGCTATCGGATCGATAATCACGAGGTCGATTTTGACCGATGCCTAGAAAGCCTTCCAACTTCCCCAGTTCCGATGTGCCTCGTCGTATACTATCAGTTACTTTGTACATAAATAAATCTATACATCTCTGTATATACGTATACGGTTTCCTCTCCAAATATATCCCCATCTTCTATTCCATCCCAGTTTTCATACTTCTCCAACAATACCACGAAATGTCGTTTCTTATATTTTCAGACTTGCGTTTTCCTTTCATATATACGCGAGTAGTTTACTTATTATAAAATAGTAAAAGTACAGTTTGTCAAACAATAATAATTATTAACGATAATTTTATATAAGATATAAATTTTATTTTTCAAGTAATATCATTCGTAAAGTTTATACAGAAAATGGACATTTACCATTTTCAAATAAAACGATTCATACAATATTACGACTACTCTTACACCTTTAAATTGTGAATTTTCTGTTTCACAAGGATTACTCGTACTAGTCTGAAATTCGAATGCATGAACATCGTATAGTACGCTTTTCTGGATTATCCTCAATACGTTCGGAGTGTTAATACGGTAGGAACTATCGGAATTCAATACTTTTATAATGGAAAGGAAAACGGGCAGTGGAAAGCGACGTTCATCTAAATTGATAAAGTCTCGTTGGATTGACAAGAAAATACGTGAACCAAAAACGTTCGAGTTCTTTTGGGAATTGAATGGAAGGTTTGGTCCAATAAATAAAGCTTTCATGTTTCTCGTATAGAAAGGGAGGACTTTCTTGCGATTAAACGGTAGTTTTAGGGGTTAGAATTGTTGGGGTGGGTGTAAAAATTGGACTTTTTTTCAGGCATAGAATATCATAGTGGGAGCAGGTATACGGGCAAGGCATAGATGAATCGAATTCTCCTTCGTAGAAATCGTCAGGTAGTTGGCAGCCAATTCCGTGGCTAACGTAAGACTCGTTGGAAGAAAGCCGAAGAAAGACTAGAAATAGTTGCATCTTTGACAAAGAAGAGATTTTCGTGTAAAAATCTCGAAGCGTGAACCATGGGGGCTCCAAGAGGGTCAAGGTACAAAGAGCTTGTCACAGAGGGGATTCATCCGTCCTGTAAGAATTTCCATTCTTCGAAACTTCACAATAAACCGGTGGCTTTCAATAGCCGATCAAAATGAGGCAAAAGTCACGCCAAAACTTTTTTGCTCGCACGTATAAACTCTTCCAAAAGATCCACCATGCACCGCTGAAAATAGGCTCGACACTAAATTATTTCTAAACCGACCATACAACCACCTGCTATTTTCCCAAAATTCAGGGAAAATGTTTCCTAACGATTCTAAAATTAAACTTGTTTTCTTGTTCGAACATCGAAGTGGAACAGTTATTTAAATTCACTCTGAATTATTTATCGGTTAATATTAAGATAAAGTGGATATATACATGGTAAGAGATTTACAAAAATGAAAGGGATTAAAATGAATTATTCAACACGATTTTCATCTCGATTATCCTTTGACTGACCAGTGCCCTCTTGACCCTGTAATATTGTTTCCATTAACAATATAGGCTCGATTGAAAAAGTTGAGCTTGTGCAAGCTTGCATAAGAAACTCGTTATATTGTCCTCAGGGCGATGCACTATATTGACGACTTTGTCGTTTGGTATTCATTAACGGTATTTTCAATATATCGTGTAGAATTGAATTGCGAGCGCATTGATAGCGAAACTCTGAGACTTCGATGACAGGGTATTAAAGAGCATAAATACGACATACATCAGAAAACGAAATATAAATTCAACCGCAGTTTCCCACTTTGCATGTATACTAGCGTTTCATGAAAAATGAAAAGGGATTCCCAATACTTCAGACGAAACTGCTGCATTTACCTCATCAGTACATCTAAATGCTCTCTAAGACTCGAGGGTATTATCAATTTTCACACACACACACACACACACACACATTACCACTCATTTACAGTTTTAATTACACATTTTCTTGAATAGCCTACTCCTTTTTATTCTATACCATCCATTTATCGAACAACTGCTACTTACTATTTAGTTTTATATAAGCTTTTAACGCAAGTGGGCTAACGATAGAATCACGTTGCAAATGGTATTTTGATGTAGGAAAAAGAGTGTTTTCCACGCTTGAATTGGTTACGTTGCAAATTCTTTGAAACTTTCTTTCTTCGTGAAAAGAATCGTTGCCGAGTGTTTGATGGCTTTAATCAAGCTAATATTTTTAGAGTTTAAATTTAGGTTCTTGAAAATGGAAGTATTGGTAAGGATGCAAGCTACGGATAACGAACTATCACTATGATACGAGGAATTTCGCTTGAGGCACGTTTCTCATTTTGCCAGATCGCTGCTGTGAGTCTCTCATGCAAGGACCATCGTTATCCTTCGAATAGACTAGACAGCACTCCAAACTCTGCTTCCTCTTTAAAATATGCATTTTGAGTTTTATTTTACCTATTTACATATTAACTATATCAAATAAATTATACTATTCCTAGACAGAATCCTATACTATTTTAATATTCCAGTCATAACAAATTTACCAAGTATAATCAAGGAGGAGAAAACGAACTTCAACGTAGATCTTAATTTCAGCTGATACCAAAGAGCCGTAAAGTTATTTATTTTGCTTTGGTTCTCTAATTGGTTTAAATTGCAGCATTGTTGGAGACAGATGTTTTAATGTTACCAAATTGATTATTTTCAGGTCACACTGGTGATGGTGGTTGTTGTAAGAAATACGTGGTGCTTTGTTGCCTTTGCGGAGGCCTCAGTGCTTCGGTTGGAAGTCTTTTTCTGGCTGTCCATGCAGTTCTCTCAGCTCACACTGCCAGTTTGGCACTATTCGAAACCGTCCCATCTTATATCCCTGGAATCATGGTGAGTCATCAAACAAACAATAATCAATCACTAATTTCTTGTAATCACCATCAGAGTAGAAGCATATGACCTGATTTTACATCAGCCTTTACAAGCCAAGACCAAAATTGAGTCTAAATAACAATTATTATTATCAATAATTTAATTAAAAATAAAACTTATAATTTTTTAAATGAGTCTCTCGTAAAACCTGTGAGATATGTTGTTGATGGAAAATTTGACGATATAATATTACAAGTTGTATACCAGCGAATCGCTGAACAGCTTGCATAATGCACACGAATAAATTTAGTGTACTCCGAGTGATTTTAGTCAGAGTAGATAGCATTAGAGATTCGTAACTTGTGCATTTGCGAAGCTCTCCGGCTGATTAGCTCGAGCGCTAGAGTGGATAAGCCGGCGAGAAATTGGTGTGAGTTGCAGCTCTAACTAAATGTTAATTTCTCTGGCAATTCAGTTAATCTTGATGGGACTCTTCACGATGTTACTGGCAAGGCGGAAGCACAGATACGGAATTTTGGTGAGTTTATCGTAACTTTTTGCTGCTCCTCCTCGTCTCCTCTTTCTCTGCTGCCGACAGTTCGGTTATTAAAGCTAAGTTTACACTTTTGCAGATGAAGGTCTGTGGATCCGTGGGTGTGGTGTGTGCACTTGTGTGCGTGCTCGTCACAGTTACCACGACGGTTATACACATGTCCAGGCTCCAAGGACTTCGAGAATGCGTCTACACGAAAATAGCGAGGTACGTATAATGGGTCGTTTTCCAATGAAATGTTCACTCGCATAAAACATCCACGTGACGAATAGTAGGTCCTTTCAAATTTTGATTTTCCCCACTGTCAAAACTTGCTCTACAATTTTCAACGATATACAATTTGCATGATTCGAGACTGAGGATAATTAGCGCCTCGTAATTTAAATACTAATATAGCGGTAATTTTTTAATAAAAACTCAACGATGGTGAATTTGCTGCAGGAAAATTCTCATTTGACGCAGCTGCATCGTTGGCGACAAATTAAAGTTGCCCCCGCAAAGTGATTTACTCAAACGTCATTTAATGTTAAACCCTCTAACTGTACTAAATTGTTAATCCCTTTCTCGATGGTCATCAAGTGTATATAGTACTATACTAAAAATTGTTATAACTCAACCCTCCAGCGAATATTCTAACTTTGGTGCAGGGAAATCAACATTTTTAACAACCCCATTTTAATTGATCTTGACTCGTGCTTGCTCAACGAGTCCTCATCATCGGCTTAACGACTCTTCGTGGAATAAATAATCTGGGGTTATAAAAAAAATGTCACGCTGCAAGTAACGTGAGCCGTAGTTTAAAGTGACAATATCCGACATCTATTACATATATAAATTTAAAGCGTGGTACAGTCAGCGTCTTATTTTATGGACCGCAAAAATAAAACAGCAGCCTCGCTTCGTTGTGTGTCGCTCGATAAAGACTCACGGTAACCCGTCCACGGTATAAAAATACAATTTCCTTCAAACCTCGCTGATCTCGTAAATTACCTTTGCACCGCAATATTCCTACTTGATTAAAAGCGTCGCGTATAAAATCCATCTCATTAGCGAAGCTCGTTAATCAATGCTGCGGTCTTGGATGAAATATTAATCGCGATGAATCTAGTATATTGCCTCGCTTATCATAGGCTGAAAAATGTCTAGTAAATCAAAATCTGTAGCTGATGAAAATGTGATAATATTGGCTGAGAAAAGGGGTTGAAAGAGTGATATACTATATAGTATGAAAAATATATATATATAAGGACCTAAAGAATTCGATAAATTTGATAGACGTTTTATCGATGCGATAGGGGACATGAAAGAGTGGGAGAGGGGGAGTGGAGGTTGAAGTATTTTTAGGGCTGTGTTAAATATTGAAGGGTTTTAGAAAATAAGAGAGATTATTGTTGGTAGGTCTTGCACGTGTTACGGGGCGCCACCGGGTAAGGGAGATCCTGGTGTGTTGTTCGAAGGAACGCCACACTGCGAGGCCGTGCACGGTGCTTTGTACGCCTGTTTACGGGCTTTATTCGGAGTTTCCGTAGCGGGTATTCTAGCTTGCATCTTCTCCTGTATGCTCGTTTACCAGCTGCTCAGCCACGAGAAGAAAAAGATGTACTGGGAACAGCTGGAGCTTAGGTGTCGTTCGTTATACGGCCAGGGGGCTGCAGTTGGGGCTACCACAGCATCCTGTGGATGCTGCAACGACTGCGGGGGCGCCAGCCCTTGGTGGGCACAGACACCCGGCAACTTATATACTCCGAATCCAGATTTAGCACCCTCAAGGTACGTTAGTCAACATTTCATTTCTTACTCAATTTAATGTTTCCTTATTTTTATTTTCAAGCTTTTAATCCGTATTTCAATCCTCCTTGGATCACTCATCATCCTCAACTATCCATCAAAATTTCACAATTTTCATCCCTTATACATTGATTTCCCGCATTTCCTCTATCGCTAAAAATACTGTTTTCATAATGTAATAGAAGGTCATTGACCTGCTTATCGGATTCTATTTCAGCTAGCCCACTGTATATTCGGTTATCGCACAGTTATCGAAATTCAACGCTTTCGTTTCATGTATTGAACGGTTAATAGAATGCCAGACGCGTTAATCATTTCACGATTAGTAAACTTGATAATGCTTGGTGTTGGCTTCGTGATCGATATTGTTTGAAACATGTGTGTGGAATAATCTTTGATAATTATATTCAAACTTGTGAGACGTTTTTTTTTCTTCTGCATGGTTTATTGTATTATTTTTGTCATCAGTTTATTTATTTTTATATATTTTTACAAAGTCAATCAAATTGTGACATAATTATCGATAGCCAATTTGTCCTCTGCTGTAAGAGTCAAACAATAGGGTCAAATAGATTTAACAGTTTATAGTTTGGCGTTTGCTATATTGCCTTGTCCTATATTTTCAGGCTGTCGAGTATTATTTAAGTTTTCCACTACGAGTAAACAACTTATTAACCAAAGCACACGAGTAAACGACGAATGAACGAAACTTGCAATGCGATAGAATTTGCAGTACGAGAATTTTCTTTAGTCGAAATTCGATGTAAATCCGTCGAATACCGTTAAATTGGTAGCAATTCCTCGGTGCCACGAGCAAGCATCGTCGTGTAGGTTTAATCTGCAAATACATGGCTTTAATTAGAGCAGCATTCCGTAACGTAAAAGCGAATTTCCTCCATTCGAAAATATATTATAATAGCTTTGAAGCTTTAGCTTTTACTGCTTTTACGGTGAAACACGAGCCCTTGGTAAAAACATGATTGTTTACCTATGCAGCCCACTTTAAAGAATACCGACTTAATTAAGAATACCAATCTCCCTGTTTTATTGCACACAGGGAAAATCACGATTATATCCAGCTGATAGCACCCCCTCCCCCTCTTTCTCCCTCTCTCTTGTGGAGATTTAAACATTTAGCTGAAATTCAAGAGAAACTTGTAGTCAATTATGTTAACGCTGCTTTAATTTGACATTATGATTAGTAATGCAAGCCTATAAACAGCGCTTTTATTATAAGTTTTTTAATTGGAAATTTTATACACGAATACAGTTAATTCTGTACATGAATAGCTTACCCTAAATTGGAATACTCTAACTACATTTTACAAATTCTTGGGCTTCTATCGAATGTGAAAAATTAGTTAGGTTAATAAAAATCCTTTACGCTATTTTAAATAATTTTTAATTAAATACATGAGACTGTAAAAAAATAACCTATTTAATAAATTTAAATAAATTAAAAAATTGTCGTTTTGTTACAGAAGATGGCGATTGCCTTGGTCAAGATCACGTGGTCCAGCTCCCAGTCCAGATTCGAATTACGGATTCCATACTCAAGCGAGACAGGCAGAAACTGTCGCGGATAGCGGGGCAGGTCCTTACAGCGTTCTCAATTCGCAAACGACCGGTCCATACTCGGTACTGAATACTCAAAATAATCCATACACGCCAAGCAACGTATCTTACAGTGTTCTCGAGGCACCGGTACCACTGTGGGGCCCTCCACCTCCTTACAGCGACCCCAACAGTCCTGCTAGACGACCTCAACCAGTCGAACCTAGGCCAAGAATCGCCAAAAGAATGGAAAACTATGAATCTAACGAAGGTAAAGCTAATTTAAATTTAATATGTAGCGATTCAGATCCAAAGGGTTTTCTAAGCTTATCATTTACACGTGAATTAAAAACTTTACAGCAGAACATAGACCCAGACCCACTAAGAGACCATCGGATAACTACGAAAATGCGGAAGAAATATCAAACAGCACAGATCCCGAAGGAGGAAATGATGGCACGATTAAAAGCAGACGTGCTAGGAAACCCTTGAAAGGCGTAGAAAACGGTGCGTTTCAGCAAGAAGCCAATTCAGCTTCGAAACAATCCGAAAGCGAATTGTATTTCGGCGATGTATCTTCCTGTTGTGGTCCGGAAAGCAGCTTTTACGATCTGGCTGTGGACAAGGAAGGTAAATTTAAAATAAAACTCGAATAATCTCCCTTAGTTTATAGGAAGATATAAAGGAAAATCATGGCATTTTTACATTTGAAAGTTTTTCTAAATATAAAGATTATAGAATAACCTGATCTCGATGTGATTTAAATACATTGGAAACTATACAATTATTTTAATTGTGTTATATCTAATATTAAAATCAGATTTTCTTTTAATATAAAAACTGAATATGATCAAAGTACGATTTTTATACAGTTGTATTGAGGTATATGCATGGATACAAATTGTTTATCATGTTATTAATTACCATAGTACATTCGTTATTTTTTATGTGTTGGTATTCAATTATTTTTTATTAACGTATTTGAATTATAGGCGGAGATCACGCGGAAGGAGTGGAATATTTAACGAATCGTGTGAGCAAGCGTCAATTATCGAAAAGGTCGAGACTTCCTCTTCCGTTACCAAAGGAAGGGGTGGCTAGCGTGCCTTCGGATAGTTACGCCAACGGCGAAGAGCCACGAAGTGCAAGAGGACCATTTTTGGCTCCTGATGCCCAGTACGAAGTGATACAACAGAGACAGTACGCTTATTACACGCCGAAGGAGAGTGCAGAAGAGCTTCAGGAAGGACCAACGACTTCCAACTATTTCAGGGAAGAAGAGCAACCGGAACGTCCTAGGGATTACAGGGACCGGAGCATTCAAGAAGAAGAAACTCCTCAAATGCAATGCTGCTTGAGCGACTCGACCACTTTGGATTCCGGTTGGCAGAGTGGTGAACAGCAGCAATCGGACGACAGCACTCGACCTGTAAATGTATGATTAGTGGAGTTTCAAGACTTGTAAGCACTTGTACTAAATTCATCCTCTGCGCAAAGTGCTGAAATGTAATCCTTACAGTCCAAGAAAACTGCGTTGAACTTATCTACTTGTTCCATTTTCGTAAAATGTTTAAAGACTACTGATACGAATTCATTGTTATATAAGACTGTAAACATTGGCGAAATTATTTGTATTAGATACTCTCATCTATTAAAGAATTACTGTTATTTAGACATTTGTAAAAAACGACGATATTCCTAGTAATGTAGAAAAGATTCATATTTATTTTGTATATGATTCTTTGATTTAGATTGACGCCTGTTGATTTCAAGATTTAGCTTACTTTCATTTGGATAAGTATTGTTTGATAAGTAGTTGTATTGTTGGATAATAATTCAGGTGGATTTTTAATTATTATGACTGCAGTTATGTAGTAGGCATATGTGTTATATGTAGTGAGTAATTATTCAAGTGATGTGATCTGTGGTAAATAAGTGATTTGCACGGATGATCTAAAATTAATTTAAGAAACAGTACAGTCATTGTTAAACATATATATACTAGCTAGCTTGGTAATTACACAAATAAGCTAAAATAGATGTAAATGAGAATAGTTCTCTCGTAAAAGCGTGATTAGTGAGAACTAAAGTCTGAATAGAAAGCAAAGGAATACAGTAAACTCTCGCAGAGGAAGTTAAACTAGCAAGTGATGTATTTTTGTTATGTAAACTGCTAATTGTTAATAATTATTAGTTATTCCGTGAAAAGAAAATAATTGTTCGCATAAAAAGAATGGTTTTTATTACATAGTTAAATTAAGAAGCAAGGATGAAAAACCTTTTTGAAGAATTGAATAATCACCATACTTCAATTACAAACAGGATTTTCTTCTGCAAACAGTATACATTAGAAGCGTCCATGTAAAGAACCGTGCTATATTCTTGCCAATAATTTTATACTCGTTAGCTGCAACAGATTAATAATTACTGAAAATGCCAGTGATTAAGGGAAATTATTTAAACTTATAGCTGTTAAATAATGTCAAATTTCATATGCTTCGATGTTCATTATTATATCATATAATATACAGTATAACTAATGTACGTTGGTAAATACTTTGTTCCTTGAAAACAATGTGATTATAAAGAGTCTAATTGCGATTTCATTAAAATGTACTTTGAATGCGCATTTTCTCTGTTAAGTGAAAATGGAAAATTCTCATAAGGTGCGAATATACGAGAAATGTACACTTATTGAGACTTATTTCGACAAATATTTCCATTGTGTTTTGAAATATGTGACTTCTCTTTAATTGACATGAGATAAACAAACTGATTGTTTAACATAGCCAAAAGACCCAGTGTCTGGTACACAATACAGCGAAATACTTCGATGTATTGAAACGTACAGCTATATTTACGAGTACACTGGGTTAACTCTCACAATAAGTGTAATAAAATTATATCTCGTATATTTCCTCATTTACCGTTTGAGTTTTGTTCAGAACTCACATGTTTGCAACGATCGTCCAAGTTAATTAATCTGTCGAATGTACTTTTTTCAATTTCGACCTGCTTTTAGATTTACAATCAGATGGACCAAGGACAATACGAAAAGAGAAAGACTTGTCAGCTTAACGTTGGATATTGTCGATTTATCTATCCCTGTTATCGATCCTTCGATATGTAAAATAGAAACAAGATTCATATTTTATAATCCGAGAAATGGCTCGCTTAAGAATATGGTTTAACGTTGATTAACCAGTATAAAGTGTACCTTAAAGTGAGCAGCATCCTCTAGCGATTTCGATGCATTTATCGATAATGTATAATTATATACTATATTATATAGATAGACGAAGCTTGGTTTTATAAGAAATGCAAAAGAATCGCACGAAGATGGCAAACCCTAAACATAAAATAAAGTGGAGTAATGCACTTTTCAAATCACGTCTATTTATTTGTAACATAGAACCCTTGCCCTTTTGATATTCTGAACCATAATTGCAATATTCTACTGTTGCATGAATAGTAGTTAACGAGAATAATTTACGTAACTTTTACTGCAGAGTCTGGAATAATAATTTATACTGAAAGTTGTTCATTACATTACTATGAGCTTTATTACGCTTTTATACATTTATTTAGAAGCCAGCTCTCACGGTTAATTATGCGAAGGAGTAACAATCCGGTAGATCATGACTCTTACTCTCTTTTCTTATATAGAACTTGCGTAAGAAGCATTGAGAGCCAGCATGCACAATATAATAGCAGATATAAATGTCTATCACCAGTTTTAACAGACTTGATATATGTCATAACAGCAAGCCCGTGTATCTATAGTTGTTATTGTTAAGGAATCTCTTACAGGACTTGGACGCATGGTTGGTTAATATCAGATTATTCGTGATTTCACAATGATCCGTCTAACCGTTGAACTTACACTATGTATACGAGCAACACATTGTACGCAACCTGAATTTTACACAATCTCGATCACTTCTCTATATAATTCGCAATAATCGAGAAACGAGATCTTTAAAAGTCCATACAATTTTTAAGAAAATATACATTTGCATCTTTAGTAGAATACAAAAATAAAATCGTGATATTTCTAACATTTGCATTAGTATGATTAAAAATTATTACCTACTTATTACAAATATTACGTATTATGGGAATACGATATTACAATTAATTACACAAAATGCAATAAACGTAAATGTTAAATTTTTTCTCCTTGCATTTTGACGTATATTAATTTTAAACTGGATATCAATAGACAGGACTACGAATCTTGATAAATTCTAAGGATATAAATATATCCAGATATTTACAGCAGATATAAGAATATAAGGTCACTTGAAATTAGTCAGGAAGTTTTTCTAATCTAATTTATTTCGGACATTTTATTTGATTCAAAATGCAGCACTCAGTAACATTGGTTAGCCTCATCCACGATATATTGAAAATTATACGGGAACAGGTGGCAACGTCACACCCGTTCATTAGCAGCTAACGAATGTTCAACGTAACGATTCAACCATCCAACAATTAGCCACATATTTTTGTTCATTATAATGATAGAATATTATAAATTGGAATATGTGCAGCACGTGTGGCTTTTGATTAAGTGATAATTAAGCGACACTATTGCAATGCTAAATACCAATTGCGTAAGGATTTCGCAGGTTTGCATTGGCCAAATTGCGGTCATGTAATTTTAACGTCTAACGAATAATGATTGATAAGGACGGGTGATTGGATGGAGGTGCAATACTAATTATTTAAAAAAAAAAAAGGAATGAAAAGCGTTCTGTGTATACGAAACTGAAACCACTCTCTAAAAAACTTGAATAACCAAGTATTACTTCACTCTTCCTACACTTCCACGCTAGTATTAAATTTGAGAAGACTTGGACTGATGTGAGGATATTAACAAAAACTGTGAAATTCCAAAAACAAATAATCAGGAATACAATGGTAATTATCCAATACGTTTGATTTTAGAGCACTACGCTTTCCTATATTCTTATATAATATTACTAATATTAGCAGACTCGCAGTTTGTGTTTAACAAAAAATATTTACTAACAACGTACCCATATAGGTACATCAATGTATAATACTGATCCTGCGAAAGAGGAAAAACCAGAAAAATGTCACGTGCAGGAGCCCTCGACCACTCTATGCGCAGCTTGGTTGGCCAAGAACCTTTCGACTCTCTCCCGGAATTCCCGATTAGATTCTGCGGAGGGAAGACTCGGACTGGTGCACGGAATAGTACCAAGAGCAGTTAGAGTCCTCAAGTTCCCAGGAATACCATGATGATGATCCAGAATGTCTGGCTTTGGGGCACGGTGCTTTTTCCTTTGACCCCCGGTCACGGCATCTGCTTTCGAATAAGCCGGAACGTTATTACTGTAATCAGTCTCGGATAAACGATTCAGCATTCCTCGAAGGGCAATTCTGGCGCTCAAAAGAGACCAGAAAGCCTCTAACAAAGAAGCCACCAGAACGTTTACTGTTAACAACACTTTAGTTTGCGTCGAGGCTTCTTCGCTACGTTGCCAAAACGATAGCACTTTATCACTGATAGTGTCCACTGACCTATTCGACCCTGTACCATTATTCAATAGGCCAGCCTGAAAGCTTTCTCCGGATTGGAAGACCATTTTTCTCTCGTATACCAAAGAAGCTTCAGCTTTAAAAACGTCATCGTCTTGAGAATTCACAAGAGTCCTCTGCGTGGTAGATCCTGGATCCTCCACCGGATTATTCATCAGATCATTGAACGTCGATGTTTCCGGCTCATCGATCGGTCTCATCGTTAATTCTTGCTCGTGAGAATCGAAAGTCTGCCGAAGAACAGTAGCCATTGAACGATTTGTTAATCCCTTGGGGAATTCTTTCATAGAGAACTGGTCCTGATTCAGTATTTTCTCCAAGGACCACGTATTGTTGGTCTCTGTGACCGCAGCGATATCGAATATGGTCGCGACGAAACAGAGACTGGCGATTATTAAAGAGAGTACATTGGCGTAGAAGAAGATGTGAATATTTCGATTGATGTACCATCGTCTCCAGGCTAAAAGCCCCGCAACGAAAGAGACGAGACAAGCCACGCAGAGAATTGGGCCTTGAACAGACAGAGCCAGGGTGCCCAGCAAAAGGGATAAAGCCCCTAGGCCAAAGTGCACCAAGCTTAATCCACCAACAGTCGATGCTGAGTAACGTCTCTCGGATGGGTAAAGTGACGTCAGAGCTGGTTTAGTCTTCACCTTTATCACGTACACGTTCTCCATGGCTGTCGAACAATATATAGTCCACAAGTCCACACTTTCGTTATTCTATAAAACTTCGCTACTCTCCATAACAAAACTTTCCCATTCTCGATCTTTGCTCGTCATGTTTCTGCAATCGTCTCGATTGGCAGAATTTCTCAGTTTTTCACAATAATTATGCACAATGGAGTGTATTAAGCCGTGCCCCACCGACGGAAACTACCTTGCACTTCCTGCTGCTTCGAAACACAGAAGGCATTTGACCGTGAACGAAATATACCGGGTGACCGTGGTGGAAGTACGAGTTTCGCCAATTGTTTCCGGAGAACGTAACGAACACTGATACGCGATAACGATCAATGTACCACGTTCGAGTGTCAAATGGAGTCGGACAGCGTTTCAGCGAGAATTACGATAACGAGCAATGAAAGTCTACGAGCAAAGTAGGTGAACGAAATAAGATCAGCTTTATATACCAGCAACGGTACTGTGTATAGTTAACACTGTGGCATGTCGAAGCTTTTGTTTGCAAATAGCTCGTCACGTGCAATGAGTAGCATCGTTATTTAGCTAACTGCTGAATCCTCGATGAAAAAGGTTTCTTCGGGGACGCAAAACTACGATCGAGTTGTGTTTTTTCGCAATATAACTGCTGCTCTGATACAGAACGAGGCAATAAATCCATAGACTCCAAGATTTATCGCTTAGCAACGGCCCTGGATGAGGGAATATCAGCAGCAATTGGTAGTTTCTGCGTGGAAGAGAACTTTTTACCAACGACAGCTTCCTATTAAGGTTACTGCGTTCGCAGGATTGTTTTTTGTCTCGATAGAGTTCGGTACCACTCGACTTTAATTAGAACCGATGAATAGAATAGCAGGTTAATATAGCGCGTGAGTTGGCGATTGCAATATCGCGTTTCACTTTGCCAGACGTTGCATGTGGAATGCACGATTTCTCGTGCGAGTCGAGCCAGCAGGACGTTTAACTCGTCAACTCGATACTGATGATCATCTTGGCTTCTCTCGTGTCATTCAGCTCGATTACGAAAATTGGCGAACGCGAGTCGTCCCAGTGAATCAGCGAATTAACCCAGAGCGAGCTCTTCCAGGTTGATTCGAGTAAATTCTGAAACGTCCTTGAGATCCTTGCTGCGTTCGGTGGATTCAAAATCAAACCAATTGACTTTTTAATTTTGTTTATTGGTTGGTTCGAACGTTGATCCTTGTAAACATACGTATCTATATATACAGTTACGTAATCTAGTAGAAACGTCTAGCTGAACGATTAATTGATTCGTTGGGAAAAACTCCAACGTTTTTTTCTTCCTCTTTGCTGTTTTTTACTTTTTGCAAGAATTTTTCAGCAGTTTTAAGCTTGATGGAGCGTTTAGGCAGGACAAGTTGGGGACACTCGTCCCCAGGAGAGTCTTTAATGACTACCCGAGAGCGGGTAAGCCAATTATCGTGACTGTTCGTGGTCGCTCAATTGAAATCTTCTTCTGGCTTCGCGGAGGTTTTCACTCCGGCGCGACGGCTTTCTATGCAACCGGATTGCGCAATTCCCAGCACTGACAGCTGAGAGTCGAGGAACTACAGAGTGACGAGGATGGGACGAATCCCTCGTGGCTGATCGCAAACCCCGCGCAAACTCCATGCACGATTCTACCTAATCTCGATTTATTTATCTCCCATTCCACGCTTCTTGCTTTCAAGCACTCTGGAAACTCGATTCTTCCTGCATTCGATCCTATCAGCCTATTTCTTATTCCAATTGGTTTCCTCTCATTTTACTTCAACTCGCAATACAATCTTCTTTCTCCAGTTTCATTATCTCGTTTCAACGACCAACTTCTCGAAATTCTAATTCCTAACGAGAAAATTATGTATATGTATAACGTATAATACGTTACGAGCGTAAAATCCGATCAGTCTGGTTCAAGATATATTTCCTTCGTAAAACTGTAACGTGCAATATTTCTGACGTCCAAGTGAAACTGCTCCTCGAATTTTAACGACTGTCGATCTTTCGATGATTTATAGATCTTTGGCGAAGGATCGAGCAGATTTTCGTAGCCGAGAGATCACTGGTGCTGGTGATGAAAACTTGTTTCGTCGTGTATTGTATAATGGCAACGCGTGCTTGGATTACACGCTGCAATTATGCTGGTTTGCAGTTCGCCATTTCTCAGCCATCGTTTTCACAGGATTGTCTTGTCCCTCACGAAGAACCAGGATGAATTTTGAAGTTAATATTACGTGCTGGAGATGCTGAAGAGTGAAAATATCGGCTTGATTAATTCCTTCGTTACCTCCAATTGCAGAGGCAAATTGATTGAATGATTGACGAGTAACTCGACTCTTATTAAATAAGCACATAAAAATCACTTAATTTGTCCTTCGACAGTTTAAATCATTCTGATCAGTCTTGGTGATAATTTAATGGTGAGTGTCTAGTATTCGTCTGGGTCGAGTGTATTTGCTGTCCAATTTCGAGTAGCGACAGCTACAAGTTGGCAATGAATAATTTTAGATTTTTGTTGCTTGTTCAGTAGTGAGGAGAAGCGATCATTCACGAGAGACACTTGAATGGTGACTGAACAGTGAACTACGAGCACTGACTTTGCGCTAGTACAGTTGAATTTGCTACGAAAACCTGAACGTGTGCCTCCCACGCGGTCGACTTGCAGTGAAAGGGACAACAGTGAGCTACGGATAGATGTAGTACCTTTATTTAAGTATTACCTTAAGCTGCATTCACACGAAAAGATCTTTATAGCTCAAAGAAAAATTATTCCTAACGCGATTATGTAATTAAACAGTAAAATAACAATTTATTTTAGGGCATCATCATTTGTCAATGCACTATTTTGTCTCTCAATGAAAAATTATTCTAAATAAATTAGTGAAAATAACCAGTGGTAAATTTACATTTTTACTCAATACCATTAAATTTATAAATCCACTTTTCAAGTTCTCTTGCATGATTTTCCTTCCACTAAATAGATATTACTAATTATTCGATTGTATTTTAAGAGCTGCTTTTCTATTATATTATTTTCGTTTCTGAAAACATTTAGTTCAAAATATTTGTTACTTTTAATATTTATTACATTAAAGTACGTTATGAAATCGAAAATTCTAAAAAAGGATAATGAATAACTAGATAGAGTGAATAGACAAGTTTTAGACAGCAATAATAAATGATAAAATATAATACAGAAGTAAAGATTCAGTGTGAAGTCTATTTTATAATCGAAGGAAAGCGCTTATTCTAGGATTCTACATTAGTTAACCTTTTGTCTTCGGTAGCATAAAAATCTGGAAATTTATAGCACAACCTTTTCGCTGGATTATTGCGCCAAACAATAATACAATACTAACACATATTCATTGAAAATCCTATCGATGACAATGAAGTAAGAGCTGTAGGAAGGGAAATAATGTAGCGTTACGAATGAATGACTATAATAAGAGAACTATAAAAAAAATATTATCCTTCTGTATTGTCTTAATATGTTATTTTGCATATTCCGATCTAGATCGCAGCTTGTGTATGTCAATCGTATTCATACGCAAATTATGCTTCGAATGAAAGTTTCAAATTATAACGCATGCACGAAGGTCATCTCGTATAGACATTCTGCATTGCTGACTATTATGCACGATTTGTATTATTATTATTAGTATAGTGGTAGTAGTAAAGTTATAGTGTGATTACAATGTCACTTTGGAGTATCTCATTCACAGGGGTATAAATTTCGACCAGGTCAATTTTGAGAGAGGCTTGGATGAAAATAAAAAAATTCGGGGAGAGGAGTTTTTCATTTCACGAACCACGTGGTGGAGCTGCGGTTCAATAGGATTGCATATTATTCGTTAGCATTGGTATTGTATAGTTTATGGGACACGCTTACCGACGCGTGGCTATAAATGTCCTGCACGTGTCAATGCAACTTCCCAACATCACTCCCTAATTCCCTATTGAATATCTTGATTTATAACGAAACCATTATTTGTTATACAAATTGTGGATTTGATAAAATAATATACAATAACTTTTACATATTTTCCTCATTGATTATCTTATATTTTTAACAAAATCATTATCCGCTGTATATACAAATTGTGGACTCAAAAACATAATTGACTATAATTTTCACATATTTTCCCTGAGGTCTAAAAAAAAGCATTTTCGCTTGACCTGAAGTTGCACTCTTGAAAACATCCATTATATGTAAATGAGAAAGGAAGGAGAAATTTCTTGGTCCCAATCAAATGCACGGATAAAGATTGATTCAACGATGACGGGTCAGTCGAGCAGAAAATATAACTCACTTTCTGATCTATCGATCAGAAAGATCGATCTCTCTCAACCGCTAGCAATCAACTCTTGCCAATTCATGAACAAATCAATCAGAATCCAATATCCTGATACTTTCTAGTAACGCTTCTATCAAACCATCTTGTGGTTAGAAAATATACAAATTTTGATGATGCTCCGTTAGCGAGGAAAACCATATTCTGCAAATTAATTGAATTTGGAGCAGAAAAGTTTAAACGATCGGTTTCGTTTGAAAGTTTGTTCACAAATGATTAAACTCGATTACTTATCTGACAATTGAGATTTTCGACTTGAAATTATTAAGAAATAATAAATGACATTTTGAAACATTGAATTTACTTCTTCGCTTAAATTGAATAATTACATCATGTCCCGGAAACTTGTGTCTACTTAGGTTTTCTATTTATGGAGAACACGAAGATAATTTCATTTTTAAGTTTGTCCGTAAGGCGGAAGCGGAATATCTGGACATGTGACGAGTTTAAAATAGCTGCACATAGGTTTTGGATCCTTTCTTTCGAAAAATGACTTTTTGGCCGTTATACTCTACTAGCTGAGACCACAACTGCACGAGTCGATGAGTGTGCACGCTTTATACATTAGAAGCATAAGTTCGATAAAGAGGGAGAGTTAGAAGACCCGTTGCATATCTGAGGATGGAGAGATCTGAAGAGAGTGTGAGGGAGAGAGAAATTGCTGTTTGTAATCGGAGCGAGTACACGCGTATTGGAGCAGCTGTTACGACTGGGGCACGCGTCTCAACGGTTACGGCAGCTGTCCACAAAATCCACTACACTACCCTACACACAAGTTCCTCTCTCTTCCGAATTCCATCAAACTCCTTCCATTCGCACTCCCTAACCATAATAAAAAATTGCACTAAATTTCTCAAAAATTCAAACGCTTCCTACTAAATAATATCAAACACCAAATTTAATTTTTTATTATAAATTTTCGCAGTCTGAAAAAATTTTTATTTTTGATCCTAAAAAAAATTATCATTCCACAATTCAAGGTTTAGAATCATGTTGGATAACGTCGATGAATAAAAAATTAAAGTATGATTTTTTCAGAGGGCATCTGAACATTTTCAAGGAGGGATTTAAAGTTTAAATACCTTTCGGCAATGATTGGTCGGTGGCGGGAAAGTTGTAAAGGGCCGGGGGGTATAGGAGGTTGGGACGAGGAAAGTGTAGATTTTGGGGGCCCCACCCCGTGCAGAGACACCGGGCCCGTATTACGTGAGCCCTGCGCACGTCAAACTCAACCCCTCGGTACCCTCGACAGTTTAACAACACACCAGCGAAAGCCCTTTGCCTTTTCACCCATCTGCCCGAAGGGAACGTCGGAACGGCCGGCCACTGCCAGTTCCTTCGAAGCAACGGTCGTGCATACATCTGTATATGCATTCAGGCTAAAAACCAGATCAACGCATGGGAAAATCCTCTCCAAATTTTCTACAAACCCTTTTAGTTTTACGTTTTCATTATTTCCTTATCTGTTATCAGTTTATTTGTTTTAAACAATTTTTGAAATACTAGTGTAACATAATAGTGTAACAATTACACGTGTGCACACCGTTTGAAACGACTTAATTTGAGTAAGAGCAGCTTCAAGTTAATTTAAAGTGACATCGTGATAATAAAAGTGAGTATTCTGGGTTCAAAAGTAAAAAATGTGCCTCCGTAAATGCGCTAATACGAAAAAGACGGTTGCACCGTTAGTGAAAACCGTCAGCTTCGCGTTAGAAACCTGGAAACCGCCTACTCACGTTAGTAACGTATTATTAATAGTGATTAATAAAGTCTAGCTTCGCTGAATCTAAGTGACTATTAATGAAAAGTTTGAATATAATGTAGTGCTTAAGAAACTAAACTGGTTACTCTCATTAGACTGTGTCTAAAAATCTAATTATATATGATAGTTTAAGTGTTTTTGCGACAATTTAAGTGTAAAACGTTTTATTAGTGATAAATAGTGTATAACAGCGAATATAAAATCTTTCCTAGAGTAAATTGAACAAATTCCACGATGGCACAAACAGGACCAACGCCGGTGCATTGTTACACCAACCCCTCGTTCTGCAGACAATCAGAGTATATTCCAGATGATCAAACTGCCAGTGATCTTCCACCCCCTCCGCAGTTTCAGGGAAACGATGATTTACCACCCCCACCCCCACCAATACAGATGCAGCTGCATGGTGGCCAAACGAATCCAGCGTTTCAAGGCCAAACCGAAGGTAACGACCGTTACTGTTATCTCGAGGAACCAAAACAACCAATTCACAGACGATACGCAAGTTTACCTGTGGAGGAACAACGGGCTCTCTACAATCAAACCTCCAGATACGAATATATACAGGATGAACGCACTACACAATTACAGAGGAGCAATTCTTCAAGGTACTTTGTTATATTTCATACTTTATTCATTAATTTATATCGTGCTGGGAACACTGAAAAATAGAGTAAACGATGGTTGAGGAGCAGCAGTATAATTATAAATTCTTTTAGATACGATTACGTACCCCAGCAGCAGGTGCAGCTACGTTCCACCCCGCTGGCCAACCAAGACGACGCTCGCATGCAGATGCAAACCAGTCGAAACAATAATGGAAGATACGGAGTTATACCGGGTGACGAGGAAGATTTTCACGACGACGAAATTACCTGGAATAGATCCAAACGAGCCTCACCTGTGAGAAGACAAATTAATACACCCCAAGGTACTCATCGAACCACAGAAATTTACTCCGGAACTTATCAAACGTTATCATTTGAGCAAAATATTTCCTATATTTCAGGTCGCTATACCAGAGTACCACAGCAAGACGATGACCCACCTGCTCTTCCGGACAGGAACGGTCAGGAACTGTCCGTATCACCGAGAAACAATTTGGCTACCCAAAAGCTTCATGAAATATTAACCACTCCTAGAAAACCAAGATCCAGATCAGAAGAACGAACGCTATCGCCCAAAAGACAATACGGCACTCCGCAAACCGGAACTCCACAAAGAAGAGCCATCACACCTGGTGGATCACCTGGTAATAAAAAAATTGAATTATTAAAGAATCGATTACTTTGTAAAATTGTTAGTAATTTTTTTAGATATTTAGCAATTTTATAGATAAGGTTTTTTCTTGTAAATTTTCCGAATGATTTTTTCAGAAAGTATGAAAAATATGAAAGACACGTATTTTTTAGCTTCGTTTTGAAAATATTAACATAGTAAACTTTTATTGTCATTTTTATCGTTAGGATTATTAAAGATAACTTTGGTTTTTTTTTAATGGATCACTTTATATATTTTAATATAACCTTATAGCTGATCTCAAGATCTTTGCCCAATACAACTATGATAACTTCCTTCGAGAGATTTAGCTGCGAAATTGAAATTCTATAAACGCGTGAGATCTTCGATGTAGTGTGCGTGATCACTATGCACTTCACGCATATAAACTCATGTATACATGTAGAATTTCAAATTCAAGTATATATAGTTAGTACTTGATTGAAACAATACATTAATACAGTGTTCTGGAATCCTTCGGAAAACAGCTGCAAGAATAAATTAAAATATATAGGGTGTCCCTTTTAAAAAATCAAAATAGTCTTCAAATAACCTTGTAAACTATATAATAATAGAACAATTTTATTTCATTTGAATAATTTATTATCAATAAAAATCAGTTGGAAAGTTTTTAGATGAAAGCCTTGCAGAATGACGATTTGTTGCGCGCACATGTGATGTTAAAAGATACCAAACAAGGTTTAGGAGGGAAATGTAAAATTGCAGGAGGAAATGAGTGGATGGATAGAGCCAAACTGTAGTTAAATGCTTTTAAGTGGTCTGATGAAATAATTTGTAGGTCGAGCATTGAGTTCAAGCGGGTTTTCGCCGCAAGGGACACCACAGGGTCGTTCGTTTCCGGCTAATGGTCCCCAAACGTCTACCCCGAACAAGGAGCCTTCGGCCAGGCGTTGCCTTCCACTTTTGGAAACATCCTCGCGACAGCAGGATTTGTGTCCTGCGAGTAACTGTGGCCGTTTAAGATACGTTGGTACTGCTCCTATGGACTTGGTAAGCCTTGCTCATGAACCACCACCACGATACGCCTACACGGATGGTCCGGAGTCTCTGCCGATGGTATCAAGCTCCCCGAGGTACCAAATCGTGTCATCCGATCAAAAGAGAGGATTCCATAGTGTGGAAAGTGCCTTTATAGCTAGGACAGCTGTGGTAAGTATTAAAACGAGTCCACTATTCTTAATTACACTCTTAAATCAATTAATTTAAGTGATACTCGCTTATAGAAGTTAAATGGTATTCTTTTGCTGCTCGAGTAACGATAAATTTGATCCAACTTCGTATTAAAAAAGAGAATATAGTAGAATAATGTGGATTAAAAGAACTTATTGAAAAATAAATTCTAGGTGCCTCCATTATCGCCACCCAATAGTGAAGCAAACACTACACTGGCTAGTGGCCTAGAGAAGAATGAGAGAAGAAATGCACCACTTCTTTTGATCCTTGTAGGTATTCTTACGTGTGGATTGGCCCTGTACTTATCCTGGTCGCAAGGACGAAGGTAAAATTTGTCGTGATTTAAAAATTAGAGTAACTTTTTGATATATCTTGGAATATTGATTTTTTTGTTTTGTTTCAGATATTATTTTGACAGTGCCGTGGGATGTGGCGCTTGCTGCGCGCTAGCTGGTGCATGCAGGAGCCTCAGGAGAACATGGACCGGATTAGGATTGGCCGGACTCGCTGCACTTAGTTGCGCAGGATTATTGCTTCTTGCTGCAAAGTCTCCTAAGCCAGGCACTCCTCTTCATGACGTAACAGCTGGAGCACTATGTGGTGTCTCTTTACTTGGTGCGAGTTTGGCTCTTTTGGCTCTACTAGCCCCAAGATGCCACCTGGGTAGACACAGGAGAGTACACTCATGGATACCTCATTTTTCACCCTGAAAAGCTTCGCATGACCCGAAAACTATGTATAGGATATATATTTTTTTAAGTTAATCTTATACCAAAATTATTGAACAAAATTTTGTAAATCCACTTTGTAAATCGTAGAGTTTTGAAAACTTTATTACTAGTCTTATTAATTATCATTTTAAAAATGTAATTAATGTTTTTGAAGAAAAAAATTAATTTTATGTTCATATTTAAGTTTTAATTAAGTTTCAATACAGAGGAAATTTTTTGTATGAGATATAAACATTTGCGTGACCAAATAATGTATATGCTGGAAAAATCGCAGTCAAAATGTTTCAATACACAAAAGTCAATTTTTACTATTAATAAATTAAAATTTTCAGCAACGACGTGTTTGATTTTTTCATCCATAATTCTTACATTTGTCATGATGTAAAGTTTGTAGTTTCATCTAAGTTCTTCACTCATTATATAATTTATAATTTGGCCTGAAACCCTTCCTATCAACTATAAAAATAAATACAATACAACTATTCTGACTCATTTCCCGAAATGATATAAACAATCCACCAGCATATGTCGATAATGTTAAATCTTATCAAGCTCTCTGAAAAGGAAATGGTTCTTTAATTAAGGCGGTTCATTACAGCCGCTCTTTTCAGATCTATAGACATTTTCTTTTAGCTCGGATGTATTTTCGAATAGTTTTCACATAAATCCTTTGAAATGAATTTTGAAGCATTAAGACGATAATTGTTGAAATAATGAGACTGCATGATAACAAGTGATAATTAAATATTTTCTATAGCTAAATGTGTTATAAAAATATACCTTCAATGATGCGCAACGCGATAGTCCGGTACTTCGTTTTATCGATTTTAGTTTTGAATAATCACTTCTTAGTTTTGGGGTATGACTTCGCTGTGATATATATGAAAAATCAAAGAAATGCCATGTGCGTTTCTCTTGACGACAATAGTGCTCTAATTTGGAACTCTGAGTTTCAACCGATAAATACTGCAGGTTAGTATACTGATCAAAATATGGTCTAAGTAATGTGTTATTATAAAATTAAATAAGCAGAGAAAAAATTTAATCAAAATTTCTTTAATAAACTCGCAATAAATATCATTTGTAATTGTTACACTATGAACGAAGAAAGGATAAAATTAAATTTAATTAATTTGCTTTTATTGATATCATATATCTAGCAGCAATGTCATCATCTGAAACACAATATACCGGCTTTAATTGCGATTTTAAAAGAACATCAAATTGTATAAGTTCATGGGAAAAGACAGGATGGAGCTATACCAATTCGCTGGATTCGCCTATGGGACCAGTTCTTGACAAGCGATGGGAATGTAAGAAAGTTAGGTTATCTAAATAAAAGCATTATAAGAATTTTTGTTTTTAGCCTTCAAGCAATATGAGTTTTTGGATAAGTATGAGCGTCGATATGTACAGGAAGTACCAGAAAAAGGCTTACTTCCCGTTTCTTTGCGAACACACAATGCAGTAGATTTTATTTTCTGTAGTACCCCATATTATGACCCTGATTTATGTTACCATATCATTTGTGATAACTGGAAAATGACAAAACCAGGACTTCGCATATGCCAAGGAGAACAATCACCTTTTTCAAATTTTGATTTGACACTACGCTGTAATTCTTACGAACTTTTCGTGGTAAAAAATACTTTAATTTATTTATTAAATATAATACAACTGATTACACTAAATAATTTAATTTTGCTAATATCATGTACCTGATTATTTAATTGACGCTATTTAAAAAAAAATATTTATTTGAATAAAATTTTATTTTTTCTGTGATATCAATCTTTATAACCTAATAATAGTAAAAGTGTACTATTTTTATATGTTATATCTATAAAAATTATTGCTAAAGCTTAGGTAGCATTCGTTAATTTAGCGTAAATGATCGCTGTAAATTTTAAAATTTATTTGTGTTCAGCAAAAATATATAAATGATGGTAATACAGCACCATCTGAATGGAGAACATTTATATTGGAATGGACCATTACACAAGAGGCCATAGTAGCAGTTCTCTATGATGGGATGACAAATATTTTATCACGGGAAACATCAGATTTTCCACTAGTCTATGATGAAATGAAAAATCCTTTGCATTTATTTGTTGCTAGCAAGCCATCGAGTTATATCCGGCTTCATATATGTAAGCTCTTAGTCGAAATTATAGATGTGAAATAAATTTTTGATCAAATTATTTTATACCCTTAGACGATTATCTGTACACTACAAGTCCAAGTACAGAATTAACAAGTCCATTCATCAATGTACCTACTGCGAGCTTCTGCGTTGAGGTTTTGTTAGGTTTACAATCATTATCCAAGCTACAAGTTGTTTTGAAGACTTCAAATTCCAGCAAAGTTGTACATATTTCCAATGATTGGACTTTGGATACTGTTTCTGATCTAATACCGATATGGAAAAATCTAAGATTTAATATTACAGATGTAAATGAATCTGTTCAAATGCAGATTTCAATCAATAAACATTATCCGAACTTTAAAGCCATGGCCATTGGTGAAATTCGTGAATGTCCTCCATATGGTACATTTTGACAAAATTTAGATTTATGTTATTGTATGACTTTATATATATTATTATTTATACTGAATTCTAGGTACTGTTCGGTACGTTGCAGCACCTGTAAGTCTACACTATAATAATGAATTAACTTGCCAGAAATTATCTTATGAAACAATTAAAGAAACTCAAAGTATTTCTATCTCACAAATTTTCTCCAAAGGTAAACATAAATTGGCTTTAAATGCAGTAAAATACATGAAAAGTGCAATTAAATAGTATATTACTCTATTTGTGCAGAACCAATTTATATACCAGAATTATCATCGTGTTCATTGGGAAAAATCGGACCTGAATGTGGGATGGACTGTTATAACGAATTCGGAAGTTATTTATGCAATGGACTTATTACCTGTACAAAAGATTTCTGTAGTTGTCCGGGCTACCGAGAGGAGTGCAGTGCTCTTAACCGTATATAATTAAAGATTGCTTGCATACTTCAAAAATGATCCAAAACTATAACCAGTTAGAGTATTTTAATTATCTTTGGCACAGGTTGCGAGTATCCTTATTATGGAATGCATTGCTCTGAACAGATAGGATTTTGTTACGAAAATAATTATAACTCTATCACTGGCACTTGTGACTCTGGATGCCTGACATCACCAGAAGTTTATTACGTTCCGCCATTGTGTAAATCAGGTAAGCGACCATTTATATACATTTTCAATGTTAATTATATAATTAAAAACTTCGTACTATATATAGAGATAAAGAGTCCTTCTACCCCCATAATCGAATTTTTGAATGAAACATATGTGCGCTTAAGCTTGAATGTAAAACCAGAATATATTGAAATTCCTACACATTACATGTTTATAATCTGTAAAGTAAGTTCAAAGATCAGTAATATTAATATTTTCATTTGCATATTACTAATTATTTTACTAAAATTAAATTAAAATATACACAGACAGAAAATATTACCACTTGCTTTATGCATTCAAAATATGATTCTATTACAAAGAATACTATGAAGCTAGAAGGAGAATTTAATAATTTAGAGCCAGGCGTAATTTATTGGACTTATTGTACTTTAAATATTGGTGAAAATGATACATTATTGCATAGTGATTTGAAAAGAATCGTAACAACGTGTACACGTAAGTTTTATCATAGTGTTTAAAATTTTTATAAAAAATCTAATATAGTACCAAGATATATTTCTTAATTTCTTACAGATAGTACTGATTTTGAAATCGATGTTCGAATTGATCATTTATTGATTAGCCGAACAAACAAATCGCTCGCAAGTATTTCTTATTACTGCTATATTTTAAAATCTTCAGTGGTATAATTCTTATTCTTTTTTTTTAACATAGGTCTATCCCTGTCCAGATAATTGGTATAAATATCGTATTAAGGAATTAGATACGAACAACACCATGTTAGGATCAATGGACAAATTCCCGTTTTATATTAAAGTGCTTCCTTATACATTATATACCATAGATATCAACGGAACTAATGAAAAAAACATTGTTTCAAAAACAATTCGTACCAAAGAAGCACGTGAGTGTACTCACCATTTTACAACATTTTATCTTCCAATTTCATTCAGTTATTTTTACCTCTCTTTATACGAATTATGTTATTCTTTATTGAGTTAAACTTTTAATGCTATTCCGACTTAATTGTTATTGATGAATGAACTTAAAATATATTTGTTACATGTTTTCAACAAAATGGTAATATGTAGATAGTTTAAGAAATTAGACTATCATCATACCGTTGCAATGAAAATCTCTATCCATCTAAATTTTAATTTACTTTTACAGCCCCCTCTGGTGTATATAATCTTTCCAAAGAAAATGTTACTGAGAATGAGTTGACATTGAATTGGCAAAAACCACTGAATCCTAATGGAGTGATAGTAAGATACGAAATTAGTCTTAAGGTAAGAAAATAACGGATTTATCTTGGCTTTCTCTTAATTGCTTTAATTTTTGTTTTTCATCCTATAGTTAATTCATTATAAGGGATGTGAAAATAATTTACCAATGAATGATTATCCTACAATGAATTACATGACCAATTCTACATTTATCAAACTCAATTTACATCCTTACACGAAATATAATGTTAATGTGAAGGCATGTACGGTGGCATGTGGTTTGGAAGAAACCTTTCAATTTGATAGTTCTGAAAAAAGTACGGTAAACCGTAAACATAAAGAAAATTGTCCACCAATTTATAAATTTGAAAGAAGCAATTTGGATCACTAAAAAATAAGTTTACTGTTATATTTTCCAACAGCTATTCCCACTTCCAAATTCAGCAATTTCAAGATTCGTGGTAATATTCTATCATGGGATTTACCAAAGAATTGTCAAAATGTGACTGGCAGAATATCAGCCGCAAAACTTATTATTAACGGTTTGAGTGAAAATGTGAAAAATTACAAAGATATACAAGAAATTAAAAATCGCACATTTGAGCTTGGAACTAATAATCAAACAATTTACGGTGCTGAAACGTATAGAGCTAGATTATACATTTTGCGAGATCTTCACGAAAAACACAATGAAACAGCATTCGCAGAACTTTCTTTCACGACTGAAGCAAAGCGTAAATATTAGCATTCATGTAATATAGTAGATATATGTTTATCATATTTATTAATAATGTTTTAATCATTTTAAAGCTCCTCCAGCTGTAAGATCATTAGAAGTAGTGGAGTTTGACTCTGTAACAAGAATGATAACTTTGAGATGGCAGGAGCCTAAAAAGCCAATAAACGGAGAAATAAAATATTACGCGATTTCAAACAAAACTCCACTAACCAGAATTTATTCGAAAGAAACTTGTAAACCTTGGAAAAATTACTACTGTGCTACAGTAAAACAGCAAACATCATTATTTCCCCAATTTTCTGTAAGATGCTTGATATTTTAATGATCATTGTAATCTCTTAGTAAAATAATTGACTATTAAAATCCTGCTTATTCTTTTCACATTAGGTAAAAGCATTTAACAAAGGAATTTCGCAGTCTGGCCCAGCATCGACCGTTTCTATAGAGAATTGTGAATTTGGTAATTCTAATTTTAAATTAGATCAATAACGAAATTAACAGCAAAAGCAAGGAATTTTAAATAAATGTAACTTGAGGTTTTATCATTATAGTTCCATCAGAACCACAGAATTTTACAGTAATACCTCTTGAGGCAGGACTTTTAAATATCACTTGGATACATCCTTCGATCAGTGGTGGCCGTATTAAAGAATTTTCCATAATTGCTATATTTATGAACTCGGATTTATTGGATAATACTGGGGAAATAATACGTACTTATTTTACACATGAAATTACAGAATATAAAATCCAATACGATCACCAAATTCGATTGCTGCCATCATCCGAGTATATTGTTAGCATTCATGCAGTAACAATCTACAATGAAGTAGGGCACATTAAGAACATAGACGTTCAAACGCCAGCATCCTTTGCATTTGAGACTCCACTGAACGCAGAAGTTATTATGTCAGAATCAATAATACATCTCCATGTACCACGTATAATAAACAATACGAAACATAGTATCATGAATATTATAGTGAAAGGTGGATATCCATGTAAGCAGCATAAAAGTTTGAATGAAAGATTGTTGAAAGAAGCAAATGTAGAGCCTCATGAATATGTTTGGATCGCTGCTACTGGTATCGTAAGTAAATACTGCAAATATTATTATTACGAGCAAAACAATATATAAAAGAAATTCTATTCATTTTTTTTTTCAGAGCTATAAATTTGCTAACAAAGTATTCATCGTTGGGGACAATAGAACTTACAATGATGCAATAAACTGTCCATTGCAAGCTCATCATTCATACACTTTAATTGTAACAGTGCACAGTCATTTTGGGTCGATAGACGATCGAATTATAATCGCCAGTACCAAAATAATTACTATAGTTGAAGTACCAAAAGTAAACGCTGTGGCTTGGCTCATTCTTCCTTTGTCATTCGTCTTTATATTTGGCATTTTAATCTACTCTTATCGAAAGTAAGCAAAACTGTGGTACATAAGCTTTTCAGCCTTCAGGCTCTTTTTTTAATTTTCATGAGACAACTATTTTATATATTACACAATATTTATAAATGATAATAATTTAAGGATAGTTTCATTGATTGAAATTAATCATTGTTTTCTTTTTTAAAGGTATTCAAAAAGTTTTAATTGTACACTAATGCGAGGTAATGATGCTTTTCCAAATAATACTAAACGTAGTGCAAATATTAGTATTGAAAATATTGTAATGAATGAGCCTGAAGAAAACCATAATTTACTGGAGGACCGAATGCATTCAGTTAGCAATGATGGTAATGATTCAGCGGAGCAATTATCTTAAGTATTCAGATTTTGGAGTACTCTCTATGGAGTATTACACATGCCTAGCCACACACACAAGTATTAGGAAATTATCTGCTACTAGAAGGACCATAGATGCACACTATCTTTTCATTGATGAAGAAAGCAATTTAATTAAACGAATAATATAAACATTAAGCATAATATATGCCTATAAAAGTTGGGCCAATCCACGCTTGCCGATATTATACTTCTCAGATATGGTGGCATATTAAGTAACTGTAAATACTCTTGATTTAATTAAGAACAGAATGGAATACAAATAATAAATTAAAAATTAATCATTATATACTTGTTAGAATATATATAAGCTTTAAAATAAAATATCGTTTTAAAATTAATAAGAGATAAAAAGATTGTAGTATAGTATCTGTATTTAGTTTCTCTGATAATTATTTCATACTTGCACAAATATTCCTAAATTTTATTTGAGGAAGCATAAAGAAAAATCTCTCTTGTTGGCCTTTGCTTACTAATTATATCGTACTTGGGAAGTCCAACACTTTTCTAATTTAAACTGTTTATTAATTCTTCATATAATATGTAGCAGAAAAATTGCATAAATCCAGCAATTAAAGCAGGACTACACAAACATTACTATATACCGGTCTGTACTCTTATCTCTGACAATAATTCAAATATCTAATAATGGGTGGAATGCACAGTAATTTTTAAAAAAGAAAGCAAATCAGCAAATAAATCTCTTACCCAATTATTCCTTTATTCGTTACCATGATTCGATCCACTGTATTTCCAGATTGATATATATATATATATATAATCAATATTTCATATAACTTATATGAAAATCATCAAAGCGCTTTTCAGATTTGAAGAAAATGAACTCATGACTTGTGATTCTTGACTCAGTATTATGCAACATAAAATATGTCATGGAAAATAGAAGGCATGGTATACAGCTGATATAATATTTATAAGACCATTCTTGAGCAATGAGTATTAATTTTCTTAATTTCTATTTTGAAATTCTATTTGCTTCTTATAAATAATTAGAGGGTTATATATTAAAATTTAATTTGTACTATTTATGTATCAAGTTTTAAAAATAACAACTTTTTTACTCAATATAATTTATATGCAATGAGAAGAAACATTTATACTAGAAAAATAAGCTTTTTTAAAAATACAAGAGAAATTTGTTACTTCAAACAAATTGAAATTTTCATTAATTAAATGTATGTGATTTCCGTATCTATAATTCTTAATGTTTGCAGTGATATAAAGTTCGTAATTTCGCCTAGATAGTTTATTTAGCATTTTGTAGAAGATATTTAAACTTCCCGCCATATAACATATAGCTTAAGAGGGCACTACTATTTAAACTGTAGGAATATATTAGGTAATGAGCAGCAGTCGACAAAGAAACGTCAAGGAGGGCAGTAATAAAAGTTTTTCAGTGCTGGTCTTATATTATTTTTAATCATTTTAGCTTCTAAGTGTCTCTGTAGCACAACAATCCTACGTATTTTTCAAAATTGAAATCCTTGGAGTTTTGTTGAAAATTTAATATTTCGCGATGTACTAAGTGGGTTCCAAGACTTGAAGAATACGTTTATAGTGTAACCGCAAACTCTTGTCACTCCCACGAGAAGATTCAATTAACAGTGAAAGCATTTTGGCAAACGGTAGAAACCCTAAAAAAATTGTTAAACTCAAATAGTGGAGAAATTGTATATCATCACAGTTTCGCTTGGCTATCATTGCTTGGGTCCTATTACGCCAGTTACGGGCATTCCAGAGACCAGGGACCGGTTAGTATATTTCAAACTAAACATAAATAATAATATTTTTCTGTGCACAGCACCAAAACAAATATTCGATAAATCTCTAAATGAATATATATACTATTTTGCAGTTGAGACAAATGTTTTGTTCACGGAAGTTATCCGACCCGGGTGATGAAACGGATCTTATCCAACGAATGGCGATATCTGTTTCTAATGTGTGGGATGAAACTAATACTGAGGATATAATGCAGGTTAAAGGGTACCCCAACATAGCATCAGGTCCTGTAAATTTTGAAGCAACAAAAGCTTCGCAGCAGTACAATGACACCTTCAAAATTCCTCAATTTACCAATAGAAGAAACAGCTTGAAAAATAGTGCGTCGCGCGAAATGGAGTTAGTGAGACGAGAAAGAGAATTGGTTGCGCGCGAATTAGAGCTAGTCAGGCGCGAAAATACCTTCTCTTCGTGCGGTTCCGGAAGCAACCAAGAAGGATATAATAGAATGCTTAATATGAAGCTGAAAGGTATTGGAGAGTTATTAGGCGAGTTCAACGGTGAAGATGACTCTTTCCCAAAATGGGAACAACAATTTGCTTTAGTCAGATCGACGTATGACCTTGACTATAATACGTCGAAAATGCTACTAAGCAGTAAACTGAGAGGCCGTGCACTGTCTTGGTTTAACTTACTACCAGATAATCCCGCAATTACCCTCGAGGAGCTAATGTCACGAATGAGGCTCATGTTCGACCGTCGACCAACCAAACTAACATTAAGACGAGAATTCGAGGCAAGGACGTGGAAATTTGGAGAGACCTTCAGTAATTACTTCCATGACAAGGTAACACTAGGCAATCGTATACTTATCTCCGATGATGAAGTTTTGGACTACATCATCGAAGGCATACCTCATCCTTCGCTCCGGGACAAAGCTCGCATGATGCGATTTGCCACTAAGTACGATCTGTTAGCAAAGTTTGAAAAAATGACACTGCGACCTTGGAAAGCAAAAGAGGGAGACCGTTCTCAGAAGAAGGTTTATACGAAACCAGAAGTCAATGATAAAGATATCAACCAACCTACAACAACACGACAGTCCGTAAGATGCTACAATTGCCGTGAAGAAGGACATGTTTTCTATAAGTGTCCTAATCCGAGAAGAGTAAGCGGATTTTGCTTTTGTTGTGGGGCGTTGCAACATCAACTTAAAGACTGTCCGAAAAATGCAAAGATCGCTTCAACTCCACACGTAATAAAACCGACCGTGTTAAACATAACCGAGGCGTTGGAGACAAATAAATACGACTATGACGTTGCCGTAGAAGAAATGATGCGTATTGACTACAAAGAAATATCTAGAGGGCCAAAATATGAGTTACAAATAAATCCAAAACTAAGTATAGAATCAGTAGACATGGTCGAAACTATTTTTGTGGATGATTATTTGTTCATGTGGGGAGTAAAAACAATGAAACTGGAACACGAGATGAAAATCTGTTTGAAAATGGACAATGAACCTTTTAGTTTCCCTCCCGATCTACTTGCGTTATCTGATCAGCAAAAACTGCAAGTAATTTTGGACGAATTAAAAAGTCAAAACATAATTAGGCCTAGTAATTCCCCGTATGCTAGCCCAATAGTAATAGTCCGTAAGAAGAATCGAGATGAAATAAGTTTATTTGTTGATTTTCGTAGGTTAAATAAGATAACGATTAATGATAATTCCCCTACGCAGTTGACTGGCGAACAGCTTAATAAATTAGTGGACAATAAATATTATACGACACTTCACCTGAAGGAAGAGTTCCATCTTGTGAAGATGAGTGAATCCTCTATTAAGTACACGTCGTTCATTACACCATTAGGCCAGTACGAATATCTTCGAATGCCTTTTGGCTTAAGTAACGCTTCACGGGAGTTCCAACGCTTTATTAGTAAAATTTTTAATTCGTTAGTAAAGGAAAACAAAATTGTATTATACTTGAATGACATACTTATAGCTACCGACACCATAAACGAACATTGTGTTATATTGGGCGAAGTGTTAACGATTGCCAACAAATTTATGCTTCGGTTTCGCCTCGACAAGTGTTATTTTCTGTTTACCGAAATAAAGTACTTAGGATATCATATAAGCCGTGACGGAATCCGACCAACCGAGACTAACATTGCGTCCGTTACTGAATATCCAGTACCAAGAAACGCGAAGGAGTTATACCGTTTCCTTTATTTATTCAGTTACTTTCGGCAATTTATCCCTGAATTTCCCATCCTGACTAAACCTCTTTACGATTTGATGAAGAAGAAAACCGATTTCTCTTTCGATAGACAGACATATGAAATATTCGAGAAATTAAAAATGTGCTTAGCCACTCCGCCGATTTTGGCGATTTATTCTCCGGAGCTGGAAACTGAATTACATTACGATGCGAGTGAGAGTGGATTCGGAGCGATACTTTTGCAGAAGCAGCTTAATGGGAATTTTAAACCTGTGGCTTACTATAGCTATCACACTTCAACGACAGAGTCCAGATATCATATCCCGGAATTAGAATGTTTAGCGGTGGTAAATGCAATAAAACAATTCCACGTTTACTTACAGGGGATAAAATTCAAGGTGATCACTAAACGCGATAGTTTTCGTTTAAATTTAAAAAAGTCAAAGTTACCTCCTTGGACCTCAAAATGGGCGATAACGTATTTAATGAATTATGATTTCGAGATTGTTCAAGTTGTTCAAAAGTCAGGGCTCCATATGACCCACGTCGATGCTTTAAGCAGGTGTCATAGCGTTTTCCTGGTTGGGGATAACTTGTTCGAAAGAACTTTACAATTTTGTCAAGATCATGACGACCTAATTTGTAAAATAAAATCGGACCTGGAAAAGAAAGCGAGTAAATTCTTTGAGCTTCGAAATGGAGTGGTATACAGAAAAGATCAAACGAAACGCTTATTATTGTATGTAGCACGGTCTATGGAAAATGATATTATTAAAACTTACCATAACAATTTTGGACACTTAAACACGAAAAAGGTCCTTAATATTATACAAAGGATATACTGGTTTCCAAGAATGAAAGAAAAAGTACAAAACCATATTGCAAACTGTGCAAAGTGCATAAAGAATTCTCTCTTAAGCGGAAAACGTGAGGAATTTTTATATAATCTAGAAAAGGATACAGATCCCTTTTTAACAATTTATATTGATTTCTCGGGCCCTCTTGAGAAAACTGCGGGAAAGGGCTTTAATTATATTTTTTCTATAGTTGATGGCTTTACAAAGTTCATTCGTTTGTATCCTTGTAAGAGTACCACCTCGGAAGAAGCTATTAAGCATTTAAACGACTATTTTAGATCTTATAGTAAATCAAAGCGTATAGTCTCTGACCGTAATGCTTCGTTTACTTCGAATACATTTAAAAACTTTCTCGAAAATAAAAATATATCTCAGGTATTGGTAGACTTAGGCACTCCCCGCAATGGTCAGGTTGAACGGTTGAACCGAGTTATCGTCCCGATGATAGCAAAAATCTGCGACTCTCCGAATGGTTGGGATCGAATTCTCAGTGATATAGAATTTTCTCTTAATAACATAGTTTATAAGTCGATCAGCAATATTCCAAGCAAGTTATTATTTGGCGTCAGACAGTTTGGTGTAATGAACGATATTATTAGGCTCATGCTGGAAACTTGCCACACGAACGACAAAGATCTTGAAAAACATGGAGAAGCAACAAATGAAAGAAATAGTGGCATCCAAGAGGAACACGAACGATATTATAATAACCACCGAAATTACACCACAAAATATAATATAGGTGATTTGAATTTGTTGCAAAATATAGATAGCTCTATGTGGGTTAACAAGAAATATACACCAAAGTTAAAGGGGCCTTATGGGGTAAAAAAAAACTAAAACTTAGATTACTTTCTGTACTTTCTGACATGGATGCATTTCAATCCACTGAAATGCCATATAATGGTATTGTTACATGTGGCCAGGTGAAATAACCTTATAGGTACAATAGCCTCTAATGTAATGTATATTCATTTTTAGCGAAAACTTTTAATGGTCTGTATGATCAGTTGTAAAAGATATATATATATATAATCTTCGCGCCATATAATGTATAAGTTAAGGATCAAGTCACTACTATGTAGAGATAATATGAATGTATCATATATTTAAGCTGTCGGCAAAAGAATGCCCAGGTAGACGTTGTAATAACTATTTCTTAGTCCTGTTTTTATTTATTTGTGACAATTTTTATCCCTGACTAATTCTCCCTGCAGCTCGCCCACCCTGTATAATTTAATTGCACTACATGATTAGGACTGTGATATCTGTTTTATAAAATATAAAAATAAACAAGAAAAAAATATAATGATTCATTTCCTAAAGAGATATAAATATTTTACTTATAATGTTGATAATGTTGAATCTTATCAAGCTCACTGAAAAGGAAATGGTTCTTTGATTAGGGTACATCATAGCCGCTCTTTTCAGATCTGCAGTAGTTTTCTTTTAGTTCGGACGTGTTTTAGAATAATATTCACGTAAATCCTTTGTAATGTATTTTTAAACATTAAGATAATAATTATTGAAATAATGAAACTACATGATAAAACAAGTGATAGTTATCATTTTCTGTGTCTCAATATGCTATTAAATAATATACATACAAAAATGCTTGACAGGATAGTTTGGTATTTAGTTTTATCGTGTTCAATTTTTAGTAATCACTTCTTAGTATCTACATATGACTTTTCTGTGATACAAAGCAGCACTCGAACAAATTCCACATGTGTCTCTCTTGATGACAATAGTGCTCTAATATGGAATTATGAGTTTCATTCTATAAATACTCCAGGGTATTACACTGACCAAAACAGTCGTTGTAAGTAATGTAAAATCATTGACAAATATTTAAATAGCTAAAAAACAAATGAGACTGGATAATTTTTTATAAGCTTTTTAAATATGATTGGTAATCATTTCCATTATGTATGCAAGAAGGACTTGCAAAATAAGATTTGATCTATTATTTATTTTTTCCTTTCTCGTATTCGTGCAGCAAGGATTAAACCATCTGAAACTCAATATGGTGGTTTCAATTGCGACTTTAAGAAAACATCAAGTTGTACAAAGTTATGGGGAACCGAAGATTGGACTTTCACGAATTCGTTAGATTCGCCTGCGGGACCAGTTTTTGACAAGCGGTGGGAAAGTAGGAAAAATAGGTTTCCTATAAATAAACATGAATTCTACTGTAATTTTTGTTTTTAGCCTTTAAGGAATATGAGTTTGTCGATATTTTTGAGTATCAGAATGTCCAGGAAGTGCCAAAAAACGGCTTCCTTCCCGTTTCTGTGCGAGCATCGACTGATGCACATTTTCTTCTTTGCGAAGACTATGATTATCTCAACAACCTTTGCTTTTGGATCATTATTGGTGGTTGGTTGAACACCAAATCAATAATTCGCATATGTAGCGAAGGAGTCCCTTCGCCCGGACATTATCCTGAAGGAAACTGTAGTACAGCACAATCCTCTTATGAGGTAAGAATTATTGATTTATTGTTTATAAGTATAAAATATTTTCTACTAACTCAAGAAAGACAAATTTTAATCATCCCTTCCCTAATCTGTTTTATTCTTTAAAATAATTAGAGAAAAAAAAATAGTTTCTCTTAAATATAAATACATTGCTAATTTTTTTGGTGCGCCTGCACATTATATAAAAATTGCATGCATCAGGAAGGACCTGATCTTTCTCAGCTCTAAATTATATTTATCAATAAACATGTAAGGCATACCGCAGACAATGACTAGTTTTTATTATGTAATATGTTAACTATATTTGATGATATTACTAAAGTCAGCTTTCAGTAAAAAAGAAATAAGTATCTGACAGAAATCAGAAGTAACCTTAAAATAATTTGAGGAAGAAGCCGTAGATTTTTTATAATAATATACCGTAAAATTTGAAATTAATGAACAACAAAAAACATTATTCATAATTAGCACAGTGAAAATCCACTGATACCAGGAGAATGGAAAACATTTATGTTGGAATGGAATATTACAGCTGACAAGATAGATCTAGCTGTTTATGACGAGAAAGATCATAAAGAATTTTTAAAAATAAGCAACAATACGTTTAGAAACGCCAGTAACATATCAAGTTCTTATTACCACTTGTTTGTCAGAAGCAATATGCCAAGTTTATTCCGGTTTCATATATGTAAGCTGTAAACTGTTGCTATTATATTTAAAAACAATCTTATTGATCAACTAATTTGGTAATTTTAGACGATTATCTACATTCTAAAAATAAAAATACTGCATTGACAAGTCCTACCATCAATGTGAATAATCCCAACTTCTGCGCTGAAGTTTTAATGGGCTTACAAAGTCAATCTCGCTTAAAAGTTATAGTGATATTTTTAAATAAGAGTCATATTTCATATGATTTCGATGATTGGTATTGGAACATTGATCACTCCCAGCTACCGGCATGGAAAATTCTGAGAATTAATTTGCCAAAAGTTAAAGGTCCCGTACAATTGAAGTTTTTAATTGATATGCCTTACTCGGACAAATTTAAAGCTATTGCAGTTGCCGAAATTCGGGAATGTCCTCCTAATGGTATATTTTATAAAAGACCATACTTTATTTAGAATGTTTGTATACATTAAAATTTTTAATTATTTATATTAATTTATTAGGTACTGTCCGATACCTTCAAATAGGCGAAAGAATTATATCTTCTGCAATTAATTGCCAGAAATTATTTTATGGCAGAGTAGCAGAAATGACCAAGATTATACCAGTACAATTTGATTACCAAGGTAAACATAAGTTAATTTTTCATACAGTAAATATATGTATATATTATAAACAAACAGAGTGTACTTAAATATTATATATATATATATTATTATTGTTTGTGTAGAACCAATTTTTAGACCAGAAGTATCATGTCCATTGGGAAAGATCGGTCCTGAATGCACGATGGATTGTTATAATGAATTAGGAAGTTATTTATGCAATGGACTTATAATTTGCACGAAAGACTTTTGTAGTTGTCCGGGCTATAAGGAAGGGTGCAGTACACTTAGCCGTAATTAAAGATTGTGTACCTAAAAATGTATCAAGATATAAAATCATTTAAAACATGTTTAATATTTTTGGTACAGACTGCGAGTCCCCTTATTATGGAATTTATTGCTCTGAGCAAATAGGATATTGTGCTACTCCCTCTTATAATTCTATCACAGGGTCTTGTGACTCTGGATGCCTGCAATCACCAGAAGTTTATTTCGTTCCGCCTTTCTGCAAATCAGGTAAACGGCCATTTATATATATTTTCAAAGTTAATTATAATTAAATATATCGCACTATATATAGAGATAAAGAGTCCTTCTACACCCGTAATCGAATTTTTAAATGAAACATATGTGCGTGTAACCTTGGATGCAAAGCCAGAATACATTGAGGATAACACACCTTATTTCTTCAACATTTGTAAAGTAAGTTTAGAAATTAGAATTTATATACTTGCCTCATATTTATTATTTTAATACAATAAATATGAAAATTTACATAGACAGAAGATAGTACCAGTTGCTTTAAGTTTTCAAAGTATAATAAAGTTTCCAAAAATACTGCTAAGCTGCAAGGTGAATTTAATAATTTGGAGCCAGGTGTAATTTATTGGATCTATTGCACTTTATTTGTAGGAAAAAACGTTATACCAATGCGTGGAGGTTCAACAAAAATTGTAACACCATGTAAACGTAAGTTTCTAACAGGGTTTAAGATTTATTTAAATATCTAATAACGTACAAACATTTTTCTTAAATTCATATATACAGATAGTGCTGGTTTTGAAGTTGATGTAGGAGATTATCATTTATTCATTAGCCAAAAACATAAAGAAACTGCAAGTATTTCCAGATTTTTATATTTTATAAACTTTAAAGATTTAATATTTATTATTACTGTGTATATAGAACAATCCTTGTCCAGCTAACTGGTATAAGTATCATATTAAGCGAATAAATTCATCCTATACCATCTCAGGATCCGCGGATAATTTTCCATTTTATTTCAAAGTTTCTCCTTATACATCATATAGTATCGAAATTAAAGGAGCAAATGAAAAAAGCTTATTTTCAACAACAATTCGTACGAAAGAAGGACGTTAGTAATGTATATATATATTCTATTTTTAATTAAATTCCTTTAATTAAGACATAGCATAAATTTGCAATAATATTATAATTTCCGATTAATAGTCATTTTTCTATTCTTTCCTAACTGCGATATAGAATATTTTAACATTTACTCTTCGAAATAATGTGTTTAACATAGATTAATAAATCACATCCTAGATATATTTGCTCACTTTTTCAGCTTAATCATAACGTTGCGATGATATAAAAAATGGATGAAGTATATAAACTGGTATGTTTAAATTAACTTGTATTTGCAGCCCCATCCAAAGTATACACTCTTTCCAAGGCAGAGCTTACTGAAAGTGAATTAATGTTGAAGTGGCGTGAACCATTGGAACCTAATGGAATTATAGTAAGATACGAAATTAGTCTCAAGGTAAAAATTAAAATACATTTTTAGCATAGCTTACTTTCTCTTCACAAAATTTTAATTTTACTTTTGTTTGTATTCTACAGTTAACCAACCATATAGGATGCAAAAGTCAACTACCAATAGAAGAATTTTCTACAATGAATTATACTACCAACTCTACCTTTATTAAGCTGAATGTATACCCTTATAAAAAATATAACGTAAGCGTTATGGCCTGTACAGTGAAATGTGGATTGGCAGATACCTTGCAACTTGAGACTCTTGAAAAACGTACGGATAAAAATTGCATTCATCAAAAATTAACATACACCTGCACACCTTTATGCATTTATAATCAATCACTTGTCTCCTTAACAATAGCTCTACAGTGTTATATTTTCCAACAGCTATTCCTACTTCCAAATTCAGCAATTTTACGTTTAATGACAATATTCTATCATGGGATTTACCAAAGAATTGTCAAACTGTGACTGGCAAAATATTAGCAGCAAAAATTATTATTAAAGGCGTTAGTGAAAATGTGAAAGATTACGAAGAAATACATCAGGAAACTGAAAATTACACACTCGAGCTTGGAACAAATCCAAGAATTTACGGTGCTGAAACGTATAAAGCTAGATTATACAGTTTGCGAAATTTTAACGGAGAATACAATCAAACAGCATTCGAAGAAATTTCTTTCAAAACCAATGCAAAACGTAAATATTAAAGCTGTGAATAAGTAATATATTTAATATTTTTAATACATATTAAATAATTCTGAATCATTTTAAAGCTCCACCAGCTGTAAGATTATTAGAGGTAGTGGAGTTTGACATTACGACGGAAATGGTAACTTTGAGATGGCAAGAGCCTAAGAAACCAACAAACGGAGAAATAGAATATTACTTAATTTCAAAAAAAAAATCAGAAAATAAAATTTACTCCAATGAAACTTGCAAGCTTTGGAAAACTCGTTACTGTGCTACAATGAAAAGACAAAAAAATAGGTTTTCTAAGTTTTCTGTAAGATAGTAATTACGACTATTATAATCTCTTATTGGAATAATTTAGTTAAAACATAATTTATTTTCATTTTAGGTTCAAGTATTTAATAAAGGAGTAGTTCAGCCTGGAGCAGCAAGAAATATTTCTATAGATAATGTTGAAATTTGTAAATTCAAGTTTACATCGGATCAAAAGGGAATCTACAGTAAAAGAAATTAATTATACATCTCTTTTATTACAGTTCCATCAGCCCCAGAAAATTTAAGTGGAAAGCCACTCGAAGCAGGACTTTTGAATGTTACTTGGACACATCCTTGGATAAGTGGTGGACGAATTCAAGAATTTACGATAATCGTTAATTTGCTCAATTCGGATTTATTAAACACTACTGAATTTCCAAAACGTATTATTTCAAGACATAACGTCGGTGAATATCAAACTCAGTACTATCACCAAGTTCATTTGATGCCATCCTCCGGATACGATATCAGTGTTCACGCAGTAACTGTTGGAAATCAAATAGGAAGCAGCAAGACAATTGGCGTTCAAACGCCAGTATCCTTTGCTTTTGAGAAACCATTGAAGGCAGAAGTTTCTTCGTCAGAATCAATAATACATCTCTACATACCACGTATATTAAACAATACGAAACACAGTATTATGAATATTGTAGTAAAAGGTGGTCCCCCATGCAATCAGCATAAAAATTTAAATGCTCAATTGTTGAAAGAAGCAAATGTAGAATCTCATGAATTTGCTTGGATCGCTGCTACTGGTTACGTAAGCAAATATTATTGTAAATATTATTATTACAAACGTGCAATGTATAACATTGACTTTACACCATGTTTTCAGAGTTATAATTTTACTGACAAAGTATTCATTGTTGGGGATAATCATACTTACAATAATGCAATAAATTGTCCATTGCAAGCTCACAATGCATACACTTTAATTGTTGTGGTGGACAGCCAAGTGGGATCCAGTAACAATCGAATTATAATCGCCAATACAACAATGATTGCCATCGTTGAAATACGAAACCTAAGCATTACGGCTTGGCTTATTCCTCTTTTGCTACTCGTCATTATAACTGGCATTTCAATCTACGCTTATCGAAAGTAAGCAAGACTTTGGTACAACATTTTTTCAATCTTCAAGTTTACTTTTTGTAGTTTCTTTGTGATACCTTTAGTGCACCTGTCATGAAGTGATTTAGAAATCCAAGTTACATGGTGATAGTTTCATTCGAAGAAAGTAATCATTGATTTATTCTTCGTAGGAAATTTGTGAAAATTGCTGATCGTATACCAATGCAAGACAAAACTACCGTTTCGAATAATATTATAAATGACTATTTAGAGAGTGGTAATGCAACTGTTGTAAATACCGAGTATGAAACAGATGGTGGAGCAAATAAGGAAGATCTACCAGCAACGACGAAAAGTGATCCTGTGGAACGATCATCTTTTGTTAAAATAAAGGATTTTGAAGACTACGTAAAAAATTCTATAGAGAATGGGTTACTCGATAAACAATATGAGGTGTGTTTAAATATCAAATAGTCCCTATATTCTGTTATATCATTTTTATTTAATTATACCTTTTCCAACAGACCTTTATTAGAGGACAAACCAAGCCATGGGATTATGGCAAATTACCTGAAAATACAAAAAAGAATCGCTATGCAAACCTAATAGCGTGTAAATTGAAACAAAATAATATATAATTATATATATATCATTTTTAAAGACATTTTACTAAATGTAGATTTTTTGCAGATGACGAAACTCGTGTGATATTAGAAAAACTACCCAACGATCCTTATTCTGATTATATAAATGCTAATTACATTAAGGTAAGAAATATTACCATTCACATAATGCAATAATCGACTAATATGATAAAATTTAATTATTATAAAAAAGGGCTACAAGAAAGAGAAGGCCTACATAGCCACTCAGGGACCAAAACCGAACACCGTCATTGATTTTTGGCGGATGGTTTGGCAAGAAGAAGTCCGAATCATTTGTATGTTGGCGAATCTTATAGAAAATGGAAAGGTTAGTATAACTATCATCATCATATCTCTGGTATTTTTGACGAAAAATATTAATAATAATATAAACTGTATAAATATAATATTTTAAACTTTTTAGGTTAAATGTGAGCAGTATTGGCCCGATATAGGTAAAAAGAAAAAATATGGAAATATTTTAGTATTTAATTCGAAGCATCGAGTATTCGCCGACTATACATTTAGAACTTTCGTGGTCACCTGTGACGAAGATAGTAGAACAGTAAGAAATTGTTAAATTTATAAGTAATTAAAATGAAATCAAAAGTAAATACATTTTTATTGTTTTTTAATTATTATTATTATGAACAGATCGAACATCTGCATTACACAGCTTGGCCAGACCATGGCACACCAATATATACTCACTCAGTAGTTACATACATGAAGAAGCTTTTAGCTTTACCAATTGGAATCGGACCAATAGTGGTCCATTGTAGTGCTGGTGTAGGCAGAACAGGAACGATCATTTTATGCGATATATGTCTTCGCCGTGCAGCTGCTGAAGAGGTACTAGCTCTTAAAAATGATTCCTTTTTCTCACTTATATCTCTTTCACACTCAACATTATTAATTATGATTAGGTAATTAATGTTTTTGATGAAACTGACGCCATTCGAAAACAGAGACCCAATATGGTAGATAACAATCAACAATTTCTATTCGCACATTTAGCCCTTGTAGAAATTTTACTTTCCTTGTCCACCGAATTGGCTTGCGATGAATACTTACCAGAAAAGATCAAGAAACTTAAGAGGAGCCTGAACATTCAACTTCAAAGGTCTCACGTGCATTCTAAATCTTCCTTTTAATTTTTAATTTACGCTACTAATTTTCCAACGATTTAACGCTGAATTATTCTAGACTACAAAGCACTCTTTGGCAAGACGAAGCCCTGAGACCTCCTGTTATGCAAGTTTCATTATCACAACGTAATCTCGACAAAAACAGATTCCCAGAACTTGTAACTGGTACGAGTACTAAAAGCTTTAATTTAATCTCGTATTTAAGATAATTTTAACGAGAATTGGGTATTGTAGAAAAAGTTGGTAGAGTCTACTTGAAAAGATATCCGGTCACAGATGAAGACAGCGACTATATTTCCGGAGTGAGAGTCGACGGCGTGAAATTGCAATATCAATACTTTGCCTCGCAGTTACCGATGCCTTCCACCCTCAATGACTTTTGGAGAATGGTAGCCGAATTTAAGATCGAGCTTATCATCATGTTACAATATCCGAATAAGAAAGACAATGTAAATATTTGTCCCATCTTTAATTCTTTCGTAAAAATCAAACGTGTACAATTTTTAACCACTGTAAGAACTTTATTTCCAGACTTGTTGTGAAATAGCACCGCAAAGCGGAGAGTTTCAACCGATTCCATATATAACTATTACACCGGAAGAATTTATAGACCTGCAGCATTATACGTGCCAAAAATTTACGCTGATTGATCATTCCGAGGTGCATTTTTTACGTAGCGTTTGTAATAATTGAAATATGCGACAAAATTGAGTCTTGTTACAATTATTTTTTTTGGTTTCGTAGAAACCTTTTAAAAGCCAATCCGTGACTATACTTTGCTCCACTGAATGGAAAGGAAGTCGAGAAGAAAAGTTACCATCGGTATTAAGTATCGTCACTCTTTGGCAAGCCGCCGAGAGAATTCCTAGAGGAGAAGGACCAGTAGTCACGCTTTGCTAGTAAAATTTTTTATTACAATTATTACAATATTAATTTTACAATTGGCTCTTATTGCTAAATTAAGTCTAATGAAAATCCACTTGCAGCGATGGAGTTACCGGCTGTGGTGTCTATTTGGCTTTGAGCTTTCTTCTGGAAAGAATGTCTGTGGAAAGAATTTGTGATGTTATCCTAGCGGCCCGTGCAGTCAGAAGGTCTAGATCTGATTTTGTCAATTCGCTCGTAAGCTCTTTCTATTTTAATATAACTTACCTTTGAGACGAAAATATGTTATATTATTAAACAGCACCTTAACGTTTCAGGAACAGCTGGAATTTTTGTATGATGCTGCAGTTGCTTATTTAGAGTATTTCGAAACATATGCTAATTTTTCATAAAAGTTTAATCATTATATATTTTGACTACTTACCTTGTGCGTATTTTATAATAACACGTACAGTATATTAAGTATAAGCACACGTAAAAATCATGATCATCGATTGGGTTGTAATTATATACAAAGGTCACTTTCATTTCCATATATATGTGCTTCTGTATATCGATATTCGTATATCTGTGTGATCCTACAATAATTTATTCGTATAGCCATTCGAGATTCGCTTTCATAATTTTCCAAGTATTGGTGCGAATAAAATCCTGTTTTTACAAGTTTTCCGCATTTCATTTCAAAAGAATTAAGTAACAGTATAATTATATATTATTCTCCTTGTCGATTGAATCGTTCGAGCTCCTAAAAATTATTAATATATTCAATGGAATAATACTCAGACTATTTACAATTTAAGCTATGAACATATTTGCTGAATTCCTAAACAAACACAACAAACAGTCATTTGCTGTTACATAAAAATATTAAAAAAATTGTAAGTTAGTAAGGTTTTTTGACTTACTGTAAAATTTGGAGTTTGTGTGACTCGCATTGTTTTTATAATTATCGATTCAATTATGAAGTAAACCTTGTAGAAATAGGAGTACGTGATGTATAGTACTTAAAAAGTATTCACAAGATAACAGAATAACAGCATATTTTGTGGTATATGGATGACGAGAGTTAAAATGATGAACGGTTGACACATATTTCTGTCAATTAGAACTATATGCTCGTATATATCCGGTATACATGTATATAAGGTACGAAGAAGAAAGAGGGAGATCAGAGATAGTGAAAGAAGGAACATGGTTCGTGTAACTCCTTATTATTAGTGGTACAGTGTAGTCGTCGCATACTCTCATGCATGCCTCTCATGCCAGTCTCGTGGTAGCAATTGTGTGAAGTCTTCTGCTAGTCCTAGCCTAGGTATCCACAGTCCAGCCAGAAATCAGAGTCGGTCAAAAAGTTGCAGTCATGGCTAAAACTTAATATTAGTGGCGTGATCAAAGGCAGGAAAGCAGAAAGATAAAGATAGGGATAGAAAAAGATAGAGATAGAGTGAGGAAAGTGGAGAGAGAGAAGCAAATAACTCAAGAAGCAACAGGAGTGAACTGTCAAGTTCTCGAATAAACCGACAGAGCGCGCACTGTCAGTCAGACTCGATAGCATATCGCAAAAGGCACAAGTCGACGATCCATAAACGATAAACCAACTCTCGCGCCTCTTCAGGTGTGTTATTCTCTAGTAAATTGTGCGTTGACTCCAGTTTCCATTCGTGTCGTACTTCCAACGTTTAAGAAGTACAAGTGACGTGTCAGCAATTACAAATTTTACGAGGAGGCCAAATTTTTGTGCTAGCAGCAGGTAAGATCAATGTTTTCTAGCAAGTGTAACGTGGTCGCAAGTGAGAACCGTGCATAACCTGTGAGCTCTTCCCTTTTATTCGCTTTCCTCGACTACATCTCTATTAATCATTCACGCATCACACTCTGAACTTTGACGCTCAACAAAGATGCAGAACAGAAATGTCACAAGTCTCGTTTCAAGGCCAGGGAAGACATATTTGCCGCGTGAACTCAATCACTTACCGAGGAAATGTCGTAAAAGGGTTGGCAAATTGTATGGATAAAAGTGAATTTTAAATCAGATTGCGCAGCTTGAACAGATGGAAAATGTGTAAAAGCTCGTATAGGACTCTTCCGTTTACGCAAGTGACGTCAAGGTGGTCCCGCTTGTTGTTCATTTTCTGTTATATAAGGAGCACGCTTTACGAATGTGCCACTGGCAGCCATCTTGATTGACGTAACGAAGCGCGCATTTTGACTATTCCAGTCCAGACGCAACACGTGGAAAATTAATTCTCTCCTTTCAGATCAGTATAGTTACATTTCTTCTTCCTTCTTCCATTCCTTTTTCATCTAAATCATGTTTCGCACTTATCATAAAGCTATTTTCCTAATTTTCCAAGTAAATAAAATGAGAAAAGATAGTGGATGCTGTACAATAAGTTAACTGAAGAAAAGAGTCGTGTAATCAGGAAATTTGTGCATTTAATGGCTACATCTGAACAACTTCTAATGATTCTTCATATTGCAATAGTCTAATGACTGTCTTTAATGACAGTTCTAGTATCGTCGCAATTCAATACCCTGTAGACACATCAAGCATCAATGTAATCTAATCTATAGCGTCTACGGGTATTATCCATTCACAGATCGTTTGGCCATGGCATATTTTTCTGCCGTTCAATATTAGCGTAACTTGTTAGTCTTTTTTTTCTTCTTTGATTAAATATGCTTAATCATCCATTCTCAAAACATACACTTGCTTTGAAATCAGGTTTTTACCTTTGCACTCGGTTACAGAAATTATCTATGATACTAATGAGCATATCACTTGTAGATGATGTATTTATATTTTTGTTCGTTAATTAATTAAAACGAAGATAGTTTTATAATAATCTTTATACATAGGTAATTTTTAATAGTAATTATCATAATTTTGTATGTAGTTTAGGCTAATGCAGGTGTAGAATTTTTAGTGCGTATCTTCTGGATTTCAAAGACCTACTTTACTGATTGCCTGATAATAGATATCATATGGCAGCTGTAGTAAACATATCCCATTCCTCCGTTTGTCCCACGACAGTAGCTTATAATTTTTTTTCAACGTGGAAACACACATTCAATCTTTTCAATTCATATGAAATTAATTATTACTGCAGCGGATCCCATACTTAATTATAACAAATTAAAAAAATATTTTGTTTGCAAACAATTTTTCTTTTTCTAAGCATCAAAATTAAAATCCCATACCAAATACTCACCGGTACTTCTTAAGGAAGGAAGCGTCTTTGAATAGAAATAAAAAAAATAGACGAGGGATTAAGAGAGCTAGTTCGTAAACTAAAGTCGAACTAATTCAATCACTTCCGAAATGAAATATTGATGTTTTTGTATCGTGACAATTTGTTTCAATTAACACGTGACTTTTTGCCAGTGCGATACTATAATGTCTCCAATTCTGATATCATTGAAATTGACAGAGTTTTTGTTCGAAACACAGAACATTTATACTATTGCCATTTGAAGATGGAAACGAAGCAATGTCGCTAAGGCGTTATTTCTTTACTGAACGAGAAGCAGCGTGTACAATTGCGACTAACTCCGACAATCGATCCGACCATGGCCCAACTTGACAGCAATTTAAAATCGCTAGTCCTATCGTGAAACGCGCCAAGAGCAGCGAAGACAAATATCCAAATACGAAGATCATCCAACTCGAAATCCCAGATCGATCTTGAGAATCAGACCCACGATTTTTGTAATCCCAAAAGCCAGCCTAAAATTTCTTCCCTCCTCGAGCAAATCAACTGTACGACGTAAGACACAAGGTTCATACTACTGGTATTCGATAATAACGATAAATAAAAGTACACCAGGAAGACGTAGATTTTTAAGGCAACAACAAATCCATCTGACGAAAAATGCAGAAGACCTGTTTTCAGATTAAATAATGGCCATTCCGTCGCGGAAGAACGCAAAGGAGAGGAGACTGCAGAACACGGAGAAATCCTGGATCGCTAAACCGATTTTGGGACCGGAATACACCGAAGATGCTCCCCTGCAGGAGGTTTACGCAGGGGTTATAAAGGACAGGAAGCAAATATCAAAAGCGATCCGAAGCATTACCGAAGGCCTGCCGTGTTTCAGTCACTTGAAAAGATGCTCCGGTGATAGATTACTGCTGGTACCGCTCAGGTCACCTGCGTCCGCGCAGCCAGAACGGGAAATGAGCGAGGAAGAGGCGAAGGGGTTATTGACCTCGAAGAATTTCGACCTCTCCTTGCTGAAGGACGATTTGCTGGTGCTGAAGGTTCCTAGCAGAGCACCGAGGACCAAGGCTCAAGCTAGTCGAGCTTCAAAGATTTGGCCGGTAAACTTCCATCCGGATCCCAATGTTGAGACCATCATCGATGGCTCCATTTTCACGGATGTTCAGTTAAACACAATGGAGAACTATATGTCGGTTGCCATCGAAGCTGCCACTTTGGAATCCGATGGATATCGAGATTGCAATGGCAGCGCCGTGATTGTCGACCCTGAAGATGGAAGAATCCTGGCTATTGCTGCTTCTCAAATTAATCAGCATCCCATGTGGCACGCTTCCATGTTGGCCATAGACCTTGTAGCGAAGCTGCATGGCGGTGGAGCTTGGAAATTGAGCGAGCGCCTGGCAGATGATACGAAAATAATCGAGCATTCTAAACCCAATCAAGATAAGGCCTCGTCATTGTACGTTTTTAATCCAAACATAGATAATGATACAGAGCTAGATAAGGAGACACAAACAGTTTCCTGTCTCGCAACATCGGATGAAAATTTACAATTAAGAGCAAAGAGCATCAAGCGAAAGTACCAAGAAGAAGCACCCCTCTGCTTTCCTTCTTCTCTGTCGAGAATTCGAGTGCCTGAATTTGAGAGTTTACTTGAAAATTCAAGACAGAAGGGTAGAAGCAAAAGTTCTACCAAGAAAGAAAGCAGCTTGGTTGTCGATGAGGCAATTGATTCCACCAAAAAGTGTGGTCCTTATTTGTGCACTGGATATTGGGTATTTTTGTTGAGAGAACCCTGTCCATTGTGCGCAATGGCCCTTCTGCACTCCAGGGTGGGCCGAATATTTTATGGCACGAGCAACGAGCAGACTGGCATTTTGGGCACCAAAGCCATGCTTCACACTGTACCTGGACTGAATCATCGTTATGGCGTTTGGAGTGGTATTCTCGAGCAAGAGGCCAAGGCAGCCTACGAAAATATTCGACTGAAACACAACAGTTAGCTAAAAATATTTCATCATTTGTATATCAGTAAGGTATACACTTGAGCTTCGCTTCAAACGACTCTCTGACTGTATTTATTTTTATACAGAATATTGTCGAGCATTTAATAAGAAGTCTGACACATTTTAAGCCGAAGAATCGTATGTTTGCCAAAATGAGTAATGAAAAATTGGATGTAGCTATACAATGTTGCTGTATACCCTAAGTAAGCGGATTAAGTCAATGCTGTCTGCAGTGAAGATCAAGTGTAGGATTTACCACAATGCGTTCGTAGACGCTACACCTCAATTCGTAATAACGCCAGCTGAGTCACAAAACTTAATGTTCTATTACGGATAGCGGTTATCTGCTAAATGACTACTTCAGGAATCTGCGGAAGTCAATCCTACGTACGTTATGAGTCGGAAAAATTGCAGATTAAGCATGAATGCTGGCACTGGAAGGTTTTCAGCTATAAAACACGTTTGTAAGACAGTCGAGTTTTTAACTGAAACTTTCATAAACTCGATCGTTCTTGTATAATGCGCTATATGTAAGTAGCGTTTGTTAATGAATAATTATATTGTCCAAACTCTGCGAAATGATTATATATGAGCGTTTATATATTATTAAGTTAGATTGTTGCCATATGGTCAATTCTCTGTTATTTAATCTTGTATTATATTGATGAAATATGAAATACTAATACCGATAGTCAAGTATCCTCATTACAACCGGTTTTAAAGCGAAATAAAAAAGAGACGGCGCAAATGTCTTCTTACACGTGGTTCGACCGTGCGCTCAAGCAAAACGACGATGCTTTTGTATGTGTGTAAGTGTAAATGTAGATCTCTGTAGGACTCTGGTGCTTTAGTCTAATTAACATCCGCGTGAAGCGTCTGTTGTGTAGATTTGTCTCTGTGTTTGCGCGTATCGATAGTTTTATTGGGACTACAAAATTCAATACGATTATACGCTTAACAGGAAGGAATACTTTATATTGTAAATACCACAAATACTTGCAACAATAACTAAAATTATTTCTAAGAAGTAGCTCGTTCAAGATCTCTGTATCATTTTTAATCATTACTTCACCTTAGAATCTTAATTATTACAATTCTTTCTTCTATTAAATTAATCTTCAAAAGTCTGTATATTATTTTTTTTATTTTACGAAAATAAAGAAAAATTGAAGACTATTTCTATTATTCTTAATGTTTCATTTTACAAGCTGTCGTTTTTAACGCAAATTCGCACAAAAGACTCGAGACTATTTATATAATGAACGCAAAAATTGTAGTCTTTGTCTGCGTTAAGTTTTCCAGATAAGTGTTAACTAGCCATCTCGATGAATTATGTATTTATAATAGATTTGTTTCGAAACGTCATTTATGGTTTACAGAAGTGCATAGAGCAAAACTCTGAATGACAAATGCATCAATTGTGCATCAGGAATCCAAGCAGCTTGAAAACCGCGCGTGGTTTCATTCTCTTCCACAAGCTCAGTTTAGTCTGTCGCACCTGTGAACGTTGAGAAGTCGTGTATGGCCGTGATAATAATTAATTAAGTGGAAGACAGCTCGATGACGTTATTCACCAAAGTCAGACGATACTACAGCTGCCAAAAGAATAAGGACAAACACTTCTAATCAATTTAACAAAAAAAACTCTAGTCTGATCTGAAATAGAGTGATGTCACACAGCAGTTTTTTTTTCAACCGAGTTAGTGCCGCTTAACAAACGCACAAAACGATTTTTGTCGACGGTTCGTGTGTGCTTTTGTATGTGTGGTAGTCAATTTGGCAGAAAACAGCTGTGTGTAGAGTCACTCGTATAAATTTTCTCCCCAACTCTTTCTTCTTCTTAACGATTCTCTAATCAAAATTTGTCTCGGCTTTATTATTTAACTGCTTTCTACTATTAGAAGTTCTTGCTGATGCATAAAAGAATAATTGTGTTGTATTTTGGTCGAGTTAATAAATTTGTTGCAGAAATTTTTGCTGAGTGCTTGATTTGAAGTTTGCAACTTTTTTTAGGTTTTATATTTTTAATCTTTTTAACGTATTTATTGATATATTTTTCGACAAGATTCTCTGGAGCTGCTAGATTATTCAGATGAAATTTACCAACGAATGATAACTTTGCATTCTGGATAGAGTGGAGTGCTGCGAATATGTTTTACATATACAGGTGATCCTATCACTTTCTTAACCTTCCTTTTTCTGCTCCTCTCATTCGTTACAAGCACATCGAGAAAAATTGTATATCGTTTTTTAATCTGTTAACAGTTATTCGTGATATTAATAAACTAATTTAATTAATATTATGAATAATTCATTATTTCGAGAGTTATTCATAAACTCAATAAATTTAGTATGTGGTTATCAAAAGTAACTGTTGATAGGTTGAAAAATTATTACAAATTTTCTTAGTGTATTTGTATATCCATTCTTTATCAAAATAAATTGTTTAATCAATATTAAATAAATCGAGATATACAAAATGTGTTTAACAAAGATAAATCAGAGAAAATACGAAGACTAAAGAAATAATAGAGCTATCTGCATAAACTATAAGAAAATTTTATATAAAATTACAAAAATATCCTAGTGTTATAAAATTGATTAAGATGATCAATGTAAATTACAAAGATTGTTTGCGCTGTGGAAAATATTGGCTCCCCCCAGCTGTACGTACTGCGTTTCACTTTAAGAAAACTTAAAGCTGCTCCCCCTTCGCACATTTGTTAAGATAGTAAGGAAATAATGTTTAGGCCATTGGTTCCCTTGAAGATGAACTCGGTGCTGTCGTCAGAGGTACAATGTCATGCTGAATCATATTTTTCAGTCACGCGATGAAGCGTTTATAATCTATAAATCTGGGCTCGGTCAGTATTATTTATTGAAAGAGGCATTGCGTGTGAATTAGTATCGTTTGAACCGTGTGAATTGCGTTATGTCAAAATTACGTTTGTCTCATTCGGTCAAATCAGAGTTGTACGCGACTATCAGTACCACCATCTGCGATTTATACACATACACTGTTAAATTTCGGAATTAATTTAAATATTATCAATGAAGCTCGTTATTCCAACGTACATGAGTTTTCAGACGATATCGTTTAACGAAGGTAATCATGAGAGAGCTAAACTTCTTTTTTCTAGATAAGATCAAATGCGTCATTAGCTCCCTGGTCACATTCTCTAAATTACTTTGATCTTACCGATAACGGTCTCGTGTTAATGTTAACGTCCGAAAATACAAGCAAATTCACGTGATTACATTTTGCTTTGCTGTAACTACCAATCACGTGGTTTGTATATTGTATAACCGGTAGATCTCTTAACGAATAATAGTTTTTTTAATATCTCCATTTCTAAGAACGCAATTATATTTGGATTATCCCACCGCAGGCTGTAAGGTGAAAAAATGTTACACCGCGAGGCTCTGTGGATTAAAACGATTTTAAACGAGCAATATAAAAAGAAAAACGTTTATTTGCTCGGAGTTAGCGAAAAAATTCATTAATAGTGGCCATTAACACTCGTGGCTAAGCCGAAACGGAAAAGTCAAACGAGTCTAAAAGGAGATTATAAAATTGATTAAATTGTTCTGGCGTTAATTACGCTTTGATGAAAAACGTGGTTAAATTTTATGGTTATTCCACGAATTAAAATAGCAATTCCATGTCGTCAAAGTTACACCTTGTAACGAGCATTAATATTTGGATTGTCTTAATTGGGACTGTAGCTAAAAAAGTAATACGTAGCAATACTTTACGGATTAAAATGACGGCTTTGCACAAATAACATAAAAAATCATCAATTCACTTAAAGTTAATGAAAAAATTCGTCAATAGTATGCACTAACACTCGTAACAAAACTAAAAAAAGTCCCTAATACTCTAAGACTAAATGAATAAATCCATTAAATGGTCTCGTCGTTAATTAAGGCTTGATCAGACCTGGTTAAATTTGAGTAGTTATTCCACGAATTATAATACGAATTCCATGAAAAGATTACACCTTGAAACGGGCATTAAATTTGGTCATATATACGAGCTGTACAAAAAGCACAGTATAATTGTGATTATTGCAGTACAATGGTTAAGAAGAATGGGCATACGATTATCATTGGTCTACCAATTACATCATTAAGGGCGACATGTGAATACATCACAACGCGCACAGTCTGCTCGTGAATCGTTCGCCAAGAGCATTTCACGAATTTTACTGCGCACTTGTAGCAGAGAATTGTGAATTTTCAAAAAGAAATTATTATATTGATAACAAACCAGCCAGAAAATTCTGTTAAAAAAACCAACGATAATTAACGAGGTATCAGCTAGAGAGTATTTCAAATTGTGATTTACCGTAGCAGAATGTCGTTATTTTAGTTGGGATCGAGTAGAAAACTGGTGTATGCATCTATACGGTACCGATCGAAGAGGGTGGCGTGCATCTTGAATTTTGGGCACTTTCGTCGACCTTGGTTGGTGCGCGAAGAAGGAAAGAGGTGACGTACGATAAAATGCCACGGGTTTTGACGCAATCGAATAAGTACGAGGAGCAATAGTTGATAGCAGTACCCGTGTCAGCTTAGGACATTTTCATTCCAGTAGAACCGAGTAGCGTGTACAATAGCGACCCGTCCAGTTGACTCCAATTAGCTAAACTCCCCAGACGTTTCCCCCTGAGGAATGAAAATGTTTGGCTGTCCGTCAAGAAAGGTTTGAGAAAAAATAATAGGACGATTCCAAACGATATTTGACGATGATGTTGCATGAGAGCGAGGAAGCCAACGCACATTTACAAATCACTAACAATGTGACGTATGACTCATACATCAAAATATTCCACTACCGAATCCGAAAACTCTATCACTTTTCTTGTTTATATATACATATATATATATATATATAGATTGAAATGTTGAATTTTCTAAGGATGGCTTTGCTTGGTATTAATTAGTAGTAAATATTAGTTTCAATTAATAATATATTCTTTATTAGGTAAGAATAGAATTTAAATTAATAGTGTATCCATGAATCGCAAACTAATGCGAATTTAATTGTTTCAGGTTCGAGCTTCGGACTTTTTGAGAATAAATATTTGAGGAGAGACAGAAAGAGGGGGTGAGAGAGAAAAGGAAAGAGAGAGGATATTACGTATTGCGAGGAAAATCTGTAACGAGGCAAGGCGAGAAAAGCGAGGCAAGCCAAAGCAGGTAGTTGATTCCAGAGCAAACAAGCTAGATTTTCTATTCAAACACAAGTCGTGCAACGTCACGAAGCTTTATTAGCGAATACACGTGTCAGGTGGCGACACACGGTCTTGCAAAGGTCCCTCGAACGGTGATCCGAGCCGAGTGCTTCCTCGATCTGTAAATCGCTTTGAGCAGCGAGCAGGAGGAGGAAGAAGAGGAGGAGAGGAATAGGAGGGGGAGGGGGAGGAGAGGGAAAAGCCGAGGAAAAGGAGTGCTCGCGAGCTGTCAGCCACGAGAACGTATTTCGCGTATCACTGATAACGCTTTGACAATAATTAATCCCCATAGCAAACAGAAAACGGAACCTTCTTAGTCGTACAGGCTCGTCTCTTTAGTCTCTGTCAGATAGCGAAAGTAACAGCTCTGCGACGAGGTATTAAAGAAATTACTTGGCCACTTACAAAAGGAAGCGTTTTGTTAGGCAAAACAATATCAAATAGCCACGTATACACACACATACATACATACATATATATATAGTACCGAGGAAGGATACAAGTACACAAATAAGAGGATTGAACCTATATGCAATTGGAGTGGTAAAGAGTTGTCGAGGAACTGCGAAGCAAAGAGGATAGGAGAGAGATGAGTACAAGTGGGAGTGCAATTAGCTAAAGTTGAGAAAGAAACGATATAGAGATATACAGAGCCCTTCAAGGTATGCCTAGAGTCGCAGTTTCTTCATGAAGACTGAGTGATTTCAATTGAGGGTTGGCTTGACCCGTAAGCACAGCTCTCATTGGCTGACCTCTTAAGTCTGCGAGAAGTTATTGGATCGAATAAGCGGACCGTCCGCGAACAGCCGCCATCACTAGAGCAATCACTAGAGCATTTGTTGCAAAACTCTCGACTGGTCAGTGTCGACACGTTTCTCTTTAGTCATCAAACTTGCGCTAACGCATTATCAGCCAAGGAAATATTTTTCTTCTTTGCCACTTTGGAGATAAGCCGAATTCCTGCTAACTCAAAGTCGATCGGTACAAAGCTCGGAAAGCGAGAGGGTCTCTGGATCTTTTGGAAAAACAAAACTCGTAGACCGTTTCTGGCCACATCTATCTTCCTCGACGCAGCTGTGTATACTCAAGATTTAACAATAAAGATTATCTATCGTGAAAGTGAGCCCCAGAGTCTGTCTTAACGTGTACTCTGATACACACACTTTTGGAGAATTCAACGGGTTTGTTGGGATATTAGGAGAAACGAAGGAGAATCTTGAAATTTTTGCACAGTTTGGAAAGCTGAGAGGAAGAAGCTCTCGCGACTCACACACACACGCGCGCGCGCGCTCACACGGTAGATATTATTAAAAGGACAACATTGTAAAACAGCTGAAGCAGTTTTTATGGCTAGAGTTTGAACATTTCGGTAGCAGCTTTGTTACGCTAATCATTACGGCTAGCTGGATGGCACAGTTTTACTGGCTTTTGCTTTTTGAGAGACATTAAAAGTTTGTATTGTATTGTTTTGAAGAAGTGATAAAAGAGAGAGAGAGAAAAGAGTAAAAAAAAAAGAGGCTGGTTATTGGAAGTAAAAAGGGAAAGAGTTTAGAAGAGAAAAGAGTGTTGTTCCTAAGGAAGAGCTACTTAGCTCAAGTTTGGAAAATATTTTATCAGGAAGTTTAGCAGAAAACTTCCAATCCATTACTGGTGTCGAGTCGAAGAAGCTCGTTCCTTCGCAGTAAGTCTTCTTTTTGTTGACGCAATGGAGCGAAGGATTCTGAAAATGTGGTGACGACGTGTCAGGCAGAGGCCTCCAATAACTTAGACACTACCAAGTGTGTGAGCCGTAGTCATTAGAAAGAGCGAAGGGGAGAGAGAGAGCGCGCGCGAGAGTGTGTGTGTGTGTGTGAACGAGAGCGAGAAAGAGAGAGAGAGAGAGAGAGAGAGAGCGAAAAATCATAGCCCATCCATAAAGCGCAGAGACAAACTGTAATCATCAAACATCCGTCATTGCTCGCTTAACCCGCTCGCATCGACGCTTTGCAGAAGACTCTGTGCGACGAGGAAGTGGTGGGGGAGGAGGAGGAGGAGGTGGAAGAGGCTTTGATAGATCCACTGGTTGAAGCATCAGAAGGAGCGCTCGGTTTTTTTTTTCTTTTTGAAAAATTGAAAGAGAAAAACTATACAGCGAGGAAGAGAGAGGAAGGAAGATAATCGGGGGGAGAAAGCTCGGTAGAGCGAGAAAAAACCCTAAGCCCTAATAGGGACAAGATGCATTGCAGTCAAGGTGTGGCAATGGTATTCGAGGACGCGTTTGTCGTGTTTTCGCGTTTTCTGTCGCTAAAGTCGCGAGGCTGCGCACTTTTGGAGACGCATCGGCAAAGGGAGACCACAGGCATCAAGAAGTTGTACAATAGCTTCTTCGTAATGTTCTAAGGATTACTCACCGTGACCAGGTGATGCGTTTTACCTTGTGGACTACACCGAGAGTTCCGAAGAAGGATATCTCGGTCCCGGCAGAGGACAATATACCCGGAGTTGTAAAAGTAGCGAGAAACCCTCCACGAGCATCATTCTTTTCTTCAGAACGACATAGTGTGATCGGCGCAATGAAAGTGGCCAGAGACTAAAGCCAAATTCTCCAGTCTCATTGACAGAGGAAAAATTGAGCATTCGCGCGCCTGGCGATTCTTGGACGATTATCTAGAAGCAATAGCTTTGTACCTTACATATATGTATGTATATATGTAGATAATTAACGAGCTTCGCAACACTCTCACGAGTATACAGACAGATTTTCAGCTGCAAAGTGTTTTGGATAATGCGCTGTGCTTCTTTGGCAGGGATAAGAGCGCCTCTCAGTGAATAATCATTAAAAAGTACGAGCGAGCTGGAAGGAGCATCGTATAAACCTATAAGTTTTAAGTCGCTCACATTCATCAACGATGCCAATGCCCTTCATTCGCGATTAAAGTTTAAAGGACAGATTGGCTTAACGTTTAAGCGCATTGTAGGATCATCCTAATAAGAATAGTCGTCTAGAAATCGGTAATAAACAAAATTAGAGAGCGATTATTAGAGAGAGAGAGGACCTTCGAAGGCAGCAAAGGAAAATTGCAGCAGGAGCGATATAATCTCCAGTCTCTTATAGATCCAACGTCGTCCATTTGAAATCTATTTGTCAGCTATCATCGATGTTAAGTCAAGCAAGAACCTTTGGTTTATTTTTTTGGACGGCCAGGCGCTCTATTTGGCAAAGAATTTTCGACAGAGGATAGATAGCAAGGTATTATATGAGAGAGAGGGAGAGAGCTACAGAGAGAAAAAAAAGGGAGAGAGAGAGAGAGAGAGAGAGAGAGAGAGAGAGAGAGAGAGGAACCATCTGGGTTTGGACAAATTCTGAAATTAAAGGGGATTGAAGTACGATCAGGCTAGATTCAGGTTCAAGGTCGTCTTATGGAACCCCAATTAATCATGGACGGGGGTACAGAGACTCTAAGCGGAAGTATGTGGTTTACCAACAGTCCTTCGCCCCCGTACCAACAGCTGTCACCCATACGAGAGAACGGATGTAACACAATTTCTATTCAACAAGTAAGTCATTTTTTAATAGATTTATTATTATTTATTCTTTTATCAAGCTGATATTATTCAGAAATCCTTCACTCTCTTTATCTCTAACTCTGTATTCATTATTTTTGTCATTTCCACAGCAACAAATAGGATACCATCAATCGGAAGATCAATTATGGCAAGAGAAACACAATTCACCGAAAAATTCAGCAGATGGCGATGGACAGATACGATCGAATCGCGAGGCATCACAGCATCTTTCTTCGTCTTCCGAGCAATTGATTAATTCCCAGGAAAATCATTTAAAGCGTAGATCTGCACAGCCGTTGCAAGATATCACGGAATTGGATAGAAAACAACCTAGAAGGGAGGGTAGGTATTTCTTAGAAGCTAGCATTTCTTTTTAAATTGCAGAAGATTTACGGAACGCTGTAAAACAATTGTCTGTAACATTTTACACGTTGGTCGGTCATTGCAATGTCAGAGGACTGGACAAATCTATGCTGCGTATGGGAATTCTACTGTGGAAGATTCCATTCTAAAGACTCGATTGAAATTGGTGTATGAGTGAACTTGGGAAGTATGTGACATATAACTGATGGTGCTAATATGAGCATAGAAGAAAGACGAGTGTGCGTGCATACGTCATGGACTCGTTTGTGTAATGAAAATTGCAGACTTCCTCTCTTACTAAACACAGTTCGAGATAACACCTTACCGTATTATCAGTCATGGTGCACAGGAAAACCATTAGAAAAATTAATTCTCGTACCTTTTTTTTATTTTTTTCTTAATTGGTTAGCTAAAAAGATAGTATTTTATTAATAATTACTAAGACTTTAAATGTCTGAGAAATTTCTATGTTTCTGGATTTTCTTTCTTTGCATATTCTTGGTCAAACAGAAAATTTTAATTGTTGATTACTGTTTTACATTCTATTATATTTTGTCCCTTTGGATGGATATTGTCTTTCGAGCATTGTATTGACGACTCCAGTGAAATGGCGCAAAGTCGATTCCTACTATCTGCTGGTCGTTAACACAGATACATCATCTTAAAGGTCGCGGCCAAACGACCTCTATTGCACTGTCGTAGAAACTAAATCTTTATAATATTTTTGTTGCTGCCAAAATCGCGCTACTGAAATTTGCCACCTAAACTTTAAAAAGTTTAAATGTGTCTCTCCATTTAAGCTTCCTGAATTTCTGCATATTTCAATTTGAATTTGTGTAACTCTTTATTTCTAAAGTAAAATATTTGTCTCCCTTTGTCTTTCTACCGAGTTAAATCAACGTCTAGAAATACTTGAAAAAAAGGCAAAAGAAAAGAAAACCCGAACATAATATGGTAGTTCGATAATTTGGTGAGTCAATAATTGTTTGTTATACCAAGATGAATGAAGCATCTAAAATGTAATCACCATGAATCACACACTATTAAAATAAGTGAAGAATTCTGTAAGCGATCTTTATTATCCTAAGGTCATGGCCTAGTCTGACCTGGCCTACAGTCGTAGACTTATAGTAACCTAAATATTCTCAACGATATTTGTCTATCACTGAGGAAGGTGAAACTGTCTTATCTCTAAAAATGGATTCGAAAAATCCATATAAGAACTCGATACATAAGAGGTTGTGCTTCTTCAGAGAGCTTCTCCCGACTGATTGACGAAAAGCTAAAATACATCTTCTCCCGCACATTCTGCGCCTTTTCGGCCACGTGGTCACTTGGACTGATAAGTCTCGAGTACGTATCATGCTATAGATTAGTAGGATTGAAGAAAGGACAGAGAGAGAAAGAGAAAGAGAATGGAAGGGGGAGAATAGACTGATAGTAGTTCATGTAGCGAAGAAACCGCACGAAGGTGCTTGCGCGCTTCAAGTACCCTCTAAATTCTTCAGGTGTTTCCTGAATAACTTTGCCAAAGTGATACAAGTGTTTTGTGAGAATTCGAGAAGTTTCGGGAGGATGAAGTGGACGGAAGTCGAAAGGACTAGGGTTACGTTGTTGCAGGGTCGGTGTTATCCTCCAATTGCTTCAAAGAATCGACGCAGACATAACAGTCTTGCCTCTCAGGGCACAAAAGGCAGAATAGGCATCATGCACCATCAATATCATGATGGGTTTGGAACTATTCAAAATGGTACCTTACCATGCTGAATTAAATATCGATATTTTACAACTGTTCATAATTGTTAATAAACAAAACAAACCCAATTGGAAGTTTGTGATGAGTTAAATAATCATAATAATCTGTTGCTATGGGTCTTAGCGTGCTATTGTTCATACGCGTCTTCACTATTTTTAGGCTCTATTGCAAGCAATGGCTTGGGACAAGGTTGGTCTACCCAAGTGGAAGAATTTGCAGAACATCTAGCAGCTGATTTCGATGGATCCTTATCAGCCTTGGCAGCTTCAGATCTGGCTACTGCGGTCGCCTCCTATAACATGAGGTAAGACGCTGAAAGCTCGCAACGCCATGGTGTGTGAGTCTAGAAGGATGAAACGAGGAGAAGCTCTGTTTTTGTATTTCTATTTTTATATTGTTATAAAGTTATGATTAATGGCAAATGTTGATAATCCAGAATTTCACGAAGAGGGTCTTCTGAGCGAAGCGCCATCGACGCAAAATCTTGACACTAGTCGATCTTACTGTTACTGGCAGTCGGTAATGCGAATTTCTGTGTTATTTAAGAAAAGATGCATTGAATCTTGATCAAAAGGAAAGGAAATGCGGGTACAGCAGCGATGGGTCAGAAATCCGGTTTAAACCGGCATAGTGGCAGTAGTAGGATTCACACCGTCGTTCGGTAAAGCGCGAGGAAATAGAGTAAACGTTACTAAGTCGAGCGCGAGATCTCACACGCGTTTGTGGACACGTGTTTCGCAATCAGGAAAAGGACCTTTAAAAATTTTAGTTCCTTTCTTCAACTTATAAACAAGAAAATTGCAAATTTTCAAATAAACATTTGAGTTACAAAGAAATCCACTAAGTTTTCAGTTTATTGCCGTAAAGACTGAGTTGTAATCAATAATATTACACACTAGTTTCTGCGAGTTAAAAATAGAGAATGTTATTGCTTGATTAAAAATGATGCGTCGTATGAGGTGTAAAAACAAGCGATTCGCTGGTCTTCTACGGAATGTATGATTCAACATTTCCGAAGGTCTGCAGTCGTGGGATTGTTAATGCACATTTTTAGAATAGAGTTAGTTGACGGAAAAAAACATTCGACTAAATAAAAAGATTTAAATATTATTTTACAAGTTATATTTAATATTCTGCAGAAAAAGAATAGACTATTAATTTAGGAAACAGAGAAATTATTATTAGTTCATACTCGATTTTAAAGTTAGTGAACTGAAAACATTGTCTTCTCCCTTTAGTGTCACATGGTTGTTCAGTTGTGTCAAATATGATTTGTTTCCGCAAAAAAAACCTGTTACGAAATTACAAAAATGTGGTGAATTTGGTATATAATAAGAATCTAGTGCATTGACCGATTCAGCTGTGTTGAAACGGCTATTTTTAGCTGGAAATACGATGAAGTGAAAAATACACTCTTAGAGTGACCTTGATGAAACTCTACAAGATAATTTTTATTAATAAATTCGCACACGAGGCTTACTAATTTTACGAACGAGGAAGATGTAATGAGTGGGGGTAAATTATCAAGTGCTTACGTTTAACAATTAGACAAATCGCAATACGAATACAAAAGGGAGAGTAGAGCTATTCCGGTAAAAAAATTACCACTAATACAATGCACTAGTACAATACTAAATAATATTTGTGAATGGAGCGATGATGCCTTGTGTCACTGAAATATTAACCAACGAAATAGAAGCACGTGCACTACCAATTCTTGCGTATTAAACCGGTTATTCATAGTAATTTGCCTCTCTCGGTAGCTTGCGGAAGATCTGGTCATATCTGACCGCACGTGACTCAGTGATCTCTAAATCGATGATTGATTAATTGATCCGTTTAATTAGTCTTGTCGCTCATTATATATATATATATAATATGCTTGCATAAAATTAAATGTTCAATGTCAACTTGAACGATTCAGCTTGATTGTAATTCTTTCTACTCCAAAAATCTCTCTTTTTATTAATGTCGAGTTTTGGATTCGAATGATTAATAACGAAAACGAAGGATGCATCAGTATATGAAAAGGGGGTAAGTTATGTAATTTAGAACGATAGTAGATTTCATTGCTGTTGGAAAATTAATCAGATGGATGTAAAAATAGAGAAAATTAGGAGATTCTTGTATGGGATCTTAAACTATCGACTAAGCATGTTACGTAGTTAGTTAAGAGACGACATTTTTGAGCACAGTTGCGCATAATTTCCTATCGAGCTGATATTGAATTTGATGCAACGATAACTGGTGTGTGCCGGTTTAGGCTGACCTTACGTATTCGAATGTGTTATCAAAGCGGTTCTCAAATCCTTCCTTTTATTTATCAAAGATAGGGGATACCTTAACTTGCCTAATAGCTTCTCTTCGTTTCAATCACCATAATTGTACTTTCTACCGGACCATACTTGTTCAAATTTGTCAACAAAAAATATATTAATCCTACCTAACATTTTCTGCTAATTAATTTTATCAATAATTAATGAATTGAGAATAGCAACGTGTATCGATATATAACAGAGATATAGGTCTCTTTTTTGTAATTGATAAGAGGAGAGAAATATAAAAAGCTTATAGATGGTGCTGTGTGACCTCATTAATACAGAAAGGAATAAATAGTGTATTTAAATATCTCTATATGTAGTGGCAAAAAGCAGCAATTTTTAAGTCTGTATGCAAAGCAGTATTATTCGGTTTTGTGTCCAGCTTATACCGGATTTCGCGGCCTAACAAACACCCCTGTCTACGCTATTGACACGCTGCTGTAGCGTTTTTTGCACACATGTACGCAAAAGTTCTTCTTCATGGACAAGAGTGTATATCATGTGCGTAAAGTTACGTGCGTTTATTGTACGTGGGTCGAGCCCTCGAAGCAAACCCCATCACTTTATCCTAGTTGACCAGTCATCACCTCGCCAGTAGCAGCATGTGACGCTGAGGCTACTAAAGTATATGTCTTGCGAGCCACTCGAATCTCTCTGTTTATGTTTATCGAGAAAAAATAAGAAGTTTAGAAATTAAATTGTGGAAAACGCGATACACTTTGTGCACTGCATTACAATGACGTTCTTCCTCGAAAGCTAAATTTCTTTTTGTATATTGTGCTTTGCAAAAATTTGGTTAATTCTATTGGCATACTAAGATCAAAATCATGATCTACGTTAAGCCCAGGTGTGACTTCATATATCAATTAATGAATTAAAAAATCACTAGAACGCAAATAGGAAACAATTAGGAGTTATACAACACAAAAGATTTATAGTCTTTTTCAATAAACAAGGAACAAATCATGCGTCTATTTCAATTTTACCATGGAGAATCAAACGTTATTTTTTGCTTTTTAAACCATTAAATTGTTTTTCGACGAATTTTTTATTAGTTTTTTATCCAAAGGTTATATTTAGTGTGTATGTTATATCAGAGATAATATCAATTTAAAATCAAGCGTTTAAGAATCAGTCGAGGCCATGGGTTTGCAAAGAGAAAACATATACAAATTGTTTAAATATTCAACGTTTATTTGCCAAATGCTAATCCTTGGCCAAAGATTATCTTGCATCTGATTGATAAGTGGTTTATACTCGGATGGTCGGATAAAGTATACATATATTTACTTTATCCAGTAGTATTATAATATAATGTTAGATATTAAAAAATGTAATTCATAGATAAAGATATTTTCGCTGTCTTATCGTTAAATGAAAAAATTGATTCTTCAATTTCAGTGAAGCGTTGCTTGCTTTGCCATCCCTGACAGTTTTCAAGCAAGAAGCACCATCTCCGGAAAATCAACACAATTCCAGGTGATTTTAAGCAAATTTAAAATAATTTTTTATCAAGTGCTAGTCAAACATTAGATTTTCATCGTTTAACTGTTACAATTGAAATTTCTTTCTTATTACATTACCAGCAACGAGAACACATGACTTCAAGTGACGTCAATCTTAACAATCAAATGTCTTCATAATTCCCAGCACTTAGCTCTGGCAATTCATAGACAAATTTTGCTTCAACATTGAAAGTCATTTAGGACGAAAAGAAAAGAGCGTCTTTAATCCATAAGTTGCATACTTTATAATATACAAAAACAACTGCAAAAGAATATTTCCAATATTTATTTACACAAACGATTATAATTAAAAAGATCCTAGAATTTTTATTAACGATCAATTAACCACAAACCAAGGGTCGAAGACTTAGCAATTATCAAAGCTTATCTACTATGTAGCAATCGACAGAAATTAACAATATTTTCAATTTCTAGTTAAAAATTTGAATAAAAATCAAAAGAGAAGCAAAGCTTTTATTTTTCGAGTAAGGAGCCAAAGGCTAAAGATGCACTACTGTCTGGAGCTTTTTCTCGCAGTTCTCTCGATTGAGCAGTGGAAAGGGGGAAAAAGAAGGAAGAATGAACGATAAAGCCAGCTATATATCTGGCAATGGTGGTGAAGAGACGCGTGGGAAAGGAGGGATTGGATACAGTAATTGACAGCGGAATTTGCCAGCTACCCCGCAAACTCGCACACTTCAAAGCAGCGATAAGTCGTGGATTGAGATGTTGGCAAACGCAAGAAAATCGCTGGGCCAAGTCCTTAAGGTTGCTTCACACCGTCAAAAGGGAAATCAAATGTTTCTAATGAAAACTAGAGACCTTTTCACGCTTATGAAAATCCTTTTCGGTAGTTTTATTCTAATATAAGTTTTTTCTATCACGGTTTCTATTATTAACTTAATTAGTATATGGAAGCGCGTGAAATTTATTAACGGAGCGCAAGCATCCCTATAATGTGAAGCAACCTTTACTCTCTCGCTTATCTAGACTCAGACGTGCCGCTTTGGTGTAATACACTGTAAGTGTCTGTCAGTCGCTCCATCGCCAGTCAGCACGCGTGCTCAAACAACCGAGCCCTGCTTTGTCGCGTGTTTCAAGTTTTTTATCCGTGGCCCACTGCGGGCCCGGAGCTGTCACACCACAAGTCACAGTGCTCGTTATACTCGATTAATTCAACCAAATCTTACTCGCTGATTACATACTTTGTCAGTTGATTGGTGGCTCGATTAATTTGCAATCTTTTGTGAAAAAATTCACTCTGCGTGTCCTATCGTCCAAGGTGTTTAATGTACCGAAGAAAATTCTGAGTTATGTGCTTGCGAGTGATCAATTAAAATTTAATGATCTATATGTGCGTAGAAATCGTAAAAAATCTCGAGCAAAAAATACTCGACTCACAGTGCCGACTCTTAGTGGGCAATGGCCAAATCTATCGAGCTAGTAGATAAATATCGATCGTTGCGTAATATTTTTACTGCTTTTGCGTAGTTATATATTAATGAAAAAGTTATTCCTCTTGCAAGATAACAAAATCAGCATATACGCTGGCCAAATGACACACAGTGCTAATATTTACCTTTGAAATCAATTTGTAAAAAAGCTTCTCACTGATAGCTTCATCGATACTCGAGGAGCAAACTCTGTGAGAAGGCTTAATATAGCGTACACTTTCCAGTAATTACAATGATTCCTTGAAATATCGTAATCTAATCAGAGATTCGCTTAGAAGTTAATGAAAACTTTCCTATCAATTGCATACTCTTATCACTATTGGTGGAATCAGATATTTATGATTTATCAGTGCGGGTAGATAAAAGTTTTATTTTACAATCAAAATAATACTACGTAGGAGAAAAAGAGTTTTTCGACAATAAACGAGAACGTTTTGCGATTACGTTAAAATATTGGAGCTTGTATAGAAACATTAATCATATTATTAAACTCATTTTGCATGTAGATAAGAAATCATTGAACCCACGATAATTGAAATTTGTCAGACTATTCTGTAACGGTGTGATTTAATATCTTGAATAAGGCAAGTGACGCGTGAAGTGCATGTGTTGATTTGCGATAAGCTTTACCTTATTAAAATATTACATTGACGACACTCGAAGTAATTCTATGCTGGTATGAATAATAACGCTCTGAAAAAGTCAAATCAATAATCAGAAAGAATACAAAAATCGACTAGTAGAGAGTCATAAATAAAATAATGAGAACTCCCACGGATCTTAATGCGTCACCTTTATTTTTTAACTTGTAGTAAGTTTAGCTATAAAAATCTGTACTTTGTCTCATTCGTCATTCTTAAATAATCAGAAATGTTATTTTATGGTTTGCAGTTTGAATCACGTGTCGCAAAGAACGATCAATTCGACAGCACCAGTTAATGGGAATATCGGTAGCACGGAAGCTGACAGTAATAATAATGGCCAAACAACCAGTCTTCATCAATTGCTATATTCTTCCAATGAGGAATACCCACCAACATCGTCCTCGGGAAATCACGTGTCTTCCTCTCAGCAAGGAGCCGAGTTGAACGAGGACTGTCGGTAATTATCAGATACTTTAAATAAAAAAGATTTTATTTTTCCTACAATTAAAAAATCTTGTAATTGTTTTTCTGTCAACTAATTACTATCTCCTTGTATTTACCCTTTCATTGCTTAAATGCTGGTTTATCAGTTGTACTCAAGATATATTGACCTTAGTTTTCAGTATGTTCTGGCGGCAGCTACAAGTATTGCGACAAAAGTTAATGAAGAAACACTGACCTATCTTAATCAGGGTCAGTCGTACGAAATCAAATTAAAAAAATTGGGTGACCTCTCGGCCTATCGCGGCAAAATATTAAAGGTATTTTTCAAATCTCTTTTTCTTGTGGAAGCTTATTTGGATATTATTCATGTTTGGGTAGCAGCATCTTAAAAAACGCTCTCATGGTTTTTCACAAAATTGAACGCGAGCTCATACTGATACATCAATTTTTCCAGCCGCGAGTTTCCTCAAAACCTCCATCCACCAAAGACACTCGACACAATAATAATATCTAATCCTTTTCGTATTAGGCAATATGTAAAGCAGTTGAGTTGCTTTAATATAGCGATGGAGTTTTAAATAATGCATCGAATAATTATCGCAGTCGCTGCAAGCCTAACTAATCCACGATCACTAATCTGATACTAATTCAGTCATTCCACTTGAAATATCCATGAAACAATTAAAATTCATAAGTCTGAATCACATGACTATTATTATTCGACCGATATGCATTACAAAAGTCTTACGTCCTGTGCTAGTTTCATTGATAACATTGATACTCTTCTCTGGTGTTTTACATATCGCTCCATACACAATAACACTGTAAAATGACCGTCATAGAAACTCAAAACCTAATTATAGATTAATCAAGCATCTTTCACGCAATTATTTATCGTTGTAAGACACTTATAAGAAATAATCTGGAAAAAATAACATCATACAACATTTGGGCCGCATAATTATAATCCACGCAGCATTAGTGTCACGGAACAAAAAAGAGCTCTCGCAGTCGATAAGCTTTCCAGAAATATCTAGCCTCCTTATTTTCGTATTATTAATCACGTTTTAATCGAACCAATTTATGCCAGTCGTATACAATAACCTCATTATTATTTTCATATCACTTCACAAATTTTCCTAATTACACGCACTTTTATGAGTCGATAAGAAGGAAAACCGAGAGGCTTCGCTCTATGGAATATTTTGATTAATTTCATCAATCATTTCGCAAAGCTTATGCTATGTTGCAATCGATCATAGCCGAGCAATGTCTCTGCACTTTTCTGTCTAACACGGTTGATTAAAATTCGTAATGATTAAGGGGATTGGAGCGGGGGGAGGGGGGAATGGGGAATTCTTCGGGGGATAATTTTTGGGAGAGTGATCGGTGTGAGCTCGCAAAAATGGGTCGACGTTCGTAAGATGTGAGTGGCCCAAACGGATCTACAACGCCTCTGAAGGGACAACCGACTTTTTTGTTTCAGTCAACAATTCGCATATGCTTCCATGAAAGAAGACTCCAGTACACGGAACGGGAACAAATGTTAGCATGGCAGCGTGCAAGACCCGGTGAAAGATTACTCGAGGTCGATGTGCCTCTTAGTTACGGAATGGTGGACGTTTGTCAACCATCACCTTCCAACAATAGCGCTGAATTTATGTGGGATCCTACTAAAGAAGTTGGAGTCTATATAAAAGTACGTACCATAGAAAATTTACCAAAATCGTTTAAGATAATGAAAGCTGTGCTTTTATTATTTTGTTAAAAATTATAGAGTTTTCTATGTAACTACAATTTTTATATTTTTACTTTTCCAGGTCAACTGCATCAGCACAGAGTTTACACCGAAGAAACACGGAGGCGAGAAAGGAGTGCCTTTTCGCATTCAAGTGGAAACCCGATTACCCGGAGGACCGCGTTTACATGCTGCATCTTGCCAAGTTAAGGTGTTTAAACTGAAGGGAGCGGATCGCAAGCACAAACAAGATCGAGATAAAATTTTGCGACGCCCACCCCACGAGCAAGACAAATATCAACCAAGCTACGATTGCACAGTTCTTTCCGATGTGAGCATCAAAATATCTAAGCAAAGAGTTTTCACAGTTTCAACTGCTTCCGCATAAGTTACAAGAATATTTTGCTTTGCTCGTAGATTCCTTTGGATGTTTTGTCCACGTCCAGTCCCATCGCACAAAACGTAGGAAGCCCTTATGCTCCGACCGAAGCAGTGTGAGTAGATTTAATTTTACTTATTTCGCATTGTCAGCGCCGAGTGATATTCTCAAGAAAATGGGAATGGATTATCTCTGCGATAAGCGATCGCTAGTGAAATTATTTTACGAGCTTTGAAAGACACAAATTTTATGATGAATATCTCTCACTCGAACGATTAGGGGCGTTCAACTTAATCGTTTTTATTTATTTTCTTTTATCGTCCCTATCCTTTTTGCATCATGACCGAATCTTGAAATATCAAATGCTACAAGCGACTATTTACGCTTCATTAATGAAACTAAGCAGATGCGTTTAATAAATTGCTCGGCCTTCGCGTCCGACTCGTTAACTCGCATGAAACAATCATAAGAGCATTTTTCCCAGAATGTAGGTGGCCATTATTCCTGTAAGAGTAAAATGGCTTTTTGAAACAAAGCAGCTACATTGGCATCAATTACAGGCTGCATAATGCTCTCCTTCTAATGATTTATTTGATTTACTGATCGATCGTAATTCCAAGATAAAAGCTATAGATTTGCCTTATCTACGAGAGCTCTCTTAGATTGACCTTTGCGTGATAAATTTCCAAATTAATACACTAGCTCTGGAAAATTACAATAACAAACGTGTCTACGTAGAGAAGACCGAGCGACCAGTGGACTTTGAACATTGGCAAACGGGCGAAAGTAAAAATAGTAGAGTTGTACCTAAATCATGAGCTTAAATTGAAGTCATGCGCAAAAGACAACTGTGGGACTGGCAAAACGTGAATGCCAGGACAAAGCAAGTTCTCTGTAGAAAAATGCCCGTGACTCATGAGAACGCAGTGTATGTAAGAATTGTGGTAAAGTCGATCCGTAGTACAGTTAAATTCAGTTTGGTTAATTCGGGGAAGAATCTGCTGAAAGTTTAGGGAGATTCTAGGTCGGTAACAGAGATGTTATGTGGAAAGAATTGCTCGATATAGTTAAGGAAGAGCTAAGAGGAGGAATAGGGGAGGAGGGGGGGGGGGAGTAATGGTAGAGATCGGTTGTTGTAGTTTTAAGTGAGACGGTGTAGGTGGGGAAAGGGGGAATTTGCGGCGCCGCGGCGACGATGATCTTTAATTCCGCGATGGTAACAGGTGGGGGAATCCCTGAAGAGGGGGAGCTGTGCGACGCACACCGGCTAACAAACTGGCTTGAACTGGCCTGAGCCGGCGAATCGTCAAGCTGACAACGCTGCACGCTAAGAGCGATAGAGAAAGAGAATGGAAGAGAGAAAGAGAGAGAGAGAGAGAGAGAGAGAGAGAGACAGGGACAAGAAACAGTTCACGACAATAAATCCAGAGCGTCGCGCACGAGGCAAACGTCGCGCCATCATTCTGCCAGTAAACTATTTCGTTCGTTGCCTTTTCTCGAAAACTCTCCAAGGTTTTCGCTCCATTTCGAAATATCGAGATAACAGAAGCGGCTCGATGTCCGTTTGATAGTGTTAGAAACAAAAGAAAAAGATTGAAGAAAAATAATATAAGAGAGAAGCAGAGGAACATAATATTACATAGTGAGAATAGAGATAGCGTCAAAGCGCACTTGAGTATATTTCCGCAACTGGTTTTCCCTTTTCCCACCACACAACCGTTCGACTCTCTCGACTGTACAGTCTCGAGACTATCGAACGCAATATAGTCGAATCTCGCTGGCGATATCTCGTTTCCTGTGTTGCGTTGCTCAGTGTGCATCTACGCTTATGCACACGCTGGTCTCTTTCTCTCTCGTTCTCTCTCTCTCTCTCTCTCACTGCTACTGTTACGGTGCTTGCTAAGAGTAACTTGGTACTCTTGGCACTTTTTTCTTGGCGCAGAAGCCAACAGTCAGAAGCTCACAGGCAACCAGTAGCTCTAGAACCGAGCGAACGCGAGTCGCGATTACTTTGTGTTTTTGTGCAGCATAAGCATAAAGAGTGGGAGTAAAAAAGAAGGAAAGAGAAAAAGAGAGAGAGGGGGAAGTAAGCAATAGGTGGCCTAAACAGGATACAAGTTTGAGAAGTGAGAGTCGCAGACATGATCTACCGCTGAGGGATTCGCGTTTAAAAATAGTCTGTGTGGATCGGTGACCACCTCTCATTCCTTAATCAAGTGTACTACTCGTGTCGCCGGACATTTTCCAGCACTAGCCAGCTAGCCACGGTTGCGCCGTAGCGCAGTGAACTGTGCTTGCTCGATCTCTCCTGCTAAAACTGAATCTGTTTCCAACGTGCACGCACTTTACCATCAAGATATCAATATTATTTGAGTGTTCATCACCACATTGGCAAACCTGTATTCTTTCTCTCTCTCACTCGAGTTACCGAAAACTGGCAACACTGTCAATCGCAACGTGAACTGTCAACAAATTGGCACATTCTATTCGCTAAAGTATTTATCGATTCTTTGATCAGACTGAAAAATTCTTAAAACATCACAGTGGCAGGCTTGTGTCTTATTGAATTTTATTGACACTTGCACACACTTGGAGGACGATCGCACAGCACAGCGATCACAGTGGACTTAGTGCGTTCTCTAGTTATTTCGATTACGCATCGCTGATATACCATAATATTATCGTATTAATCGCAACAAGCTACATTATCCCATTATCGACTGCAGTGACAAGCTCGCAACCATTTTAACGATTAATTGTGCCGAGGCAACGAAAATTATATCCATTCTATTTTTAAACAACCAACATTGCAACGATATTAATCATAATTTTGCACTTGAAGCCAATTTAGAGCCAGCTCGTCGCGTACGCTTAGTTCTTTTTTTTACCAGTTTGTCTCTATAGAATTCTACGTAGCTAACGAAAGCAGCCTTTCTCACGCAAACAAGTGGAGTATTTCGGTCGAGCTGCAAGGCGATAGAAATTCTCTTCAAACTGAATTAGCGGAGAAGAGATTTTCAATTTAAAAATAGCTGATTGAATAACAGGCAACAGCGAGAATCGCATTTCCTGGCCTACAGCTCTTGTCTCCCAGCGCCATTTGGACACGATTGGCAAACGGGATCAAGCCACATTTTATCTGGAGCAAACGGTAGAAAAGTTCTCGTTTATTACTACGCAATATCCAGAGCCCAAGAAGTCAGAGCGTTGTGCGTGGTGTTTCGTGCGGTGGTTTTGTGCAATGCGCGTTAATCGCTACAGAGAGTGACCGCGCATGTGACCAATTGTCGAATTCTACGAGAATAAGACTCTTCCCACCACGATTGGTGATGTTTTAGGAAAAAGACGTTAGAAATTGAACGCATGAAGAGTTATCCGTATGTGTTGGCTCTTTCACTGAAATAGCAGAGATAAGCATACGAGAGGTTCTTACTACATTTTTAATTGTACCGATAGAAACAGGAAACGCCGCTGGAATGCCCTCTTCCGGTACTATTCCCACCCCGCAAGTAGAACGCTCGGGACCGTTTTACGTGCTCAGTGACCTTGACATTGAACTAGCAAGCGAGTACATCGTCCAAGTGCGCGAAATCCTGGACAGTCAGGTCCTCTTATCACGTCAGGATCACCTCCTCAGATGACGAGCAATCTTGCCGCCGAAAAGCTGATGCCAGGGCGGTTGAATTCGGCCTTGAAGCGAGAAAACTGCTTGTATTACATGCCCATTGCTACCCAAAGCGACTGATCAATTTTTCAAGGATCGCGTCCGAAATAAGATTTTTCTCAGACGTGAGCTGCTGCGTCCACGAGATAGGAAATCTTGATTGGAACCAAAGGAGAGAACTCAACCTCTCGATTTCTACCTTCTCTTATCTGGAAGCGAGATGTTTGCCGAAGGACTGATGTTCCAATTTTGCAATGACTCGGTCGGCTTTGTTGTAACAACCACCAAAGTATCTAGGTTGGTAATTTTAAAACCTACGGAGTCCTGTGGTTCGAGCGAAATGATCGCGTTTTGATTCGTTCATCAGACCAGAAGTGGAGGATTTCATTAGTATCGAGGAGTCAAGGGGACTTGCTGAATTTCTCTGCAGAAAAAAAGAAGTCGAGTCTCTCGACGCGTATCGCGTGCCTACAACGGATCGAGTACACACCAACGTAACTTCTCTTTATCTTCACCAATATAAGACTGAAGTCCACGTGTTTAGCAATAATCTTCCTGAACCGTGCGTAATTTGTATGTATTACGTGCAGCGCTTTCAAAGCTTTGCAACTGATAAAACCAAATTGATAAACAAAAATCTCGCAAATAAAACTGCGTCACGAAGACAGAAGCTATAGCAGGGCAATGTTTGCTTGGGGAAAAACGTGAGGCGGAAAGTAATGGACTCGTTGCTTTTGGAAAGGCAGAAGTAGTAGCTTCTCGGAGGATTCGAGGAAATATCTAATCGCGAGAAATAATCACTCTGGAAATTTCAGTGCGAATGCAGCTGCGAGGATTGATTTCTACCTGAAGAAAATCGCTGAAAAAAAACCCTGTTGCGAAGGTCGATTTCCAACGATAGTGTGCGATACACGGTAAAATTAGGACTGGAGAAATCCAGTTTAGAGCAGACATTAAGGAATCACCGGGTAACAATCCCACTTGAACCGAACCGATCTGCTGCCAACCAGCATTTTCAAAGTTGGAAAGACCTCGTGCAAACTCCAACTGGTTACAGTCACCTGCAACCGAGAATTAATGTTTTTTCATTAGACATATTGTATAAGCGCGTCAGTCTTGAAGCTTCAGACTGCTCGTTTTCAAACTTGAAAAAAAAACCGTCCGACTACAACCGTGGACCCCCGAGGCTTCGAGGCAACACACAACACCACGATTCATAGACAAAGATAAATGCTAAGACTACTTATTTATAAGGGAAATACTTGAGACTGAGACTTAGAATAGATAGAATTGTTGATTTTTATAATCAAGACTACTGCATGATTTATCTCGCAACGTTCCAAAGATCCACGAAAGATCGGACCTAATAGAAGAATTAGAGAACCTCCGAAGGACAATAGAAGTAGTCGCTGAAGGATCACATCGGGTCTCGCAAATTGCTGAGTTCTTGCGGAATTAAAAACGAGTCGATAAAGTGAAAGGGAGAAATAATAATAAATATAACGTCATAGAGAAGAATCGCGTTGGGAAAACTTACGTCCAGAGGTTTGTGTAACAAAGAGCGAGATTAGACTTTGCGAACTTGTCGAAGAACCTCCGACTATCCTCGAGATGTCAAAGACGTCCCCGAGTTGGGACATGAGGAGCTGCTGGGCCATCAGATCACCGCGAGGAATTCGCGACGGGGACTCCTCGAGGATCTATCTACTGGAGCACCAAGTCACCGTCAGTGGTGGACCCTTGGAACTTGAGCTAGTAGCCAGATTTGTGCACTCTCTCTCGCAGACGCAATTGAGACAATGTCACTTGACTCGGGGCGGTCTTGTCAGTCTCACCTTGAAAAAACGACGAAACAATATCAAACGTTTAGCCGCAAATGAATCCCCCAAATTTTCTTTCCACGTGCAGTCGCTTACCATGTAAGATCAATATTCAAAACACATTTCTTTTTGTTCTATACTTATAACAAGATACTATCTTCAATCTTATTTCGATACACGTGCCTCCTCGCGGTCTATAAATAAATGATAATAACTGTTTGTAAGAGACTGAAACTCTGCTAAGTGGCCTCGAAATTAATCACTTGACCTTGGCAAACAGGCGATTCATCAAACTCTGTGTATAGTTGCAATGTCATTGAAGTAGAATTTAAGTGGTGTCTCTCGTACATAGATAAACCAAGTGTTGGTCCAATTGACCAAGCATCGGTTTTGTGGTAATAAGATTTTAAATACGACAGCAACTTTTATTCGGATCGTTTATATTTTGTTTATTGTTAGGAAAAGAGTTGTCTTGTATTTAGAGATGTTACTGCAAAAATTGTATAAGCTTGTTTGAAATTCGAGGTAATTTTTGTTAATTGGTACGCTTGATTGTTTACAGTTCACCGCAAACTCGCACAACTGTAGGTAACAGCTCGTCACCCGTAGTCGCACCATTGGCACTCTCGGTATCAAATTCTGGAATCGTACCATTTGTACCTGCATCAGACGCTGTGAAGGAAGACATTGGTAGCACACCCGCTCTTCCATCATCAGCCGCCATCTTACCCGATCAATCTTGCGTCGATTCTGACGTACGCTTCAGTGGTAAAAAATCCAACACCTCAGAACCCATTGAATCCATCAAAACGGTGAGTTTATTCGTTGAAGATTTACTCGCGCAATGAACTTGAACAAATGTTGAATTTGGCGCGTGAAATATTATTGATTGATTGGTAAATATTTGATTTTTTGCAGAGTCCCGTGTATCTGGATGAATTGCCTAGTGACGCAAACGCAGCAGAAACAAGCGCTTGGTTACGTGCAAGCCGTTTCAGTGCATTCGAGTCAACATTTGCGAGCTTTTCAGCATCGGACATCCTGCGTTTATCTCGGGACGACTTGATTCAAATCTGCGGACTAGCAGATGGCATCCGGTTGTTCAATGCTCTTCATTCCAAAGCACCAACGCCGAAACTCACCCTATATTTTTCTCTGGAAGGCAATAGCTCGATATGGAGAGTCGCATACCTCGACAGTTTTACCACGACCACCTTGACAAACAAACTTCTTAGCACCCTGAATCTGTCTCATGATCGATTGCACTCGGTCCTCTTTCTCGGACCTCAAGGAATTCACGTTCTTGTTACTAATGAATTAATTGCTAATATGAAAGACGAAAGCATGTATTTCGTGGAAACTATAAAAGGTAAGTCTCAAATTATGTTTAAAGATTTTCTAGTGTAAACGCACTTTGCTCGTAATATTAAAATTATCCTTAATAATAAATATTAGTAACGCTGAACCATTGCTTCTAGATCCCACCAGCGAACGTTATAAGCTGCTATTAAAACCATCTTCGCGTTGATTAAATGAAAAACTACATCAAGGGTAATCTTTTATGATCACGATGAATCCATGAAAAAATCAGAAAAGAAAATATTATTGTAGGAAGAAGAATTCTATTTTTGCATTATTGAATAATTTGTATTTTTTCTTGTTGTTTTGTTTCATTTGTAATTTACATATAAACATAAATTGTTATTTTAAGTATGTCAATGCATGCTTAATTTGTTTATTGATAAAATTAGTGTAAGGTCAAATGCTCGGGTATAAATCATAGTCACTGATTCAAATTTTCATAAAAATCGTAGATTTGCAAAAATTTTGTGTACCTTTATGAAAGTACGACGAGATTAATTATAATGCTCAACTATTTTCGAGCTTTGATGCTCTTAGTATAATTTTTAGCTAGATTAGAAGAAAACGCAACTAGAGATTTGTTAAGGTATCACATCAAGCATTCAGAATTTTTCTTAGTGTAGTAGTTCCGTTTTGAATAGTATAAAAATTGCTTTTAATAAAGTTTCACTAAACAGCACATACTCATTTTTTGTTAAATAGTTTATAGTCGGTATCAAAAGACTTTATTTAGTTTACATTAAAGCAGTCATCTATAGAAATTTGTTATTGCAAATATCGTGCAAACTTAAATTACGTTGATTTACATTACGAACAATACCATGAACAATTACACGATTCCGTTAAGGTTTATTTAAACAATGATATTGCCTTAACATATTAAGAATATGCCAAATACGTGAAGAAAATAGTATAGAAACTTTGGTTTTTGGAAAACTTGCCTGTTACATTTATATATTGTATTCAGATATCCAAGTGCCTGCTACAAATACACCTTAATATATATTACTGGAAAAGTAATGGTATATTGTTAGATTAAAACATTTTATATTTAGTGCCAAATTTATAAAAATGTTAAGCTGAGCTAACAACGGTTACGGGAATATAAAGTATTATAGAAAATTATCATCGATACGCGATTTTCTAGCCAATTATCGAAGTTACTGAAATATAAAGTATACTCGACTGCATACTCATATTAAAATATAAGGCCAATAATAAATGTTTCGACTATACTGTACAATAATTAGATTTATTATGTATATATGAAGAATATTATACATAAATAGAATATTTTTCTGTACTTTAAATCTAAGATTGGCACAAATCACAGAAATATGTACGTGAAGATATATCAAGTACTGTTTATTATAATATAAGTCCATATTTTACCATGGATACAAAAATAAAGTCTTATTATAATATTACAGGAGTTTGTTTAAATCATGGAACCTTTTAGCTGTATATTTAAAATTGAAACAATTGTAGTTTTATAATCATAAATATATTTTATTTAACAAATTATAGTAACAATTAAATTTTAATTGTAATGTAATGTACACGGACTATTCATTAAAAACTCTACAGATAAAGAAAGACGGACGATTTCACTGCACATTTTTTAAAAGATCATGAATAACAAAAAATGGTAGACTGCTCAAAATAATACCATGTGGATGTGAAATAGCAAAAGAATGTCGAGTTGATGTTTCAGGCTATTTTTTCTTTTTTGACTGCTTGCTCCTCTTCTTCTCTTCCTTTTTCTGTTCACGCTCCGATAAAATTTTGAAGAGTTTATAGACGAAAAACACTGAAAATTAAAGACACATTTAGATCCACATAAGTAATTGTATGTTGAAACAATGATTTTTATCAGAGCATTTCTTTCATTGTGACATATACTTTAGAGTTAGTCATACCAAAAATAACGAAGAAAATAATTACACCAGAATATATGCTCATATTTAATAAGTTAGATTTTAACGAGAGAAACTCAATTTCATTAGTAAATTTTTCGGTTTTTTTCTTAATTAAGTCTACTATTTCTTGTCGGAACTCATTTTTTTCATCAGGACTTAAAGCTTCGTATCGAGATAAGATACTCGAGAGTTTTTCTTTCCACTCTTGCGTAAACAAATTGCCACTTTGCAACTTGTCCAAAACTGACTGAGCCATTTGCGAAACACTTGTTTAAAATAAAAGACACTTGTACAGCAGAACTAACGTTGCGTTTATACAAAAGCAGCAAAATACGAACAGGTATCAATAACTTGGATTATTTTATTACTGACCGAGAGAGGAAACGCTAAATCCAGATGTTCCAAATCAGATTAGATAACGATGTATTACGCTTTTTCTGATAAATTCACACTATATCCATTTTTATCTACTTTATATCTATTAAAAATGATAATTGCTTAGCAAGAGCCAATACTGTTCTTAGATAATTTACTTAGAAGGACTTAAAGTCTGGACAATTTTTTAATTTCATCGTATATTTACCGAAGATAAGAGCAATCAGGCCGAGAAGAGAGAACAACATTATAGTTTGCATGGGGTTAATCTGAGCGGGGTCTATTCCACCTGTCGCTTTTTGTCTCAAATCTTTTGCATAAGTTAAAAGATCGTCGCGCAGCTTATCCTTCTCGTCGTCACTAAGTCCTGTTACTGAATCCAGCATTTTCATTACATCCTCTGTAGTAATGGGCTTATCACCAAAACTAGGAAAGTTGAAACCCGTTTCTCCGTCTCCGATAATGTGTTCACCATTAAGACCCGGAGCATCGTCATCGGCTCTGGCAAATGCAAAACTTTGCAATAACGTCAGCCACATCCTAATTAAATATATATCAATTTAAATTTACAATATGTTTAACTAATATGCTTAACTAAAGTCACGTAATTAACTCATCTGTGTCGTAAAGAAGTGTACTTAAGCAAATGATAAAACTCTTGAATTAAAGAGAACACTAAGGTCTAATCGAAAAACGTTTGTTTATAATTTGCAATGCATATTTGCAGTAAGCTAGCACTATAGATTCGCGAAACGATACCATAAAGTCACATAACTGCTTATCATTTTTTCGAAATACACGAGTAATCAAATTTACTACAATCTTAAGAATCTTAAGTTTTACAGAAGTTCAATACACATCTGATTTTAAATCAAAAACACGTTGAATTTGTAATATTTCATAGTGAAATGATGAAACTTACATGTATATGTTTTCGTTTCCTATCTTATTAATTTATTTGTTTTAACTTAAATCGTAAAGCATCGAGAATGTTAACTCACTGACTTTTCAAGTAAAACTATACACGGAACAACGTGGGAAGCACAATTAAAAATGATTCCATAATGATACCGATCACTGAAATAAATATAGACTTTGGCGGGAAGACAGAGCTTGTACTGCTTGTCCTGGAAGCTGCCTTATTGGCGGGTTTAAACGAGGACGGATACCGATTGGTATTTACGCCATTACAAGCCAACGCGAGCAACGTGGCTAGAGGTGGCTACTTCCTTCCAACGTGTTAACCGCCACGAAGCGTGAATTAACCTCGCATCATCGATCCATCTTTAACAAGTAGCAACAGATAGAATAAAATGCTGCGAGTAAGCTAATGCTAAACGTCCTCTCTTATCGCAAATTACAGCCTATTATCTATATCCAATGTTCTTTAGATAACCGTAATTATTTAGTTTTTAGCAGTATATTTTACACAGCCTTTACACCGTTATAATTTAGCTAATTGGGATTTGTTTTTATTGATAAATTTATTTGAATCTAGTGATCACCATGTCAAATTACGTCGTGGGTATATAAGAATATTATATTTGGCGTATTGTATATATAGAACATAATTAACCTTCTAAATCTAATATATCCTTTGAATTGTTGCGATGAGAAGTTCACAATAAAATAACAAATCACATAAATACAACCTCTGACACGAATTCATCATAAACCTGTTGCCTTAAACTTCAGACAGATCAATGACAAACATACCACCAGTGCAACGACTCTTCTAAGACATAAGTATTAAGTAAAATAGTTCAACCTACAAAACTTTTATTCCACTGTAAAAAAAGTTAATTTTCGAACTTTTAGCACTGACTATTCAAATTAATCAATAAACTATATGTGTATGTACATATATCTTTTTCGCTCCGATAATAATCATGTTTCACACAAATCATAAAAATACATATGCTAAATAATAGCGTGTTTTCGATCATATTCTTACCAGAAAGACCAATCACTATAATTGCAGGTACTATAAAAACACTATTACTAAAACCGTGCTCTATTGGGCCGTCCGGTCCGCCACTTAAATCCACCATTTTCTCTAACTTAACAAAAGTTTGTTAATAATCAGAGAGAAAACGTGAAACCTGGTCCAGGAACATATGTAGAACAGGTGTCACCATAACGCCATCTAGGAAACGCCTACAAGCTCTATTGTCAGGTTACGTTAAATCTGACCAATTCTATTAAATATTGTGAAGAATGTTATAAAGCTCTACACAAGATTTCTGTTTCATTTTATTTGAAATGTTTCTTTAAGAAAAATACATTATTACTCTCTGATTTATCAGTATACTTGTAATTGTTATGTTTTCCTTCTGCCATTATGGATATCTTATTTATATACGCTTAAGAATTCAGTAAAACTATGATGTTCAATTTGAGCAATGCGCTTGAGACTCATAACCCAGTCAATTCACTCGATAAAATTTTAATTAATATAATAAAATAGAAACACAATTAAGTAAAATAGCAATGAGAAATAGGCTAATGTGTCACACACACCCATATATACGGTAATAAGATTTATTTACCTTTAAACATATAATTATTAATAGACTTTTGCTTCATATTTATATTATAAATTATATATTCATTAACGATAATAAGGTATTTGCAAAAAATATAATTAATTGGACAAGTATGCTAATTTTCCTTCGTAGTTCAAATTTCCCTCCAATAGAGCTAATTCCACTATCGCCGACAAACTAGACCAATCACGCATTTGCTAAGTATTTCCCGCTATTATACTATTTGTATCCTTTATTGCCGTTGCCGGAAGGTTTTTTGTGTCTTATCTTTTCAGTTTCCTTATATTTAAACTCAACTCAATTTTCAATATAATATTTAATTAAACAATTTAAATTCTGTATTAAATATGGCAAACGGTGTAAGCGCAAGTTTTCTTAAATTCGCAAAATTAACTGATCAGGCTTTCGCACCGCAGAAAGGTTCAGCTCTTGCTGCTGGTTATGATTTAAGAAGGTAATGTCTTCTTTAAGTATTCATAAAATTTATTTCAAAGGTAAATCTGATCATTATAATATGTATTAATAGCGCTTACGACTATGTTGTGCCTGCACATGGTAAAGAATTAGCAAAAACTGATTTGCAAATTGAAGTACCCCATGGTACTTATGGCAGAGTAGCACCCCGTTCTGGATTAGCATGGAAAAATCACCTGGATGTTGGAGCTGGAGTGATAGATGCCGATTATAGGTATATTTTATGATTTTTAATAGTTAATTTTATTTTAGGATCTAACCAATTCAATTATTATAGAGGAAATGTAGGGGTTGTGTTATTTAACCATAGTAATCAAGATTTTCAAGTGAAAAGAGGTGACCGAATTGCTCAGTTGATCTGTGAACAAATAGTTTATCCTGACCTGATAGAAGTTGAAAACTTAAGTACAACTGTTAGAGGGGATGGTGGATTTGGCTCAACGGGAACAAACTAAATATTTTTTTATATTTTATTTAATTGTACTTGCATTTGAAGAATGTATATTTATCAAAAATAAAATTTGTATTATTTCTTATACTTAAAAGACTACACGTTTTAGCAAAATATTCTGAATTAACTATATGGTTTTATACATGGCACTAAGCTTTATCCAACTCTTAATTTACTTTTTAAACCTTTAAACAAGTCCTGTAGGAATAGACGGTGTTTTGATAATATTTAGAACATTTTTGAACTCTTTATGAGTACAATCACCCATCAATTTAAAAAGAATATTTTCAACCGTAGTTGTCTGACATCCCATTTGTTGCATTCTCTATAGTATTAAATATTAAATTAATAAATGTATTAATCAGGTTTACTCAGTACATTAGAATTACCTGTAATGCTAGTAATCTGTTTTCTTGTGTTCTGGATGACATGCAATCTGCAACATTGTGTACTTCAAAACCATGTCTTCTCAAATCAATTGCAGTATTTTCCACGCAAACATGAGCTTCGATTCCTAACAATATTATAGATTCAGGTTTAGAGCCATTACATATTGTAGAGATGGCATTTTCCACCTGGAAGCCAAATAATTATGTAACTAAGTTATAAAAAAAATTTATTCTACAATATAATTATTTAACGTACTTCAGGAGTAAACATACTAAATGATGTTTTAGAAAATAACATTGCTGAAGAAATATCTAGTTCTGGAACTGTTTTTCCCAGAGATTTTGGATTATGTTCTGTAACCAACATTGGAACCTTCAAAATATTTAATGCATTCATCTATAAAGTTAAAAAGTATAATTTTAATTAAGGGTTTAAAAATAATAATATTACTCATTAATAACAAAAAAATATTCTAAAAAACTAACCAGTCTGATTGAATTTTGTACAATACTGTTAAATTCATGAATGGCTGTTGAAAATTTGTCCTGCAAATCACATATTAATAGAGCAGTTCTTGCAGGTTTTACTAAAGCTCTTGCAGCATTGATTGCCATTATATTTTTTAAATAACAATGGATCTATTAATAAGTTTTAAGTTCTTTTAAAAACTCCTATATTTTTTCCTCTTCTATATATATGTGAATCTGATGGATATATCTGGATATATCACTCTCCTTTCAGTGTTTTTCCAGCTCTGATTATCGCACCGCACGTACTGTATAAGTTCCTATTAAAATATACAATGATATTATAATATAGAACTATAAGGAACAATAACAAATTATTATACAGCGTATGACGTATCTTCTTGCATAGATAAACAGGTCAAAGAATAACTCAAGGTTTTTACGATAAGCTAGAGTAGATATCGTTTTAAGGAAGTCAAGAACAATAAAATGCATAAAGATAATCTATGAATGCATCATAAATGTTCCATTTTCTTTCGAATTAACATTTAAATAGCGCAGGTACTCGACTATTGCAACAATTCGATAAAAATTAAAATGTAATGTATAGATTCTGGAAGCAGATATAAAAATAAAGATAGCAATAACAATTGGTTAAATAATTTATTTAGTGTAAAAAGAATGCTTCTCTAAAAACCTATCCTAGATATAACAGTCGTGTTCCAGAAATCACTGTCAGTACTTCGAACATCATTATCTTTTCGTGAATTCGGGGACCTGCACTAGTGCACAGTACTGCACAGTGCACACTGAGAGTGAGAGCAGCAAGACCTGAGTGCATCCTGTGCATCTCTTTCTTGCTTTTATTAATGTGAAAGCAGAAGATAAAGATATACTCAGAGCACATTAGTGCAGGTACCCGAATTCGCGATTTGTCAATAGAAGATGATAAAATTCGTAGTAGTGAACTGGTAGTGAATTCTAGAACACGGCCAGACAAACAACAATGGGTGCGTTCACGGAGACGCTATCAACGCTATTGCGCACATACACATACATACATATAATAGGCAATTTTCTCTGCGCAGTAGCACAAATAGCGCTAAATAGCGTCTCCGTGAACGCACCCATAATAGGCAATTTTCTCTGCGCAGTAGCACAAATTGCGCTAAATAGCGTCTCCGTGAACGCACCCTATCTACGGTCTACCTACATTCAAGATGGTGGCTGATGGTGGCCAAGAAGTCGCCAGCAGTCGCCAGGAAGTAGTCAAAGAAGATAACCACTTATTCCACTTAACAGCGTAACATAATTCGAAATGGCGGAATTGGCAAGGCTGTTAAATGTCAAAGAAAACAGAATAAAGGATACAGCAGAGCAAACTGCACATGCCGAAGTACTTTTGACAGAAGATCATGGCTGTCTATTTGCGGATCCTGGTGAAACTACAACCCAGTTTAAGCAAAAAGATATAGTAGCAAATATTGATATGATAAGTGCTGCAAAACATTTCACATTGAACCTTGATTTTGGCCCCTATTGTATGAGATATACCCGTAATGGAAGACATTTATTAATTGGTGGAAAAAAAGGTCATGTGGCAGCTTTTGACTGGGTAACCAAAAAATTGGCATGTGAAATGAATGTAATGGAATCTGTGTATGATGTATCATGGTTGCATCTGGAAACAATGTTTGCTGTCGCACAAAAAAAATGGGTTTACATATATGATAATCAGGGTATTGAGCTTCATTGCCTTAAAAGAATGAATAATGTGATACGACTAGAATTTTTGCCATATCACTTTTTACTTGCAAGTGGCTCTTATGATGGATGGCTGTCTTGGCTGGATGTATCTATAGGTAAACTTATTTCACGCTACAACTCAAATCTTGGCAAAATTTTGGTAAGAATCTCTCTTTAATATATTTTAGTCTCATTAAAAAAAGTTAAAAGGCATAAACTTACTCAGATGTTGTTGACATAATTAGGTGATGACACAGAATCCAGAAAATGCAGTTCTTTGTATTGGAAACTCAAAAGGAGTTGTGTCTATGTGGTCTCCAACTGTCCAAGAACCCCTGGCTAAAATGTTATGTCATCGACAAGGTATTTTATCCTGTACAGTTCACCCACATGGAACTTACATGGCCACAAGCTGTCCAGACCGTACCTTAAAAATTTGGGACATAAGGCAACTGGCTGGACCAATTCATCATAACACCCTCCGCTCACCAGCTAATCATTTATCTTATAGTCAACAAGGTTTATTAGGAATATCAATGGAAAATGTGATAGAAGTTTATAGGTATATTTTTTACTGTAGTAATTATAAATATATTGTAAGAAATCATAATATAATATTATTTGTTACAGAGATACTGGAAGTGAAATTAAACCATATTTACGTGAGAGGACAAATTGGAGTGTCAGTGATATACAATTTTGTCCATATGAAGATGTTATGGGTGTATGTACTACAAAAGGTTTTACATCACTTTTAGTACCAGGTAGTGGAGAAGCAAACTTTGATGCTCTTGAAGCAAATCCTTACCAAAGTAAGTCGCAAAGACGTGAAGCAGAAGTAAAAGCACTTTTAGACAAAATTCAACCAGAATTAATTACTTTGGACACTACAACAATTGGTGAGGTTGACGTCCCAAAGCTTAAAGAAAAAGTGGAAGCTAAGAAACAACTGCTAGTAAATATTAAATTGTATATTTTTAATCATTTTCTATTTCTTACTGAAGGATTTAATTCAATTTTTATTTTTAAAGTTCATTAAACCAAAAGCAATTGACTTCAAGCCAAGAAGATCCAAAGCAAAAGGCAAGGGAGGTACTGCTAAAGTAATAAAAACTAAAAAGATATTAAAGGAGTTACAGCGAAAAGTAAGAAAAAGTTACAATATTCAAGAGTAGATCAGTTGTTTGTATATATCAATCAACCTAATGATTTCATACTTTGCAGGAAACTATTGAAATAAAGCGCAAAACAAAAGAAGAATTATTCAGAAAGAACGAAAATAGTCAGAATAAGAACTATGGAGTTTTAAATAGGTTCCTTCCCAAGTCATAAAAGTTTTGTAAATATAATTTTATACTGTACAATAAAAATAATAAAAACTAATTTTACACAATTGTTATAATATAATAAAGTATTATTGAAACAAAAATGTTGGTTCTATGAACAATATATTTATTGATCTGCATAATGACCATTCCTAGATATAAATAAAAGCATCAGTTAACTCTTAAATTGTAAATATTATTAAAAATCTTTTCCATTCTTTCAATTTTTCTATTTTTTTTTTTAACTTTATAAAAGCAAAGAGATATTTTATTGATGAGAGTCAGCATAGCTACCATACAATCGGCTAGCTGATAATTCGAAGTATCATCAAGAATACCTTAAATGCTTAAGCATTGGTTTCAATTTGGCAAAATAATGATAACAAATTTTTAGTTACAATAACGAGAATAATTGTTATATGTCAGTTATATAATATAAAAATGTACATGTATCCTTTATTTAAAAAAATATATATATATACATATACACAAGGTGTTTCACGTAAATGTCCCAGAGCATGGATACAAAATAACGCGTATCTCTTTAATTATGAGATATGTGTCATTTTTTGTATCCATGCTGTGCCCGGGGCGTCTTACACGAAACACCCTGTGTATATACAGGGCTGTTCAGATAAAATGAATCAGATCATGGAAATAAAATGCTGCATAACTTCGTACCTAGAAGAGATAGCAATTTTTGCTATAATGCCTTTTTGAAGCGTCTTTTGATTTGCGTTTAAAAAGGTCTTATAGCAAAAATTGCTATCTCTTCTAGGTACGAAGCGGCATTTTATTTCCATGGCCTGATTCGTTTTATCTGAACAACCCTGAATAATTATCTTACTTGAAATAAAGAAAGCATCTATCATTTATTCATATTGTAAATAAATTTATTGATATCATAAAAATTGGTAATTATCAATTTTATAATCTAGTATTTAAATTTTAAATTTTATAATACATATTGTCATAAACTGCTGATACAAACAAATTTAATAATAATGAAACACCAATTTTATAGTTCTAACAGATAACTTTAAATTCATTTAACTGTCTTATACTATGTATATATATAATTTTTGTTGTTAATACACAATACTTTTCAGTTGGTTAAAAATATAATTTTAGTTATTGTTAGTTGAGCTTACAAATGTTTATAAACAAATTATTTTATGTCATTTATAATGATCAGGTTTTGTGTACACGCATAATAAATAATGTAAGAAATGTTATTTTGATTCTCCTGAAAGTAGGTGATACGTTGTTTTTATATTAATATATATAGTCAATATTCACCACAATTTCTTCAAATATACTTGGTTTGTATTTATTCTTTAACTTATTATTTTTAGATAATTCTATATTTCAGAAAGAGTTATATGTATCAACTATAAAAAGATCGGAATAATAATTTAACATTACCTATACTTTGGCATAATAGTTGAACACGTGATTCTTTTTCATGTTATGTTGCTTTCAAAGTGATAAAATATAATTTCATTTGTCAATTAATTTGCTAATCCGTGGCTTTAAAATATTTGTACAAAATTCTATTTCAGCAAAATATACAGCATAATATTAAAATTCTGCTCCTTTGTTAAATGTAGGTCTACCTTTCTCCGGCATTATTCCATATTTCTGGTACTCTCCAACTTTCTTTTCAAAGAAATTAGTTTTTCCTTCCAGAGATATTTGTTCCATAAAATCAAATGGGTTTTCCGAATTATAAACCTGCAATGTAACAATATTTGGATTAGACATAATCTTGCAAAAATTAAAGTAAATTATATAAAAAGGCTTACCTTTGGAAACCCTAAGTCAAAAAGTAATCTGTCTGCTACAAATTCAATATATTGACGCATAAGTCTGCAGTTCATGCCTATCATATTAACTGGTAGTGCATCTGTTAAGAATTCTTGTTCAATTTGTACTGCATCCTTAATAATAGATGTAACACGATCTTGAGTTGGCTTCTGTACAATGTGCTTAAACATTAAACATGCAAAATCGCAGTGTAATCCCTACAAATAAAATTAATCTTAGTTCTATAGATAATAGTATATACAAAATTTAACATAAGAAGTATTGGTGTTACCTCGTCTCTAGATATTAATTCATTACTGAATGTAAGTCCTGGCATTAAGCCCCTTTTTTTTAGCCAGAAGATTGCTGCAAAACTACCACTGAAAAAGATGCCCTCTACAGCAGCAAATGCAACAACACGTTCCCCAAAAGTGGCAGTGTCATTACCTATCCAATTTAAAGCCCAATTAGCTTTCTTAGCCACACATGGAAGATTTTGGATTGCATTAAACAAAAAATCTCTTTGATTTCGATCTGATATATATGTTTCTATGAGCAAAGAGTACATTTCTGAGTGTACGTTTTCCATAGCTACTTGAAAACCATAGAAACAACGTGCTTCTGTTACTTGAACTTCTTGACTAAAACGTTCAACTAGATTTTCATTTACAATGCCATCAGAAGCAGCAAAAAAAGCAAGAACATGCAAAATAAATTTTCTTTCGTCATCATTAAGCCGAGCCCAGTCAGCCATATCCTATAAAAACATTTAATTAATTTTATATAAATCCTATTTAATAAATTAAACATATATTCTGGTTTATTGTTTACAATTTTTGTATGTAATTCATAACTTTTAATATCAAAAAACTTTTTAATATAAATATATATTATTAAACTTATTTACCTTAGAGAGATCTACTTCTTCTACGGTCCAAAAAGATGCTTCTGCTTTTTTATACATCTTCCAAATGTCGTCCCATTCGATAGGAAAAACTACAAATCTCTTTGGATTTTCTTTGAGCAAAGGCTCCAATTGAGGGTCGTATTCTTTACTGTCAAACTGTACTTTTTTTACTGCTTTTGTTTTGGCCAGCTAAAATAAATATAATTGAAATGTTTTACTTTTATTTAATTCTATTTAATTTATATTAACAAAAGTAAATTTTAAGCTATATAATAACTAAAAAAGCATAAATACTAATTTTATAATTCCAATTTTTGAAAAGTTAATATAAAGAAAATCTTACCCCTTCCTTGGTGTCTTTTGATATTGAAAGACTTAATTCCTGGATCCTGGCAGGTGAAATGCACAACTTTTTAGGCGATGTCTAAAACAAATTTTGCAACATTAAAATTATTTTTAAAACGTTTCTTAAAATCTGAAACTCAATAATCCTAGTAATTATAATATTGCTGCAGATGGTGTTTCTTTTTTTTTCAAAGAAATATTGCATAAATATTGGACCTTTTGTAATGTAAAATTGTATAAAAAATATATTATTACTTTGTTCATTTACTGTATGAAAAATTTAAATACTTTATTGTATTAGTTGGTTAATATCGTTTATTTATCCTCCCCACATAAAAATATCTTTAATAATAATAAAATAATTAGCTACGTATCTTAATTTATAAAAATTTAAACGTTCTAGAATACTTACAGTATCTTTTAATGTAATGGCATCTGAATGTTTGCGAATATTTTCTTTGCTTGAAACGTTTAGCGGCATCTTGATAAATTGACTTTAAAAATGTTGATATGAAACTGAAATATCTATTACACTTAATACAGTAAAAACTATTACTTGGGCAATTTGCGTCGAGAACGTTTAATACTGAAACCGTCTTTTAACGATTGCACGTCGCACGATTCCACTCTCCAACTCCAACTCCAAGTTACGAGTTACGACTTAAATTGATAACGTAATTTTTTGCTATTGGCTTCTAAAAGCAGAAAATTTGGCGCGAAGTTATTGCACCAATCACAGACTAATTGTTTGCCGCCACATTCTTACGTTATTAGAAAAACCTTGCAAGTACTGTCCACAAGGTAGTTTAAAATTGTCTACATTTATCTGCAATAATTTTTATCTATTTTCCACTAATAACTGCATTGTTAATTTTTGTAGAATTAAGCATAAATTTTCCCGCGTGTTTCTTCTGACAGTTGCAGGTGAAATGATGGCGCTACTGTCTCAGGATTATTGGAAATATTTAAAAATTAATCCATTCGGGCTAAAATATTATTGGCCGTATTCAGAGGTAGAAACGTTCCTTAACTAAGAGACCCTTAAATGCTATAGTATATGTCACGTAAACTGTAGTAAGGGAGCTTTTACTTAAGCCCGGTTCCACATGCCTTGTTTAAGCTGGATTAAAGTGCCAGCCAGGTAGCGAAGAAGTAAATTTTAACGCTCTTGAAGTAATTCTTTCCAAACTAAATTTTGAAGGCGCGACGCAGAAGTAAAAGGATTTTTAGACAAGATTTGACCAGAATTAATTACTTTGGATATCATTATAACTGGAGAGGTAGACGTGCCAAAGCTTAAAAAGAAACTGGAAGCTAAGAAACAAATCTGAGTAAATACTGTGATTAATATAATCTTAATTATTTTTTATTTTTTTATTGAAAAATCTAATCAAATTTTTATTTGTAAAGTTTATTAAACCAAAAGCAATTGACTTATTCACACCAAGATGATCCAAAACTAAAGGCAAAAAGCAAGGAAATGTTAGAATATTCGAGAATAGATCATTTATTTGTATATATCAGTCAAACTAGTGATTTCATAGTTTATGGGAGACTTTTGAAATAAAACGTAAAACAAAAAAACAATTTAGTAAGAAAGAAAATAGTCTGAATAAGAATTATGGAGTTTTAAATTGGCGCTCTTTCCAAGTCATAAGTTTTTTAAGTATAACTTTATGCTATATAATAAAAATAGTGAAGACTGTAAATTTACATAACTGTGATAATAAAACATGGCATTATTAAAACAAAAATGTTGATTGTATGAACAATATATTTATTGATCTGCCTAATGACCAAATCCAGATATAAATAAAAGCATCAAATAACTCTTAAATCGTAAATATTTTTAAAGAATAATAGCTTGCCTTTGCACGTGTAAGTAATGCATATATGTAAATACTACAGAAAAGTAAAAACATATTCATGAAAACAGAGTTAAAACTTATTGGCTTCTACTGGATGCAACAAGAGCATTTTATCTTCTGCTATATATCGAATAAGCTTAAGTTAAAAGCAAAAAAATTTAATTTTGGAAAAGCGTACGAGTAAATTCTATATAATCTAAAGCTCCGGTGATTGGACGTTCCGTTTTTGGATCAACGTAGGGCTTCATACGTGTTACGCAATAATCAGCCATTTCTTTAGTAAGATTCTGAAATTAAGATAAAATTAAAAGATGTCATAAAAGTTGATAAAAATTTTAAATTGCATTAATGATATGGAATACAAACCGCATATAATTCTTCTTTCGTAACGTATGGCCGATCTGAAGCAGTAATAGCGTGAAAAGCGTTTTCGATCTCTTCGGAGCTTTGAACGTTTTCCGTTTCTTTGCTTATCATAAACGCCATGTATTCCTGTAGAGATACATAACCATCCCTATTTGGATCTACTATATCTGCAACAGCAATGTTCAATTTATTAACAAATGTATAATCACTTAATAAAGAGAAATATATAATACCTAAAATATTTTCAAATTCAGGATCTGGCTGGCCTTCCTCCACCATGGGTAAATCATAACCAAGTGCACGTAAGCATGACTTGAATTCCTGGTGATTCAAACGCCCGCTCTTATCTTTATCAAAGTGCTTAAACATCATTGAAAATTCTTTAAGCGCGTCTTCCGATACGCCCGATTGGTTTCGTGCTTGTATTTGTTGTTCCAGGTTGTGCTGCATCCTCATTCCAAGCTGATCCAATTGATCCCATTGTTGGGCCAATCCTACCGTGCTATGTTCTGTATATCGATTATCCAGGATCAAATGCTCTTCCAGAATAGCGCCTAAATCTTCTATTTTCTTAAGATCCTGCCGGCGTGCACGTACTTCCTGAGTTTTTCTCTGTACAGAAAATAAATATATTTTCCTTGTTAATTTCTGTAACTTAAATTATAATTATATTAACAGGAATATTTAATACTAACTTTTGTAGCTTCTAATTGCTGTTCAAGCGAACCTGATCCTTCCATCATAGATGTTCTGAAACGAGAATAGTAATTATTAATCAAAGCACACTATTTAAATTGTTAATAATTTGTTTATTAAAAAAACTATAACTTTTAAACATACCGAGTTTCGGCCAACCACTGATGGAATGCATTGGCATGTTTGGCGAATTCTTTTCGCAGTTTGTCGTTCTCTTCCTGCCTTTGGGCTTCCTTAGCCAATTCCACATCTCGTTCTTTAATGATTTTTTGCAAATTGCGCCATGTATCCTCCAAAGCCTCCATAGTAAACCATGTATAAGGATTTGGTCCAACATTGAAGCTCTTAATTTGACGATCAAGAGCAGCAAGTGCCTGGAAGTCAGCCTCTGCGGAAGAAAGACTCGCTTGGAACTGTGAATGTGCTTCGCGAAGTGCACGGATCTCTTCGATACTGTTGCAACGCACAGGATCGGTTAGATCTTCTTCGGCGTTCTCGAACCAAGAATTAAAAGCAGAAGCCTTTTTGGCAAAGGTTAGATAAAGCTCCTCAATTTGCCTGAACTGATCTTGCATCCTCAACAGACGTTGCTTACGAGCATCTGAATCAGCCAAAAGTTTCTGCCAGCGTGCGATCACATCCGCATGACGTTTCTGGATACTTGGCGTTTGCTCGTGTCCAGAATCTACGAGCATTTCCTTCAAAGTAGTAATATTTTGTATGCCTTCATGTTCAAAAGCATGAAGACCGGCATCGAATGTTTCCTGTTTAGTAAGCAATGTTTGCACGGTTGATAAATCTCGGCCGAATTCTTCCGAACGAACGTGAGTTTCTTTGTCGGCTATCCATGATTCAACAACATCTGCTTTCCACATAAATTGAAGGTACGCAGAGTTGTCGTTCAGTCGCGTTTTCCTTCGAATGGCAAGTGCACCTAATTGATCGAGCTTATTGCGCAATTGAGCACATCTCTGGCTTATAGCATCAGCTCGATGATTGCCAGCTTTGATAAGCGCCTCACCAGCTTCACAAATGTCCTTGCAGCGCTCTCCATGCGCTGCAAAGTCAGTCTCGAAAGCGTCGTGTTTTTTTAACAAGCCTTGAACAGCTGCCATGGTGTCGCCATAATCCTCTACAGACAATAATTGTTGCTTCTCTGTAATCCACGCTTCTTCCTCTTCAACCTTTGCTAAGAATTGCTGATATGTCAGAGATTCATCAAGTTTCTGGCCCCTATTAGCTGCTAATTGCTTCAACTCGGCCCAAGCTTGATTCAAAAGCTTCAAACGCTGCTCGATTTCTGGAACACCCAGATTAGAAACGTCCATTAATTTCTCTCCGGCTTCTTGAACAGCTTGAATCGCTGGTTCGTGACTGCCAAGTTCAGCTTCCAAGCGTTTGTGTTTCTTTTTAAGATTTTGCACACCGGTAAGATCACGACCATAATCGTCGGAGCCTACTAGCAATTTCTTTTCCTTGATCCAAGATTCTTCGTCAGCGATATCGCGGAAGAATTGATGCAAGGTATTAGCTTCGTTCAATCTTGCCTGTCTATGTGCAGCCAAATTTGTTATTCTTTCGTATCGTTCGTTGATAGTTTGTCGCTTCTCTTGTATAGCTGATGCATCAAATTGGCCGCTTTCGATCAGAGAGTCTGCTTGTGCATTCATATCTTTGATACGCTCCTCGTGTGCTTGTATATCCGCTTCGACTAGCTGATGCTTCTTCATAAGATTTTGCACAGATGCCAGATCCTTACCTGCATCTTCCGACGTAAGAAGACTTTCGACTTCTCCCAGCCAAAAGTCTAAATCCTTTACAGCAGCAATATAAGTGCGCTGTTTATTAGCTTCCTTAAGCTTCATCGATTTTTCTGTGGTTTTCTGCGTCAAGTATTCCCACTGATCCGCAATTGACGCTAATCTCTTCTGAACAGCATCCTCCGAACCGGCGCATTGATGTTTCTCAATTAGATTACCGCCCATCGCTAGCACAGATTGAATTCTATCCGCATTAGCAGCCAACTCAGCTTCAAATGCTTGATGTTTCTGATGTTTGGATTGGATATTAGCCGGGTCTTTGTAATTTTCCTCTGTAGCCAGTTGCAGTTTTTCGGCTATCCAATTCTCCATCTCATCGGCATCCCTAGAGAATTGTTGCAAAGTTTGAGACTCGCCTAATTTGGAACGTTTCTCAATAAGGGCATCTTTCAAATGCCTCCAGCGATCGAGTACTTGGCAACGTCTGTCATCGATAGGCTTTGCAGCATAGTGCTCAGCAGCTATAAGCTGGTCTGCTAAAGTTTGCAAAGCCGCTATTTTCTCCTCGTGAGCATTAATAGCTTTATCGAAGTCTTCGTGTTTTTTAATAAGAGCTTCCACGTTATCACTGCTATCAACAGTATCAGCGTTGCTTAGGAAAGCCTCTCGGGCACTCATCCAATTCTCCGCTTGCTCACAGTCTCTACAGAAGAGCTGTAATTCCAGATTTTGATCAAGTTGCATCCGCCGTTGAATCCATGCTTTCTCCAACTCTTGACGAGCTTCTGCCATTGACTCGAGCTTCTCTTGAATCTCTACGCTGGCATAGTGATTTGACTGCAGAAGTTGCTGGCCAAATAATTCGAAGGCTTGGAATGTGCCGGCTCTGGCATCGATTTCCATACGATGTTCCTGAAAAGGCAAACCAAAAATTATTACGTTTTAGAAAAACATATGCAAATCACGTGTATCAAAACAGTCTTTAAATCAATCCTGCAATATAATAGACAATCGTATTTTCAATCCACTCAGCGATATACACATGTACGACATAAGCGTGAAGCAGCAATTTTGCTTATAACCTGATGATACGTTTGTTAATAGGCAATATTATCGCTTGGAAAACGCAAATCTGTATAAATATTTCTTTCTTTTCTTTCCTTTATCCTTAATATAAGACATATAAACAGCAAAAATAAAGAAAATACAAAACAATTAATTTGTATAAATTGCTAAAAGGTAAGAATCGCATATATTTCAATGCATGCTCAAACGATTTGATACCTCAGGCAGTACTCCGTATCGCGCATCTATCTCTGCTCTGTGATTCTATAATTTAAATATTTTATCAACCAACTGTAAGACGTTTATATCTATCTGGAATATCTGATAATCTAGTGCTCAGATGAATATGATAAGAGATGCTAACCTGATGACGCTCGAGTAGTGCTTCAGCACCGGTGACATCAGATGCGAGCTCTTCCGAGGCCACGAGACCCATCATCGAGTTAATCCAAGCCATAAGATCACGATAATCGCTGAGAAATCTTTGCAAATCATAAGAGTCCAACAATTTCTCTTTTCTACTATTGGCTTTGGCGGTCAGCTGAGTCCATTCTTCATTTATTTCCTTCTGTTTGGCATAAGTTTGCTCAGCGGTATCGGAATGAGATTGCATCAGCCGATTGGCAGTCTCATCCAACTGCTTGATCTTGTCGCCCAGCGCTGCCAAGTCCCGCTCCAGGCCTTCGTGCTTTCTTTGCAGTGCCTGCACGCTGCGCAAATCCTTGCCTAGATCATCGTTATTAAGAGCCGCATCCTTTTCGCGAATCCAATCCTTCGTTTCGTCAACGTCACGATGGAATCGTTGTACCTCGTGAGCCGAACCTAATTGATTGGCCCGTTCCGTTGTTAGTGTCTGTAGGCTCGTCCATTGTTCGTTCAAGTCCTGTATCTGTGTCTTGATCTTCAAAGCAGCCTCTGTTTGACCAAGGCTCACCAACTGCACAGCAATTTCATTCATTTCAGCCAAACGGACTTCATTCGCTTTCAAATCTGCCTGGAAGTCGTCAAACTTCTTCTGCATAACCTCCACCTGCTCCAGATCTTCACCAACGTCTTGTACTTGCGCATGGTTTTCTTTATCTTTGATCCATGTGGCTAAGTCCGCTGCTTCTCTCACCAATACGTAGGCCTTGGCTGTTTCGTTCAGTTTATTCTGACGTTCGCGTGCCAAACGTAACAAATCATCGTACTGAGCTTGAATTTGGGCTTGACGAGCGGCAATCGAGCTTTGCTCGCGGGCCAAATTCTGCTGAGACGCACTCAAACCAGCTTCGGGCTCAACGCGCTTCACATAAGCGGCTGGCACGAATCCTTGACGATCATTCACTTCGACTTTCCACCAATCTTTGTTGTTCGAATTAAGAAGAGTAAGCGTATCACCCTTCTTCATCGACACTTCTCTTGGTGATTTTTCGGTGTAATCGTACAGAGCTACTACGCATTCCTTGCCAGTTATGTCAATGGCAGGCGTCTCTTGCTGACGACACGACTCGGCTTGTGATTTAAGTGCACCGATGGTGCTGGCAAAAGCTTCAAGATCGCTCACGAGTGCTTCGTGCTTCTTCAACAAGGCTTCAGAGCTATCCTCGTCTTTTCCATAATCTGGATTCATTACGATTGGTCTTTTCTCCTTCATCCACGATTCCGCTTCATTTGCGTCTGCAAAGTATTGATGGGCCTGCAAAGAATCGTCCAAGTCGTTCTTGCGCTTTCTTGCCTTATCCTTCAATTCGCCCCAGTGAGTGTCCAGAGTTGACAAACGTTGTTGAATTTCGTCCGCAGCAAAGTGGCCTTCTTGTAGCATCGACGAGCCAGCTTGACAAACCGCAGCAACGCGAGGCTCGTGGTTGTTGATCTCTGCAAGAACTGCTTGATGCTTCTTCTGCAGGTTTTGCACACCAATCAAATCTCTGCCGCGATTTGTGGATGCCGCCACTGGTTCTTTTTCGCGGATCCAGGCTTCTTCGTCCTCGATGTCCCTGAACAATTGCTGGACCTGAAGAGAATCGAGAAGACGTTGCTTGCGTATGCTCATAGGACGCTGTAAAGCAGAATAGCGTGCTTGCAACTGCTCTTGTTTAGCTTTAATGTTCTCAGCGTCAAAATGACCTGACTTGACAAACTGTTCGCCAGCTTGTGCAATTGCATCGATTCTATCAGCGTGAGAAGCAACGTCAGCCTCCAGCAATGCATGTTTTTTCTGCAGGTTTTGTACACTCGTTAGATCTTTGCCATAATCTTCGGACATTAGTTGGCCTTCCACCTCTGACAACCATAGCTCAATATCCTCCACGGTACGATTGAACTGTTGTTGCTGAGAAGCCTCCTGTAGTTTTGCACCCTTCTTCTCCGTAGCCTGAGCTAAGCTTTCCCATAGCGATATGATTTCGTCCGAACGAGTACGAATGCGATCACTCGCATAATGATCGCTCTCGATCAATTCCTGTCCGGTTGCCACCATTTCCTCCATTCGAGTCTTATTCGCATTGAGTTCCTGTTCAAAATTCTGGTGCTTCTGCACTTTTCCATTGAGATTCGTTGGATCCAAATAGCTATCGTCCGTAGCAAACTTTAGTTTCTCGTTCACCCAACCTTTAGTCTCATCGCAATCGCGTTCAAATTGCTGCAGCTTGTAAGCGTCCTCCAAACGACGTCTTCGCTGTGCCGATTTTTCCAGAAGAACTGCTCTTCTTTCGAGCAACAGCTGCCTACGTTGAGCCACGTCTTCCGCGGCATAGTGTTCTCCCTCGATCAGTTTACCAGCAAATTCATCGAGTACTTTGATCTTCTCCTCTTGAGCCGCTAATGATTTATCAAAATCTTCGTGCTTCTTGATTAGTGCTTCCACGCTATCCAAAGAATCGCCTAGATCCTCATTGGCCAAGAAAGTTTCTTGCTTGGCCATCCAGGCATCTGCTTGCTCGGTATCGCGATAGAACAATTGAAGATCCATGCATTGCTCGTAAAGAATGCGTCTTTGCTCCCATAAAGATAACAGCGATGCTTTGTCTTCTGCAAGAGAGTCGAGTTTCCTGGCGACTTCTTCCGCGGCATAATGTTGCTTCTCGAGTAATTTATTGCCAGCCAGCGCAGTTGAATCAAAGCTGTCTGCCCTAGCATCGATTTCCCCCTTGTGTTCTTGATGCCTTTCCACCAGAGCTTCGGCACCTGCCACATCCTTGGCAAGTTCATCAGCGGAGATTATGGCCCGCATGTCGTTCATCCAGGAGACGAGATCTCGATAATCAGCCAAAAATCTATGTAGATAGTAAGATTCATCAAGTTTAAGACGACGCTCCTTAGCTTTTGCTGCTAGACTTTCCCAAGATTGTAATATTTCAGCACGTTTCGCTTGAATCTGACTGGAATGATCGGCTTGGTGAATAGCAGCAAGACGATCTGCTTCACCTCCGAGGGTATAGACCTTGTCCTCCAAGGCTGCTAGATCTCGTTCGATTCCCTCGTGTTTTCTCTGAAGAGTTTGTACGCTGGCCAAATCACGACCAAAATCGTCTGAGGAAAGGACTACGTCCTTTTCAGCAATCCAAGCCATTGTCTCATCTGCGTCACGATTGAATCTTTGAATCTCGTGAGCCCCAAAGAGTTTCTCTTGGCGAAGTATGGCTAGCTGTTTCAACCGTTGCCAGGATTCATTCAGGTCTTCTTTTCTTCTCAGAATGGTGTCTCTTTCTGGATGACCATCAAGCAAAAGCTTGTCAGCTTGATCGTTGACTTCGTTTACCCTGAACTCTTGACTTGTCATATCTTTTTGAAACTCATCAAATTTTCTTTGAAGAACTTCAACGTGTTCCAGATCATGTCCAAATTCGTCTGTTGTAACAAATGCTTCTTTATCATGGATCCAGAACATGACTTCATCGCAATGACGAATAAACTGAACCAAAACTAAAGCCTGTTGCAGCTTTAATCCCTTGTCAGCCAATCGGCTTAGTAAAAGATCCCATAGGCGATGTAACTCCTCTGTGGAATAAATTGTCATCAAAATCATATATGAATATTATAAATGCTACTATAGATATAATTACCTAATCGTTTTCGTATAACATCACTAGCAAAATGATGCTGAGCAATCATCTCAGACCCTGTATTATCGAGCAGCACTATGGCATTCGAATGGGCAGCCACCTCTGCTTCAAAAGCTTGATGTTTTTGAATTTTTGCCTGCAGGTTTGTTGGATCTTTATAGCTCTCATCCGATGCAGCTTGCAATTTTTCATATATCCAACCTTCGAGTTCGTCCGCATCTCGCTTGAAATACTAATAAAGAAAAAGAGTGAACTAAATATATTCTATTTTATGTCATAGATACAGGATAAAAAAATATAGAAATTATTTTGCACCTGAAAGCGACGGGAGTCCTCAAGCTTATCTCGTTTACTGCGAGCTTCCGTTTTGAAATTAGCATATCTGCCCAAAACTTGTTCACGCCTCTCCTGAATATCTTCTGGATTCTCCAGAATCTTCACTTCTTTCGGTGTTATTTGTTCCATTTTGAAGAAATTTTATCTTAGAGGTATCCACTTGTCAGGCCAATATGGCCGCGGGGTGTGGCAAACTGTCGGAAGTAAAATGACGGATTGTTCTTTAATGACGGTACATAGGAATTATTGTTATTTATCTATAGCAGAACTATCATATTTTGGTGAAATTAATTATTACACGTAGTGAGCAAGATTAGACAAGAAAAAATAATATTTATAAGTATCCATGGTAGTATTTGAACTAAAATAACCATTCAAAATTAATGTTTTAAGATTTTACTTGGACAGATTATGTGCATATAGTAAGTGCCTGTGTGCTATAAACACAATTCTTATATTCCGCCGATGGAGAAAAACCTTGTGCTAAATTAAAATGTTAGCGAATTAAATTTTGCACAGTTATCATGCACGATAAACTATAAAAGGAGCTTGTACTATTTGTAGTTACTATACCAGTGTTTTATCGTGCTGCTGTCTTTTTGATTATTTCGCAAATATTTCAACTGAGAAACTGACTTTTCACTTGATGTTGCTCGACATCGATATCATATCACACACTCTCACACACTGTTACACTACTACCCGACTGACCGACCGGCCTGCCGCTGAGAGCGCTCTGGAATGGAATGTAACGAATGTAATAAGAAATGATTTAGGCTATACTATGCTGTGATTGGCTCATATCTTGGTAGTGTAGCCAATCACAACTAAGTAACTGACGAGAGCTACCACAAGCAAACAAAGATTCTAGATTTTGTACTTTAAAAGGCAAGTTAGAGCCAACGCACACTTACATATCCCACGTAGATGTGTGCTTGTGGTGTAGTATGCAGAGATGTTAACTTGTGGGAATTCGGTATCCCCACCACTAGTATGTGACAGTATGTGTCCCCCTCAACTCGACTTTGGCAGCTTTGCTTTGGCTGATGCCTAAAGAGCAGAATATCTCTGCAAGCACTCAAGCAAGTCGCATACTGTCGAATACTAACACGCATACATATGTACCTATACATAGTTCAGCTGATAGTCATCATATTCTATGTATAGCAATTACATCATCGAATATCAAACATTTGATAATAACTGATTACAGTTCATCAAAAACATAATTGCCTAAATTTGATATTGAAATTCTTGAGTAGAGGCAAGTTTTTCACTACTGAAGAAATAATCTATTACTCCATCATTGTTATTTATTATTAGGAATATATAAACCAACTACATATTCTTATTGAAATAAGAATATTAAAGAGATATAAATTCAGAAAAATTGTATCTATATTTATGAATAAATATAATTTAGTGGTACAGGAATGTGATCATAAGAGAAAGAGGTATTCTTTTACGTTATGATACAGTAATCTTTTATTAAATTTCACCTACAAACAACGAATCACAGAACGTTACATTAGAGTTCCTTACGTCAATCCATCGTGTCCTCATATATTTTACAGGTAAATAATTATGTATTTATCCCTATTACAGTAAAGTCTTATTTGTTAAAATATCTTTTAGTGTAGTCAATTGTTATGTATACATATGTAAATTTAATTCACCTAAAAATAGGATTTTGTTGTAATGTCCATTCATGGTTTATAAATATTTGTTATTATGTATAGAAGTGGTATATTATATAGGTACTTGCTTTTGTCCATTGTACTGATATTTTTATTTACCATACTTAAGTACGTATACTTAAGATATGAGTTCATAAATTTCTATGTACCAAAATTGTGTTATTGAAAAAATTACAAAATTCTATCTTGATAAATGAGCATAGGGCAACGTGTTTTCACTTCTTCTTATTCTTTTAAGTACCTGGACAAAGTGTGATAGTATAACGATACAAATCGCTAGAGCTTGCTATTCGTTTTCTTTTTTTCTTTCTTTTTTTGTTAGAAGGCAACGCGTCTTTGTTAATACAAGAAGGCAATTTGCTTTGTATCATCGGTGTATCTGGCGTCCCAAAACATTTATGATTCTAACGACAAATGTTTTCCGATATATATAAGTGGCAAATGCAAGGGACCGTTTACAGGCATTATTGGCAGCACTGGATCAATGAGTGTATTTTGCTGTATTTCGTATTCAAGGCTACCGCAAAAATCGAGAAGAGCCGCCGTGTTCAGTAAGAGAGCACTGCTGCATATCTTAATCTAACTATAAACATTTTCTCTTTCTTTCTGTCTACCAACTCTTCCCCAGTTATCAATATTACTATTTTATGTTTGCTCTTAGTATTATTATATTCTTCAACGATTTTTATTTACAAAAACTTAGATCTATAGGACACACTTGCACTCGCACGCCACATCCTGAGGCGTCAATAAATTAAATTTTACTCCAAGTTATCGTTATGATTCGCCTCAGGCGCGAGGAAGGTTGCTACATTAAAGGTACGATGTCTGGTTAGTTCAAGTGAGCATAAAAATCGATGAATGTGCGTTATTACGGTAGCGACCGGTAATCTGGTGATAATAGAGGGGCGTCTCCGCTTTGCTTGTATCCAATCGCAAGTATAATATACAAGTATAAAAAGAAGTAGTACGAAAACTTGTGCACGTTCTTTGAAAAAACGAAGACATCGTACGAGACGGTTAAGCTTCCTTATAAATCGACGTGACACAAAATCTCATAGAGACACATATAATTCGCTTCGATTACTACAATAACATATAATATATTTATATATATATATATTTATAATATGTGTATAATGAGTGTATATCCAATATATATACACACACTATAGTTTATATATGCATATATATTTATATATATATATATATATATATATAAACTATATATTTACTAAAAGTATCTTTTATATTTACAGAGAAATATAATGTTTATTTCAATAATCTTTATGAATTAGTAGCACTAAATTGCTAAATAACATTCTTGGACCTCGTGTGTATAGCCAGCACCTTGCGTTGTTGAACCCTCAGCTCAAATTGAAGAGTCGTCACTTCGATATATTTAAAAAAATATAATGTACCCCCTCCATGAGCTCGATTCATAAAACACTTTTTCGCATTTATTCCACGCACGCATTGCTTTTATATCCTTTCGCTATATCCATCTTTTTTTCACTGATTTTCATTTTTTTTTGTCACTTCCACTCACTTCTCACAGCCCTCATTTCGTTTCGATTTTTAAACTTTTCACGTATCTTTTTTTTGCTCCGTTACCACGCATATAACAATTTTCTAATTAACATATATAATCGTTTTACTATACAATAAATAATTTATCGCACGCTCGAATATACAATTTTGTCTACTCTTCTATTTAAATTAAGTAATTTGTCCATAGTATATTCGATAAAATACGTTTTTATAACGATTGTTATGGTTCTCTTCCCCTTTCCATTTCAACCTTCCATCTCCTTACTCTCTCCACATCGATTTCCTTTAACCATTTTCAATTAACAGATAAAATTTTGTACAAATACGAGCTCAACATGTCCAATCGTGACAAATTCAACACTATATACTCGATTTGCGTGCGTAGACGCAGGAGTTTAAAGTATTTTGCGACGTACTCTGGTCTACCGAAGCATAAAAGTATAAAAGAGAGAAAATGAACGTTAAGAAAAACGAGAATAAAAGAGAATAACGAAAGGAGAAGCGGAGCGCCAATGAATATTGAGACACATTTTTATGGCGTCCAAAGGTAGGATGAAAAATCTGGGGCTTCCGTCGCGGATTTTGTACTCAAACACGCTCGCCCGTACGCACGCGCGTACACGCTTACGAAGACGCATTCGTGTGGCCTAGTTGAACATTTATCTATACACAACTACATACGCGCGCGCGCACGCACATATTATACCAGGAACAACCGCACCGCGCGAAAAGAAGCAAAACAACGGTGAGCGACGACGACACAACGCCGAGAAACTGTGCGTGGTGGTTTTACATATCAAGAACCACGATACAATATCGATAAAGTACAACAACGATTCTCTCAGACACTGCTGATGCCAGGTCCCAAAGACTTAACGATAGAAACAATGTTCCAGAAACCGTAACAGGCTAAAAACTAGATAACCTAACTATTATCATTTCATGTCTGATGGCGCCGGCGCCGGGCGGCGTATCCTACGCTCAATTCCAAGTATCTGACAATCTTTGCGCAAATTTCACAAAGGGTCTGTATGTAGCATAAACGGAAAGTAAAGAGGGAATGGGGTGGGGGAGGGAAAGGAAGCGAGGATTTACAGAAACACAGCTACGTTAGATCGCCTGAGGAGTGTGCCAAGTGGGCAGACGGTAAGCGGAATTTTTACGAAGAATCGTCGGCGCTAAGGACGAAGCCTGGAGTTGTCGGAGCGTCGCCGAGTAAGCTGGTGGACTCGTCGATCGGTGGCGCTGCTGCTGTTGTTCGTGGAGACTCCTGGCGGGCCTGGGCCGGGGAAGCCTGTCTCACGCCCCCTCGCAGTCTATCTCGACAATGTCTTTCGGTACGTCGACGAATTGATAGACCAGCCTCTGGCCGTCTACCTTGGCGAGGATTCCTCTCTGGTAGTAGTAGCGCAAAGCACGTCCCATTGTTTCGTAGTTCATGTCTGGTTTGTTTTTGTGGAGTCCCCACAAACGTGAGACTGCTTTGCTATCAACCAGCTTGAAAACACCACGCTCGCGATTCGTCCACTTGATGTAGCGAGGACAATACTCGCGATCCTGGAGAAGCTTCAACAGGAACTCCCAAAGATAGGTGGTAGAACCTTCTCGCGACTTTCGCTTTACTGCTGCGCCCTCGCCCCCCTGTCGAGGTTTCTTCATCTTGTTTTTCTTCGAGCGGGGTGGAAAACCCAGCTGCAGAAGGTAGAGGTCGTCCGAGACGGAGCTTGTTGCTGCTTGGATCACGCTCGTCGGCACTCCACCAGGTCCACGCGGTGGACTCGGCGTACAAGGCGTCGCAAACTGACTTCCTCCCGCGTACATGGAGTTCACGTAGCTGCTGTAGCTCTCCGATACTGAAAAATCAATTTACATTGTTAGTAAATATGTCGTTAACTTTCCTCCTTCTGTGGCTATTCAAGAGACTCGATAGAGCCTCCAGACAAATAGTAAAACTAAGGTACGTGTCATCGAGAGACACCCGATTTTTAAATCCATTTATAAAAAAGACTCGGATGCTTTTCGATTATTTAACTTGATGCACTCTCTCTCTCTCTCTCTCTCTCTCTCTCTCTCTTTTCTCTCTATTTAAGGTCGTATTCAGAGACGTCGCTCAAGCTTCGAGGAAACCTCGAATACTACATGTAACATAAAATATGGATTTCAATTCTTCTTTTACTTCGAGTGATGTCTCTGAATAAGATCATTAGATCAAACACTATCTATTCCATTCGCGTTCTTTCCATCATAACGGAACAACAACTTTTGATTTCGAGCGACTAGAGCGCCCTCGGAGCTCGAAGCTTCCGCGCGATCATGCCAGATGGCACTAACTGTATCGCCAGTCACATACGACACTACCGATTCAACGCTCGATCAAGAATCAAAGGATTCAACCTTTTCTCTTGAGTTTGACAATTTTACGGATACGCTTAACTATATCGAAGACTGCGAGCAGCTTAAGAATACGCTAATTTACGGTAAATAAAACTGTATAAAACGATAGTGTGTCCGAATTGGACAAAACAAAATATTGCATCGTAAAGTATGGTCAAGCGGGAATGGGAAGAGGCGAATTTAGGTGATAAAAGTGGAAACAGTGACGATAAATAAAATAGATTTTGGATGAGTAGAAAGAGAGGGGAGGGGGGGGGGGATAAAGCGGGGATGGCCAGGGTTGTTATCGCTTCGATTTGCAGAAGGTCGTAACCGGGTTCAGGGCGTTTTCGCTTAAGTATACGTCGCACTTAAACGTGCAATGAACTATTAATAGCCCTCCAACTGAGAGCGTCGTCGTCGACTGTGTCTTGCCGTTTATGTCGCCGGATGATTGATGTTTCGAGAACGCTGTGTGAACTGGATAACAGCCGAGGATATTTTGTTTTGTTTTTTTTTTACTTTGGTTCCGTTCTTCCCTCTCTGGTTCTCCTTTTTGCAGAAAAATATGAAAGATAGACAGAGAGACGAACACAGAAAGAGAGAGAGAGAGAGAGAGAGAGAGAATGAAAGACCAACAGGAAGAATCTTTCGCTTTAAAGATCACTCTCGCTTTCCACGAGTGCCGAATGAGAATGTGACAGGTATATTGGAATTGGACTGGAGGAAGAGGGACGGGACAGGGCAGTGGACTCTCCGTTCAACGTTCACTCGGCGTACCCGAACACGATGGAAGGGTTTCTTTATAACGGCGGCCGAGTTGGTAAACTCCTTCGCCCACAAACACGATTTTTGCATATGTACGAGCCTCGTAAAATCTGCTATATTATGCGCCACGAATCCGCTTCCATACACCCGACGCATTGTAATACATTATTCCCCTTTATAACTTTACACACTTGTTTTTGCACTATCGTGTACCACAGAGAACAAGCGGGAATCTTGAAAATTGATCTGACAAAAGAACTCTCGTGAATAACCCCATTTTATCGACATTCGCATCGACTCACCGCGATTCGGTCAAAATTTCTCGCAGTCCATCTTGAAATTTTGGTCGCTAGAAAAATCACTGGGTAAGACGCGATTCCTGGAGCAATTAACGCGCTTCGACGGATCTGCAGCATCGGTTTATCAACGGGAACTCGAGAGTGTGTTCCGCGGCCCAAGGAGATAAATTCGCGTAGCACGTATGCAATGTATTATCGATGTAACGTCCACGGTGTGTTTCGACAAATTCAGGGACGTAGCGGGAGAAAAATGTGGAAATAACGTGGAAATTTTTGCGCACGGGCATTGACGCGAAAACGTCGATGAGAAAAAAATGTACAGAGGCGAGTGAGGTCTTTCAGAATGTATAATGTAATTTGCTACGCGTTTTAATGGTCGAAAGAGGGAGATCTCGCAGGAAATGTAGTTATTAAAGAAAGGAGTAAAAAGTGTCCGTGACCAGGAAATTAGAAAGCATCGGTACGCCACTGGACCAGAGCGTCCACGTTCGTGTGTGTTAGTAGTGTATTACCCCTCCCACTTCTGTTTCTTTCTCGCACACTGCATCGCTGTAGGTGTATAGGTACTGGTGTGTGGGGCCGACTACATATGTGTGTTCGAACAAGCGTGTAGAGTGGGGAGGGGGAAGAAGCGTAGATGGAAGAGGGGGGGGGGGGGGGAATCGGAGAAGTGTAGCTGGAGGGGGGGAAGGGGGAGAGGGTAGGGGAGGGGGTAGAGAGGAGAGTTGGCTCTGCTGCTGCAGTATGATAGAGGATTGACCCGAGCCAAGGTTGCACGGTGACGCCATCAAGCTACTAGTGCATAATAGCGCCGCTCGTCCGAGCTCGACTGCGCTAAAATCGGAACTCGTCTCTCTGCTTCTCCCTCCCCCCCCCCCCCCCTCCACCTTCCAACCATTCCTCACGCCTGTCCCTCTTCCTCTTCCTCCTTCATTTATTTTCGACAATTTTTTGTTGCTCCTGCACCGATTTTCCCGCAAAATCCAGAGGCCCCTCTCTTCTAAGCATTTTAACGATCCAGTCGAGACAAGGCGCGACGAATAGGGACAGATGAAGAAACTGCGAAGCCGCGCACACGCCGTCCCAAAAGGGGTGTGGACCGTCTCTAAAAATAAACAGCTATCCGTTGTTCTCGCGATGATCGCGGAAAAGAGCGCTCTCGACCAAACGCCAGCTTATCTCAGGCCTACGAAAAGCAAGCGTTCGTTTATTCTCGACAAACTTGTTTCTTTCGACGAAATCGCTATCGGATTGTTGCGTGGGAACGACAATGAAAAATTCAATTTACGTGAGTAACGAGACGATGCGACGCGAGAGTGTATTGCTAGACGACCGGTCGAGGTAACGAGGCAAATGGAATGAGTTTAGGCGAGACAATGAGATTTTAGAGGTTAAGTAAAGAGTGAGAGAGAGAGAGGGGGGGGGGGTGGAAGAGAATGCGTGGAGAACAGCTAGAACGGATCGTGTTTACGCGTCGTACGACTAGCTAGATGAGTCAATCGTAGACCCGTTGTCTAGGAGTTGGCCGTGGAGTGGAGTGGAATCGCGTGGAGTGGGGGAACACTCCTACTTCACTGACCTATACCAATGAGCGTATATAGGAAAGGGAGACAAGACCGCTAAGCCAAGTTAAAACGATGTATCGCGACTCTCTCTCTCTCTCTCTCTCCCTCTCTCGTCTCTTTCCCTCTTGTAAAAATAACAGATAAGCGAGTTAAGAGCTCGCTCACACGACAAATGTGTAATCTCCGGGAGATTCCAGGAAATCAAAGCGAGGAAAAACGTTAAAAACGTTAATCTTGATTATTTTTACTCGCATGGTCTCACCCGGAAGTTCCTGGAGAGGGACCGGAAATCAGAAAATTTGTCGGTAGAAAAAAGGTTGAAAAGCTCGAGCGATTGTGTTATTGCATCGTTTCCGTAATTTCAACGTGGATCAATTATATTCCACGGGCAATAACGATTGATGTTAATTATGAATTAATAGGTGTGTGTGTGTGGGGGGGGGGGGGGTCGAGGCATATATGGTATAAAGTTATTGGGATCGATTGCAATTGAGGTACAATGGGAGTACGGAACAAATGGGCATCGAAATGGTTGAATAATTGGAGTAAGTGGCTTAATGAAAAGCGATTCCGGTAGCTGCAAAAACAAAGTGAGGTCATGAGAGGACGATGAAGATGGGAGAATGGTGCAGTGTGGTACGGTATGGCGAGCATCGGAGGAGGAGGAGGAGAGGGTGGTGTGCGTGGGGTTGTGCGAGTGGGATAGAAAGAGAGAGAGAGAGAGAGAGAGAGTCGCGAGTAACGATTGGATCCTTGAACTTGAGGTTGGCCTGACCCCGGGTGGCCAACTGGCCAGTGGTGCCAACCGACTCTAGACAGACACACGAGAGGCTCGATACGATCTAGCTCCGGCCAGACCAGTAAACCAATTCAAAGTGCACATTGGCAACAGGAAGACGGAGAGTACACCATTTTCTCACACACACATACGCGCGCGCACACGCAGAGAAATTCTATCTCTCTCGACTCTTCGTGGCCGAAACCGACAGGAAGCTTATTCGAGAGCGGCAGTAACGAGTCGATAGTTAAAAATATACGCAGCGCGTAGTGGGGGCTGTTCCCCAGCGTAGAGTCTCTCGTTTGTTTTGCGAGAATTTCGTGTTAGTCCAGCGACCGGAAGTACCAGTATAAAGGGAGAAAAGAGAGAAAGAGGAGGAGGAGGAGGAGGAGGAGTCTAAGGTGGGAAAAAGAGAAGAAAATATATATAAGGTCCACGCAAGAGAATGGGGGAGGACGATGGCGGTAAATGGAAAGCAGGTTCGGTTCCGAAGTTGCGTGATAGGGTGGAGGGGGAGGAAAGAGGGAAAGAGCGTAAAAAAAGACTGGGAGGAAAAGGGGGATACGAGAGCTCATAGGCCCAGAGCCACATAGAGAACGCATTCCCGCGTAGTGACGATGGATAATTGGCTGGGAGACGCACAGGCGAGAGAGATCTCTCTTCTTTTTCCCTTTATTTCCTCCTTCATCCTCCACACGCACGCGTTTCCTCCTTATTGATCCATGGATCACGAGCCGCGCCATTTTCGCCCCATCGCTCGATCTACCAATTTTTCCCCGCGCAATCCAATTTGGATAACAACGTTCTGGAATAATTATCGTTATCTGCTCGGTTCATCGACTCTCGGACACTTGCTGCTTTTATTGGACGATTTTCAGCTTCGATGGGAAATTTTCACCGCTAGAATATCACCCGAGAGATTGTCTGGAGGAGAGTGTCGTTGACATTAATATCTCTAGATTTCGCCATACGCATTATCGTAAATTCGTCCGCGTCACCGTTATCGCGAGATTCTACTCGCTCGCCACGCGTACTCCCCATTCTGGACCGTTACGTACCGGTAAGTGACACAAATTGCGCCTTCGCGCATAAATAATAAGCGCGCCAGTGAATAATGCAAGCGTGAAAGACGGGATGAATAAATATTGCTTCAAGAAAGTGAAATTAATTGTTGCTTCGTCGCTCGTTCTTCAGACCCGATAAACAAAGACAGAAGGGGCGAAGTGGAGGGGGGGGGGGGTTAATATTATTGGAAGAGATTGAGGAAAAAGCGGAATAGCCAATTGGTGCGATAATTTCAGCAAGTCTCCCATAATTTTTGTTGGACTTCCTCTCGAGATGCACGGACGACGGCGCGAAACACGTTTCGAAGAGGTTTGTGGAAAGAGGAGGAGTAGAAGTGGGGGGGGGGGGGGGGAGAGGAGGGAAGGTAACTGAAAACGAGAGTCCCGTCCGGCAGATAGTCGGTGCGGGCCTTTCTACTTTTAAGTCTGATGCAAACGGCTGCAGGCACGCACTAACACACGCGCACCGACTCGACGATACAGTCACAGTGGTCGCGTGACGCGAGTTCTCACGTAGCAAAATTTCGAGAGACGGAATTCCGCGTGCATCAAACTGCACACATGACCCTCGAAAGGCAGAATTAATGAGGCACGAGAGGGGGGGGGGGGGAGGGAGAAAAATAGAGAAACGCGCGTATAGACGAGGCTAAACCAGAATGATGAGTAAGTTCCAGAAGTATCTCGCTGTTTGCCTCGATCTCCTTCTCCCACTTCTCGATTAGAGTATACGAGTGCGCTATACATGTATTTTCCACCGGTTATGCACCTGCCGCGAAATATCGACAATAAGGCTTCAATAACGTATTACGACGACAACGCACTTGGCAGGATATAAATATTCAATTACGATAGCGAGGCGCGGGGGAGCAGGCGCGTCTATACGCAACGTGTATAACGATGCGCAACACATGCTGTATATATATATATATGTAATGGCATTAGAAAATTGTCGAGAGCACGGAAATCATACGCTCGCACGGAAGTATTATTATTACACCTAAATCGATCGCATTATCACGGAAAGACTGATATCCTTGTTGATGTAGGTGGTATAATGTTGGGTAGAGAAGGGAGTGGCCAGTATTCGTCACTTCCTGGTGCGTTGAAGGATAGAACCGTGAGGGCGGATTTATATCAATTGTATCGTATATCTCGAGGAAGTCTGTTGGCCGTAACGCGGAAAAGCATTGTAGGAGGGGGAGAGCGAGAGCGAGATAGACGAGATGGATGGATAGCTGCGGCATAAAGAGAGAAAGAGAATTGCAAGGAGATGTATACGGTATAAAAGTTATGTGGGTGCCGGTACGCGCGCGCACGTGTGTGTGTGTGTGTTAAGATGGACGTGCGACGGTATGGGTGGTGGGCCGAGACGCGCGCGCGACGAGGGGAGTAAGATGGAGGAGTGCAGAGGGAGAGGAAGAAGAGAGGATCACAGAGAAGAGGAGGCGGAGAGAAGAAGGGGAGAGTTGACCTTCAGCTGCGCCGGGAAAGTCAGGCAGTCACTGACCGACAGACTAACTTAACTGCTCTATCCTTCTCCTCCTTCTCTCTCCTCTTCACCTCCATTCGCGATTGCTAGTCCGGTGCACCGTCCTCGCTGCACGCATCGACTCTTCACCTCCCCCCCCTGCTTCTCCTCCTTCTCTCCCCTCCCCCACCCACCTCTCACCCATCCCGTTTTCTTCCTACCACATCACGAGCCAGTACCAGGCCCCCACCAACCCAACGGCAGCCGGCACTCGACTCGAATCGGACGCTCTGTGTTCCTCGCTTCCTCTCTCTCTCTCCTTTTCTCTCTTTATTTCTTACTACCACTGCTGCTGCTGCTGCTGCTGCTCTGCTGCTTTTACTCACGATCCAAGACTCGGCTGGACCGATTGGCTGCTTCTACTTGGCCCTCTTCCTTTTCCTTCCTACCCTTCTTCATCCCTCTTCCCTTCCCCTCCCAAAGGTCTCGCTTTGCCCGCTCTTTGTCTAGTCCCTCGATCCCTTTTACTCTATTCTTCGCTTCTGAATCCACAACTACCACTCTCTACCCAACCTCCCCTACTCTTTCCACTTGCGCAACCTTGATTTGCCCAAATAGCAATCTCGAATTATTTCCCAAGCCTGAAAACCCAAGAAAGCTTTCGGATACTTTTGCAATTACTGTACATTTAATTTTATTTACACTAAACTTTGGTTTTATAGAAGAGTTTTGTTTACTCCAAAAGAGCCCTCGGAGTCTTTCACTCTCGTACAGCCTATCTCTCTCGTCCGATGGTTGCGCACTTTTACTCGCGACACCCGTAAAGGAAGCAACAAGAAGGAGGAGAGGAAGAACTCGTAGTTTCTTTTGTTTTCGTGCGATTCCTCGGGGCCTTCTTTATCCACTCGACTCTCCTCTTCTTCTCTCGTATACGCTGCTGGGCAATCTTCTGAATTTTTGCACCGATCTTTCCAGACTCTCGACTATATTCGCGCTCTTCGACTCGATCGCATAGGGCGCAACGAACAATCCAGCAAATTAAACGATCCACGCGAAGATCTTTCTTCTCCGAGCGTGCGGAGTCGTGGGTGGTTTTCGCGCGTTTATAGTTCGGAGCTGGCAGTTTCTGAGGCGTCGGGGCATTCCCAGCGACTGGTCAACCGTCTGACGTTGCTTGCCACATAGAAGAGGAGAGAGAGAAAGAGAAAGAGAGAGATGAAGGAGGAAGATTTACATGCCAGTTTTGTAGTGGCTTTCCTGCGGGACCACCTCGGCAGCCAATAAAATATTCTTCTGCCTCCATCTCTTTCTTCCATTGTTTCCCGATGAAACTTGACGAATTCATCGCTTCCGGTGTGAAAAATCTTTGCTTATTCCATAACCCCCCCCCCACCCGTTATTTTCTTCTTTTTCCCTCGATGCGGGCGGCGGACAGAGGTCAAGAAGACGACGACGCAAGTGGGAAGAATGCGTGACTCCGACTCCTCTTCCGTCGCGACGACGTGTCCGAGGTCAGTGACCAAACCGCCACTTTGCGGGAGTCGTTCGAGCCACAAAGTTTTCCGCGCAAAACCAAAAATTCCACGGACTATACTTAACTCCCTCCCTCCCTCCCTCCCTCTCTCTCTCTCTCTCTCTCTCTCTCTGCGCACACTCGCACTCTGCTGCTTTTGACAATTTTAAACGTTTAAGCGAGGCTCTCGAAACGGTTAGGAATTCTAGCGTTGCTTCAGCGGGCCAGAACAGTTGCTGAACTGGATTATTATTGCAGAACGGAAGAGGAGGGGGGAGGGAGGAGGAGGCTTCTTGTATAGGTGCGACCTTGCGAGTCGAGTGTCCGAGATTCGTCGTTCCGTCCCATCAACTGCGGTTTCCTTCAACCATTCCCATTCTCCTCTGAAATCTTCTTCCTGCAGACCTTCTCTTCGCCGTGTTCGGCCATAAAAAACAGCATCGGCTTGATTTTCGATTTCACCAAAGTGTCGACGGTTCTGTTTAAACGGCGGCGCGCGCCTTGACAAATAAGTTTATCTTCGATGGAACTACCGGATCGTATATCTCGAGTTCGCGGAAATTCCCTGCCAACGTACGATCCGATAAGAATAAGAAGCCAGAAGAATTCGTTCATCATTGACGTAGAGAGCGTCGATCGATCGCACCTCGCATGGCGAATGAGTTATTTTTGCAACGTGCCAAATTCGAGCATTCGCGAAACAATTAACTGGCCCGGTATAGTCTCTCTGGATTGGCGCATAAATAGCTCGAGGCAGTCGAGTCGGCCAGTTAATTTTAGGACAGATGCCATTATCTTTATCTCGCGAAAGCATGCACCAGCAACAGCAGCAGCGTTTCTCGATTTTGTTATTGCTGCATCCTTTGGCGCCACTGACCCAAAAACACACACACATACACACGAGCGAGCGAGAGAGAGAGAGAGACAGAGGAAGAGAGATTCGTTGGATATTAATAATTTCACGATAATAAGCATAGTTTCCTTTATGTAGAGAGGTTTAATAGTGTATATAAATAAATATATATATATATATATATATATATATATAGAGAGAGAGAGAGAGAGAAAGAGAGAGAGGTAGCGGAAGTGAGTAAAAGAGATTCCTCGTGGTCGATGGTATAAGAGAGAGAGAGAGAGAGAGAATAGAATGTATGTGCGAATGCGGCGTGGCACGTTCCTCGAGTGCATTTACTTTCTCCGATAGTAGTACTAGAGACAGCAGGTCTCCCCCCTAGCTCGTATATATAGCGGGTCTAGGCTAGCTCAGTGGGTCTAGGTCTAGACTGAGCCCTCCTCTTGTGTCGCACGCGTCCCTCGCGCGTACGTGCTGCGTTCCATACTCTCTCGCTCGATGCGATACGATGCACTGGCCTCCCCCCTCCCCCTTCCCCCTCTATACCCTCTCCTTACTTATTTATGTGTCTTCGTCTCACGTACATACCCTCGCACACGTACAAACACACGCACGACTCGCGCTGCGTTATATTTAGAGCAGCGTATATGCGTGACTACGAGAGCGGCACGCGTAATTGCAGCTCCGCCATTATGCGAATACGTCGTCTTTAAACTCTCCTCCCTCTTCCGCTCCAACTCACTTTTCACCGTCGACATATATATATATATATATATATGTATATATAATGTATTATATATAGTATGTATACGAGTATAGCGAGCTTAAAGAGATATACATCGTCTTTAGAAACGAATCGCAAAAAAAAAATGGTCAATTTTTTGAAACCTTGAATTTTGCCCCTTTTGGCGCGCACGCGTGGCCAGACCAGTGATATCGCGCTGAAGAGTTTCGAATTCGTGATCGCGAGGAATGCGCGCGATATCGATCGAGGCAACGATTACAGCGCTGAAAGCCGGAGGTATCGCTTCGATTACACTCTCTTTATACTGCATTGGAGAATCCGAGAGAGGGCAATAATTAACTGCACGAAACACGCAGTTCCTGTTTTTGCAGCTTCCTCCTCCTCCTCGACCGGTGGCTCCCACGAATGCTATTCACTCGACGATTTACTAACCGATATACCGAGCGACATACTTATTGTCAAAAATATATCCAATAAATAATCACTCGATTCGACTTTCCTATACTCTTTTCGTCCATTCGTTTTAAGAACCATTCGACTCGAAATTTCTACGAAAATATATATTGGAAATTTGAGGGATGAGAACGGAAAAAGTATTGGAGATTTTCGACTCTGCATTTGTATTTTTTTTTTCACGGATAGTGTACACTATATATATGTATAAGCGATCTTCGAATGTTCATTGGTGTACCGATGAGAGACCAGAAACGGATCGCAATCTCAGGATAAATCCGGTCGCGTCGTGATTTTATTAACCGCTTGTTACTTCTAAGCCACCTAGAGTCATTAAACGAGTTGTTTTGATTTGGAAAAAAGGATAGGGTCGAGTATAAATTAGTTGAAGGAAGAGAGCCAATGTTTCAGGTATAATCAGCGGTATTTGAAAATTACAGTTATCGAGAGGAAATGTTGAGGGAAAAGAAAGCTGGAGGAATGTTTGGTTATAGTTGTGGGAGAAGTAAAGAGGGAGGATGGGATGATGAAGAAGAAGACGAGGAAGAAGAATGAAGGAAGAATAGTCTATCGGTTTACATGCGGTTACGTTGTAAGAGGAGATCTTTGTGTTTCGATGCATCCGTGAAGGAGAAAGATATATAGAGGAGGGGGGGGGGGGTATCCTTAGGTTTTGAAGAAGGATTCAAACTTCGGCAGCAGAGAGAGAGAGAGAGAGAGAGATGATGGAGAGGAAGAAGGAGAAACGAGAAAATGAGAGAATCCAAGATAGAGAAGGAAAGATTTGAGAGGAAGACGTCGAGAAAGACGGACAAATCACACGACTGGCGTGCACATTTACACACATATATAGAGAGTAGAGAGAGAGAGAGAGAGAGGAGGGAATGTGCAGAGGCTGGGAGAGCGTGGAGCGGAGTAAGAGGGGATCAGCCGGTTAAGAAGGAGGGAAGGAAAGAAGGAGGGGGGAGGGGGAACAGACGGGGTGAATTGCCGGCGACAAGGTCACCGTCTATACCTCGCTAAACTGCCAATACGTGCCTTCGGCATTATACTCGCACGCCACTCTACTAGCTCTGCCCTCTCCCACCACTGCCGCCCTTGCAACCCTACCTCCCCCCCCTCCCCACCACGCTGCAACTTCCGCCTCATCTTGCCTCCTCTCGCTACATCCTCCCTCTCTCCCTCATCTTTTTCCTCAATGTCGCCACTGCGAAAATTCCATATGTTCTTCTTCATCATCTTCTTCACCTTCTACATACGCGTAAATGCAACTCGATACTCTCCACTCTTGCTGCGCTTACACGTGTAAAAGCGCACGTGTCCGAAGCTTATATATATATATATACGAATGTGAAGAAAATCACGCTGGAGAAATGTTCGCGAAATGGGGCCGAAAATTTGTTTTCGGGTTGCGACGCGTGTCTCTGATGATTGGTCCGGTATATACATAAGTGAGATCGAAGAATAAAAGGAAAGTGAGAAAGCAGCTGGCTCGGGCGGCTGAAAAACAGAATAACGGAGGTGATAGCGGTTTGACGCATTAATGAACGGTTAGGACTGCGATTGTGGGTTCGCATTCGGTTATCGACACGCGAACCTTTGATAACGAGGCGAGTGAGCAAAACGATATATATATGCACTGAGACGGTTTGCTCCTTTCTTTTTCAATAATAATAATAATAATAATAATAAAAACAAAAATACTGGATCGCCGAAAGGACGAAACGATGCGTTGGAGGATTATCGTCTTTATCGTTGATATCTAGACGCGGAAGTTGGCCAGACTGAGACGAGACTCTCGTAGGTGTTAATGCAAATGAAATTGCTTCCTCTTGCAAAATTTTTGTTTGCGCTCATTATCGCCAAAGTCCAAGGCAAAACGTTGCATAAAAACTTAAATAAACGTACAATATCGTTGATTCGCGTATTGTTATATAATGCCTTGGTTAGGAGGAGTGGGGGTAACAGCGAGATCTCGTTGGAAGAACGGTATATTTATAGTTGATGCGACATTAAGAGGGAAGATTTTTCAATCGGATAGTGAATGATATATATATATATATATACACGCATATGTAGCAGGAGACGCGATTTTGATAATAATTGATAGAGCGTTGTCGGAAGAGAGACGATTGTCTGAGACATTCGCGGAGGAAAAGGGTAAAAGCACACATGTACTATATATACATAGTATATATAGCATAATCAGACGTGGTCCGATAGCCTGCAAGGGGAAGTCCTTGAAGAGAGTCGAGCGTTTATTCGCTGCTTACGAACTCTGTCCACTTATATGCTAGCCCCTCTAGTTCTCTCCTCCTCCTCCTCCTTCTTCGTCTTCTCCCCCCCCCCTTCTCCCTCCTCTTCCTCCTCCCGTCCACCTCCTCCTCGCCTTAGCTCGCTAAATCTCTGCCAAGTGCATAAAAAACGTCGGAAAAAAGGAAAGTAACGCACGAACATTCTTCAAGAATCACGTGCACTTCTCAAATAACTCGGACGATAAATTGATTTCTTCTTCTCGTAATCTTATCCGCCGCTCCGATAAATTCCGACGAATTTTGCAACGAAACGGAATAACACGATGTACGGAATGCAAAGTATTCGGGATAAAAATGAAGAAAATCAAGGGAGATTTCTCAACGCTGTATATCAGCAGCTTTTGTAATGACCTGCTGAGGACACGCTTCTGAGGTAAAAGAACGACGTTTCTTTCTTTTCTTTTTCTTTTTTTTTTTACCCCCTAAGAGATTTAGTTTGGATTAAGAAATGGGTTTGGGAAATGGGATGAGAGTCACTGGTGCAACAGCGCTATGCATTTTTGATGGCGACGGTGGCGGCTAAACTCACACCAACTCGCTGTGACGCACACATTGGAAGACGGGCGTCCTCGGATAAACAGACTGGGAGTGTGCATGTAAGCGATGCGAGTGAGAGAGAGAGAGAGAGAGAGAGAGAAACGAGCGCACACAGTGGCGCGCGCTCCGATAATATGTACACTGCAAATATACGATACTATGACACACACACACACGCACTCACATAAATATATATATATATATATATGCATGTGTACGTCGTCGGTAGGGGCAGAGACCCAGGAAGGACGCGCTTCGCCAGTCTGCCTGCCAGCCTATTCAACTTATCTGTTAACTCACCTCCTCCTCCTACTTCTTCTCTCCCCCCCCCCTCCTTTTTCCCTTTTCCTCCTCATTCGCTCCCTTCTTTCTTTCTTTGGATTTATTTCTTCTTCCTCCTTCCCCGCCTCGTCTCCTTTTCCCTCCCCTACTCTTTCTCACCTACTCGCCACTCGGTGACCCAAAAACTCTCGCGATCAAACACCCGAAGCGAACGAACAATCGAATTAAAAAGCGCGTAAACACTTTTGCGCAAATCGATATAATCGACTCTCGAACCCACTTTGCTTTCTCGCTGAAATTAACTCGAATGATCGATCAGCTGGTCGTTTCAAACGGAGCAACGATTTCTGAGAAGAAAAAAGAATATATATATATATATATACACACGAGAGTAAAAACGTGCTGATCCGTTTGAAGTAGACGGATAAAAAACGTACGATCCAACGTGGACATGGAAAGCGACCGTTGTTCGAGCGAACGAACGAAGAAGGGAAAAGGAGAGAATTTAAACTAAAAAATGGAAATACTCTCCCAATTATAACGCGGTGGCGACCTTTCTGGGTCACGAGGCTTCTATCGTGCTTGTAAACACGTTTGGCTGTATACGTGTGTCATCCGTGCACTGGATTAATTCGTAAAAAAGCGAATAATCATGCAAAATGCTATCTAATGTCAATAGCGGTTTAAGAATAAAGTAAATCATTGATACGTTCCGTCATTCTTGGGTGAAATAAAAGAGTGTACGCGAGAGAAACTTCTGGGACCATCTATATATATATATATATATACATACATAAAGGAGAAGAAGAAGACGAAGAAGATCTATCATCTTTTCCTCGAGGAAGATTCATGCATATTTCAGAAAGTTGCGCATGGGAATAAATTTCGACGGTGCTTGGGCAGAGAGTGCGATGCGAGAGCTATGAAAATTGCATCCTATCGGTGAAAGGTCGACTCGTGGTCGAGGGGTGGCGAGTTTCAGCGAGCTTCGCTATTCCGCCGTTTCAAGGACAAACCAGTGTCCAGATTAGCGATTCGCTCTTCTGAGATCCATTTGGAGGAGCAATAACGCATCGCGCTTACTTGCGAAATTCTTGCGGAGGGCGGACAAAAAATGGAGAATTCCAACGGAGCTTAAGGAACGATCCATCCAAGATTTATTTCGCGGTAATCGCTGCAACGAGCGTATGGATCGAGATTTATAACGAGCGTCTGATTGTGTTTGTGGTAAAAATATTTTCGTATGCGTAATGCTTGCGATAAATGACGAATGGCCGGTTTCTTTACGAGGGATTAAGCGCGCTTTGTCGACTCCTCCTTATTTCCTGTTTCTCCTACTCCGATCTACATTATACCGGTGTGTACGCCTATACACACACACAAGCGTTTGCGTGGACGATTAGTCGCGCGCGTCTCTGAGAAAATCTGACACCGGGTGCTTTACTTCCGGAGTCTCGAGGCGCGATTAATCGTCGAGCGTGCTCGTCGAGTTGTCACGCGCCGCGCGCCGGTGTGAATGCACCTTTTCGACTCGTATCTCCTCTCGTAATTCAACTCCTACTGGGAGAAATGACGGAGAGAGTGAATAGAGAAGCGCGTGGGACGGAGACGGATATACAAGACTCCTCTAGTTTTCTTTTTCTTTTTTTTTTTGCGATCCCGTGCATTTTTACCAAATTAAGTCTCGGTCGAATCTGGACAACCCTCGGTCTCCGATTATTTCTGAACGAGTAATCGGAGAATAAAATCTATCTCTCTCATATTTTTACGATGATTTACGGGGGAAGTATATTCGTATACGAGGCGAACAGGGTAGGTTTCTCGCTCGAAAACGAAAATAGAAATGTCAAGGATGTGGAAAGGGGTGGAGGGGGGATGGCTGGGCGAAATTAAAGATGGAGTTGAGAGACGGACAATGGATGTGTATAGGCGTTTCCCAGAGTGAAAAGGCGGGTGCAGACAGACAGGAAGTAAAAAGCATCGTGTGTGTGTGTGTGTGTGTGTCGCCCTTCCTCCAGCTAGCTCACGTTGCTGACCTAGACCTACACCTTACTCTGCACTACATCCTGCAGTCACGACTTTCGCCGCTTATTTGTACCAGCAACCGCAAAACTCTATTGTCACTCTCTTGTTCTTCGATATTGTCTATAATTCCCGACTCTATATATACCAGCGCTGTAAAAACCTATTATTTCTAACGAGAGAGAGAGAGAGAAGAAAACGGTATATAACTCCAACGTGAAAGCAATAATAGCTTATCCGTCGACAAATGCGTATATATATATATATATATATGTGTGTGTACATGCGAAACGCAGCGAAATCGCGGAATATAATTGGTAGCTGCCGATATCGATGAGTTAAGTATAATTATGGACAGCGATATAACAGTACCGAGTAAGCGTGCTTGGCAAAATATGACGTGACATTTATTAGGAAAGAGGTGTGATTTATCGGCGAGCGAAAGCGAAAGCGTGCAATAATTCGCCCCGCCTAGTCTCGACCTAGACCTAGACCCAGACCTATACGCCTATGTTGGGTCCCAAACTTTTCTATATATATATATATAACAGTGTGTGGTATTTCTATTTTTATTCCTCTACTCCCCCCCCCCCCTCCCCCACCCCTCCTTGAAATATATTCCTATAACAGTGCAGCAGAGAAAAAGTATATACACAAGTTTTTCCTTGAAAATCACATCCGATAAGATTGAGATCCACTGGCGCGTGATAATGAATCTTAGAAAAGCGATCGATCGATCGAAACATCTGTCCCATTCCGTTTCATTATCGGTTATCGCTTATTTCCGCCGAGAGCGAGATTTCCATCGCAAAGCTTCCACGCGTATTGTAAAACGTTCGAGGGAAAAATATTTTGCAACTATGCGCGGAACTGATAACCGACAGCTGAACAAGTAAATTGATTTATATTAAGAGCCTACGCCAATGCGAATAGATTACTGCAGCCGGAGATCCATCGTTTTACGGAAGTCGAAGCAAATATCAGCAAATTGTCCGACCTCTTCGAATCATCGAGAATATTGAAAATAGATTCGAGATAGAAAGTTATCACGTAGAGAGAGAGAGAGAGAGAGAGAGAGAAATACACGCAAATACACATATATAAAAACGGTCGTATACATAAAGCGGAGGGTTAAAGAAATAAAAGAGAAATAAGAGAAATGAATTTTAAACATTATAGCAACGAGTTTTCGCACACGTAACGCTTGACATTTAACGACATTAGGTGTCGGTGTATCGGTTCGAGGGACATTTTCAACTGGGAATATCGTATTTTTTTCTCTCGGTTTCTTCTGCTGATTTTATAAGAGGAGGAGGAAGTGGTGTAGGAGTGGTGGGAGGAGGGGGGGGGGGCGTCTGTTATTCATCGCCAAGCCGAGGCGCTGCGTTCTATTTTTTTTCTGTGCGATTTCACGCGAAGGAAACCACTCGAGATTGGCCCTCTCTTGGTGTTTTTAGCGGGTTTCTGCTAACGGATTGCGTCGGTGCACCTTGCGTCTGGCGATCTTTTAAAAATACCCGGGAGAGTACTTGATCTAGGGCAAGCAGGACATCATCCTCCATTTCCGATGGCGAGAGAGGCTCGGCCCGTGCGCGCGTCAACCTACGCTGCGAATTTTTCGGCCGCGCCTCGAGCGAACCAGCCAAGCTAAAAATGTTTTCTGGGAAGAATCGCGCAACGCCGGAGAAAAATCACTTCGCTTTTTTCCACCGATTATCCGGAATTTTATACGGAACGCCCGATTCGGTTCCAATTAAAAATCTCCAACGCTCTTTATTCAAAGTGAATATTTTTTTTCTCTTTTTTCTTTTCCACCGACATCCTTTCGGTCGCCTCCTATGCACGTATGACGATAATTGCGCTAGTGGCCTGAAATAGATCGACCATTGAACGTTCTGCCGAGCGTTCTTCCAATCGAACTGTCGTTTTTTATATCGTTAAGCCTTGTAACGCTTATGAGTTAGGGCCATCGTGACCTTAAGTGCAAAAATCTGTGCCACTTTAGGTGCCAATCCATTCTAAGCTAGCAGTGCAGCTCGAGCGACGCCTTCCAAGGATCTTCCTTTCTGTTCTCACTCCTTGTTTTCGCGCTGATACCGCTCTATTTTTACTCGCTGCCCTATAACGAACTATATACATTCGCCCTCAAATTCCAATTCTTATATGTACACTCGAAATATAATTGCGCATCGAACTATATATATATATATAGATTTTCATTAATATCGCGCTTGAAAACAATTCTCCTTTAATTTCAATTTCGTTAATAGCGTACATTGAACGGGAATTATCGCGACCCGCAGTGGTGCGCCGTTTTAACGCAATTGCCCGCTATAACACAGTGGCGTATACTATAAACGTTCGTGATTAATATATGGTTCGTTAGAAAAATTCCGGGCAACGGTGAAATTGTTTGCAATGTTTTCTCGGAGGTCCGCTGGGTTTTTTGCAAATTTTCACGGTGGAGGGGGAGGCGAGTCGAACGGGGAAGTGAAATTTAATAGGTCAGCTTGGTATATATACACGATATACACATATGTATATAGTACCTATATAGAAGTAGCGATGAGTCGGCCGAGTATTTCGACAGAAAGATTAAGATCGCTCAACGATTCTTCGTGAAATATCAGCGTTGACTTACGCACGCTCCTTAACAGGTTGAATTTTCTCGAGGTATATAATATATGTATGTGCGATCGCAATGGGAACACGAAAAGATGGTAGGTAGGAGGTAGAGAGTGTGGAGAGCAGCGCGGAGGGACGTTACCAAATCGCTATGGCGTAACATTTTGCTTATTCACGTTCGATTATACAATCCGGCACACTTTTACTCCGTATTCCCCGCTGCTGTCGGCGACTGCCTGCTGAGTTTGCTTCGGTGTCGCCACTGACGCACTCGAGGTGCTCCCACCCCCCCCCCCCCTCCTCCTATACCTTCTCATTTCTCTTCCTCCTTTTCCATTCCAATTTTTAACCTCCTCCGCCCCCCCCTCCTCCTCCTGACTCCAATATTCTTCGACACACGCGCCGAAAAAATCGCGAATCCTATACAAAGGATGAAAAAAACAGGATAATTTCGAAATTAACAGAGGCAATTAAAGAGACGACTGTCGCGCGTGATGGACAATTGAAAGAGAAATAGGAGAATCGACGAGGTACTTTTATCCGCGAAGGATCTCTAAACTGATTTCTCGTCCAATTAGTTGACACACTTATTCAACGTTGCACAATCTCCGCGAAGCTCTCAAAAATGCAAGTTTCGTACCGAATAGTCGAGGAATTCTCAATTGAAATTGCAGCGGGCTAAGTAGGTCGATGCATTATTGCCTTATGCAGTCGGCTCTGGCTACCGCGACTTTAAGAAAATCCTCGAAACGAGAAAACTTATATATTTTACGTTCTGGCAAAACAATGAAAAGGCGGGAATTATTTCGTGTGTCGAAAACGAGTCGTGAAACCTTGCTAATATATTATTTTATTATTCGTTAATTAGTCTCTCGAAGCGGGCATTTCGAGAGGCGAAATGGGAAAGAATGTATATATAGAAACACAAAGAATATTTATTATCTCCGGAGTCATTCGTTGGATTATTGGGACACGCGTGCTACACGAAAGGATCGAAGAAATTATTTTCCACCGGGCAAATTCGAAGAGTTGGCCTCTCTCGATGTTGGCTCGAAATCACAGCTAGTGGCCACCAGGTGCGACCAGCTGTCATTGGGTGAAAAGAGAGAAAAGACACGCAAAAAAAGCTTAATTTGGATTACACGCGAGTCTCCAGTGGACTGCTGGAGACTGGGGCAAGTGCGAAATCGCGTTTCTTGTATGGCCGGAGCAGCACCTGATGCGAGTTCGCATTGGTTTCTCCCACACGTACGCGCAAACACAAATACGTTAATTCGCGAGATTCATTCACTACTCGCCGTTTGCTCTCTGCTCCAAGCACATCTCGGTGCTCGCCGAAAATCTCCGATCAATCGCATTCCACGACTCTTTTATGCTGCGGACAATATGTTGCCACAGCTCCGCAAATATTTGCAGGAGAATTATTAAAAAAATAAGAGAGGCGAGAAACGAATGAATCCAAACTCTCGCGAGGAGACCGCTTGGACACATGTTTGATTGGACGATGGGTATAGCGAGAAATCGTACCGAGTGAAACTTGAAAATAGTATATATATATAGAGTGTTGCGTGTGATGGGTTTTTTTTTGGTATTGCGGGAAAATCGATTCGAGAGGGAAGTAAGTAGGCCAATAAAAGTGTTTTGCCGGAACGAGAAGAAAAGCGGCTTTTGGTTGTTTGATCTGGGATGCGTGGTTGAGATCAGGACCCCCCCCCCCCCCTCCCTCCCTCCCTAACGATAGTCATTCAGTATAGCTTTTTTGCGTTTAGAAACGATTCGAGTGATTACGAGCGTAATATAAGGCTATATGTATACGAGAGCTGTACATATAGTGGTTGGTTCGGATGACGATGGATCGCGGCGCTGATCGACGCGGCGGAGACTCTCGATCGTAATAGCAGCAGCCAAGAAGACAGGAAGTAGCGACGGCGGCGGAGGAGCAGCTGGCTCTATCCGAGGCAGTCGCAATCGCGAACTGGGTCACCGGAGCAAATCTTCCCTTCGCTCTCGTGCCATGCATTTGCTTTCCTAAAGTCATACTCTAGCTTCGATTATTTAGTGCACCGCCGTAAACCATAAATAGAGGCCACTTTTGTGCAACCTGATAAATCCAACGATTTCTATACTTATTCCGCGGTTTTATACAAAAAGATATTTACCTCCTTCGAAAACAATCCTATCGATTATAAAATTTCTCTTATTTATCGTGCCTCGGTGTAATAAGATACAACGATACAAATCTCGCAATTATATTCATGAAACTGCCGATAAAGCGATCTTCCTTCGAAGATCTACGACTCGTTGTGGTTTTTTTCAAAATGGATTCCCCACGTCCGTCCAGAGACTTTGGACAAATTCACCCGGTGCGATCCAGAACCTCGACGTTTAACTCGAAGATCCACGTACTTTCGCTTTTGGATCCAGCGAGAGATCTATGTACGATCGAAAGAAATTGCACGATAATGAGATAAGGGAATTGATTAAAAATCTATGTACATAATACGGTTATTATTAAACCATTTCTCTTTCAAATTCGACCGTCGCGTTGGCCAAGTTTACATTTAAATCAGGCACTATCTATCGTTTGCTTATCGGGATAAGAGAGTCATGCACATAATAGTATATTACAATTGTTTGGCTCGAAATACCTGGTTTACATTAAAGAACATGCGTGTACTCCGATAAAAGTTAATCGTTACATTCTCTCGGCGACGAATTCGTTTTGAATTCCTGCGATAAGATTAGTTTACATAACGATTATTGTTACGCAATTAAATAAATTTTATTGGCAGGTGTTTCGTCGAAAAGTTTCAATAGTTTCTTGACGAAGTAGCGAAATTCCAGAGAAACTTAATTCGTGTCAGGAGGTGGTTATAATCATGGCGATATTTTATTTGCAGGTGTAACTAGAGCGAAAAGCGCGAGGCGAACGGGCATTTCTCTCCGCGAGTCTCTCCTTGTCCTTCCACAGCACTCTTCCCGCCATTTTTCTCGAATGTGTAGAAATTTTGATTAGTCGATGCAGTCGGATGCAACCAGCGACGCATCGCAGCTCTCTCGAGTGTTTTCCCCGCGGTGCACGTCGCGCCGCGAAATCCTTTCACTCGGCTGCTGCTTCGCCGCGTCTATACTCTCCTCGCGCGCATATATATATATATATATATATATATATATATAAATCTTTTAACCCAGTAGACGCTTCCTGCTTTCCACCAAACTGTCAGACCTGCGCCACCTTATTCCAATCTCGAGCGGCTTCGCGTCGATCGAAAATTATCGAAAAAAATCAACCAATGATGCAGCAACGATACACGTGTTAATTCTACCGGAAAATTCTCCGCTTTAACTCGCGTCTCTTCAGCGTTGTAAACAAGAAGTTGGTCGTTGATTCGAGCGCGTTACGAGCCGTGGATCCATAAATAATACAAGACGACGTTAATTGATTTTTTTTGACGAATGAGTAGTTTCTTCGAAGCTTGTTTGCACAATCGCTGAAATTTTGAAAGGTGTGTGTATGTGGAGAGAGAAGCAATAGCGATATATCATAATATTGGAGATTCGCGGCTCAACTATTTTTTACGGTAAATCGCATTTATTCAATCGTTATCTTTGGGAGCGAAATAAATTCAGCCGCCCACTTTTCGGTGTCGATATGCCATGCCACGAGAAAGTTTAAAATATCCGAATAGGATATTGAAACGATGCTTTATCGTGTATCCCTGGAATCGATCGATCGCGATTGGAGCGCAGATACATCTGCTATCGTCGGCTAACGTCGATAACGAAACGAGGCCAGAGAAAAGCCCGGCTCTCTCGAAACTCACAACCCATGTCTAAAAGCGTCCTATCCGTCCAAATCACGAGTATCCTATTTACCTACTCTAGCACACAAGCTCCACGAGGGATTTTAAAAATCTATGAGAGAGAGAGAGAGAGAGAGAGTGCGTTGAGAAACTTGTTATTCTTCCAAATTCGTAACTTGTGAGTTTTGGACGGAGATTCTTCGCCGAAGAATCGTGCTTGATGATATAATTTTGGAAGAGACTGTCCTTTATTAATTTCCAATGCTCAAAGTTGAGCCACTATATATATATATATATATCTATATATATATGATCGTGTTTCCAGTTTGGTTTTATATTTTTTTAATCGATTCACATATATGTTTATATATTTGGAAAATACTTACGCGTTGGTGGCTGTCGGTAAGCGTTCAAATGTTGCAAGCTTTGGGTCTGATGGTGATGATGATGGTGCGGTGGTCCCATGGTTGGAGGCATGGCATGATTACCGTGCTGCTGGTGTGGCGAGCTCCCTCTGTGCGGATGATACTGAGAAGGATGATGCTGATGAGGGTGGTGATAAGAGGGTGGTAGGAAACCTCCCGTCGACTGATAGACCCCTGGACTGTGGCATGCCGATCTACCCAGTGCTATTAACAACACACACAATCTCATGTATACTCGCTCTCTCACTCTTCCTCTGTTAACGCTCGTCCTTGACCAACATAATTAAAAACTCCTCATACACAATACAATCTGATCAAAAGTTCACTCTCCTTATCTTTACATTTCAAGTAGCTCAATATCTTATTTGCAAAATCACTCTCCGACTCTTGATACGAAGAGTCCTTATCGTGCCAAGATAAATAATCCAATTAATCGGTTTCGGTAAACGAAATTATTGGCATTGAGTTTAATTTTTAAGAAAAATCTGTCGTGTATTCTGCGCTGAAACACCTGTAACTGATACGCGGCAATCTCAAGATTCTATATGGACTATATAATGTCTAAAGCACTTGGGAAATTGTATGTAAGAATTTTATATGGTTGTGATTAATTCAACCATTTGTAATCGTTTCATGGAAAACAATGAAAAAACTGTGTTTGGGAAAGTGACAGTTAATTAGAGCAAAGTAGCAGTAATATATATTTTTAAGCTCCCTTGGCATTTTATAATAGAATAGCACCTACGAATTTTATTTTCCAACTGTTGCATTATTCTACGTTACAAGAATAACCTGGATTGCAAGAAAAATATTGTGTTTGGTGGTAACATTGATCCACAACTGTTGTGGAAAACTATTTTAAAATTCTTACGAAATAAGAATAAAAAAATATAAAATAGTCTTTTAAAAAAACTTGTCGTATTGCCATATTTATATTTACGTAGTATTGTAATAAAATATATATGTAGGCCATCGAAAGAAATAAAATCGAATGGCGTTATTCGGTTACCTGAGGAGAGATGCGAATGATGGGTGGGCAGACTCTGCTGGAGGGATGAATTAGGGTTGAGCCTTGCTTTCAGCAAAAGATTGGCGTCTTCGTTGCCACCGGAGGACGTGCTGGACTCGACGTCGCTGACTCCGCTGTCGGCGGGGCTAGCTGGCAGTGATCCGCTTCCTGTGTATCCGGCGTACGAATGCGTTCAATGCAACAAAAAGGATCGTGGGTTTCCCCTTGGTAATTCAGCCCTTGGACTCTTTCTTAGCTCTCCGAGCATTCGAGCGACCATGAAAGCAAGAATCAATGCTCAGTTCGTATATAATTACGTATCGTGCAACATTATTTTACAAGTGTAACCTTACGAGTAATCAACTATTGTCAAGTTGGGCTTCGACGAAATTGTCGAAAAGAAAAAAAGGAGATGTAAACCGAGGTGCATGGATTTTAGTCAAGAGATTAGAAAAATGGAGAGGTCCTACTGGGGTCGAGGCACACCTCGATGGTCAATTGTTTGGGAGCAGAATCAAGATGCAGGTTTGTCTACACAAAGATATACATATATATATATATACAGTTTAGCAGTCGATTGGGAGACCAAGTCTGGCGTCCGTGCGTTGGTCCGAGGTTAGACAGGAGAATCGAGGTGGGGTTGGTTGATGGAGCTGCAGGTTTCGTTTTTGCCCTCGTGAACTTTTCTCGTTGGTGCGATAGAGCATTGAACGTGTTTTCGCGTGCGTCGTCAATTAAAGGCATCTTTATGCAACGGGCGAAGGTCATCCGGTCATTGGATATGCATATTGGCCGCGCTTCCCACGGTCCTCTCCTGCGAGAAGCGAGAGAGAGAGAGAGAGAGAGAGAGAGGCTGCATGGGAGGGGGAGCTGGATAGCTGGCTGACTGGCTAAAGAGTAAAGTGCCTGGAATCAGCCGCCCAAAGGGTTTGCTGCACGAGCCGCCAGCCACTGACCCTTCTCCGCTCCACGTTTGCGTTATGCAAACCGGACATCGACGTGCGGATCGCGAGACACCCCAAGCTTTATGCAACTATCGATTGCTAGCCTCTCTACGACCAAAACATCCCTGAATAAAGCCTTTAAACCATTGACGATTTTACCAAAGTAAGTCTGTACCTGTATAATGTCTTTGTGGTAATGTTAAACGAGGATTTTCAACTCTCTCTCTCTCTCTCTCTCTCTGTTTCGTTTTTTTATTAATTTAAATTAAATTTATGAAAATATATGATTTTACAACTATTTTGAAGATTCTTTTTTAAAACTGAATAATAGTTTTCGACAGTATTAATATAATTAGTTAACGTGAAAAGGTATTTTTGTTTGGTCCTGCCAATTCTTAATGAAAATGTTCATGTTATTTATGGTTATCAACACGTTATAGGTATTGAGAAGAAAATTTCTCTTGCAAAAAATTCAAGTCATATTCAATATAAAGCGTTCATTCGATATCCACTGCATGTTTATGGTAAATATAGTCAACATGGGTTTACATACTAGGACTATACAGGTGGTGTACTTCTGTAAGTTTTCTGCTATATACGGATCTTTGAAAAGTAAATTAAACTGCTTTAAAAAAGTAATTTCCATTTTCAGTGGATCAAAATGAATAAGAAATATGTAGCTTTTATCCGAAATACTTTTTGCTGTTGAAATATTGATTTATTCAAGAGAAAACCTGCAAGCCTACGACTCTTAATCCATCAATGCTGCGACAAAAGAATCGATCGGAGTAACGCGAGATCTATGTTGATAATGAGTTTCCAGGAAGCTAGTGAATTGCGAGGTTCCGCAGTGAGTAAAGAGGAAAAGTGGCAAGTTTCAGAATAGATAGTGGGTAGGAGGAAGTGGGGAGGGCAAAAAGTGAAATTGTTGCCTATGAGAGAAATAAAGAGTTCTCGCGTGGCGAATAAGAAGAAGGTGCATTAGCGTCAATGGTCACGAAAGCCTTGAGCTCTCGAGAAAAGTTTAGCAGTGCGTTGCGTTGCTGCTTTTCTATCTCCTGTGCAATATTTCTCCACTCGCAGAGAGAATGGAAAATTTTGATAGTGCGCGTGGGTGGAGAAAAATGAAAATAAGAGAAGAGAAGAGTGGATATTACTACCTGGCGTGCTAGTGGTAGCAATCGCGGCAGTGGTATAGGGTTGTCCAGGCATTTGGGGGTGGTGCCCTGGTAAATGTCGGCCGTAGCCATTTTGGACGGCTGCAGCGGCTAATCCAGAGTGCTGCTGGGGATGCTGCGAGAGGATCCCGTGCAGCAACCTCGTCCCCGTCGGGCTGGTTGTCGTGCTCGTCGATCCTGGCTCCGCTTTCACGTTCGCCAGGACCAATTGTTCCTTCTCGCTGGTCACACCGCTTCCATCGTGCGGTTGAACCTCCCTCGTGTCAACTGGAATATATACACAAAAATTCAACATTAATCACTTGTTATACAACGATCTTGCGGAGTAATTATAATTTTGCGAATGGCTTAATATTAACAAATTAATTAGCATGGTGTGCTAGCTATGGTTCACCATTTGAAACGATGCAGAACATAGACACTAGTGGATATGTTTCGTTGCAATAATTATAGTTATTAAAATTACGCACGAGATCTTTTCAAATGGAAATAATTTAAGATATTTCGAAAAGGTCCCATGTATAAAATTCTAATATTTCTTATATTTTTGAAAGAAAATGCATTATCGCATCAACGCACACAAGAAATGTTTACATGTAAAATTTCCATCATCGTTGCTTGCATCGAAAAAGGTCTTAAATAAAATAGTCATGTAAACTTATCAAGACATTCGAAGATAAAGAAACTTTTTCATACGTGCCTATATTAATTAAAGTAAATTTGATATGAGCGGGAGACCCTACGTATGTATGATATATCGATCGGACGGTAAAGGTTCGACCAGCATCTCTGAAAAGAGGATGGTAGCGGTAGTTTATCGGTGTGCGGAGTTTCCCGTGGATTTTACAGGGGAAGAACGAGAAATTGCTTAATGAAGCCGAGGAACGGCGGTGGTTCGCGCGGTTGCCACTGCCTGAAAGGAAGGTAGAAACGTTGCAGTGGGTCAAGGAGAGACTCCGTGCCGCCGTACACCGCCGCCGGCTTTCACTTCCTCTACGTGGTTGGCGCTGGCTCGTTCGCTCGACCACCTCCGACAAAAACCAACACGCTCAGCGCTCGGAGAGAGAGAGAGAGAGAGAGAGAGAGAGAGAGAGACTGGCAGCCGCAGCAGCGCGGACCGGCTACCTCATTTTCCCCCCTCATTTTTATTCCTCGCGTCCGAGTCGAGGCAGAAAATCGCGCGTATTGCCAATGTACAATCCATTCCGCTCCAATCCGGTCCAATCGCCGATTGGCTCTGGCCAAAACCGTTGATACAAGGCGCCGCTCTACCCCCCTGCACCCCAACTTGACTTTCCCCCCCCCCCCTCCTCCATCCCTTCTTCCCTCGCGGTACCAAAGGCTCATTTAAATGACGCTGCCCATGTAATATTTTAATGCGCGACTGCGCAACTTCTCTCCCGACACGTAATCCAAAACGTTTGTTTGTATATCCTTTTTTTTCTTTTCTATCTCCCCTTAAAGTCTTTACGTAATTTCACGGATACCCCGATACAATTTATGATCCATCGGCTCTCGTGCGTTGCGCAATTCAATTATGAAAGACGTAGATTCGTTTGCCGGTGAAAAAGTATACCTTTCCTGCTTTTCAAACTTCGATCCGATAGCGGAGATAAGGAACGAGTGTCTATTTTCTTTTATTATTGAGCTGTATTTTTTATTCCATTCATGGGTAATCGCGGTGGTCGTTTTGGCCGGTGAAACATGGAAGGAGGAGGTTCGGTGGTATAGCGGAAGAAGCCGTCCTCGCCGGTTGGTAATTTCCTGCTATTGGAAAACGAAAGGGTGTTAAAGGGTCTGGGGAAAGGAAAAAGGTGTCGGGTCGACTATCCACCGGAGCTTTTATTGAGAATTGCTTTATCGATTGACCCAGACCCAGGTACTTTGAGTATCGTTCTCTTATTATTTGTATGATATTCACCTGTGAAACACAACATGGAAAACCTTCGAGTAATACACTGAAAATTCGTATAGACGTCTCGGTTTCCAATCTACACAGTTATATATATAACTTGATTCTTCCCGATCGTTTATACTCCTCGATGAAACCACCCTGATTCGCCATTTTAGAATTTAACTTCCAACCGCTGGCGCACAGCAAAAGTAATTTAACGCGCGAAAGCCGAAGAACGCAGCAACGAACAATCGTCCAATGAAAAATTTTTCTCGAGTTAAATAAAGATAAAATTCGAAAATTTGCGTTGATCTGCAATAATGCAGAACAGTGTCCATAAAACGTGAAATTATCAGCATGCAGTTTTAATAAAGGAAATTTCCTCAGGTTTTTACACGGGATGCATCGAAGCTCGCGAGGAAAACAAGTGTTTGTTCGAGGCAAAAATTGAATGGGACGATCGTCGCTGAAATTTGTCGATGCCAAAGAGAACAAGAGGAATTTTGCATCGGCGAGATAAAGGAATTTTAACGGGTGTCTCTCGTCTTATTTGTATTCACGAAGCGGTCTTTTCACTTTCCAAATGCATCGGGATTGATTAGCATAGGCTGGATGGATGGGAGAGGGCAACAAACAACAAGAGACGCGCGAGAAGAGAGTGCATGACGTAAGAAGTTTCAAGGGATCAATGAGAGATGGTCTCGAGTCTGCTATATAAAGCAAAGGGGTACTCTTCTTCGTTCTAAGGAGAAATTCCAAAGTGGCTTGACCTTGGATGACCTTGGATAGGAGAGGACGCATCGTCAGCGCCAGGCGTCTAGCCGCATCGACCGTTTTGCTTGCTTTTCCTCGCCTCTCTCTTTCTTTTTCTCCCTCGTACACGCGTACTGCACACACACACGCCCCATTCTATACACACCGTGCACACAAGCCATATTGAAATTTTCATTATATAGAGCCTTCGATTTTCCAGTTCCGCTATATTTCCGACTAAACTGGTGTCTATATATATATATATATATATATATATGTAGTTTCCCACTCTTCTCCAATCGAGAAACGACACGGAATAAAAGCAAACCGATTGAAAACAGTGGCACCGTTTCACCGGAATCGCCTACCGTTATACTATATAGAGACCGTTCCAGATAATCTCGCATGAAACTGCTCAGCTGTTTACGAGAAAATTTACGACTAAAAAGTCTATATCCTTAACAGTTATAGTCACTCTTTCCTCTAATTCTTTCGTTGATTCATCGTGTCCGAAAGAATTCTGCATATCGGAGTGCAGCTGATTAAGCGATAAGAGAGAGTGTAAATATAATTTTTGGTACAATGAAAGGGAAAGTGATAAAGGGTGTTACTAGAACGATAGGGATCGATTAATCTTGATAAAATTTGAAGCAAAAATTCCTTCCTCTTTATTCTCACAATGATAATTCTGAATTTAGGAGCAAGTAAATAAATTTTATCAAAATCCAAAGGAAACCGTAAGAATTGCAAGACACAAACGGAAACAAAATTCCTCGTCGTAGTTATACATTTACAAGCAAAAAATCTAAAGTCTTTAAAGTACTAGTCACTACTCTCCCCCTATTTCGTCGATCAGCTTTGAACGCGAGAATTCAGCAGTGCAGGAATATACGAGATATATAGTATACATATATATATATATATATATATAGAGTGGATTGAGCAAGGAGAAAGAGTTTTCGGGAGCGTGCAAATAATTGTGGGCAGAATCGAAAGGAAAAGTAAGAAGAGCGAGCGAATAAGAGAGGCAAAAGGTGCTTTGGCCAGTGTCCGATGCGGCGCATAAGGTAAGGTCAGCGTTTATTGGGTTTGGTTGGGTTCCTCCGGTGGCGTCTCGGACCACGCAACTTTCTCGGGCCGACACGCACACGAGCTCGCACTGCCACGCGTGTCCAGCTGGTACATTACGTAACGGTAACGACTCTCTCTTTCTATGTGACATCACGATGTCGCTCTTTCAAGTGCAGCAGGCTTGCACCCGACGAGTTTTACCAGCGCATGCATAAACAACACCGACACCGATGCGTTTCCAGCTTTACGCAATCCTTATCCCACCCGTTTCTTCTTCTGGCCCACTACCACCGATTCCACTCGCCACATCCGACATTTTCTTATTTTCGCACCAAACAAAGAACATCGTCCGAAGGAATTGTGAACTCGAGCAAAAGCGTCAAAACTCGCGATAAATAGCCGCGACTTTCTACGTTTTTCTCTGCTCGCGAAAATAATTGTACTGATTCGGTTAGTAAGGATTGCGAGAAAATTGCGGGGAGCCGAAAGATTGGACAAGGCGCGGGCAGGTGCGAAAGAGACTCGCACCTGTTACGTTCTCTCGAGCAACTCTCGACGCTCGCTGAGAATTCCGGGATGTGCAAATACTTCCACGCTATATATATATATATATGTACATCCTTTAGATAAATTTTTTTCTTACTAACACTGATTTATAATTTTATTTCGAGTACGCGATACTGTACAAACTGATTTATTTTTTTTCGACCATTCATTCCCTAATTTCAAAGATCACGCATATTAGCATTACCCAATGTGCACGAATATCGATAAAAACGAGGGAAATGCTGGTTGAAAGTATGATAAATCCAGTGTGGGTGACAACTCGAATAGCTACGAGACGATCTATGTAAGCAGTTTCTTTCTTTAATCCTGATAATTAATTCAGCAGATTTTAATTAGCAGATAAGACGACCATTAGCGTCATTATATAATTAATTCCGATCGCATAATCGTCCGTTACGTTCCAGATATCGTTCAGTTTTGATTTATTGCTCCAATAACGATGTTGTAGCGTTGGTAATCTTACATTAGGTTACTTAGTTGGAGATACTCGTAGCTTTTACGCCAGTTTAGATAAACGTTTGTCAAAAATAGAGACGAGCTTCTTGATCCCCGATGATTTATCGGGGTTTCCAGAGCAGTTCAATCGCAAGATTTCAAGTGCCAAGTAAAACACAGCATCGATCGATATCCGAGATAATCCCAAGGATTAATTAGCGCGAATATCGAAACAGTGATTCTTCTTTGCCTAATTGCTCATCTGTAGTAACGATTAGTGTAATTTTTCAAGACGAAGATAGAGGAATAAAGAAATTCGTAATAAATATAGGTACACCATGCGACACTGATTAATTCTGCACACACGAGAGAGTGTTTCATCTTCTTCTAAAATTACATCACAATTTTCACCTTTTACATCTCCTCCCCCCCCCCCCCTCCTCTCGATGTGGACGAGCGAAATTTTATCTATGCGATAGAGAGCAAGGAATTGAAATTCCTATTTCGGTTGACTCATTACTTTTTTATTAATATTAAAAGCAGATTGACGGGCTTGAATTAATAACAAAAATTCTGACATTCTCTCTTGGAAATGCGTGAAATTAGCACGAATCTAGTGGCAAAAATTCGCGGTGCTAAGCTTTTAGCGAAGCGAACGAAATTCCAAATTGAGTTGCGGCCGAAATGCAACATTAAAACCGTATTTACCAACTTAAATGAATAACAAACGTTATTCCGACGGTTAATTAATATTATATCGAAATGTTTGAAATTAATGCAAATCTCGCGGTGAAAATATATGCCCACAGCCGTGTATACGAGCTTTTGGTATAAAGTGCAGGAATAGTATTTGGAATGAATTGTTGAGTGATTTTGCAAGCCGCTGTGGAGCTTTGTAAATGATTATTGCGGTGATTGAATTAATTGTAGAGCGGAGCTCATTGTGCCTGTTGGAATGCATTTCTCTTTCTTTATCGCGTTGTGATGTTTTGGGCGATGGTGGGGCGGGAGGGGGGAGCCGGAAATTTCGATACCGGAAGCGACGTGCCGCTCATTTCTGTCTGGCTGCGTGTTCCGTGCGCGACCCACTTCCTGCTTCGGACGAAATCGAGAGTGCTGGCCTCAAAGTAATCGGGCGCGCACACACACACACACACGCATAGAGGCGCGAATCTCACTGTTCCACTGTGCTCCTTACATCGACCCGTTTACCCCCCCCCCCCCTCCCTCCACACCAACTCACCACGCGCCACACATTTCTCGCATCACTTTCATTTACATTTCTTCATTCCAACGAAACAATCACGTGCATAAATTCCGACTCAAACATTTTTCATACTTTGTTCCTCATTTCTCATTTTTCACTAGTCTACATATAACAACAACTATCTTTTATCTCCAATCGCGATAAAGTCGCTCGATCATTTCTCTGGAACCTAACAACTTTCGGTGCTAGAGAATTTTTCGCTTCGAAATTGCTTCCGTCACGTGTGCTTGCATAATGCTTTTGGTATTTATGACGAACAGAAGGAGAGAAAATCGCGCGATACTCGTCCCAATTAAAGCGCTATGCGACACTTGAGATTCTTCCATATACACGCGTGCATGCACACACACCGTCACCCCAAGCCAGTGTCAATGTTGACCTTTCGTTCTTCTCAACAATAAATTTCAGATGTATTGGTGTGTTCCGTTGGTGTAAGAGGGAAAGAGACGCCAAAGGGTTTATCGCGAAGAGCGAATTCGAGATGGCGGAGCGCTCGAGTAGAAAAACAGAGTGGGACGATGATAGAGGGAGAGTTTTAAGAGAAGAAAAAGTGGCGAGGGGGGAGGAGGACGCGGGAGGAAATTCCCGGGTGTCCAATAAAAATTTCTAGGGCGTCTGGATGCTCTTCATGGTTGGAATCAGGAAGAAAGAGGAAACGTCAATACCGACCGTGACCCATTTCCCGATGAATGCCAGTCGAAACCTGGCACCCTTACCATTGTCCTTTCATGCTGCCAGAAAGATCAGCCTTTTTTTTTATACTCGAGACGCGCATACGCCTACTTCCTTCGAATAACAGAATCCACGCGAGGCAAACCCTGCTAAAAACCCTAAATCGCAGCTAACAGTATCTCCTCGAGCATTCTTCCTGACGAAAGCGAAGAAAATTTCGAGCCTACCCTTTTGTACACGGAGGAAGATACACACATATTAAATTCACTTTCTTTCAATATTCTTAGAATCTTGCACTTGAAAGGGAACGTTGCGAGGAAACGAAATTTTGGGAAAACTAAACGGGAGAGATCTGAAATTTCTCTGTGACCCATTTTCCTCGTCGGAGAATAGACTACGTTTTACGGCCACGATTGTCCCGTTGAGAGAGTAAAATAACGACATTATAATCAGACATTGATCACCTCCAGTCATCTCAAACAGATATTTAAATTGTTTTCCTTCCACCTTTTCCAAATCCTTGTGAATCACCGTGATAACTATAGTAGGTGAACGAAAATAGAAGCTGGAAATTGATCGCCCAAACTATTCATTAATAACAGATTAGAATTCTCTTCTTTGCAAGATTATCAGCATGAAACCTCGTCCTATAGTCACCGATGATTGTAAAAGGGACGACAAGTTGTGGGAGCGAAAGAGTAAGAAGGGAGGAGAGATGAAATTTGTATCTCACACTTTGGCTGATGGTTGGAACATGGTGACCGTATGGCCAGGATTGTCCCGTTAAGAGAAAAGTGGTGTACATCAGTTAGGAATTGATCACCTGAACTGATCTTTGCTTTCTAACGGTAAGAAAGGAGCCTTGGCACAGGTATAATAAAGCGATGCGCGAGGGATGCTGCTAGACCAGATGGTTCACGGCCTCTTTTTTGTATCTGCTGCTCATTTGATTCATACGGTTCCTCTTTTTTTTCCACCTTTCCTTTATCTATTTTCCTAAACAACGATTTCGGATAAAGGTCTATCCTCGATGAGCGAGGCACTCGCCTTGGAGCGACCAACTCGTTAGACACATTTTCCCAAGCACATATACCCTATCTGCTTTCCCCATTTCCAGACACTCACAAATCTTTCCAGAGATCTGCTCGATTTTATCTGATAATTGCGTTTACCGGTATCCCATTTCCGCTCCGGAAAACTATTACCTCTCTCGATGCAATATTTTTCCTAATTAACGAAAACGCTCTATAATCTCTTTCCCTCTCGTATATATCCACGAAATCTCATTAAGCCGGTTCAACGAGTTTCCTGTTTTTCTGCACTCGTGGTACCGGAAGCAGTCAATAGAGAACCGCGAAATGATCAATCGGAAAATCATCCAACCAAACAGACAGCATTATAAATAATATATATCTCCGTGGTTATTGGCTCGAATTTCCACCACGAGTCCCGTATCGAAGCCTGGCTATTGGAAATTCGACGGTTAATCTTTGATGAGATCTCCGAGAGAATTCGATAGAGCATGGTAGGAATCGACGATGATGAAGAGTCGGGAAGACGAGGAGGAGTGAAAGTGGAAGAATAACAAGGTGCGGCTCGAAACGATCGACTGAAAGTGACAATAAAGGGTTGTACACAGGCACGAACGTCGAATCGCAAAGAAGGAACGCGCGTGGTCGTTATACCGAAATCCGAGACGCGGAACAACCTTGGATCGCTCTTACGGGTCATTGTGCAATCTAACGGTGTCCATGTGTCGGTGTGGAATCTAATTCGTTAATTGCGAAAGCAAAAGATAGTCCGGAGAGAAATTTCGCGCTTTCTTTTCGGTTTCGTCGAGCACCTACGTCACCAATCTCATATATATATAAACCTAGAAGAATCAAAGGTCACGCGCTGTGTCTGGGAGTCTCGATCACCACCGATTTCCCCTGTTTAACTTTGCGTTAGCCATATCGCAGTTTGCCCCGTTAAATCGCCAACGACGCGTGCGAGGAAGGATGTCAAGGACGATCGGAGTTCTATAGGAGGTGGCGACAAAGTCACGGGTGTAAAACAAACGAAAAATTCTATTCTAGCTTTCATTAGAAAATTTTTCATATATATATACGTGAGACGCCGAAGGTAGTAATTGTGCAATTGGCAAACGTGTTCACCGCGTTCGATCTTGCGTTATTCGCGTCGTCGATCGATGGGATTATCCACGGTAGAGACTCGTCGATAAAAAATAATACAAAGCAAAAAAAAACGATTAATCGAATCGGAATAATTATTACGGGAGCATCGGGGAAGATGGGATAAGCTCGGTGCGTTTAATTCGGAATTGGCTGGGAGGAAAATTCATGCGGAAAGGTTTGATGAAATTTTGATGAGAGCGCTAATAACGGTTGGCTTGGCTGTCTATACCTCGTTGCTATAATAGTCTAGGTAGTTGTAGCGTAGGCTTGCCTAGCCCACAACTCGGCTTACTATGTAGGTCAGGGCTGGTGCATTCAACGAGCTCGCTGCTCTTCCTCCTCCTCTTCTACTACACGCCGCACCGTTCTATTCTGCATACGCGCGTTTATCCTTTCATATAACGGGTGTCCCTTTTCCTTTTCACCGATAAACGCCACTCGTTTTCCACTCCGCTCTTCGACGCTGCTACTTTTTAAACCGTGCAAAGGCTTCGGCTTGAATTTTGGAATAAGGCTTGTACAGTGGTGTGAGTGCGTGTGTGGGTCGGATGGAGGAAAATGGTGCATTGACGCGTATCCGAGTGAAAATGGGACACCCGATAAACGAAGGTAAGCGTCTCCGTGCCAACGTTCCAATAACTACCCAAGAGCGCAAGGACAGCCTACCCCAGTTTTCCTATTGCGAACGATTGTGCTCTGCCATGCGTCCTTCGACCTCTCTCTCTCTCTCTCACACACACACAAACAAATATATATATATATATACATATAGTAACTTTCCTCCTCTTCTTCGTCACTGTCTCCCTTTACCAATCAAAGCCGACACCTATACAGCTACCCCCCTCCACGACTCTTCGTCTTCGAGATATTGCTCAACTCTTCTAGTACAGCACGCATTCCCCCCCCCCCTCCCCCCTTCGTTTGTTGTATAAATATAATAATACAAAGCTCGTGACTAGAGCTCACTTGGGAAAAATTCACCAATTTTCCCGAACATTGAAAATCTTTAAATCAACGCGATGTTTCTTTCACGCGACTTTCTAAATAGAACGACGAGATGGGATAATTGCGGCCACGCGACCTTCAACCGCTTCGCTAACGCCACACGCCGGAGAATCTCTTCCGCCGGGCGTGGAGAGTAACGATCGTGCAAAATCGATCCCGCTCTTCACCCACGAGAGGATTCGTGAACCGAGATATTATATGAAGCAAACTCGCTGGATCGTTTCTTAGGAAAAAATCTACGCTATTATGTGAATATTTATATATATATATGTATATATATATATATAGGTGATTTGATTTTTTTTTAATCGAAATTAGAGATAAAATGCCGCACTATACGAGCGGAAAATAAAGCGGGACGCTCTTATTTTCCAGGCATTAAAATTTATTTTTACCCAGGAGATTGTTCAATGAAATATCGCTGAGAATTGATGAATTTGTATCCGAAATAAAAACCTACATTTTGTGGTGGGAAAATAGGCTAAGACGCTCTTATTTTCCATGCATTAAAATTTATTTTTACCCAGGAGATTGTTCAATGAAATATCATCGAAGATCGATAAATTTTTATCCGTTGAAATTCAAAATAAAAAGCTGCATCTCGCATTTTACCTGGAAAGTGGTGTGGGATGGTTTTATTTTCTACGCGTTGAAATTCGAAAGAGTCTGCACTATAGTGTGCGGGGAAAAAGGCGTGGGGTGGTTTTATTTTCTACGAGTTGAAATTCGTTGTTATCGAGGAGATTCTTGAACGGAATCGTTTAAGAATCGATAATAAATTTTTATCGAGAAACGAGTGGCGTGTATTTAAATAGGTTTCGAGGAAGCGGAGGGTCTCATTGTAATTCAGGATACTGGCTCGCGAAGGAAGAGGAAGGAAGGAAGGAAGGAAGGAAGGAAGGAAGGACCAACTTCCCGTCCCGACATGCGCCTACACGTTCCTTCACACCTTGCCTCTCGTCGTGGCTATCCTCTAAACCGATCCCCAACCGTCAATTTACTTCTATCCCTCTTTTTTTTTTTTTTTTTTTTATATTTAACAAAGTTCTTTTCTACCGAGAATAAATCATTACCTTTCGTCACCCTCCCCCCCTTCCTACAAGCTTGACCTGATAGGTGAATCAGCATTAACATATCTCATTGTTATTAGTCATTTTTCAACTTATCTATCTAGCGCAATTGTAAATCAACACTTAAGTTCCTATTTACTATACCAGTCAGTGTACTAATTGCTACGTATTATCCTCGCATAATTATTAGAATTGCTCGGTGGAAATTTTTTATAAAAATAAGCGAGTTGTAAAATTAGTCTTTAACACCCTCGCGAAACTGACCTACATTTTCACCCCATGCCGAGCAAGGACCCACTGCACGCTCAATTTCCAACAGCAACGGAGCCTCCCTTTTCCCTAGCTCTCGCATACACGCGCGCGCGCGCACACACACACACACACACACACACACATGGATAAGGAGGCCCTTTGAAAATGTCACCCTCGTGAAACCAAAAAATCTCACCGATTATTCCCTCCTCTTTGTTCCTCGCAACCCTCGATATGTCGCTGCTGTTCCGTGTGAGATTGATTACATCGTTATAGAGACGAATATACTGAAAGCTCGGAAAAAATTCCCTCTCGAGGAGAAAGGAAAAGTTTCTATCGAAAAATCGTTGCAATTTTTTATCATTTTTCATTGATAAACTGTTGCGATGGAAAGTTCGAGAATTACCGGATGAATAATTACCGAATACTCCTTCCGATTTCCATCGACGAAATCGAACGACAGCAATGACGAAATTGTACACGAGTTAATTTCTAAGCGACGAATTATCAAAATTATCATTTATAATCATTTTTCAATGAAATTTCTTAATAAAGAGCTTTGCACCAATTCGAATATAGGAAAATTTAACATGAATGAATCTGCCTAGTATTATGCACTCGATTGTTTCGATTGATAAAATAACTACATATATATATATATACACACAGAGAACATCAGCTACGAAGGTGTAAAGGAAGGAAGGAACGGCTGGACGCGAATTCCACACGATTATTTCATTATTCGTGTCAAGGTAAACCGAGCGGAGTCTCGTCGTTTGTTCCGGCGCTAATGAAGAAAAATATGGCCGCGTTGAGACTGTGGGAGTCGGGCGGATAAACTGGGTAGCGTGAAAGTGTAGCGTGAACAAGTGAGAGTGAGGAGGAAGGGCACAATAATGGCTTTGTAATTGTGTGGGTGAGCACGATCTACGCCCAAGCAATCAATGTACCGCTATCCTCCTCTATCTATCTCCTTCATCGAACAAATAGTATAAGCATAAGCTGTATATATATATATATATATATGTATATAGGTAATGGATGCTGAAACCTTCACCCTCATTCATCCAACGCCACCGGTAGGAAATCATTTGAAATTCAAATATGCGTATATGAAAAATTAAAATTCGGCAAGGGAGTAGACCGATTGATTTTTGAGCTATATATATAGTTGTTTTTTAATTTTAAAATTACTTTAATTATTCGCACGAGTCTAAACTCTTCATTACGAATAAACGTCATCGAGATATCGTTGGCAGATTACAGACATTTCAACGTTCATTTTCATTCATCGGACAACGCGAATGATAGGGAGTCATTTCAAAATCAAATATACGATGGAAAATCGGTAAAGGTTTAGAGCGGTCAGTCTTGGAGTACATAATAAGGCAGTGATGTTATATATAAGTGTAGAAAAATAAATTTCCTATAAATTTTAACCTGTTATACAAGATAGCTCTGTGACGAAACGGAATCCTAGACATTTTATGGAGATAAATAGTGAATATTAATGTCCGCGTATAATAGTTAGTAATAGAACAGCTTGGTAATAAACCGTACGTTAAGAACACGTGAAATTTGGTAAAAATAGCTCACGGTAAAAATTGCTTTATTATCTGTAGTTTTCACGAATTTTTTATTATTTTCAGTAATGCGCAAAGAATGGTAATTTTCAGTATTTTGAATGATAAATTTAAAAAAAAAAATCCTTATTTTTGATAACGTTATTTTTAAATTTATTTATTATCGATACTATACCGCGTTTCTCGGTGTTCTTCGCCAAACAAGATGCAGCGGCAAGGTAAATACTGTGTGTTAGAAATGAGTGGATCGATATGTGGACGATTAAGCGTGTGGATAATAAGAAACGTATATATGCTCGTGCATTCAGAATTTGCACACGCGGCTACACTTTATAATCCAGAGTGTATAACCACGTCGAGATATCGCTACATTGATTATAAAAATCTTAATCCTGCTAGCTAGGCATACATGTATATAGTACAGGTATGTATGTATAGCAGAGTTTCCGCTTTCAGTCTTCTAAATCACCTACGATCTAATTATATGCACATACGCAATTGTGACTCTAGCGTTAATTAAGAATCCGCGATGGAAAGTTTTTCTACCTAATGTCGCTGGAATTATCGTCACGGATTAACTTGTCTTCTTGCGAATGTTGCCGAGAGATAGAAAAATGGGTCACGGTGATAATTGGCGCCAGCTGCAAAATATAATAGGTGTGTGAGCTTTTATATACGTGTACAGGAAACTCGTCGAGAAAATAAGTTCCAGGTAATATCACCAATAATAAACCTTTATGATGTACGTTTTATCATCGATGAGTCGGACCGAGGTGAGATATACATTCTTGAATCTTTTATATATATTTATAAATTCGTACAAAGTGCATTAAATTTCTCATGATAAATTTGGCAAACGAGATTAGTCTAATAAATAAATAATAAGTGTTTGATATTTTACGTGTACAGGAAACTCAACGAGTGAAATCTCTGTGTAAAATCACGAATACTGTTTATAAATATACGTTTTATCGTCGATCGGTTGCAGCGGGGTGATGTATAACGTTCCAATGTTTTATACGAATTCGTATAATATATATATATATATATATATATATACTAAATTTCTGATGGTAAACGAGACTAATTTAATAAATAAATGACTGTTGTTTTGGACTTGTATATTATAAATACAGAAAACTCGTCGAGAGGGATGCTCCATGTATAACAACGTCAATATCGCGTATTAAATATTCGTTAAAATATATTAAAATTCTAATGGCAAATATAGCAAAGGAGATATTTTTAAGAAAAAAATTAACAAACGTATTTCAGTTGAAAAAAAAAATGTACAGAAAAATCGTCGAGTGAAAAGCTCCACGCAACATCACGAATATCACATAGATATAGTAAACGCATTATCATGGATATACCAGAGTTCACCAAAATTGAGTAAAAACGTAACATGAAAATTTCGGTGGAAATATTTGATACGAATTACGTATACACTGTACGTGAAGTTTTTGATGGCAAATTTGCGAGATTTTATCGTAAATACCATCCAACGAATGGCGCATATTAATTAGAAAGGGCATGGGAAGGCTGCGAGTGAGAATATTGAATGGAACAAACGCTCGAAGGTCGCTCGAATGAATTCGAGGAGGAATCCAAGTAGATCCGATGATAAATTCAGAGAGTGATATCTAGTTCGGTGGAAGAGTCAGCGTATACGCAGAAATGGTTTAATTAAGACCAAACGACGCGACCATGAAGAGAAAGAAGAAGAAGAAGAAGAAAAAGAAAGAAATTGTCTTTCGATCCCTGCAAACTTCACTCGTGCGTACAGCTTTTAAAAAAATGAAAAGCTTGCAAGGGTCCTGACGTTCTCCGTTGATGCAATCGAAGAAGACAAATCGGTAGAGAGCAGCTTCGTCTTCAAGGTCAACGGATCGAACAAAAGGCATTTCTTTCTCAGTTTCTCTTTCTCGTGTTCTCTTTCCCGAACGCACTCCTTCTCCTTCTTCCTCTCCTTCTTTTCTCTTCCTTCCTGGCTCTCGTTATCTTATCACTGGCCCCGATACACGCGTCGTTCGTTTAGGGTTAACGACATCGCATATCGATTCGCGCGCAGTTAGCGTTCTTTTTTTCTTCAACGCCAACTCCTACTCAACGATAAAGAAAAAAAAAGGTTTAATATTCAATTACAGAAACTTCATTGGTAAGCAGCTTTAAAAACAGCTCGTAATTGCGCGGTAAGGATCGCCGGCCATTTTCTCTGAGCAGAAATAGCCAGTGGCGCATTGGACATTGCATTATTAATTAACGGTGAAATGGCGGAGTTGGGTAATTACAACAATTTCAGGCTAATTAAAATAATTAACCTGGCATCCGCCGATATATATCGCGGTGTTCGATTACGTTGGAGATCAATCGTGTACAGGTAATAGAGGGAAATGTACGCGGAACCGCGTTGCTGTTCACTGCTTCTCCCGATGGTTCATTTGATCCAAAACTGGCAAGTGGAGAGGCTGTACAAGCCTCTTTATATGCCACCGGTGGAACAAATTACAAAGCAAAACCTGAATCGGACTCACCGAAAGTGATCCTTCTATTATATATATATATATATATATATATATATATATATATATATAGGTAGACGCACGAAGAGTTTTAGAATCAATAACAACAGCGAATAATATCGCAAATGGATTGGGAAGAGCGTTATCGGTTGGAGGAAGTCGGCGAGGAAAAGCAGCAGCAGAAAGTTCCAGCAAGATTAGCTGAGCGAAGCGTCGGTGATAAGGTAGCCGCGCGTAATCTGATAAAGAGAGAAATTACGAATAGTTACGAAAGTGAATGGTAAGGGAGATAAGGAGGGCAGTGTGCTCGAATGAGTAATATCTAGGACACTCGAAGCCTTAATCTTGCGAATTGGATCGGTGCTGCTATAACAGCGACCCTATCGAATCGTTGCTGCAATTAAAATTACGGCAGGATTTTTTTTACCCCGTTTATCGCGCCGCGCGAGCAACAATATCGTTCGCGTCCGATTCCTCGTTAATTTGCCTGCAGTGATAAATTAAGGATCGGACTGATTGCCAATTACAGAGGAGAATATAGTTGCACCGCGCGCGTGGACCGGGAGAGTGTCGTAAACAAGAATTTATAATGGAAGCTACCTGTGCTTCGTGAAAGGTTTCGAAAGTTTTTTTTCCGACTGCGAGAGAAGAAAGGGAGAAAAGAGACCGCAGAAGCCAACTAGCACCGGCTACCGTGGTAGCACTAAACTCTGGTAAACTGGGCCCCTATTGCTTCCACGATATTATGTAGTGTATATATATATATATATATACAGTGCAGAGCCATCTAGCAGGTTCATCCAATAAGCTTGGTGTACGCCTTTACGAGCGAAAAAGACAAGTATATTATTTCAACTGTTTTGTTTTCTTACTTGGAATAAGCGTGCATCGACAGAGATTTGATCAAGTTTTTTTAGCAATGTTCGATGTAGCGTTTGTGTGTTGCTGGTACACTTGGACCGATGCGAGCATTCACTTTGGAAACAAAGAGTTTTCGTGGAAGCCGATGTATACAAGAGCGAGAGAGCGCGCGTGCGCGTGTTTCAACGTGTGTAAATAATAAATACGAGTCGTGCATTACACCGAGTCAGCGTAAGAGGAAAAAGGGGGCTATCCTTCGTTTGTTTGTATATTTTTGTTCCGTGACCCGATGCAAGAACAGGGTTTTACCCTGTGCCGATACTTTTCCTAGGAAACGCCGTGTTTTTTTTTTAATTCTTCTTCTTCTTCTTCTCGGAGGTAAAAAGTCTGGGCAAAAAATGTTGATGTACACGCTGTCAGCAGCCAGCCATGGTCCTTTTTCTTAATATACTATTACAACGAGTCGACGAGGGCAAAAGAGTAGCACACGCCTGTGTCAACCGAGAGCAAAGCGAGCTCGCGCAAAATAAACAAGGCGTAAAACTCACCAGCTGAAATTGAGGATCGGTCGTCGGATGTACGGTTTTCATTACGAAAGATTTCAGAAGGGACTAACGAGAGAAGATGCAGTGACATCACGCGCTTCTTCCGGGCGAAAATATATTTATTTCGCGTTGTGCTCGAGAGAGAAAGTTGAGAAGAATCGGCAGAGTGACGCTGCGGGAAAATCCCTGCTGAGGACACGTGGAGGATGTTTTCTAGGACTTTTCGCGCGCTCTTCGTCAAGGAGGGGAGGGGGGGGGATGTACTGTGACTAAATTGAAAAATGAGAGAGAAATTTTTGGAAAATCCTCTGCTGATTTTCCGACTTTCACCTCGTCCTTTCTAGGGTCACACCTATCAGGCTGCTCTCGCTACTTTGAATAAGGATCCCAGAAGGTAGAAGGTCGCGTCGGTCTCCAAGGACTCCATCCGAGGAGCCCCGCTGCGATTCGCAAGGGTTAAACTTCACGCGTACGATTCGCATCTTCGAGACACGCTTCCTTCCGCATCTTCGTTGCTCGATGGCCTAGAAGCGATTTAATGAATACGAGAAATGAGCTTTCCTTTCTATTCGGAATTTCAGCAGATGTGTGTTTGGGACGGTCAGGGTCGAGATACACAAAAAACTATTTTAATCATTCGGAAGGAGGGGGGATCTGATTAAGCTGCTAGCAAAAAAGCTGCTGTTGTTGCTGAAATAGATACAGATATATACAGAGAGGAATTCTCTCATGGAATTAAGCGAGGGGGATAGGAAGACGGAGGGGGGGGGGGGATGGGGGGATAACGAGGAGTTGCAAAATCGTTCTATCCCGGTGAATTTTCGACGGTGTAAAGGCGGGCGGGGCTCGTTGCGACCTTCGCGACGGCAGCGGCGCTTGCGTAATATTTTTATCGGCCGAAATTACAGCAACACGCACATTCTCAAGCACGCTGTTCGCGCCTAAAGCAAGTAGTACATACCAGGCGCTACGTATTTCCTCCTCTCGCACTCCACTTTCATCCTCACTGAAATTCCCGCCAATCCAACCAAACTTTCCAAGTTCACCAACCGATTCTCCAATGCATTTCAGCGAGATTCGCAAAGAAAAAAAAAAGTTGCTCGTCATTGTCAATGCTGAGTTTCCGTTACGGAGGATAAAGAGTTACTCCGATGACGAAATTTTATCAGTTTTGGATAACGGTGCCCCAGGTTTCTTCTCAGCTCTAACGCTCGCGCCTCTCGCAACGTCGTTTGGCCAACGTAAACTTTGCGCGTTACGCACACCTTTTAATCCCCTGGCGGAGTGGAAAGATTACCACCGATGCGAAAAGAGACAGATTATTTTCATATTTCGACGACGAGATGTATTATATTTCTGTGACTTTTTTTCTCTCCAGCTTGTATTTATTCTGGGATTTCCAGAGATTCCCGAGAACTCATTCCGCTCGGTTTGTTTGGCAACACGAAAAAAGCGTCCGCCGGTAACAAACAAAATTGTACCGGTAAGCGAAAATAATTAGCATCGCAAATACGTTTATACGATTGTCAAATTTAGAGCGTATCACTTCCGGGCCGATCGATTTTGTACAGTCATCGACAAAAATCTCTGGGACAGCGAAAAAGGAGATTGGCTAGTTCGGGAGCGAGGCGTCGGCATCGGCGTATAGCGCGTGGGGTCTGGAGAAATGCGAACGTAACGAGCGCGGAGAGCGCGAATGAAGCAGAAACGGAGGCATTGCACGATACGCGAGCGCGCTTATTTTCCGGAAGTATTATATGGCGAATATTTGTGAATGGTCGATGAAGAGGAGGAGGTGTATATATGCAAGCACGCACGAGCGCGCGCGGGCGCACACGCGGGAAAGTGTACAAATGGAGTTTGATGACTCACGGTATCGTCTCATGAGGTTTTTCTTGTAGGGTTTGGTGCCGGGTGGCCTGGAGCGCGACCTGGTGGATCCATTTTTCTGATTATTGTCCGAGCAGGAGTCGTCGGAATCCTCGGAGCAAGTACGGTCCTCCCTTTCCTGACCGTAATCGGAACTGGCCGTACCGACGAAACAGCCTCGAAGCCTGAGCGCTGCCGCGGCATTCCCATAATCATCGAGATGCTCCTTGCGCATCGCGGGATCCAAATTCTGCTCATTCTCGTCCCGCGAGAGCTCGGCGTAATCGCCAACGCGGACGCTCAGGTCCAGCGGCTGATCCTCCAACATCTTTCCAGCTTTCTCACCACGGGCTTGTGCGCGACAATTCTCGAGTTTACCACAAGTCGAGCATCCTCCGTGTAACGAAACAACGAGCGATCGACCAAACTACTACTGCTACTGCTACTATACTTTAAAACTCCTAAAACTACTACTACTATTAAAACTCTGTCATTTCACTGGCGAAATAGCGCTGTCACTCGAGGCGAGAAACACACCGCGTCACAATTGGTTGGTAATACCGGTGAGAACAATATTGGTCGCACAATAATATTTTACCGAACAGTGTCTCGACGTGGATGACGAAAACTGAGCAGACGACGAGACGGACACCTAAGGGGTTTGGGTATGGGGTGGAGTGGAGGGAGGAGAGGGAGAAGAGATGTTTGCTTCCTGCGCGCTTATCTCTTGCCGAAGGAGGATCCGCGTGGGTGCGATCGTCTCTTCCGGCGTGTCAAACTTGTCCGTCGGATCCACGTGAGGCCAGTGGAGAAGATGGGTCGTCGTCGTCGCTCTCCCCAGTCGCTTATTCAACGCAATCGGATAAATCACTGAAAATCTCGAGGATGGCGCGCGAAGAACCGATCGACAATGGTATATCAGGCGGATGTGAACAAATCGACTCGCATAGGTTTCTGCACCGAGCCGAGCCACGGTCGCCGGTGGCACACTGACTGACTCGGAGCCGAGGTAGCCCGCTAGTCCCCAGACTCGTTCACTCGCTATTCCAGAGGCAGACAGACTCACGCGGAGAGAGACTCTTACTCGCTCTCTCTCTCTCTCTCTCTCTCTCTCTGCCTCTCGGGACTCTCGAGCGCCGACTCGCGGGGCTGACCTCTCGCTCCCGCTCGTTCGTTTCGCTGCTCTACCCCTTCGGCCGTTTCCGTCGGCTTCGTTCGGCTACTCTCGGCCAGCACCGCCGCCGCCGCCGCCGCCGCCGCCCCCACCACCAGTCCATCGCGCGCAGACACACACGCTCGCGCCCCAACACCTATAAACAAGACAGCCTACCGCAATGTTCAACTTGGTGACTCGCGCGCGTGAGGGGAAACGCCACTCCTCCTCTCTCTTTTCAACACTCTCTCTTTCGCGCGCGCCTCTCTGCTACACACACACGCGCGCATACGCGCCACCGTTCGTCGCCAGGGAAAGCTATTTTCCCGTCTCTATTGGGATAGGACGTATACCGCAACTACACACTCGCGTACATACAAACTCGCATCCTGACATTAACCTTCGATCGGAAGTCGTCGTCGTCGTCGTCGCTCCCTAATCTAAGCGCGCGGCATTTTTTCTCCTACGAATTATTTCCTCCGGAGGGTTTTTCAATTTTCTTACATTCTTAAAAAATTAGACGCGAACTGTCTTATCCACTCGTGCTTTTGAACATCGGTGCGCGTCCATGTATGTTGTACGAGTTTGAGGCTGCTCGAGATGAGTCTTGGTAGAAGAGGGAGGGGGGGGGGGGGTTATGGCTCGCAATAGTCAGACTCTTGCACCCTTGCACCTGTGTGCTGCCGGCTGCAGCGGATTGGCGGTTCCTTTTGGTATACGCACACACGCGCGCACGCACACACGGACAGGGTGGACGCGTAGATGTGCATACGCAAGCAGTTCGGTCGGTCCGATATTGCCGAGTATAGAGTGCAGAATCACCATGGTGCCCGGGTGCTCGTATCGAGCAAAAGCCTAGCTCCGACCAAGTGGTTCTCTTCCTGTATATGCTCTATATACCGTACATATATATATATATATACATGTGCACGCGCTTGCTACTTACCTTACCAATGTCAGGGCTTCCCACCACTCGACTAATATCCAGCCTCTCGAGCCACGCACTGCTTATAACGCGAAAGGAGCAAATCTGTCAATATTCATTTTATCGCAATTAGCAATAATGTGAATAACGACGCAGAACGGGTATTTTGCACGATGCACGACAGAATGACTTATTTCAGTGCATTGGAGCGTCGACTCGTTACATCGGAGGGACCTTGGGAGAGTTAAATGCACCCGAGGCGAGGCAGGGAAATACGGCAGACGCTCTGAAATCGCGATCTTTTGTCCTCGGTGCGTGCGCTTCCAACAGCCTGATCGCCAGATTACTCGCTCTGTCTGCGAGAAATACCAGCTAGGAAACAGTCCGGTGGAAACGATCCCTGAAACTATTACCCTTTTCTTTTTATTGATTTATTCATCGGGAAAAACCTCCAACTCCGTCCCGAAGAATTTTATGAATTTTTGCCAGCTTATGCACGACGATTGATCGATAATAATAAGTTACGGTATATCAGGATAACCTAATTCTTCAAATTAATATTAATCTCTACGATGAAGATTACGGAGATAGCGATTTTTGGCACGATTCTTTCGGATGGTACAATCTCGATGGCTCACCAAGCAAAGTTTGCTCGGGAGGAATAGAATTGGATCAGTTCGGTGTGCGACGCCCGTTGAAAAAATAGTTTTTACGTATATACGAAACTGACTAATTTTGGCCAAAGCGATGATGTAGCGAATCGTAGAAAAATATTCGGCAGTTTATTTTTGCTCGGCGGATTCCTTTTATTCCAGGACCTGTTTGTCCCGAGACGTATCTCGTTTGCACGATAGTTTTCCTTCAACGATGCGACGTTGCCCATATGGCACGCATATAGTGTCAGTAATGTTCCCGAAAGGTTGACGGAACCAATTTGACACGTTGGAACGTTTTCGAAAGGTTTCCAACATCACGCGCACTATTTACTCGTCTCTATATAGTCGTTTGAAATGGACAACCTTATTCTTTTCCTCGTTTCTTGATATTACGCGAAATAAGAGCATTTTTCTTTGAAAAGTAAACTAATCGATCTTGAGTGTCGCAAGCACGCTCGGTAAATACTTTTAAAGTTTTATCGCGTGCTCTCGATTTTCCGAGCCCACACGATCGCGCATAAACCTTGAAATATTCGAGTTCTTAGATGATTTGACTAATGGACAAAGAGTCGACCAACAAGAAAGGAATAGTCGTTCTAGTTGAAGTAGAATGGTTTGTCGTAGCGCGAGGAAATCGAATCGTGCTATGCACCTTGGAGAGAAAACCTCGTAACTCTCGCCGATCTTGGAACGGGACGACCGACGCCCAATCCAAGAAAAACCACGATTTCTAATTCACGATTGTCCCAGCCCTCACGATCGTGCATAAAAACGGATGGAAAAAGAGTTGCTCAAGTAGAATTGGCGGATGCAGCAGAAAAAACCAAGCGTGCTACTATATATATATTGAGGAGAAAACATCACCACAATGCAAACATATCAAAATCCGTCCTGAAACGTTTCTAACACTGAACTTGCACACGGTCCTTGAAACTAGCGGATATTGGACGAGGAAGATCGGTGCCCCCCAGTCTATAGGAACACCAGAATCTCGTATTATCAATTATTTCATTTCACGAATGATGTGAAAAACGTTCCTGAAACGTTCCAACGTGTCGAATTGGTTCCAGAAACGTTCCACGAACGTTCGCCTACTATTACCCGCGCTATTTGGATCGCGACACGACCAGTGATCGTGGAAAGGGGAAGATGACGAGAAAATTCGGAATTTCTAATAATTCCAGATTGCCTCGACCTACAGAATCATCCGTAACGCTTAAAATATTGCAACTGCCAGACGACTGGACTAAAGGACAAAGCGAGTTGTGGGAAAAAAGGGTCAGAGTCGCGTGCGAGCTTCAGCATATAGTCGCTGGTTGTATCGAGTGAAAGAAAAAACGAGGCGTGCTACTAGGCACCTTGGAGAGAAAACTTCGTAACTCTCGCCGATCTCGGAACGGGACGACCGACGCCCAATCCAGGAAAACGCGATTTCTAATCCCCGTCACCGCAATGTGTCCGTTACACGCGTACTCGCTCTTCTTTCCTCGCGTTATTTCCCAACGTGCTAGGAATAGTAGTTCCAATGAGCGTTGATCAAACAGTTGTAATACGAGCACACCAATTGTCACGATTCCTCAATGACGAGGTCTCTGCAAAAATCCTTCGCAACCTCCTTTACGCATCCTCCCCATAATAAAAATGATTATCTCTGCCATATAATCCAGTCATTGAATAACGAATAATATTTCACGCACACGCATGCACCGGCGGTCAAGACGACCGATTAAGCAAGTGGACTAATGGCAACCAGGTGTTGCTTCGGCCAAGATTTTGCAAGCCTTTCACTCGGAAAATCTTCGCGAGAATGCTCCTCCCTCCCTCTCTCTCTCTCTCTCTCTCATAATTATTGCATAAGCTTATATATACATACACACACAAACACAAGCACTCGTCATAACGGTTGTATTATCAATCGGCCGAACGCGATAAGCGAATTTGCGACACGAATGGAAATGGCACAATATACGAGCTAGAGGTTACTTTCGATCGAGCCACTGGGATTTCCTCGAACATATGTGTACCTGTACAGTGTACTATATATATATATATATATATATTACAACGCCGGAGTACTTATTTTGCGGAAGCAAAATTCTGTAAGATGGAGAGATAAGGCTCGAGGCATAGCATTGTGCGATCGGCTCGACATGGATCGAAAGATGCTATCGCCAGTTTCTGGGTCACTCGGTCGTTTATTACCGAATTAGCCAGCCGCGATAAATACGATTCGCGCGCACACACGCGCAAAACGTTCTATAAAACCTTATTCTCCCCCCCCCCCCCCCACTCCCTCTTTCAATACAATTAAATCAAGCGAAAACGCGTAAGCAGCACAAATCTCGCGAGTATTTGCACAGATTCTATCATCGAGAAAAACATAGCTCCACTCTTGTGACGTCTCGCGACAAATCTACATTAAAAAAAAATCGATAAAACTTTGAAAACGATTGATCAATGCCAGAACGCGTATATAACGGGTGGTCGGTTAATCGTGGCTCGACTTATCAATGCTACAAATAGTGGGAGTAATTAGAAAATAAAGTTTCTTTACAGTTTCTAAATCTAGCTCTTTACCGAGCAACTTTTTAAAGGAGGAAAATTTCAGGGGATTTGATATATATATGTACTAGTCCGAGGAGCTTTTGCTGAAAAAGTTGGTCAGTAGAGAAAAAATCGTTGAATCGCTGTGCCAAAGCGAATAAGCTTCGAATCGAGTAGTTTTCATTCATGCATAATTTCTTGGTTAAGGGCTAGATTTAACAATGTATACAATAATTTTTTATTATAATCAATCATACCGTTCGAACGCATATATTGGACACAGTTCAGCAGCCAGCCGGTATAAGCGTATCTTTGTAATCTCAACAGAGAGATAAGAGATTCTCCATTGGACTTGGTATCATCATTGTATTTCGCATAGATTTCGGTCTAGCTGATTAAACTTGACTCTACTTTCCCTTGAAATCTTTACAATTGGATGTTAATTGCAACGTATGTTTAATTGTTGTAACGAGTCAAACTCGTAAAAGTCGAGTCTACCAATTAAGATTCTAGTTCAAATTGTTTCTTTTCTTTACTTTTTTCTTCCCACTTTCGTTCTCGCGGCCCACTGGCGTGTTTCTAAACAGACTCTGCCAGCATTATATTTTTCACGCGATAATGTCACGTTCTCTTTCTTCCACTTTCTATCTCGATCGGTCAAGTTCCATGCACAGCATCGCTACGTAAGCACTGCTTTTCCAAATGTTGCCAATTATAAGTGTAAATATATATGTATGTACTCAACTCGATTTTAAACCTAAATAGGTAAGACCAGCTGGGCTCATATTTGCGGAGAATATCTGCTGCCAGAATTTTTCTATCGTTGCATAACGCAAATTAATCGATCGTGAACGTACGAATTGCTAATTAAAGTCGAAAATTATTGGGGCACGTTGAAAACGAGTCTGTTCATTGACGAGGGGGTATGGGAAAGCTGTACTATACGGAAAATTGAGGGGAGGGGGAGGGGGAGAAAGAGGAAGGAAGAGAGATTATACGACGATTCAGGCCGAGACCAGCGCTGCACACTTTTACTCGACTGCAGGTTTCCGCAGCGACCACCTTCCATTTCGAAAACTTCGTTTTTCCTCTCCTTCTTCTTCCTCCTCCTCCTCTTCTTCTTCTTACGTTTCTTCAACGAGGATTTTCACGCTCTGCCTATAATTTCGTAAGTAGAAAAAGAAGAAATCCTCGCAGTGCGCAGCCGAGACTTTCCACAAAGGAGGTCGCCGGTGCTGTACGCATGCACACACCCTACAGGCAGATCTTCCGTTCTCGAATGGACGAGAATCCTCTGCTCGGCTCGTATGAAGAACTCGTAAAATCTCGTCAGATTCCAAGCGGAGGACAGCTCACTCTTATGGGTTAAAGTGTGGTGCTGCATGGGGAAAAAATGCTATCGCGACGGAAACTGGCGCTCGCGCGCTCAATTGCTCCACCGGCTGGCGCGTTCATAAATAAAGAAACGATCACGACTGGCAACTTTCACGGATAAACTTTGTTGCGACGGAGTTGCATGTTTGTAGCGATATAAATCTCGAGAAAAATCTCATACTCGCGGTTTCCACTAGAAAAGTTCGCCTTGCCTCGCTGATTTTTTCTTCTCGAACGATTAAACGAACGGAGTTTTTGCATTTTCCAGGAAGATTTTCGTGTGGCTTTCTGCTGGAGAAAATTGCACGAGAAGGTTCTCTTCGGAAAGGTCCTGCGGAGAGTGGGAAAGGAGAGGGGATTATTCAAGGACACTAGGGTGCATACTCGCAGAGGCTAAATTTCCGTTTGACCGTGCGAATATCTGTTCGCCACTTACCGTGAGATTGTGCAGGAAGAAAAGTGCGACTGTGGAAGCTCACGCGAGAGAAATCAGGAAAATTTTCAAACTCAAAATCGTCCTTTCTCCATTCTCCTTCCGCTTCGGTAATTCTTCTTGGACGAGCAAACGAAAAGATTTTACGCTTTTCCACGAGATTTCCTCGCGTGTTTTTGTGCGAGAAAATGCACGAGGAGGTTTAGTTTCAAAGAGAATCCGTGTGGAGGAAGGGAGAGGCTTGAGTTATTCAAGGACACTGGTGGTGTATATATACGCCCACGGGCTAAACTTCCGTTTAACCATACGAATATCTGTTCTCCAGTTATTAGGAAGTTTTGCGGGGAAAACGAAAGAAAAGTTTCAGTCTAAATACAAATATTCGCGAATATTCATACCGCAGAAATTCCTTTTCCGAAATCCAATCGGAACGAGTAAACTCCGCTCTTTTTGCTCCGCTTCTTTGCATTTCACATGAAAATAATGACTGTTATGCATGATCCATTAATTCGTCACTCGATGATGGATTCTTTCTAAAAGGCTTGGAGATACGCACGTGGCGCTCCAGCAAGAGTATCGATACGCGAACCGCTGATTTGCGTCGATTGAAGAAAAGAAAAGAAAAAAAAAGAAAAATAGCTCGGCGAACATCTTATTAATGAAGGAAAAGTAGCAGAACCGCGACCAACGGTAGATATATCGAAGCTGCTTTCGGAAATAAGAAGACAATCGTTGGAGCATTTATGAAGAAAGTTTCATGGCAGGAAGGTTGCAGGATTATTTCTATTTTTTAGGATCTCTGATCGTTGACCAGTATCGCTGCTCGACTTGTAGAGATTAAGGTAGAAATTTTTCAAGGACACGCGATATGCACGAAGGAAAGAGGTTAGGAGGAGGAGTGGAGGAAGGAGAAGAGGCAGCAGGAGAAGCAGCATGAGGAGGATGAAGAGGAGGAGGAGGAGGAGGAGGAGGAGGAGGAGGAGGTGGAGGAGAAGAGGAAGAAGAAAAAGAAGAAGAACCGGAAAGATTGGCTGGATCCGCTACGAACGGCTTCCAAGGTCCTTATAGTAGACTGTATAGGGAGTGTAGGGAGTAAGTAGGACTACAGAGCAACTTTGTATGTGTATATACGAAGAGAGAGAGAGAGAGAGAGAGAGAGAGAGAGCACGTCCAGCCGAGCGAACCACGAGAGTATATTGTTTAAAGCACCTTCCCCTTTATTATGTCTACAATGTGTATGCGAACACGGTCACACGCAGCCGGAACACACCGCGCAGACCTTCAGCCAGGAACTCAATTCCGCTTATCTTTGTTTTGGCCCTGTTCTACCCCGCCCCAACCCCTTCGCCACTTTCAACGAGCAACAATGTCTTCGAAAATCCTCGCCTTTTTACCCAAAGCACCCACCGAAATTGCCCTTCATTTTTCTTCTTTCTTTTCTCTTCCCTATCCAACTCTCGTACCACAATGGACCATCCAACTCGACCACCACTCTCAAAACTCTTCTCTCAAACATTTCCTATCCCAGAATTCTTCCTATTATACTCTCAGCAACAAAATATCACGGGACGTCGTCATCAATTTTCTTCAATGAAAATTACTGCCAAAATATTACTTTTTTTCGTCATTCGCTATTTTTCTTCATGCAGCATTCTTGTATTATTAATGCGTGGTACTGTTATATGAGATTTGGGATTTTTCCCCCAATCTAACGTTTCATTATCGATCAATGCTCTGTTTCCAGTATTTTTAGTGTACAAGTCTTGTCGATTATTCGTTTGTCTCGTTTAACGCAGTTGCTGCACTAAGTGGGAACTGGATACTTTTTTGCTACGAAAAATGTTCTCCAAAGTGCAGTTGTCATGTAGTCATGTTTTTAACATTGTTATGAATTTTGTCAGATGATAATCATTGCCAAAGAACACATTTTTATTTATTCTTCAGTTTTCCTCCGCGCTTGTTACGCGATTAACTCGTACACTCAATGTAGGACTCTGTGCTTCATTCTTCAGTATCACGATCGAAAAGTTGCTGTAGTTTCAAAATTTAAAATGCACTTTTCTGCCAATCTTACGTTTCATTATTGACCGATGCAAATTTTTTATTTTCAGTATTTTTAAGCGGACCACAACTTCGTTAATTACTCGTCTGCCTAGTTTGTAGCACTGTTGGTGCACAAAGTGGGAATCTGTACCTGTTACAAAAACGATTCTCCACAGTGTTATTATATATCTACGTCCAGTCATGTGTGTGCGTGTTTTTGACGTTAGCGTGTCTTGCTGTTTGGCCATGAGAAGGGGGAGGAGGTGGAGAGGGTCCCTTCGGTAGAGCCAGACATTATTGTCGAAACATTATTGTGTCTACATTGTGGCTTTATTGTGTCTATAGAGTCACGCGCTCACCCGATTTGTTCCTATACATAATTGCGAGCCTCTCGCTCTTCCTTGAAAAAAAGTTCCTTTGCACTTTGTGCCACGAACCTTCCGAACTCTTCCAACAAGGGAACTTCACCCTTCAAAATTTGCATTTCAGCCTCGGCCCGAACCGATACGTTGCGTTAATTAATATAAGGCTGCAAGATTCGCAAACCAAAAAGTACATTGTGGCGAATAAAATATCTTTTGGATATTAAAATCGTGCTGGGCTAAAAAACACAGCTCTTCGTTTCTTTATCGTGCCAAGGTCTATAAAATTGAAATCGATAGGGGAAGATAAATTGTTTTTTAGGATTTGGTAAAAAATATAGGAGAGTTGTGGCTTTGGAGGATTTGGCAGAATAAGGCAAAGAAATTGTGGAAGGTTTCGAGTAAGAAGCTGACTGGAAAAGAACGGAGTGCGAGAGTGGCGATGAAGGTGCGATGGAAGGAAGGGAATTGTATATATATGTGGAAGAGGGGGTTGTAGGGGGAAAAATGGAAAGATTAGCATCAGAAATATGCAAGCGCCGATTGTTAAAGCGAAGTTTCTTCAAGATCGTGGCATATTCACGTTTTCAGGCAGCCTGTTCATCCGAAACTTCACGCGCAACGGCAGGATTTGCCTTTGGTATATATAGTATTGGTACCTGTCTTTTTCTACACACACATACAATACTATAATAAACACTGGCCACGCAAAACATGAAATTCTACAAAGTGTAACTGCCTCAGCTTGATAAGATCGCTATTCGACGATGGGTCATCCACTTTATACAATTATGTAATTTATCAACCGAAAGAAATGAAAAGTTCACCTGCTTCCTCCTCCCATATTTCAATTCACCCTAAACCCTCCTATAATAAGAAAAAACTATAATTTTACAAAGCAGAAATTATTTCTTTCATTCGAACTCTTCTTCCCAAAGAGAATATTCTCCCATAGTTAATTCCACAAAGACTATATCGAAAAATCGTAAATTGACAAAATAATAAAAATTTTAAAAATGAAGAACGTATCGTTTAAAGAGGTGGAAGTGAATTTTGTTGGGAATTGTGAAATCGAATAGAGCAAGGTATAGGAATGAAGCATGGCGAAGCTGGAAGTGGAAGTTGAAGTTGAAGACCGGTGGATTATGTATAAGGGACAAACAGCATACACAGAGAGAACGGGAGAGCGAGAGAGAGAGAGAGAGAGAGAGAGAGAGAGAGAGAAGGAAGGTGTAACGGGCTCGTAAGTGTGTAGCTGGGGACTGGAGGAGGATCTTTACGACGTGTGTAGGTGCCTGTTGCACAGAGAGATAGGGATAGGTAAGGTCGCACAGCGTCGGAGATATATACTATATGTTTGCTGCGTATGTTACGTGCGAGCGCGAGTGTGGCTGACAAGTTGGAAAGGGGAAGTAGTCGTGGTTGGCCGTGGTCTGGTGTCTCGCGGTAGGGGGAGGAGGTGGGGAGAGCCTTAGTGTGTGCGTGTGCGTGCATTTGTGTTAGCTTAGCGCGCCAGGCCAGAGGGGGTAGGTGGAAGGTGACGCTGCACTCGAGCAATAAGGAGGAGGGGGGAGGAGGGAGGGAGGGGAGGATGGCAGGACGGCACTGGAGGTGCAGCGAACTCTCCCAAGGCCTGCGCGTCTAACCCCCCCCCCCCCCCATCTCCAATCCCCCCCCCCCCCAACTCTCCTTTCAACGGACACTCGAGCTCTCTGCAACTGCAACTGCAACTCTCTCGCTTCTTCTGCTAATTCGACGAGTGAGAGAGAGACGACGCACCATCGACACGAAGAACACGGCCGATCCAGCCGGGAAGAGTAAAGTTAAATAACTGGACGGATAGGCGAATTCTCTTCCCTCTACCCGGATTCTCCTGTTCTTGCAAACTTCTCCTCTCTATATATATATATATATATACCTTTTCTTTCTTTCCTTCCTTCCTTCTCTCCATCCAACACACCCACGCAGCCTTCCCCCCCCTCTCTCTCTCTCTCTCTCTCTCTCTCTTTACGCTCTCCCACGACCACTATTTTTCAGCATTCTATGAAAAAAAGTGCAAAACAAATTGCGAAGGATCAGAGATAACTCCTTGACGATTAATTAGAGGACGAATGAACGAGCATCGAAATATCCTCCTATTTTCTGCCTAACGATAATAAGAGTCTATCCATAGTGGAGGTTTTGGAAGAAAGAGAAGATAAATAACTATATTGATGCGATGCCTTTGCAGTTTCTTTTTTCATACATCCCACTGATCCTCGCGTCGAACTATTCTTAAGTCGATGCCGTGGCTGGCAGAGGACGGATCAATGAGAATACAAATATTCTCCTATTTTTTGCATAATTTTAAAGAGTCAATCCGGAGGGGCGGGGGGAGGAGTAAAGTTTTTTTGAAGAGAGAGAGAGAAGATAAAGCATCGATGATAACCTTGCAGTTTATTCTTTTTCGCGCATCCCACCGATCCTCGCGTCGGGACAATTTCAAGTCAACGTCCCGATGCCTGTACCAGAGGACAAATTATTCGGTACAAAAGTTTCCTACTTTTTTCTGCTAAATAATAAAATTAGACAGCGAGGATTTCAGGAGAAAGAGAGAATAAGCCACTGACACCTTTCTTGCTGTTTTTCTTGTCGCTCCCAACTGACCGTCGCGTCAGCCTATTTTTAAGTCGATGCCCTAGCTACTTGGTTGCAGGAAGAATAGGGAGAGGAGAGAAAAAGATTCACGACGAAGGAGAAGCGGAGACAGGAAGAATGCCAGGCCGAAGGGAGAGCAGTGGAGGCTGGCTCGAAGAGTGGCTCTTGCTCCATAAGCGATTCAGCTGAAACCTGGATTCACCCCTCCTCCCCAATTCTCTCAATCCCATCTCACTTAACCCAGGATTATCGTAAAAACTGCCAAACTTAAGCTCACCTTCGAAAGGATCCGAAATTAGCTTGGATTTCGCGAGGGATCCAATCCAATCGAATCTTTCAAAGAACTTTTATTCAATTATCTTTCAGCAGCCCTTTGCCAGGATTAACTAACTTTCTGCAATTCTCTGCTCCCATCGACGAAATATCAAACGTCCTTCGGCTATATTTCGAACGAGAGAATTAGGTGTCTCGTTAGTCAAGCCAGACTGTACAGTTTCGATAAGATTCGATGGAACTGGGAGAAACCTGTGGTATATATATATATATGTATATAGGAACGAAGCGCAAAGGACGGTGGAGAAACGAGTGTACAGTGTGGCTGCAGGAGAGTGTTATTCCAAGTTGGAGAATGAAGCGCGACATTGGATACCGGCCGTCCGATCTTACGCTAACGAGTCTTGGAAATATTGTACGATAGCTATCTCGCATTCCTAGCTAAACTTTTTCAATTGATCATGCAAATTATATAAAATTCTGTGTACGAGTCTCACCATCGTCTTTTCCAGCACCGACTTGTCCATCAAAAACTGAAGGAAACGTGCTCTTACCTGTAACAAAAAGCAAATATTTCATTGGTACATCGCGTTTCGCAGTAGCTTCTTTCTTTATTGCGATTATGTTAAACGATCGACGCGAATAAAGGGGGATTAAAGAAGAGATTGACAGACGAGTGATAAATCTTGATGAAATATATTTTATATCGTATTTTAGCATTTTAACTTATATAAGTCTTTTATTAGAATTCGAACAAAGTCATTACGATTCTTATTTGCCTTATATTATGTGAGGGGGGTAATTGTGAACATAAGGTCAAGTAAATGAGAATGACTCGAGGTAACAAAAGAGCACAAAGAAAATCTTATAAATTACAATTTCATTATTTTATATTATTTATTTTTCAAAGACTTTTCAGGTAAACTGTGCATCCCAGCTCGCCAAAGAAGCAATAGCGAGAGCAGAGAGGAATTATTTCATCCTCCACTACTTCCTCTTGCTAGAATCCAACAAATTTCGTCAATTTTATAATAATAACAATAATACCATAAAAGATTTACAGGATTTTTTCACGATTTATATAAATTTTGCAAAAGTCTCGTGTGTTTTCCTTTAACTTTCTTTCAGGAAAATTAATTCGGCAGGAATTTGCCGTAAATTAATGCACACTGTTTTGCCATTATGTTCTTCGTTTGCCGGGGTATAAATCTTATTCTGGTTTACAGCCATCACAGCGATGCTTGTACCAGTTGGCTAAAGGCAAATTCTACAGTTTCAAATGACTATTTAAATTTTAGCGAAAATCCCTTTCGTAACGCGCACATGCTCGCCACGAGTACATTTGCCTTGGTGTAAATAATAATAATAATTATGATTTGCTCAGTGCACGAGGTGAGGCGAGGTGCGCTCCAAGAGATATGCGCGATGTGAGTGAACTTTATCTTCTCTCATTCTGGGTCGATTCTTAAACGAGCGCATAAATTACTCGAAATAAGCCACGTCTATACCGAGGAATTATCAATCGTTCGAGTCGACTCTGCATTCGTGCTCGTTTCAGTTTCACCAAATTTTTCCCGTGCATATTTATGGAGGGTGTAAGAAAAGCAAAACGAGATATTTTTGAGAATGGACTATGGGAAAGCAGCGGATTCGGAAAAGTCAGGAAATTCGCAACGAGAGGGGGTATGCAAAAATGATCGAACCAATGTGGCATTATACACAAATTCGAATTTTTATTTGATCCCCTTGCAATATATATATATATATATAATGCGAGTTTTAATGAAATTTGTGTTAGGGTGCTAACGAGGTTAATGGGCGCGGCTTGGTAAAGCAACTCGTGTGCGTGTATACATGTGTGTATTAAAGGTACATAAAGCAATTGGTCGATTGGCTGAAATTCGCTATCGGCATTGGAGAGTTTGCACACAGGAAATCGCGCGCTCGACGATGCTCGCGCTGTTTCCTGCCCTCTGCTTTCCCACGGCTTTTCCACGCTTCTTTGTATTCGTAGCAGAGATCAAGGCGGATCAGTGTCCAAGTTAAATAATGATGTAAAATCGGCTGTGTGCAGTAGCCAACATAAATATCTTTCGGAAATCAGCTTTCGCCTCTATTCTAATTCAGCGCAATTTCTGCAATCTTATATTATATAAAATTCCATCTTGAACATATAGTGCACAGTCTCGCCACTGTATTCTACCGATAATACCCTTTAAAATTGCAAGATCAGTGCAGACAGGCTCTAAAAAAAATCACCCTCCAAGCCTGTGTATTCCACTTGTAAAATATTTAAATAATAAAAAAGCTAGTGCTCGCGGTGGACTGTTCCACATTAATGCAAGATCGTAGCTGTTGCTTCTGATGAGTCCGTTGAAGGACGCCGGGACGGCTTGGCAAACCAATGGGAAATTACGATAATTACAGCTTTTCATAGAAACTTTGCTATACCGACAGATCCAACGGGGAATCAAGAAAAATCAATGAGTTTATTTTCTCGAGTGGGGTGGAAATGAATGCACGCGAGAGCGCGTCGAGGAAACCCTGACGAAAGCAAAGGACGAAATAATATTTGCCCCGAAGATTCGTGTGAAATTGGCACGAGTGAAATGAGATAAGAAGTAGGATTTTAGAGTGTTGGGTGGATTTATGGAAAAGAGGAACGAAGCTGACGGAACGTGGAAGGAGATTTATGCATAAATAATATAATACGTGGGAACGGTGAGAGAATAACCGAGTCGTGTACTTGTGTGCGTGGATATGCATGTATTTGTAGAATGAATAAGCGAGTGACAGGCGCTCGCGCGTAAGTTAATTGAGGATTTTAGCGGCGAGTAAACGGTAGGAATGGCCTCAAGAGACTCTTCTGGGCCGGTTCATGGCTCCGCAGCGTTGCACCTGTGTGTGAACGCGTGTGTTGGTGCGTCTAACCACGTGATATGATTTATGCATCCAGTTCCGCCCGATCCATATATCGATATACGCGATTTTTATCTCGAGCTCGCAATTATGAAGCAGGACTGAAGTGCGCGTCGTTTAGGAATCAAACGACAGAAATATCGGGCTCGACTGGTTTATCTTCAGCGTCGAGGGAGAGGGGGGGGGGGGGGGAGTAGGGATATCCGCTATTTGTGTCAATCCGACCAAGACGTATTTGTACTTTTAAGGTTTTCCGCCGGTCTGTCGATAAAATTTCTCGTCACGCTCCTTTGGAATCAATCGACGGCGATATATGCAGGAGGCTTTGATGGAAGAGGCTAAGAGGAGGAGGGGAAGATGGGGGGGGGGGGTGGAATTTTCAAAGGGTATTTCTCTAGCGAATCGCATAAATTGTTGTCGGTGACGGAGGATCGCGCAATGCGAACGCTCCATCGAGCATGTGGACAGAAATGCAGGCGTTTGCACGTGCCAATCTTTCAGAGTGTGCAATTAATTTATATATATATATATATATATACGAGATGGAGCAGCAGCAGCGCGCGTCTCGCTGCGTTTCGCGCGCGCATCAAGACCAACGCGGCAGAGTCGAGGCACAGCAACGGTGCACGTACCGCGCTGACTGACTCGCTCATTCTCCACGCTAGCCCTGGCCTAGATAGAGCTTCGAGCTCGCAACTTTACTTCACTCCCGTCTTACTCGCGCACTGCTTCTGCTGCTGCATGCCTCTGCCAATCCGCCAACGTTCAACTTTTCCTCCTAACCCCCACCACCCTCCACCGCGCACAACGCCAAACGACGTAGAAAACTCCGGATGCGTCAAATCCACCGTGGCGAATACCGCGACTCTGCAAAAACCAAATCTTCGGGGTTTTTGCAACGCGAGTTTCTTCCGTCCTCGTCGGATCCTCCAAATTTCTTATGGCCGACGCGCGGGTCGTTATAGGCGCGAGTATGTTTCGTTTTGCAAAGCTAAGATTTCGAAGAGAGAATGAAAACAATCGGATGATAATTATATAATTGCGTTGCTCGCTACTTAATTGATTGAAAGTGGCACGGCGCTGAGAGACGATGATGATTCGTAAAGGAATTCGAAAGGAAAACCGGTAGTTCGGAGAAACTCCATTGTGTGTCGAGTGACGGTACCGGAAGAGAGGGGGGGACCGAGGAGGATATACCGGAAGGAAACGCATCGAGGAGATCCGATAGTGAGATTTTTTTTAAGGTCATCGTAGGAATTTCAAACTGTCCTCTTCTTATCGCGATTATATATATATATATATATAGGTTTCTGTGTTCGTATAGAGTATCGTTGAAGAACAGGGGTGCCGGAACTACATATATATATATATATATATCGGAGCGAGGGGAAGTTGGACACTCTTTCCTCGAGCGAAGAGACGCGAGAAAGTTTTTCCTTTCTTCCTGGTGAATTTTCGCTTGGACGCGCCTGGCTTCGCATTTCGGTCAAGCGAACGCATAACGCAAGAGCCGCGCGCGCGAACGCGATGATCTTGAAATCCTTGCTTCTCGCGTGGATAGAAAAATTCAAGGGAGATTTTCTATATCGCGTCGCGTGGTAGGTCTGCGGTATCTTTCGCGGTCGTGTAACGCGATGCTCGACCCGCAATTGTAGCTTCTTCCTCGTCCACTTGTTCGTGACCGTAGGACGAACAAGACGGATAACCGAGGAGCCCGAGGCTATCTTCAGCATCGCGTTATTATCATAGATGCAGCCGTAAGCGTCAGACTCCATTTCGATGAAAATTAAATTACGCCACTTTCCAAGTCGTCCATCCGTATAAACTTCATCGACTCCGCCGGGCACCACCCATTTCCCTACTTTACCATTATTACACCCAACTCGATCCTGAAGCTTCCACCAGCAAATCTCACTGGGATCACTTCGGTGCATCATCGGGTACCTCGCGAGGAATTAACACGGACGATTTTACTTTGTAATAATCGCTATTTTCGACCGAGCAATTACGGCCAAAATATATAACGCGAAGCAACGAAAGTGGTCAACGCTGATGAATAAATTAAATATACGCGAATAAATCATAATATTATATAAGCCTCCATGCGAAATACGATTTACATTCCGTATGAATATTGATATAGTTTCTTTCAAATGCTCGTACGAACATTGGTACGATTATGATGTGACAGATACCGACAACGATTTCAGCATAACTATATATATAGTATATATGCATAATTCGCCACTCGTGCAAAAGCGATTTCCATCAGTGGCGCGGCTCCATACCAGCAGTCTCGCGATCCAATTTTTCACGCTTCGAGATTCATTCATGGCTCGCGCGCTTACTCTCGATAGTTCCATTGAGATTGTCCAAACTGTCTCGCGGACTCGGCGACGGAAAATGGAGTCTCGACCGAGAAACGATCGGCCAACGTCATAGAACGTTCCTGGTACGTTCGAGGAACGTTCCTGAAAGGATCTTTCTGACTTTTTAGCGCGGAAAACGGGGAATTGCACGTGTATATATAGAAGTATCGCGAATGCTGGACAAATGCGAGGGGAGTGTGTGCGTTACATAGAAAGTAGAAACGGGCTTATCGATGGTATTTCGTGCTCGGTGGTTGAGAAAAGGAGAGCGTGGAAGGAGCGAGTAGCGAGTCCACACGCTCCACGCAGTTGCACACTGCTACCGTTTGGTTTGACTTGGCTCCGGCTTATTGCGGAGTGTGCACAACGTGCATATATACGCGTTCCACGTAAAGGAACAGCATTAGAGTCGTAGCGAGCGCGACTCGGAAGGCACGCGCATGCGCGGCGTGGCCGATGCACGTGGTAAGTGCAAGTATGTCAAGGCGCGACCTGAATTTTCCTACTCTCCGACTCTTTCCCTCTTTACAGCTCCTCCCCCCTCCCCCACTCTCCGCAATGTATCTTGCCTCTTGCATTCACTACCTGCATCCCAGCAGAGAGATAGAATGCATACGCGCATCGTTCCTCGCCTCTTCCCCACCCCCCCCCCCTCCCCCGCCTGCATTATATTGGCAACGCAACACATTGCACTTTTCTCCCAATTGAACCCTCCCAGAACAAATCTGTGATTTTTTTAATAAAGTCTTTGGAGCTTGGCCTCCCCTCGCAATTTCACCCCATTACACCCCAGTTTTTTTTACGTTTACACAGTTTCTAATGCTAATTTCATGCATCTGCGAGAAAAACATGACTTTCGTAATATCGACTCCCTTGGAAATTATCCCACGTGGACAGTATCAGGGACACAATGCGAGGATTGTGCAAGAAACTTGCAGATTTACTCCAATTATTTTATTACTCGTAAACCAGGTTAGAATTTATAATTTCATGAGCGATTGGTGTAGGGAATTCGATCGGTGTGTTATAGAGGAATCGATGCGAAGCTTTCGTTTGAAAAGTGGATGAAACGAAAAGTTGTTGGATGAGGGACAGAAATTAGCGAGAGCTCGTCGAAAGCGAGTGGATCGCGATGTAGCTGGCTGAAACGCGCTAAATTGTCTCGCGTCGCGTTGGTTTTACACCGGAAAGGGAAAACCGGGGCTAGATCGATGGAACGAACGATCCATGCGTGAAAGCTGCTCTCTCGGGAACGGAAGGAGCGCGAAAAACGCTCGACACAGTTACGTCCGTTTCCTCGACAGTGTCGACGCGCGTTCAACAGAATATAAGCCTTTGGAAAAATGCTTCCAAAAACTCTGTATACATATATATATATGTGCAATCTTGGAATAGAAAAATTTCTGGAACACCATTTGTCGCGGGATTAAAGAATACGCTCGTTGCGAAGATGATTCTACTCGTAGGCGCGAGGAAGTCCCGGGGAAAAACCGGGATAAAATATGTTTAGGAGGGTGGTGATTGTTGTACAGTGGGAGGAAAGCTGGAGACGACTGAAAATTAATCAAGCAGCCGCGGGTAAAAGTTGGACAGGGGCAAAGGAGAGTGTGTTGGTGCATGAGAACCTCTCGCGCATAGGCGTAATGTCCGCGGAGAACGTTAATCCAACCGCCCACGCGGATGTTTCGCGTTTCCTACATGAGTGCGTGGGCGTAGGTGTTCCCGCGCCAACATTTGCATACGTTTACCAGAAGGAATAAGGCGCACTTGTTTTGTCGAGCACTCGGCGACTGACGCTTTTATGAGCTGCCGTCTCCTCAAGACGGTGCAACGAACCAACCATCGTTCTCTCATCAGCAACGGGCCTTTTCTATCAACCCTGCGTGCAAATATTGCACGGAGCGATAAATTGAGTGGTTCCCCCACTTGCGATACGAGGCTGACGCGTGCCATTAGCGGATAATACGCAGTCGATGTATATATATAATAGTGTAATTCATAAAAGAATAATGAGTCCTTCGGGGGATGCTCGAAGGTTCTTCCAGTAGAGAAAAAAATTCTAAAGTCCCTAAGATTACGGCGAGACATGCCAGTTCGCGGTAGGGATGGACACACCCTTGTTGAATTTCCCGAAGGTCGTCTCTGTTCCGGACAAAAACTCCCGGAGATCCACGTCTCGATCGATTCTTCTTCCCCTTTTTCACAAGATTACACCGTGAATTACCTAATATTCCTCGAACGTTCAAGGACGAATCAAGGACTCACTCGGACCACGCGATTCATCGGATTTCCTATGGGTCAGCGAGTATCGAAGGGTGGGAAGGAGTTTTGACGAATTTTCTTGCTTGAGAATTGTGCGAATTCTCAAGGTTATACTGTTGGGGGTGTCTGCGAGGTATAACACTATATATATATATATAGGTAAGCTGTTACAAAGGAAGGTGGAATTGTGTGGGAGAGAGACCTTGTATGAGGTTGTGCGTGAATTTTCGGGATGGTATCGAGCTGAGGGGTGAAGTTTGTCGAGAGGAGGAGGGGAGAGGGGTGTGGGGAATTTTTGCGCGTAAGGCGTGGTTGGGGTTAATGCGTTAAGGCGCCATGGTGTTCTGCGTCGATCGAAGGAACATCGATCGGGTGTGTGCGTGTGTGTTTGCGTAGGTGGTGCTGACCTACCTCTCAGATCATCATCCTTTCTTTTGCCCTCTTCTCGACCAATCCGAGCCCAGTATTACGACCTCGCGACGACCTTGCCTCTCGCTACGTCCTACCCTAACCAAACGATTCTTTCTCCTTACCCCCTAACCTGATCGTCGTCGTCGTCGTCGTCGTCCTCGTCTTCAACCTCGTCTTCGTCGATGATCCTACTACCACCCCTCGAACGTCTTTTTGCAAAGAAACGCCAACCCTCGTCAGAATCCTATGGAGGTCGCGAAGGCAAAAAAAAAACTAGCGGTACGAAAGTGATGACAAAAAGGGAGGAGTCTCCCGTGTCTTCATTGGCCCACTGCGGACCTTGAGAATGGAAGAAGATGAAACGAATCCGCAGTCTGACACCTGCCAAGTCTCCTTTCTCTCCAAATAATTCCCCCACTCCTCTCTCTAAGCCTCAAATTTCCACAAACCTAGATACGTTCCAGAAACTATTACGTAATACTTATTTCGTTATTTTTTAATTCTCTCTCTCTCTCTCTCTCTCTCTTGACCTTCGACCCTTTCTCCACACCCTAGACACTAGAGGGTTTCGGGGATGAAGAATAAATTGAAATTTTACGATCTCTCTCGATCATTTCGAAAATTTAAGCTCCTTTTGCCTTATCTCGATGATAAATCTTACATCGATAACGAATCGCCAGATTGATATTTACTCAAGTTTGTAATATTAACCTTGGATCGCGAGCAGCGAATAAATTGGAGAATCAAGCATCGAGAATTGGGTTTTGTTTATTTTAACACCGTGGAACAGCTCGTATGCCGGTCGCTCGCGCTTAAAAGCTCCATCGATCGTGGAAACCCGCGCGAGTCTACCGAAGCCACGATTTTACTCAACCGGAAAGTGTAAGCTCTTTATTAATTCCGCGTCATGAACAGTTTTCAGCCTCGCTTCTTGAAAATCAACGAAATTCTTCCAACTAGTCGTTTGAAAGAGGAAATCAAAGCGAAACTAATTTTCGTTCGGTAATAAATATAGGCGTATAGCTTGATTAAACATCTTTCTTGCTTCGAGAAATTCCACAAAAATACAGAAATACTTTACACGATCGATCGATTGCAGTTATATAGGTATAGAACTTTTGGAAAATGGAAGAATTTTGCTAAAAAAAACTCGCTCGATATTTTTAATTTATCCAATATTTCGTTAGTCAATATAGGCGTGTGTGGGACGATGAAGTATCTTTGTCGAGCTGAAAAATTTCTAGATATTTCGCACGAAGAATCGCCTACGATAGAAAAACACTAGAGCCATGGGGAGGTGGAACTATTTCTCTAAAAAAAGCTCACGCAACATCAACGCATTTATCTAAGTTTTCTAATGTTCTTCGAATAACAACCATAGGCGTAGACTGATCAAAGATGTTTGCTGGTTTAAAAAAATCTACAAACGTTTGTAGATTTTTTCCACGATAAATCGCCTAGAATTGGAAAACTCCAGAGGTTTTGAGGGAGTGGAAGGGGTTGGCGATAAAAAAAAGCTCGTCCGACCTCGACGGGGTTTTCTAATTGGTCGTTGAAGCAATTCCGAGGTGGAATGAGGAAGGGAGGGTTGTCGGGGGTCATGGTACGTGGTTTGTTTTTCTCTTTACTGTCCGGAGGAAACTGGACCCAGGCAGCCGCCTATATATCGTTCCGTTGCTTCTCTCGGTGAACCGGTGCAAGAGTCCGAGTAAAAAGGAAGGAAGAGAGTGGAAATGCGGATTCGCGCGAGACTGCAAGATTCACGAAGATCCGGATCGATGCCTCCTGAACGGCACACCAAGCACGAACCAAACTACCACCGTTTCTCCGATACTTTGTATCTTCCTATACAACCAGCAGGAATAACAGCAGCGGCTATAACGCGCATGCATCTTTGTTTATTCGCACTTTCCACCGATATATCTCTCTCCAACCCCCCCCCCCCTCCCCCTCCAACAAATAGACAGATTACGAATTCAGCCTTGAAAAGAATATATATATATATATATATATAGACAGAGAGAGAGAGAGAGAGACGATTGGCAGGAGAAGGAATAACGTCTCTCTCTCTCTCTCTCTCTAAAATATATATCTCACGCATGGGAAACAAGATTAAGATTGCGGTAGGGAGATATTTGTTTGGCGGAGTTTGTGCCGAAGAGAGGAAAGGGCAATCTGCGTTAGGCGAATATATATCGCGCAGATGGATAAATTCGACGCTCCTTATCGCTACAGGAGATTAATTATAGCGATTTTTCGTTACGTAATTGGGAGAGAAGAAGAAGCTTTGGCATTGGCTCGCGATAAAAATGATAATAGCGCCTAATTAATAGCGGAATATGGAAGCTTCGTAGTCGACATAATTTATTCGGTGCGATTAGCCAGCGCGAGCCGATTAACGGGCGTTTGATATCGGTAAATGCTCGAGGTTAAAAAAACACTCGGTATCGATCAGTGAACTGGCCCCACGACGCACGCATTTCTACACGAACGCGAACCCACACAGGCGCGCGTCTGGCTAATACAGTTGTTGCTCGTTTTCTCGGTGTATCGCAACGCATCGTTGCGCCTACCGAGTCGATAGCGATGATTTATACTTGACACCATTCGCTCATTTTCCTTTCTGTTTCTCTCCCTCGATTTCATCTCTCGTCGCGATCGCCTCTCTCGCTTCTCCCTCACCTTTTCTCGCCCTTATCCTCCTCCACCTATCTCAGGTTAGAGGTCGCCCTCCCCCCCTCCCTCTTCTGCCCCTACTTCTTCTCCCTATAGAGATGCACTGTACTTGTATTCGCGTCGTTTCGATACCACTCAACGAAGATGAAGATGAAGACGAAGACGAAGATGAAGACGAAGACCAAAAGCCTCGCCAGCAAAACTCTGAATCGCCACGCAACTCACGCGGGACGCCATTAAGAAATTTGCAAAATCTTTCGATATTTATAAAAAACTAAGAATCGTTGAAATTATTCCAACTCGATACGTCATTGACACCTTTCGACAAAAAATCACTCATGCGTCTTGTAATTTTAGAATTGATACGCCATATAGACATACGCGCGGTATTTATTATAATAAACATTCATTTATTCCACACTGGAGGATTAAAAGATTAAACTGAGCTAGCTGCTTGTAGTTTCTATCCCACACTGCATAATTCTAATTAGTTATTATTATACATATGTTTTTCTTCCACTCTTTTATCTTCTTGCTCTCATTTCGACGACATATCTTTTTTATCCGCCAGTCCTACAATTGAGGAACTGACGTTGTTCGATATAAAAAATTGAAAAGGCAAACAAAAAGAAAAAATCCGTATGAACTTTACGCTATCAGCAGTGCGATAGGTCTCATCTCGCTTTCTGATAACAACGGGCAAACAGGAAGCTTGCTTATATTAGCAGCAACCCGAAAACAAGAGAAATTTATATGTATATATATATATATATATATATTATATTGGTTAGCACTCTGCTTTATTATCTAATTGCAATTAAAGTTTACTTCTCCGGGAAAGATCAAGCGTGAATATTTAATCGTGCGGAGCGTCCTAGGCTAAAATTGAGAAATTATTCCGTAAATATTGCAAAGACTTTAGACTCTCAAGAATATCCTGCAATTATTCAGGCTTCCTGTCAGCATCGTGGAACTTAATTAGATCTCATCGGTGGCGTCCGAAATATCCAGCCGAAGAACTTAAGAACCTCCGTGCGGATTATCGGTGTTTTCCACGGAAAACTCTGTTGCCGATATAGCAAAGTTTATTGGACATCTCGACAGAACTTTTGCATCCAACCGAGCGAGGCTGTTATTTTTGCGAAAGGTCGTTAAAATGGAGAGGAAACTTTGATTATTCCTTTTGGCCATAAAAAATATTTTACACGCATCCTTCGAAGCATCCACGACAGTTCGGTAATGATCGAGCATCCGCTTCGGCCGAATCGGGTGATTCGCGGTGTCGTGCGCCACTTTTCTTGTCGCAAATTGAACGTTTTCACTACGAAATGAACAGGAAAACGTTTCACTCGACGACAAGACTCTCGGAACTCGAAAACTCGTCGATAATTCGGCGCCTTCCTTTCCTCCTGCCACATACTACTCATTCGACTATAATTCTATACAGTGCTTGTGTTTTTTATTGCAATGAGTAATAAAATCGATCGATCGACTGGGTCGGCGCGGCGGTTGGCAGGTAGGAGCACCGATATGAAGGTTAGAGGGTCTTCGGGCTGGATTGGCGAGGAGGTTTAGGGGTTGTTTCCAAGCAAAGTGCGAACTGCGTAGCACCTTCGCCTTTGCTGGGGGGATGCTATGTCAGACAGGGCGTGGTCGTCCTTGAACCTTCCTATACACCGCCAAATTGCTTCTCTCTCTCCCTCTTCGACCATCGAATCCATCCGCCTCGACCCAACATCCCTTTCATCACCCTCGATCACCTCGTCTTGCCTTGCCTATTTTTTCTCATGTTCGTCACGCGTCCCCCCCCTTCCCCCCCCCCCCCCCCCCAACACCTACATACCTCGGCTTATCGCGGTATTCCATTTTTCATGCGTTTTCACGCGCCTTCCTACTTATTTCTTACTCATCCAGACAGAAAGCTCTTCCTCGCGAACCCCCTTTTTCTCTCGTCGTGTCATTCCACTTTATTTCATAACTCATCGCTTCCACTGTCTCATATACCCCCCCCCCCCCTCCCCTCCCCTCTCCATTCCCTTCCCTATCAGCCCACCACCATTCTTCCTTCAATTTCCCTGCTGACACGTTATCCGAGTCTACGCACACTCGCCCATCACCCTCTTGTTCCATACACACATATACATTTTCGACACACTCTCGCTTCCGTCTCGTGAAAAAAGAGAAGAAATTCTCGGCGATTCAAAAATAAAGGAAAACAACGATTAGCGTTGTTATCCTCGCTCCATTTTCCGGATGAGCACGATGGGAAGACCGATTGGTCAAGGCTGTTTTCTCCGGTGATCATACTGCTGAGCCGAGTCGTGGACTGTGTACGTATTTACGTAGAAAAAGTGGCAATTTGAAGCCAGCTATTCCACGACTTAAGGAGTAAAACGGGCTTATTAAGAACGGAGCGACACTTCTCCTCTCCCCCCCCCCCCCTCCCCCCTAACAACGCTCCACTTTCCACTCCAATTATTTTCCGCTTGGTGGTCAGCTATCGTAATTTGCTAATCGTATCCGAACAAGATAACTCTTTCGAATTGTCACGATGATCCATTTTCAAAATGCACGGTTCCACGAATTCTCCTTTGATGCTCTGTCATAAATATCCTACATCGACACTCTTCCCGATCTTTCGTTTCGTCTATATAATCACCAATTTGGATCCGAGTTTCAAAATAACATTTCCTGTAGCAATTTAACTCTCCAAACCTTGATAAAAAATTATTATATTGACAATCAAAAATTGCTTATCTCGATCGCTCAGCTGAATCTAGCGTGTTTCTCTTTGTATATAAAAATCCTTATATAAATATGTGTGTGTAAGAAAGTAAATATATAGAAGTGTGATGGATACCTACGAAAATAAGACACGGTACGATCTGGAAAGGCGGGAGTGTCTTTCGGGTAGAAGGACAGGAGTATCGGAGTTAGGAGGCTGAAGGACATTGAGATTTGGGGAAAAGGAGGCGGCGGAAGGATGGGGGAGCGTCTTGCGGGGTTGTCGGAGGAGGAATTTGGCGGATGTTGACTAGGCAGAGAATTCTCGACTGGAAGAAGTGCGGGGGGGGGGGGGTATGGCGGAGGCTTGGTAGCCATGGAGACTGCTGGGTTCCGGCGGCGCTTTCGTTCATCATCGATCCACCCAGAGAGAGAGAGAGAGAGAGAGAGAGAGAGAGTCGAGCGACGCTTCACGGTCAAGGTCAGCCCCCCACCAGAAACCGCAAACAACATTCCGAGAAGTTGGACGGATCGGATATGTTCGGACACACCCCATACGACTACCAAAGCATTCGAGCAATAAGAATCTAGAGTGTGCTCTCGGTCGCTCAGCCACCATTAATTTTCATCCGAATGTTCAGTCGCGACCTTTTCCACTTGGCCATTAATACGTCTACCCTCCACCCGGCACATCCATGCTACCAATAAGGCGTTCGACCATCCAACCACGCCGTGGCCTTCGTCTTCGACCTGCTCTGTCGAAAGAGGGATGACGAATTACCGAATATATATACGCGTTATATGTATATATATATATATATGTATAAATGTACTTTTCATTTTTCTCTACACCTGGAAAACTTCCAATTAAATCAATTAATCCCAGAAAAACACTAGTTGCTCATCTCCTAATCTCTCAAGGTTTTTCCTCGATCCAACAATAAAGAATTATTTATTGTGGAATAAATGTAAATAAAACAATAATCATTGGCTTGTGCGTCTGAAACCTTTAAGGAAAACCAGCGCCCGATATAACGAAGAGGTAATCATATCACTGGTTATTTTATTCTTTAAACTTAATATACTAATTGATTGCTTTATCTCTAATCCTCGGATACTCTTTAACCTCGAAATTCGTGACGTCAATTGATCTCTCTTTTTGCTTCCAATCTCTCCCGACGTTGTTGGACTTTTATCGAGTTTTATAATATTATTAAAAAAGAAAACACAAGTCTGCAAATCCTTGAAACGTTGGGCACATAGGGGTCAAGAGTGTTAAGTAGGTAAGCTCTTGGTTGAATTTTGCTGTAATCTACCTTTGTAGCGTTGATCGGTGATAGGGAATTTTTTTAATGAGAATGATCTGGAGAGTGGCCCTTTTTAAATCGAACGTCGAGACCTTAGAGGTATTCCTCCGTATATCAGGTGTGTGCTTTGAAAGGTGATAAGACTCGTTATCGTTCTTGGGTACACGATTCCTCCTTATTTCACCATGCTTCGTCCGATCGGCTTTTGCCTTCGAGATAAATTCGACGGGTTTATCGGTATTTCGTTGCGTCAAATGGAAGTGCGGACTTTTTTAGCCATGTTATCTTTTTGATGCAATCGTATCGTTCTCCTAACGAGTACACTAACCTGCATAAATATAATTATCCCGTTGAAAATCTTGCACACGAACTCTCGCTTCCATTAAAGGACGCGCCTAAATGTAAAGTCGAGGAATAATAATATTTGACAAAGATCTATATTGCATCTAGTGGTGAAAATTTCGACATCTCGTGGTACGACGACAAATCGGTAGAATTTTTTTCGACAAAATTGTGTAGCACGGAGTAGTTCGGATAAGCATGGAAAAATTTGTAATGTCAATTAGCGCGTCTGGGAGCTTCTGACCTTTGACCTCGGTTGCCCTTAAATTACGAAGGTGACTAGGGGGACGAGAGAGCGTAGGAGAGGGAGTGAAAGAGAAGAGAAATTGGAGAAGACGGCGATTCCGTATCGTTTCGCTAATCGTCTGTGGGGGTGTGTAGGAGCTGGCAGCTGGCGCAGGGGGTTGGAAACCTCGGAGGCAGTGGCCATGACCTTGCCGCCACCACCGCCACCGCCACCACCCTTATCGTTCCATTCCCCCCACTCCAACCCCCTCGCGAACCCCACCCAAACCGTCTCCGTCTCTGTCAAGAGAGCTAAGGGAGGAGGAGGTGGGGGGGGGGGGTGGATATCGAGCGGCAGGACTTTCACTGCTTCTACCCCATCAAACCACGCGTTCACCCCTTCAGCCCGACAACCGTCTATTTCATCCCCCTCCCCCTCTCTCCTTACTCTCGCTCTCTTCCGTCCCCTTTCGCTTTATACCTACCCACCTATTTCCTCTCCTCTCGCTTTCTCTTCAACCACTCCTCGATCACATTTATTAGCGTGCCCTGCACTCAATTTACACACACATTTTCAATAAACGCCTCGATGCTAATCCCCTCATTCGATTAAAAAAATAATGTCTCTTTTCCGTATACTCAAGAGGCTTTTGCCATAATTTTGATTGAGTATTTCGTTCTCCACTCTTATAAACGCAGAGGTCGAGAGTCTAGGAAGGAAAAAGCAGAGACGAAAATTTTTCATTCGACCTCGTTCATTTCTCCTCTCATCCTGTAGTATTAGTGTTTTTTCCACCCACCATATATCTCGACCCTCTTTAACCACCTTTAACCCCGCCCTTCGTCGTTTTATCCATTTACGCAACTTTCACCACTGGGAACCGTAATGTGGAACTTGCAGCGACCACTACTGCGTGGAAGTAGCATTAAGTGAAATTGGAAAATGCCAAGGTTGTACAGTGATCATTCCCTTCCTGTATATAAAAAGACCGATTGCACGGGAAAAACGAAAGCTGCTCGGGATATGGAAAAAAACAAAGAGTTCCTGGCTAGACACTCGCATTCTCATGTAAAATGGATCTGCGTAATAAAAATAATGAACGTCCCTCCGGCACCGACTCACCAAGACTAACGAGAAGCGTCGAGGCTTTTATAAGGAATTATTCGATTTTCGCAGAATTTGCATGAATCGAGGAGTTTGAGAGGATGGAAAAAAAAGAGGAATGAAGGAAAGACAGGAATTTCCCTCGGAGCCCAGTTGGAGAGCGAAGAATGCTTAAAATGTTAAATTGGAGAAGTTAGGCGCGATAATAAGGGTGTCTCTCGAGTGGAGAACCGAAGACTTCCGGAGGGTGATGGAGTGGAGTCCCGTCGGTTTATGCCGAGGGTTGGCGAGGCTTTACGGAGGAAATTGCGCGTAATTTTGGTCGATTAATGCATAAAAATGTCTGGCCTTGCGACGCACGCGCCCTTCGAATCGAGGTAAACGTCCAGCTAGCAGCGTTGCACCACAGCGGCTTCCAGAAGATTGTTATAGAGATGCGGTGGGTGTGGTAGACATATATATTTCGCGTGCGACGAGGAAGGGCAGAGAGGAGAAAAGAGTCTAGACGGTTTCCTCCGGCCTACCCCGTCGATAAGAACCGAGTTAACCCCTCTCGAATCCCTTGATCGAATAGCCTCCAGCATTCTGTGCCATGGCGAAAGTAAACCCTCGACGAAATAATGTTACATCGTCTGGCCGGCTGCGAAGTTTCTTTTTTAACCTTGCGGGAGGTCGCCGAGTCCTCGCAACATCGATCTGCCCGGAGATCCAGGCCAAATCCACCATTGGTAACTGTCAATTAATCCTTTGCGACCCTTCAAGCCCACCCCGCACCCCCACGCGATAACCCCATCGCATCCGCTTTTTCCCAAACCCACGTCCCACCCAAAACAACAGACTCCCCGATACCAAATGAACGATCTAATAAACTCGTAGGCTCGCCCAATGTAATTCGTTTCTTCCAATGTTTAAGAATGGTTACATTATTCACTCTCTCTCTCTCCCTATATATATATATATATATATAAATACTATAAAGAAGAAATGGTAAAACATTATGGCACGACTGTTGCTGTAATTTTACAGATTACTGCATTCTCGAGCAGAGATATCGAAGGTTTAATAGGTGTGTGGATTATTAATTGAAAAATATCAGTGGTTAGGGAATCGTCACGTGATAAGAAGGTGTGTATACGCTCGGCGAAAGAAATGATACGAATTTCAGCTCGGGACATGTAAAAATATCGTGATCCGCATCGAGTCCAAATTAATGCAGCTATCCTAAAATTGAATATGCTGGTGCGCGTGACTACGTAGTAAGGAGAAAATTCATCGGATATAAGCTTTTAATGCTTCGGCGGCGGATGAAAAGCGAGGGGGAAATTTCGAGGAAAAGCACGGGTTGAGAATTGGAATCTATTATTGAGAGTGATTGGAAAATGGGAAGCTTGACCTTCGGTGACTTTTTTTTACGAGCTTGAAGGAGGTCGCGCAGGGTCCTGGCAAAATCGATTTTCGTGTGGCCTTAGCTTCTCCCCCCTCCTTTCATCTCCTTTTACCCGGTGAAATCCATCGATACCGCTACGCGATTGCCATCCACGTCTTTGTCACGCCGTTAGGATTGTACTTGTCCAGTCTACTGGTAGCCACTCAACGAGGTATCAAAGTATCCTCTAGGGGGATAAATTATTATATTTCTTTCTCCACTGGCAAAACCATGTCTGCCATTATTTCTGTCTTTTCTTTTCGTAAATTTCACACGGCCAATTTCACGAGGCTCTCCTCGTTCGATAGATTTTACGCTCATGTCCCATTGGCAGCTTCATTTAACGACCAATTTTATTCACATCTTTAATCATGCATGAACTGATAAAGCATTCATAAGCATAAAACTACCTGCAAGGCTACTGCATTATAAATGATAAAACACGTGGATTTCGCTTTAGCAAATCGTAAGACGTGGAAAGTAAAATTAATACCAGCCTTTCGTCGTATTTTTGGCCTGTTCTTGAAATAGTTAGCTAAGCATATTTGCCCATCACGAATTTGTTTATAAGAATACAAAGAGAGGGAGAGAGAGAGAGAGGGTAGACGAAGAAGAAGAAGAAATATATATGAGGTATGTATGAGAAAATGGATAAGGGAGTTTGTATCTCGGGATCAGTCCTGTCTCCCGTTATTATCGACTTTGTTTTTGGAGGTTCACGATGTCTATCAATGATGTATGCGAGGAGGAGAGACAAGTTGAAGAAATGTCCAGTAGCGTCAAGTTTAATTTCTCTCTGGTCTCCAATGCTTCTTGAAATACTCAAAGCTTTCTTTTTCCTTTTCTACGCATTAATTTTGCGAACTCCATTATAGTGTAAGCTGGATTATATAACATTTGAATAGAAGAGAGAGAGAGAGAGAGAGAGAGAGAGAGAGAAAGTAGTGCGAACGGTAATTTCACGGTTGCATGGTAGTAGGGATTTTGTAGGTTACCTTTTGGTGGTATTGGTAAGGGTGCCATTCTCGCCCTTTAAAAGCGCCCTCGAACCTAGAAAATCTGCTTAAATCCTCGTAATCGATTATGACGCATGGCCGAAACTTGGATCAATCGGATGAAACGCGTGAAAAACGCCTGAAAAATTCAGCATTTTTCGAGGCTCGAAATGCTAAAGCGTAAAGAAAATAAGCCCCACGCACCGTTGAGCTTTTACAACCTAATTAACCCATTTAACTGGCAGCCTATTAAGCCCGTTGAAAACTTTTTTAAACATTCGACTTTTTAACTTTGCTCATTTTTTTTCACTAAAATTAATGCTCTACCGAAGAGAAAATGAAAAAAATTGTTACAACTGAGCGCTTAATTGCCACTTGGAATTATTATTTTTTCTTCTTTTTCTCTTCAACTATTACCTATACACCAATATCCTTGTAAACCGATTGAAACTTTTCCAAATTATTAATTAACGTTTGAAAGAATCTCGGATAGAGTGTTAAACAAAGTCATAAAACTGATAATCTACTGTCCAACGCCAAAATTGAAATATAATATTCTACACACACCTACAAAAATATGAAATTTACGTGTATCGATAAGGAGCGCGTGTAGTGTCAAAGGTCATGCTATGGTAGTTCTGGACAAATAAATTTAACTAATTTGAGAATAAAAGTTAAAAAACTAGTATAGAGACTTTCTTCTAAAATTACAAAATAAACACCAAGAGCATTCGTGTTGACAATAGCAGCATATAACGTTTGTTTCGATACGGGATTGAAGAATTTCGAAAGGAAAGCGTTTGGTCGTTGGTATCATTAACACTTATTAATTAATTAATTAATTATAATTTATATGACACGTGAGATGGAACGAAGCATCGTTTCACGGTATCGCATTAATAATGCGGAATAAACAGAGCGTGCTAACTTTTCTCCCTCGAAATATCATTAGTCCATGGAGAAAAACTCTCGTAAATTCGTTAGACGGTGCGCCAGCTTAATAATAATTAGCCTCTCCTCGGCTGCGGTCTCCGTGCGCTTCGGAACAATATTAATTAATTGAATTGGGACAACCGACTCTCTTCAATTGCCCTCCGATATAACCGTAACTTTCCCTCTTACCATCGCATGGCTCCACGAATATATCAATATAATTGTAACATCCCTCGTAATTTCCTCCGTACACAGTCACAAAAATAAAATATTTTCAGAGAATGGTATACGAGTCCAGGCTGTGTGGACGAGACGAGAATGCAATATATATATATATATATATATATATATATAACACGAAGTAGCATAAAAAATGTAGATTTCTCGTGGAGAATGTCTGGGCACGAGATAAATGGCGGCAGGGTTTAGAAGGGCAAAGCACGCACTACATGGAAGCGACCAATCGATAAGGTCGCCCCAGACGACCTTCGAGAACCCACCCCCGCCAAAGGGGGTCACGCAACCCCGAAATTTCTACCACGATAAAGCCTCGGTACTCCATAACGATGGCTCAATGTCTTCCTGACTCACCCCCCCCCCCCCCTCCATATCTCACAAATCCCCTCCATCAAAACGTTTATTCACGATCAATTAAATTTCGCCATATAAACGATTTAATTTTATCGAAAATCCCACGGACTGAAATTCATCGTGCGAATATCTATCAAAGATCCATAGCACACGATGAAAAATATACAAAACCCGAGACACCGCGCCAAGAGCTTTTGAATAATCGAGTGGCATTTGGAGTTTATGAAAGCGATTACGGTTAATTCCGAGGATTCATCGTGGGCCTGGAGAAAATTTCTGCAAAACGTTACGTGGGATCGGGAGAGATTGCGCCTTCAATTAAGCTTAATGGTATCTATTAATTGTACTTCCGAATTAATCGGAGCTTTTCTTGTGGGAAAAAGTGGGTCGCAACGATTTTCGTTGGTCCGCGTCATTAGGCTTCCACCGATCGAGCGAGAGTATACACCCTGCCCTACCTCACACATCAGCTTCTTTGTACGTGTGCGTGTGCTCGTGCGAAATCTCTTGGTGCCTCCCCTTCACACTCCATGAATTGCGCGGCCTTCTCGCTTACTGCTGCGTGTACCACTGGCAATTTCATTCATCCAATAATACCACCCCCATCAAAAAATTCCACTACATTACCCACCCATTCGATATCGTATAGAAAAAGAAAAAAATACTGGAAAATGTTGCTCAATGTTATATGTATAGTGTTTTGTCTTTTATCGCAGTATATATTCGTCCCGTTAGATTATCGATAAAGCTCTGGTTCTCTGTTAGCTTATCGTTGTGCTCTTATTCGTAGCTACGAGACCAGACATTAGCCTTATACTTATCGCTCGAGTGAGCTGTCAGAAGTAAAGAGCATTATGGCTCGACTGCTTTTTGATAAATGAAAAAAACAAGGAATCCTCTCGGGGAGGGAAAGGTTGGGCTTTGCGCAAGATACACCCGGTTGATTCTCCGCTGCTTCTCACCCTGTCCTACCTCACTTGACGACTCTTCGTCTTCGGCCCCTTCGTGTTTGCCAGTTATCCATCTTTCAAGGTGGAGCGCGCGCGCGAGAGAGAGAGAGAGAGAGAGGGAGAGAGATAAAAAAACCAAGTACCAACCTGCAGCAGGTTTCCTCCTCTCTTCTTCTTCATCTTCTTCTTCCTACTTCAAGTTCCTCGGTGCTTAAAGGTAAAACGAGATATTCGATTACCAACGCGTCATTTCTGGATCGGGCGAACGCTACCGGATGTCTGCAGTCAATGAGGAAACGAACATTTGCAGTTTTTGCTTCCGAATATAAGGCAATATCTCATTTTCGCTGCAGCGTTTTTACAGTGGTCTGCAGTAAAGTGGGGTGTGGCCTAAATCGAGAGGAAGAGCAAGGCTGCATTAATTCCTGGAAGAGTCTCGAGTCGAGTAGAGGCAAGTTAACGCGGTTACGAGCCACGAGTCCCTTGCTTCATTAGTGTTCGAGCGTTCAAAGAGAACCGCGAAAGCGACTTGTACCAATAAACTCAATTCATTTCATTTGGTCTCCTTCCATCTCGCCTCTATATGCTTTCTCGCCTGATCCTCTCTCGTTTTATCTCTCGGGCATCCATCATGGACCATGGACCATGGACCTACCACTCGCTGGAACGCGCATGTCAAAAATCACTTTCTCACCAGCAGCAGAATTCCACCTCCTCCTTCTCCTCCTTCTTCATCTTCTTCTTCTTCTTCTGCTGCTGCTGCTGCTGCTACCGCTGCTTTCACTTCTTCTTTCCTTCAACCCTACGCTATAAATCACCACGCGATGACGTAACATTACCTCTCTTTTTTTTCCCAATATTCGCCACCTCTGCCATCCTTTTCCACTACTAGCGATTAGTAATTTTTTCTCCCACTTTATTACTCTGCAAATACCGATGCAAAGGCTTTTTTTCCATTATATTGTTAGAAATCAACAATTTTCTCGTTTGGCTAAAATCATTACACGAAACCTGATACAACGCGTGTTATGATGGATTATATTTTATTTTTAAAGGTTGAAGGATTTTAGTGTGGAGCACTTATAGAGAAAGAATGAAAAGTTTATAAGAATGTTCAATTCGATTGATTAATCATTTGTGGAACGTTGCATACATTTTGATAATTATCAGTGGATAATTAAAATTATTAATCAATTTATACTATATATGTGACTGACGATCACTTATAAATATCAATGTAATAATTATTATTGGAATCAGACAATTTCTCTCGTGTATGTGTGTGAATTTTAAAACTACTCTTCACACACAACACACGTAGCTTTAATTTAGGGACATTATTGACATTGTTTATGTATCAACAATAAAATTAACGATACACTTATATGTTATTGCAAAGCTAATACTTTTGCTATTCGTGTTACGAAGTTTTTATTATACATGATTGTGTGCAAAAATGTAACTACTTTCGATTAGTGAAACAATTTAGCAAACACACGCATAAAGATAGTTTTTGCAATTCTTCTCGCCACTTCGGTAAGTGTTTTTCTGTTACCTTCGGGAGAGACTCGAAGCGGATCCTAGCGTGTCAAGCATAAACATGTTATTACATGTAAATATACCATTCATACATTTATTAATCCATTAATGCATTAAAACGCGTTACAGTGGTGTAACATTAAAAGAATTGCAGTCATTGTGCTACTTACGTATTCGATAAAACTGTTTAACGAAAGTTTGAATATATTTAAATTAAATATAAAATGATTAATGGTCCGCATAAATTTTTCAAGGCGAATCGATGCATCCCATTTATTTATATACAATAAACGTGCATCTGCAGTATTAATAAAACCAATTATTAAATATAGCTAGAAAGCAAATATATATATTTCATTACGAAAATGTTACGAATAACCAGTGCGAATCAATACGACGAACGATATTTTCCCGGTGAAAACGAAGAGGTCTTTGAGGTATAATTAAAAGTACACACAAGACCCGAAGCTTCGATCGAGGAAGATTTTCCAGGTAATAAAAGATACGAGAGAGTGGGGGATAAGAGTGTGATAAGAAGGAAGCGAATGAAAATTAATGGGTGAAATTGGAAAGAATAGAGGGCTGGGAATAATTTGGTAAAGTTGTTGGCGATGAAAGTTGCGGGAGGGTGAAATACGGAGAAAGGGGGGGGGGGGGGGAGACGCGGTACGATTTAAATTAGCATGTCTGAGGACGAGTCTGGATCGAACGATGGATATAGATATAGGAGAGAAAGCGTGTGGCAAGTGGAAAAAGGAAAGACGAGCCTTCCTGGAGCGTTTACAGAGGGAATAAGGGACTAGACTCGGACGATAATGCGAGATCGACACCGAACAATTTGCATGCGTTATTCGACTCGCCAAGAGTTTTTCCGTTCGCCAAGAAAGGGTCGCCCCTCTACTAATACTTTTTAATTATATCTTCCCACATTCTCCGTAAAATTTTATCGATTCCAAGAAGAAATTAACTGCTCCGTTCGCATACTATACTCTTGCCAAGTTCACAATATAACACAGATGTGTCTCCTACGAGTACTTTGCGCTGTTAAACTTACAAAGCAGACGATATTTTCTCTTCGGTTGGGAAATCGAATTTCCCTTTCGTCAATCCTGGGGCAATTTGGTGCGCGATTTTAACTCGATACCAACAACAAGAGAAATCGTTGCAATATCGAGAATTTCGTTAGAACGCCCGAGGGTCGTATCGATCTAGACACCAAATTACTACAATGCTTTACTTTATTCGAGTGTCGAGCACGCTTTCCCACCAGTTCCAACCAAATGGCTTTCTAGCTACGTTACAATTATTTCAGCAATTTTCCAAAACTCTATAGGTGCACAGCTATATATATATATATAGGAAATGTACGAGCCATTGCGTAACCGCGGAGCTTTATTCGTTAAAAATCAGCGAAGGTAAACACTTGGCGTGCGAGAGCAAATTCACTGGTTATAAAAAATCAAGTTTAGCGAGCGCCATAAAGCGGAGGTTAATTGCAAAATGTGTGCGTGCAGCGATGAACAAATTAATTTGAGTTTTTGTCGGAGCGCAGGGAGGCGATTGCAACGCGGGTTTAATCTGTGATTGAATGGTCATTTTAATTGGTCAGTCAAGGATAAGAGGAGAAGAGAGATGCATGGAAGCAGGGAGACCGCAAGATGTTGAGGTGAAAGAAATGTTGATCGCGCGAATGTAAGGGGAAAAAGAAGAAACTGGTTGGCCAAGTGCAGAAATCGGTGCCCAAGTTCGTAGCGCGTTTCGCAAGTCAGAATGCCGAGGATGAAGCAACAGCGAGTGCAGGAGCGAGACTTTTGCGAAAGAGACACTCGGCACTGATTATCGTCCGTAAATCGTGCCCGTAGCCCCCCCCCCCCCCCCCAGATCCTTTTCCTCCTTTTTGCCAGACGAAAACGTTGAACGAGCGGAGGAACGAGACTCGGCCGCAAGGTGGAAGGGGCATCTCAATTAGTGGCGTAACTTCAAATTCCATTTCCTCGTTCACTCTCCGTGGAAAAGGAAACGAACAATAAAAATCTCCGTTTCCCGCCTCAGCTTTGCCTCAATTTCACCTCCTTCTCGGGCACGGACAATTTTCTATAAGGTATATATATGTATATACGCGTGGCTTATATTGGCAGGATTGACCCACTGTATCGGTGGCGTTGAGGCAACTATTAAATCAAACCTCGTGAATACTGCAGTGGGAGAGGAGAGTGTAAAAAAAATCACTGTCGACAAGGGAGGTTATTTAATTATATGGGATATAAAGGGAGTACAGGAGAAACGGAATCGTTGAAATATGTATGAGGATGATGGGAGTGCGGGGAGAGAGGGGGGAGAATTAATCCGGGAGATCCAAAAAGGGAGAATCGTTTGAGTTTCTTTTTTTGATGTAAATTGTCGAGTTGTTGGGTGCAGGGGATAGAAGGGAAAGGGGTTGTTCGCTATGTGGGTCAGATGCCTTTCGTGCGGGTCACGTCAATCCTTAATATCCTTATCGAACTGTACTGCTTGCCCTTCCATCAGTTCCCCATCTCCTTCCGCGCTCCTCCTCGCACGGACTATTTTTTCCTCGAGAAACACGACAAGTGGGTCAGCCCCGCGGAGGATTTCCCAGTGTGGACCATGCAACGCTATCCGCAACCAGAAAATTATTCACCGAGTTCGTCCAGTGTCCATAACGATTTCTATCGGTTAAAATATTTGCCTGGCCAATCGTTGCTCGCTCGTTAGGGACTAAGAGCTATAATTGCTTCGTTTGGAATTTTTAACGAACAATAAATATGCTTATATTGGTATAGTGGGTAAATTGCAAGAGAGGGGGATTTAGGTGGGGGGGGGGGGGGGGGGGAGATTAGAAAATCACGAGATTCGCTCCGCGGAGAATGGAGGCGATAAGGCTCGATAAATAGATGGTGTTTTACACTATCGCGTGCAATGCTTGACACGCACTGTGTCAAGGCCCCCTCCCATCCCCCTCCCTCTTCATGTTCTTGCGAACGTCAGTGAGAGATCCGCCTAGGGAGGAAGTTACCTACTCTCTCGCATGAATCAACTAATAATCTCGCAGTTCCTCCTGATTTTACTGTTTCACGGACCACGGAAATATTTGACAAAATACGGTTTGGTTGTAGAGTTTGTTCGACCATTTGAAGCATGCATTTTTTTGTCGAGTGGAACCAGTTAAAATTTGTTACTCGCGGGTCTTTGGTGTCAATGTTTAAGAATCTAAAATTATGTTTCCAAGTTTTAAAACGAAACTGCTATTCGACCCGAAAAAAAATTTGGTAATTTAACGAGTTACACTTTTGAACGATTCTTCGCTATATTAAATCCACTGTTTTGTATTTTGATGATCTGGGACCGATTCGGTAATGAATTATCACAGAAACCCTGCACCAAATTCATTATTTCCAATTCTATAATGGTTTTGCGAGAATCGTGCTCGTTTTATCATCTTGTATGCTCATCTTTCAGCCAGCAAATAAAGCTCGAAAAATGATTTGGGTTGTATTTCAGCAAACTTCACACTACATTTTTCTACGAAATATGGCAAACTGCACTAAAGAGCACGAGGAAAATGATTGAAATAGCCATATTGTAGAGGATATGCTTGGTGCACCGGTTATAACAACCCACCTGGTATTCATGGTATAATTGATGATTGGTGCTTAAAAGAGGAGATTGAAAGTGAAACGTATAGTGTGGTTGAAGGCGGTAAAGGGGTATGCATTGAAATGGGAAACAAGTGCCGGGTAGCGAAGAGAGTTCGTGGCTGCAGGCAGAGGGCAGATCGTGATAAATCGACGTACCGATCAATCGAGATCAAGCTCTTGATAGTGTTCCGTTTCGACACGAATAAGAGGCTGTGTTTCTAGCTATGTGTATTCATATATTGTAGTGGGAGAGCGAGGCTGCGAGTCTAAGAGGAGTAAATAGTTGGCAGAAACAGGTAATTTCCCTCCTCCACCGTCCCACCCGTTCTTATATGGAACAAGAGAAACGAGAATCGTAGTGGGAAGAAAAAATAATCCATTTCTGACGACTATGTCTATACGAGCACACACTGCAAATCCAAAAATTTTATTTAAACAGAAAATCTTGTAGTCACTTTGTACACATTATAAAAAGTGTTGTCTCGATGATAAATTTGTGTAATTACAACAGATTACAAAGTATGCTGAGTTGAAAGAACAAAACTCTTGAATATTAACGTGTTATAATTACACATATTTATAATAGAAACGAATCTCGTTACGTATACAAAGTGAATCAAAGTATTTCTATTGAAATAAAATTTTTGGATTTGCAGTGTATGATAGTCTGTATTCATTGTGCTTACAAAAAATTGGCAATAGAGATTTTTTAATCAATGACGTTTCTTTTTCTCTGATCTTTGGAGGAAAATCGATGAAAGTCGGTTTAAATTTGGTAATGGTAAATTGTGGGATTTTCGTATCCCCACTCTAACTACTATTACTATGTTACACGCGGGTAATATGAGTTGTAGTGGGGGTAAGAATTCCCACTGTTTGCCATCAAACTGCATCTGGACCTTGGAGAACTTTAGTCCAGCAGCAGCTTGTTCGGAACAGGTCCGTTCACTCCTATTCCACTCGTGAGAGTGAGAGAAGGAGGGACGATGCTCGAACGGCTGTTGGAGAAGGAGAAAGAAGACAAAGCGAGGGGAATCGAGAGGGCAAGGGCGCCACGATAATCTCTGATGGGTCTACGCCGCACGAGCGTCGCGACAGTGACGCTGACGGCGCGACCCAATTTTGCAAACTTCTTCCTACACGATCCACAGTTCTCCTTCTCTACCGGAAAATCTTACAAACAATCCTGCTACCAACTGTAATACTATTGCACATGCCGAAACAAAGAATTCCAATAACCGATAAACCAGAAAAAACTGTGCTCGATCGGCCGATTATTATTTTAAAATACGAGAGGTTATAGTGACGAAATTTATATTGTAAAAAATACACATGCGAACAAAAATATGAATAATTAGATTCTAACGTATATGGATGGATAGTTGTGTAACCTAAAAACGATATTTCCAAACATTTGAAGAAAGTTGTTGAATTCTGACGAGAGTGGTGAAAAACCAGTTACGACTTTGAAGATACATGCTCGTAACTGGGCAATTTTATTATTGTTTGGAAGTTTCGTGTTAGGCGAGGGTTTCGAGAGATCCTGTTAGAGCAGAATTGAAGCAGCCGTTAATTTAAAGAAGAATCGCTGCTTGAAAATACAATGTTATTATTTAGCACACGGCATGCACTGATAATTGAAACGTGCACCGCAAAAATTGCACGATCGATTCGAGAGATTCCCCGTCCTTTTCTCAAGGGAATCTCATTTGCAAATCTTCCGACTCTTTCCTTTATCGGATGATCCTACCGGAAGTAGCGCATTAGCTTTTCTGTCGACGTCATCGTGACGGTAGCGTACCAACACATCACGGAAACGTCACTCACGTCTACGTATTTTTGTATTTATGAAAGCGTTGCAAATGCCTGTGAGAGCTAGGATTCATTTCATTATAAAAAGAAGACAGCGACGACGAAGAGTGTCTTTTTGACGGTGGATTTGAAAATTGATTTTACGAGGCAAATTAACGATCGGGAATACAGTAGAGTCTGGTATACTATATATATAGTATATATATATATGCACGGACCATCCCCATGCAGATGCTCGCCTATTTTCACTCGGTAGAATTTGGTCTTCTTCGATTAAGTTCCAATTTGAGTCGAGACCATTAATTAATTGAGCGAGATAATGCTAATGTTTTTATTCAGAGACTCTTGAGAAATTGACTGGGAGCGAATTAAGGACCAGACGTGATAAAATCGAAAATATCTCGTAACCACCATTTTCCCACGTGTATATTTCAGTTTTTAGCCACAGTAATTATTAACGCGACGATTATTAAGAGGAGTGATCCAAAAACGATGATGGAATATTCAGCTGATCCATTTCGAACGTATATCGCTATTCGAAAACTCGTTGGCCAAGTGTTAATAACGGTCAAGATATATTCATGCGAAAATGAGAAATATTTATAATCGATAGCTTAGCGCGGGGATATGAATTAGGATGATTAATAATGGAAGGGTAAAAATTGAGGGCAAAATCAATCGATCCGATTGAAAATGAAGAGACTTGATCGTTATAACGGGGATAATTGAGTTTTTTCCAACCAGGTGTATAATTGCACGTCGCGACAAAATCGCTTAAAATTTCACACGATCGTGGCACAGAATCGGCTTTCTATTTGAAACTGGCATCAGGACCGGTCAATCATTTATTCGGTCGCCAGTATGGATTTCCCATGATGGAATATTGCCTAATCGAGGACTAAACGTCTCATCGGAATCGAAAAGCCATCGAGTTATTTAGTAATGTGTGGTTTACCGTGTATACAGGCAAGTATTAAACGATATACGCGATCTCCGGTACTTTTAGTCCACTCGCAAATGTCAAATCTTTCATCGGTTCTCTCTCTCTAATATTGATAACGACGTAAGAGAGCATCTAGGAAGGAGGAGGAGGGGGGAGAGGGAGATGACTTTTACAGGAGAAAGAATATGACAAAGGAAGCGCGATAAATTAGTATCCACTTTTTCCTGCTGAAATATGTAAGAAACGAAGCATGAAAGTAATAATAGGAACGGACGGTCCCGCATCGCTTGATTATCATTCCTGATGAATCCCGTCGCGTTTGTACCGATCGATCGGGAAGCATTTTAGAAGTTTCTCGAATTCTTCGGCAAGGCAGCCGTTTAATTGGCGTACGAGCGGTGGAATGTAAAAGTTCGATAATGACGAAAGCATATTTCATAAATACAAGCCACGATAAACATAAATACTTTTGCAAGGAACAACTGACAATTTCCGGTACCCCCCTCCATCCCGCAGCAACTGTCGAATCCTGGACAGTCGCTATCACCAGGTCGAGAGGATGCAAACTGTAAATACGTAAATATCGAGCACCGCGTCGAAACCTAATTGCGTCCAGGGACGAAAAGTAAGTGGATTTCATCGATAGCCGCAAAGATTCATCGGTTGTCCGATGCACAAATCGCGTTAGACCTTAATCGAGCTAAAAACCCGCGGTATTGTCGCGCTCAATGATTTATCCAGAGGGGTGACGGGGCGAACGCTTGGAATCGTCGAAGAAAACTAGGCGAGCAGGATTCTAAACGAGAGAATTTCATCTAGGAAATTAGACGATTAATAAGATCGACCGATATAGATATATATGCAACGTTATAACACTCCGTGTACACGCGATTAGCGGAGACACGGTTTTTCTATATCGTAAATACGATATAATTAATGCAGCGTCTGGCCTTTGGCTATATCTGGTTAGAAAATTAGGGCAAATCAGGAATAATGAGTGAGAGCAAATGAGAGCGCAGACGGATCGATCGAGGATTGCGCGATGGGATGAATTACTCGGCACGTTATTGTACGCAGGGGGGGGGGGGGGGGGATCCTCCAACTCGAGGTTTCCGCAAGATTTCCCAAAGAGACTGACAGGCGTGTTTTTGCGCAGCTTCAAAAGGGGATGTATCGTTCGCGTGTGCACGATGCGAGCGAACGTACCTACATACGTGAATACTTATCGCTTTGTGGAGGAATGCGAGGATCGTTACGCAAAGTGGCCCTTCAAGGGCGTCAAGAATCCCATGCTGGTAACTTCCCCGGAAGGGGCTCCCCCCCCCCCCTCCCTCTTCACCCTCCCCGCTGCACGAATTCGTGTTTCGTGACACGAAGCAGACTTCCTGCGACTGTACAGCGATTCTCCTTTTTATTCCTACGCGTCTACCACGACTTTTCCTCCGTTTCACGATACCCATCGCACCGAGTGCTCCTATCCACATTAATTACGCCTGCGGACTCTCCGCGCGCACTCTCAATTTGGCTCGTGGAAATTTACTCACAATTTCCGCCGTTCGGATTTGCTTTGAGAATCAACGATGATAAGTGGAAAATTATATATATATATATATATATATGTAATACTGTGAACAGGATCCTATACTAATCGATATAGGTATTGCCCCCCCCCCCCTTCCTAGCTCATCTACCTTATTAGAAATTATTTCTCTTTCTCTTCCGAAGCTCCATTTTCATTCGGCATTGATTGGTCATCGATCTTTGGCAACGAACAACGACGAACGACCATGGGTAAAATTCTAACTGGGACAGCGTTCGCTCGAGGACGAAAGAGCTAAAAAGGCGCTCCGCGAGCGTTATCGGCTCTAGATAGATTCTTCTGTACGTGTGTGTGTGTGTGTGTGTGTACTATTTATGACGTAGACACTCGTATATCGCCAAATCCAAGCGAATTTCCTAGCAAATCGACCGAGTCATTAAGGAAGCATCGAGGACAGATCTCTTAATAGGAATCAAACGCAAGATACGGACTAATAAGAGAGAGGGAGGGAGAGAGAGTTTATCTCGTAATGCGAGAAAAAAGTGGACTTCCTTTAACGAGCTACTAAGCTTCCCCCTTTGTACATCAACACTCGTTTGCACCTCTTCCAAATAATCTTAATTAAACGCGAAGGTTGAAATTCCTCGTATGGCTCTTAATCGATCCGCGCAATCCTAAATAATTGTAACTTTGTATATATGTATATACATAGTTACAAATTGCGAATCCACACGCGAAATAATACTATGTTATGATTAGGAAGAGTAAGACGTTTAATTAACTAAAATATAACAACGATTTTAAAAATACTTAGAGGCAGGTGTTATCGGAAGAATATTTTATCGTACAATAAAAATTATCTTGTACAAATAATTTTGTAGTAGAAATAACAAATTGAACGATCATTGTACGAAGAAGCTTCTAGATTTTCACATGATTTAGGACGATATGTATAAGAGAAAATTTCAGGACTTTTAAACAGTTGAAAAGAAATTATTAATAGTAATATTATTACAGCTAAGTCCAGAGGTCGTTACAATATATATATATATATATATATATATAGTTAATTTTTGTTAATAACAGTGTCGAGTTAAAACTAGATGGTTGAAATTTCATACGATGCAGTCTCGTCCAGAAATTTCTCCAAGTCCCCTGGAGGAAAAAGAGGATCGAGGTTTTTCTTCCTCTAGCAGAAAGGTAATTTATGATAGGCAAGAATGGTATTGCAAAAGTCCTACAGAGCATTGTAGCACGGAGGGAAAACAAGTCGAGTCGTTTTCCTGCATTTCGCAAAGTCCTCGTTTGACGGACGCTTCGAACGGTTCTTATGACCAAGGATTAATTATCTTACCAGCAAATCTCTTTTGAATCTCATTCCAAGACGGTTTTTGTTCGAGAAACTACCGCGATTGGTGGGGGAAAGCTCGAAAGTCACGCAGTTCGATGACTAATAAACTGCAACGATTATATATATATATACATCTCTTGCAATATTTCCAGATTTTTCAAAATAATCAGACAACAATTGACAGAAAGAAAGCTCTTTTCTTCAAAAAAATCTTGCTTCGAACGGAACCACTGAAATTATTCGCTCGACGTTAATTAATTTTAATTTAAAAGGATTAAACGATACTTGTTTTAAAAAATCACAAATTTTTAAATCAATCAATAAATTATTGATTAAAAACCGAGCGAACAATTCCACTAACAATATTCAAAACAGAACTCGTACGAAGCAAAAAAAACTGTTCTCCACGCGTTGCGTGGAGCAAGTTTCCCAAATGTTGTTTTCCTAGAAGGAACGTTAACGCGAAACTAAAAAACATTTGGCAATCGAGTTGTTCATGGCCACTCCTGTTATGGGAAGCGCGTACTCGCGTAGGCGTGACAGCGTCTTCAGTCCGGAAGTCCAGCGTGAAAAGCATCGACTTAATTCCTGCCGGTGAGTTTCTCTCCAGAAGAAACCCGTGCGCGAGGACGCTTCGCGTATAATTTCCGTGATTGCAGCGACCAACTTGCATGGAGGATTTCCTGCAGCGACGAAACGATCCAATTTCTCGCTTCTGGATTATTCTCGAAGAGTAAGGAGGGGGGGGGGGGGGGGAGAGAATATAGTGGAAAAAAAATGAAGAACAGGAGAATATCTGTATTCTCACGTATGTATATATATATATATATATATATATATATAATAGCAGTTTGAGTCGCGGCGCGCAGGAGTAATGGATGTTTGTAGCGGCTGCACGTGTGTGTGAGTGGGTTACAACGCGGAGACAGGGCTCACAGGTTAGCCTCGGCCCACATTGGCATAACACTTTCACTGACGTAACACTTCACTCTAAACTGTTGCGTCGCTCCTACCACCCCCCTCCTCCACCCTCCACCTTTCCCTTCTTCCCTCCCCCACCAATCGACCAGCCTCGTGCACGTGTGTCGTCATGTCATGCCTCGCATGCACGTACATACATATGCACGCTCTCACCTCTATAGAGCACAACACAGTATCAACACACGCTGAAATCAGCACGCGCGAGCCCAATCCCTCCAAATTCGCCCAACTTTGTTGCTGCGTGGCCTCCGTGGCCCGCGTACGCGCGACTCCCTTGCGAAACTCTCATCGCTTTTCCCTATGGTATAAACTATACATGTATATATATATAAGAGAAACCATTGGTCGAACTCTCCGGGATTCCTCGATCAACCTCACCGACCGATTCCCCTAACCCCGACGCTTTACTAAAATTCGCGAGAAAATTCTCAATATAAAATAAGAAAATCTCTTTGGATCGAATAAAGGTAAACGCCGCTGGGAGTCGTACTAAAAATTCAACGTTTAACGATATAGGAAAAAAGCTGCAGTGTGGTATAAAAAAATAATAATAAGAAGAAGAAGGCAGAGTGACAATTTCCTAATTACGTTTATTAGAATACATATGGGATAGGCAATAATTGGCTATTGCGTCTCCGGCAGAAGTATTCTCGAGATGCAAAGGAGGATGCACCTATTGACCAGGGGGAAATCCGCTGGAGTCATTAACATATGTGGACGAGCCAAACGCGAAATTGTATTTAGAAGAAAAAAGCTGCTGCTGCACGTATTTGTCCCAGTGTGGATTTCCCTGCTGCTAATGGGCCATTGTTTTTCTTCGACGCGTGTGTATACCTATATACATATATATGTATACAGCAATGATAGTGGTCATCGCACAAGAGGATTTTCCTCGTTCGTTCTTTTACAGCCGAGAAGAATCTCGTTTCGGCTTGTTTGGGAAACGAGACGAGGACTATTGTACGCGATCGGAGTACGTGTTTGTGTGTGCGAGAGAGAGAGAGAGAGAGAGAGAGAAGAACGTGGTGATCGATCGACGCTGCGGATAACCGTAACCCAATTCCTGGCGCACGCACACGGCTCGCTCGTGCACGGTGACTCGTGGTGTATAAGGAAATTCCCGATCGAGCCACGGCAATTTTCTTGCGAAACTGTTTACCTGCCGCCGGCTGCGGCTACGCCGACAACACGGGATAGCTCCAAGGATAAAGGATTACGCTGCTACGTGCTCCCTCGCTCTAACAACGATCTTATATATATGTATATACTTTTAAATAAAAAAAAAAACCAATCCTAGTCGCGTGCATTATCACCACTCTCTCTCTCTCTCTCTCTCTCTCTCTCTCTCTCTCTCTTTAGCTCTTATTCATTTAATATTCTATATATACTTGTCGCAACAATCTCATTTAAATTCCATCACTCCCCATATATATGCACGCGAAGATATTCTACAAATAAAGAAACGAGGCTAATATTTAGATCCTGAGATGCTGCTGCGCGTGTGTATCCCAGTGGAAAGAATTAGAACCTGTGTGCTCTGTGCATATACAGTAAAGCACGAGTTTTATCGCGAGTACGAGGAAGAAATATCTCGCGGAACACACGAGCAGCGATTCGTCCAAGTATAAGTTTTATTGCTTTATATATAATAATATCGCAGGAATCGTATCGTGGGAATCGAAGCTAATATCGAGTCATCCTCGTTCATCTTTAATCGAGTCACTGACGCAGTTAAGAGGAGCAACTGCGGGAGTATCCTAGAACAGAGACTATATATATGTGTGTTACGAGGATCAGTGGAATTTATCCTTCTCCAAGAGATTTATTTAAAAAAGACTGGATAAAATTAGGAGGGAATTGATTGGTCGGTCCGTTTCCAGCGTAACTCGCAGAAAATTGCGAAGACTCGATAGAGTTTTTCTGCAGGAGAAGGCAAATGTGGAGAACTCTCGACTTCGTTAGTGGCGAGTGTTTCTCGGTCGAGCGTTTGAAAGTGAATTCAAGATGGCTACTTTAAAGCCGACAGAGGCTTGCGTGCGCGAGAACGCGAGTGTGTGTGTGTGTGTGTGTGAACGCACGCACGCACGCGGCGATAGCGTCGAGCACGGATACGTAACGAGAGTGTTGACATTTTCTGCAATCAGGTCAGGGCCCCCGTGTATCGAGCCGAGTGTGCCGGTATTACCTCTAACCCCCACCTACCCCTCCAAGCGAATCCACACGCGGATGTAAACAGCGCGCCCGTACTTAGCTCACTTTATTCCAAGAATAAACATTTTCATTAATCCCTCGATGAATTATGACATGTCGTTCTATTCTTTACGGTCTATCGCACTTGAAAGTCAAAAGCTTTGCTTTTATCGATGTTGAGCTTTGCGAGATTTTCCTGAAGAATTTGGAATAATTCTATTATAAGCTATGGGGTATTGTGCTCTCTACATATTTTTTCTTAATATTCGTATCGAAAGGAAATTCTCGTGACTCGAGTGCGAGACTTTTATTATCGAACCATCAAATTATGCATTCCTTGGCTGTATCGCTATGGTGGCAAGGGAAGCATCCCTTGGTTCAGTGAAATTTCACCCATGAAACCATTTCAAGAACGTACAAGTTCCATTTCTGGGTAGCGATGTTGCGAGGACGAATGTAAAGAACCACCTCGCACGGTGCTGCAAGCATCATTGTTCGCGCGTATTCAGCTCATTTTATTCTAAGAAAAAATATTTTCAATAATCTTCTTATACGCTCTCTCTTATTCCTTATATGCACATAGTTTCGCTTGAAAATATTTTACCTTTGTTAATAGAGATTTTACGAGATTTCGTGGAAAAAAATTATAAAAATATGTTTGTATTTAATAGCTGAACTTACTGTGCTTTTGCATCTTCTATTTTTTTGTTTATTTTTGTACGAAGGGAAGCTTAGTGTGACTCGAGTATGAGACTCTTTCTCGCACTATTAAATCTCATGCATCTTTTATATAGAAACAAATTATTTGATTCGAATGAAATTTAATCTATTTAAATTGAAATTGTTTATTATCAAGTTAATAATTTTGATAAGAACATTCAATGCAAGTATTTATTTGAATAGAGTAATTTTTGTTCAGTGATAGTTGTATCGTTATGGTAAGGGACGCATCCCTTAGTGTGTGAAACGACCTCACCCTTGAAACCATCTTAAGAACGTATAAATTCCGCCTGAAAATCGTGATATTACGAGGCCGAATGCAGGGGATATAACTAACCCCGCACGATGGTGCAAGCAGCGTTCGTACTTGGCTCGCTTGATTCTATAAGAAACAACGTTTTCGCAGCAATCCTCCTATATGCTCTCCCACTCCTTACATATATAACTATACGCTTAAAAACACTTTATCTTTATTAATAGAAAATTTACAATATTTCGCGGAAGAAAGAGTGAAAAATTAGCAAACCGCACTCTTGCTACAGTATATTATTAACCCTTATAGCTGGCACACTTCCGCTTTACGATATAGCTGGAAGATTGGACCGTACAAGGTCTCAAGCACCAAACTATTTCCTACGAAGGGAAAATTAAATTCCTTCGCTTTAAAAAATGTACAAGTAATTTCTAAACGTTACAATAATAAAAAAATGATTCAATATAGCAAAATTAAATTTTAAATTTGTAAGAAAAATAAAAAAGGTAGAAAAACAGAAAAAGTGCCTTTGTTTATTTTATAGGCTAAGATCGTTCATGGCCCAGAGAATCACTATTATAATGACACAGCGTGTTTGTCAAGTTTTATAAAACGCGTTTCTATGCAAGAAAAAATGAAAATTCACCACGAGAGTGATAGCGAGACGAATTGACATAACGATAAACTATTCTTTACAACGTTATAATCATAATTAAACGAGAACAGATTCGAGGCACCGAAGGGATTTATCCGAAGGGGAGCTGACAGGCAAAGACAGGTGTCGCGTGGGTCTGGAAGGCGAAGAGGGAGTGAAAAGGGTTTGAGGAAAAAATTCGGCTAGAGTGCTCGGACGTTGAGGATTGGTGCGACGAGTGCAGTTATGGGGGCATTAACGGGAACACGTGCAACTGCGTCCTGGTGAAACGTCTCGGTTTTTAGCTGTTTACATTAAAGACTTCCTCGGCGGTCCCTCGCGGCAAGAGACCGTCAAAGGCAGCTACACCCTTCCGGCAAAAGGGTCGCAGTAGCACAACACATATACCGTCGTTAAAACAACTCTAAAGCGAAACGCCGGAGAATTACGAGGACCGCGATCCGTTGGAGATCATTTTAAATCGCTTCCTCTTACTTCGCTCTCAATTTCAACTTCCGCTTAAACACCTTCCCTCCCCCCCCCCCCTTCCAAAAAATTCCAGTATTTTCGCGTGAAAAATGCATTATCGCGAATCGCGCTCTATTTTCCCTCCTCGTTTACCTCACCGTCAAATCCGAATTTTCCAGCCAAGTGCGCGAGCCACTTCCTCGTACGTGGCTTCGCCAGGGACAATAACACAGAGCGGAGCGCGATAAACTCTCGTTATCTATTAGAAATGCGTGCGGCATTACGAGGAAACCGATTACCCAAGCGGGCTACGTCTGATTCCGCGTACCGTTTTGCCTCTTCCTCGAAATTCACCTCTCTCGCTGTTTTTCCACGCTGAATATAATTTCCCTCGTTCCTATATAATACCGTGAATAATTTCACTCGTGTAAACTTAGCGTTGATATAACGAGCGCGTTATTGTAGAGCTGCATCGGGTTGGGAGAAAGGAGTGCAGGCGAGGTTGGTTGGTCTGGTGGGGAGGAGGGAGTTGGGGGGGGGGGATATTTAGGAATATACGTAGCGACAGGAAGATGGAGATATGGTAGCGCGGCAGGCTCTCTCGGATCTATTTCCGTTAACTCGCGTCTCTGGGGAGCGACAAGCAGGAACAGCGCTTTACTCTCCTCTCCTTCTCTTCTACCCCCCCCCCCCCTCCTCCCCCATGCCTCTTCATAGCACGGGAAAGCGAGAGTATTTGTGTGTTTGCCTAGGGTCAAGGGAACGGGAGTAGCAACAAGTGCAACAGACGAGCGGACAGCTGTACGGGGATGGGGTGAAATTCACTTGCGTGTCTACCAACTACGTTATATCAACACTACGATCCATTTGAAAAACAGATTTCACCGATCTTTCTCCCACGAATATTCTATACTGTTTTTTTTTTGTTGTGTATATAGTGTAGAACGTCATACGCGATTCCTGTACTTATTGGCAGAGTTTGATTTAACCGGGAACCAGCTCGAGTATGATTAGCCAGATTAAGTAATTTATTCAATTTATGTCGAAGCATTAATTCAATTCCAGAACAAATTTCACGATTTTTTCTCGAGCGAATATTCTACTATTTTTTATATACGGTATAAAAATTTCATACGCGATTTTTATACTTATTGGCAAAGTTTTATTTAACCGGGGACTAGTTCAAATTAGATTAAGTCAGATAAATTAATTTACAGTTCATACACGGAGAAAATATTAAAATAAATTTTACCGTGTGTCCTCAACTGCACTGTCATATCTCTTTATTTAAAGACAACATTATTGACTTTCAGGTGCATTTTGATAGTCGTAGAACAATTTTAAGTCCAAATTCAATCATTTTTCCTTAGGAATGAAAAAATATGACAGTAGACACAAAAAGGTGCATAGTAAAAGTTACTTTAATATTTTCTCCGTGCATCAACGCAACAATTAAATTCAAAAACAGATTTCACGACATTTTTTTTTGCACCAATACTATTCTACTGTTTTTTATATAGTATAAAAGCAACAGCCGCAATATCTGCACTTATTGGCAAAGTTTGATTTAACCGGGGACCAGGTCGAATACGATCAAGGAGATAAATTAATTTACAGTTTATATCGAATAGTATAACTTGTACAAATGGATGATAGACTTTAGAAATCTGGAATAATTGGTGGATGACCGTTCTGGATACTCTCTCGATTCCACTCGTAAAAGTAGATAAAACTAGAAGATATATAATTATTGAATACACAGCGGTGATTCTACGGGCGAAAATAATTTGTATTTTTCAACGGTACTTTCTAGTATTTTTATTACGCAAATGAAAAAACTCGTAAATTTATCTTGTTGATTCGGATGAAGTTCACGGGGTCGGGAGTAATCTTATCGGTGCAGTGTTAAATGGGCGTTGTCTTTAATTGTTGCGTTTGGGACTTTCAATGTAGTGCAGGGAGGGAGAGAGGGTGAAGAGGGGGAGGGGGGGGATAATAATGAAAGAAAGATCCAGAGCGATCGAGTGACTCGAGGCATTTGTTAATTGGTTATTTCGAAGTTGTAATTGGCGAAAAAACGCTGAGTTTTTAGATCGTGTTGTGAGTTCTGTAACGAGGCTTGATTAATTGAGGAGGGGGGGGGGGGGGGATGAAGCAACGCGAATTGGACAAAAAGCTCAGTTTGAGCCCGAAAAGCCCATCCAGCAGGATTTTCGTCGTTGACTCGGATGATCCTAGCCAGGATCATTGGCGTAGTAGTGGTGTGTGTGTTTTACGCGTCTTCGGGTCAAGTGGTCCGTGAACGGAAACGACAGCCCCAATCTCCAACACTCTCACTCTCACGCGAGAAACCGAAGCTCCTTTGAGCGAGGTCGAGAGCAGAATCGCGGGCGTGTAACGCACGCGTTGCCTACTTGGCGAAAGTACTGCGTGCCTTTAACGAGCACAGCTCTAGATATACTCTATATTCCCCATTAACCACCCTCCTATTCCCTCGAAACAAATGTTCTTTGTTCCGCGAAATATAAAAAAAATATTCTCTCTTTCGAAGGATAACCTTGAATTTTTCTAAATTTCTTTACTAGATTTTTGACGAATTTCTTGATTTTTTTTGGAAACGTTGATCGCTCTACTGAAAAATCTCTCGAGTGCAAAAGCGTTCCGGTCCAAACACGACATCAAAACTGTCTAACAGTTTTGTGAGAAAGTTCGGTTTCTCACTTTCCAACCGCTTTCTAAAAATGTGAAAAGAACAACGCGATGAGCACCCATTTCAATTCATGTTCTAACGGCGCGTAATTACGCGAACGCGAGCTGCACTGTGGTCAGGAGGAAACTCAAAGTGATCGGACCAAATCGGTTCATCTTAGTTGAGTTGCGTGAAACTAGAGGGAATCGAGCCACGGGGGAGTTCCCCCGCGACAATTTTCAAGCAATGACATCAGCGCGTCTATATCAACGCTATTAGCAAGGATGAAGGTTGAATAAAGTTTTCAATTAGCGCGGAAGACTTGCCGAAAGAAAGATTTAACCTTTCATCCGGGCTTTTGACCACTTTAACTACGTTGATAATGCCTTACAAAGGCGTATCTTTGCGTACGAACAATGCGCAACATTGTGTATCGTCAGCACACTATAATACAACATAATATGCTGGTCTGCTGTTTGACCGCACGTGATAAGCACGGAGCGCGTGATTTCAATAGGCCAAAGATTTTTCATTCTCGCTCTCGAAACGCCGAGAATTTATCTCTCATCCGCATTGTAACATTGATTTTGCATAAATCTGGCCATAGCAGCATTGTTTTTGACACGGACCAATGAGAGCGAAAACAAAGCTCTGCTTTTATTCCTGAGGCGAACGTTTTCTTGTCAGTTCTCAGATGATACTTTGTTCGATTTCCCTATCCTTTATTGTACACGCGATGTGTGCAGATAAGAAAGGTCGTTTAATTTACCGGTTAAACCAACTCGAATGATAAAACAGTGATAATTGCTGGAATTCTGTTTTACCTACAGTCGGTAACAGCGAGAGAAGATTATCGATCGTTTGTCGACGCAAATTTCTTTATTTTAATATTTTTTTTCTAGAACAGAAAAAGATAGTAGTATAGTTTATAGCAGAAAATGACGGTGATCCAGAGGAATTTGTCGATTATAAAATATGATCTATGAGTAACGTTAACACACAAGATCTATTTAAAACAAAAATTCTCTTCTCCTGACACACAGATTCAGTAGCAAAAATTGCCTCGTTTTCAAAATGTTCCAAGAGATGCGGTGCATAAGGAGCAATGATTGATGGTAGCTGCACAGTAGAGCTTAGAGCTAACAATAAAATAAATAAAAAAAATATCGATAGTACAATATTTTGTTTTGAGAAATGCTAATGGTCGAGTTATCTATGAATCACTCTTGTCTGTTTCTATTTTCTTTCTTCTTTGTTATCTATAGGGGAAGTCTTTCAAAGCAACCAAAATTAAAGGTTTGGATTTGTCTTTTGTTTTCTTTCTTTGTTGTCGTTGGAGGGTAGTTTTGTGTCAATAGAGGTATTCCAACAGCTGCGCAAGTTCCATCCCAAGCTTATTATGCAAGAAACGAGCGCCTCTTCTTCCGATTCTTCGTTTATCAGTAAATTTATATCAAGGACCTAAAAATTTGTTTATAAGGGAGAAAACACGACCCTGTTGCGAGTAAACGTGATCGGTAAGGTAGGACTCTGTAAAAGAAATAATTGGTAAGAACAATGCCTGCACACTTACCTTTGCTGGGTTCTGGCTGAATGTTCTCCGTCTTGATCTCTGCCCTAGCTGCGTATGGAATGGAGGTTGGGGATACTTGCGACGAGGGCGCTGCTAGTTTTTCTGTAAAAATGTTGAATTACCATCGAATGATAAGAGTCGCTTGCTGGTTCGTCGCAGCTGAGTAAGGGAATAATACTTACCTGCCAGAAGAGGATTGGCCGCAGCTATGTTGTACCTCTGACGCCTGCAAGTGCTGCTGAGGGGGGTCGTTGTCGAGGTCGGTTGGCTGGCCTCGGCCAAGTCCGCCTGTAATTCCCGGAGGAAAGTGTCGAGAGTGTCGAAAGGCTCCTCGCTAGCGACACCCGACATTGCCTCGTTCTCCTCCGTCGGTACGCTTGGCGCTGCAGGCGCTCCAACCAGCGCGCTCAGCTCCATGGCGGAAAACTCCACTGGTTGACCCGTGCTGCTCTCCTGGTAAAACAGATTCAACGGGTAAATAATACGGAGCGTGTGTCGCCCCTGTCGGCCGCTAACCGAAGCAATCCAAAACACTTTCGCCGAACGTCAAACATAACCAATCGCTAATCTTTCTCTGGCGATAGCCTCGTTACAGTGCATTATTATGGCGTAGTCTAGCTAATGATAGCCAAACGACTCTTTTTTCCTGCTATTAAAGTCGCGCACGGTAAAAGTTCACTATATTATAGTGTCAGTAAGGAAGTACGATGACTAATCTTCGGTGAAGTATGGTTATGGTTAATCGAATGATAATTGGGACGCGACGAGTGAAATGTGTGTGACACGAAGCGTCGTATACCCACCTGAAGGCACTGAGTCAGATCAACCATTTTGCCGTCATTGTCAGGGCACCAGAGCAGCTCGTCGTCTATGAAGGGCATGTTTGACTCCTCCTTGGGTACTAGGGTGGAGGTCAACGTGAGGGTTTGCGATACGGGGACCGGCATTGGGACCCGTACCCGGCGGCGGGGCCTTTTTAGCCACCCCCGCGCCTTCTAACATCCAAAACCACCTCCTCGACTTGCTCGACTTCCCCGCCTTCCGCCTCTTCCTACCCTCTTCTTCCAACTCGTGCTTTTCCCTCGCGACTCTCGCTCTCTTCCTGAAAGATCAAATACAATAATTATCATTAGTAACGCATCGAGCCCCGCTGCTGGAAAAGAAAACCTACGGAAAAGCCCGTACGAAGAAAGTCTTGATAAATAATCGCACTTTTTCTCAGCTCACTTCCGCTACGCGAAAAAGAAATTGCAAGTTTCTAATAATTATGTTTTACAGCGGTAATTTTATTCGAGTCTTAAAAGCCTAGTCTCGGGCGTATCTGATTTTGAATCAGAGGCGAAGATCGAACATTGATACTGTTACTTCCGTTATCTGAAACACGCAGACCGCACTGCATTCGTACATATATGCGCTGCGCGATTCAGTGTACAGTTTATATTAGGTACGTGTGCCGAATGTTGACTCGTTAATCGATCGCTGCAACGAGACCGCGATTGAAAAATTGGCATTTGCCGCTGGGCGTGTTGTATGTTGTTGCAGGTGTTGCCCGCAAAAAAAATTGGGTCATCCTACACGAGTTTGGAATTCTTCGGGTTCCAGGAAAAATCACACTCGAGAGTCCATCGGCGCAAATCGTTTCGTGTTTATGCAGATACAGGCAGATTGAACAATTTAACGATGCAGAAACAACAGCGGACGATACCCCGATGGTTAAAGAGAAGGCTAATGCGTGTAATAGCCACGGCACGCGGCTAACGCTCTGCCATTTCCATGAAAGTGAAAACCCTGAGTGAAAACTTTCTTTCTGGTTGCAGGTTGTTTCACTTCCTGTGCGCGTAACCTCGCTCTCCTCTCCAACCGCTGCTGCTGCATTTCTATGCAGCTTCTATGGCGCCTTTACGTAATCCGCAGCAGCGAAAGAAAGTTTCTACTTAGAGGTTAAAATCCTCCCGTGTGTCCGTACCTATCCATCTTTTATTCGTCGCGTCATCCTAGCATTGCAATATCGCCACGAGTCCAACGAGCCCCTGGCACATACTCCACAACTAATCCTTGCTAACCTCGCACAGCTACATTCTTCTACGGGTAATAATTGAAAATTCAATGTAACTGACGAGGTCGGAGAATCGTTTCCGTCGAATCTCGTCGATGGAGCGAAAAGATTCCCTGGAATATGTCTTTCCGTAACGAAGAAATTCAAATAGCGCGCCGTTTTTTGAATAGAACAGTTTCCAAGATGGCGGACGAGGGCGACAACAGTTCGACGTCCGACGAGAGTCTCGACGCTACGAGTGAGAAATTCGATCCTCTCAAAGCGCTTTATTCCAAAAAGCTGAAACTACTCACGATAAATGCACCGGTCTATGATAACGTCAGCAAGTTTGAATCTGTCACGAAAGGTTTTTTCAACTCAAAGGCGACTGTGGTACGTGAGCGAAACTCGCGTGTTCTGGAATGTTTTCAAAGTGATCGCAACGTGTGTTGCTTCTCTTGCTAATTTCAGAAAGACGACGCGTCGCAAGGAGAATGTTCGAAACGTCGATTTCAGTCTCATCAAGGTAAGAATTTAACGAGAGTTGGCATCGCGACACAAAGGACCGAGTGTCGTTTACATACATGTCATTATATTGCGCCGGTGATACTTGGCAGTGGTGGCAATGGGCTAAGCTCGGTAGATGAGGTTAGGTTGAGTCAGGTTATGGTTCAACCGGCGCGAACAGTTTGCGCGTTTCACGACAGATGGCGAGATGATACGCAAAACTCGATCTCTCCCTCCTTCTCTCGCTCTCTAAGCAGTTTCATTCATGATACGCTCTTGGGGCTCTTCCAGCTTCAATTCCCAGTGCCGGTGTCAATTTTCAATACGATATACGTTCGATCAGCAAGCTGCATTTTCTACGCGGAAGTCAGCCAGCGCGCAAACGTCGTAACCAACTTACAATCGAGAGATGCTCGGATAGCGTGTCTCTCGTCCACACAATTGCACACGCCGATAAACAACCGTCAAGATTTTCCCTCGGGACAGTCACAATATCATAAATACCGAATCGATTAAGTACGGGGATCGAGTAAAATTTGTTCGAGTCGAGATTTTAACAATATTTATCTATCTTTACGTAGTAATAATTTAATCTCGATAATCGTATAGATTTATGTTGCAAGTTTCGTTAATAGTTTGACTCTGCACAGTCACTAGACAGAAGTGTCAGCGATTTATAGTATTGTCGCTAGGCCAAGAAGCTTTCGAGTCCAATTGAAACACAAATTTTCAGCAGAGCGTTGAAAATTGAAATTGGCTCTTTGCAAAGATACTGGCGGAGCAGAGTAATACAGATTTTTGCGTAGTGTGCGACACGTAATAAGTGACAATGAGAAAAGTAGGTTAATTTCATGAGTACTGGGCAGTATGGCGGAGGAGGGGGTGGGGGGGGGGAGCTCTGGAAGTTTAGTGCGTTAGCTCGCGAGGTTCTTCGGGATGATTCATTGGAGTGGCTGGCGCACTTTGGTGAGGACTCTGACATGAGTTTAATCTTCCGCGTGGTCATTAGCGAGAGAGAGAGAAGAAAAATGGAGGAAGCGAATGAGCGAATATCGATGGACGGGCGAGGTATCGGAGATTTATAGGTCCGCCGTAGCAGCTTGTATGCGACAAATACTGTGCGAAGGTCGAACGCATTGGCTGTGTGTATAGCCACGTGGAATCTGACCTCCGCGTGAAAGTGCGTCAACTCTCGGAAGAGACCGGCCTATTGTTTCCCATTTTCCCGGCTAATCACGGGATCGCGTGCGTGGGCCGTGCAGAGAGCGGGAAATGATAGCTTTCTGCTAAGAATTTACGGGACCTTCGTAAGGCGGGCTTGGAGCATTGTGTAAATAGAGAGAAGAGAGTGGAAAAGTCTCCCAAGCCATTTCGTCGCTGTGAACACACAAGAGTCAACGATTGCGACGCGCGCAGAATCGCGTCTCGACAAACCACAGCTTTTCATTAAAGCAGCGTGTTCTCTCGACGCGGCTGCAAACATCGCGTCGCTTCACCGATATATACCACTGTATACGCTATATACAATACTCTTAATTACATTTCCGCTTTATATCTGTTTTTTTTTTCCCCTCTTTTTCACCAACCTATCACCACTCGCTTCCAGACAGGGTTTTATCGCCTCGCGCGTCGCGGTATAACGAGTCCAAATTTACGATTAAAACTGTCGCTTTTTACAGCTGTTTATTTCCCGTCATAAGCAATAATCGCGACATTTCGGATCGTGGCTCGCTTACAATGGATTTGCGGTCTAAGAATAAGTGCGGGGAGTCGAGTCCTACGAAACTTGACCGAAGTTAACCGTGATCGGATGGTGTACGGTGCCAACAGGACCGTCTCGGACTCTCGGTGAAAGTGGCTCGACCAAATTTCGGCGTCCAATGGGAGTCACGTGCGAACTATATCTAGCGCCATGCCCTCCCCCCCCCCAGTGGAGTCTCGCACAGATCGCGAGGCCCTCGCGGTTCCAGCTACACACAGCTCTAGGTCCACCTCTTTGCCCGCGATATACGCGCGCAATGTATATATCTATTGGCCGACGGCCAATTACACGAGGCAGCCGATAAATCACGAATCCCTGACCCAGTGCAGTTTTATATTTACGGTGCTGGATACTGCATCTCGTATACATGTATATATGCACTCGTGTGTGCGTAGGTACAGCATACTTCCCCCTCTTCATCATTTTCTCTAATTCTTTGCCTCGTCTTTCGCTATTTCTCTCTTCCCCTGCTTTCTCTTTTTTCCGTCCTTTCGCGGTCTCTCGTCCCGTGTCTCTCTTTCGCTGCTGTTGCGAAGCGAAGACGTGTGCAGGCGAGGCAGCAGTAGGAGGGGGGGGGGGGGGGGGGAGTGTGCGCGTGTGGAGCACAGTACTTCGGTGTCTGTGTGGTGTTGTGTAGTGGCGTAGGATGGGACGGGGTGGGGTGTTAGCGGTCTTATACGTACGGAACGCAGCACTTGTTGCGCCCGGGCGTCGACCTCGACTCAGCCCACCGTTCGTTCCGTGTGCCGGACTCATCGCCGGTGGAACCGCGAAATTTTCCGATATTACCTACCTGAGCCCACCCTACACTCCTTTTTCAAACGTTTCGTAATTAACTTGCCAAAAATTTTCATATTCTTAATTAAACCATGTGTGTAATCGTTTTATAAAATAAAATATGTAAATTTATTATAGGGCTAAATCTATGAGGAATATGATTTCTGAGGTATTCTAGAGTTTGTATGTCATTGAGTTGTTCCTCTCGACTCTGGTTTCAGTTTACATTTTAAGAATGACGTAAAAAACGTATGGACAATTTTCTTTCACAGTAATATTATCCGCATGTGCTGAATTTTTTCAAGTATTAATATATTGACAGCTTATCGTATTCTTTGGTTGTATTTAATGTCAGTGTTGCCTGTGTTCTGTATTAGATAAACTATCAATTTTTGAACAAAGTACTTTATATTGCTCATTCTCTAAGACTACGAATGCAATAAATAAAAGTTTTAACCGAAATTAGACGAAACTTGGTACAAATGCAAGGCATAATATTATAGTTGACACTCTGACCAAGAGCTGAAATGCTATTATAGTAGACTGCTCTCGAGCGCATGCGCCCAGCGTTTGAAATCAGTAAGGCGTTCACAACACGCATTTAGCATTCACAAATATCAACATTTTGCAAAGAAAAATTATAGTTTCCGAAACATTAATCATTGTCCATGTTAGATTACATATTAACCACGGGTAGGTACCTTGCATCGAATAACTACAATATTCACATTCCCCCTCCCCCACCTGTTAAAAATTTCCCTTCAGCAAAAGTTCGTCCAACGAGTCGAAAGTTTTACGATTATCGAAAAATTGGAGTCATCCAACTACTTGATAAAAATTTGATAATATTTTTGAAGAAATTGTTGGGAAGCGTGGCTGTAAGATGAGTAGGATGTGTATAGGAAAAGTATTGGAGAGCATTTTGGTAGCTGGGAGATTGGTGGTACGGTCGGTTTGACGATCGCGAAACGCAATGGAAGTCGCGCAGCACTTGTTGCGTCCGGACGTCGACCTCTGTTCAAGCCAGGGCTTGCTCTCTCGACTCTCGGAGAGCTCTAAACACGCTCCAAAGCGGCTGCAATTTTCCTTCAAAAATTAATTATTAATCTCAACGTGTCAAATCCTTGCATCATCGAGAAAGAAACAAATGCTTCCTATTTCTATACACAAAATTCACTTGAAAACTAAGCATTTTTTCCAAAAATAAAAATTCTTTTTCAATATAAAAAAAAAACCGTGTAACTCGAAAGAAACTTTTATCAGATTCACAGATCATCCATCGAACATACTTCGGACCTAACCAATCTAACCCAAATGTTATTCGAAAACTCTGCACTCGATCTAAAATAACTTTCAGATTTTCCAGCAACAGAGACACTGATTCAATACGATTGCTACCACTGAATCATTTTTACCTCTATATATAGATATATATATAATAATTATAATATCCACAGAAATATAATTGATCGGACGTACGTGAACTAAATATTTCAGTGATATTAATGTTAGCCGATTTGCGTTAAAGAATTCGAACGTTGTAAAGTCGAGGATCGATCGGAGTCAAAGAGGTTTTCGACGGGCTTGGCTCATTCATACAATATAAAAATAACGCGCACCTATACCGTGATAGTTTCAATATGGAGGATTTATTTTGGGAAACCAGCGATGCTCGCGTTCGGTTATCGCTGGAAAAGATCCGTCGGCTTGATAAATCTAGGGAATGTAAAAAATCAGCGGGAAGTAGCGAGAGGAGTATAGAGATTGTTGCAGGAAAGGTAGAAAGAAGCAGAAGAAGAAGAAGAAGAATGAAAGGACGCAGGAGGGGGAGGTAGAACAACAACAGCAGCAGCTAGCAGAGAGAGCAGCGTGTTCGACTCGGCTAACGGAATCCACTTGGCCGGACGTCCAGTGTTTTCCCTTCGATTATCATGCCACCATTGCGCAATATTTATGCACAAAACACCATCAGCCACGACCAAATCGTGCGAGGCCTCCAATTTTTCTCGCTTCCATCTCATCCACCGAGTTTCCCTGCATTCCTTCAGGAAAATTCTATTCCCGCATCGAAGCTCGTTATCCCAAAAGTTTTCTGCAAAATTTTTCTTTGCAAAAACGCGTGTCGCTTGGAAGGCGAATTTTGCAGCGACCGGGGTGTCTCGCGAGCGAGGCGTTCGGTGGTTTCGAGACACGGGGTAGACTGGACGATCCAATTCCTCGAGCGTTCGTGTGCAGCGGCGGCACCGACCTATACCAACGTGCACAACAGCGGATGACTATCGAGCGCGCCGAATCGCGCTCGGCCACTGGCCGTTTCGACTCTTTCCACCGCTAAAACTCGCTCTATTTAAACGACGCGCCTCCTTTATTCATCCTCCCGGATGGACCACCGCCGCAAACGCCACCTTGGAACGCGCGCGTCATAATTTATTCAATTATTCGCATTATATTCCGCAGCGTGATCCTGCTTTCTTTCAAGATCACGCTAATCGTCAAAGCGATCTGCGAAGCTCGCATTATGGTACACTCCGTACGCAAAACTCTTATCGAGCCATCTATGCCTCTCGCGAGAGAGATATTCCACTCGCAGCGAGGGCAGCGCGGCGGCAACAATTTCTTATAGGAGAATTTTTTCGCGACCGCGCGCGCGTAACGGTAGCAGTAGAGAGTTACACGGGAGGGACGTTTTGAAATATTTCACAGTCGAATATAATCGTGGAATGTCAAATCGCGGCGTTGTTGACGAGTCTTTAGCTCGGTGATTTCGAATGAATGGCGAGAGGAAAAGCGAGGAAAGTAGTGGAGAGAGAAACTCTGGAAGATGCCTCAAGTGGATCTCCATATCCGTGTTGTGCGTGGTGGTGCAGCACACAGCGGGAGGATGGCAAGAGTAGCAGCAGAGGTGGTGGTGGTGGAGAGGAGGAAGAAGGGAGGGAGACGAGATTGTTGGGAAAAGAGAGGAGGAGGTGGGGCCAAAGGGCCTCGTCGCAAAAGTAACAGTACTTACAGCTAGTTCGCGCAAAGCCAGGCCGACTGAGAGTTTATGTGTGCAGAGCCAACATTTCTCCGTGCTTACAAACACGAAGCCTCTCCTCCGTATACGCATACACATACACGCGCACGCAACTAGCCAGACCACACGTGACTACCGCGCTTTTTCATGCACAACAAGCTCGAGCATATTTACTCTCGGCTTTTTCCAGCGAAATCTCAAATTGGGAATCGAAGCCGTTTGTTTACGAGCGTTTCCAATGACATTAAGTTTTTTTAATAAGCGTTACGAGGAAAGGGAAGCAAGGAGAAGCAGCGTGGATGTTGTTGTTTTTTAGCGTAGAGGCTCTGAAGAGCTTATCAGTGGGCAACACGCTCGAGCGCACGTTCCGCTTTCTCATATACGTGTCTATGCGTTCTCCCACGCGTGTACGTGCGTGCTCGGAGCCAGTGGAAGATAGTGCATCGTGCATGTACTCGTAGTTTGCGGCGTTGTAGTTGTCGGTTGCTCGGCGGTCGCAGGCTGCCAGAGGAGAGGTGGCCGTTCGGCTGTTCGGTGCTCAGCCAGTACACTCGGCTCGGGTGCGCTGCCCGGTAGGACGTTGAACCCAGCGCGACTCAACCTGGGGATCATCCGCTGGTATAAGAGAGCCAGCCACTGCTCTCCCCTCCCCCCTCCATCTCCCTCGCAGAACCGTACCGTCCCTCCACCAACATATTTCCTTTCGAGCAAAAGGTACACCCCCCCCCCTCCACACTCTCCTCCCATACCGCGCGGCTTGCTTTATAAATAAATCAACAGATTTTTCCACTCATCTTTGGGTCAGTAAAAACCACGAGGAAGACCAAAGTATTATTTGTCGTAGAGATCGAAGAGTCTGAGAAAACTAAACGCTCCTCTCGCGATGCTCTTTTTTTATCCTTCTATCGGTCATTGGATTTTCTTTCGAGTATTGGCTGCTGCTAAACGTTTCTTTCTCTCCGCGATGGCAAAGCAAACTGGAACTGATTTTCTCCGGTAGGTTATTGCGATGATAGTGTTTGGTCGAGGAAAGAGGAGAAAAGGACACGGGGAGAGAGATGAGAGGCTCGGCGAAGATGGAACGAGGAACGAGTGAGAGGTCTGTGCAGGGGCCATCGTACCCACCTGCGCAGGATCCTTCCGTCGGGACATAAACTGCTCCTTTGCACGCACGCAGGATCAAAAGTTTTCACCCGGACTCGCGACGAATTAAATGCGCCAAGCGCTCAGTCCTGCGTCCAACGTCGCCCTCTCTCACGCGGTTTCTCACGTTTTTTTTTTCTTTTTTCTTTTTTTTTTTTTTTCAACTATTCCTCGCTGCGACTGGACGCTAAATTCATTCATTTTTAACCACCTCTCTCGCGAATTGCGCAATGCAACAAGAAAGACACTTTAATGGAGACTCGCGTCGATCGGAATGAATTAATGATAAACGGATGCAAAAATAGGATTTATCTCGAGTGTGTGTGCGTGTGCGTCGATGGCGAATGATATGCAAAAAGTTTCGAGCGAGTTTAACGCATAGGTTACCATCGGTCCGGCATCAGAGTTACGCAACATTGGGTCTGTGCGCGAACGCGACTGCTGCGCGCTGCAGTAATACGTTTCGCATGGGGAAAACAGAAGCTATGGTTAAATTTGGGCGTAGCGATACTTCGCCACGACCTCTATACTATTTTCGGACGAATCTTTGTGCTTCTGTTTATGCTGCTTATAACGACGATTAAAACTGGAATGTGGGTTAGTAGAAATGGTATATGTGCGATCTATACAACTCTACTCTTATTCTTATCGTGCAATTTGTCATTTATAATTGTATATGTGAGAGGAGTCGAGTTTCTGATCCTCGAGGATGACGAAAATACCGGAGGACGAGTTTTGCGTTTGGCGCGCGCTCCGTCAATTTTATCAGTCGAGTCTTTGCCGGTCGCTGCTGCTGGGAAGAGAACATGGTCGTTAAAATAAAAATAAAAATAATTCTAGTGAAATGTAGTAACACAGGGACATCCGTGTAATATCATATATGTAGTACACGCATGCGGTTCTAGCGCGCATAGACGTCCGCAATGAACTTACGGCTATTTGTAAATCTATCGCTCGATGCAGTGTTGTATACACACACCAGCGCACACAATAGAATTTCTCCTCTCTCCGCGCTCGTCAGTTATATATATATATATCGATATTTCGAGACCGCGCACGAAATTCGCCCATAAAGTTCGAAACGTCGAATATAAAAAATGCACTTGGCTCGTTGGGAAAATTACCGGAGAGCATTCGCTCCTCGGTCGTTGACAATTAAAGCAAGAAAGTTGAATTCGTTCTTTGGAAAGTCGTAAGCGCTGCTTAATGACAGCCGTAGAAATTAGTGCAGTTACCAACGCGAAGATTAATGATGGCTTTGAGATTGCTCGGACGAAAGAATTGTTCGCCGAGCGGCCTCATCGAGCCACTCTAATGATTTATATAGTACATCTACGCGCCAACTGTGCTTTTTTTCTCTTCAAACTATTCTCATTAACCGTATGATTTTCAGTGTAACGACATCTGTATCGTAAATTCTGTTTTATTGCGGAAAAGAATTGCACAATGAGAGAGAGAGAGAGAGAGAAGAGATAAATCGGCACGATTGAATCGTTCGGTCGAAGCCCGAAGGCCGCAGCATTGTTGTATACAAGGAAGAATCGGAGAGTCATCGGTAATTATTAATTCACCGGCGATCAATCTTTTTTCCCTTCCACGAAGCTTCGCTTCTACGGAATTTGCGCAAACCTTTGCGCAAGTTGTTTTGGAAAGCTGCGTTATACATAGTGTGTATATATATATCCTTGGAAGCAAGTTTGCGTTTTCGAAACAAAGCACAAAAATCGTCGCTTGGAATAATATTTCGAAGAGCGCGGAGGTTCGGTGGAAACGGACGAAGAGTTGCTTTGTTTACAAACAAATCCGGGCGATTCGGAGAAAGCGAGAACGCTCGGTCGCGCACAATTGGTGTAATAAATACGAGGATTACGCGTGAAAAGCGCGCGTAATAAAATGTCTTTCGCAAGATCGAACGGTGATCGGAGGAGGGAAATCTGGCGTCGGGGAGAGAAAGAGGAAGAAGAAGGAACGAAGAGTAATTGAATGGACGGGTAATGAAAATGAGTGAATGGTGGGATAAATGAGCTGTCGAGGTAAGGCGATTAGCGTGAAAGTAAATACATCGCGAGCGAAAGGTTAGGCGATCTTCGCCGAGTCTAGGCAAGAATCAGATTGCGCGAGGAGGTAACAATGCCTTTCGTCCCACGCCTTCGAGAGACAAGGACGAACCTAGCCAACAGTGCGCACTCTACACACACACACACTTATAAAACGTAAACCAAACGGCTTTTGGTTCGTTCGGACCTAACGGTTTCTCCGTGGGTTCACGCGCGTAAATGTTCCTCGAGCTGCTTTATCTGCGGCCAGCTTGCATTTCGATAAAACGCGCATACACACACACACGCGCGCGTGCACATGGAAGCCACTCCGAGAGCTCGGTGAAAAACGGCCGGGGTCCTGCGGAGGCGGGCCCATCCTCTCCCGCTACTTATCCTACTACCTTGGCGTAAAACAGAAATTTATATTTATTTAGCAACGGTACCACAAGGGTGACTAACCGGGCGCTTCCATGTTTCCAAACACAATCGACTTTCTCGTACCTATATATATATATATATATATATGTATACAGAAAGATACCTTAAACCGCGTGCACACTCGCCTCTTAATTACAATAGAATTTACATGTAGAGATGTGCTCGCCGGGGTGGATCCACGAAGGAAGAAAGCACATTGTGCGAATTTGCTTGTGTTTTTCACAAACGACGGGGGGGGGGGGGGGGAGGTGGATGAGAATTGAGAGTTTAGGTTGCTGCTGCTCTGGTACTTCCGAAATAGTAGATTCGGGAAGTGGACCGCGAGAAGCTTTCCCTCGTGACATTACGAGTTTAGGGGGAGGGGGGGGGGGGGGTGGCAATCGGATCGCTCGACGATAGTGAAAGTGGATTGCTGCATGCGGCATGCGCTATGCACCAGGGCCGAGAACGAACAAAGAAAGGTGAAAAAGAAGCGGCGGCGTGGCGATTGGTTCTCTCGTGCACTGGCTACATTACAGGTAACGCCTGTGTGCCGCGGTTGCCTCGATCGAGAGAAGGATCGAGCCAGAGGCAGAGGCAAATCTCGAGTAAACGCCAACAACGCCTCGAGGCTGCCGCCGCGCGGCGCAGCGCCGGATGAAAGTTATCGGAGAAAGCCAATTGGCAGCGTCGATCTCGCGCCGATCTAGCTTGGCGCTGCGCATGCGCATGCGCCGACCATTCGTCTCCTTCCACCAGCCTCGAATCATCCATTCGAAAGGTCATTCTAAATTGGTCCACTGGAAATTGCTTTCCCACCGCTATTTATCATACGCCATACAGTGCTTCCTCTCCATTCCATTTTCATCTCTCCATGACTCTCACCCCCCCCCCCCCCCCCACCCCCTCTCGCTTTATAAACAATTTTTTTTCTTTATTCTCCTCACTTCGAATTCTACTTTTTTTTTTTTTTCAGTTTTTAGCTTTTATCTCAAAGAGAAATTTCCACGAAAATATTGCTCTCCTCGCGAGTGTGTCGTCGTGGTATTATTGGTATACGCGCGCGTTTACCGCGCGCTAATGTGCAGCGAGAGATTTAATAGAGTGGGACAGCAGTTTTGCGAGACGCCTTACGTAACGCGATGGAGCGTCGCGGCGCTACTATAGATAGATTTTGCCCGCGTATACAAATATTCCCCATTGATCGTGCTGCGTAAATTCTTCCTCTAGCACGTAATTTTGAATAAGTGGAAACAAGAATTTTGGTACGCCAGGATAAGTTTACCACGGAGTTTTGGTCAACGATGATATTAACTCGTGTGTGGTGCTATATATATAGTTGTTTCGTGCGTATATAAATATTTTCGGCGATCGAGTGTAATAAAATACTTGGTAGCCAAGTATCGAAGCATTGTTGTTAAAGAAAATCTGACGTTAGGGGGTAAAACGAGTTAACTCTATTGTAGCTGCTAGATCCGTGAGTACACTGTCCGATGACTGTGTAACGTTGCAATTCAAATTTATATAAATTTAAAAGTTAAACCTCTGTGACAGCTTTATGTCATGTGTTCTATCATTGAATAAAACTGTCACTAGTATAACTTTTCTAATTTGAGTTTGGTGGCGATTATACTAGTTTTTATAGTGTTAAAATCCTTATTAACATGGGATTGAAGAGAAAACAAATTAAAAGTTACGGTAAACAAAAATCAATTGCACCCGACGAATTTATAAATATTTTAAATTGATAAAAATTAAATGTTGCACATATACAATATTCCTCACCGAATATTATAAAAATCTTATTAACATAAAGTTGAATAAAAAAAAAATAAATGTTACGGTAAAACAAGTTAATTCTACCTGTCGTATCCACAAGTGTCGCAAATTGCGAAACATGAATGTCGCGTACACGCGGTATTCTCCTCTCTGAATATAATAAAATTCTTATTAGCATCGTGTTGAAGAGTTGAAAAAAAAATAAATAAATAAAAAGAAGAATCTGGCGATACGACGACGGGGCAAGTTAACTCTAGCTGACGGATCGATAAGTATCTCGCGTTGCGGTAAAAGTAGCACTCTCTCGGCAGAGAGTCTTCCGCTGCCGTAATCGATTCCTCGGCTTTTTTTTACCAGTGGTTTTCAAAGCACGCTCCTACGCCGGAATGCGAGCGAAATCGAAAGTGCAACTTTGTTTGTCCATTCGCGTCGTTGGACATTGCGAAATTTCACTAAACCGAGTTGCAATGTTTTTCTTTGATTCGCAGAGCCAGTGAGCGGGAAAGGACGCGGAGGACGGAGGATACTCAACGAGAAGAATGTACTGGCGAAAATGCAAAATACCCTCGGTCCGTTAGGAATGCTTCACAGATGCATGGAGAGCAAGTTGCGGGTTAAGGTAGGTCGTGCCAATCCATCCTTTTTCCACTTACCAACCTATAATCCGTTCTTCTTCCGACTTTCCAACGATAAAATCTTTTTGTATTTTCTACGAGATCAATGAAAAAGTATTGTCCACATCGAAAAGTTGATATGTCAATATCTAATGGAGAATCGAGTCGAGACTGATATCGCTAGACTATGTGGAGCTGCCCGTATTAGGGCGGACGAGTTTTCTTGGAAAAGAGCGATATATGAATAGATAATTCTATATAGTATTATCAAAGAAAATATAGTGCTCAATTTATACTATAAACAAATTGGAAAGAGTATATACACCTAACTAGCAAGAACAATTCCTTTCGAATTCTATTTTATAAAACAACAAATAACTCGTTTTTCAAGTCACGTGGTATGAAAAAATATTTTCAGAATTATTCAACAATTCCCAAGAGTTTCAGAGAAAATATTTCTATTGTTCTATAAAAGTGCTCTAAATTGTTTTAAAAATATTTTTTGTACTACTTGCACAGATATTAATTATACAGTTTATTCTCGGATTGATAATAAAATCAATGAAACTTACAGGTTACGAGAGTCCTTGAGACTCAATCCTTTGGCCGCTGCAAAAGCCCAAGCACAAAAAACGTAAACACAACACACTCGTTTGCCACTGGCAACATTCACTGCGGTACTTTAAAAAGTCAATTGTTTTTATGAAAGTTTGTTCGATCGTTGATCAAGGGAAGCCCGAATTTCGTCGAGATTATTGGAGAACGAGGAGGAAAGTGCAGGCGCGCGCGGCAAAAGTGAAAATTCCATGCTTCCCGTGCACTCTTTGCGAGAATAGGTTTGAAAAAACTGTCGCAACGGCGGATTCGAAAGATAAAAACAAAGATGGCGCCGGAGTGGAGAGAGAGAGAGAGAGCAAGCAGGTTCAACCCTCTCTCCACTCCGGCGCCATCTTTGTTTTTATCTTTCGAATCCGCCGTTGCGACAGTTTTTTCAAATCTATTCTCGCAAAGAGTGCACGGGAAGCATGGAATTTTCACTTTTGCCGCGCGCGCCTGCACTTTCCTCCTCGTTCTCCAATAATCTCGACGAAATTCGGGCTTCCCTTGATCAACGATCGAACAAACTTTCATAAAAACAATTGACTTTTTAAAGTACCGCAGTGAATGTTGCCAGTGGCAAACGACTGTGTTGTGTTTAAGTTTTTTGTGCTTGGGCTTTTGCAGCGGCCAAAGGATTGAGTCTCAAGGACTCTCGTAACCTGTAAGTTTCATTGATTTTATTATCAATCCGAGAATAACCTACCAAATTAACCCGTTTTGGGTCGAAACTGCTTAAATACATTTAAGAAAACTCCTATTAGTGTTTAAAAGGATGTTAAGTACCAAGTGGAACATTTACCCGAGTGTTTACTTGTATAAAAAAAAAGTGGTATCTAAGCAAAAGGGTGAAAAAACATAGAATAGTTATAAAATAGAAAAATAAAGTTAGAAGTTTAAGTTGATAAGAAAAAACTTGTTAAAATTGATTGTATATAAAAATAAGATTATAAAAAATGGAAGAACGATGCGAATGTCGCGATGCGTCGTTCGGATCACAGTCGCCGTAGGCTGCACACATACGCATGCAAATTGACTATTTGAGAATAGCTGAAACTGAAAAACTGAATAGAGAGAAATAAGGAACGGAATGGAACTGGACGGACTGACGGAGATTGCGTTGGCGCGCAACTTTAGTCGGGCGACACGTGCACGAAAGAGGCGCAAAGCCCTTCGAAGCTCTTTCATGCTGTGTCGGGAGGGTGAAGGGGAGGGAGGGGAGGGGGGGGGAGGATTTTTCGTTTCTAACCCCCGATGAGGTCAACACTCGTCGTCATGACGACGAAGGTAGCCCCAAGAAAAACGATCCTGAAAACAAGGTCACGCATCCTTGTTATTCGATGACCTTGTCCCTTACTCTTCCTAAATTCCCAAATCCTACGAATTTTCCAAAATATCTTTTATAAATTGCGCATCGTTGCTATTCAATCTTGTTCTGTGTATCAAATTGTCTACATATTTACAATTGATACGAATGTCCAAATTTTCCTACGGTGTCTCTCATAGTCAGCTTGTTATCATTTGACCTTGTCTTTTCTAAATTCGTAGAACGTACGAATTTTCCAAAATATTTCTTAAGGTGCCTTTTTATATTTACCACAATGTTGTGTGTGTGTGTCTCGTTTATCTTTCTAAATTTTCAATGTTTACGAATTAAAATCTTAAATAACTGCATGTTTCTTTACTTTTGGAACTCGTTCATTCTCTCCTTTCGTAAATTTCGTAATGGTACCAAAATTATCAATAATTCTTCCTATCTGACCAGTGTGAAGTTAGCACCCCAAATTTTAAAAATGGAAAAAACCAAACAGTTCTTGTAGCACCCGGACAGGTTATACAGTTCCTTGTTATTTTTCAAAAAAGATCTACAAATTGAACTCGAAAAACTATAAAAAAATTATTTGTGGTGCTAACATCACGCTGGTCCCTATTTGACATCACTTGGAACCAATCCTCTCTATTCTTTCTACGCAATTGCAAGCTCGTTCCAATAAGAAATCGATATAATTGGAATAGTAGGATTGTTTTTCTCACGGTATTTGATCGTGAAAGAGAAATCAGCGGGCAAAAAAAAGAAGCTGAAGAGACACGATTAGAGACGCATTTCCTGCTTCCGAGTGTTCCTATACGTCATCACCGATATCCCTGGCATGGAAACCGTGGAAAAACTCACCAGTTCGGTACCGTACGATGTATCGAATGGACATCGGAGCAGGAAGCTGCAAATGTCATCCATTCTCTCCTATTGCCGCGAGGCTACTTCCGGGAAAAGAAGGCAAAAAGTGCAGAATTTACCGAAGGTTGCGGATGACATAGAAATGCCGGTCTATTGATTTTATATCGTTAATCACTTGTACGTTGAAGCCGAAGCTCGCGTTAATTCCGTGGAGAGAGAGAGAGAGAGAGAGAGAGAGAGAGAGAAATAAACGGAACGATAAATATAGTATACACTGGGTGATGCTTGAAAGATCAATGGGGAAAGTGAGGCTCCAAGCATCAAGCTACTATATATATAACCATGACGAGATTAATAATTACATCGATCGATTGTTTTCGTTATTTAAAAATCCCTTTCTCCATTTATACCGCGAGAGTCGAGAACTACTCGCTCGTGTCGATCAAAGGCTGCAAGTATGAAAAAAGAAAAAAAAAAGAAACTAATGAATATTACTTTCGTTAACTTTCTCGCCGTCCGAGCAGTTCCAGTCTGTCAAGGATTCTCTTCGATGCTCTTCCTTAATTACCGTCCTTGACGAGAGATCCTAATCTATGCCGATGACCTCCGCACGCATCCGGAAAGAAGATTTAATCCTGCAAACGGATTACTCGACCTTCGCGCCGTTACTTTTCAGTCATTTTCCTAAGAAAGCTCCACTCTCGAAAATTTCACTGCACCAAAACTTTCTCACAGCAAATCCAAAGAAAAAAAAATAATCCATACGTTGTACAATTTCCAGATGATCGAGATGAATGCACAAAATTGAATTTAGAAAATAAAATCTACTACGCGCAGTGATGTAGACAGCGTCGAAGAAAAAATAAAGAACGGAAAAGAAAATGAAGAAAATGCATGAAACTGTCAGCGGTAAAGTAGCGTTCGTCATCGGCCTTGAATATGCGAATGTTTCCGATGAAAGAAACCAAGTTTGCTTCGTGCAACGCTTCGCGTCATTTTTCATGATTCTTTGAAAGTTACCGAAGGATCCTCGGCAGCAAGGATGATGAGAGTAGACTCTCGTTGCATTTATTTAAACTACACCTATATATATATATTACAGTTGCAACAATTTTCAAGAGACGATACAACGAATAATATATCCACGTTCGTCACACGTAATAAAAAAATATGAAAATTTCCAAAAACTCTATAACAACTCAGACTTTGGATAATTTTGGAAAACCCATCGCGAATGATTCGAGTGTATTTGTTCGTCGATCGTTCATCAAGGTAACTCGGTGATCGAACGTAATCAACGATATTTCTAGGCTACGGCTCTAATTTTTCGACGAGCTAACGATGTTTGCAAGTTAGTGGAGTATCGCAATTAGTTGGCATTGCGACAAAGCCCGCTGGCGTATATATCAGTGCGAAAGGCATTGAAGGGGGCCTTGCCTCGTTGCACTTCCGCGTATCAGCCTGCTATCTTGTCTCGCGCGCATATCTACGCGACAAACAACAAGCCTCGAGACTATTCGGGACTATTAGTGCCTCTTCTGCTGCTCCTACTTGAATCTTATCTATGCGTCGAGCGTGTGGAAATCTCACCGAGCCTTTCACCCGAATTTCAAGATCGCGCAATTTTAGAGATTCCCGGCGAATAAGCTACGTTATGTGTGTGTGTGTGTGTGTGTGTGTAATGCACTTTTTATCGACTTCCCCTTTCCCCACGATGGTTCCCCGATGATTAACATTGCGATGACTGGAGCGAGAGCTTACGTAATCGATTTACTCGACTTCTAAATTGCCAAGAGCAAACAGCGTCGATAAGTTAGCTCTCCACTGAATTACAGCCCGATATGAACAACCGACGGATTACCACTGACATTGGACTCTTTCGACAATTTCCTATCTATCGGTCTATCATTGGATTTTACTTTTAACGACGTTTTTTAATGTCCATCTTGAAACGTTAGTCATTATTCTATTTATCGTGGTAGTATGGTCGCTTGGAAAATGTTGGGGATTCCATTGACACTCAACTTTTTCGATAATTTACCTCTCAATTTTCTTCTCAGATTTTATCTCTATTAATTTTTTAACAGAGTGTTGTAAAAAGTTGATCCTTTTTCTGTCTATCGCAAATTTATCAGTTTTGACAAATGTTAAAAGATTCCTGAACTCTGGACAATTTACCATCTAACGTACGCATCGTTAGATTTTTTATCAGTATTACGCTAAATTTTGCAAAATTGATCCTTTTCCCGTAAACGTGTTATTTGAAAACAATTTTAAGGATTAAAAGACTTGTAATTGAACGTCCTTTATCGAAGGTCTTGACGAGAAACGCTTGCGGCATAAGAGGACACGTGGAAGCATACGTGGCTGCATTCGATAAGCACTGGAACCTCGCGCTGGAGGACTGCCACGAGGTCTGGAGCCGGAAAGTCAAGAGGAAAGCACCAGCTTTGGGTAAGAGAAGAATAAGAGAAAAATAAAAAGAACACTGATCTCTCTGTTGACTTTTTCACAGAGGAGCGAATCAGTGATAATAATATGTAAGAGAGCGCGAATAATAGTTTTGGCTCGACGAATCGGATTATGCAAATGCAAATGTTAACCTCTGCTGCACCCGTTGTGCGTTGCCTTGCCTTACCTTGCCTACGGCCCTGAAGAAAATTAAGATGCGCGTCAATAACTATTCAAAGAAGCGTCCATTCGCAAGGATAACGCCGTCCCGTCTCAACGTTAACGGATTTTTACTCCAACTTGTTTATACGACTTATAAAATCAGAATGAAAACCCGTAGCCCGAACGTTTACTACCTTGTCTCTTGGCTAAACGCGATTTCATCCTGAATAAAGATAAAGCCGCGGAAAAAATGTCAAGCTACGCGGACTAACGACTAAATTAGTAGGATCGAGCAGGGATTCCCCCCCGAATCTTTAAGAGGCGTGTAAAAAACATTATCGGCACTTGTCAGTGACGTTAATCGTCCGGTGGCGTACGTTGGCAGATGGGCTCTCGGGATCCAACAGGTGCTACGCCCCTGGATCGCATGTAAACGCGTGCCAATAATCAGTTTATTGAAAAAAGAGTGTACAGTCTGCTTTTGCGGATCTTGCCTCGGACAAGCTTTCCATCTGCAACACACCAGCACACTCTTATGTAATTCTTCATTATCTCTCCTTTACGACTCTTTACCTTTAACGTTCATTGTACGTTTTTACTATCCAACGAATGCTTTATACGTGCTATACGTCAATTTTATGCTTCTTCAAATTACATTGTATCAAACATGTGCTGCCTTTTTCCCTCTGCTTCCCCCATAAATCACTTTACACTTATTTTTTTCTTGCTCCTCGCACGGTTTAACAAATTAGCTGCTTTTCCACAAATTTTCTTCGATCGATCGACCATCTCCGTGTGTAATTTTAGTCGCGTTGGACTCTTCGCTTCTCCTTTCCATCACCGCTATACTCTTTACTTTTTCGCGTTACACTGGAATTAAAAGAATTACTTGTCAGAAGAGCCATTCCATCGTTGGTATCCTTGTTAAACGAGGGATTACTCGCTTGGACGAGCGAAACGAAGCGTCTTATTTTTCAGAGTCGAGGATTCTCCACGTGGTTGGAATATGATTTATTGTTTTATTCGGTTAATGATTACAGCTATTGTATCGAGCGAGTTGAGCCGATATCTATCGCTGTATTAATCCGCTGACCTCGAAATGTGTCCAGTATAATACAACCATGTTTACACGCCATCGGTTATCTTCCTTTTCAGCGTGGAAATCTATTATAGAAATATGTATGTATACTGTACACTGATAAATAAATACTATATGTATATATATATATATATGTATAGTATAGGTCTCACGGTGCGTCTTTAAAGTTGCTAAGGCGCTTGCACGTACATATATATATATATCTAGGAAACTTTGAATAGACGCTTGGAGGCGTCTAGCAAGATGAATGGTCTTCTCTCTCTCCTCTGATTCCCCCCTCGATACTATACACACATATAGACATAAGTATATCTTTGTCCCTCTCGGTGTTACTCGTCTCGCTGGCCGAACGCGTTTTGTTTGAAATCGACGCCTCTTAATAAGCCATTTCGGTCACGAGATGTATCGTGATTACGTTGCCGTGCTATTAATTAACGATAATTATCAGTCTTCCGACATTTTTAATCGGCCCATTCCTATGCAACAAAACATTCGAGCCAAATTCATTCTCACGCTACCGAGCCGACTATCCGCAATATCAACATTTACGCGCATCTCTTAATGCACGTCCTCTTAATTGATTTTTTCCAACATAAAATTCAGTGTCATTGATATTCCGCGTTATTTCATATTCACAAGGTTACCGTTATTAGCATATCACTGACTTCGTTATGGAATTCTAAATAAATACATTATGAAAAAAAAAGCAAGAGTATCCCCTTACGTAAGGAAGGAGGACGTCATGGAAAAAATAAAATAAAAAAAAAAGAGTGAGAGAGGAGCGGCGAAAGAATAATATTCAGTGGGAGGGAAGGGGGGGGGGATATAGTGGTTGGACGATAATAAGTTAGTTGCGCGGCAGAGAGAAGGGAGGAAGAAGGTTCGAGGGATCGAGTGACGCTAGTTTCTTAGCGGTGACCTTATTTGCACGGTGAGAAAAGGGCGGTAGCCGTGGGGTCGTTGTATCATGAGAGGGATACATCTTAAGGTCGCCCCTTACGGTAGGGGCAAAGACCGACCTTGACTACGTAGTGGCTGCCGTTCGTTCGATACGAGGTCCGTGTGCCTTCGCTCTCTACCTCTCCCTCTCTCTTTCTCTTTTTTTTTCCTTACCTTCTCCTCCACGTAACAGAGACCTCCCACCTGAAGCTTCTGCTTCTGCCTCTCTTCTTTCGACCCTTTCACTTTGATCCATTTTTTCTCTCCTCTCATTTTCTCCTCATTCTACTTGAACGCTTTTTCCACTTGGCCCTCGTACACGTCACTCCCTTTACCCCTCCCTGCATTCCTGTTACCACGCCACTCTACACACACTACTCCTTTTTGCACCTCTCAACCTTCCTTTTTCCCGCACCAACGTTGCATCTCTTACGAAACTCCAAACGGTCGTTTATATTTACTTCCGTTTTCCGTACGCGTCCCTAACTGTTCCAACCGTGTTTATCACTCTCCATTCATTTTCAAGCGTTACGTCATTGTTTTCATCGATCATCCATTGTTCCCGTCCACGAAAAGCTGTAAGGTCGATCTTCCAATAACAAAGCAACGCGATGAATGTAAATAGATCGGACGGTTGTTGCGACGGCAAAAAACTTTTGTTTCGACTAACTTTTCTACACGGCAAGGGAGTATTCTTCTTTGAGCTGTGTGCGTGTGTTTCGTGCCGTGTCCTTTTGTCCCCTCCCTCTTTATTCAGCCAATTGGATCGATCATCACCGACGACTACGCGTTTTAACGCCGCACGTGTCTTCGTGACATTACTTTTTCCCTCGCTCCTCTCCAGACCAAAGATTCCGTCAAAATAACCTAGAATCAACCAACTCGTTTTTTTGCATATTTTTATCTCGGGTCTCTCGCTCGACCAGGAATTTACGGTGCTACGACGTTCCGAGAAAAGCAGCGCGAGCGTAAACATTGTAGCCTTACGATAGACGCAGGCCAAATTTGTGTGACAACAAACCGAGTCGAAGCTTCCTTGAGACTGTTTCTCGGAAAAAGTTCAATAATTCACAATAGCTGAACGTACTCGATTCCCTCATCGACCGCTGTTTCTCAAAATAAATCACAGAACTGTATTCTTTGATACATTCGACAAAATTTAGCATCGTTCTAGTGCATTATTTTTACAAATAAAAAAGTGTCGCTCGACACTTTTATCCACTGATCACGGGGGATTATCGAGTGGTTAAATTGTAATTGAGAAGAGACGAGAGAGAGAGAGAGGAGGAGAGGGGGGAGAAATGGGGGTAGAATATTTGGAAGAATTTAGGGGCGTAGTAAGCGTTACGTGACGGGGTGAATTTGGGGTTGGTTGGTCTACTGGCGTACTTTGCGTATCCAGAGGGGTCGAGAGGTCGTTGATACTAGGCTATAGGAGAGGGTGGGTTGTAAGCAACCAAGTAGGCAGGCAGCCAAGAGGAAGGAAGACAAGTCGCAGGAAGGAGAGCCTAGCGACCTTGAAGAGAAAAAGTCGCGCGCGCGCGTGTTGGCAGGATCGATTTCGCCACGTTACGCATACACGTGTAACTATACAACTATGTCGTAACGTAACGTAAGCACTCTGGCCCTTCCAATTTTCCCTTAACCCTATATATATATATATATATGTGAGAACACGTGCCACCGCATAAACAACCTACAGCGTGACCTCGATGACACTCTCTGTTCGCGCGTATCCTATTACTCACTGAGAGAAATATATAAGCTATATAGAAATATTAATCAAATCGAGCAATCATTTGCAACCGAGTAAATATCTGTTTGAAAATTTAGCAAATATTTATTTAAAACAAATCATATAATTTGTCTAAATTTAGAGCGTTTAGTATTAAGATGTTAATTATCGTTTTATAGGAATTTAAAGAACAGTTAAATGCTTTATTTCCTTTTTTTTTTTAATAATTGTAGGATATAAAGTCTTATCAGTGTTCCTTTGAAATAAAATACAGTAATCTCCTTTAGATTAACCTTGTAGCCTCTGTACCGAATCATCAATATGTCGCGATACTGTTTTCCAGATCGCTTCTTTTTTCTCCCATTACACGTTACATATACTACGTCATCGAGGAGACAAGTCTGAAAAATCACCGAGCTATCTCCTATAAAGGCTAGAATGTAGCCGGTAAAGTTTGAAAAGTGCTCAAATATAGAATAGGCTCGATCGATAGGAGTTATAGCGGCGCGTTAAAGTCAACGAACCTTTACTTTGGAAGTGCTGATAAATATGTTTATACTCGCGCGTATAACGCGATAAAAATAAAAACACTCTAGTTCAACCTGCTGCGACTCTTTTTTCGCCGTGAGCTGAATTAATTAGTGTTTTCTGGATAGTATATATATATATATATATTATAGGTGAAGGGAGGAAAAAGTGGTTTGTTTTGTCGAGTGTTTTATGATTATTGCATTTTCTGATTCGACAGGTGCTCCAGGAGAAGTGGGACCGGACGAGAGCAGCGCCCCGAAGATAATCATGAAAAAGAGCGATGGTAAGACGGAGACCTTGGAGAGACACGTGCCGCAGATGCTACTTAGGGGAGAGCAGGTTGCCATAATCGTCAAGCTCAATTGACTAATTCTAGGCGCGTGCCCCTTCTACGCACACATCTCCCATCATTATTATTACATAACTTGTAAGAAAGGCGCGCTAATCTTTGTAAATATTTAATAGAAATATCGGTGGAATAAATCAAACTTGGCAGCAACAGCAAATTTTAAAGATAAAGATTTTTTTAGAGATTTTAGACACGATATAGGGGGGGGGGGGGAGGGGGTGATTGAGAATATTATGAGCGTAGTGGATTCACTCAATCTATATATATATATATATATATACTACAGTGAGACGGATTGTACGAGATGTATGTGTGGAATATTTGCGTGCGCTGCGTTTACGTTTACGTTCGATCGCCGAGAGTGAGCGTAAATACACACAAATATAGGAACGCGACGTCGTGGTTGGGGGGGGGGAGGTCGCGAAGGATTCTTCTCGTCGAGTCGCAAGGTCTAGCACGTAAAAAGGAGTTAAATCTACATCTCGACGCGACCTTCTCTCGAATAGTCGAGAAAAAAGGTAAGCAAGATCACCGAGAGAGGCCCGCTGCGTAGCCGATTCCGCGCAAGGAAACGCGAAGAAAGTCCATTGGAAACTGGAGCCACACAATGTTGCGTTGTCTCAGCTATCTTTACGTGCTACCAGTTATCATAATTCCTTGGCGAATTCTCGAATTCGTCGACTCTCGAAGCCCCCCGTGGACTCCCCGGTGCAGGCAAACGACGTTGCGCAAATATTCCCGCATGAAAGTCATCTTGAAAATGAAGAGAACTTTCTATTTTGTCGAGAAACACGCGCGTACCGAGCGGCGCATTTTTGTTGTCAATTGGCGCGGCGTTGCGACTGCATCGAAAGGATATCGTATTTTTAAAGAGGAGCTTGCAAAGTAAGGTATATATATATAAGTATACAACTAGCCCGAGAGATGCTCGTTTAAAAATAAACTTTATGGACATGGAGAGTGGATCGGAGCGTTGTTAACGAAGCGAGTGAGACGCCGGTAAAACGGAGGAATACATGGAGAATCGATGAGATCGATCAAGAATTTTAAGCAAGCTTTTTGCCAAAGGCCTAGCTTGTTTTTGTTTTCGACGCTCGCGCGGACCGATGGTTCTCGATATTTCACGAATAAGAAGCTGACGCAGAGTCGATGCGTGGCTTCCAGGATAACCGTCCGAGTGATTAGGATTGTTTATCACGCGTGCTTTTGCAGCATTGCAAGTAATAGGCGCGTTCGCGGCTCGACGCTTCAGTTTTTCTCACTCTTTCTCCGCGAGCGACTCGTCGCTGGTTTAATGTCTCTCTTGACGCTGGAATGCGAATCGTATACGAGCATCGTAACAGGGAAGAAAGTCTCGTGCGCGACTGAACGCGTGCTTTTATACTGCACCCATACATGTCCGATAAAACATCGTAAATCCTCTTTGGTATATATATATATATATATATATAGTCCACACTCGAGAATATCAATGTTCAAGCGCGAAGCAGATCTTTCCAATATTTTCAAATCATTAAACTTTGTTCGTTAAAATGAAATCATAGATTATCTTGCATGCGCGCACTCCAAATGTATATTTAATCGATTTCGTATCTATCTCCATTCGGTGAATTTCCACAATAAAATTAAGCGAGTATTAATGCTATACCCAATTCGGATAATCTACTATTTTTTTTAACTCGAAATAATTTTCTCCAACGTTGATCATTTTGCTCGATAAAATCGTCTCATTATGGAGAACCAATCAGAACTACGACGTCCACCGTGATTTCGAGTTCTCCTCTCGCGTTAATTTTATCGATAGCTTTATTGATCAATCATTGATAATTTATATAGCAATGTGCCCCGAGCGCTTCTACCGTGAAGAATATATAGTTTTATAAATATATGCTCATTATTTTTCTCATTTTTTCTTCCACTCGACACATTTTTCAAATACACTCGTGGAAAGAAATTGCTCGTGAAATTTGTCTTCTTACAAAATTACGGTATTCTTGTGAGAGCAGCCGTTGCGCTTTGGCCACAGTGCTGCGCGTTGTTCGTGTGTATGCGTGTGTAATTAAAGTTATTTAATTTTTCTTCCGTCGATAATAACGTTAATGAGCCGATACAAGAAATGCGATTATAATGACTAATATTTTCATAGATTCGTTACGAGTCTCTCGATTGTTATTCAAGCGCGTAAATAAACAAGAAAAGGTAAAAAATGCACAATTTTACAACGGTTCCCCCTGATACAAGAACACGATAAAACCTTTTACTCGTGGAAACTTATACGATAAGAGGCGAATTTTTACCAAGCTGTTTGCTAAATTTTCACTGCTCTTTGCAGAATTCCTCGAATCATGTTAATGCAAATTTCACTTGGGTAGTCCGTAAAGTTATTCCTCCAAGTTAACGTAATAGCTATACGCGAAAATCTTTAATAATTCTTCATACTCGTTTCGTCTCGGGGTTACCCTATCTGGCACGATGAATTTCACAAGAAATTTCTTTTTGTATGCTCTTATCAAACATTATCATAAGTCCGAGATTCGACGATTAACCAATCGGATTAAAATCTAATGACGCAATTTAACATCGAAATGATGCAAAAGAGCAATTTTGCTCCTTCTCGGTAAATGTATAAGTCTAATGAGAGAGAGAGAGAGAGAGAGAGAGAGAGAGAGAGAGAGGCGAAACAAAAATTGCGACGATTTAGAGAAGAGAGAGAGGGTGGGGTTGGAGGATCGTGTCGTTAGGCACGCTTTTTCGTTCTGCTTTTACGATGTTAATCCACTTCCAGGTTCTTTGACTCTGGTTTCCTAAGAGGTTGCCTTCTGATATAGACTTGCACGCGTAGCGGCGGCATTGTTTCCTCGCGACTGAATCACTATAATTTTCATCTCCCCCCGTTACCATTCGCGCCAGGCGAATAAGAAACGCACATAAAAAGGCGTGTAACACTCGAAGCGACGTTTCCTCCTTGTCGACAACAATCGCGTCAACCTTCAACTATCTTCGAATCACATATTTATTTTCTCACAGAAATTATAAAGCGAAATGAATGGGCATTCCACGCTAATCCTTCAGTTCCTTCCTTAAGCCGTCGATCCTCCTCTGCGCATCGTAGATATATACATATATACACAAACTGCGCACTAGATCTTTCGAGAATTTACCCACTTACCAAAATTCAGGTCCTCGAACAGGATCGCGCAGGATCTATCCTCACTCGTGCGAGTCCTGAAATCACAAAATCTCGATCAAATCCTCGATCCTGCTGATATTTACACGCTCAAAAATATCACATGACGGTTTCTTAATTTTATCTCGAGAGTCGGATCGCGGAATGTTGAATGGCTTATGGTATTGATTAGGAAATTCCTAGAAACAAATATATATATATTCTCGAAATTCCGAGACGAATGACACGATCGAGCGATAATGATATATCGAGTTTCGTATTAATATATTCGGTCGAAGCGCGATAAATTCTCGCGTGTGTCGACGATGCGGGCCGACGAGTTCGATATGGGAAAATGGTGGGAACTCGAATACCAAAGGTACGCGCACCAGGAGTTCCACCGGAGGAGGAGACTGATGGAGAATGATGGAGCAGCGTTATTTCCGATTCATCCTGTCCAATAGCTATATACGTATATAGGAGGTACGTATAGTTGTGTTGGTGGAGCCGAGTTGAAATACCGGCTCCTTGGATTCGTGTAGCCATCATGCACGAGGAGCCAAGAGAGAGCATTTTTCCATGCACCGCGCGGCGTTTTCTGCGACGCGCAAAAGTGCATCGCGGTCGCGGCGCGGGCCACGGTGAAAGCAAAGAAGCACAGCGCGCGCGCGGGTCCCCTTGTGTTCGGGACGAAGAGCGAACGAACGAGCTGCGGCGAGCAGTGCAGCAGTGGAGGGCCAAGGGGAGTCGTCCAGGAGGCTTGGGGGGGAGCCTCTCACTTTCGCTCTTGGGAGAAAGTTTCCAACCCCCCTCCCCTACTCGCTACACGACTACTTACATCCCCCCTCCCCCTCTCCCTCTTACACTCCGCGCACTTTCGTCGACGACCACGACGACCACGACGACGACGAAGACGACGAAGCCAACAACGGGTTAATGCACTCCTGGAACAAGCCACGGGCCCATAGAAACGCGGGAATCCGTAACTTTTGCTTTCCTACTTCGCTAATTCACTAGAACGGTTTCTTTAAAACTTTGTCGAACAACTCGTGTGATTCTTCAAGAAACGGCACGCATTCTGTTCTAGAATTATGGTTTTTTTTTTTGTTTTTTTTAGACATTTTAGGAATTTACAGTTTTTTCTTTCGCGAAACGATGGAGTTTATTACTATATATCGTTTCTCTCATTGAAACGATCATCTGTAAATTTTATAATACACTAATTCAGCTATTGGAATAAATAAGGCGCCAAACTGTTATCTTTGTCTCTCTTCATAAATTAGAAAGAGCGAGAGAGAGAGAGAGAGAGAGAGTATTACAAACGTATTGCATTGCATATACATCTTGCAGCAACGATCATAGAAGACTTCGGTTCGGCGCTTTTATAGATCCCCGCGTCTGTGTACACGCTCGCGTGTGTGTGTATCCCAGCGAGAAACTTTATCCAAGAATGAACAGTGCAAAAATCCTCCTAGTCTCGTATTTCACAGCGTGCAACGTTCCTGGAAAACTTTTGCCAACTTTTCTGCCTAGACTCGCACGTGTGACAATAATTAGAAAAGTCAATCCGCGAAAGTTTGCCAGGTTTATCGTCACTCGATAAGAAAAATAGTGCGGAGGATGGTGACGCGAGTGTGGGGATCGAAGAAGAATAAGAAGAATCGCATCGGTTTCTTCATCGAGAGCGATAATTGGTGATATTGGCAGGAGTCGAAGAAGCTTTGCTTCTCTCGTTCGTTTCTCGCACCTATAACGCGCTTGGAGGGAGCATGACGGAGAATATAGAGAATGGTGCGTACTATATATATATATAATGGATAGAGCGAATAGCACTCGGCGAGTGGTAGTGGAAGTACGACTCGGTCCAGGGCCGACTGGCATGCGCCTTGGAAACGTAATGACGATCGTAGAAACTCTCGAGGCCGGTCCACGAGGGCCGAGAGGGAATTTTATGAATTTCTCGACAAATGTCAACGCTGCCATGCCATGCCACGCCATGCCACGCCATGCCGACCCGACTCCGTACTTGTCAATCTTCTTACGCTTATATATACGCGACAAAAACTCTTCTTTCTCATCATCCAGTTTAATCCGTACCAAGTACTTAGTTATATATATATATATATATACACAACATAGGACTGGTCGTATGTGAAGTGTAACACATGTATAAGAATAGAGGAGAAAAAACCAGCAGCAAAGATAAAAAGCTGCAAATTTTACTCGTGTCCTCGAAATTAAGATACGACAGCAAAAAAAAAGTGTTTTTTTCTATAATTGAACTAATTTACTAAAAGAATAAGTATTTTTCCAAAAGATGCATCAATGCGGGCTTTGGCAACTCGATGTGCGCGGTATCGATATTGATCGAATCTCGGTGTTACGTACATTATTTATCGACGATACGAATAATTGGAGATTTGCATGAAAATGCTTCGATCTCGGGTAACGGGAAACTTCGCAATTACACAATTCCTCGATGACTTGTGCCAAATTTTCAGATTTTGCTTATTTATTATCATTATTGTTGTTCCGAGCCACGTGGGAGCGTGGGAATTTACCAACAATCGGTCGCTCTGAATTTTCCGCCTTTTCAATCCGCGTAGGTTGACATATAACTTATACACACACACACGTGTCTCTTGCTCGAAAAATATTGGTCTCGAGTGGACGGAAATGTGCCAAACCAAACGTCTCGATTGTTTGGTCACTCGGAATAAAAATTGCCACGCGGATGGATCGATACTTTCTATTTTAGCTCGAATGCAGCAATTGGCGCGAGTCTCATGATCGCACACATACATATACATCGGTAGAACATCTCTCTCCGTAACGTTGGGTCGGATTCTATAAGAGGAGGTAGCACGTGCGTTTAGTAGCCGTCGTTAAGCGCGAGCGAAGCTGCACTCGGATTGGAGCAAAAAGAAGCGGACGAGCGTAGAAAAAGAAGAAGGTTAAAATTAAACATTGGCGTAATTCCACCTCGTATTGTGTACTATATATGTATATGGAAAAAATTGATCGAGGCACGAAAACCTCGAGGAGACTGTATATAGGGAAGGAAAACTCGGGACGCGCGTTTGCTATTTATTTATAATTCCATCGGTGTCGCGAGGTCACGTGACTAGAGAAATCAACATGTCGCCTATCGTATACGTATACGTAGCTGGTGCAGCAGCGGATTCCCTGACGCAAACGCAAAATATCATCATCGAGTGTGTATACGTACACGCGGATGCGTCCAAGAAGACGAAGAGGAGGAGGAAGAGGCGAAGGTCGATGGAATCCTACTTCCAGCCAGAAATATCGCACCTATGTAGCACATATATATATATATATATATATTTGCAAACTGGCCTATTGACATTAATCCACGCGAAAATCAATCCATCCCATTCTTTCCACCTGCAACCTTTATTACTTCGTTCCTTCGACCGGGCCAACATCAACCACGATAAACTCAAAGTCACCGTCACCTTCCCCGAATAATCATCGAAATCCACCTATATAGTAATATAAATTCTTGAAAATAGCCACGCGCATCCCGGATAAACCCTCGTTTTACAACCTTAACAATCCGCGATATTCCTGTGTATGTAAGAGCATACACCTACATCCCCCCTCTTTTCCATTGATCCTCCCTCGACCAATCACGCAGCGGTCGCCAGAAATATTTTGGAAAAACCAGAGGAAAAGGTATTTGTGCACGTAAAATGATGCGAGATTCGAAAGAGCGACGCGATGAAAGGATCCGTTTGACGTGGATCGAAGATTCGACCTTGAACCAGGTTACTTGGTTATTTAGTAGAAATCTGGCAATCGACCGGCTATTAATACAGGAGGCACTGCTTTGCCGTTTGGCGAGAAGAGAAGGATGAGAAGTCGTGAAAAGAACAACGAGTGTGTTTATAGTGGAGGAATGGAAAGAGGGAAATGGAAAGGCGATCTTTGTCGTGGCTTTGAAAAGATGATGATAGTGAGGAGGTAGGGGGAGAGGGGGGGGGGGGCAAAGCAACTGTACTTGAACCACGTATCGTTGTACTCGACGCGAACCAATACAGTAGCAAAGTCTGCTCGAGTCGCGCACACGCACGCTGATAGAGATTGGCGAGTGTTGAAAATAACCTCCTAAACGTCCCTGACGAGGTGGGAATGTTGAGTTAGCCGTGAATAGTATGTTAGTTGGTGATTTGCACTTCCTAGTCGCGCACACATCGCGCACACCTATATATATATATATACAGCACACGAGAGAGACGTACAAACGCGGAACGAAAACTCGCGCCAATCTCTCGAAGCAAACTCGATGGAAACATCATCCATATGCCATTAAAACATTTCTCTTTTATCCGGCAAATCTACCGCGCGATGAACCGCTTTATTAATTAAAAAGAATTTTTGCCACGTAATTAATAATAACGAGGGGATCGCGAGATAAGAGGCGACTAGAATTAATCTAGCTGCTAACTTTTGATATTCGATAGCGCGTAGCTGGAAGCTGAAACACACACACACACACATATATATATATATATATATAGGGGAATAGAGACGTCCGTGAATTTTAACCGAACGTTCGCGAGTGTGTGTTGCTAATGGAAGGGAGGGAGGTAGAGAGAGAGAGAGAGAGAGAGAGCGAGGGAGAAAGAACATAAAAGCAACAATAATAACGATGTTGAGTCATACGTGGGCCTTCGAGAGCAAAGAAGGGCCTTGGTTGATGCCCCGGGCAAGGCAAAGAAAGATCACCATCTCGATGTGATATCTACCATCTCTCTCTCTCTCTCTCTCTCTCACCACTACTCGCTAGTTCACTATCCTTCTCTCTGCAACGCTCGATCGCTCATTCTTCAATGTAACCGCGGTCGTATCTCGCAACCGATTCTACTTTTTTTGCTAAAATTAATTCCCTCCTCAAAATTCTATCGACCAGTTATCTCACGGAATACCAAGTAACTATCTAATCAAATTGGCGAATGTCCTCTAGAATAAAAACAGGTTTTTATATATTCCTCTATCGCAATCTCCTACGAACACGTCACGTGCAGTTTTTTTAATACTGCTGTCTCGATTTTTGGAAATTCTATCATTTTCTTTGCACGATTTGTACACTTGGGAAAAGTTTTCTTCGAAGGAAACTCGAAAAGGGCTCGATGTGATTTCTGTTTGCGTCGATCTTATCCGAAGAGAATATAATTAGCTGCGATTGCAGGGCATAATGCGTTATCTTAACCGAATCGTTTAACATGTGTTATAATGCGAAATAGTGCAGTCGTTTCGTATGTTTGCTCTGCTCTGCCACACACACACACACACACAGAAAGAGAGACTGTCGTAGTGCACGTAGCACTACTTCAGGAAGAGCGCAAGAGTGGCCACACAAAGTAGCATTTTCCTGCACCTATCAATTACAATTACATAATAGCCTGTGTGTACGCGTACTTTCTTCTTTTCACTCTTCGAAGCTCCTTATCGCTCGCGCCATCACCGTTACACACGAAGCTGAGCTACCGTGAAACGAAAAAATTTACCGAAAGACGCGAGAAAACCAAATTTTTCTCCTTATCGCATTGCACATTATCGCTGAGAAAACAGTGTGCTATTAATAGACATTCTATCTCATTATCAAGTTCACACACCGTGCAGTAATCTTTTTAATAATAATTCTATCGCGAAACAGAGAGGTTAGCAAGGTATTCGAGAGAAAAATATGCATGTGTATGCGTGTTCTTTTTATGGAACGTCATAAAATAAACGTCTTGCGTTTTATGGCAAAAGTGAGCGATAAGGAAACTTGTTGTGTGACGTAAAAAAATATCCAATAATAATTCCTTGAAATTCAATGGTTTCGTAGGATCGACCCACGTTTTTCACCATGACTCTGCGAATTATTCCAACGTGCTCGATGAACTTCGGCAGTGTACATATATATATATATAACAGAGTTATAGAACCAACTGAAATTTCGCAATTGCTGAAAGAAGAAAATCAGCGAGATGATGATGATCGAGATCCGTGTGACCCGACGTTCCAACTACTCTGCGTGTTGTATCATTTATCAATGTTCGCGTTTCATCGATTCGAATAGAGTGTTCGATAAATCGCGGAACGATAATATTTGGACGTTTTTTTCGATGCTCTGGTGAAATAAAATAATAACGAAGGAAAAAGATTACGGATCGAGACAAGTGTTAATATCTTACATCATATTTTGGCCTTCCGGCCGAGGAACGTTGTTTCGTTTAAAAATCGAAGGTCATTGACGTCAGTGGTCTCGAGAGCTGATTCACACAAGAATTAAGCGAGTAAGGTGAAAGTGGACGGACGCGTTGTTCGTCGTCGAGCGAGGAATGCTCGATTCGTCTTTTCGCGCATCCTGCAGCGTGTAGAATCGAGTGAAACCACCGGGAAATAACGCGGGGAGAAATGATAAATCCTCGTAATTGAAATCGAGCGAACGATAAAACAAGTTGATTAAACTGAATTTTAACCAACCGACGCATCTGTGCATGTGGCATGGGTGTATACCATTTGCGAATATCGAGAGCAATTAGACGAATATTCCCAATGCGGATTAATCGGCAATAAACAATCGAGATGATTGAATTTACCGGACGCTCCATTTATCCATGCTACCAATCATCCTCGCGTTTACGCGAGTCACCGAAAAAAACCAGATACATACACCAATACCGCGAACCTTATCGTAAAAATATTTCATTTACCATCGATATTCACTCCACCCTAATTAATCGCCGCGCTTTTTATTACACACATAGTCGAGTTTCACGAAAATTTCCGCGCGCGAGGAAAAGTAATTATCGTAATGGAGTTTTTCACGAGCAGATAAATTTCGAGGGAATAAAGTTTGATGAGAAATTGAATTTTGCTTTATACGGCAGAAAAGGAGAATGTGATTTCAATTACGCAGAGATGCAATTAGTAGATACTGGTGGCGGTTGGAACGCCTATGCCGGTACCGGTACAACCATTAGAGGGAAGCGCCAAGATCGATAAGAGACTTTGACGGTTGCATCCGTGACAAGTATGCATCGCTCTCTGTGCTACCCCCTCCCACTTTTCTCTTCGACTCTTTTTCCAACGCAGCGCCGCGCGGATGGAAAGACGAGCCTCCGTCGAGCGAACATCCACGTCCCCCTGCACGTGCAGCTTTTCACCACTTATCACCCATATCAATTAATTCCGTTGACTTTTATAGCGCGGACAGAAATAATTCAAAGCTATCATCGCCTCCCCCCTCCGTTATATCTCTAATAATAACTTCTCGCGAGCGTTCGAAGATGGAAAAAAGTACAAAGTGCGCACGATCGACGACGGACGATATTATAGCGTGTGTATACAGTCTCGCCTATTCTATATGTATATATATATGTGTGTGTGTGTGTGTCTACGTAATTGTTGCGCGAGATTCGGGGATTCGAATTGTTATAAGAACGGCCGCGTGCGCCGTGGTCAGTGTCGGGACAAACGACTACAAACGCCCAATGGCTACCGGTGACCAGTTTTTTGCACCAAGGACCAATCTACCGCTCGGTCGATCCTGCCGATTGCTTTCGAGGCGAGCACCAAACCGATTAACGACCCTAACCCAATTAACTGTCTCTGTAACGGCCAGCGACGCATATCGGTGCAAACTGTTTACGCGACAGTCTACCACTTCTCGCCACTCTAGTTCCTTTTTTTTCTTCTTCTTATTATTAAACAGAACAATTATTGACCAGGTTTATTTTGCAAATTTTTTAGGACGATCCTTGCAGATTTCAGCGGACATTCGTTATACGCAAATGTGAGGTTTGCGATTGGTTATTATAAAGATCAACAAGGATTTTCTTGGGAGAAAAATAACTAAATTCGTCGAGTATATAGTTATATCCTCGAGGTATTTTTAATGTTTATTGTATAAAATTAAAGATAAGAATAGAGCGATCGAGTTGCGAGTCTATTAAAGATAAGATGATCTTGCGCGCGTTTAAGCGAGTAAACGGCCGATGAGGTTGACATTTTCCATCGGCGACACGAGAGCAACGAGGATTTTGCTCCGATGGCCATTCTTGAGAATAGTTATCACGATATTATAATAAGAGTTTACGGGCGTGCGCGCGCAAAGATACACAACGTAATAAGGCGGAAGAAGGCTGCTCGGAAGGTCGTTTGCTGCTGTTCTTGTGTTGCTGCACTTGGATCCAACCAACGACTAATCGCAAATATATTCCTGCAATTTATACGCATTCCTCATATACATATAGACTCCTTTTGAAAATTTAATAATACAATAAAGAACTTAGTTTTGTTTTTCAAACAAACGTGCATCGATGCAGCGACCTTCCACTGCTGGAACGCGTATACATAAGAGTGACTTTGCTGCGAGCTAAAAAATTACACCCTCGCTCCCCCCCCCCCCCTCCCTCTATCCTAAATTAACTCCACCCACTCCGTGCTCCACTGAAATATCCCACTTCCGGCTTTCACGTTCGTTCAGCCACCACAATTCTCCAATATAGATTAATTGAGGAAAAAAACTAGCCAGGCTACGCCATTAACTGTATTTTACAAGGTGTTAAAGGACAACGAACCGTTACGCAACACTGGCTACCATTTTTTACGGCGTTAGGGTGTTAGCTAAAATCTTGAGGAGAGATAAAAAAGGAGAGGAAAAACGGGATAGAAACGGCAATTACCTAGTCGTGTTCCAATTAGCATTTATCCTATTAGATTAGGTCAGTGGTAACGATTCTATTGAAACACACAAACATTCCTACTGCAATATATATATATATATAAATGGTAAATATTTGGAGAAGAGAAAAAGCAATGGTTATTCTTCTCGAGGAAGGGAAAAGAGCGGCTCGATGCAGTTTGAGTTATTAACAGCAATATTTCTCATGCTTTATATATAGATTATGAGAATTCCTGACGTAACAGAGTTCGACTCGTCGTCTCGCAAGCAAATTATTATTAGTTTGCAGTATCGTTAATTATTATAGCGCGGCGTACGGGGATGAGGAGAGTGCAGAGAAGAGAGACACTAAAGAGAGAGAGAGAGAGAGAGAGAGAGACGAAGAGTATTCACTGGAGACTCGGATATACAAGCGTGAGTTATCGGTGAAAGTCGCTTCTTGAAAAGTGATTTTAATCTTTATCGTGCAATGTGTCGTTTACTTTTCGAGGTATTTCGAGTATGTGTACGATATATGCGTGTCCCGTGCGAGCGTGCACTCGCCGCGGTCCAAAGTCATCATTAAAGCGCGCAATCGCGTATCTCGCCGTTTCGAAGGTAAACCGTTTCAAGGTAAGCTAAACTCAGCTGGCGAATAATTGTTTAATCGGTGCGCCAGCAATAACATTTGATTCAGCATTTATCCTCTCTCCTTCTCTCCTGCTCCTCTCCCGAAGCGAGCGGCGTATAAACACGCCGCTTTAACGACGAAAACCCCACTGGCTCGCCTCTCTTAATTGCTGCCAGATTATAAAAGAACGCTATCTAGCTTTTCCAAGTATATGATAAGAGCAACGTCATTTGTCACTCGCGCTATATACACCAAACTACTTCATTTTTATCTATACCTCCGACCCATTTCAATGGCATTTGAATACTTCATAAATCTCACCCAACGTTTCTAATCACCGGCGAACTCTAATTGTCCAGGATCGAGGGTCTAACGATGAAAACTCTATTATTAATTATAGTCAGTTTTTTCCCCTGGCTAAATTATCGCTGCGATATTCACCGAGAAGATTAGCCAGTGTTTTTTAGAGATAGGTTGGAATATGTGGAAAAGGTTGGCGAATTCCCTTCGTTCCCGACCCACTTTGTCCCTGACCATGACCGTGTTTCGCATCGTCCTCCGTGAGCAGCCGACCTATACAGGGCGCGAGAGAGCAGTGCTCGTTATTGCGTCACGCGGAGGGTATACCGAAGGGAGGGGGGGGGGGGGGGGCCCTCTCGCGTTCTCCAACGGGAACAAGAGAAAATAACGAGTAAGGGAGAGTAAGAAGGAGCGAGCGAGTGGGAGAACGAGAGAGAGAGAGAGAGAGAGAGAAGGATTGGTTAGGTCTAGCTCGTAGCGTGCGAGTCAGCAAGGTCGTTCTCCATTCGCAGCTCGCAGTCAACTAAGAGGGGGGGGGGAGAGATATGGGCGACTCTCTCGTATTTGGAGTGTGTACGTATTCAAGTGCGAGTAGTGGGGATAGACTCGGGCCCCCTTCCGGACTCGCCATAGAGAGTCAAGGCCCTGTCCCAATTTCCATTCATCCTCGCTCCAAACGATCCAGAAGGTGCTCGCTCGCGCAATTCAATCTTGCTTTTCGAACAATCTCCATCGACGATCTATGCACGCTCCTCCCTATCTCGTCTATTATCACATCTCGATAAAACACTAATTGATATGTTTTCAACATTCGTCTCTCCCCCCCCCCCGCCCCTCCCTTGCACTCGAAACACACGTTTGACCTTGAAAGATTTTCAGTCGCGAGGGAATTGATCCAGCTTTGCGATCCAATGACGCAACGTCTACAATAGGTGTCGGATTTGCGGCGCGGTGCGCGCAAGCGAGAAGAGGAGTCCCTTCCGGAGTGTGGAAGATTCTCGGGGAGAGTCAAGGCCCTGGCCCAATTGGAGTTCGTAGACCCGACGCGAGGAATAGGTTACACGCGCTCACCCCGCAATTTGGCCGTGTCTCTCCCTCGGTCGCACACGCTAAATCGCTTTAAGGTCATTTACTTTTACCGGCCAACCTTCGGGCTCTCCCCCCTCCCCTACTTTTCGACAAGCCCGTAATAAACCTTGCGAGCGAGCTCGCCCATTGTACCAACGCACAAAATCCAACGATCTATCACACACACACACACACACACACACACGATGATAAAAAAAGGACAGAGCGAATTGTGAAAACAACTCCGGCGCACGTGTACAGGTGCAATCGCGTGACCGACGTTTAATTACTCGCGCTGCAGTTCGATCGGAGGAATTAATGGCGGCCAGGACGGGGGCTGAATAAAAGAAAAGTCGCGCACGCGAACGATGCAGTCGAGTGCCAATGTGTGTTTCCGAAGAACGGATTTATAAAAGGTGGGAAAATCGTGACAACGATTCGAGTCAGCATATATGTTTTCAAATTGACTCTTCATTCCCGAGATTTGTAATTGAGTTGGAACGCGCAACGCTCGAGAGAAAAATAAAAATATTGGCGGGAAAAGTACGAGTGGTGGTTCGTGCAACGTGTGTGTGTGTGGAGTTGACGTATGGCGAAACACATGCGCGAGGCTCGTGAGCTCCACGTGCTGACTCGTTTCAGGGACGCAGAGGCAACGTTTATATGGGACCACGGCCGAGGTTACGCTGCCTGCTGGCCCTTACAACAGCTCTCGGTCGTAACGCGCGACTATCTTACACGGGGGATACCGATACACCACACCACTCGCTCGCTCGCTTTTCCTCCTCCTCCTCCTCCTCCACTCTGTAGCGGACCAGACGCTTTTGGCCCTCGGCCCTGGACGCTACGAAGGTCACCGCGCGGTACACGCCAATCGCTCCCACGAAACTCGCCACTCGCACTCGACTCTGTAGCGAAGCGACTCCCCTCTGCTACGCAAAACAAACTTTTCAAAGCTGCCAATGTATTCGCCTATCGACAAAACTCGTCCCTTTTCTTTTGCTCGATGCCGCAGTATCGAATCTTCGTTCAAACGTGGTCTTCCCACATTTTACACTCTTCGGCAATGTCGTTACTGACGATCAAAGCTGTACGAAAGAAACTTCAACCGCTAAAACAGCAATTACGCTTGTTAATTGCGAGAGACGCTTTATCGCGTAATGTGTAGGGGGGGATTAAGAGCGATTAATCATGAACGGCATCTAAGCCAGCGTATTTCCCTCGGAAGAAACGTCGAGTTAACAAAGAGGAATCAATTATGGAATTGAACGGCAGCACAAAGGAGACTCGCTGCTCGCGCTGGTGAAAAGTGAAAATTTAGAATACGCGAGCGATTCGTTCGCGGAATCTCGCGCGGAAAGAGATATACACTCGCGAGGGCTGAAGGTTGGTCTAGGCTGAAAATACTTGTATAAAATATAGTCGCGGCTTATTTTGGCGCACTCGCACACACCAACCCGCGCGCACTGTCCTATATATATGTAAGTGGATGTATGTTCGCAGGTTGAAAATCGTGCGACGCGGAGGGAAGGGCTGTAGTGTATATATATATATATATACGACTCTTTTGTTATCATTCAACTTTTCTTGGAAATTCTCAGTATTACTAATATTCGCTCTTTATCTCCGATTCATTTATTAAGGTTTTCTAAACATCTTTCGCAATGTGATGTAACGCGATAAGGTTGCTGCAACATTACGATAATCCTTGTAGCACCGGCGCTCTTTATCTAAGCTTTACACCCATAATCACTTTTTTTCAACATAAACAATGTACTCATTTTATTATCGCGCTAACAACAATCAAATGAGCATACTCAAGGCAGTACATGAAATAAATTTCCATATTTTCCTCTGGCGTGGAGCCTACGGTTTTGAACTCGATGCTCTGTTGCTCGGTGGTTTAACCAGAGGTGTATTATTATTATTATTACTTTCTGAGAGAGTCTCGAATGTTTTGCACATTTTGATTTCCGAATCAATTCAGCGAGATGGTTAGTTTTCTATCAACGCGTTCGATCTTACGAATAACTCTTCAGCATATTTCGAAGGAATATCTATTCGTGTGTTGAGAAAAACAAACCTACATCTTAAAATCCGCAACAAAGCGATCGACCGTTCTGCGAAAGCTCCGACCGCATTCGACTCGAGGGATGCAAACGCGAAGGATCGATATTTTTTAATTAGAATCGATGCGAGTCCTTTTATAAGATTAAGTCGCGTCTCATCAACGCCGAGCACTTCTCATTTGCTCGGACATACATAAACGTTGTACCGATATCGAGTTGTTTCGTTTCTCCCGAGTGTAAATACGACGGATTGATTATACATTGTAATGAGAAACGATAATTTCGTTAGAACGTCACTCGCGTCTACGATAAGAATCTCATAATAATCCTGATGTATTGTTAAAAATAAAAAAACTATATCCACGAAAATTTCATCCTGTCCCTAAAACGATCGTTATACAATTAAAGAAACTTTTCGAAATTAATTCCCGCGATAAAATAAGTTTGCGCGCGTTAATAAGACACCAATTGAAATCTGGCAAAACATTGCAGCACTGCATCGATTTCTCGGTGTATAGTGTTTTCGTTGAAAAATGAGGTACGTAGCTGTTAAAAATGTGACCTCGCGCTACTTGGGAGTTAATGAAATTTGCTGAAATTGCACAGTGGTCGAAAAAAAAGGCGAATAGCGTGGTCTTACCTTCGCCACTAGCCACGTTCGGTTGATACGATATTGGCTAATGGTTCTGAGAGAAGAGTGGAGAATCTCCGAGTTCGCGGGACATTTATCACTCGCTTAGCACCCACTGAAATACTGAAACGCGGTCTTCTCGCCAATTATTCGGCGTCACTCGCGAAATGGTTCTCAGGAATGTAAACAAAAGCTTCTCCTTAAGTGTGTGCGTATATATATATATATAGCAAGAGACAGGTTGGAAAAAAGGAAGAAGAAACGTTGGCACACTCGATCGAAATGTTGTCAATAATGGTCGGCTCGATTACGACAGTTTCGCAGTTTTCTTGCGTCACTCGCACATGCTGCATAGGCGTTCCTCCTCCCCCTCACACCCCTCCCTTCGCCACGCGCTTTTTTCACTGGCAAAATATCACTCTGGCCTCATCCCTTTTCGATCAGCGGGCAAACGCGGATCCTCGCACTTGGCAAACGCTGAACCATTTGAAAACTTCACTCGAATATCCAAACTATCGAATCCAATGATATATATATATATATATATATATACAAACAACAATCTTAAGAAACTCGAGTGTCAACGTTAAAAAAGTACGCAAGTTCGAAACCACCGTTGGTCCTCCTCATCCTCCCCGGAGTCCCTTCTCCGCAATTTTTCTATCAAAAAACCACCCTCTTTCACCACTACACCCAATTCTATCCACAAGAGAGAGAGAGAGAGAGAGAGAGAGAGAGAGAGAGAGAGAGAGAAACAGTCCCCGAAATACAACAGCGCAAAGAACGTGGAATGAGAAAACGCGGCACGAAACTAAAATCCTCGCGGCACTTTACACACTGACAAAACTAAGAAGCGTATATGGGAAGGAATAAAAAGAGCAACGAGAGAGAGAGAGAGACAGTCGGGAAAAAAACAACGAACAGGCCCGAGAGGCGCAACGCGCGAGAAACAGCGAAGAACGAAACGCGCTCGCGGCGAGTCAGCCACGGTTTGCCTAGGATAGCGACGTTTGGCAGAGGCAGAGGCTAGAGCTTAGGCCAGCCAGACGTTCGACGCTCGTTCGTATAGCTAGCGCGCGACACTCTCCCTCCCACTCTCTCCCCCTCTCGTTCCGTGCTTTAGCGAGCGTCTCGCTCGCTCGCTCTCTATCGAGAGAATTCGCCTTGCGATATGCCTCCCCCCTCCCCTCTACTCCGCCTATGTTCGGCGGCCGGGCAGTTTTACAGGGAACCCCCCCCCCCCCCCACTTTTCTCCCAACCGTTCGCGAACGCCGATCTCTCAGCCGATCCGAGCGGTCGACGAGCATGAGCGAGAAGCGAGCAGTACAGCGGCAACAGATTCGGTTTGCGCCGTGCGCGTTGCTGCCGAGCTGAGACAATATCGGTGGTGGTGGTGGGGGCTCCGTAAGGCCATAGCCACGGCCACTGCGCGCGCGACCACCGACCGACCGAACCAACCTTACTCTAGCGCGCGCGCGAGCGCCGCTGCGACCCTCCATACATTCGCACGCTACACGGACTATGCTCCTTCGCTGCTGTCTGCTTAGAACGCTTAGAATTCCCCCCCCCCCCCCCCCCACCCTCCTTCCCCAACAACCTCTACCCATTATTTACTCGCTATTATATATACACCGAGCTTCTCTCCAATGCTACACGCAAACACTTACAAATACGTAGAGAGATTCGATGCCACTTTTCGTACCAGAGCTATTTCATTCATTTCCAATACTCGTCCTTTCCCTCGATTTATTCCTATCGCTTTCATCCATCGCGTTGTATCATTTTCTTGCGTGAATTCGATCGTTTTTTATCCATCGACTCGTCGCGACGATACTCGCTCTGCCTCGTCTCCTCCGGCCCTTTCTTCGGACTCTGCGACTAAAACGGTTTTCTCTCTCTAGTCCTCTGACGTCATTTCTCGAGTACTTTGCACAATCCACTCAAACCTTCTTTTTTCTTCCATTTTTCTTGCTGCTTCGAATCCCAGAGTGTGTCTCCGTACTGTACGGATCTTTGTGTGTTTTTCTTATCGATTTATGTCTCTCTTTTTTATTCACGGAATAATCGACTGTGTGGTACACAAATTTTATTATTATTCAATTTCTTTATTATTTCCGTGTTTTACAATTCGTGTTTCTTATCAAGGTTTGGAGTGGAGAATACTGGATAGGAATGAAATTTTATAAACAATTTTTCTCAGAGTTGTTCAGGGTGCAAACGTCTATATAACGTTCCATTCGTCGAACGCTAGTCGACTCGCGAGGAGATGATACGTTCGTGGAGCGCGAGTTAGGTAGCCACGTGTACAGTCTCTCATAAATGCGAATGGGCTGTGTGCATCGGTCAGCATCTGGCCAACACTGCATCGTTGGCATCGCATTGCCGCTACAATTTATTCTACGTCCAAGAGTCCCTTCTCTATTCTTGCTACTTGCACGCTCGCTTTACACCACACACTCTCTCTCTCTCTCTCTCTCTCTCTATATATATATATATATATATATATATATATATATAGGTATTCTAAAGTCACCAGTGGGTGTGTCAAGAGTCTCTGTACACGGCAACATTGATACAACTCGCGTATTTTCAAAATATTTCTATAAGGAAAATTCAACAAAGTCATTTTCATATATATATACAAAATTTTCGTTACTCCACTGAGAAAAGTAAAATTATGAAAGAGAGCGCGTTCGCTCTTTCGGTCGCTTCTACCAAGGGGAACGCGAACAACGCAATCGTCTCGTTATCACGAATAACGCGCGATGCGCTCGCTGACGCTAGATCCAGAGTAATTAATTATCTACATAACCTCGCGGGGGGACTAGCCTTGCTCGCTGAACGTTCACGCCCGTCGCGTTATATTATTATTATAAATAAGCGGCTGAAACTCGCCACCAGCAATTAACAATTATTATAACCTCAGCGTCGGGAACCAATAGAGATTCTTTTTATTTCCTCGTTCCGCCGTCTCTCAGCTGCTTTCATAAATCGAAAACTGCCCAAAGAGCTTGGAAGATAAACTCCATTTGACTCTTAATGTTAAATTAAAGACAGCTGATTGTTAAAAAAAAAAAGTGAAAGGAACCAACTGTCTTTTAACGAGTATTTCTTGGGATTTGAAAGAGTTTGCGCGAAAATCGTAAAAAGAAATTAGAGAGGAGGGGCAGGTGACGATAAAAGCGTTTTAAAAGTGGCTTTACGAGTGCAGGCTTTAATGGCGAAAGTACAAGCGCGGAGAGAGCTTTCGGTTCGGCGGAATTGGCAGGAGAAAAATAAGCTCGAGGAGAGAGAGGGGGGTTTCTTCCGCTCTGCTCCGAGGCTTCGCTCAAATAAGCTTCGCCATTTTTTATCCGCGGACACGATATCGCGACAATTTCGCTTTCGCGAAAATTCCGCAACCACCGCGCGTATAAGCGACGAGTCTCCGCTTATCACCGCTATCGCTCTGGCATTCCAAATATGACAAAGCGCGCATATTTCGCAGCATCCTTGGTGTATACCGAGCTTTCGACAGTGTCAACCTCGAGATCGAACTTGCCTCGCGTGATCCCGCGCTCGTCTGGAAAATTTTACGCTTATCGCGCTTCGCAAACAATTGACAAATACAATAGGAGCAATTTTCAATCTCCTCGTGTGTGTGTGTAACGCAACGACGAGTCGAAAATCTGTTCGATGGATCAACGTGACGTTATTCCGTGTTTTAAGATAAATATATATATATATATATATATATATATATATATATATAGTAATTATTCTATTATACACGCACAAATATATAAGCAAGTGGCGTGTACAAGTGGGTAAAATCCGAGTTTGATCAGACTGGTCGAGTTTCGTGGCGCTCACACCGGCTTCCTCATTGGTGTTTCTGTCTCTTCACCCCTTCCCCCCCCCCCCTTTTCCTTACCACTCTAATCGAGGCAACTCCACGGATGGCGGAGTCGATTCTACCAACTTTCTAACGAAAGTGCAAGTCTTTTCTTTCAACCGGCTGGCAAGCGTAACTCTCTCCCTCCCCCATTCTCCCCTCTCTCTCTCTCTCTCCCTCTCTCCGATGCCAAGCCGACGACGACGACGACGACGACGACGGTAACCACGACTTTCGCGCATTTTCCGCGGCTTCCTGACGAGGACGAGGTCGTCGAACGCTTCCGAGCATCAAAAGCATTTCATTTGCCGCGGCGCTGCTCTAATTTCAGCGTTTCTTTCGAGCTCGTCGTGACTCTCCTCCTCTCCCCCCCCCCTTCTACTATATATATATATATATATATACATCCGAACGCGGAAATGCCTCGTCGCGGATTTTCCAAGATAATTACCATCGGGCTGAAATTACGATAATTAGAAGCAATTAGCGGGCCCACGGAAAAGCGAGGCTGATTGTGAATTTTGCGATGAAAGCTCCTACGAGACGAGATAGTCATCATCGTAGTATGCACGCGTTTGCTCGCTTCCTATTGAAATTTCATTCCCATCAAATTTATAATGCAATCGACCAGAGCGTGTACCAACGCTTTCTCTATCGATTCTCTTATTATTATTGTACACATCCCAATTTCACCGAGACCATTCGAATGTATATATATATATAGTGGCGCCTGTGTATACGCGTATTATGAAATAAATTTTCGTCCATATTACGGTTCGTCACGTTCGAACGTTTTATTGCGTGTACCTATATAGAATATTGAGAAAGCGCCTGGTCGTTCAATTTAGGAAGTCTAAACTGACCTTGGCTCTTTCGTAGGTCTTGGTGTAGAGAGATTTCGAATATTCGTGCGTATGCGCGCGTGTGTGTGGAGGCAGAGGCGAGAAGCTCGAGAGCGAGCTAGCACGAGCAGTCAAGGTCCCGCATCGGACTCACCGTGACATAAATATTCGGGGTCCTGTTTGGGGCCCGCAGCACCGCGTTTGAACTTGGATGTTGGTGGACAAGGACGGAGAGCGAGGATTCCGTGTGAGTCAGTCCGCGGAGAGAGAGAGAGAGAGATAGGTGTGCATGTGTGTCTGTGCGAGTGCGCTTGCGTACATCAGAGAGGAAGTTGGCGAGAAGAGAAGAGCATTCGCAATCGTGCCAATGGGCCCATAATTTAAAGACTCGAGCTTCTCCGAGATTTAGCCATCATCCTCCGAAAAAAACACTCGCTTCGACCGTTCTTCCACGATGCTTCGTTAAATACAGTAATTTTACATGTACATCGCACAAGGGAAAAATTATTAAGCAGTTTTCATAAAAACATCATTTCTTCTCGACTCATCAGATCTACGTAATTTATTCTTCATCTTCCTCGAACGATAATTAGCCTCTTCAATTTAATCCGAAATATTCTTCATTTGGATGATTCATGGTTCATTCGATCGATATTTACTGTGTTCGCAGTTGGATGTTTATTCGGTGCCAAACGAGTCTTTAGTTTTGTTTAATTGCGAGCTTTTTTCATTAATATTAATTAACGCTTTACACGTTTGCACGAGGGAGGTAGTTGGGGAGATGAAAGAGGTGCAGATCGCACGGTGTGAAAATGGGCCCATGCAGTACCGAGGACCGAGTTTCTTCAAGATTTAGTCATCGTCCTCGAAGAAACACTGGCTTCGAGCATTTTTATATATGATTCTCTCGTCTCTCATCGGCAATGGTGACGTCACTCGACGCGCTTCTCCAGGAAAATTGCTCCGAAACTCTCGATAAAACTCGCAACTGTACAGCGTAAATGTCGTTTCCTCGTAATTGACCAGCGATTATATACACCTCGGCTACACACATATATACATAAGTATACAAAGACAATAGGAAAATGTCGCCGATCGTGCGTGCCACGTGAACACAGAGCAAGACATCTCGAGCGAAGAGGATTAAACTCGAATCCCGAAATGTCGAGCACCGTTTTTCAAGTGATTATCCTGAATAATTGACGATCGCGTTACAAAAAATGCCGGTACATATATATACACACACACACACACACATATATATAGTCGAGCAGCACGCAGTAGTTCACGTAGATGTCGTATCGTAATTCTGCAGCAGCAAACTTAATAAACTTTCACTGGCCTCTCTCGCGGGGCACACGCACTCTTTCTCTCCTTCCTCGGGCCAAGCAACACAACGTCCTCTATATACCCTTTCTCTCCGGATCTCTCTCCGTCTTTTTCCCCTCGCAAACTCATAAATTCGAGCTTTACCCCAGCTCGGCCCGTCTCATCTTCCATTCGCCGCGGATCTCTTACATTTTTCTTCTGCATGCGGGACGATCATTTATACGCCATTCTTTTTTAATCGCGGCGTGGTGCGTCGGGAAGGAGTAATGGATTCAAAAGTTTAAACGCTATAAATAAAGCGTCCTTCTTTACGAGTGTGCATTTTCAAATCCTTCCCCCCCCCCCCTCCCCCTCCCTTCACTCTTATTCCTCGAGAGAATCCGGGAGAATCGTTCCGTTCTACGCCGAAGATACGCGCCTTCCCTCTCTCATTCCCCTTTCTCGACCATGAAGAGGACACGCAGGACGCACCGCGAAGCAGGACCATTGCGGAGGAAAACCCGAGGAATCTCGCGAGACGCGCGACGTATCGCGCATCAATCGGCCACTCTCGCTTTTCACCTGGCTGGGCGACAATATTTCAACTCGAACACACACACACACACATGTGTGTGTGTGAACGAGAAAATAAATGGACGGTGAAACCTCGGAAAACTTGGAATATATTTTACGCTGATTCTTTATTCGATCAACATTAACGTCTTGTTCAGTTTACGCACGATTCTTCAGCGAACTTTCGTCAGGGATACGCTATTTTCCAATTTTCGTGATATTGCGCAAGTGGAAGGTGTCTGCAGCGAGGATGGCATCCTCAAAATTGATATTCGTGTGATGAAAGATTTTGAAATTATTGTCCCGGAAGTTGTTTTTATGATTTTATAGGGTGCCTTTGTTGCTTTTAACCGATTAACAGGATCGACGAGAAAAGCATCGCATATATATATTTATATATCTACGCTTCGTTCTCGAACCTCATTTTTACATCAGGATCATAATTCGTTGCAAAATTGTGCTTGGAAATTTCGGCAAACTTGCGTCGTCTCTCTCGAGTCTAAGAGAGAGAATGGCGATTCTTGCAAATCTTGTAGCTGCTTATTGACGAGATTGCATAATGCTGCTAATAAGGCAAGTAAATAGTGTTTGCGAATGATTTGTGAAGATCGAGTGAGTCACGTGGGATGACCGATGATGCTGAGGAGGAGGAGGAGGAGGAGAAGGAGCACTCTGCTTTTTATTTTCTATATACGAGTAAAAAACTTGCATATATATATATATATATATGTACAGGTACGTTCCCCCGCTTTCTTTTGAGAGATCCATTGGTCGAACGCGTTACATAATAATAATGGCTACATAATAATGGGCCATAATGCTAGGCCTAGCATGAGACACGCTCTTCAAGCTTTCGGTAAAAAAAAGTCAACGAACACTCTCTGGCGACCCTGAAACACATCCGAGACACCTTCTCGAATCTCTCGGCAAAGTTAAACAGGATTTTACCAAATTAATGGAAAACCTCTTAGCCACTCCAGCGTCTCCTATCTCGCGATTGCGCGGTATGGTCAAGAAAAAAAAACTCGCTTATCTTTGCAATCCGAAGAATTACCGTAGAAGAAAAAACATTGAAATCTCCAGTGGAGCAAAATTTCCTAAATATTTCGTCATTTTCACGGACACTTCGATCAACGTCTCGAGATGGGAGGGAGCCATTTAATAAGTTTCTATACATTCATATATATATATATATATATATAATAGTAGACCGTCGAAGAGCAGAGTGGGATTCATTTTTACTTTTGACTTCTTGACTTTGCGAAAGTTTATATATATATATATATATAGTTTATACAGACAGAACAAAGTATACAACTATACATGTAGGAGGAAAAAGAGGAGAGCGAATTTTTACACAAGCAACCGAAAAATATAGTAGGCCAGTGTCGAGCAACGGTATAGAAAAGAGTTTTTCGATCATTATAGCCACGGTGCGTTTCGTGAAACTCGGAACGAGCGTGGTTTCGTGTGGCGTTGGAGACTACGTGGGTTATGGGGCCATTGGCCAATATTTGGGCCAATGTTGAAGCTAGTTCTGTTGCCTAATGCCGCGCCACGGCGTGTAATCGGGCCAAACCAATCGCGGAGAACTGTATATATATATATATATATATATATATAGGCAGTTTCGCGCTTACCTCTGACAAACGCGCGCGCCTTGCTCAACCTTCCACCTAACGATCCACCCCTTATACACCAACTCCTCATCGTCCATCCGTCTTACCGAACCATGATCGATCCACACGATCACCTTCGCCACACACACACACACATATATATATATATATATAGTCTTATTAATCGTAACTAGCTCTTTGCCACTCGAGCCACTTTTTCTCGGCTTCAACGAATTCGGGATAACCGAAGCAAAAAACCGTTCTAAACGATTTTCAGACTATGAAAATTAGTTTCCTAATACACGCCTGATTTCTATATTAGGAATAACCTTGCGCTGCTGCTGGAAAAAGCGTGGAATTATCCCTGGCTATTTATAGCGAATATTAAATTTGTTCGGTTTAGTAATTTCCTGCATTTTTGGTATGTCTTTTTTTTGTACACTCGAGTCGATACTGTAAGCACGGCTGGAACGAGAAAGCCTATTACATGCAAGTCGACCAATTTGAAAATCGGAGATTGATAGATATATGTAAGTATCCGAGTGTTAAACAGACTGAGTCATTGATAAAAAAGATGAAAGAAAAATCTGAACACTATTCGTAACGCGATATATATATATATATATAAACGAATGTTAAAATATAGACCGTAGAAATTTTATTATTTTTAAGAAAACTCGCTCTTATTAAGTTTAAGTTCAAATCAATAATTTTTCTTAACGTTTTCTAATTATTTTAGAATATTGCAGATTTATTCGAACATCCACCAGAAATTAGTGTGCGTTCCATATTTAAAGAATATAACTAATTAGTATATGTATGATACAAATTTCTTTGTTTAATTATCTCAAGCGACTTTAGACGTCTTTAAAGCAAATATGCTAATATATCGATGATTACAAATTGGTACTCGAGTCAAATTAAATGTAACCGATGTGCATAAATCTCACGAACCAACCTAAGACCAACAGATCCCGGAGCGAAGATCGAAAGTGACCAAAATCCAACGCGTGCCCTCTATCGCTCGTTGAAAAATTAAACGCGCGTCGCTCTCTCAATTACGTATAAAGCGTAACGAGCTTACATATCCTGCTATTACATTCAGTTGAACAATTGTAAAACCACAGACCTCGAAACTTATGGAAAACCTTGAAGCTTATTGTCCATTCTCATTGCCATTAGTCTAACGATATTAGCCAGACCGAATTACTTCCCGCATAAGTTACACCTACACACACACACACACACTCTCCTCGAGCCCACTCTATTTTTCTCAATTTTCTGCTCTCGGCTCGGGATTGCAATTCATGCAAAAAAAAGCACTCCCATTGGTTATCGGAATCTACGGGAGGCGCCACTCGAAACGTTACGCTTGAAAGAGCGAGAGAAAGGACGAAGGGAGAGGGGGGGGGGGGGGTGGAGAGGAGAGGGAAGGGAAAGAAGCGAGCGAGCGAGCGAGCGAACAAGCACACACAGGCAAGGTAAGCGCATTCACTCTTAATGTTCGTGCCTGGTGACCCGTGGTGCAAGTTAAACCCACCAGGGAGAAAGTTGTCGGATACTTTCTCGCGCGGCTCCCGCCTCCTCTCCTTGCTTAAATAGTCCAATCGTCTATCGACCGCGGCTCTACCGTGTAGCCTATAATTACAGAAAACCAAAAAGTTGACTCGCTAATACCCTAATCAAACATTGCGTCACACTCGGAATCGAAGCAACGCCGATAGATTCTGCTGTGCGAATGCAGATATATAGAACAAAAAACAAAAGAAAGGGAAATGCTCGTATTTCCTGTATATATAGTTTCATTGATATACATATATATATATATATGTATATAGATCAGTGGCGAGTCGAGATTCAACAGTCTGGACGCTCTCCCGAGTGATGCTTTCGCTTTCGTCGAGAATCGTATCATGAATATGAATAGACTACGCATGGGACGTGTACACATGTGTATGGGTATATAGAGGTACACAGAGAAACACGACAGTATTATCGCCGGCTGAGATTCTATTGAAAATGGCAGTTAAGAGTGTCAAGTATCGAGATAGCGACGGTTAATCTTGATTTCGAGGCAAAAGATCTCTGCCTCGGCTTTTCCAATTGGCAGCAGAGACTCGTAGTCATATATATATATATATATATATATATGACCGGCGTAAGTCCCGTGCGTGCGCCAACCGCCCGGAATGAATTCAGCCGAGTCGAAAAAATCTTGGAGAGACTTTCTCGGTATTCAGCTTCTCTTCTTCGTGGTGCGCCCCTCGCTTGATTTACTCGTTCGAGCGAATCAACTCGTGGCTACTCTTCTTCTCCTTCTCCTCTTATTTTTCACTCCGCGTTCGCCAGATTATTCCGTGGGCTGAAGAAACCAGACGAAGCGCCAACGGCTCCCTTCGTGGTTAATCGACTCCCCCTTAACCAAGCACTCGTAGTTTTCGAGCTTTCACATACACATGCACAGAGAGAGAGAGAGAGAGAGAGAGAGAGAGGTAATGGAGTTTTGGTCAATCAAGGATTAATTATGAAATATTAAATTATAGGATTGTTTCTACCGGAGAGGTTAGTATTACAAGGAATTAAAAACTGCATCGCTCTAGTGTCGTTTGGCGAGTAGCAGGACGCTACTTCCAACGTCAGTCGAGTGTCCTTATCACGTTGCTCCATTCTCACGTGCATCAACCAATTATTTATTCTCTAGCACGGTTTCTTTTAACGCGCTTCGATATCGCAAAATGTTTAACAATAAAATTACACGCGATGTAAAAGACGCGCGCATACCAGAATCCTCCTCTTCGATTACAGTTTACATTGCTTAATTCATCGACTGAAGAAACCATTCTTCTCCATAGATAGTCAAATGTACACGTACGCGCACAAGTCTAGTAGAGTGCGTTACTCAAGTTTTGCGGATAATAAAGACACTCGTACGCATGCTTGATTCACGTGAAATCTATCATTTAACCTTTGTAGGACGGAACTGGCCACTGTACAGTGGTCGACCGTACGAGTCTTTATTTTCTTTTCCATTCGACTATTGTTTACCGAAAGCAAATATCCGAGTGTACATTGCAAAAAGAGGATTAAAAATTGCTACCTCCTCAGAGTCAGTATCAGCAATCAACTCGAATCACGATTGAATAAGTGATCGCGGTTCTTGCAAATTTAACAGCTTATCCGTGTACCAAAAATTAGACAGCGTTGTTCCATCATTTTATATATGAAATTTGACGTTAAATCGGTAACGAGTAACGCGTAGAGTTCACTGAAACTTTTCAATTGAAAATTAGAGGCAAAATTGATTCAAACTTTTTTCTCTCGAGACGATACCACCAACTTTATATATAGAAGCCATCCGCAAAATTAGCGATTCAACGCAAGCTTTACATTCGGTATACGGACGGACTTTGTGCAAAGTAAGAGGTCGATTTCAGAGGGAAAATCTTTTTGCAAAATGAAGGTCTAGCGTAGTTGGAGTTACATCGTTTAAACTTCGCGAATACGTAGATCCTACTATAAAACAAAATTTCAATGCAGAAAGATAAGTTTCGGTAGAGGTTGTTTAAAGATTGCATTAAAAAAAAAATGAAGACTTAATCTTGCGTGGCTGTTGAGCCAAAAATACTATGGACCATAAAACGAAACGTCTTCTTCCGATCACCATGCAGCGTTGATATTTGTTTGGAGAACTGAAAAAAAGTAAGAATTATATATTAAAATGGTGGGTTGGATGGAGGAGGGATGGAACGGGGGGGGGGGGGGGAAGATCGAAGATTGGCAAAGCGTGACGTAGGTTTTGGTGGGAAGAGCGAGGGAGAAAGAGGGAGGGGCGTGACGTCACTGATTCGATGACGTGTGGTCAACCGCGGTCAATGCACCACGAGCCGACGTTTCTTGCGGGACGCTATAATGCTGCTCGGTTCACCGACTGTGTACATGTGTGTGTACGCGCGCTGCACGTGCGCGCGTTACACCGCAAAATACCGGGTGTCCCTATAGATCCTCCATCTCTCCTCCACATTTTTTCCTCCTTCCCGAATCACCCCAATTAACACTCGCGAATTTTCGCAAGAAACGGACACGCTTTTTTACATTAACATAAATTAGCATCTGTTAGCATAAATTGTCTCGCCTCGAAACTCGATGATTATTCGATCCTCGTATGTAGGTATATATACACATATATATATATATGCAGGAACTCGCGGGAAAAGAAATGTTCCGAGCGCGAGGAGATTGACGGAAGTGACAAAGTTTGGCCAGTCACGAAGCTGCACGCGTGCAACTACTTTCACGATAATTTCAGCCTGGCAGTTAACGACATAACTCAAAGCCCGATTAGTGTAAGATCGGAGCGTGAAAGTGATCGAAATCCGAATCCGCAAAGAACGGTAGCATTTTAATGAGAGATCAAGTTTAATCGCGGAAAAATCTCCTCTCGAGAATGCAGGAAGAGAGACACGCACACCTTGAACAACTCTCCATTATTTTCCTCGTAAACTATATATATATATATATAAGTTTGAAAAAAATGTAGCGGTCCGAAAATGACGTTCCGCGGTGCACGAAGCTCTCTTCAGGGTCCGAGCCACCACCCTGCGTCTAGAGAGAGAGAGAGAGAGAGAGAGAGGAGCGTGTTGGCCGAAGAGAATCCAAAGGAGGAAAGAGAAAACGGAAGATTGAATCTCCGCTGCGAGTGTGGAGCGAAGATGAAATTAGCGAATAGCGAGTGGCTGATTTTTGCGATGGTCCGTATCGGCCAGAAGAAGAGAAAATCCTACGAGCCACCTACACACGCCTATCGGCTTTGCCCACGCGATTCGCTGGATCGTAGGTGTGCGTATCGCGCTAGTGGTAGGTGGGGCGAATTTATCGGCCAAGTGGAAAACCTCCGAGTATGGTCAGCCACGTAGTTCGATAATCGATAATCGAAGCTGCGCTGAACGCGCGTTATTAAAACGAGCGGCAGAAATTCCAGCGAGAACGAGGCGCCTCGCGACCCTCCAAACCGCAAAGGTCAAGATTTCGCGAATTAATCGATTAATAAACCGAGCGAAAATATATACCAATTGCATCGAACCGAACACGACACTGCGCGAACAAAGATCAAGCTTCTCTTTATGTATTATACCGTATGTATATACATTTATTACAAGGAAGAAAAATGCCGATTAAGCAAATTTCGGCTGACTTTGCACACGTATGTTTAACAAATCGAATAAAAGACTGCCCGCAATTATTATCGCAAATTCAAGGCTACTCGCGGATGAGTCATTTGACTACAGTCTTATTCGGGCGCAATCTATTGATCTCGCTGCATAATCGCGTGATAATGAAGAGACAGACAGACAGAGAGAGATAGAGAGAGAGAGAGAGAGAGAAATTCTCGCCGCAGCGTTGAGATTAGCAAATTTTATTGTCTTTATATAAAATTCTGTAGAATTGTATTTTTTTGGCGGGAAAATTTGCAACGCTATGGATTAATGTAGAATGAGGGATAAGAAAGAAAAAGGGCCGATGAAAGTCGGATGGAGAAAGCGAATGATTGCGAGATTGGAAATCAAAGCTTATTGTTGTTGGTCTAATTTATGGATAAAAGTGATTGAGGAGGGGGGGGGGGGGGTTGGTTTGAAAGGTAAATAATTCAGTGGATTTATGGAAAGGTGTATAAAGATGAGAGAGTGAAAGAGGAGAATTGGTAGGGTTATGTAGCATAAGTGGTGGAGAGAAGCAAGTAAGAGTAAGGGAGAAAGAAAGAAAGCAAGCACATACAAGCAGGCACTAGGCAGGCAGGCAGGCAGGCAGGCAAGTAAGCAAGCAAGCCAGCGAGCAAGCGAGCCGAGTAGAGTCGAGTCGAGTCGAGCAAGCCGAGGCGCGGACGGTCGGTCAGAGACCCCGCAGGGCCGGCGCAAACAGTACAGTATTACCCACTCGTTCCAAGTCGTTCTATTGCAACCTGGACCAAACAATACTCAATAATCCTCTCTGTGATCGCGGCACCTTTCATCCGATCTCTCCACAAAAACTCTGCCTCGGCCCTTTTTTTTCCGTCACGCCATCGCACGCAACTCCTCCTCTTCGACTCCTTGAAAATCCAATCTAAACCATTATGAAAATCTCCTGTACAAAAGTCCGCTCCCACCACCACCCCCCCCCCCTCCCCCCGCTCCCCAATGAAAACAAACTTTTAGCGAGAAGCGCTTTTTTGCCTCGACACTTACGCCACCGGCAACATCATCGCTCAACGGCTACAATTTTCAAATTGGCTTTCAGTTGTAAGGCGCTTCCGATCGATACGTAGTCTCTCTCTCTACGAGTCTATCCTAGCAACTTTCTCCACAGTGCAATATAGCATACCGTCAATCGTGCAAATAACGATTTCGGTATAAGCGGAATTATAGGCGAGTCAACTTTGACGTACGACAGTCAAAACACTCGCGCTTGTCAACAGTGTTCGCTAGCAGCGCAATAACTTTGCGCGCAGAAACTTTCTCCAGTTGCATTCTTCATAATTCATCGCTCGAATTATCATGCATCACACGGAGATTTCGGTCGATCTATCGTCAGCCTCGATACTCCGCTTTCGACTATCTTCCGATTAGTGAAAACTCCGTCGGTGGGGTTTGGTAAATTTCGTTGCATCAGGTTTGCTCGTCGAGCATTGGGAAACTGTCGAAGAATCGGTAACATCGATGACATTGAATCAGAATTATGAAATAATAAACCAATGGCATATAAATTACCTGGAATTCGGTAATAATGACGTAGACGATGTTTGCGATTCGTCGAGGCAAGGATAAACAAACGAGGGAATCAACAGCGAAAAGTAACCAACAAGCTTTTTTCGAACACGTAGCTTAAAAAATCAGGTCGTTGCAGCACGCGATCCGCTGGCATGTAATCGAAATCAAAGCTCGAGGCAGACGTTAGAGATGATTCCGACATCGCACGCTTCTTCCAACGATCGATGAAAATTTCTGGGAACGAGGTTCGCGAAGTTGACAAAAAGTTGACGCGCACAGCTACACCGACCGATCCAACTGTGCGAGGGAGACTTACCGATCGACCTCGTATCCGTGACATGTAGAATGATCCAGCTGGGGTGTCCGATCGAACGATCCAGTTCAATGACTCTGCGAGAAATATCTCTTCTCTCTCTCTCTCTCTCACACTGTGCTCTCACCAACTAACAAGAAGCACGAACACACTTTGCTAAAAAACTAATAACAAAGAACACTGTTCGATAACGCTTGGTCCGTTGATCGAAATCCTCCGAATCCCAGCAATGTTCACTGTGTCGACGCTTCGTTCGTACTTTAGGTGCTGGACCAATGTCAGTAGCGCCAGCTAACGAGAAAAGAGTGGCACGTCAATGAACAATAGTGCAATCGGAGACGGGGAGAGACGATTGAGTGTCACTGATGAGCAGCAATAAGTATGGAAAATGGCGGGAAGTAGAGTGGGGGTCGCGGGCAGGAGCGAATTTAGCAAAGTTGCCGGCACGTGGTCGGTCGCGTACGGGAGACTTTCGTTTCGGTTGAAACGAGAGAGCGACCCGCGTGTCTCGATCCCGTTTGCTTGTAATCGCGCGTTCGACTGAGAGACTCGAGCGAGCGAGAGTCGAGCGAGAGACGGAGGAGTGAGGCTCGGAGGGTCCGCCGCCCGTCCTGCTCCGTGTTCGCGTTCGCGTTCGCCCGTGCCCGACAATTCCCGAACGTCCGAAGTCGCCCGCGCGCCATCTCTCTCTCGCTCGCTCCGTCGCTCTAGATTCTTCGTTCCCTCCTTCTCGCTCGCGCGCACGCTCTTATCTACCCTTTCGCTCTTTCCAACGCCATTTTCCTCTCTCGCTCGCCTCTTATCGACACTCTACTCCGACTTTCTCTCTCTCTCTCTCTCTCTCTCTCTCTCTCTCTCTCTCTCTCTCTCTCTGCCTTTACCCGTACATACTCCAACGCTATACTTTCAACGTTGCACTCTTACGCGATCGGCTAAGGTTGTCCTTTACACGGTCTCTTCTTTATTGCACTCTCTGCACTTTGCCGCTCTTTCCTCCTTAGCGCCATCTGGACGATTCGCGGTTCCTCCCTCTACTGCGCGCGCACACCGATGCAAATCATTCTCGCTCTTTCTCCGTGCACTCTCGCTCCAATACACCCTCTATACTATTTTCATTTCTCTTATCAATCTTCCCTCTCTCTCGCTCTCGCCAATACTCTAAATTTCCCTCTCATTCCTTTCCCTTCCTTTCACTTGTTTTTTATCTTCCCTATTTTTGCACAATACACTAATTTTCGAAATCACAGAATTTCTCATCGGCAAATATGCACGAAGATATACCGATTATCTTTTGTTTAGTTTTTTTTTATTCTCTTTTTTTTAGAACAGGCTCACTTGGTCCGAACACGTCTGAATATTCATGGAGAATTTATACTTGTTAATGGAGCGAATTTAAAAAGAGGCCTTTGCTACTTTCTCTCTACCAAAAAAGCTGTACAGTGGAAGGTGTCTATAACCATGCCAGGCTACCAAATCCGTTACACGAGCTATTATGCAATGAATTTTGAGGCAGGTTAAGATATTTAACCTTGATACTAGTTTCCATCGCTGCTCCGTAAAGCCCTGAATAATTTCAACCGACGAATTTTCTCTCTTCGTCTACAATAATAAATTCCTATAATTATTGTAAAATATCATAGGCTAACGCGTATCCCCCTCTACACACAAGGATCTTTCTTATGATATTATGGTAAATTAAAAAAAAAACTGCTCATATTGACAGGTTCATATCCATATTGAATATTAAATCAGCATTATATTACTAAATAGGATTACTGACTATATTTTAACTGACAGTGTTAAATGTGTCCAATTTTATTTAAACTGCAGCAATCTTTAATAAAATGTATTATTAAACTGCTCTACGAAATCACTCTGTAGGAGCATACGTTCGATAATAAATCAAAGTTGTATCGAAATTGAACGAAATATGTGCCATGCGATATTACAGTGGATACACTCGCCAATAAGTAAGATGCTATTATTGTAGATTGACCTCAAGCAAATACATTTAGTGCTCAATGTCATTAACAGTATAGATTATCATAACACGTCTAGCATTCGTTAATATTAAAATTTTGCGAGAAAAAAAAATGTAATTTCCGAAATACTAAAACCCGACTATATCACTTGGCACGCATAGTTACATCGGAGAATAATTTTCGAGCCAATGGTAACTCTAGGTCGAATTGGTCCTCGGGGTCGGATCGAAGGCAGCTGGCGAACGAAATGCAGGATTTGACTCGGCTGCGATCTCGCTAGACAGATTGCTGTCAAGGTAAACTAGGCAAAATTCGAAGGTCCAGCTTGGAGCGATGTAAAAAAAATCCGATCGATGGACGCTCGAATTTTTGCACAACATGCGATACTTTGCGACATTTTGCGATATTCAAGAATGAAAGGCGAGTAGAAAAGGCATCGAAAATAAAAAAAGAAAAAGCTCCGCTCGTTGAACGATCGATCAAGGTGTAGAGCGGCGGCCCATTACGAATTTCCAGCCATCAGGAATAATAATTAGGATTGATCATTGCAATCGGACAACTCGCAGCAGTGGCACGAAAGAATCTCCGAGCAGCAAGATTATCCTCACGGACGATTCCATCCGCCTAAACGTCCAGATTTATGAGTCTAATGTGACCAGTATTAATTCATAAATCTCCGAGGAATTACCATCTACGAAACACGCTCTTCATAAATCTCGAGATTTATGCACGGAGCACTTAGCGCGCAGAATGGCAATGCTTACACTCTCGCGGGATAAAAATTCTCTTCAAAAGTCAGCGATTTAAGTAAAACTGACAAGCGAGCGCGCTTCTGCCATTAAGGACAGCCTTGAGCCACGGTCCATCGTAAATTCTGTCCTCGTCGTCGTATTCGAGTATATAGTCGATTGCTCGCCAGCAGACATACAATTTTAAGCGTGATCCGCATCGAGCCCCGCACCGAACGACTGTCACCCGCGACTACTCCGCAGATTTGGCGCTCCGCTCTAACGAAGAGATTACGGGATAATCGCGAAACTCGAATTTGTCGTGCGTCGCGCGCAAGAATCCCTCGCCTGGATAACGCGCCTTACTTCGATTCTTCATTAGCGTCGTTGGAATAGCGCGATATTTATCTGCCAAAAGCTGCATTAATACACGCAGAGGCGTAAGGCGAGAGATCGACTCGAGATTTCGACTGAAAATTACGGGCGATAAGCTCGAGTATTAATTGCGTTACTTTCTCTACTTTCAGGACGTATCTTTGCGATTAAATTGGATAAGAACGGTAGAGCGAGGGCCGAGGAACCAGAGTTTTCGCGTCTAACGCGACCAAGAGAGGTTTCTGCAGATTTTCGTGGAGCGAAAAGATTCGTGGAAAAAACGATTGATCCACGTTTTTCGCGTTTGTGATGTCAGCGTGTGACGTCAGAGACTGCAGAGGTGATCTCTGTGTAGTATTCGTGGTGGGAGGGGAGTGAGGGGAGAGGGGAGAGGGGAAAGGGGAAGGAGGATGAGGTGGCGGTGGTGGTGGAGGAGGCGCACGCTTTTGCCTCACACAGCGTACCCGTTCGTTCACCCTAGCGAGGGCACCAACCTGGCTTTACTTCAGTTACACGCTGAGAGAGCCGGCACTGTATATAGGTATGTAATACATTCTCGCGTGTACTTACACCTAGTATGGGTAGGTATACCAAGCGTACAGAGTGTGTCCCGGTTGAGCATGATGCGGTTCCGTGTGGCCCTTTTGCCAACGAGGCGGGGTGTGTACCAGCAGCTTGGCTCAGCTTTAGTTGGCCCGTTCCTCATCCTCCGTACGACCAAAGAGAAGGAGGACGGATAATCAGGCGAAAGCCGAGAGGAAGACAAGGAGCCTGCACTCTGCAGGGAGTTTCAGAAGACGAGCAGCAGCAGCAGCAACAGCAGAAGAAGAAGAAGAAGATGAAACAGCGCTCGGCTCCGGCTCATGGCTCACGGTTGGCCCTTCCTTGTCTTCTTCCATCGACCTGCTCTCACTCGAGCAACGTACCTACCTCTCTTACCACCTTCTCCCCTTTCTCCCCGCTACCTTGCTGCACTTTTCAGAGAAGCGCGCGCCATTTCAATAGAGACATTATCGCTCTCTCATGCCCCTTGATAAAACCACCTGGCCACAATATCGTGACCGAATCGCTCAATCGGATAGTTCCTAAGCGCGAGTGAAAGTCGAGATCACAGGCAGACTTTTTCACGCAACGAGTGCATTTTTGATGCAGCATTCAGCTTGCTCGCTTCTTTCCTCGCTTGCCCGCTCGCTCGGTCGTTGATTCGAGTGGTGGACGGGTTCTTGACCTAACACGCTTCGCTACCAAAACGCTGAATTCTCAAAATATAGACACTAACGTTCGACAGGCAAGGTCGTTGATTCTATAAATAATGACTGTGTATCACGTTTTACCCGATAACAATCATCCAATGCGAGAAATTCTATCGTATCAACATATATTTATACAATTTGCATTCATCTCTTTTCTTCTTCAACGTCTTACACAGAAGAGAGCCCTTGTTTTCTAATTCTTAATTCTAATCGTACAAAATTATCGTAGCTTATTTCTCTCAAACGCCTCACATTCGGCCTTCAAACGTCATCTAGAAGCATGTAAATTAGGTATAAATAGACTAGTCGTAATTAATGAGTCGATGCGATAACTTTGGTTAAATTATTCATACAGATACTGGATCCGTTTCTGTCGGGCTTGATCTTTGTTGATAAGAGAAGCTTACTTCCATATCCATTTCATCCAACTCCTCTTCTTCTTCTTCGTGAGTGTCTGATTCTTCCTCCTCCTCTCCTTCTCCTTCCTCCTCCTCTTCCTCTTCTTCCTCTTCTTCCGATCCTCTAAACTGAAATTAAACCATTTTTTCCTTATACACGAATGTTTCACGTTGAATTTCTTAAAAGAGATTTAATTTGTTTCGATAAGAAAAAACACTTTTGTAAGTAACTTTTCTCCCCGATCATCATACTCTTCTTTATCTACACGGAATAAGGCATGCTGGGTATCGGTAGAATAGAAATCTGCAGAACATTACCCTTCTTGACAAATTTTAGTAAAACGATAAAATAAAAAGGACGAATCTTCCGTATTATTGTCTACTTTTTAACTTATAACATAGCAATGATCTACATTGACTTTAAATATTGAAAATTTAAGATATGTTGAAAAGTAAGGTTAACTCACGTCAATCGCTGTTTTTCCAATAGGTATATGTTCGAATCCTAGCATTCGGAAGCGTTGTTTCTGAAATTTTAAAGAAATTTTTGACTAATTAAGAAGACTAGGATTTAAATATAGTTATAAAAACTCTCCAGCTCACCCATGCATAATGCTCGTTTTCAAGTGCAGTCACTTCACTCTCGTCATCGCAAGGTCTATCCGCATTAAACCATAATGGATCTGTAGCTCTGGGCTGTAAATTTGGCCATAATGGCATAAACGACATGGTTGTTGTTTGATTCTATTTCTTATTCATTAAAGAAGACTTTATTCAACTGTAGCTATTTATTTATGACACTATCACTATTGCTGCACCGACACACTGACGGTAAAACGGTAAATAAAATACTGGTAAATACCGCCACAAAGCCATCAACTACCCGAGAGCAAGATGGCCAAACCGACCGAGCAAACAGACTCATTCAACGCTACGCCATGTTGGTTAACCTCTTTCACCAATCGCGATATTTGAAATGATGTCTGCTAATAAATTCTAATATCATACTCTAATAAAATGTAAATTATTGTTTAATAAATAATATTTGGCCCACCGTGTGTTCTTGATGCTCTGCTTAAAGATAAAATTAAAATTTTCTCCTGATCTTCAGGACAGTTTTTGTTTTATTTTTTATACACACTTTTTATTTCAAAGCCGAATCAACGTTCCAAGACCATTGTTAAGCCAATAATGTTGTTAACGCAGACAATATCTTCCCGGCGCGAAGGAAAAATAAGGAATAGAATTTTACCCATTTTAAAATCACTATTTGCAATTTATCATCAAGTTCTACCATCTTCATTTTCTGACTTTGTGGTAATGGTGGAAGCGCCGGAGACGCCGGAGAAGGTCGGTCACTAGCGTCACTAGCTGGTGAGCTGGTGATGGTACTGTGTGCACTGTCCCTGTAGAATAAAGATAGTTGTAGTAGAGTAGAACTAGAAGGTGGAGTACTGGTGGACGGTGGAGTTTCGGAGTTGGAGGAGAAAGTCGCATGTGTTACTTCAGTTTCTTAATGGATCTGCGAGAGGTTGTTAGAACGCTAACTTGTGAAAATTGTTAAGTTTCAAGGTACACACGACGCATCTTTTGATAGATCAACGCTTTTGTGAACGAAAAACAACATCTCGTAACATAACCTTTTTTCTTTCCCAGGTAACAAAAAATATTGCATGTGCTAATGTAAATCCTCCTGATATGAAAGTTTAACATCTTTTTCTTTTATTGTTCGATAGATCGTACAAAGTCACGATGAGTGATCGGTAGGAGCCTCTAGTTTCTTATCCATCGAAATTAAACAAATAAATGTTGTATTTTATTTCCAATTACCAAGCTATGTAACAAAGAGGTTAAATAGTTTAACAGTTTATATAATTTTGAGTTTTTTGAGACACAGTGCTTCTTTGGTTTTTTCTTCACTTTCATATATTGTGTCGTTGCATCACACATACTATACAAACAGTTTAAACAACGTGGATGTGCATTATCAGCAACGATATACGCTTTAATCTTTCCGTGAGAATAAATCACAAGGATAAAGGTGAATGTAATGTAAAATTACGTGTTGCTCCCTCTCTCTTTTCGAAGATTGTCCATCGTAGTTAAGATTAATGTTATATGTGCAGCGTTGCAGGAATGCAGGATGTAGAAGAAAGGATATCACGAGTATGGTGATGATTTCATAGTCAATGTTTATAGTGTTGATGCCCTCGTGCAATCTATTAATTAATAATAATTTAGTATCGTTGATCCAATTGAAAACAATATTCTCGGCCCTTCTTTCACTAATTTCTATCGTTTAGCCCAGTAGTCCATTGAAACTAAGCGCACGTCAATCGCGTACAATCGATTCATTCGATGATTTTACATAAGTGCAATTAAATTGCTTTGTAAAAAGTATGTCTTCTTTATTAATAGAACCCGTTTATTTATATTCAATATTATTATTGATTATGCAACAATACTAATTTCGCAAAATCATCATACGCAATCGATAGCTTCAAATACTGGCTTCCATCTGTGCACCCATATCCACGCGTCCCGGTGAAGAAATTCCGAGAATTTAATATGGTAGATTCCCAAGGAGCCCATAAGATTTCACACAACGATCCCAATAATACATTCATTAAAAGCGTTCGATTCGTCTCCCCCCCCCCCCTCCCTCTCTATATTTTTTTAAATTTTGCATCCATCGTAAAAAAATCGTTATCGTTATCGCTACCGCTGCAATTTCCAGCGACCAAAAGCGATACTATTTTTTTTCAGCGGCGAAGCCGCAGTGTTAAATTAAATTCGCTATTATACAGAGTCGAAATTATACTCATGAGTTGAACAAAATTGCAGTCACGTTTTCTTTTGTTTTGAGTGCTAACTTTCACTGGTACACTTCCTGCATCGAAATAAAGGTGGATATCGTTTGGTTAGCTGCTTTACCATGCTTTCCTGTTTTTTCACGTTTTATCGTGGTATTTGTGACCTCTCGCGGTTTAATAATAAAAGCTAGAGCATAACGATGTCTAGAGTTTTAACGAGAAACCCAGACTGACCGTTAAAACGATTCGCGCTTAATTATTGGAAATATTTTCTCAATTTTATGGCTAATTACCAAACGCAGTTCCAACAGCAATAATGCTGCACTTTATAAAGCAACTGCTTTCTAAAAAATGAATTTATCATAGCGCCGAGTGAAAAGACAAAGATTCTCGTGGATTTCTTTGTTATTTACAAATACCAATGTGTTTATAAACTGTCAGAGTCGACGCGTTAAATCGAATTGTTATTCTCATTTTATCTGCTGATATATTCCGCGCTAAGCTCAAGTGCAACAATGCTCCGGTGCAATTAGCTATAAGTCTGTCCGGTAATTTTAGAGAGAGGGCAGCCTAAGTAAAGTAGGCCCATGCACAGCAGCAGTTACTTTTAAAATCTAAACTGTCGTCTCTCGAGCGAGTCGACGGAACGCGCGCATCTAGATAGTCCTGTCCTCTCTTCTTCCGAGAAAGAGCCACGCAATAAGTCGATAAATCAATAACAATCGCGCTTTCAAACACACGTTTGACAGAGACAGGGCGATTATCTCGAAAATAAACACTCCATAGAGCAAATTACGTTTTATTGCTGAATTCAATCGAGTCACTAATTTTTTCCACGTGGATAAACGTTTGCGCTACAACAACGGGCTTTCTTATTTCTTATTACCGATAACACCGCATTAGATCAAAGCTGCATACGCAGCCTTTTTACGTATTCATTACAGTCAATGCGCATTATGTTACGAGTCTTACGAATACCAGCAATCTTATCGATACGAGGTGTGTAATCGTTATCCGCTCGAGTAATCATCCGGCAGAAGCAACTGTTTCAAAAACTCGAGTAGTTTTATCGTGAAAATAAGGAAACTCGGGAAATCGACATCCAACACAGGCTGATTGCTGTTTTTCTCCGAACAACGGGAAACTATATATATATATATATATAGCAAACTCGCTTTACAATTCTGCGTTTCACTCGTAATTTTTTTGGTTTTTTCTTCATAATTACCACCCCTTCACGCGGTTCATCTTCGAACCAACACCGACTAGCAATGTACTAAAAACGTCATTGTATCACCTCGATATCGTATTATCTCGCCTTATCTTTGCTAGAATAAGGACAAAATCACAGTGCCATCAATTTTCCATTTCCTATTTTTACTGCGACTTGTATAATAAGAGACGAGCTTGGCGCGAAAAAAATGCTCCGCCATTTATCTGATGCGCAAGACTTTGCAGAGGAGGAAAGTTTTAGCGGATATATTCATTTGCGTTCTTCCCAATGGTTTCCTTCGTTATGTTTGTAATAAGCTGGAAGGATTCCGTTTTGAAGCGTGAAAAATGATTAAAGAAAACAACAATAATTTCTTTATTAATATTTGAACGAGGGTCAGTGGCTTATTTAAGCGTGTGTAAAACCTTATCTAGAGCCAATATTAATATTAATAAATGGCTGTCCATATGTTTGCACAATTATACGCTGACGCAATCATTCATTTTTACGAGGCTGCTTCGTTGCTTCTTTCTGTATATATATATACAAGATCCATTCAACGCTCGCGTGCCATGGTTCATCTCGGATTCACATTTTTTACTATCAACTCTGCGAAAAAAATCATCTGCTTTCTCTCTTCGCGATACACACACATGCACATATACAGTGGTCTTTTAGTCTTTATATATAAAATATTTAAACCGAGATAACTCAACGTAGCTTCTTGCGTGTCGTTATTTTTCTCATTTTTCCTACAGCTGCTATTTCATTATCATATATCAGGGTCACTTTCAGTAAGCATTTTTCTTTTTTACTCGAGTATACAGAGTGTTTATTTTATAAAGTAACTCGGACCGAAACTTAGGTGCAAAATTGCATTTGTGTGTGTGTGTGTGTGTGCGTGACTAATTACAAGAAATATTTATTTATTACAGGGAGTCTTTTCAAAGGCACTCTCTATTCAATTGGAACAGTTATTGTGCAAGAAATTTGTATTTATCTTAGTTGCAGAGATTAACGCGTTTCTTCTTACATCGACGTTTCGTCCAAGTCGAAATAAACACCCTGTATAGATGCCTTTGGCAGTTTGTCTTGAAAAATGTTACACGCGCAGTACGAGAAACTCTCATCCATTTGCAGGATATCTGTTTACACAGCCCAACGCGTTTCTGCAAACGTCTCTTTGACTCAGTCAATTTTATAATTGGATGCCTTATTAACTTCATTAATCGATTCTTTATATCGCGCATTCCGAAAAATTTTATATTTGGCTCGTGGACAAACACGATGTAAGGTCGTATAAATATACTCTGATGAATGTAAGAAGGAATAAAATTTTTATGGAAAATTTTTGGGTACTTGTGTGTGCTAAGAAAATTATTTTTCAGTAAACGTTTTTTCTTGAGTACGTATTATTTGAAAATTATTTTATGGTACAGCGACGACTTCAAATTTTTTCTCTATCATTTTATTTTTCTATTTGGTCTAATCAAACCACACGGCGGAAATGATAATTTCAAAAAATTGCTGCTCTACCTAGTTAAACTTTGTTTTATTTTTATCTGTCACTGTGGTTTCGATACTAGTTGATAATTTAGTAGAGGTATACATAATACAAGCTCCTCTGAGTGATTAAAACGGTACTTGGTTTAACTCGAGAAAATCCGTTTTAGAAAGTACACCGCATTGAGTTTTTGCCTCAGCTTCCGGTCAGTGACTTTTATTGATACCGTCGGTTACTCTATATGGTCCTATTGTACATAGTAGGAAGGTTTTGGTTTGTGCGAAAACCAGTACGAAAATGTATATTTATTTATTAGAGTTAGTTACATCAGAGCTTCGGAGCATAGGCCACGTTTTAGAGACCGCACGACAACCACTGACTTGCTAAATATCAAAATTCATCGGTGTCCTTGATCACGGGATACACCGGCAATATATCTTTGCCTAGAAGCCTTATGTACCAAGTAAATAAGCGACCAATTTAAAATATATTAATTATTCGATACAACGGTTCTAAAATGATAAATCGACTAAAGATTTTCATGTTAAAATTGCTTATTCATTTTTTTAATGTTAATGTCAATTGTCAGATTGAGAATAACGAGAAGGTTATATGGTAAATAGAGATATAATAAGGAAAGAGTATAAGAGCTTGAAAAATAAGTTACACTACCTACATTAAAGGGTTCGGTAGTGACGAAACGAAAATGTACCGTTAGCTCACCTTTAGGTTTTTTTATTCGAAAGCAGATAACAAAAGAATTACGATATAGCAATGCTTATTTAGGTATCGGTCGATTCCTTCTCATTCACGAAGCTCAATTCAAATAACCTGATATAATAATGATACATTAATGAAAACGAAGCTGGCTTTGTATAACAATCGATTTGAAATGCAATACTATCGACCAAAGTTAACGTTGTTCAATCAAAATGTTAACCATAAACCAGTTTTAGTGTATGATTATATAATAAGCAGAATAAAATTAAGAGAAATAATGTTAGTCTTTTTTTCAGATCTTTGCATAAGTAATCATGAATTCTTCGGATCCTCATGCCCATCACCATATGGACAACATTCACAGTACGCATGAAATGAATAGTATGCATGGTACCCACGAAATGCACGGGATGGACCATGAACACATGAATCATGAGTTACTCGGTGCTATGGGATCTGAGAGTGACAGTATGGCAATGAGTCACTTGAGTCATACTATGCAGGTACTTTTTCACTCTCCCTCCCCCCCCCCCCCCCCTAAAAAAATGTTTTGCAAAACGTCGTTTGTGATTGTACCATTTTTTCTTCATAAGTGATCCTATATTTTGTCTTCGTTCCAGATGTTCTTTCATGGTGGCTATAACGAAGTTATCTTATTCGAAAGCTGGAAGACGTCGTCTATCGGTGGTCTCATTGGATCGGTAATTGGAATTGCGATTATGGCTGCCTTATACGAAGGTTTAAAATATTATCGAGAATACCTCTTCTGGAAAACATACAATGCTCTGCAATACAGGAGCGTCACGGTGCCTAGCGAGAAGAATGTGGTAACAGAAGATAACAGAGTTGTGCAGTAAGTCAGTTTTGTTGGAGAAATATGCCGAGAATACAGTATTCATTGAATTCATTCTTTCAAACATTCAATCGAACGTTGGCGATCGAATCTAACTGCGATATCCCATTTTACCTTTTTAGTATGGTTGGAGAAGTAATACACAAGCAGCCGTGAGTATTTTAACACGACTATAGGAAGAGTTCTTTTTTTTCTTTTTTTTTCTAAAACGGTTCTTATGCACTGTTCTTTTACATTGTAATAAGCTTTACCTTTTTTTATAGCACATTTGGCAGTTAATTGTCGCTTCTTTATTTGAATGATGGATTTTATTTTAGGCGTCGGACGCATGCGTATACCTTTTTTTAAAATAATAATTCAAGAAATTTGGAGCAAAACCAAATAAATCCACTTTCACAAAATCGTTTATCAGTGGCGGTTATTAGTTAATTTGTTAAAATACATCGCATAAAGTAAATAGTTTTTAGTAATATCTTATAGATAAAATTTAAATATTCAATTTTGTTATTAATTGCTCTGTTCGAATGATGTATTTTGAATTGTGGAAGGATGAGGTAGCCACATATGTGGCCAGTAACACACATGCCGCCTATACTTAAGCATATAGGATACATATATACATTCATTTTACCTAAAAAGTGTTAAGCTTGTATGAAAAAATGCCGACTCTCTACAGGTTAACAATATATTTTCATAAATATAGGTTTATTTTGTTTTGTCCCAAGCTCTCCTCAATTGATAATATAGATGCACGCCTTTTTGTTGGTTCTCCACAATATATATATATATATATATATATACCTATACAGTCTCACAGAGCACGCTATTCATCAATATATCGATAATTCATTTATGTAATAAGGACCAGTAAAATTGTTATCAATAATTTAATGCCAATATTATGCAAGAGTACGAACTTAATAAGGGGATATTAAAAACTGCAACACCATTCTTGCTGTAAAAGCTAACTTTAAGTTTTATAGTATAAAATTAATTTTATTTAATGACAACGGTGTTCTTTAAGGGGATCCATTGCGCGTCGAGAAAGTACTTCCAAATTATCTTCTACAATTTTAAAAATTTGAATATATTCATAGGGATCAAATTGGCTCGTATTGATCTGCTTAATTAACGTAAAGGCATATTTTCTGGATTAAAAAAAAAATTTTAAATCGGATATTAACAATAATATTTTATTTCCCATCAATAATTTCGAAAAAGGGAGCCTTTACAACGCTGCGCCAAACTTCAACGAGTAATTTAAGACCAACAAGAAGCAAATATTCCCACAAATGTAGAAGATTTGTTGGAAATACTATTGTAGCGCAACAATAGCAAATTTGCACATTTTTCCTTGTTGCGCTACAATAGTATTTCCAAAAAATCTTCTACATTTGTGGGAATATTTGCTTCTTGTTGGTCTTAAATTACTCGTTGAAGTTTGCCGCAACGTCGTAAGGGTTCCCTTTTTCGAAATTATTGATGGGAAATAAAATATTATTATTAATATCCGATTTAAAAAAATTTTTTTTTATCCAAAAAATAAGCCTTTACGTTAATTAAATAGATCAATACGAGCCAATTTGGTCCCTATGAATATATACAAATTTTTAAAATTGTAGAAGATAATTTGGAAGTACTTTCTCGACGCGCAATGGATCCCCTTAATACTCGGTATTACTACTTAGTATACCAATAGTTTTTTCAAATAAATAAAATTCAAATAAAGGTAAAGGTACCAACAAATTTGTAATGAAACTTCAAAAGTTTATTTTCGATAAAGGTGAATGACAACATACTCGACTTTTTTTAAATGGCAGAGATGATCAAATCAGAAAAAGCAATTTACGAAAATTGTCAAGAAAATGCAAATACGCATAGTATATCACAGCTTCATGGAACAAAATGTTAATTGAGTATTATCATTAATATATTATCTTGAATAGCTTTCAAATATAATTTTTCTCTAAATCATCCTAAAAGTTATTAATTTACTTTACTCTTAAAAAAACATGATCGTATTAAACAGGATAAAGAAACGTTTTACAAATAACACTGAAGATCATGTGCACCTGTCTCCATCAGACTGTGAGTTATGCTTCACTCTATAAAAAGCTACAAAATTTATTATTAATTTATCAAAATCATATTTTTTCACTCGATCATCCAATATTTTTTTAAATATTGACTAGTATTATAATGTTTACGTGTCTTAAAAGTAAATACTGAAAAGGAAATTTTACTGTTTTTTAAGTTTCTTTATGGTCTTTATTTAACTAGTTACGGTCTTTTTAGTTTAATTGCTTTCTTTTACATTTACTACGCTTCTTTTTACAGCGCATGTGTTTGTAGTTTGAAGTATCTTTTTATTTAGTTGCTATCGGTTTAACTCGCCTCATATATTTAAAGTAATAGAATATCAGTTCATGGTTGGACTAATTAATATTTTGATACTGCCTGTTATACTAACTACTGTATGTATTAATTTGAATGTAGCAATAACTAAAATATTACATTTCTTTTTAATTTTACAGACCAACAATGTTCTCTTGGATGCATACCTTTCAAACGTTTCTTCACATAGTGCAGATTATCTTATCGTACTTCTTGATGCTAATTTTCATGACGTATAATGTGTGGCTCTGCTTCGGCGTCGTGCTTGGCGCAGCAATCGGCTACTTCTTATTTGGCTGGAAAAAGTCTGTGATCGTTGATGTAACAGAACACTGCCATTAGCAAACATTGTATAAATTAAAAAAATCTGTACCGTTTTATGGCAATAGCAAATGTACCCTGTTTTAAGAGTTTATAATATTTTATAATATTCATTAAACTTCAAAAGCTTTTACAGTACATATTATGCGGCGGTACATTTGTTTTGCAAGTATTTCAGATGTAATTCATTTTCAAAGGTTCTATGATATTATTTGTTTATATCATAGTATAGTTTATGCGTTCTTCATTATATTAATAGCATACAAGTACCACTGATTTTATTGTAATAGAAAGAAGAAAAATATTAGATACAATAAAAGTGTCATGAGATTTATATGGGAAAAAACTGACTTCCAGTAGATATAACGAGGAAAGTAAATCTTGATGCTCCATTAATAATTTTTATGAAACACACAAGTGAATCATTTTTTTATATTTTTAATTACAAAGCACAATTATTATTGTTGGTTGATTTTGAAATTTAATGCATGAATATTCAGGACAATATATTGAATAATAATTGCAAGATTGTAAATTAAACATTTTGCATTATCGTAAAAGAAAAGTTTTTACTTTTCACAGTTAAGCATATTTGTAAATCAAATCGTATATCATTATAATTCAATTGTAAATATTATTAATATATATTATAAGGGAAATTCTATTGTATATGCACAGACGCCTTTTCCCATTTTTATAAATCATCTTGTATATTTTAATAACAATTGACATGAAGCTTCTTGTCTTAGAAAAAAAGTGGATAGGGATATTCTCACATAAATATTGGTATATTATTTAAAAACGATAAATTATAACTGAAAAGTAAGAGAGGTAGTTTAATAATATAAAATTTGAAAATTAAACAAGCTTGGTATCATTTATTTGTCTTAGCAAAAAACCTTTCCACACTCACAATATTTTTAAGGCATTTAATAAGTTACGTTGTACTTTAAGCATTTCATTATGAATGATAAGTACAAATTTAGGAAATATTAGGTGCTTTCTCTTTTTATATGTGAAGTCAGTCGGAGCGATTCAGTTACATACAGTTGAAATTACATAAACTCTATAACCGAATCATCCAACTCAGATTTGACTAAAGTTTCTGGTATATGGAACACGCCTATTATAAATTAAGCGTGGTAACTATATAATGAATATGATTGTTTTCTTTTTAAATTGTAAATTTATGGAGTATATGTATATAGTACACTATATATATTATAGGGTGAAGCACTTTCTTATAACTCCTCAATACTAGGAACTAAAAGGTGTAAATTCATTTATCTGCTTAACTTTAAGAGATAACAATTTTTTGCACATGACCTCTTTGAATACAAATAGAAAAGAGTTGAAGAGATCTAATGCAAAAAATTGACATCTGTTATCTTATGGTTAACAAGATAACATTTTCTTTGATACTCTGGGACATGTCAAGTGCCTCTTCATGTATATTATTTGTATCATAACTAAGGCTGAAAAGCTTACATCTTGATATGATTGAATACATAATTTTCAACGTTTTAATCGTATATGATGTGCAATGTAAAATAATAAATCCTCTTTATAACTAGTTATAAAGCAATTACATGCATATTTTTGTTTTGGACCAAAACGTTATATTATATATACTGTTATTGAATTACAACAATCGCGTACATAATATGAAAATATATTTAATATTTTGTACAAGCATTTGTCCATTATAAATTACTTAAGGTTATTTATACTGCATTAAATACAAATATAGTCAAATGAATAGCTTTCCTCAATTGCGCGTATATTATTAAGACTAATAAGAAAACTGTTATATAGATAAGATATTTTGTGCAGATACGTCTATAAAAGCAGCATATGTTTATTTAATTAGATAAAACCCGAATTTTTTGCAAGTATAAAAAAATATGTAATATTATATCAATGTTAAATTTAAAATAATACTGCTGCTCTCTTAGGTAAATGTAAAAAGAATGCAAATTTCAGGAATACCCCATGAATTTACAATATAACTTTTGTACAATATTTCAGACAGTATAAAATATACTATATATATATTATAATTTGTTTGTAAACTGTTGATGTAAAAACAAATCTTGAGCTCGCATCAGCTTTGCATTATTATTTATAAATTTTTATTATATGACAATTGTTCAGCAGCCCTGCTCTTTTGTGAGAAAACACACATAATCTTTAGTTCTCGTATCAAGAGTAAAGCTCCAGTTAGCGATAAATACTTAACACAGAAAATTGTGTTTCTTCAAATAATTTTGTTAAACCTAAAATATAAAGCACATCATATTTTAAAATAATTACTTAAAGCTATTCTTTAATTAAAATTGTTTTTTTAAATGAAAAATATAATTATATTTTTGACATTTAAAATTTTACAAATTGTCTTTTTACAGATTCAAAACAATTGTTCAAACTATAGTATTTATTTTTAAAAAGAAGCTCAAATGTAAGAAAAAGAATAGTTTTCTTACATTGTGTAGCACAATGTCCATTGACTTGTGAGTGTCATTTTATTGAATTTGCCTATTATGATCTAATAATTTGTGCCCAAATTGAATCAATTAATTGTTTATTCCAAAAGAATATTGAAGAAACATATAAAATACCTATGCCCAGTTTTTTATTTTAGCTGCTTACAAATGTAGACCTTAACAAAAAGAAAACATATGTATTATATGATTTTAAAAAAAATGAAGAAAAATGTGCAAAGTTGGTGTTATTTAGCTTACTCAGACCCAGAAACAGGCATACAACAGCTTGAACGCTGCGGTGACTGTTGTTTAGAAAGATCAACAGTATCCACAACTATGGAGTGGTCCATTTTAGCTTCTAGTTTGGCCCATGTAGCAATAGCAGCACCAAAAGCTTCTTCAACATTAGTAGCATCTTTTGCAGATGTTTCTACAAGTAAAAGGTCGCCATTTTCTATGCACCATGCTTTTGCTTCTTCTGTTGATACTTCTTTTTGAAATTCTGGAACATCTACCTGTTTTAAAAATTATTTTAATTTTAACATTGTTCTTTTTCCAAATAATTGTTTCAATATAAAAATATTTACTTTATTGCCAACAACAATGAATGGAAACATAGGACTTTCTTGGACATCTGCATAATACAGAAATTCAGATCTCCAATGTGATAAGTTTTTAAAACTCTCCTTGTTATCGACGGCATAAGTTAATAGACAAATATCAGAGCCTCTATAAAATGGTGTTCTAAGCGTTTTAAATCTCTCTTGTCCTGCAGTATCCCATATTTGAAGGGTATATGATTCTCCATTTATTTTAATATCTTTATTAAGAAATTCGACTCCAATAGTATGCGGACTCTGTTCATCAAAATGGTTGGAGACAAATCTATTCATAAGACAGGACTTGCCAACAAATCCATCTCCTAAAATTACTACTTTCAAAAGAGTAGATCTTTGTGAATTACGATTTTTTGAGTTATCACCCCTAGGTGTTCCTGCAGTAGTTATGTTACTTACTGACATTTTGTCTTACAATATATTTTATCATTACAGTAAAAAATTAAGTCTTTGATATGAGTATTATAATATCTTATATTCGATAGACAATCCAAGATATTTAAATCTCTTCTTAAAGCACTTAAATTACTATTATATATTAAAATATGAATTAATAAGATTTTTCCAAAGACTTATCAGCTTAGAAAAAATAAATATTAAATTATATTCAATAAAATGTGTAATTTAAATGATTGAAAATCACAAGTTACGTATATTATAAAAATGATAATAATATTTTAATTATAAGCTTTATAAACTTTAACATCAGATTTTAATGCACTTTATACTTTTTAACGTTTTCTATTAACTCTTAAATCGCTATTGAGGTACAATTATTTATGAATAAACCAAGTACCAGGTGATTATTTCTCGGTATTGCTGGTATTTAATTCTTGTATTGACAAGAATCAAATAGATTATTCTTTACCCTCTTAAGGATACACACACACACACACACACACACACAGACACTCAGTATCGGAGGCTTTAAAAATGTTCGAAAAATAGATAACTACTGTTTTGGAGCATTCCTAGAATTTGACACTTTACACTCTTTACAGAGTGCAGACGACAAAAGAAACGCCTATCTTAAATATAAATACAATATGGTCGCTAACGGCGCTACTGCCATTGACTACAGTGGAACGGTGGCAATCTGTATGGATGATTCATACTATAAAATTTATTTATTGATACAGTTGTTTCAAAATTGTTCAATCAACATTATGTGTATATATGCGAAAAGATATTATTAAATTTAAAGTAATTGTCTTGATTAAATCCAACCGAACGTTTACCCCTTCTTCAAAAATAAAAATAATTGTGTACCTATTAACGTAAGTTTTTTGAATTTTCCCTCCTTTAAGAAGTGTCACATAATTTTGACATAAATGTTCTGTTCATTTTAGTAGAAAGTACTGAAAGTAGTTACACTTTTTGCACTTTATGCACTTTTTATAGTGTTAACTCTCATACATACAATGGGTAAAAACAAAAATGCGAAACGTGTAAGTGCATCTAAATCGAATAAACCTTACGTTTATAGTAAAATTTAACTTATTTTGGAATGTTGTCATTTTAACTAGGCTTATACTAATGAAATCTTTAAAATTGTGTTAATTAAATTTGTTGATTGGATAGTTTCTCATTTTCAGTTCTAAAATACATAATAAAAATTAGGCTAAACACGCAAAATGTAAATTACCAGCTACCCCATGCGCAAGCGCAAGTACTAACCAAAAAGTGAAAAATGGTTTTTTTCGTTTTATACGATAAATGAGTATGTATGTACCGACTGATCTTATCATAGCATTTATTTTGTAAATTTTTACAAACCAAAGTTATAAGCTTCTAAAAGTCAGAGTCTATGGAAGCTTTCCAATTAGCCTAAAAGTTTGACACAGTCGAACACAAATGGTATATTGCATGTTACGCAAACTGTACATTTGTGTCGAGTTTCAAATTAATTGGAAAGCATCCTACAAAAGTTGGTCGAACAAAGACAATTATATACTTATTATTATGAAAAAAACATTGGAATCGTTTCTTCCCATGCGTTTCTAGATGTTCGTTACATTAATAAAAATATTTCTTAATGATTTATGAAAAAGTGTTTAAATGAAAGTCAGCTTTAAGCTGACTGGACAAAAAGTATTTTACTTTGAACATTGTATTACTTACATTGATTGAGAGTTATTTGTAGTTTCCAAAAATAAAAGAAATAATGTTTTTTAATTAATAGTTATGAAAAAAATGGAATAAAAAATTGACAGTTCTATTAAAAAAAATAAGTGTTGTTTATACATATAAATAATATTTTATTCTACAATTTTAAAATAGTACTGATCGTAATAGTTTATTAGACATTTGTATATATTTGTTACAATCACTTTAAAATCATTTTGTAGTTAATAATTTTTGCATTTTTCCTAAAGAGTATTAATTAACAAATGATTTATATCATGTTATAGACATCTATGAAAGCTAATAAACAATTGCAACAATTTTCTGTCTATAATTTTATTTTGTTCTACTAATTTAGCTTCGTTTTGTTAAAGTAGACCAGTATAGTTAGTAAGTAGTAACTGCTGGACAAATGGCCCAGAACTGAACGCAGCTTCAAACTATTATAAATAAACTGGCAAAACAGTATCTCCTGGAATTTATTTTAAACACAAAATTATAGGATTTGAATAGTCCCACAAATGTCAAAAAGATGAATGTAGCATGTAACTGGTTACAGCAAATATGAAACTATAGTATCTAATAGAATTTTTTATTTTTGTTCTCTCAAAATATACAATAGATAATTTAATATTATTATATACTATTCATTATTTTCTTATTCGTCATGCTAATTAAAAAAAATGTAATAGTCTTCACTTCAAATTTATAGTTACAATGATTCTAAAAAGCTCATCTGTTCTGATTAAATTATTTACTCCATTGTTTCCATTCCACTCCATCAGGTGTTTTGACAGGAACCTTATCTTTCCCTACTTCAGACCAATTAGTACTCAAAACAGTTCCCCCTGACTCTTGCTATTTAATAAACAGATAAATATTTAATATTTAAACATATTTTACTTAATATACATATACTTACAAATGACTTGTTCATAGCACGTCTAACTTCATCTGAGCCACTGCCATAAATTTGTTGAAATAGTGCATTAAGGGCTGCATCTCCTTCTAGCTTCTCATCTGCTTCTTGCTTTTTAATTTCTTTCTCCACTTCATTCCAGTCTCGAGACTTTTTACTTGAACTAGGATATTTGGGTGATTGATCAATAACAGATAAATCCTGAGGTATATTCTTCAATACTTGTTGGGTAACAGGATTTCCTTCTAAAGCAGTCCATTGTATTCCATCCTTCTTCGTTAATTTCACCTCTATTTTAGACGGCATAATTTTGTAGTAAAATTCTCCTACAGAATGAGCTAAATTTAACTGTAAATTGTAATTGTGACCATTTGGTAATTTGGCAGACACAGAGAGCTGAAAATATTTTATTAATTACTTTTATATATCTATAAAATTTAATGAGCATAAGTGAAGTACCCACTACATTTTCCTTAAGATTAATGACTACATCATTTGTATCTTTAGCCAAAATTGTTAGAACCACATGAGTCTCTGTTTGGTACCATTCGTGCCTGACTCTTGGCTGTAAAGGATAAAAAATTAGAGATAGAATTGCCATAAATTTAATTCTATAGTGTTATACGTAAAGTATTTGTCTCTAATATTATTTACGTACCTCGCTTTGACTCATTTTCGAAGAAACATCACAAATCCGTTCGTTGTTCTCGAATATTCATGAAAAAATCAATGCCTCTATATCGATACGCATACAGCGGGAAATTGATTCATGTGTGGTTCGGTTAACTTCACTCTGTTCCTGTGCCTAGCCTAACCTGCCTAAGTGCTTGTTCTGTCACTCCTGTCAACGCGGGCAATAACTTGACAGCGAGATTGCCGAGATTGCTCCGCGCTGTAGCCACCTGGTGGCGTTGAGTAGAGAAGTAGGGAGTGAGGAAACTGGAAAGGAGACGGAGTTGACGGAGGCCGGTATTCATAGTCGTTACTTGTATTTAAGTCTGACTTAAAGTCTCAATTGTTCTTTTTCATCTAATAGTAATAGAAAAAGATAACCTATGCTTAAGTCGGTCGGAAATATAAGTAACAACTATGGCCGGGATTCATAAACAGAACTTGAGTTCAAGGCGCAGGGTCCTAAAATAATCCTTGCCGGTAGGCGGCGCTGATGTTTGTAAAAGTCGAAAATTCCATAAAGCCACTAACGCCATCTGTCGGACGCGAATGAGAAGTACTTTGTTAGGCACACAACCATTACTGCGGTGCGAATGCGTGTGCAACCTCCTTCGGATACCATCGCTCAGCTTCGGACATCTTCGCTATACATCGAGTTCGAGAGGGAAGGGAACGGCATAGTTTTATCGGATCTCTCTCTCCCTCTCGATCTAACTTTCGTTTAGCCGAAGAGCCGAGTAAAATTCCTTTTCGTCCTGCTTCAATCCTCCTCCATCTTTCAAACCTCAGATTCGAGTTCGATTCCATCCAATAAATTTTTTTTTTATTGTAGAATGTTTTTTTATTGCCATGAACATATTAGATTAAAAAATATGTAAAAATGGGGTTTTAATATTCCATAGTTACGCTCAAATTATTCTTATAAAAATTTAATTTTTATTTCGTTATCAATTCAAATAAGTTATTAATAATTACTATAAATATTCTAAAACTATAAAAAATGAAAAAAAAAGAGTCAAAGAGGTCTTGAACCTGGGCTCACCGGTTCCAAAAGCCGAGACCTTACCACATGCACTATAAGAGACTTAAGAATAAAGATGATAAACTTGCATAAACTTTATAGCTTCAAATTCGCTTACTCTCCATGTTATACAGATACAAGTATACCTTCTTTCCATATATTTATACTTTATACTGTGAAATTAAACCAAATATATGAAAATATTATTAGGTTAATTATATGACCCTAGACATCTACTATATTATTTAGACATCTTTTAAATTTGTAATAAATCAATTCCTGCTTTATGACTGAATTAGTAATTTTGAAGTGTCAAATAATATTTAAAACGCAAAGAGAAACATAGAACACTTCACTTTTACATTTGATTCGCATGCCATTTTATTACCTACGTATTTTTTCATTTCCCTTTAGAACTTGGGTTTTCTTTCGAAAAGATTGTATTTCTCGTTCCATTACATGCATAGTTTAACGCGCGAGTGATCTTAATCGTTAATATTTATTACTCTACAAATTCACCGCTTCGACTATTTAAATTAATATTTCTGTATAATTACAAGCTTTTTTTTCTAAACATACAGTTATTAATTAAACAGAACAAATTAATGTTTTACGTGTCTCTGTAAATTAATTTAAGAGTCAACACGGCGAATTTATAGAAAATGTATTAACGATTCTAGGGCCATAAAATTAACCTAATAATATTTTCATACATTTGGTTTAATTTCACGGTATAAAGTATAAATATATCGAAAGAAGGTATACTTGTATCTGTGTAACATGGAGAGTACGCGAATTTGTAGTTATAAAGTTTATGCAAGTTTATCATCTATATCAATAAGTCTTTTATAGCGCATGTAGTAATGTCTCGGTTTTTGGAACCGGTGAGCCCAGGTTCAAGACCTCTCTGACTCTTTTTTTTTCATTTTTTATAGTTTTAGAATATTTATAGTAATCATTAATAACTTATTTGAATTGATAACGAAATAAAAATTAAATTTTTATAAGAATATTTTGAGCGTAACTATGGAATATTAAAACCCCATTTTTACATATTTTTTAATCTAATATGTTCATGGCAATAAAAAAACATTCTACAATAAAAAAAAATGTATTGGATGGAATCGAACTCGAATCTGAGGTTTGAAAGATGGAGGAGGATTGAAGCAAGACGAAAAGGAATTTTACTCGGCTCTTCGGCTAAACGAAAGTTAGATCGAGAGGGAGAGAGAGATCCGATAAAACTATGCCGTTCTCTCTCGAACTCGATGTATAGCGAAGATGTCCGAAGCTGAGCGATGGTATCCGAAGGAGGTTGCACACGCATTCGCACCACAGTAATGGTATGTGTGCCTAACAAAGTGCTTCTCATTCGCATCCGACAGATGGCGTTAGTGGCTTTATGGAATTTTCGACTTTTACAAACATCAGCGCCGCCTACCGGCAAGGATTATTTTACCTGCCACGAGCAATCTCCCGTTTCATCCTGCTGCAACTTGCAAGCTATTTCGGAACGATTTGAAGTATACTTGCAAGTTGCAGTATACTTCCATTACATGCAGTAATAACGGAACGCAGCCCTTAACTAAGGAGCTCCTTAAGGACCGAATATGAATACGGCCGTTAGATTAATCCAATTACTCCGATCTCTAACAATATTTATTAGTCAGTCTTTTACGAGTAATAGCAAACTAGGAAAAATTAACTTTTGGACAATTTGAAAATCCTAGATAAATTTAAAAATCCTCCCGGACGTCCCCGTAAGGTTAATAAAAGAGGACGGATGGCAACCGTAATTGAAGCAAATGAAATAAAATCATTTTCTGTTCCTATCTCTTCACCTGATGAAGATCAAATTACAAATATTTTAGAAGGTACGTCTAATTATTATTTCTAATACATATCAGTCAATTCTCATTGTTTTAAATAGTTTAATATTTATAGTCCTGTCAAAACACACTTGGAATATTTTTGGAGTTTCATGTTTATATGGTTTTGAAACAACAGAAGTGCAATTAAAATTATATGCAAAAAAAATAAATGAAGAAATATCCAATACTTTAAAGCAAGAAGATGTAAGCTATAAAGCCAAGATTTCAGTTTTAGAAGATATTGCTTCTATATTAAGTCCTGTAGACCCTCCAGGAATTATGGTATAATCAATATGATATAGTTATTTTATTTTTCACATTTCATGAATCAACATGATATAATATTTTGATGTAATTTAAATTGTATGTAATATTTCATAAGTTTATTTGTAGATTGAAGTTTCTGCAAAGACCATTGGGAGAGAAAAAGACATTGTAAAGACTATTTACAAAGGTATTATGTTATCTTGGAAAACTACTCATAGCACTGTTCAAACTGGAAATGCTGTTAGATTACCTTTGTTATTGTGTAGTGGTAGTAAAAGCTGCATAAATGCTGTTCATAATACAATAAATCACCTGTTTGATTGTATGATTATTGCATTGCCTGCTAAGCAAGATGACTTGATGTGGCTTACACTGATTATTCTTGTACAAAACGAAGAAGAAAGTTCATCTAAAAAAAGCCTTATTAAACTAAAATATATTGTACCTGAGCTGTCACCTATGGATACCATAACTACAAAATTTGATTTTGCTGCTATAATAACAATGTTAAATGCGTAAGTTCTGTACTTTTATATGAAAATAAATTATATTTTACATTTTATCACAAATTTTCAGTGTTACTGACTATGAAGAAAATGACAGCACATTAGAAATAGTATTAAACGTATACCATATAGAAAAATTTTTTGGATGTCTCCATGACCAAATGATGCATACTGCTGGTTTGCAGCTAGGACTGTGTACTCTAAACAGAATTGATCTTCCCAGTGCAAGTGTGATGGAAAATAAAGTAATTAATTTCTTTTCTCCATTGCATTAAAATACAACCATATTACAAATATACTAATTATTTTGTTGTAGGTAAAAGTTTTAAGTCTTAACACCATGCACAGAGTTTTATTATATTTTAATGAAAAAGCAATCGCTGCTCTACATGCACAAATGAGTGGTAGTTATATAGGGACAGAAAATCGCATGGAATCTTAAGAATTTGTATTTAAGCTTATTATAAGCCTAGTATAATTATTCTATTTTATATCTATATCTTATTTTTATAAAATGTTCGTCTATATGTCAAAACAAAAGTTCAACTGTCAGTCAACGTTATCAACAACCTGCATCTACAAAGAAGCAAATATGACGAAAAATCATTTATACATTATACTTTAGTTTATTAATTTTTTAAATAAAAGTAATTACTTACTAGATCTTCTTCAGATTTTTTCTTTTTTTTCTTCAAAGCATTACTAAGGATGTATTGCCTTAAATCGATGTATCCTTCTGGCTTATCACCCAGAAATGGTGGTACAGAAATACAAAGAATTTCTGACAGCATAAAGGGCTTTAACCATGTTACTAATGGTGTTCGACCTTTTGCATAATATCCATCGCGATGGTAAAATAATATTCCATCTAGTGGTGGTAAAGCAGTAAGACTTGATAAAAATTCATCCAAATTTTCATTGCAATTAATTTTAGGTAAGAGAAACATAGGAAATGTATTTCTATATGTACTTCTCTCTTGCAATTCAGTGATATCAGATAGCTTAGATTTTAGCCAAAAAAATCTAAATTCAGTCTGAAATAAAATAAAGCATAACCAAAATAGGCTTTCCAATAGTTTTCAAGGATTACATACATCACAATTGGTAAGAGGTTGGTTAGACCACGCCAGCACATCCAAAACAAAATAAGCTTTCTGTTTTGTAAACCATATGCAATCCAAAATGGTGCAGCTACTCTTGTACTCATTTGGATTTCCTCCAGGAAGAGCTGAATGAAATTTTCCAAGTCTGTTACCTCTTCTATTGTAAGCTTTTGTTATACCCTGGAAAAATTGTTCACTAGTATATATTTTCTTGTAATATTTTTTAAGTCAATTTAAGATCTTCTTACTTTACAAGCTACAACTAATGTTCTTCTGCCTTGAGGGCAAGGAACTAAGGTCCATTTTTCTAAGAAATCTTGTGGTACTTCCATCATCCACTCTGACAACATTAACTGATTCGCATAATTTCTATGGCGTTTAAAAGTGTGCCATTTCCATTTATTGCTTTTGTCAATTTCCATTTCCTCCTCTTCATATTCTTCTTCAGAATTAAAAGCTTCTTCCAATATTCCCCTTCCAATATTGAATGCTGCATCTCGACTCCTATAATTATGTTTAATCTCATATGGAATTAACTATAATTTCTGATACAATAATTCACTAAAAATAATGTAAATGTGAATAGCTATATCATGTTTTTACACAAAAACCTTACTTTTTTTGAGATTGCAATAAACGTTGACGTCGAATTTCTTGAGGAGTATCATCTAGGTCAGTCTCTAATCTATATTTGTACTTTTTAATAGGCTTTTTACAAAACATTGTCCTGGAGATTGGAAGTGATTAATTAGCGTGAAATTCCGGAATTCTCGGGCCGCCTCGCTTCAGCGCACTCTCCATCTCTATTCCACCGTTCCACGTTCCCCACTTTGGCACAATACCGCCAGATGGCCACCTCGCGGAGCATTTCTCAATAGTTAAAAAATATTATTTGGTCATTTTATCATTTGGTAATCTACTTTACCACTAAATGTCGCTCGAAATGTATTTAAGCTCGCGAGTCACGCGGCGCGCCAGTTCGTTCATGCCTCATGGCTCTCATGGTATGATTGGATCTATTCCAATCTAATTCTACTTTAGAATAACTACATACTATACGATAACTATTTACCACGTTTCGTGACTCATTATGTTCTCTATTTGATAATTTTATATTACTTATATTCACAATAAAAGGTCTCTTTTTGTTTATTTTAAAATTGAGTAAAAAGTAAGATGAGGTAAGGAAAATTTGAAATGAATACATTGTTATATATATTGTCAATAATTTTTTTAAAAGTGGAAGGAATAACATATATGTATGTACATTAATGCAAAACAGTGAAATTTCCATTTGAGACAGTGGAATTACAAAATAATAAGGTTTTAGATATTTCTCTTTTTTTCTTGCATAAAAAATTTGCAATCTGTAATGTAAACAAAACAATATTGTAATCCCAATAAATTTATGTAATGAAATGACCAAGGATTATCTTTTAATGAATAATTTTTCATGGATATTTATTATAATTAATGGAGCCCACATGATATGACTCACTTTTATTCAAGGCTTATATTCTTTAGTTAAAAAAATATGATATATATTTAATAACCTTAAACTAATATCACAATAGTCCAAGACAGTTAAAATTTTCAATATGCTGCAATTACCCTTAACCTAAGTTATCTTGCTAATAAATAACTGTCTTATTCATTTATACTATTACATATTTGAAACTCCATTTAAGTTATAGAAACCTGAAAAAAATTCTATACCTGTATTACTTTTAGCAACTTTTCGACAATTAATTGAATAACATAATCATAATTTTTACTAGTTCAATGTATGTATAAATTAATTTTCAAAATAGTCATTACATACTCAAAATACACAAAAGCACACATTGTTATTCTTGCCATTGTACTAAAGTAGAAAAAACAAGATTATTCCATTTTGCTTTCCATAAAATTTACAATGAGAATATGTTATCTATCAGAATGAAAAAAAAGAATTGTCTATAGTGTTACTAAGTGTGTATTGGTTAAGAAAATGTTGGAGGTGAATTAAAATTGCCGATTCTCGAAGCACTAATTCTTAAACAACTATTCCCTGCACATAAAAATCATTCCAGGTACTGTAACACATCATTGCCAACAACAGAATAAAATTTAATAAACGATTTATTTTTGCAATCGTCCGTTTCTTACCTAAATAATATTAGAAATGACATACAACATAAACTAGTGCTTTATGTAAACTCTAACATAATCTGTTTTCCTAAAGTTTTAAGACATTATGTACAAAATTAGGGGAAGATATCAGTCAAAAAAGTGTAAAAATTTAAGACTTAATGATAACTGATAACGATGGAAGTATAAATACGAATATCCTCGCGTTAGTCCATTTTAGCTATTCGTTAATAATATATTAAATTAGGCTATATGAATGGGGGGTGGGTATGAATGAAGTGTAAATTGTTCCTTCTTTCTTAAAATAAAAAGGCAGAATTGTAAAGGTCTATAAATTAGCTAATGATAAATTGACCCTTTCGAGGGGATGGGCCATGGGAGAGGGGGAGAACGTTAAACAACCAATACGATGAATCGAATGCTATGGCGAATCCCATAAAAAGGCACGAGCCCGTGGTGTTAACTTTCTTATTCGTCCCCTACTGCTGATACTAATTCCAGGCTCGGCATCGTCACTGTCTTCAGCGTAAGAGCGTCGTTTGATTTTTCTACGATTCCTTACTGGGGACGTACCACTATCGTCGCTCTCCTCCGCATATCGAGGACGTTTTATATTTCTTCGTGTATTCTTAGTTAATTTTGTCACTTTTTTCTCCACTGGTTCATCATTATCATCATCCTCGTCATCGTCGTCATCTTCATCGTCATTATCGGCGTTTTTCACAAGCCCACGAGCCTTTCTCTTGTATTTCGGCATTACATAAGACTTATCATTAGTTTCAGAATCCCTATCAACAATGTCACCAAATTTATCACCACTTTCAGAATCTTCGTTCGATTCCAACTCATTGGAAGCTGGCTTATTTCTGGTGTTGACATTTTCCTCCTCTTCCTCCTCCTCCTCCTCCTCCTCCTCTTCCTCTCCCTCTTCTTCCTCTTGCTCCTCCTGTTCTTCTTTGATCTGATTCTTATTTTTGCCATTATGGTGTACCAAATTTCTCCTTCGTAGTCTACATTTTATGACCCCATCCTCGCTTTCTTCTTCAGAAGAATCATTTGTCGACTCTCCTTCGGAAGATTCATTTGTGGACTCTTCTTCTTCGTCGCTAACTTTAGTTTTCCTTTCTCGATTTCTTTCGTCAAACTTTTCCCGTCTCTCTTCTTCCTCCTCCCCCTCCTCTTCCTCGTCTTCATCATATTCTTCCTTGTTTATTTTCAAAAAAGATTTCGACTTTGATTTCGTTCTGGATCGGACATTCTTTGCTCGATTTTTTCTTGTTTGTTTGCCTCGACTACCTGGCTTGTAAACTTCTCCAGAATCACTGTCGGCACTTGATAGAACGCTGGATGCCGCCTTTTTAGCTCTAGTTCTTCTCATTGGCGCACTTTCACAGCTGCTGTTATCATCAAATTCAGAGTCACTAGCATCACTATCACTGTCCTTAGTTTTTTTCTTTACTGCCGATCTCGGAATTCGCAGCTTTATTGTGGGACGCAACGAGCTGCCAGAACGTTTTGCATGACCATTCATTATTCTCGATGGACCTAAAAACAATTGTATTTAAATAAATAATACTCAACCTTTGCGAGCTGTAACTATTATGAATCATAAATACTAATATCATTACCAGGTTCAAATTCGTTGACTGACTTCCTTTGGTTTGGTAATGAATATTCGTCATCTTCAGTATTAATATCTTCATCCTCATCATCCGTATCAGCAGATTTTCCTTTCGCAGTTCCGTTAGTCAAGCGAGTAGTTTGTTTTTTGCCTTTGGTTTTCGCAGTAAATTTGGTACTGTTATTTCGTCGCCTTGCTGATTTCCAATTCAAAATAATCCTTCGCATATGCTCCTCAAACATCGCTGACAATCTTATAGTCATAGTATATATCTATACAAAACGTAAATAAACTCATATAACTTATCGTTAATTTATAATATTATTATAATTAAAGTGTGAAATTCATATATCCTACCCTTGAACGTTTGTTTGTATTATAATTTCTACTATTAGTAAATATTAATTTCATATCTTTGGCAAATTCAGCAGGAGTTTCGTAATTCCCACCTAACAAATCTTCCTTTACTGTACGTAAATCCATTGGTGTATCTATGATTTGATGGTAGTCTGGATGCTCCAATCGATCTACAGGCTCTCTATTATATGGAAACAAAATAATTAATGTAAATCCTTAAATATGTAATAATAATGGTGAATCACTAAGTAGTAGACTAAATTGTATATAGTCTCAATTAATTATTTTTAAATAGAATGAACTTTTCGAGTCCATTGAAATAATTCTTATTTTTTTGGAAAAATAATTTGAATACCAAGTGAATAATTGACTGAAAATTCTAGGATCTCGCTGGAACTTATTCAGGTAGCATAATATGTATATAAATACATTTTTTTCTAACAACGGCATGTATGATTCGGATTATTTGAATATAGCACTTTCTACTATCCAGTTTAACGAAATCTTAAAGCATTAGTTTTTCCATCCATTTAATTTATTAGCCATCACTATTGAAAATAAATATCAATTTCTCTAAAATACTTTCACTCTTACTACGTTTAATAATAAATTAAGCAAAATTCTGGACGTTATGGTAAAATAACCCAATATCTCCTTATACCACTTTATCTATAAACTTTGTATATCTTAAGGATATAGCATTTTCGACAAAAATGTTTTGTACAAAAAAATGAGCTTAAAAATTAGATTTTGTCGATCTTATTGATTTAACCTTAGATTATATCGAAGAGATCGCATTAACGTCATTAATTTTTTTTAGATTATCTGAAGAACTTTTCAGAATATTATATTAAATCTACCATTTAACTCGGACGTTTAGAATGTAATCTGTATATATATTATATATATATATATACATATAAAAGCCAACAAACCTGAACGGTATCGAATCTTCGCATTGCCACAAACTTTCTAATAACTGTCTACAAGCTAAGGTCCAATCTTGCGATACTTCCTGGTGGGATCTTAAATTTCTACCGCTGGTTCTTTGTGTGCTCGTAGATGGCTTATTATCGTCGACTTCTATTTCCGACTCTGAAGAATGATACGTATCAACCAGCTGATGATAAACTGCTGGCACATCCAGCTCTGTATTTTCCCTGTACAAAATATATGTATTGAGATTGTCATTTCATTATTTATCAAAGCATACAGACGGAATCGAAATAATTGAGAAAACTTACTTTATAATACGAAGGCAAAGATCCGTAACAATTCTGGCATTTTTAACAATCTGACTGTGGGGTTCATTATATTGCTCAGCGTTAGTTGCCAAATATCTGACATCAAATTGAGCAGAAGTAATTCTGCGATAAAAATGATTTTCAAATCGAGCTTTAATTGTCGATAAATCTATAGGATACTCGACGACCATGGCATATGAAGGGTATATATTGAGATCTACTGGAGCGACGAATGGCTCGGCAATAGCCAAACTCATAACTTGGTCCAACCCGCGAATAATTCTACGGCATGTAGCTTCTCTATCTCCCATAGGCCATTCTTCAGTATGCGGCTGATATAAAATGGCCTGTATCTCCTCAGGAAGTACAGGGACAGCGCCGCCAACTTCTGCAGGGAGTCCTAAGAAAATACAAAAATTTCATCAGCCATGTCTGACAAACTTCGAAATATGTATAATCATATAAATTTTACGTACATTATAATTTCCAATGTATGCAATTTAAGACGTTTCTAATGAATGAGACTGTAAAAAGATACACATCAGGCTAAAAGATTCGAAACATCATTAATGCAGTGAGTTTGATTTCTTTTTCCTCACTGTTAATAATAACGCTTCGACATTTTCAACCTGTAGTGTACACTGTAGAGATTCACCAACTTACTCTCTTCGTCTATAGGTTCCAGATCCCAAGGACTCATCCTTTCGAATTCTCCATTGTCCCATCTAACTCTGAAGCACATAAAGAAAGATTCTGGGAAGTCCTCGTCCAAGGGCTCCATAGATTGAATTTGTCCCATCCACCATCCATCGTCGATCATACACCGAAATCTGTCTCCTTCTGACCAGCTTCGTGCCAATGCTGTCTCGAAGGTTTGCTTTAATACTAAAAAATCTAATACATCTGCCATATCGTGGTATTTTATAGTGAAATTCTCTCCTTTCAAACGACCATCGTCCTCCATCAGTGCTAATTTCAGACAGCAAAGACGAGGAGGACGAATCTCATATTTGATACCGACTACCTTTACATATTCTTGAGCCTAAAATTTTAAACGATCATTTAATAGATGATGATAGATCAATTCAATACAAATAATTATTTGCAATTAATCCTTACCCTTATATTAACTTTAGTCCAAGGTTCACAACGCGGCCCAAGCTCATAAACCTTTTTATTTCTAACCGCGTCTAAATAAAACTGATGACCTTGGCGAAAATAAACAATTTCATCTCCCATTTGAGGATAGTAGGGTGCTTTTCTGGGTATGACTTCTGTGAGCCATTCCGAAGGACGGAAAGCTTCTAACGCATCTCCTACTTGAAAGGAATCTGGGAATACCGTCTGCTGAGGAAAAATGTAATTTGTATTAAAATAATATTTTTTATAAAACACAGTTTTCGAGATAATGATAAAGGGCTATTACAGTGTAATCGGTAAAAAAATCGACTTTTGTTTTCACTTTCTAAAAGTATTATATTATATATTTTATATCTATTCGTTAGTAAAGTCAATTTCCAGTTAATGTTAAAGTAGGAGCGATTTGCGTGCACACACATTCAGCTCCTGTGCGGTAAACCGCTGTGCGCGGCCACCAGTATGTGAGTAAAAGAATACTGTAGCACTAAAAACTTATCTGAGCAGCACCCTTTTTAGATAACTTTTCATTTACAAAAACTTTAAAAGCGGGTTCTTCAAAATGACATTCTTGAACTTAGTAGAAATTATTTCTAAAACGTGACTTAATCAATTTGGCTGAAAAATGTACACATATTTGGCATATAAATATGCATGATTATCATTCAAACCAAAATTATTAACCATTTTAAATGAGAAATCAAATTTTGTCTATAAAATTACGAAGAAAAAAAGAATTATTCTTTTTTCTCAAATACTTTTGAAATAAGCACTGTCGATTTGCTCATTTACTATATAAAATAATAATTCTGGTTCAAACAATAGCAATACATACAAATTAAGAATCTGTTTCAATTTTTCATTTTAGTTCACTTAGAAGGCTCGGATGATCCCTAGTAGCAGCATGCATTTTTTCAAGCTCTTTATTTTGTGTTAATTGTTACATAAATATGTATTTTTATGCGACAATAAAATTTATTTGTAATTTTTTAAAAGTATTCCTTTTGTAGAAAAAGGAATTGTATCCAGATATGCAACATTTCTTGAAAAAAAAAAAAAAAAAAAAAAAAAAAACCTTAAAGGTAGATCAACTTTTTTCGAGTATCACACTGTAATAGACCTTTAATAAGATTAACAGAACAGGTTTACCTTTTTACGAGGTCGACGACTTTGTCTTCTATCAGTATCACTTGGAGGTGTAAGCGAACGTTTCTTAACAGGTTTACGTTTGCTACGTTTTGGAGGTTCCAAATTTAATCCATGGTCAGCAATCCAGTCGGAGTATTCTGTACTCGAATCCGAAGTTGAACTATCCGAACACAAATCTTCTTGTGCGCTGGAATCGTTGCTGTTACTACTTGCCGAAGACCCAGTTGTATTGCCATTATCCAAATTCTGTAATATTTTGTAATTGTTGATTATTAGGATTTCTTACGTATAATGTATATATCAATATAAAGTGTTCCGCTTAACAATCCCTAAAACATAGACGTATATCATTCATCTACACAAACATTAGAGATATATTGTCTCCACAGCATCTTTTAAAAAGTACTTTCTATTCAAATCAAGCAAGGGTTTTGACAAAAATGGATCCTTTATAGTTACAAAGATAAATGAATTTGTACGTCCATCCTCTGGAACGAATTAAGTAATACGCCCTATATAACAATCGAAAGCAGCGGTCAGTAGTAAATAAACTTTTATATAAAGTATTCAATAAAATATATCATATATATTTATTTTTTATTTTCTGAGTTCTACATTGATTTTTCTTTTGTATCTCATTAATGATGTCAGTAAATTAAAGCTTCATGTTATTACCAACGGAAGCGTAAAACATGATTTTCTTCGTATTTTTAAAATTAAAGTAATTAAGGTTACTTGAGCGACTTCTAATTGAGTTTACGTTGTGGATTTCTTTTTCATAAAATGATATATGGGGGAAGTCGACGCATAAACAAAAACATTCTTTTAAAACACTATAATATAGGTATATGCTACGACGATATTGCCACAACCGATGGGTAACTCAACTTTGTGTGTTTTAAACCAAACGCCCTGTATTATTTTTAAACATCAAGGTAGGTACAGAAGCTATTAAAATAATTATACTGGTGTACTGCGAACGCAGAAAGCTTAGTGTGCTCTGCCAGTGAAGACGTTAGATGCTAGATTTTAACACGTAGTATAAGAAAAGGGGCAAATCGACCAACCGTAAGATTGTAATTTTATATAAACTTCATATGCGCGTCCCCACTATACTTTTATACGTTTACCAACTTAGCATCTTAGAGTCATGGTGAGTTTTCAAACTTTTCACGATACCACAATATTGAGATAAATTGATGTTAATCTAGTAATTAAGAAACACCTAATAGGCTAGTACAATTATTTTAGCAATTCCCACATTAACACCAAAATTTTAAAATAATAAGAAGCTTTTTATCTCAGAAAGTCTAAAAAAACCCATAGATTTAAATAAGACCTTTGGTCATAGGAATATTCTTTAATTCGTTGAATACCTCAAAATCCTCCTCATCCTGTTCTTCTCCTCTGGCTGCTCTTGTCCTATAACCGTGCCTGGTATTTCTATTTCGCCTTCGGACTGCCAATCGGCTTATACTATTTTCATTTGTAGCGGTATTTAATGCTGACTGAGGTCTCCTACGCATTTCTCGTCTCCAAGTTTCCAGCTCCATCTCTGCCATTGCATGACTTATGAGGGAAATAAAGATAAGCAATTTAAACAAAGTTAAGAATTAAAAAAAGAACTAAAAGGCGTTTCTTTAACTAAACTCACAGCGCTTGCGACTGAGATTCTCGAAGAGCAGGGTTGATAGGTCTTGCAAGAATTGGCTTATTCCATGGTGTAGTGTTGTCCCTTTGCCAATTTCCACTACTTTGTCGAACACCTTCAACATCGCCTACTCTCCTCAGACCAGGCCTACTACCTCGAGGACTAGCTATTTGCCGAACCTGCTGCTCCCCTACTGCGTTATTCTCCTCTCTATTGTCATCACCAGCATTTTCGCGCTCAGCATTTATATTTTGTCTTTGAGCAAGAGCTTCTATCAGCCTATCTATGTTTGATCTCGGCTCTTGCACAGGAATACCTTCGATCACTTCTTGCATACCTGATAAAATTTAGAACTCGGTCATTCAAAGAATAAATCATTTTTAATTTATCTCACTTACCTCCAGCTCCAACAGCAATATTCGGGATAAGTTGCTCCCCTCGACAATTTTCCCTTCCTGGAACTAGTCTTTGTAACGCCGGCGGGTAAGGGTTACCATCTACATCGACAAGAAAAGGTGGAGGCATTAAGTGCGGTGCTGTTTGGGTCTGCTCATCCAATACGTAGTTATTCGCGTCTCTTATCAAAGGTCTATAATCGGTATGAAAGAACAGCTCTTTAGGTACCTATAAATAACAAAAATTACATATTATTAATTAATGTTTGGAAAGAAATGCCAGACAAATGAACATGACTTCACGTGGCGTAACATACAATCTTCAGCTTCTCTACTCCAGATCCGAAGCCATACATTAAAAGATGACCATGTGAATCGGTTGCAGCTAGCATTGTGCCGTCAGGAGACCATTTTGCATCGAAAACTGCTCCATTACCTTGACCTTGGATAAAGTTTTGGAAGCAAACAATAGGCTCGGTAATAAGAACATCCCATATAATTAATTGCCCATCGTGTCCAGCACTTAATATTATACGCGGATCTATAGGGTGAGATTCTAAAACAAAGACTTCATCCTTGTGACCACGAAGAATTTTTACCAATTCTCCAGTTTTTGCGTTCCACACTTTAAGCGAACTATCATTTACGGCTGTGATAACCCATTCATCACTGACGTCCCAGCTAACCATTGTCACTTTCGCTTTTTTATTTGTATCATCCTCAAGCTCTGGTTCCCTATCCAATCCCCAAATTGAGGTTAATATTTTGGACGATAAAAAATATAATTGATAACAACATAGTGATTTCATATCTACCCTGGAAGCCTCGTTGTCATAAGTAGCTGCTTATTAATCCATTGCTGTTGTTCAAAATGCCAAACGTTGGCTGTGCCATCTTTGGAGCCAGAAATAAACTTCAGCCCATGATGGGCCCATTGGATGCTGTCGACCGTGTCCGAATGTGCTTCTATTTCTAACACTCTTCTTGGTCCTTCATCCCCCAACATAGCATAGACTCTGACATGGTGATCCGCAGAACCAGCTGCCATGAATGCACCCCCCGGACTAAATGAAGCGCAAATCATCTGGGCTTGACCAGGCCTCATCTTTTCATGATATTGGATAGGTTTTGTTCTAAAAAGAGGATAAAAATTATTTGTACCTTTAATACGCTAGTATGAAATACTCATTATAATCATAGCTTACTGAAATACAGCTCTTTCCTTTGGCTTTTTGGTGTGGGACCAAAATGCGACTGAACCATCTGTACTGGTAGAAACAAGATAATAGATACCATTACAAGCAATGGGGCAAAAATTTACTGATGTAATCATTCCAGAATGTCCAGATAAAACTGCCACCTGAAATTGAAAATACAATATTATGATTAATAAATAATTAATATTTTGAGTGAACATATATTTACTTACAGGTGACATTGTTTGAAAGCACCACACTCTCAATATTTTATCTAAACTAGCTGCTGCTAATAATGTATTGTCAAAATTTACTGCTATATCCATAATTTCAGCTGATGCACCTCTAAAAGTAGCTATCAAACGTCCATCAATGGAACTCCAAACTTTTACAAGTAAATCATCAGCACCAGTAATAATGTATTTGCCAGTGCGGTCATATAGAACACAATAAACTGCTGACAAATGGCCCAAAGTATGCCTGTAAAGTTGCATTTTACTGTAAAACTTAGTTGGCACTGCCTCTCTCCTACTCAAAGGGCCAGAATTCTCTCTACCTTGAAGTACATGTACTGAAAAAGATGAAAAATTAACATAAATAGTAATAAATAAGAGATTATTTGATCATAAAAATTAATGTCATTCATCCTACCAATATTAGGCACTGTTAAACTATATGGTTGTTGCAAAAATGGTTTTCCACCTATCCTTCCAGAATAGGTAGTTATCCCACGTGCTCGAGACAAAATATCTGAAAATTTCATTTCTGTAAATAGAAAAAATTGTTAATCCTTTTTGGAAATAAAAAATTTACCGTCTTTCGTACGCAGTAAGGACTGCCTGCCTGCACCAAGAAGTGAAATAGCTCCTTGTATACATGGTGGCACTTCTTTTTCTAAAATTGGGCCTATCCTGGCACATATTTGTAACAAATGCTGAGGTCCTATATGAGAATATTTTCGTTCCTGTAAAAAAAACATATTTAAATATAGATATAAATATATATACACAATACAATTTCGTATGCTAATTTGCTCCAAAACTGTACAGTGAATTATTCCCGCTAAAATTTGAGTATATATAAAAAAGTAGTTCCTCCCCCTAAGTCGACGAGTGAGCGGCATTGGCCAATATCTATAAATATGCTGTATGAATATAGCATTGATTAGTTCCACAAGATGGCTGGAAGTACGATACGATTGGTCGAAAGATGTCGAGTAGAAAGACTTGCGCATTAGCTTCTACGACGGGGACACGAAAGAGCTTTATTGGTAGGGTTAGGGTGGGGAGATGTGAGTGGACTGTGGCGAGATGGGTGGGGGATAACAAAAAGCAGCCAAAAGCGAATCGTTTTTACCGGGATTTCTAGATCGGCTAACTTGGTCTACCAGGCTATTTTGCGTCAGAATGGAATATTTCGTACGGACTATCTATTTCTCTGTCTTTCTCTCTTTATACATATATGAAATTTTCCAAATAGAAAACTTGCAAATGGCCAAGCTGTAACCGACGGATAGAAAATCTCATGCAAACGAAAAAAAAATCTGTTTTTCTCACCAATTCTTCGAAGCTTTGATTATGAGCGTGTCCTTCCCAATCAAGTCTTTGTGGCAAGACCTACACAAGAAAAGAGAAAAATTGGAAAATTAAACTCGAGTAACGAAAAATCGATTGGATGAGCGGGTATAAATTGTCATTAACGGAGGTCGATGACCTTGGAAATGTAATGTTTTGACAAGCAGAAACCACGTGGAAACCATGTGGAGGGATACCCCGGCAAAACGTCAAGCGAAACTCGTTTTAGCTTACCTTAGTTCGCTCTAGTTCACGCTTCAACACCTGAAAACAAAGTAGAAGAATATCGTTGAATTATGGCTTGTAAAGACTCACATGGTTCATACAAATCGCGTATTTACCTGTGCTGTTTCCTGACAAGGGCCTTGGGTAAGGAATTTCGCAATGAGGAAGTACAACTCTGCAATGAAGAAGTTTGTTTTATCTAGGAGAGCGACATAGTACCGACCGACGCAAGCAAACAGTAGCAGGCAGACTCACAGAGTCGCGCGCTGCTTGTTGAGAATGGCACGGAGCCTCGTAACTTATATATTTTACCTGGTGCTATCACAGCTTCGTTCCTCGACTTACTAGCATCCATCTTTCGACCCCTCCCGTTTATTGTTCACTCACAAACGATGAAAAACATTTATTTCTCCGGCTCATCGCGCTCTAATAAACCATTTCCAAGTTCAATTTCCATCTCACATCAGTCCAAGTAGTCTAGTCGCACAGTCGCATTCGCAGAAACAGAAGCGTCAAGCGCAGTCGCCGCCGCCAGCCAGCAGTCTCTAGCTATACACACACTTCTCTCGCTCTACCTCTCCTCGCCTCTCTTCTCCCCTACACTCTAACGCTACTGTACTATATACTATAGTATACCACCACACAAGTGTAGAGCAATGCAACTCACACGCACGCACAAAAACCTACTGCCTATGCCACGACAATAAAGTAGTCCCTCTTTATAGTTTATCCCCTCCCTAGCTTTGTACATGACAAAAAACGAAAAGCTAAATACGAAAAACGTCTTGATGTCTCTTGATCCTGCTGTTTGAATGCTTAAAGTGCTTGAACGAACGGCTTCAACGGCTTGAGCTTGAGCCACAATATCCACAAGATGGCCGATACCGCCTCCCCCCCCCCCTCCACCAGCCTCCCAGTCGTGCCCGCATATAGTTATAACAGAGTATAGTAGACATAGTAGTAGTAAAAACATATACGCATGGATGGCGGATGCATGTATACAAGCATTACCATCGTCCGCCACTCGCCTCGGCCTGACACGCCAACTCGCCGCCACCAGTCTATCACATCTAGTAAAGTAAAGGGCTAAGGCTAAAGTAGGCAAGGCCTTTAAGTATTTTAATACTTCTATATAATAATTGTAATATGTCCAAAAATATGAAATAATTTATGCATAAATAATTTTTTTAAAATCTTATAGGTTGTAACAGGTTTTTATGTATTTAACTGTATAAATCGTACACGAAAAAGGATATAAATAGTATAGTTTAATAGCATTTAAAATTTTAACACTTGTCAATAATTAAATAATATGACAGAAGCTAAAAGATCTAATTAATAAAAATTAAATAACTTTGCTAAAACTATTGTTTTGTAAAAATAAAAGGAAATGTAATCAATTATGCAATTCCTACTTTTTAAATATATAATTATTTAAATTAGCTCTTTAAAAACAAGGCCATTTGACTGTATTTTTATGAACATTCATGTTGATAGTTACACTGGAACCATTCTACACTATTTATCACTATCTATGATTCAAACAATATATTTTTTGGATAGCATCTAAACATAACTTACTTATGAGATGTCTTGGATACGTGATAATACTCTCAATTGGTTTCAACATATAGCTGTAAGAATTATAAGAGCTGGACATGTTCCAAAACATGTAGCAATTATCATGGATGGCAATCGTCGCTACGCTAACAAAAATAATGTTGAAAAAATTGAGGGCCATACTAGAGGGTACGTCAATAAATGTTTTTATTTTAAAATAATTTTTCTTATATGTTTCTTTTATCCATAGTTTTGATAAATTAGCAGAGTCTTTGCAATGGTGTATGGATTTGGGTATCTCTGAAGTAACTGTTTATGCATTTAGCATAGAAAATTTTAAAAGAACTAAAGAAGAAGTTGATTGTTTAATGGAATTAGCTAGTCAAAAATTTCAAAGATTATTGGATGAAAAGTAAGTTTTTTTTTTATGAAATTCAAAATGCAGAAAAATGTACATAAATTATATTTTTAAATTTAATCAATTCTTTTCAGAGAAAAATTAATGGAACATGGTGTTTGCGTACGAGTAATAGGAAATTTATCATTGATACCGGATAAAGTGAAAAGACATATTGCAGAAGCAATGTTCTTAACAAAGGACAATAATAATGCAATTCTGAATGTTGCATTTGCCTACACATGTAAATATATTTATGTTCTACTCTCATATATATATATATTATTCTTTTAATATATAAAATTTTTTTTATAGCAAGAGATGAAATAACATATGCCATTAAAGATGTACTAGACGGTGTTAAAAGTACTGACATAAAAATTGAGGATATTAATGATGATCTTCTTTCGAAATGTTTATATACCTATAAATCACCTGATCCTGATTTACTTATAAGAACTTCTGGAGAGCATAGACTTAGTGACTTTCTTATGTGGCAGGTAAATCTAAAATTCTGTTTTCTCTTTGACTAAATGATTTGCATATTTATATTTATTAATTTCAGTGCACAAATACTTATATTCATTTTGTCAATGTATTGTGGCCAGAATTCAGTGTGTGGGACTTTCTTAGAGCAATATTCTTTTATCAAAGATATTATTCTCAATTAATCAAGGAACAAGGCAATATACATTTATTAAATCCAATAATATCTTCCTATATTAAAAAATTATACCTAAAAAGAACAAATATGCTTCAAAAAATGGTACAGCTATAGAAAATATTTAGTTCCATTTATATCTGGGATAAATTTATGGTTTTGGGCAAAAATTTGGATAGAAATATGGATAAGAAATAGTACAAAAAAATGTATATATAAATATTTATTTTCTAAAAATAATACATTTTTGTAATATACTTGTATTAAACATAAAATTGCACACAATTTAGGAAGAAAGTTTGTTTAAACAAATACTACTGATAATGCTATAATCAAAACAGTTTGAAATAGATCATTTTTGAACTAATCATTTTAATAATAATTTATAAATAGATAAGAATTATATGTATAGGGTCCAACAGTTAAAATATTCCAGTGCAAAGATACAAGATGTGTATCTCTGTAACTATTAGAGCTATCATAATGTTTGTCCTTTCTGCATACTAGTAGTAAGACGTTTTGAATAGGTTCAATGCAAAATATTAACCTTTTGCTCTCCACTGTCCCCTTTCAAAAGGCATAATGTTCCCTATCTAGAAACAGCAGAGTACAAAGGCCTAGCATCTTTTATAGTTATAGAGATATGACTTTTTGTATCTGTGTTCTGGGGTGCTTTAAAACCAGCAGATCCTTATATATATATATATATATATATAAATTAACATAATGATACAATAAGAGGACATATTTATAAGGAAATATGTATAAAACTATTAGTACTAAAATAAAACATTTTGATGTACTTAATTAAAGTCATTTTAAAATAGATTGTGCAAAGTTTGAAATACATATATATTCATAGATAGCATGGTTTGTTCATTATGAAAATGTACTTTATCAATGGTTAAAAATGTTATTGCAAAAATTGTATTTCCTTAGAAAAGAAATTTGAGTTTAAACTATTTCCAGCTTTATCATTTTGAGTTAAATGGATGATTACCAAGTCTTCTGGCAGCTGGTTGCCTTTGTCTACTTAAAAAAGATTGTCCTTGGCCAGAACTAAGTGCAGCTAATTTCTGATCTATAGCTTCCCTATGGTAGTTTAAACCCAAACGATAAAAAGCAGATAACATTAATTTTTCATCAACCTCCTTTTTTAGCCTTGATTCTTTCAATGATTTTTCAAGTTCTTCAATAGTTTTCCTATGTTCTAAAATTTGATTTCTTAAAACCACAATTTCTGAAGGAGTAGAATTACTCTGCTTTGGGTCCAAACTTTTGATCACACTTTTAGCTTTTTCCACATATTTTTTATATCTTTCTTCCAAATTAGCACTTTCATACTCTTTTTTAGTTAATTTCTCTTGTATAGCATAGTTCTTTTGTTTTTGTGCCTGCAAAACATTTTCCTTTTCATCAATTTGAAAAATCAATTGTTCCTTTTCTGTTTGAGATCTTCTAAGTTCTTCTTGCAGTTGTGATAATCTCTGTTGCAAGTTAGCGTTATCAAACTTTTCTCCATTACTTTGCATTTCTTCCAATTTATTCTCTAACTCGATTATCCTTTGGTTAGCTTTACGATTTTGGCCCCTTAAATTGTTTACTTGTTCTTCAGAATGCTCTAGTAGAGCTTGAATGGTAGGCAATCTATCGTCATTACCACTTTCTTTAAGTTTCAACATTTTATTTTCATGTTCTAAATACAACAATTTTTCTTTAATTTCAAGTGGAAGACTTTCTGCTGCAGCGATAGCATCCTCTGTCGAAAGCTTATTCAAATTTTCAGCTGCTTGGAGTTGAGAACATTTTAACTCTTCATTTGTTTCTTTCAAAGAGTCCCTCTCTATTATTAATCTGTCCCTTTCTCTTATTACAGAGTTCAGTTTTGTTTCCATCTTTTTAGCTTCAAATTCCAATTTATCTGATTTATTGCACTGCTCGTCAAACTTATGCCGAACTTCAGCAAATTGCTGCTTACAAACATCCAAATGATTACGTAACATAGCATTACGTTTAATTTCTTCTTCAAAATCAATTTTAGTTTGTAAATATTCCATATTTTTATCCTCTAGAATTTTTACTTGCCTCCTTAAATCACTTAAATCTTCCATTTTCTTCTTATAAGATTCTATTGTCAATTCATATTTAGTCACTTTATCAGCTGTCTCTCTTAGAGCATCAACCTCATCCTTTAGGTGATTAGCTTCATCTGCTGCTTTTTGTAAATCTTCTTGTTTAGATTGCAGTTCTAAAACTTCTTTTTCCAATAGCTCAACCTTTAATCTGTAATCATCTCTGGAAGTTTCCATTTTGAACAATTCATCCTTCAAAGCTTCTACTTGTTTTCTAAAGCTATTTTGATATTTTAAAATGGAACCAGAATCCTCCGGATTTTCAAATTCATCCAACCTTTCTTGGAGTTTTTTATTTTCAAGTATTAAAGCAGCTTTCTCTTCTTGTAACAGAGTAAGCTGTTGATCTAATTCATGACATTGCTGTGCTAACCGATCTTTCAAATCAGCTACTGCTTGAAGTTCTGCTAATAAACGTTGCTGGTTACCATCTGTTGTATCTATAGACTCAAAATTAAGACTTGTGCCCAAACTTAAACGTGGTCCATACATATTACTCTCCAGTTCTTGAATACTCTGCATAATTGCTTGTTGAACAGTCTCCTCCATTCCCATAATTCTTGTAATGTATTGTTGCTTTTGATTGCAATTAACAGCACAACCAAGAATAAGTTGTAAAAGTCTTCTTAATTCTTGACTGTCGCTATGTTCTCCAATTTTTGTGGCATCAGGTTTAACATAACCTGATAGTTGTTGATTAAGACATTCTACATAGTATTCTATTACAGCTTCAATAATTTTCTTAAGATTACTTACTTTTAGCCGCCAATTACAGCCAACATCAGTTTTAATTTTGGCCTTCCAAACAGTAGTGAACCATTCTGGAGCAATTTGTGCCAAAGCTTCAGCCAGAGCAACTCCATCGCTAACATCTTCAGCGGTAGAATGAGCCGCTTGTAGGTCAAAAGTATCCAACCATTTAATTAAATTACTTAATTGTTGGTCATCCATTTTTTTTACACAAAAAACGAATAATTCGTAATGGATAAACCTAACATTGTGATACGAAAATTTTCTCTAAGCGATTTTCCTTCATTTAGACATTTCACCAATTGTTATCTTACATTATACAATATTCATTCCATTTGTAATTTAAGTGTTTGTATACGTAACACAATCGATTAGAAATTTATATCGTACAAATAATACGACTCCTCTCTACATATGTTGCTTTCGTGAAGCTTTAAATGAAAATATATACAGCATTAAGAATTTGTATTCCTACAAAAATATTTTCTTACATCTCTTAAATTTCATCTCCATATTTCCCACACACTTATATATAAATTTATAAGTTTCTTCAAGACAAGAGCAGTCGAGCACGTCGACGGTCGAATTGGATCGAATCTGATCGAATCGTCTAAGCACTTCCTGTAATGTTTCTATTGTCTTTCTTCTTTCAGCTCTTGTTTGGATTTATAGGCATCATTTATCACTGTTGGTTTAGTTCAAACTTCAAGTAAATTGACTGAATTATAATGGCATGTTCCGTTATTTGACTGTGAGTACTGATTACTGAAAATCTGTACTCTACAGGGTCTTTTCCTAACAGCGGAGCATAGGAGATTCGTGTTATTTGACTATTCGCTATGTGCACACCTACACATTGGTAGTCAGGTAAGAATGTGTAGTGATGCATATGCATAATATCAGCGCTGACTGTCGGTAAATTTTGTTATTTTTGCCGGACTTTTTTTGTTTATGTATATTGCTACACATTCTTACCTGACTGCCAACGCGTAGGTGTGCACATATAGCGAATAGCGCTCAGGATAATGGTGGCCGTGTTCCAGAATTCACTGCCATGAGTGCCAGTACTGCGGATATCGTTATATGTACATACTATGTATGTATCTTTCTCAAGAATGAAGCATTTAAAGAAGACAGAAGGATATTCCGCAGTACATACCAACATACATAATAGGCCGTTACCAATAGTTGGATACAAAAAATGAGATTCATCCGCCATATTGATGTGGAGAATGTTTACATGCTAATCCTAGCAGAAAGAGGTGTAAAATGGAGAAATGTCAAATGGTAAGGTTACTAGAGTAAAAATTGAAAATAATGAATGGAAAGTACGAATATTCTTTATTTTCATTCAAAGTATTCAAATTTTACTTTAGTAACGACAACATTTGACATTTTTCCATTTTACACCTCTTTCTGCTACAATCAGCATGTAAACATTTCTCCACACCAAAATGGCGGATGAATCTCATTTTTCGTATCCAACTATTGGTAACGACCTATTATATGTTGGTACTACGCAATATTGACCAATCAGCGCTCTCAGATTCCATCATTTCGAGTGCTATAGTCAACTAACACGAATCTCCTATGCTCCGCTGTTAGGAAAAGACCCTATACTTTGTGTGATACAATGGTTGCATTCAGTGGCATTCAGTAGAGACAAATGTTGAGGGAGCGGTGTATGTTATTGGCTATTACTCTTAGATTCTATAATTTAATCCAATAGAAGTAGAAGTTTAAAAAGAATTACTCAACAGTTCCGCAACTGTTGTCTCTACTGAGTACTGAATGCAATGATTTTAGATTACATAGGGCCGGTTGTTCCACCTATTGGCAAACGTCTGGATAAATTTATCCGTTTGGTAAAGCTTGAAATTGAATAGAATTTACTACAGTTTGTAAATTTTACCAAGCAGATAAATTTTACCAATAGGTGGAAAAACCGGCCCATACTCGCAGTTCGCAACTGACGGCAACCAACGGCAACTACGGCAAGTCCGGCAAATCGCACAACTGAATACGGCCAAATCCGCCAAATGATACACGTTTTCAGTGCACTCAGCGCTTATAATGTGCTAAGTTGCTGAACGTAACCATTGGATGATTAGTTAGCGCTTTTTGAATTTAACCGTTCATATCGAGTGTTTTGCTAATAACGCTGTATCGTCCGTGTACAAAACACACCTATTAATTCGATTGGTTGTTACTAACCGCTATATATTAAGTGCTGTATTGTTCATCCAATCCGATTAGAATAAGGGCTACATTTTAAAACAGAACGGTTTACGATTTGTTAGTGTCGATTACGAGAGATGCGATTATTGCGATTGGTTGCGATTACCCGCTACACGACTCACTTAACCGTTTGAAAATTTTTGAGGCAGTTACTTTTTACAATCATACACAGCCGTCAGTTGCAAATTTACAATTTGTTTAGTTCAGTTTGGGGAGTTTGAATCAGTTTTATTGATTTTATACTGTATGAAGCGACAGTAAGCTTTTCTACTATCTCGTAGAATAATTTATATGTGATTTTTGTGAAATTTAAGCAACATATCTGTTCATATAAAACAGCAAGAATCTGATTTAAAAGAGTTTTGTAAGTATTCATAAATATAATACTTGCTAAGTTGAAATAAATTAATGAATATATATTTTAGTAAATAAATACATTTTGTAATTTTCGCAGTTACCGTGGTTTTAATATTGACGAAGGAAAAATCTATCCAGAAGAGAAGCTACTTTTGTTAAATATTTTTCAATATGATGGATGAGTGTATTGCTCCACAATGGACAGATCTTACATCAAGTCCACAGCAGCTCTCAGATGATTATTTTGAGAAAGTACATAAAGTTCATGAGCCAATGAATCTTAAAGTGCATCATTCTGATTTATTGATAGATCCTGCTGATCAGAGTGTAAATGAATTAAGCATATTAAAAATGACACCTATTAAAGCAATATCTCCAAAAACCAAGCATAATCAATCAACAAGCAGAGAAATAAGTTTAAATGAAGTACTCCGTGAAGCTGTAGAGAATCTTGAACATTTTTCAAAAAAATCATCAAAATCTCAAAATTTAATAAATCAATCAGCTTCGAATAATTCAACTTTTAAGACTCCAAAATCTTTGATAAAAGCCAAATCTTGTAAATCTGTTGATCTACATTCAAAAAGCAATAGAACAACAAGATGTATGAGCAATAAGAAAAACATGAACACTAGAAGAAGTGCTTTTGTTATGGAGTCATCTAATGCTCAGTGTATCATAGATTCCACAGTACAACCATTGGAAACTTTACCCAATTCTGATTCAATACAGCTTGATAAAAAACTTTTAATCAAAAGGACTCAATCAAAATCTGAAACTACTAAGCTAACAAGCAGTTTATATAATAGAAATGAAACTTCAATAGAAAATTCAATACAAACTTTTAACATGTCATTAAGGTCCAAGTCTAAAATTAATTCTCAAGTAAAAGAGAATCTGAAAGAAGTGGAAGTACCAGAGTGTAATAACTATACACCTTCAATTAGTAGCTCTCTGGAATGCAAAAATGATATATCTGCAAATATCCCAATCAGGAAGTGTAAGAGTATCAATCCTTTTAAATCAACACTGAATGAAAAAATTAAAGCTGCAGATAATAATAAAAAAACCAGAAAATCTGTAGCAAATACTAAATCAATTGAATTTAATAAAATGTCTGATGGGAATGATTTTTCAAAAAAATCTTGCAAAAACTTGTATTCCTTAAAAAAGAATAATAATGATTGTTCTAATAATGATGTTTCATCTTCAATACCTGTAGCTGAATTAGAAGATACTGACAACAACAAAACAAATACCGATCAGAAAACTAATGAATGTGCAACAAGTAAAAATGTAGACATAAAAGCAGAAAAAAATGACTTATCAATAAAAGATAAAGCTTCTTCTTCAGTGTCTCCAAAATGCACTAATCAATCTAAAATATGTTATCCTTATCGCAGACAAAGTTTAAAATTTAAACCTCCTAATCAATATATAAGTTTGGCTGAAGCAGTTTCTAAATTTCAGTGTAGGACACCAAAACGTTTTCGATCAGTCAGCAATAAAAATCGAAAACCTGATATTTTAGCAAATGTAAGAAGACATTCTTTAAAATTAACTGTAGCTGTTTCTCCTGCATTAATGTCTAAAACCAGGGTAAGACCGACTACAGCTCTTAGCCAAGAGAAGCGTGAACAATTGGAATTGGAAGAAATTAAGAAGCATCAAATTAAAGCAAATCCTCTTAAACCTAGTATTCTTAAAAGTTGTCAGCCCCTAAAAAAAGCTGAAAAGAAACCAGTAACTATCCCTGAACCTTTTCATTTAACAGAGGTTAAAAAACATTGTCAAAAACCTGAAAAACATAATCATAGCAATCATAACAATGAGTTACATCAAACAAAAGCTGTTAAAACAGTTGTAACTACTAATGATAATTGCATTACAGTGGCAGAAGAAAAAGTACTATACTTTGGAGTTCCATTAAAAACTAATAAGAAGATTACACATACATTGCCTTTTAACTTTGAAATGCGTAACAAAGACTTTCAAATGAAAAAAGAGCAAAAGTTGAAAGAACTTCAGGTACAAGAACAAAATAAGATTAAATCAGAATTTCATGCAAAGCCAGTGCCAACTTTTTGTAGGCAACTGCAGCAAAGTGATAACGGTAAAGATAAGGAAGTTAATAAACCTGTAACAGTATGTCCTTTTAGCTTTGAAGAGAGGAATAAACAACTTCTTAAAAAAAAGGAAGAGCTTCTGAAGCAAGCTTCAATCGAAGATAAAAAGGCACGAGTTTTTCATGCCCAGCCTGTACCAGATTTCAAACCTGTTCTTGTGCGCGGTCGTTCCCGAGAAAATATAAAAGCTAAAAACAATACATTAATTGTAGTTAAGAAACCAGCATCATCATGTTCCAAGTTAAACGATTATGAAAATAAGAATCCTAATGTAACACATTTAGGTAACATTAAACAACGACTTTTGGGAACGAAGCCTAAGATCGCACCACCGAAACTTGAAACTGACAAGAGAGCGAAAGAACGACGCCAATTTGATGAAAAATTGAGGCAGAAGGAATTAGAAGATGAATTAAAACGTCAGCAGGAAGAAGAGCGAAATTTGGAAGAAGAGAAAAAGTTAACAGCGGTATTAAGAAAACAAACTGAAACAAAAGCAAGACCTATGCCTGTATTTAAGCCACGACTCTTAGAAAAGTCCACCAAACCTTTGACTAATCCCCAGAGTCCAATGTGGTCTTCTAAAATTAAGAAAGTGCATGATGTTTAAACTATATATTAACATTCTTATAATGCTGAGGTAGAAAAATATCTGCTCTATTATTGAAGTTATTATATGATTAATTTTTGACAAAAGAGTTAAATATTATTTACTCTCTAACTGAGAGTAATTAAATATAGGTATGTAAAGAAGGAATAAATTCACAATCTTGTAAAAATAAGTTAATAGCATTAAAATTATGGCATGGAATCAAAAGTATGTTTTGTAATAGATTAGAAATTTTTCCTCTTTGCATAATTATGTTCATTTTTACTTTGACCAAGCTCTTACAATTCATTTATATATGATTACTTTGAATTTTTATTCTGTTAATTATACGTATTAAAAACATAGTGTTAAACAGAAATCAATTTTTTTAAGTGCAGGTCAAAATAATGTTTTGTAAATTTAGATTCATTTGTATATTGTTAAGACTTTCTTAATTACACCTATTTTAGTTTTATATCATCATTCTTCGCTTAATGTAATATTCAACATGAAATATTAAAATAAGTATAAATTATATACTTTTTTGGAAATTTGTTTAACAATTGTTTCCCGTACATGGTGGATGTCTGTATGTCGGTATGAGCATGTGTGTATCTACTATTTCTAAAAAATAACTTTTATAATTACACTGGTATAAAGTGTAATGCAATATTATAATAACAAATATGTAAGTTTTATATAAACTTTATAAATCAATATAAAAATCATATTAGTAGTTGCATGTCTGATAATGACTACTGACTTATAATAAGTATTACATAAGAAAAAAAATCTTTACCTCAACAATATATTTTATTTTAATTATACAAAGACCACTCTTTCACCATCACACATTTTTCTCCACTTTATTCACATCAGTCTGAGGAACAAAAGCATGTGTTAGTACTTTTGTTAAGAAGAAAAATATCAGTTCTGGAGCTTATACAATTAGACACGTCCGACTGCGCAACATGGTTAAATACTAAATAATTGAAATAATATATTTTACAATTTTAAATACAGTTAAAATTATGTAATCTGTTAGAGGTCAAAACTAAGTAATTTAATAGTGAACATATGATTTTAATTTTATTAGAAATAAAGCTACAGATTCAAAACCCGAGACCAAAATGTTCTTTAATGAAAAGAGAAACACAATATATTAAAAAAGTTTAGCAGATTTTAATGTTTTTTTCTCGTCCCCTTTTAAAAGTATTACGCTTAACTTTCTTGATTCTTAAAAGTTTATGGTTAATCAATTTTCTTAAAATATGATTTCTATATATTTTATTATAATTTAATTATTTATAAAATCTGTACTAAGATTTAGTGAAAAGAGGAATAAAAACTGTCATTTTTCACAATGTTTTAAAATGAAGATCTAGGTGACAATTATAAATAAGTTAATGGATCATTTAATACTCAAGGCCATTGCTGTGGAAAAGCGCTTTCTCATATTATAAACGTGTAAAACTGATTATATTAGCAAACAGAAGTTAAGCTTATGGTGATTGTTGCTATTAAGAACGTTACCTTGCAATCTCTCATCTAATATATAAATAATATCAATATCATCATTCAGTTTTTCATAATATTATATTCTCCTGGCCCGTGTAGACTATGTCACGATTACTTTTTAAATCTTGTTGAGACATGTTTTTAGTTTCTAAAAATTTGCTCGACTTTTATTAAGTCTTTTTAAGTCTTTAGATCTGAAGACATATATAAGGGACACTTATTCTATATAATCTGAAAGCCATTCTTGTCATAGTTCCTTCAACAAAGCTGACTTTGCATTTTTTAGCTTGTCTAATCTCCTTTGAAGATGTGAATTCGCGGTTTCTAATTCTTCTACACGTCCTTGCGATTCTCGAACCTACAATCATATGTATAAAATAGAATTCTCAATTATAAGATTCAATAAACGCATTTTAATTAATAATAAAGACGTGTAGTAAAATAAACAGAAATATATGATTATTGAAGTAGGGCATACTTCTCTTTGTAATTTTCGTTTTTCCACTTTTAATTCATCTTCCGCTTTTTCAGATGCTTCTGCTGCGGATTTATAACGTATCACTTGGCTTTCTAGCCTCGCAACTGTAGCTTGTAATGTGGACATATCTTGTTCTGCCTTTTGAAGCTTGAATTTATAATCAGCAAGCAATTTATTTGCTTCTCGTTGAATATCTTCAGAATCCGTTAAACAACCTACAGCAAAAAATAAACTATATAAAAACATGTTTTTAAAATCATTAATCTCTACGATAGTAATAACCTAATACTGAACCGGGTGATCTTTCAGCTCTTATGCGACTCCTGCTTTCTTCAAGCTCCAATCTTAGATGCCGTATCTCATCTTGCAATTCTTTCTTTTCCAATGCAAACTTTCTGAGTCGCACATCTACAATAAAATCATTGATTACATAACATTCAAGTACTATCCATTGCAGACAGTAGTTTTCCTAATCTGATACCAGTAAGATAAACATCTGTAGTATTATGATTTGTACGTATCCACACCCTTTATACTTCGCTAATCCGGAACTATTTAGTCTCAAACATGTCAGAATAACATAAGTCTACTGTATTATAAAAAAAGAAATACTATTAAAAGATCGACGCTATAATTACCTAATGACCCTTCACCAGCGTTTTGTAATAGTACTGCAGCTTCTACACTGACTAGAACCCTTTTTCTGTGGCATGGCCTACTTTCAACATCATTCTCTTCATTTTCACTGCCATTATCTTCAACTATAACTAGCCCATTTTCCTATAATTGTACACATTCTTTAATTATTCTATTGCTTAATAATATCATAAATATAAGTAATAACATAGTAAACTTCTTACTTGTATAAGAGTATCCCTTTCTAATAATTGTGCTTTACAGCTTTCTAAATCTTCCTTTAATCGCTGGCTAACACGTTTTAATTGTTCAACATCACGATTTTTTTCCCTGAGTTCTCGTCGCAGTTGTGACGTAGTCTCTTCCAATTCTTCTAGTTTATCTTTTAATAAATCAACCTGATATGCATACGAAGACTTTTCATTATCTAGTTGAGCATTAGCTATCATTGCTTTCCTGAATTTTTCTTCAAATTCCTTAAGCTCTAACTGCAATAATATCAGAAAAAATAAATTTTATTCTAAATTTATAATCTATATTGACAAAGTACCCTAAGATCTCTGTTAAGTCCTGCATCCTCTAAAGAATCTTCGGATGATCTACGGCTGGACTGAAAGTTATTAGAGTTGGTCAGAAGGCGTGATGATCTCACTGGGTCAGGAGTTACTCTCATTGCTCTGTTGGTATCTGCTAAACAAACCATTAAATGTTTTCATTTTAAATCGATTGAAAAGGGATGTCTTTATGTTTAAAAAAATAAATTTTTATAACACTGAATACAAAACTTTACCAGCACACATATCATAAACTCTATCAGCATTCTCTTCTGCTTCCTTCTGCTGTCTCTCTAGCTCTCGCATCCGTATTTCTCTAGCCTCAGCTCTTGCTTGTCGCCTTGCTGCTAATCGTGCTTCAGCCTGAAAGTATGTATGGTAATTCCATCCTGTTATCAAACGAAATATTGAATATTGATTTTAATAAAATCATTTTGATGAATGGAGTTTTCTTCTATTAAATTCAAAAATAATAGAAAAATTTTTCAGCTTGTACGCTTGTAGTACATAAAACAATTACATAAGATGGTAATAAATTTTTGTTTTCTCTGTAACAATGAGATATACTAAGCCTCACTAGGGAACGGATGATGCATGCATGTTTATGAAGTACAAATACTTATTGCATGAAAACAAATAAAACTCATTATAGCTTAATATTTTTTTTAACATATATGCAATAGCTTTGTAGGAATAATATTTTTTGATATTCAACTTACTCAACTTCTATCCTTTTTTACATAAATCATGCATGGCCAGATATAAATATGAGATAAGCTAAACAGATTTCCCATAAAATATATATACGCTACCTCTTTAGCTATTTGGTCTAAAGCCTGATCCTCGGCTGAATGCCTTGTGGCAGTTCGCCTTCTTCCAGTCATGGTAGACTCCATTTTATGTTTTTTCTTAGATTTGCCAGTTTAACAAGATTTAATTGTATAAGTTGATTTCTTTTTCTTATATCATTAGGGTATAAACCCTGATGCTCTATACACAAGAAACAGATCAATGCTACTTTAACAATTTTAATAACAAAAATAGTATAAGTAAACAAGTAGGTTTTTTAAAATCTTATACAGTTTTGAAGATTCTTTACAGTTACTTAGATTGCATAATGTTATTTACATTCAGTATGTCCTAAATATTTTATTTCTTTTTAATTTTATACCAGAATAGATCCTTTACATTTTTATGAGGTGAATGAAGAAACAATAAGGTAAAACAGTTATCTCCAAAGCGAACATAAAGCAATAAAAAAGGTGCGAGGGGGAGGGGGTGAAATGAATGTAAAGACCGACCCAATATGATATTAAATTTAAAAAATGAAGGAAGAGTGTCGCACAGCTACATACACCTACACATTATAACTGAGTAGTCAGTTAACAGCTAAACGTGAATGAAGCGATAAAAATCAATTATTAGTTAAGGTTTATGATAGGTTGATGGTATATACACTTCTAAATAACGTAGACATAGACTTACGAAAATAAGTGTACTATTCGACGCGATCAATGATTTCAAGCTTTTTTTTATTTTCCAAAGATTCGCGATCGGAAATAAATCGAAGAAAGACACTATAAATACAATAGTCTATGAGAATTTAAGTGTCTGTGTCATACTACTGCCACGATGACTATCTGTAACACGGTTGCATTATAGCTTTGCGACAGTTTCTATTAGGCAGCCTCAATCCAAATTAATCAAACTCAACGAATACCGAGTACCTCCCAAGTTCTTGTGTTGCAGATTATTACTTTAAGAGTAAAAAATTGGTAAAAATCTGTAACCGAAGTGCGTAACCGCATTACATACGTATAATATAAAAGACATTTTTCCTCTTTTCGTGTATGTATACTATTGTACACATATAGAAGTTCCAATACGCGCTCTATCGAAAAGTCTAACTACATACAAGATACAAGCCTCTGTTTCACACTTGCCTCTTGCCGCCCTTGCCACAGGCCACTCCTTTTCCTTCTTTTTCACACACTGAAGTGTGCTGTGTGGTGCTATGCCACTGATGTTAAAAAGTACTAAAGTACTTTACCTTACCATTTTACCCCATTCACCATTACTTTACTTACTCTACTACTCTATTATATTCTCTACGCCGCACCTTAAACCCTACAACCAAGAACCAAGTACCAAACTTGCTATAGAAATACTTAGGTAGTATCGAGAGTCATCTACAGGCAGAAACCCTGTACTGCTAGCTTTTGCGCGCTATGTGAGTTTTCTCATTTAACGGGATCCCTCATGCGTGCTTTACCGACAGTACAAGTCAATAAACATTTTCGGTAGTATACCATATGGCCGAAAGGCATTATGACCGAAGGACATTATGGCCGAAAAACATTATAGCCGAAAAACGCTATATTCAGATCAATGAAAACCTATTAAAAACCTGTAGCAACAGTGATGTTGTACAACCAATGCCAGGTATGACTTTTTCTAATGTTTCGATGCATTTAGGAACTGCTTTAAAAAGACACTAGCGCTCTTACTACATATGTAGTACTAATACGCGCGCCTATGTATAACTCATCCTCGCTTATCTCGTATATACACAATGGGAAATTAAATCATATGTAGCTCAGGCATCAGATAGTGTAGTAATGAATTAAATAATATAATTCAACCCGGGAAAGAAAACTATAGTATAATTAACGGGAATCCGTATACCGACATTACATAGCGAAAACTATTCCGCATGCAACGTCGTCATTTGTTGACGGATTGTAAAGTTATTACAGGTTTTTGGAAATGCCAGAAGCTTATCTACTAAGTTACGTTAGGAAAATTAACAAAAAATGAAAAAAAATTTTTGTTTAAATAAATATATTAACATTATTGAGAAACAACAATTAAATCGCAAAATCCCCCAACCTACTTTACTAGATAATGTTCATACGTTTCCAAAAAGTCCACAAAAATGCAAATCTGTCAAGAAATGACGATGCTGCATGCAAAATAGTTTTCGCCCTGTAATGTCGGTATACGGATTCCCGTTAAGGTGTGGTGTGCTCTTGGCACTTCTACAAGATTCCCAAAGATCAGAAAATTAATTCGAATCATTTACTAATCGGAAGGGATCTTGTAGAAGTGAGCCCCCCCACCACGACAAGGTGGCACACCGTCGGGGAGGGAGGCGGCGCCGCCTCACCTGAAACAAAAAGAAAACAAAAATATACTTGAAAAAACGAGTATTCAACCCGAAATGTGGAAGGATTTTCAAAGAAAATACTTCCACATTTCAGATTCTAATTAGGAATTTCAAAGACAGACAAAGATATAAATTAATAAAGCATGCTACAAAAAGTGAATGAATAGAGAAACTAACTAAATTGTTACTTCTTTCTAGCTGTTAATTGAAAAGCTTCCTCCTCTCGAGCGTGAATGTTAATTCACACAAAGGTCAACCAGATCATGACTGATACTCTCCTCAGTGACTAATTACCCTTACATTCTTTGTCCCTTGGTGTGGATCCGAGTTGTCACACGAAGAACTACTACGTCGAGGAAACGATTTACACATCAATAAAGATGGACCCCTATTAGGTGAACTTAATGAGCCAACGTCGAGAGTCCACAAGGACAAAGTAAGTAAGGGTTGATAGTCGCTGAAGGAGGATCAGCCCGAGCAAGTTGACACTCGAGAGTCCACTTCTCAATAAACACCTGTACTTGAATTAACAATGAATGAAAATTATAAGATTAAATTTATCTATCTTTGAAATTATTTAAATAAATGTGGACTTAAGTAAACGGAGAGTGTTTACTTCCTACTCCTTGGTAGCCTTATCCTATAAGCGTCCTTCCTAAAACATAAAATAAATTAAACAAGTATGAGAAATAAGAAAAGAATGTATTTGCCTGTACGTCTTCCTCCAACGACGGCTCGATTCCGAATGATGGTTTGACTCACTCCAACCCAGGGTGGCAATGGCGCATGATTGGTGTCGGTTCGTGTTGGATTTATGCCGACAATCGACAATGTGGTCACTACCCATGGTCCTCTCCCGATCCAACTGAAACAGAAAGAAAACAAAAATATACTTGAAAAAACGAGTATTCAACCCGAAATGTGGAAGGATTTTCAAAGAAAATACTTCCACATTTCAGATTCTAATTAGGAATTTCAAAGACAGACAAAGATATAAATTAATAAAGCATGCTACAAAAAGTGAATGAATAGAGAAACTAACTAAATTGTTACTTCTTTCTAGCTGTTAATTGAAAAGCTTCCTCCTCTCGAGCGTGAATGTTAATTCACACAAAGGTCAACCAGATCATGACTGATACTCTCCTCAGTGACTAATTACCCTTACATTCTTTGTCCCTTGGTGTGGATCCGAGTTGTCACACGAAGAACTACTACGTCGAGGAAACGATTTACACATCAATAAAGATGGACCCCTATTAGGTGAACTTAATGAGCCAACGTCGAGAGTCCACAAGGACAAAGTAAGTAAGGGTTGATAGTCGCTGAAGGAGGATCAGCCCGAGCAAGTTGACACTCGAGAGTCTACTTCTCAATAAACACCTGTACTTGAATTAACAATGAATGAAAATTATAAGATTAAATTTATCTATCTTTGAAATTATTTAAATAAATGTGGACTTAAGTAAACGGAGAGTGTTTACTTCCTACTCCTTGGTAGCCTTATCCTATAAGCGTCCTTCCTAAAACATAAAATAAATTAAACAAGTATGAGAAATAAGAAAAGAATGTATTTGCCTGTACGTCTTCCTCCAACGACGGCTCGATTCCGAATGATGGTTTGACTCACTCCAACCCAGGGTGGCAATGGCGCATGATTGGTGTTGGATTTATGTCGATATTGGGAAAATGCGGTCACTATCCATGGCTCTCTCCCGCTCCAACTGAAACAGAAAGAAAACAAAAATAAAATTGAAAAAACGAGTATTCAACCCGAAATGTGGAAGGATTTTCAAGGAAAATATTTCCACATTTCAGATTCTAATTGGGAATTTCAAGGACAGACAAAGATATAAATTAATAATGCATGCTACAAAAAGTGAATGAATAGAGAAACTAACTAAATTGTTACTTCTTTCTAGCTGTTAATTGAAAAGCTTCCTACTCTCGAGCGTGAATGTTAATTCACACAAAGGTCAACCAGATCATGACTGATACTCTCCTCAGTGACTAATTACCCTTACATTCTTTGTCCTTTGGTGTGGATCCGAGTTGTCACACGAAGAACTACTACGTCGAGGAAACGATTTACACATCAATAAAGATGGACCCCTATTAGGTGAACTTAATGAGCCAACGTCGAGAGTCCACAAGGACAAAGTAAGTAAGGGTTGATAGCCGCTGAAGGAGGATCAGCCCGAGCCAGTTGACACTCGAAAGTCCACTTCTCAATAAACACCTGTACTTGAATTAACAATGAATGAAAATAATAAGATTAAATTTATCTATCCTTGAAATTATTTAAATAAATGTGGACTTAAGTAAACGGACTGGTAATTAAGCCGTACTCGTTGACAGCCTTGTCCTACAAGAGTCCTTCCTAAAACATAAAATAAATTAAACAAGTATGAGAAATAAAAAAATAAATTATTTGCCAGTACGTCCTCTCCCGATGATGTCCCGATTCCAAGTGAGGGTTTGACTTGGTCCAACCCAGGATGGCAATGGCGCATGATTAGTGTTGGATTTATGTCGATATTGGGAAAATGCGGTCACTATCCATGGCTCTCTCCCGCTCCAACTGAAACAGAAAGAAAACAAAAATAAAATTGAAAAAACGAGTATTCAACCCGAAATGTGGAAGGATTTTCAAGGAAAATATTTCCACATTTCAGATTCTAATTGGGAATTTCAAGGACAGACAAAGATATAAATTAATAATGCATGCTACAAAAAGTGAATGAATAGAGAAACTAACTAAATTGTTACTTCTTTCTAGCTGTTAATTGAAAAGCTTCCTCCTCTCGAGCGTGAATGTTAATTCACACAAAGGTCAACCAGATCATGACTGATACTCTCCTCAGTGACTAATTACCCTTACATTCTTTGTCCCTTGGTGTGGATCCGAGTTGTCACACGAAGAACTACTACGTCGAGGAAACGATTTACACATCAATAAAGATGGACCCCTATTAGGTGAACTTAATGAGCCAACGTCGAGAGTCCACAAGGACAAAGTAAGTAAGGGTTGATAGTCGCTGAAGGAGGATCAGCCCGAGCCAGTTGACACTCGAGAGTCCACTTCTCAATAAACACCTGTACTTGAATTAACAATGAATGAAAATAATAAGATTAAATTTATCTATCCTTGAAATTATTTAAATAAATGTGGACTTAAGTAAACGGACTGGTAATTAAGCCGTACTCGTTGACAGACTTGTCCTACAAGAGTCCTTCCTAAAACATAAAATAAATTAAACAAGTATGAGAAATAAAAAAATAAATTATTTGCCAGTACGTCCTCTCCCGATGATGTCCCGATTCCAAGTGAGGGTTTGACTTGGTCCAACCCAGGATGGCAATGGCGCATGATTAGTGTTGGATTTATGTCGATATTGGGAAAATGCGGTCACTATCCATGGCTCTCTCCCGCTCCAACTGAAACAGAAAGAAAACAAAAATAAAATTGAAAAAACGAGTATTCAACCCGAAATGTGGAAGGATTTTCAAGGAAAATATTTCCACATTTCAGATTCTAATTGGGAATTTCAAGGACAGACAAAGATATAAATTAATAATGCATGCTACAAAAAGTGAATGAATAGAGAAACTAACTAAATTGTTACTTCTTTCTAGCTGTTAATTGAAAAGCTTCCTCCTCTCGAGCGTGAATGTTAATTCACACAAAGGTCAACCAGATCATGACTGATACTCTCCTCAGTGACTAATTACCCTTACATTCTTTGTCCCTTGGTGTGGATCCGAGTTGTCACACGAAGAACTACTACGTCGAGGAAACGATTTACACATCAATAAAGATGGACCCCTATTAGGTGAACTTAATGAGCCAACGTCGAGAGTCCACAAGGACAAAGTAAGTAAGGGTTGATAGTCGCTGAAGGAGGATCAGCCCGAGCCAGTTGACACTCGAGAGTCCACTTCTCAATAAACACCTGTACTTGAATTAACAATGAATGAAAATAATAAGATTAAATTTATCTATCCTTGAAATTATTTAAATAAATGTGGACTTAAGTAAACGGACTGGTAATTAAGCCGTACTCGTTGACAGACTTGTCCTACAAGAGTCCTTCCTAAAACATAAAATAAATTAAACAAGTATGAGAAATAAAAAAATAAATTATTTGCCAGTACCTCCTCTCCCGATGATGTCCCGATTCCAAGTGAGGGTTTGACTTGGTCCAACCCAGGATGGCAATGGCGCATGATTAGTGTTGGATTTATGTCGATATTGGGAAAATGCGGTCACTATCCATGGCTCTCTCCCGCTCCAACTGAAACAGAAAGAAAACAAAAATAAAATTGAAAAAACGAGTATTCAACCCGAAATGTGGAAGGATTCTCAAGGAAAATATTTCCACATTTCAGATTCTAATTCGGAATTTCAAGGACAGACAAAGATATAAATTAATGAAGCATGCTACAAAAAGTGAATGAACAGAGAAGCTAACGAAATTGTTACTTCTTTCCAGCGGTTAGTTGAGAAGCTTCCTCCTCTCGAGCGTGAATGTTGATTCACACAAAGGTCGACCAGATCACGGCTGATACTCTCCTCAGTGACTAATAACCCTTACTTTCTTTGTCCCTTGGTGTGGATCCGAGTTGTCACACGAAGAACTACTACGTCGAGGAAACGATTTACACATCAATAAAGATGGACCCCTATTAGGTGAACTTGATGAGTCAACATCGAGAGTCCACAAGGACAAAGTAAGTAAGGGTTGATAGTCACTGAAGGAGGATCAGCCCGAGCCAGTTGACACTCGAGAGTCCACTTCTCAATAAACACCTGTACTTGAATTAACAATGAATGAAAGTAATAAAAGTAAATTTGCCTATCCTTGAAATTATTTTAATAAATGTGGACTTAAGTAAACGGAGAGTGTTTACTTCCTACTCCTTGGTAGCCTTGTCCTATAAGCGTCCTTCCTAAAACATAAAATAAATTAAACAAGTATGAGAAATAAGAAAAGAATGTATTTGCCTGTACGTCTTCCTCCAACGACGGCTCGATTCCGAATGATGGTTTGACTCACTCCAACCCAGGGTGGCAATGGCGCATGATTGGTGTCGATTCGTTATAGGGTTTATATCGTTATTGGATACGGGGTCACTATCCATGGTCCTCTAGCGCTCGACCTGAAACAAACAAAAAAATTAGAATAAATTTGGAAAAAAACGAGAATTCCACCCGAAATGTGGAAAGATTTTCAAGGAAAATATTCCCACATTTCAGATTCTAATTAGAAATTTCAAGGACAGACAAAGATATGAATTAATAAAGCATGCTACAAAAAGTGAATGAAAACAGAAGCTAACGAAATTGTTACTTCTTTCTAGCTGTTAATTGAAAAGCTTCCTCCTCTCGAGCGTGAATGTTAATTCACACAAAGGTCAACCAGATCATGACTGATACTCTCCTCAGTGACTAATTACCCTTACATTCTTTGTCCCTTGGTGTGGATCCGAGTTGTCACACGAAGAACTACTACGTCGAGGAAACGATTTACACATCAATAAAGATGGACCCCTATTAGGTGAACTTATTGAGCCAACGTCGAGAGTCCACAAGGACAAAGTAAGTAAGGGTTGATAGTCGCTGAAGGAGGATCAGCCCGAGCCAGTTGACACTCCAGAGTCCACTTCTCAATAAACACCTGTACTTGAATTAACAATGAATGAAAATAATAAGATTAAATTTATCTATCCTTGAAATTATTTAAATAAATGTGGACTTAAGTAAACGGACAAGTAATTAAGCCTTACTCGTTGACAGCCTTGCCCTATACTTGTCCCTCTTAAACTTAAAAAAATTAAGCAAGTATGAAAAGTAGAAAAATAATTAGGATATTTGTCAGTACGTCCTCCTCTGATGACGGTTTGACTCCAAATAATGGTTTGTCTTTCTCCAACTGATGGAGAAAAGGGTACAGGGTTGGTATGAATTCCATATCGAATATATATCGATATTGGACAGTTTTGCCACTAGGAATAGTCCTTTTCCACTCCACCTGAAAATAAGAAATGTTAATAAAATTTGAAAAAACGAGTATTTAACCTGAAATATGGAAGGTTTTTCAAAAAAAATATTTCCATATTTCATTTTATAATTTGGAATTTCAAGAACTGGCAAAAATGGTATTTAATACGAAGATTCTACCGAAAACATACGATTATAAAAAAAAGGGGAAAATGGTATTTGATTCTAGTTATTAATTAAGATGCATCTTTCTCTCGAGAGAGTGAACGTTAATTCAATTAAGATGTGCCTTTATTAGTTGAACTGGACATGTGGGAAGATAGAATCTCCGTGGAAAATGAAGTTGACGTGATTCCCTTTATTTTAAAAGGAATTAAGAAACCTGAAAATGATACCCTACCTAATACCGAAAACTATAATGACTATCTAATTCACAAAGCTAAAGAGCCTACATATAACGCCAATCTAAACCTAATGAAAAACAGAAAATACGCGCAAAATAGAAATAGACGATACGGAGGATCTGAAAAACATTAAAAATAAAACAAGAAATGATTTTAACCGAAGAATGGCCAACTGTAACCTACTGATAGGTTTTTGGTCATTCTTTAGTTAATAAAAAAAATTTCCACGGTTTTACCCGTGGGACTCACTCATTCAGCGAATTCCCAGCCATAATTCATATATATTCTGCGATAATACCGAAGATGGGAATGATGTTGATGGCGATGATAATGGCGTTTATGATGACGATGGAGATGAGGACGCTGACGTTATGCACTCGCGAAAAAATGATTTTTAAACGGCACTGCGCGAATTCTTTTTAAGGTACACTTCTCGCGAACAACCGCACTACGCGACGAGCACTTCACGACTGACACTACGAGACTCGGATTATTCAAAAGGCACTACGAGACGCGATTTCTTTTTAACGTACACTACCGGGGCAACCGCACTACGCGACGAGCAGTTCACGACTGTCACTACAACTTCTAATTTTTAAATCAGCAGTGCACTACGCGATTTCTTTTTAACGTACACTACGCAGGAGAACCGCACTACGCGACGAGCACTTCACAACTGACACTACAGACTCGGATTCTTAAATCAGCAGTGCGCTACGCGATTTCTTTTTAACGAACACTACCGGGACAACCGCACTACGCGACGAGCAGTTCACGACTGACACTACAGACTCGGATTTTTAAAGCAGCTGTGCGCTATACGCGATTTCTTTTTAACGTACACTAAGCAGGAGAACCGCACTACGCGACGAGCAGTTCACAACTGTCATTACAAATTCTGATTTTTAAATCAGCAGTCCACTACGCGATTTCTTTTTAACGTACACTACGCAGGAGAACTGCACTACGCGACGAGCAGTTCACGACTGACACTACAGACTCGGTTTTTAAAGTAGCAGTGCGCTACGCGATTTCTTTTAAACGTACACTACGCGGAAGAACCGCACTACGCGACGAGAAGTTCACGACTATCACTACAGATTCTGATTTTTAAATCAGCAGTGCGCGACGCGATTTTTTTTAACGTGTCCTATGCGGGACAACCGCACTCCGCGACAAACACTTATCGACTGACACTACGAAACTCGGATTATTCAAAAGGCACTACGCGACGCGATTTCTTTTTAACGAACACAACCGGGACAACCGCACTACGCGACGAGCAGTTCACGACTGACACTACAGACTCGCATTTTTAAAGTAGCAGTGCGCTACGCGATTTCTTTTAAACGTACACTACGCGGGAGAACCGCACTACGCGACGAGCACTTCACGACTGACACTACGAGATTCGGATTGTTCAAACGGTATGCGCGACGCGAATTTTATTTCAACGTATACTACGCGGGACAACCGCACTCCGCGACGAACACTTATCGACTGACACTTCGAAACTCGGATTTTTCAAACGGCACTGCGCGCGACGCGAATTTTATTTCAACGTATACTACGCGGGACAACCGCACTACGCGACGAGCACTTCAAAACTGACACTTCGAGACTTGGATTTTTAAAGTAGCAGTGCGCTACGCGATTTCTTTTTAACGTACACTACGCAGGAGAACCGCACTACGCGACGAGCAGTTCACAACTTTCATTACAAATTCTGATTTTTAAATCAGCAGTGCGCTACGCGATTTCATTTTAACGTACACTACGCAGGAGAACCGCACTACGCGACGAGCAGTTCACGACTGACACTACAGACTTGCATTTTTAAAGTAGCAGTGCGCTACGCGATTTCTTTTAAACGTACACTATGCGGGAGAACCGCACTACGCGACGAGCACTTCACAATTGACACTACAGAGTCGGATTCTTAAATCAGCAGTGCGCTACGAGATTTCTATTTAACGAACACTACGCGAGAGAACCGCACTACGCGACGAGCACTTCACAACTGACACTTCGAAACTTGGATTTTTAAAGTAGCAGTGCGCTACGCGATTTCTTTTTAACGTACACTACGCAGGAGAACCGCACTACGCGACGAGCAGTTCACGACTGACACTACAGACTCGCATTTTTAAAGTAGCAGTGCGCTACGCGATTTCTTGTAAACGTACACTACGCGGGAGAACCGCACTACGCGACGAGCACTTCACAACTGACACTACAGACTCGGATTCTTAAATCAGCAGTGCGCTACGAGATTTCTTTTTAACGAACACTACGCGAGAGAACCGCACTACGCGACGAGCACTTCACAACTGACACTACAGACTCGGATTCTTAAATCAGCAGTGCGCTACGAGATTTCTTTTTAATGAACACTACGCGAGAGAACCGCACTACGCGACGAGCACTTCACAACTGACACTTCGAGACTTGGATTTTTAAAGTAGCAGTGCGCTACGCGATTTCTTTTTAACGTACACTACGCAGGAGAACCGCACTACGCGACGAGCAGTTCACGACTGACACTACAGACTCGCATTTTTAAAGTAGCAGTGCGCTACGCGATTTCTTGTAAACGTACACTACGCGGGAGAACCGCACTACGCGACGAGCACTTCACAACTGACACTACAGACTCGGATTCTTAAATCAGCAGTGCGCTACGAGATTTCTTTTTAACGAACACTACGCGAGAGAACCGCACTACGCGACGAGCACTTCACAACTGACACTACAGACTCGGATTTTTAAAGCAGCTGTGCGCTACGCGATTTCTTTTTAACGTACCCTACGCAGGAGAACCGCACTACGCGACGAGCAGTTCACGACTGACACTACAGACTCGCATTTTTAAAGTAGCAGTGCGCTACGCGATTTCTTTTAAACGTACACTACGCGGGAGAACCGCACTACGCGACGAGCACTTCACGACTGACAGTACGAGATTCGGATTGTTCAAACGGTATGCGCGACGCGAATTTTATTTCAACGTATACTACGCGGGACAACCGAACTGCGCGACGAGCACTTCACAACTGACACTTCGAGACTCGTATTTTTAAAGTAGCAGTGCGCTACGAGATTTCTTTTTAACGAACACTACGCGAGAGAACCGCACTACGCGACGAGCACTTCACAACTGACACTTCGAGACTTGGATTTTTAAAGTAGCAGTGCGCTACGCGATTTCTTTTTAACGTACACTACGCAGGAGAATCGCACTACGCGACGAGCAGTTCACAACTTTCATTACAAATTCTGATTTTTAAATCAGCAGTGCGCTACGCGATTTCTTTTTAACGTACACTACGCAGGAGAACCGCACTACGCGACGAGCAGTTCACAACTTTCATTACAAATTCTGATTTTTAAATCAGCAGTGCGCTACGCGATTTCATTTTAACGTACACTACGCAGGAGAACCGCACTACGCGACGAGCAGTTCACGACTGACACTACAGACTTGCATTTTTAAAGTAGCAGTGCGCTACGCGATTTCATTTAAACGTACACTACGCAGGAGAACCGCACTACGCGACGAGCACTTCACGACTGACATTTCGAGATTCGGATTGTTCAAACGGTATGCGCGACGCGAATTTTATTTCAACGTATACTACGCGGGACAACCGCACTCCGCGACGAACACTTATCGACTGACACTTCGAAACTCGTATTTTTAAAGTAGCAGTGCACTACGAGATTGCTTTTTAACGAACACTACGCGAGAGAACCGCACTACGCGACGAGCACTTCACAACTGACACTTCGAGACTTGGATTTTTAAAGTAGCAGTGCGCTACGCGATTTCTTTTTAACGTACACTACGCAGGAGAACCGCACTACGCGACGAGCAGTTCACAACTTTCATTACAAATTCTGATTTTTAAATCAGCAGTGCGCTACGCGATTTCATTTTAACGTACACTACGCAGGAGAACCGCACTACGCGACGAGCAGTTCACGACTGACACTACAGGCTTGCATTTTTAAAGTAGCAGTGCGCTACGCGATTTCTTTTAAACGTACACTACGCGGGAGAACCGCACTACGCGACGAGCACTTCACGACTGACATTACGAGATTCGGATTGTTCAAACGGTATGCGCGACGCGAATTTTATTTCAACGTATACTACGCGGGACAACCGCACTCCGCGACGAACACTTATCGACTGACACTTCGAAACTCGGATTTTTTTAAAAGGCACTGCGCGCGACGCGAATTTTATTTCAACGTATACTACTCGGGACAACCGCATTCCGCGACGAACACTTATCGACTGACACTTCGAAACTCGGATTTTTCAAACGGCACTGCGCGCGCGACGCGAATTTTATTTCAACGTATACTACGCGGGACAACCGCACTGCGCGACGAACACTTATCGATTGACACTTCGAAACTCGGATTTTTCAAACGGCATTTCGTAACGCGAGTTTTATTTTTAGGTATACTACTCTGGAAAATCGCACTCCACGACGAGCACTTATCGACTGACACTACGAGACTCGGATTTTTCAAACGACACTCCTCGACGTGACATTTTTAAACGCGCTCTCTCACTCTTTAGTGAAGTCGCTAATCGTAACAGAAATAAATTATTGCATGTAATTTTATAGAGTTAATTTTAATTTATTTAACTTTAATATAATTAAAGTAAAACTGGCAGGCTTTAACAGTCTTTGAGGCTTCTGTCTTTATTCGCTGCAGCACTCACACACACATACACAATAGACACGCTCCGCACTGACTGTAGTCACAAATTTTCTATTTATTACGCGAATTACACACAGATAAAAGTTTTTATTTTCATCACACACTGCATTCATTACTATATATTCTATTAAAATATCCCAACTGCATTACTTAAATTTCCCTCTTGACATAATTAAATATGCGGAAATTATATAGAAAAGTTAAGTTTAATTTTTAAACAATTTATTGTCACCAATGCCGAATACTTATAATTGCACAACACTATTAAAAAATTTTAACCAGAATTTTAAATTTATTTAGAAATTAATAATAATTTAATAAAATCTTAAATAAATTTAAATTGTTTGTATAAAAATAATAAAAGCTAATTAAATTTATTTAAATTTTATAAAACGCGGCACAATTTTATTAATATTATAAAATAAATAGCTCATATGTGATGAAAATAAAACATTAAATTATTTTTAATCACGACTAATTTAAATTAAATGTCAGTACTCAGTGGTTACGAAAAACCACAACGCGGGATCCACTGACGACCGGTACGCGGATAATTGATAACTGAGTTGATGTACCCGCTACGCGAGAGGGCTATGCGGAACAGGTATCGCTTATTGTGGGCGGGTTAATTAGCAATCGCACCTGATTGGTTGCAATTTGAGATATTCCGCAAATCAGTTGCGACTGCTATCGGTATGAGTAGGATCTCTTTCACCAACTTTTAAAATGATTATTTTGCCAAGTACGATTTGACCATTTTTTCGAAAATACTTATGCTAATACATTGCAATGTTAACAATTTTATATCATATGGCAAATTTAGCGTTTTAAAAGCCAGTGAAAAAGAATCTTAACGAGTAGTACCTGTCCCGGATGGTATTTTTTTGAAGCGCGAGTTTCAGTTTATCTATCAAATTTCCGCGTATGAGTTGTCAGTAAATCGCGCTGTTTCATTTTATAATCACTGACATTTATTTCGCATTAGTCGCGATTAAAAATAATGTAGTGTTTTATTTTCATCAAATACGTGCTATTTTATTATTATGTTAATTAAATTTTACCGCTCTTTAATAAATCTATGTAAATTTAATTAAAATAAATTTTTTTGTTACAGTTTAATTAATTTTAAGTAAATTTTCATTCATTATTATTGATTTTATATAATACAATAATTTAATGGAATACTGTATGTGATGAAAATAAAAGCTTTCATTTGTAAAAAAATTGTAATAATTAGAAAACTCGTAAAAATTATCAGTGTGCAGCACACGCGTGTGCGTGTTTAGTGCTTGCACGATTAAAAGTAGAAGACTCAAGGACTCTCTTAACGGGATCCCTCACGCGTGCTTTACCGACAGTACAAGTTAATAAACAATTCGTTTAATAAAAGTCAAATGCGAAGCAAATTGCAAAAACGGGCTTCTTTATGACAAGGTGCCAATTCTAAAGAGTCAATCGAGCTTAATAAAACTCAAATCGGATGAAGAATAACGCTGTACCACTGTCCCGCGTTCTTGAAGTGGAAATAACCAAAAGTAACCTCTCTTCAAGAACGCTGCACAATGGTACAGCGTTATTTTTCAACCAATTTGAGTGTTTTTAAGTTCGTTTGACTCGTTATGACTGGCACATTGTCCATGAAACGCCCGATTGTTCAATTTGCTTCGCATTTGAATTTTATTAAACTAATTGTTTATTGACTTGTACTGTCGGTAAAGCACGCGTGAGGCATCCCGTTAACGGGATCCCTCAAGCCCTCTGTAGCCAACATTACGGAACAAAAAACGAAGGAGAAGTGTCCAGCGCTATTTTTCAACCGATTTCAATGTTTTTGGACTTGTTGGAGTCGTTAGGACTCGCACCGTGTCATAAATAAAGCCGTATTTTCCAAAAAACGTAAAAAAATAAAATTGATTAAAAAATCGCATTAATAATATTTAAACGCAAAACAAATCGAAAAATCGGGCTTCTTTATGACGAGGTGCCAGACCAAACGATTCCAACAAGCCCAAAAACATTGAAATCGGTTGAGAAATAGAGTCGTACCATTGTCCCGCGTTTTTGAGGTGGACGAAAACCAAAAATTTTTAGAAAGAAAGCTAGGCTTCCTCCCCTCTCGCGGCTCACGCTAACGTGTTCCCCCACTCCAGCATCGAAACTTACTGCAAAGCTTTCCTCATATTTACGCTATTCCCCTATCTGTAGCTATACACATATAAATACCGCTAAAATAATGTTGAGAACATTTCATTTCGCCGATATAATGAAATTGCTAAAAATGCAATTATCATTTTGAAATAAAATTGTAGAAAAGGAGATTTCGTAATGCTTGAAATATAAGGCATACGGCGAAACGCGGGACAATGGTACATGCGTATTTCTCAATAGAATTTCATGAGACTAGTCATAACTAAAGCCATTCTTCATGTAGATTGTCCTAAAGAGCTCGCATTTTCGATAAAGCTTATAGTTTTCCAGTTATGAGCGATTGAGGATGGACGTGCGCAACAGCTGATCTAAGCGGGAGAGGAAATATGTATTTGTGCGCCGTGCAACTTCAATCGTTCATAGCTGAAAAACTATAAGCTTTACCGAAAATGCGAGCTCTTTAGGACAATCTACATGAAGAATGGATTTAATTATTACTAGTTTCATCAAATTATGTTGAAAAATACGACTTTACCATTGTCCCGCGTTTCGCCGTATGCCCTATATTTCAAGCATTACGAAATCTCCTTTTCTACAATTTTATTTCAAATTGATAATTGCATTTTTAGCAATTTCATTATATCGGAAAGATGAAATGTTCTCAACATTATTTTAGCAGTATTTATATATGTATAGCTACAGATAGGAGAATAGCGTAAATATGAGGAAAGCTTTGCAGTAAGTTTCGATGCTGGAGTGGGGGAACACGTTAGCGTGAGCCGCGAGAGGGGAGGAAGCCTAGCTTCCTTCCTAAAAATTTTTGCTTTTCGTCCACCTCAGAAACGCGGGACAATGGTACGGCTCTATTTCTCAACCGATTTCAATGTTTTTGGGCTCGTTGGAATCGTTAGGTTTGGCACCTCGTCATAAAGAAGCTCGATTTTTCAATTTGTTTTGCGTTTAAATATTATTAATGCAAATTTTTAAACAATTTTATTTTTTTTACGTTTTTTGGAAAATACGGCTTTATTTATGACACGGTGCGAGTCCTAACAATTCCAACAAGCCAAAAAACATTGAAATCGGTCGAAAAATAGCGCTGGACAATTCTCTCTCGTTTTTCGTTCCGTAATGTTGGCTACAGAGGGCTTGAGGGATCCCGTTAACCCATAATTCTCATCATTTTATTTTGAAGTTAAATGAACTATAAAATGAACTCACTACAGTTTAATAAAATAATATTTGTTATACATTAGACGATCTTATTCTAAAATGAATGCGCGTTTAAAAATTCCACGCCGTGTAGTGACATTTAAAAAATTTGTGTCACGTAGTGCCGTTTAAAAATAATTCTTTTGTAAGTGAATATCGTCATTATATATACTGTTTTGCAATTAATTTACAATAAAAAATGTAGTTAATAAATATTTTAAGACATCTGCATGTTATAATAAGTGATGTTCTGTTAAACAAATGTTTGGATTTATACTATTTATAGTTCCCGCTTACATCTGACGTGTATAACGAAATTTACCGAGCTCAGGCGAATTTTTTATAAGTTTTTTTAATAGTGTATAGACACTGTGGAAAATTGATCGCCGTCTTTGAAATTCGTAGAGAAAGTACGAAGTGAAGTTAACTGAAAGGTCGCCGAATCAATTTCCTATGGTGTATGTAGTGCACACTGCACAGTGGGAATTCAGTGGAAAATTGAATCGTGTGTGGTTCAGCTAGCTTCACTCTGTAATTTAACATGGAAAATGATTACTATACACTATAGCTGAAAGCACACACGATTCAATTTATAGTGTAGTATATACATACGAACGAAGCAAGCGAGTGAGTTAGGTGCGCGAAGTAAAAGCGCTGGTCTTTTTAATGCGATTCCTAAATGCATCGAAAAATTATGGGAAAGCCATACCTGGCGATTACTGTATGTATGTACTGTCGGTAAGAAGCTTGCGACAGATTTTCATTGATCTGAATATAGCGTTTTTCGGCTATAATGTTTTTCGGTCATAATGTCATTCGGTTATAATGTCTTTCGGCCATATGGTATACTACCAACATTTCATTTAATAAACGTCAAATGCGATGCAAGTTGCAAAAACGGGCTTCTTTATGACAAAGTGTCAATTCTAACGAGTCAATCGAGCTTAAAAAAACTCAAATCGGATGAAGAATAACGCTGTACCACTGTCCCGCGTTCTTGAAGTGGAAATAACCAAAAGTAACCTCTCTTCAAGAACGCGGCACAATGGTACAGCGTTATTTTTCAACTAATTTGAGTGTTTTTAAGTTCGTTTGACTCGTTAGGACTGGCACATTGTCCAACAAACGCCCGATTGTTCAATTTGCTTCGCATTTGACTTTTATTAAACGAATTGTTTATTAACTTGTACTGTCGGTAAAGCACGCGTGAGGGATCCCGTTAAGTTTTGTCTATGGGTTACAGCACTTTTAAAATATTTGTATCATATAATTAATTTTGACAGGTTGTAATGGGCGTTTTCACGATGTTATTTAAAAACAGATGTCAATTTCAGCACTTGTTTTATAATCACTAGAACAGTATCTTTCAGATAAAGCAACAAAATTTTCAAAAAAAAAAAAATAAATAAATAAAATAAAAAATAATTCTTTTTTTTGTAAAGCCTAAATTTCAAAATTGGTTTGTGTTATACATTAGAGACAAATAACAATTCTAGGAATGTAAAATTTTAAAAAGATTGAAAATCTTCATCAAATAAGGGTATAGTTTTGAAAATTATTATTTTTCAGTAAATTACAAAAAGTAGTGGTAAAACAAACTATCTAAAGTATTGTTTTATCACTAACGACGACGGCAGGGTACAAGTTAAAATAATATTAGTAGAATAGAAAGAGAAAGTATAAATAATAGCTTTCTCTGCCGCACTTATAATATATTAATAAAAATTTCTAATTTTTAAAGTTTAGCTTTATTCAAAGATGAATTGTGATTTTTCTAATTTTTGTTTAGAAGGTGTCTTTTTTAAATACAACAATCCGATTTTTAAATTTCTGCTATATTTGTATAAAAATATAACAATTATTTTATTTTATAGGCAATTTTCTTTCTATCGAAAATTTAATTGTTTTGTCCGAAAAATGCTGTTCTGACAATGAGTCACAACTTGAAAACAGATGCTGCAATTGAAATCGGTCTTCGAATAATATTGATGTTTTTTTGACAACAAAGATTTTAAATGGAACCGTTCTTCTTAATTTTGGTATACGGGAATTACATCTAAACATATACATTTTATTTTGTTTTAAATAAAAATATTTTTGTAATGTTTTCAAGTAATATGAATTTTACATTTTTTCTCATAAATTAATAATTTTTATTATATATACATACAAAGTGTTGTAATATGGATGGGTGTAGTTTAATGTTATATTATCGCTGGATGACAACTATATTATAATTATAAATTTCATTGCACATCATCCATTACTCAAATACTTAACCTCGTCATTTTCTCGAATATCTTTAATGTAGATCCTCTACATTAACTTTACATGACAAAAAGGTCTTTTAACGAAACAGCTTTATTATTTTCCTATCTTAGCTTGGTAATGATCAATAATTATTATTGGAATTTCTTTGAGGATTACTGATTGTCTTATATTGGAGTATTTAATAAAAAGTTCAAGGAATTGTTGTCCTATGCTAGCTTCAGTTTCTACTTCATTTACTAATTTTGTACTGCAGTAAAGAAAACACAAATGATATAAAAACTGAAAAATTATAAATTATTTTAAAATAAAAATATATATTACCAACCTATCTGTAGCTACAGCAGTAAGAATATATTTGCTTAAGTATTTTATGTAAGAATGAGTTTCTGTAGAATCAAATTGATGCAACATAGTTTGAATTCCAATAGTAAATACAATTGCATCAACAGGATCTTGTATTTTTTTACTTATTAGACATGCTGTAAAAAATATAATCTTGTTGAATGTTCCAAAGTTTGTTGCTTTTTTACAATTAAATTATTTACCTATAGTTTTAGAATAATGTAATTTGTTGAGTTGCGATATGGTAAATAGAAACATTATTAACGCCATATTATTAATATTAGGCTGCTTGATGTAAACATTATTACAAGGATCATTGATACCAGCCCAATTTAGTCTGACGCTTAACTCACGAAGTAATAGCTTATTTTCTTTGTCACTTCTGGAAACATTATTGCTCTTCTCACTAATTTCTGACAAAATGGCCCTGTAAATCAATGTTACATAAATGACGATATCTTTTAATTATCACTTATTTTAGGAACATTGATTTCTATAGATTTAATGACACCACACATTTTGATTATATACCTATTAAGTATTTGAAGTGATGCCTCCATATGTTTGGCCTCAAACTTACAAGCGGTATTAAGCTCGTAAGCTATTTTTCTTCTGATTACTTGACATTGTCCTATTTTCAATACATATTCCAACATTTGCGACCAAACTTTACTGGAATAAGTATTAACCAAATTCGTCAACTTGCCGATTGTAACTAGAATGACATTATAATTAATTATTAATTATAAATTATATCTATTGAAATTTCAATTCACTGAAGTATTTCACTACCTTTATCGTTTTCTGTTGTTTGCAATATATCATACCATTCTTCCTGTAGAACCTTCCAGTTTTTATTGTATAAATTTTTATTAATATATCGACACAGGTTTTCTAATTCCACGAGAATTGAAAAAGAAATCAGCTGGTCAAGGCCTGATAAGCCAGGTGTTCCTACAGCTTCTAATATCACAGAAAATAATTTTTGGTTTACAACTTCAGTTTGAGTTTTCAACTCATACCAAGCAAGTGTATGCTCAATGTATACTGTGGTCCTATCAAATTATGTTACATTAGTTAAGATAATTCAGAATTATATTAACTTTTTTTAAAAAAAGATTTTGTATACTATCTACAAAGAGTACCCAGTATATCCATATATTATCAGCATATACTGAATACTACATATACATAGTACTACAGCATTTGCGCGCTCACATCCTGGTTTATTCCTAAACGTAATTTAAAACAATCTTTCCTGTACTATTTTGCATCTATATGTACAATTTTTGTGATGGTAAGGTTTTTAATTTGTTAAGCGTGTGACAAGAAACAGCGAATTTTATGTCACGCTCGTCGAATAATGTTGACAATTTAATGTCGCAGTAGTAAAAAAAAATAGCATTTAATATTTACTAATTCCATCCAATTTTTAATCACCAAATGCACCTTATGTATAAATCCTGTTCATTTCTGTTTTTCCTTGACTCTTTCTTGGATTGCGGACAATTTAAATTGAAAAATGAAAAAGTGCATCAACGTCTCTCAATAAATTGGCGAATTCCACAAGTTTTAGTGGCAGTATCTCACATTTTCTGTACTATATGAATCATCTTTCTCAAAAATTTTATTTTCATGATGAAATGCAATAATGTCCAAATACTCTGCATTACATTGCGAGGTTATTCGTTTTTAAAAATTGTATGACCAGCTGCGGTAATTAACTATGCTTAAACAACTTGAATTAATCTCTATCGGGTTTAGATCCTTAATAATTCAATCGATTGTAATTACTAAGACAACCCCGTTCGGGCTTGTTTCTTAAAGTTAGTACAAAATAAAAAAAACCTGAACACAATTTTTCTGGATGTACAATTTGAAAACATTGCTTTCATCACAAAGTAGAACCACCAACGGTGTAGTGAATGGATTAATCCATGAAATGAGTAATAACTTGAATGTATTCACTAAACAGATTCATCATTAGCGAACAATATGTCTAAGAGTCAAAACTACCAGTCGAATTAAGTTATTTATGCTATAGTATATGTGACGTAAAATGAAAAAATGTAAAAGATTATGAATATTATATTTTATGTCACATGCACTACAGCATAATTAACTTAATCTAACTGGAAGTTTTGGTCCTAATATGCATATTGTGACATAAAAGAATCAGCGAGTGTGTAAGTAGTGTGAAAATAAGATTTTGATTTTTTAAACAATTCACAATTACCGACTTCGGCGTAAAATACTAGAGAAAAGATAGTTTAAATTAAGTTCAGGAATTGTTATCCCCTCCCCCCTTCCATAAAAATGAGTGTGTAAATATTGTAAGATATAACACAATATATTATAATATAAAAACTTACTTTGGATCGGTAATTCGTATTAATTCTCTTGTTAAATGCCCCATGAAATTAACAGCAGTATTACTTTCTGTCGTGCGTAGAAATAATTTATCATCCCCAAGAGGATTCCATAATTTTCCAGGGACCCAAGAAATTCCTTTCCGCTCTTCCTCGACGGCGTTATTTATAATAAATGTAATCTTAAGCAAAAATTAATAACATTTATTTATTTAATTGAGGCAAATAAAAAAACACTACTGTTAACATTAAATAATTGTACACAAAGAGAATTGATAGGCTATTATAAAGAAAATCCTTTCTGAATAGTAAAAGACTGAATTCACGCTCTTTATCTTTTTAGACTATTATTAAACGTTTTTAATACAACTAAATTATTATCAATTCAATCCAAATTTAGTAATTTGAACCAAATATTTACTTATTGCCGAATGATTCTTTGATTTGATTAATTTATCCATGTTTCTATACTTAATATTAGCTAATATTTCTCTCCGCGTATACAAGGTTTCCACAACTACCCTCCTCTATTACTTCAGAAAAGATGTACCTTAAAAAACAAAATGTATTTTTTCCTTTTCCTAATCTTTATTATAGTGATGTTCATTTTACCTTGAAATATCACATGAAGGGCTTATAAAGATCAAATCGGTTTTCTGTAAATAGAATACCCTATTTTCTATTGCATATTCTTGAACCTCATCTTGAAAGCACTATCTAAAACACTTTATAAACTGATCATTTCATCCAGTCATTAACTAGATATTTAAATTTAAAATTACATCGGTTTGAGTTCGACTGACATAGTATGCGTGAATGCTACGCATACACGTGTATAGCCGTATATTTACTTATAATTTCATATTGAAATATCTAGTAAATGACTAGATGAAATGATAAATCCAGGGTAGTGTTTTGGAAAGTTTTTGTGAGTATGTGTGATAAGCTACAAAAATATGTAATATAAAAATAGGGTGTTCCGTTCTAAAAAATCTGTTTGACTTTCATATGGCCTTTAAGGGTCAAATATACAACTATACTAAAGTTTAGGAAAAGTAATATGCAAGTTTATTTTTGAAGTGCATACTTTTTTAAATAATAGGAGGGAGAGGGCTTTATGAATATTCTGTATATGATTGTATCATACTTACCTCTTCATGCCATATTTTTAAACTATTAATATTTATGTAATCTTGAATATATTGAAATGATTTTCGATATCCATCCATAACAGATGCTAACTTATGCAGTTTTTGTAACAAAGAAACCTGCTGTACAAGAAATATTATGAAAAATGTGTCAGTAACGACGAAGCTCTGTATTAACGTACCTTAGCTTTAGAATCTATAAATAATCCATTGTGCAAAGCTAAAGTTATTTTTTTAACGAGTTCCTGCCTTATACCCCCTTCCAAAAGCAAGTGTGAATCAACTCTCAAAATTCCTAGCGAAACGCTTCTTAAAGATAGTACACCTTCCGTGAATACTGATACGTCGTAAGTTAACTTTGCCATCTAAAAGAGTAATAATGCACGTTAATAAAGTTAAATAATAAATATTTTAACAAAAACTTTACTTGTAATCTTTCGTTCAGTTGTGCATAATCTTTTAATTTATCCTTGTGCAATCTACTAGGAATTTCCTTAAAAGTATCTGTTTCCAGACGAACAATTTGTGCGAGTAAACCAAAAACAGTTTCAGGAATAATTTGCAACACCCGTCTAGCAAATCCTTCCAGTTCCCTGCTGTAATATTGAGAAACTGAGGATAAATCAGTACTACCAGCTTGATTTATCCTTAATAACGGAGTTTCCAAGCCGGAAGCCATCTATAAATTTTTATATTAACAATTATTATTAAATTACTGATTATATAGAAATAACATTCTGTAAAGAAACTCTTACCTTTAAAAAAAGAGCCTTTAATTTGATAACCATTGGCGGATTCTCCTTTATACTGTTCTGTATTACATCAATAAATGATTCCATTATGTTCCATAAATAGCAACAATCAGTCATTATGTTTAAACTAGTTAAAGTGTTTTCTGTAATTGCTCCAGTTCGTAGCATACTATGCAAAATTTCGCGAGTTTTTGCTAGATGCTGTGAGATATGTAAATTGTTTTCCAATTGATGAAATTCTTGAACTTTTTCAAGTGCGACGAGTAAGGATGGAATTTTTCGACTATCTTCTTCTTTCAATGACTCAATATTCTTCACCATTTTCTTAAACCATGTGTGGAGATTATTCTTTACCTCATCTAATGGCTCATCACCAGTTAATATTTGGTCCAGTTCCTTAATACGCTCAACACATATATTTTTATCTTCAAGCCATTTGGCCTCTTTTCCAGATAATAACTAAATTTTAATCAAAGCATAAAAAGTTATTGATATCTCTATACAAAAATTGGTTCAACGACACTGTTTAATATATAATTCATATACCTCTTTATATGTTTGCTTTACATCTTGTTCAATTTTTGCAGTACTTAGTAAAAGTTTAAGACCTAATTGTGACGAATATTTACTTTCCGTTAGGATTAATTGACGCAGTGTACGGGTTCTCTTTAAATCCTCCAAAGTTATCATAGGAACAGCAGTATGTAGTAGAATCCAATGTAGTGTAGCATTCGAATTTCTTACAAACTTAACTAATGAGTCAATAGTGATTTCATCAAATGTTTTAGTTAATTGTATCTCATTGGCTTCCTTAATTAATTTCTAAATAAAAATTATTTTCTTGAAAATTACAATTCACTTGTACTGTTTAATAAATGAATACTATTATCTACTAACTTCCATAGAAGTTCCGTACTTGCGTGCTATATCTTTTACATTTACTGTTTCAAGGGTGTTATTAAGTGCAGTTCTAGCAGCTTTATAAGGCTGCCACCAATCCCAAAGATTAATGATTATCCCCATGTAGATACTAATAACCCAATTGTCAGGGAAAAAACGATCAACAATTTCTCGCATTACCGCTGTTTCTGAGCGAAGCGTTGAAGGCTTGAATGATAGAATTACAACTAGCATTGATGCCTGAGATGATAGAGCAGTACTACGATGTTGTGGATGAGGAAAGATTAGACTCTGATTATATAATTCGTTTGTACGTAAACGACTAATAGCAAGCTCAATAAAAGATTCATTAATTGGCACTCTCCTAAATTTTGATATATCAAATGAGTTTAAAAATTATCTTACAAAATCTTTAAAGAAAGATTTATATTTTTACCTGAAGTAATCTTCAGGATAATTGGGTGTTCTCTTTTGAGATGATTTACTAAAACCTGTGGAACACAAAAACTTGCACAAAACATGGACACTTGAAGATGGAGAACTGTAGCGGTAATAAGAAACAAGCAACCTTTCTCTAATTGAACCTTCAAAATGATAATCCATAATTAGGAGCATAACTCCATATAAATACAAGGCCTCACACTGCACAAATAATTATATTTGAATTAAATATAAATCTATAATTCAAATGGCTATTTAAATAATGAATACCATTAATTGTTTCCCCTCATCATCCAGCATAACTGTATCTAACGATTGTTGCACATAGACACCATCCTCCAGCTCTTCGATAAAAAGATTAAGATCTGTAATATATTTATATATGCTCTCAAAAGCTAAGTAAAAACGATTTAAAATATCTACATAATTGTTTCTCAGCTCCTCATCAACTTCTTGCAAAACCTAAAATTTATTAAGATTAGTACTTTAGATGGATAACTATTTAGTGAGAACAAAAATCTGTTTTTTTACTAGATCATTTTCTATTCTTTGTTCATAGGAATTAGCAGGCAATGTAAAATATGAAAAATCAATAATTATTGATCCATATTTTTGAACCAAGATTTTGGAATCCAACCTATAAAAACAAAAGTATTAAAAACTTGTATTAATATATTAATATAATATAGTAAAAAAATGTGAGTGAATATTAGAAAACTAACCTGAAAACTGGTGGCACATGATCTTTCAGTCGCATAAGCTCTGATATAATAGCATTACCTCTAGATACTAAATGTAATAAGTTCTGTCCACAGACATTATTATTTATTAGAAAATCATTCATGTTGCAAATCAGTAAGAGTCTTATTATTATTTATATACTTTAATGAGAGTTTCTTAATAATTAAATATATTGATCGACATAGGAGGTATAATAGCCGTCTTGAAAGTATATATTATTATTTTGTGCAGTCATTGACAGCTATATGTACATATAAGTTGACATGTTTTAAATGACTGGGTAGGCTCTACTTAAACGATGACACTCGACAGTTGTTGCGATAGATACGATGTAGTTTAGTTAGGGTACTTTAGGGTGGTATTGGGATCTGACATAGTTGAAGCGCTCCAAGCGGTAAAAAATGAAAGCAGAGGAAGCCCGGGTTTACATTGATTCTTATGGATATTTTTCAATAAATTGCAATTTATTATTGAAAACCTTAAAACTTTTGAATTTGGAAGAAAAGTTTGTACAGATATTTTCCATCGAAATCATTATAACCCTCCTGTAATTTCAATAGACATTTAGACACTTAGGCACTTCTGCGCCATATTGAATTTTCTATATATCTATATATATTGACTCCGCCCACGTGTCAGATCCCAATACTATGCATGGTGGTATGTACATACATATATAATAATAACTGTATGTATGTACGTGTAGTACAATGTATATACATAATGTTGCGATAGTTACATTCTTATCGATAAAAAATTGAAAAGTAGAATCATCTTTGGTAGAATATCAAAGTAGATTAAGGGTGAGTTCCACCAAGCCCTATAAGGTAAAATTTTACCATATAGGATTACCAATTAGCTGTTAATTATCTATAATAAGAATACGTATTTTATTCGAAAAATTGGCAATTCTGTAGATAAAATTTTACTTATAGGTTTTGGTGAGAATCACCCTATACAATACAGATTATTTATATTTTTACTAAATAATAAATAGAAGGTTATTTCTAAAAAAAAAGTAAATATATGTTTTTTTATAAGGCCCGGTCTTACAGGTCTCAATTAAATTAATTATGCTGTGTAATAAATGTCACGCGGAATATATGTAGAGTAATTCGTATGATATATTTTATGTTAAATATAATATAGCATAATTAATTTAATTGAGACCTGTAAGACCGGGCCTAAGTTACAGTGAAAGCTTATTTTTACGCATAGGAACTTTATTAGCATATATAGTGTACAATTTGTCATCGACTAAAAAAATTTGTGCTTTTCCCACGAGTGAATTGCAGATTCTTTTCGAGCAATTGTTATTTTTATAATGACAAAGCTGTCAATATTTCTACTCCCAATCATGTTCTCCCTATCAGTTTTGACAATGCATTTGACACCGTGCATTTGACAGATAGGCAATAGCAGTAGAATATATATATATGTAGATTAATTCTCAGCACTCAGCAGTCAGCAGTTTCTTTCAAAAACCTGCTCTTATGACATTTTTTAAACTAATTAGATCAGTGCGATGAAATAGTTTTCTAGTTCATATAAAATTTATGAATTATGAATACAGAAGAAGAGCAAACGTCTTTAATATCGTCTTCATCAGATGTTTCGGCAAAAAATGCCGTGTCAAATGAAAAATTTAACCTTAAAAAGAGACGTAAGAATGCCACTGAAAATTCGAATTTTAATAATCAGACGGATAACAGCGTGGATTTGCGGAAAGAAATTCCTCTTGTACTGTTGCCCGATTCTACAAGAGTATGGACAGATGAGGAATTATCAAAAATACCAGAGATTATTGATTCTGGTCATATAGAAAAGCAGAATGGAGTAATAGGTTTTGATGAAAATCATCATCAATCTGTTAATGTAACAGCTGGCAAAGATATGCAACAGAATAGAGAGCACATGAAAATATGTATCATCCGAGACATTATAGGCAAATTAGACTTTACTTTAGGCGAATTAAGGAAACTAGGCCGCAGCAGTGAAGGACTTGTCAATGGTATTTCATTTTAAGATAGTACACTATTTGATTTTATAATCAACAAGGAACCCACTTTGAAGTACATTAATTCAGAACTATCATCCATTATATACATTTAATTAGATTGTTTACAGAACAAACTTTTCTGATGATTATAGTTCCTTTTTGATAGTAACTTAGCTTTTCAATAAAATTTTAAGTATAGAAAAATGGTCTACAGATGATATACGAAGAGTTCTTTGGCCAAAAATGTTGCGTTTATCCAAAGAAGAACCAGTATCTGAAGATAAGCTGAATATAATACACACATGCATTCCAAATGATGTATATCAACAAATTCTAAAAGATGTTGCTCGTAGTGGCAGTCATATTGGTGAAAATGCAAAAGAAGAAGATACCAAAGTTTTTCATGAAGAACTTACTAGACTAATATGTTGGGTACTTCATAAGAATCCAGATTTAAAGCTAGTATCTCATTATTATTATTTAGATTATAGGAGCTTGTTGTTAATACAAAAGTTATTTAATTTAACAGAGAATAATGTATTTTTAGCTATTACCAAGGTTACAATGATATAGCGGCAACTGTGTTAATTGTTATGGGATTACAAAGAGGCCTCTATATTCTTGAAAGTTTATCTTTGGAATTTCTTGAGAGGTTCATGGAAGAAACCATGGAACGAGTGAATCAAGAATTGTTTTATATATTTGCATTATTGGAAAGAATTCATCCAAATCTCTTGGAACATCTGGAGAAGTAAGCACACACACAATGTTATTAATAATTATTAATAAAATATCTTGTAAAAATTGTTATATATTTTTTAGTGTGGAATTGTTTCCTCATTTTGCATTGGCTGAATATACAACGTGGTATGCTCATAAATATGCAGAAAATAGAAAATTATTACATAGGCTATTTGATTATTTTTTAAGTAGTCCCCAATTGATGCCTCTTTATTTAAGTACTGTGATTGTAGCACATAGGGCTACTGAGATATTTAACACTACTCCTGATATGGGTCACACTCATAAAGTATTATGTACAGTAAGTAATATATATGAATTGATATTTGACTAAAAACATATTGCTGTAATAATTTGTATAATTTAATAACAGTTGCCAGAAGATTTGCCTTTCGAAAAATTACTAAACGATGCACAAAAACTTTACCGCGATTATCCACCGGAATCTATTGTGAATGATGTAACAGATTATGATCATAGAAGGCGGTGTAAAGAACAAGAGTGGAAAGTTAAGGCTGAGGCTAGTCGTCACGAGAGGGAAAGGCAACAGCAATTGAAGCTTGTTCGATCGACACCCAGGATACCTTACCGTATTAAGAGCTATAAAACAATCACAGTTGTAACTATTTTGGCTTTGGGTTTATATGCTTTCTTAAAGAGTTCGTCCGGACTCAACTGACATTAGGGGAAACTGTCCCATGCAAATAAGAACTATGCATTTGCCAGGCAGGTCATTTATTATTCTTAATCATTAGTATGGATTTATAATACAGAGCCTATCACAAGAAATGTTAAATCCAATGCCCTTACTAAGGCTGTAATATTCGAGAGTATCGAAGAAATGCAAACTTATATTTATTAATGAAACAGTGTCATAAGAAACTTGAGCATTCCTATACTGCCTTTGTGTTTTTTCGAAAAAACACAAAGAAAAGTGAAACAAAAACTTTCGTACTTTAGCAAGTAACGGAGGTGCGACACAATTGAAAATAAAATTAAGAAAAATAACAAAGTATTAAATACAAGGAAAAGATATAACGACATAATCGTCTTAAATATATATTTCTGTATAAACAAAGTAATAGATATGAAAATACATGTAAACTGATGTATAGTATACATAATTATTAATTATTTACATATATAGTTTTTTAATTTAAATTATTTATGGCCGTTTTTAAAATTTACTGCCAGAACTACGCAGCATTGAAATATCTATATGTATATATATATTTATATGGTTAAATTATACATCTTTTAGAAATATCATTACTGCTAGTACATTATGACAAATTGATTTGTGAACTTTTCAGCTACAGTGTAATCTACAAATTTATTTGTATAGTTGAAAAATATTTGGCAGACTAGGTAGGGAGTAAAGTTAGCTGAAATGTAAAGTAATCAATTTACCACAGTGTATTGCCTTACTAATACGGGCATTTGGTAGTGAATATTAAAAAACGGTGTTAGGAAATAAAAATGGATGCTAATATCCATATTTAATCTATTATTCAGATGTGCTACCATGAATACTATATATATATATATCCTGTACAGTAAAAAATATTACACAGGGTGGCTACTTTAACTCATCATACAGCCTGAATGTAAAAAATCATTTATCTCTGTAACTACAACAGATATTAATATTTTGCATAACAAATAAAGAAGGTTCATAAAAATTGCATGCTAAACATACTCTGCTCTGCGATGATTTAAGTGGTACACCCTATATATATTATCATTATATTTATTGTTTACTAGATTAATATCACAAGTGAAATATGTAAAACCCGTGCAATTTGTTTTTTTTGTCAATAAAGTACAATTTTATATAACCTGTCAAGGTAGCAAAATATCTTTAATCCTTTGAGCTGTTAGGTATTTCTGACTAGTTGTAAATTGTAAAGGTCACAAGAAAATCTAATTCTTCAAATTATACCGATATTTTCTGTTTAATGCAAGAAGAATTATAATTTTTCAAAGCATAAATGTGGCAAGTTTTGGAAGCCCTAATTCTACAAATATCCGAGCTATAAACTCTTTGTCTTCTTTAAAAAATGTACTTTATAATAGGTATATAGCCTTATGTCATTATATTACTTTTATTCTTTGGAACTGATAAAACAGTTTTAATATAATTTAAAACATTCACATTCATAAGAATCCCTGTGTGGTCAATGTTAGGAAAGGCTTGACTATAAACTTTTTGTTTCTGTAAACCATTCCAGTGTAAACAACCTTTTAAACTTCTTAAATTAACTGTACCATCACCATTTCCAAATATTAATTGAGGTGTACCACCGATTGATGTACCTGGCTTATAAAACAACCTACACAGATAATTTAATATGAATTACAACTCTAAAATATTTTTTAAGCAATAATATGCTACTTACATTTCCACAGTATTTACTTCAGATCCATATAAGCAATAAACTTCTACTCCTGGAGGAGTAAAATCTAATTGATACTTTTCATTATCTTTTCTAAATTCCCAACCATTAGGAACATCTACATCACTGCAAAATAAAAAATATATACTTCTATTCATTTTCTAGTAATAAATGCTTTGATGTGAGCAAAAATATATTACATAAAGTAATCCTTTAAATTTGCGAGTGTATAGTTCTTTTCTTGAGTTTGAATCAGTACTTCTGTTTCCTTCCAAAATAATCTTGAAGGTACAAGCCAGCCTAAGCTTGGACTTGTAATTTGTTCACTTTTTAGAACACTACCTCTAAGAAGATATGCACCTAAGTCATCTCCTGTTTAGTAAAACAATACATTATTTCTGTAATTACATAACTCTAGCCTAATTTACGTACCAATTGCAAAAACCTTCAATGCTTTAACAGATCCTCCCCAAACACCAGCTAAAGTGATAAATGATTTGATATAGGTATCCTTCCACTTTTGACTTTGGCGTTGTAGAAATATTAGGGACATTGGACCTCCCATACTATGAGCTATCAATGTAACTGGCTCTTTATTATTCATTAAAAATGTCTCTTCTACTAATTCTTTAAGTTTAACAAAAAATTCCTCATTTTCATCTGAAAGAAAAGATGATGTATTTTCAGTTATTTTGTAATAATTCTGATTATTAAAGCTATACAAGATAATACATACTAGGTCCTTTTCGAAAATCATATGGAGCTGCACGCAGAGAAAGATTTCGAATATACCCTAGATCTTTAACAAGCATATCCCCAATATATCTAAAATATGAGCCTTGAGATGCTTTACTCGGATCTAAATATTCTACTACTGTGGGGTCTCCCCAACCTGGAATTCTAATATCAACTCCCTCTTGATTTGAAGATTTCCTTGTTTCATTATTGTAAACCAATTTTATATTGTCAATCTATAATAAAAAATCAAGAATTTTAGAATCTAATAAAAACAAATTTCTCTTAACAAGTTTCTATTATTAAATACATTAATTATTACCCAACAATCAATAATTACAGGAACAAGCAGTTCCAAATTTAACCAAATATTGAAATAATCAGATGAGGTTTTTTCACACAGATAATGAACTACAGATGTTTTATTCAATTTTGCTTCAACTTGACTTCCTCCATCACCAGGAACTAGAAATATTGCAAAGTATTAACATCATAATTAAAACATCGATGATTATCGGAAGAAATTAAAATAATAAACTAGAAAAACAAGAAGTATATGAAAATATTAACCAAATATTATAGGAGATCTTTGAGTTCCACGATAATGCCATGAATTAACAGTTTGTATTAAAAATAAAAAACTGATTACGTTTAAAATAAAATATCGAGACATTCCTTTTGTTTGCTTAAGATTAGAAATTCGACACTGAACAACTTTAAATATTGCGTCAAGTTATAATTTATGATTTACGCGATGACTATACAATAAAAGTTTCGTTTTCTTATGCTAATGAGGAACAATCAGCTGTTGCTGATGCAAGCAGCAAGTATGTATATCAGGTTTCAATTCCAATCGCATTGACAGCTGACAACCTGAATGTCCGATAGTAGAGTATACATATATATGTACACGATACTAGGGGCCGTTATCCCGTGCCGTTACTGCCGTTATCTTTCTGTGCTTCTGTAGTAGTCTGCCGTCTGCCTCCGTTTGATCTGACAATCGCCTGCTGAATGCTAACGCCACTGAAAGATTTTGTCTCTCTTATGCTTTTTCTATGAACGGACCATTTTTAAGATTCCACCAGATCCCGCTTTGGAAAAGCAAAAATATACTGCAATTTGAAGAAAATGATAAACATATTTTTTAACTTTGTATCAGTTAGAGTACAGATCAGAGTAAAGTAATTTTTACAGAATTAGAATAAATGGATAATAGAAGAAAAACAAAACAATCGAGAGAAAAAAGGGGGAAGGTTAAGGTTGTGTTCTCCAGTGTTATCTCTCTCTCTCTCTTTCTCCTCTCTCATATCCTGAAGGGCCTCTTCTTATCATAGTTATTACCCTTACTTCTTTTACTATTATGGATCAATCACTTTTATTTTTAAGAAAAATTGGGAAATTCATCACTGAATTATGCTAAGAAAAACGTGTTTGCTTCGTCACTGCACATTAATATTTGTATATACTATATATATTTACTCAGCATTTAAGTAATTCTTGTTTATTAAGCAATAAACGTAATACATAATATTTATTGGTAACGATAATTTCAAAATACATGTTATGAAAATTTTAAATATACATATTTGACGTCATCGATAAATGCGCAGAAAAGATTCATCAACGAAACCATCATTTCCGTGCGCATCAAATGAAAATATTTTCAAGTAACAATTATTTTTTATATCGATCAATTACGGCTTAGCAAATATGATCGTTTCATGATGCTTAAATTAAAGTCATTGACAAAACTAAGGATAGATGATGTTCGGGGGGTCAATTAATCAGCAGAACAGCGGGAACTTTTCAATTTTCATGTGAAAATCTATCGCTTCAAATTCGGATTAACCTACAATCATATCAATCATAGCAATTGAAGAAAATAAGTGAATAGTTCTCAACTTCTTAAAAATTTGGAAATATACAAAATTTTATAATTGATCCTCACTCCTCAGGCCTCAGCTCCTCATATGCCTCACGCTTCACCAGATCAGATGTTACAAATACCAGCTATATCTACTAGTTTCTAGCAGTTCCTAGTACGAGACCAGGAACTTTTCCAAAGTATTACTTGATTTACTTGGTAAACTTAGTATTGTTAAATCAATTACATACATACATATAGCGTTGTCAGGCTATCTTATATTTTTTCATACGCTACCTATGGTACTGCGGTAGCATCGTATTCGTAATACCAAACTATTGTAGCTATGGCAAAATTCGATGTGTTTAATCGAATACGCCAAGACAAGATAGTAAATACGGATATATCTCTTAGCTATTTCTTTTGTCAGTAATAATTTGCTGTAGAAAGAGAATTTTAGTGGTAAACTAAAGTGAAGTAAGAAGGAAGCAACGCGAATTGAATAGAAGCAGAATTCAACACCAGCTGACGCACTACTACACAACAAAAATAATGGCTGATGTCAAACAAGATCATAAAGTTGAAGATGGTGATAATTATGGAATGAGTAATAACGCAGATCCCAAAAATATGCAAGAACTAACCCAATACGTAAGTTATCTTTAGCAAATAATGAGTTTAAACAAATAGGTTTGATAAAAAATGGTTATTTGTTAGAAGTATTTTTCAACAAATATTTAAAATTTTTAAGGTACAAACATTGCTACAAAATATGCAGGACAAATTTCAAACGATGTCTGATCAAATCATAGGAAGAAATATCCTTTTTGATAATTATTTGTTGTTTAGAGGTTCCTAACCTTTAAAATTGCGGCTTTTTCGGTATCTTCGGGTTAAATGTAATTTCAGGTTGATATTTTCTTTAATAAGATATACTAGATGAAATGGGCAACAGAATAGATGATCTTGAAAAAAATATTGCAGACCTCATGACACAGGCAGGTGTCGAAGGTGGAGAAAAATGATTAACACGTACTGCATTTTAACCAGTTTTCTTTATATAACAGCTGGTTCTGGTATCACAAAATCTCATAAATATCACCTATTAGAATACTTTAGCTTTAAGTGCAGATAAATTACTTTGTATTCTTATTGAATAAACTCTGAATTACTTATACAAATGGCTATATGAATTGTATCGCTAACTTATAAATATATAACTCTATTTTTTTACTTTAGACGGTGTGAAGCTACTGAAGGTCAACGGTAAAGTGAGACGTTTTTGGTATGCAGGTACAGCAGGCACAGTTCTTAAGTCAACATTCTGTCGCATAGAATCAATAGCGTTGATCTATAATTACAAGAAAAGAGTGAGAAATGATTATAGTTAAGTTGATTTGTGTCTTGTTCTCACGGGTCGATCTTCATTTGATTCGCTTTCAGAATCTTCCGAAGTATCTCCATATTCTTCGATCTGCACTGAATCCGACGAATTGGTCAACCCAATCTTCATAGAACCCTTACAAATGATTTATAATTTTTTTAAATCGAAAATATAAAATTACACTTATGTTGCATATTGTCATGTTTGACTTACTGTTGTTTCGCTAGTTTGTGTAGATGATTTTTGTAAAATTTTTGGCGAAGATACGAAACGATTAGCTAAATTTGTCAATGAATAAGATTGACGAAAAGACGCTCGTCCCACTGTATCTAGTCTTGCTACGGTGTCGGGAACACGCATCGTTTCTCGAAATTCCTATAATTTAAAAATACATATATCATGTATGTGATAGAAAATCAGTGATATATTATAATTTGAAACGAAAACAGGCAATTCATGTACAAGTAACTTTTTAAATTATAAGACAAGTTACCCCGTTTAAATCTCCTCTTGAAATTCGAAAGTCCTGTCAATTATTTGGAATATTGAAAAAGTTGCTTCTCTCATTTACCAATAAAATAGATATTATTACAGGTCATCTTTTTTAAAACTATAGTAAATTATTACCTCAAGATCTTTGGCCTCATCAATATCGGCTACATCTTGATAAGCTTTAGTAAATAATTCTATAGCTTTTGTGTGAAAACTCAACTCTATGGTTACAAAATCTAACAGTAGTTTTCGTATATCGTGTAATTTTCTTCTTTCGAAAGAATCAATTTCCTCTTCCAGACTTTTTACCACCCTTGAAACTTCAACCGATGCTTTCAAAAGCTCTGATTCCGCATCAGACTAAATTAATTTTAATAAGGAGTTGAGACTTACTAAATGTTATTGATTGGAAATACAAAGAATATAAGGATACAATTAGTTGACGATTTCTAGGATTGCGTTCTCGCAAACGATCTAGATTTCTTCTTTTGGACAATTCTTTGTCTCGAGCTGTGAAAGTATTTTTAACATCTTCACGGGCATGTTTGCATACAATAAAATATTGGGATAGTGGTGCTACAATTTTTGCATCTAGCCGTTGTACCTCGGCATCTCTATATATATAAATACAAAAAAATATATTAGAATAATAATATAAGCAAATATTTTTAGGATATTGGAAACTTTACCTATAATCACTTATAACCGATAGAGTGGCTGAGAAATTTGAAAGACCACTACTTAAGGATCTATTAATAGTTTCTGCTTCTGCGTAAGATTGTATTATTTTAGCACAATCATCATTTTTGTCACGTAATCTAAAAAATCAACACAGACATTTCAAATTACATATTTCATTCACTTAATTCATGTTATTACTCTTTATAATGTGATCGTCGGTTGTTTGTGAAAGTTGAAATTTACCTACGGATATAATCGATGTAAAACATTTATTGATTTCAAGAATTACGAACCTTGCTGCCTTCCGGGTATATGCCGCAAATATTGTGCAAAGCTCAGCAAAATGTTTTTCCACGCTTGCTATACGATCCTGAACGAATTTTGCCTCTTGCTCACTATATGTCAGAGAGAAACAATAAAAATAACTTTTTTTGGAATTAAGTTTGTTATTTTAAAGAGAGCTTACCAAATGCTGTTTTGTGATCTTGAACGAAGCATGGTTATCCTTCAAGTTTTATGATGGAGTTTTGTTTTGAAGCAAAAACACGTACTTTGACTCTTTGCGATACACGTTTTGTTTAGACGACAGTTGTCCAAGTAACAGGTGGTGAGTGTTGGTGAATGTGGTGGGTACTGGTGAGTTCCGGTGTAACGGTAGACAAGCGGAGGGGAGTAAAATTCGTTTTATTATCTATAGTTATTAACTCGGTCAATAAAAGTACAGAGAAGAAAATAAAAATTATTTATTTAATCAAATTTAACAATGTTATTAAACAATTTTTACAATATTTCATATATACCACATGTTTTTATCGGTTCTCACTTATTTCTTACCCCTCTTGTCTTTCTTTTAGGGTCACGGCAGGTGCATTGACGAAAGAGACGTAGGGAACATAGCGTAAATGTAAGTTAAGGCACAGAAAACCGAAGCTTATGCGATATATAAGATCAATATACTCATGCTTCAATTTTTATGTGGTTTAAATTATATTTGCATTACATACGTGTATGTTACTTTATCTGCCATTAACCCTTACCAAAGCAAAGGAAAATCCTGCCCCTGCACCAACCAAAATTGCATTGGATAGAACTGGTTTGAGATACGCTTCTAATGGAGAAACCATTTTCTTGTCTTCCGAAAATCCGCATATTCCATGTTCATTCCATCCCCAACACAATACTTTTCCAGATTCTAGTAATAAAGAAAATGAAACAAAGTATTATTTTATATAGCCGTTAATCTTTCTAATGAAATAATTGAGTTGTGAAATAAACAGATACCAGTTAATGCAACATTGTGAGCAGCACCTACTGCTAGCCGCTTAATTCTTTCAGGGAAACAAACTTTATATGGTGTTTCTTGAATATCTTTATTCATTGATGCATCAACTTGACCATAGGTATTTCTTCCCCATGCATAAATAGATCCATCTTAAAATAAATGCATCAAGTCTTTGTAACTTTTATATTTTAATATTATAGTAACATACATTTATACCTTTTAATACTGCTGTATGTGTCCAGCCAGTATATATTTTATCTGGAGAGTCAATGGGTATCTGAATACAATCAACAGTCTGATTATTAGTTCCAATACCTAATTGACAATATCTATTATCCCCATATCCATATACATTTCCAGATATATCTTTAAAAATTGTAAAACGTTCACCACAGGAAACATTAATTACATCTTTTAAAACTGCAATAATATGAATGAATTGAAAGATACAAATTAAAATCTATATGAAACCATAATAGCTTAAATTTTAAGGAATTTTACTCTTTAATCCATTTGATTGCTGATTACTCCAACTATTATTTATTAGACAGCTTTCTTTATTAGTATAGACAATGGCAGCATGTTGTACGCCCATTTTAGCTTTTTTCACATCTAACTGAGTAGCTACATATGGTTGACAGATATTCTCTTCGTTTGGTAATGTAAACAATTTTTTATATATATTGGAACCCCATATATATAACTCGTTATACATTTTTATTGCTGCAGAACTGCTCCATCCACAGGCAATATCAGAAATCAATTTTAAATTTGGTATCTGTTGGAAGATTGTAGTATCTTCTGTACTTGGCAATCCTGTCTGCCTTTTGTTATTCCATCCACAAGAGTAAACATCTCCATTTAATGTTAATATAAGCACATGACCACCACCACCAGCAATCTTTACTATATCATTTGCTCTTAATGTTGAATTATAAAGATTAACTTCTGTAGGACAGGAACATACTTCTGAAAATAATCCTTGCCCTAACTGACCATGTGAGTTGGCCCCCTTAAATATAAGAAAAGATACAGGTTATACTTCTAATCTTAAGTAGCTAGTAATTTGTCATATCTACCCATGAATATAATTTATATATCGACATTATAAGAAAATATATATTTGCTTCATTAATCACATTTCTAATAATTTAATGACAGAGTCGAATTTTTTATTTCTTATGAAATCAATTATCCTAGATGTCAAATAATAGCCGGTTCGGAATGTCGATACGCAGATCGCAGAAAACTATTTTCACAGAAGGATATTTTCGCAGAAAAACGCTAACATCAAGTCGGGTAAATTGAATCGCAGAAATTGTTGTTAACGCCGGTATTTTGTGTACCGGAAGAAATACTTTCAAAGGGGAATAACAGAAACTTTAAGGAGTCAAGGCACTTCGTTAAATTCAAAGACGGAAGATGGCGCTACGAGGCATTTAAAAATATAGGTTGTGTACGCGCGCGTATGGGAGGAGATGATTGCTTTACTTACATTATCGATCATTGTTAAAACAGGCTTTTTTAACTTGAAGAAAATATGCGTATTCCTTTTCCTGATCATTATTTCTGTCGCTCACCCTACTCAATAATTATGTAAGGAATTGTCACTTGTAGCTTGTAGCTGGAAAGTTGATAAGGATTGTCCAGAGTCTGTGCGTAAGAGAGAAAAAGAGAAAGGGGAAGGATTCGAAAAAGAATTGGCCAAGCAGTAACTAAAGACTATAAGTCGATAATCAAGAAAATGAAGAGTTTTAAGAAAAGAGATACAGGATTCTTCTATATGCCGCCATTAGACAAAGACTATGTATAAGACGTAATTGAGGAGAGAGAAGCTATTATGGAGGAGGATCGATTGAAAATGTGTGAAAAGATGTTAATAAAAAAAAAAAAAAAAATATCTTGAAAAGGAGAACTGCAAGTATTTTGTTAATCTTGATAATTTAGATAAAATGAAGATTTTACTACTTGCGTCACTGTTGTGTATAAATGCATTCGATTTGAGAAAAGTGCAAAGCATTCAAAAGTAAAAGTGGGTGTCATTAATCGTGAGAAAAGTATGACGTATCTGTTTTAGATATAGTATTTTGACAGGACTGTTACACATCTACTATAGAGAAAAACACTATCTCTTGGAGAATAGTTATTATAAGAGAGCTTGAAGCAGTTTAAATGGAAAACCGAATAGAGATAACCCCCTGTTGACAAGTCGGTGCTGTGTTTACAATGCACTTATTCTGATCGCTGGAAGTGGAGAAAGGCTATAGGCGAAAGTGAGAAGAATTATGCGGTTTTTCCAAGAGAGTGCTGGTGACAAATATTTGACCGGCTCGGATGTTGATGGTCCTCTTTAAATCTTCGTTAATCTTGTGATCTTTAGAGTATTTGGAATAACTTTTTGAGTTATTTTTTATTCTTTTAAATTCAGCCTCATGCTAAAATCAATTATATCGCATTGCGATTGAAGAAACTTGAGAAAATGGAAAGCTCGAGCTTTTTTTCTGGTTTGAGAATAAGATGACGGAGAAGAAATATTATGTATAGGCTGGGGATTAAGCAATCACACAAACTGATGGGGTTCTTGATAGCCCCGCTAATGTCGGGACGAAAGGGCCAAGCACGCGTTTATGGGACTCCTCGTCGGTGGTTTACAGGCTCTACGTTTACTTAGGTAAATCGACGACGACGACAGCATAGTGAACTGCCACAACAGGTACAATATAACATATATTTTCATACCGATATACTGTACCACAAACACATAGTATTATTGTGTGTATACCTTTGTCCAATAATAAAAAGTATTGTTGGCCCAGGCATTGCTTTTTATGAGTGAGCCCGGTCGCATCGGCCAACCGACAGGCAGGTAAAGGTAAGAGAGGAAGTGAAGTAAATAATTTTTATTTGACTGACGATTTCCAACGATGTTGATGATGATAGATGCTGATCGTTCGCTGAACAACGTGTGAAATTTAACCGTAAAAGTGTATCGAATGAACCAATCGATCTTTTCGATTGGGAATCATTGGGAATTATCCAATGTTGCGTTACACTTGTCATCTAGAAGCGCAGCACGATACAGATTTGGATGAAGCGAGAGAGTGGAGGTGGAGAAGAAGTAGGGAGAGGGAGAGAGAGAGAAGATGGAGGGGGGAGGGAGGGGTGAGAGAGAGATGCTATTTCACGGTGATGACGGGGGTAAAACGAAAAAGAGGGAGGCAGGCGGATGATTATTAGCTTGGAATGCCTTTGGAAGAGTGGAAAGAAAAGTGGAAGAGCGAGAGGAGGTGGAGTCAACTGTGATTAAGTCTTAGCTGAAAGATGGTCGTCTTTGGTGAACGGCGTTGCCAGTGGATGACAGCAATATCGTACAACAAAAGGGCACTTAAGAGGCACAAAATGTTGAGCCATTATAATAACCAATCAGGCGATTCCTTACCTCTTATTATCCCCGAGTGAGATTAAACGTATCTCTCCCATGGAGAAGACTCTGGCTGGCACTTGCATCGCAGCTTTGTAGGAGAAGAGGTTATGTTGGGTGGGAGGGAAAGGATGAGACTACATAAAGAAGGAAGGAAGGAAGGAAGGAAGGAAGGAAGGAAGGGAGATTTTTGGCAGGTAGAGGAAGAAAATCGCCTTGTCTATCCGGGGCAAGGTGATCGGTTCGCGACAGTCTCTCGATATCTGTTTACTCACGTGAAGAGCGTTCGAGCGCGTTACAACTCAAACCTTTTAGTCTTTGTTTGCACGGCGCTTTATATTCTATTTATACAACCGCTTAAACAACTCTGCTCTGCCTGCCTGCCTGCCTGGTATAAGCCTGTGGCCTGTTCTGTTCGGTTAGGTTCGTTCGGACGGTTCGTTTCGACTCGACGAGTGGAGAGAATATGCGCCAGTCAGCTGTAGAGCTGCTTATTGCTAGCCAATCCAGCCACTCGTTTCCACAACACCTATAATGTATTTATTGTACTATCGTGAGAGGGCTCTCGGGTTAGTGAGTCCCCGGCTCCTTCAACCTTTTGCCAATCCCTTCGAGTGTCTTATTTTCCAAATAGCTTCGTATTGACCTGCACGCACTCACACGCACGGCCAAACACACACATACACGCACACACAGATTTGAAGGATGCTGCCGATGAACAGGGGAACAGGTAGACCCGGTGACGGGTACGATCTCTAAATTAAGCCGGATTAGGCTAATCTGAGAGCGTGGATTGTTAATTAATGAGGCTATTAGTCAGCAGCGTTGACTATTAATTCCAAATGATAGTCGCGCTCTGGACGATACGTTATGGCAATATCGTGTATTTGTCACTATCGTCCCGAGCTCACAAATTGCTTACAACGAATGTGGAATGTTGCGCTAGGGATTCCTGTCCTCGGCCGTATAGTAGTTCCATGCGTTCCATGCCAAGGAATCGGCAACAATGCGAAAGCCAAACGCTCGCACCAGCGCTAGATCGTTATCGCCGCTCTCAACTGGCCTGCCTGTCGCTTAATTTATGACTATTATTAAGCTTCGGTGATTTATCGAGCCAATCCATTTATTGAATCTCGCTCCTTGTCCCATTCAATGAAATTATCGTCAATTATTTCACACAGCCTATACTCGCTCATTCACCAACCTGATACGTATGCGCCTAGCTGTTCATTCAAGTTTTCGGCTTCAATCAATTGTTGGGATTCCCTTTTAACCGGATTTTAGGCGCAGCGTACATCCGGCGGGAGCTACCAGATGTAACCTCTCTCTCTCTCCCTCTCGAGTCTTTTGCTTACCTGCCTATGAGAAATTGAAAAAAATATTTGTTGCCTGACCGAAAAGGTGGAGTCACGTATAGCGTAGCGCAGATATACGAGCTACGTCGGTCAAGAAGCAGGAGGGATAGCTAATTCGGAATTCTCTTTTGCAAAGGAAAAAGGCCAGTGGCCTTCGGGGTCCGTGCGACTTTTCTTTCACTGCAGTGCTTTTGAATGTCCGATTGGCCGCTTGATACGCCTCGTTTACGTCGCCCGGCCTCTCAAAAATTCTTCTCGTCCTTCTGAGATTAATTATTAAGGATTTTGCACCGTGAAGCGGGAGTTGGGAGAGAGAGGGGGGGGGGAGGTTGTATTAAGAGAGGGGGGAACTTTATAATTACAGCGGAGAGAGGTAGAGAGCGCGAACGTCGCGCCATCGATTGTTTTATGAAAAAGTTGGAATTTGACTTTGTTGGTTGGTTGGGTGGTCATCCGAAGGTGCAAAAGAAGCCGAGAGAGACCGCTACACGTAGGTAAAAGGCATTTCCGATTTTTCACGCACTTTAGTAACGGCTTTCTCGCGGGTGGCCGTAAGCCAGATGGCTCCGAGAGACAAATTCTCTCCGTGATCTCTTCATCCATTGAGCCATTGAGCGCGCGAGCCTCCAAAGAATACCGATGAAGCCTATCGAACTGTTCTATTTCTGGCGAACGCATGAAAGTAGCTTCGGGAGTCCAAGAGCGGCGCGCGCGCGCGCGCACGCACGCACGCACGCACGCAAGCAGGCAGGCACGCACGCACGCATGGTGCCAGCCAGCTGCGAGGAACCGGATTTTCTGCGCTCGGTTAATTAGTAACTCGCTGCTCCGCGATCATCGAACGATCAATCGTTCTTACGGGTGGTACGTGCTACATGCTACGTTACCAAACAATCGGATTATACAGTCGAATGGTCAAGGTATTTTTTGCAGGTTATGTACCTATTTGAGTAACGGTCGCTAATTAATCCGGGCCATTAATTAAGGATGGATTGCACTACTACACTAAAATATACTATGATACGCGGGAGAACGAAGAACGGACGGCCGCCCGGCGATTCGATGGATCCCCAGGCAGCCGCGACGCGATGATCTACGTTCCGAGCAGCCACGCCGATTTATTAATGCGTGTCCATCGTGGCCAGAACTCCCCACCTCCTCTTCTTTCCTTTTCTCCAGCTCTTCCAGGTGGTCCAATGCTCTCCCGCGGATATCGAGAATTCTCGTACGAGCAGCGCTACACATCGGTAGTAGGGTGTATTAGGTGGTGGGCTTGGCGCCACCGTACACATTAGGCGGCAATAATTTTTTAGTACATACGAGTGACACTTGCAACGTGTGGCGTCGCACGTCCCGCGTAACAGCGCGCCAAAATGGCATGGCACAGCTAAGGAGGATCATCCGAGAGAAAAAGCTCTTTGTCGTTGCTTCATTCGGTTAGTTAATGAGGATCAGTGTTAACCTATATTATTAGTCTAAACTCTAATCCGACGAGAGGTTCCTCGAACAACTTGAATGGATTGTGAACGGGACGGGGGAGCTCTGCGGGGCCCTGTGGCCCATAGCTAGCCCACCTGCCGTTCTCAGCGCCTTCACCCCCCTTCCCTCTCCTCTACTCAGCCTACCGAGATAATCCTCGGCGCGCGTTAAAGAACCATCCTTTGTCGTTTCAATTAAAATCGATTTCACCTGATCAGTGCAGTACCGTAATAACGCGCGTACGTATAGGCACTGGCAACTCTCAGTCTCCACAGTCAGCGTGCAGTACAGTTTTGCAGCTATTGACGCTGACCAGCAGCGACATCAGCAGCAGCAACAGCAGCAGCAGAAGGATTAGGTCGTGATTTCTGAAATGTCATGGACCACTAGCGCTAATGTCATGAGAAACGGACTCACTCGGAAGGAAGGGCAGGAAGGAAAGCACGACGAGGCGCGTTGGGTGGGGGAATCCAGGGGGCGTTCCTCGCGATGCGCCACCCCCGACTCTCGAGAAGACCACGTGCTGCCTCGACGGCGTCACCGTTAGGCAGGATCTCGATTGAATTTTGAAGGAATTCTCCGTTTGAGAGTAGGAGGGGGCGTGGCGTGGTTTGACCGATGGTGGAGGGGCCCGTATCCTCGCATGCCCCCGTGCCCCCACGCCACTGCCCCACGGTCCCACGATCCCACGGCCCCGCGTCTTACTCTTTCTCTCGAGCGTTCTGTTATTGGTCGTACGGGCCTGTTCGGGCCGTACCTATCGGGAAAAGAAAGAGGGAACGGGAGAGTCGGAGAGAGGGCACGCGCGACTCACGGGGACCGGGGTACGGCACACGGTACGCGGTACGCGGTACACCACGGTACACCGGCTGCTCATCGTCTCATCGGCTCGTCAGCGGCTCGCACTTTGGCGTTTGCGAACATGACACTTTTCCGTGCGTCACAGTGATACACTTTTGTATATATATATATATATATATATATATATATACGCATACAGTTCAGACGCACACACATACACAAATATTTATACACACAAAAGTATTATATGAGTTGGAGATTTACCGACGGCAAATCTCAAGTGCGCACTTGGTACGAGAGAAGCGCGAGCGCGCGTGCGAGAGACTGAGAGAGAACGAGTGACGTATAGTTGTGATGTCGGGCCCAGTGAGCGTTTACTACTAGCACATAGGCGTCTACGAGACAAAAATGAGAGTTTTGTTGGTGATTGGTGCGATCGCGGTTGCGATCGACTCCAGCCTGGCAGAGATTGTGAGGAATAAGAATCGCGGTAGAGGATCCATGTGGTGGTAAGTCCAAGCGTGTATTTTCGCTGAGAAATTCCTTCAACTTTCACACGTACGCACACACATAAATTCTCTATGTATATGTATATATATATATATATATATCTATATATACATATATATTAAATTTTGGTAATATGGACAGGGGTATCGCGAAAGCAGGAGAACCAAACAATTTTCTACCAATGTCTCCCGCCTCGTTGCACATGGATCCCACGGTTTACGCGACCTTGAGGAGAAAGCAGCGGAGGCTGGCGAGGGAAAATCCTGGGGTTCTGATGGCCGTGGCGAGAGGCGCGAATCAAGCTATCGCCGAGTGTCAGCACCAATTCAGAAATCGTCGTTGGAATTGCTCGACGAAGAATTTTCTCAGGGGAAAGAATCTCTTTGGGAAGATCGTCGATCGTGGTAAGTGTTTTGCACCTGTGTCACGGTGATGGTGGTGGTGGTGGTGGTGGTGATGGTGGTAGTGGTGGTGGTAGTGGTGGTGGTAGTAGTGGTGGTAGTAGTGGTGGTAGTAGTGGTGGTAGTACACTAGTGGTAGTGGTGGATGGGCGTGTTCCCTAGGCAGGCAGGCACGTGCCTCGAGTCCTCCAGCAGATGTATGTTTCGCAACCTGATATACCATAATAATGGAGCTCCCCTGCGGCTCTTTTGGATCCAGCGAACCCCATATGGCAGTTTTGTTTTTTTCTTCTCTTCTTTTTTTCTCTCATTTTTTGTCCCTCTTCTCTTCTCTTTTCAAGCAATTCGAAGATATCGATCGCCTCTTGATTTTCACGTGTATCTTTTGTCATTGCGAGTCCCTCGACCTTTCGCTCTTGTCGGCATCGTCACCTCTCACGGATCACGACGCGAACCAGTTTTTTCCTCCTCGGCCATGCCGTGCGCGCGCGCGCTATATAGATCCTCGAGATTAGCCGAGTTGAACGAAGCAATTGTTCCCCGCGAAGGGGTGGTCGGGAGGCACGGGGACTGGTTGCACAGGAGAGCTCGCTTAAACGGTCGTTTCCGGATTATAGCAGCCTGGACTCTGGAAAAATGTAGATTCTGCTAACCGGACGCGTCTCGAATGCGTAAATAGCTCGATAAGGCGATTTCTCACCTCGAGACTCATCCGTGTACATATTTGACCATCGTAAAATCTCGTACTGTGAGAACGACCACGAAAACTCCGATGTATACGTGCATGTGTGTACACATATGGATATAGATATATAGATGTATATATGATAGGATGTTTGTGAATATCGGTTGCAGGCTGTCGCGAGACCGCTTTCATCTACGCCATCACGAGCGCAGCTGTGACTCATAGCATAGCCAGGGCATGTAGCGAGGGCAGCATCCAGTCGTGTTCCTGCGACTACAGCCACCAATCAAGAGCACCTTCGGCCGTTCGAGACTGGGAATGGGGCGGCTGCTCGGACAACATCGGCTACGGCTTCAAGTTCAGTCGTGAGTTTGTCGATACTGGCGAACGTGGCAGAAATCTTCGCGAGAAGATGAATCTGCACAACAACGAGGCTGGCAGAGCGGTAAGTGTTTACCTGTACCTGCTATACGTACACAAACACAAGCACATATATATGTGTGTGTACATAGATTCACTCGGATAAATGCAGAGAGGAGTGGACGTTGAAAATAATCAGAAAACATATATAATTACAGCACGTGTCGTCGGAGATGAGACAAGAGTGCAAATGCCACGGGATGTCGGGCTCCTGCACCGTCAAGACCTGCTGGATGAGGTTGCCGTACTTCCGAGTGGTCGGCGACAACCTCAAGGACCGTTTCGACGGTGCGTCCAGAGTGATGGTCAGCAACTCGGACAGGATACGGACCAACAGCAACGCGATAGCGAACAACGCGGCCAGCAATTCGGTACACGGGCACCGGGAGGGTCTCGGGCGAAAGCATCGTTACAACTTTCAGCTGAAGCCTTACAATCCCGAGCACAAGCCGCCCGGACCCAAGGACCTCGTCTATCTGGAGCCGTCGCCGGCCTTTTGCGAGAAGAATCCGAAGCTCGGCATCCTCGGTACCCACGGCAGACAGTGCAACGACAGCAGTATCGGTGTCGACGGCTGTGACCTCATGTGTTGCGGACGGGGTCACAAGACGCAAGAGATCACGGTGGTCGAGAGGTGCGCCTGTACTTTCCACTGGTGCTGCGAGGTCAAGTGTCAACTCTGCAGGACCAAGAAGACCATACACACGTGTCTCTAGGGACTCTATCCATCGGCTCCTTCCTGGCGAAGGATGAACAACGCTATCTATATGTGTCCTCGATCGCGCGACTGCTCTCGAAAATTTTTACTCCCCCTCCCATCCCCCCCCCCCCCCCACAAGTATTATGCGACGGAGAGAACACGTTATTTTATATCTATATATATATATAAATATATATAAACATATATATATTTATTACGACGACGTATATAAGAATTACAGAAAGACTGAGCGGGGATCACACGAGAGAGTCAGATTTTGTTCGGACTCTATATATACATTTTCTAGTGACGTCAAATTATCCTTTGACATTGTAAATAAAAATTAATTAGTCGCTCGTATGGCATTCATTCGGCACTTTTTGGCCAATCCTCTCTCTTCTAAGTTTTATTTATTCAATGTACTGTAAATACTGCACACGATTATGATTAATAAAGCCAAACGATTCCCAGTGTTAGGTTATATCACGCGTTTGCACATGTCCAATCGATCAGTGTATAATAGTAGTTTTAAGGAATATCGATGATCCTGAGATGAATTGACGAAATAAAGACGAATACGCGAAAGAATGAAATCGTGTTGAATCTCGATCCTATGAGCATGCATTCCTGTAGAGATTCCTACGCATTCCCGTGGATTCCTCGATGCGTCGCGCGTCGCGTCGTCGTTGCGCTTCTTCGATTAAGCGATTAAGGCGAGCGATGAGGCGCGCATGCGCGGAGGCGAATCGGCGGCTTTGGTCTCGCTTAAAACTGGAGCGTTATTATATATATATATATGGGTGGGTTGGTTGTGTACACGCACGTGTGCATATATGTGTGCGTGCGCGTGTGTTTGTATGGAGGGGGGGGGGGGGATCTAAATGTTTTCGTCGCCTCTATAATCGGAAGAGATCTGTCCCGGTGGATTCATGGGATCCCGCGCTTCGCTGGAGCAGAATGGGCAAGAGCCCGGAGGAATGAGCGTAAATCAACTAATTTATCGTTTTTGCGATTGAAGGAAGGCTTTGCTTGCTTGGTTGGCGTAATGGGGTGGAGGTGGGGGAGGGGAGGGGACGCGTTTCTGCTGCTGTGCTATGGTAGGAATCCCTTTTGGCGGGTCGCTCGCTCGGTCACTCGTGGGAAAGAATATCGGCATGACGTTTGGGACCACACCGTCGCGAATTATCGGTGTTTTGGCATGTTTGTAAGGCTCGCTCTCGGTCTCAGCTCGAATCTCGATTCCGGCAAACCGAGCCGAAACGAAAGCAAACGGAATCTGCGGGAGCATCCACGGGAACCGTGTTCCAACGTGTCCCCGACACGAAATTCCACGGTCCTCGACCCCACCGTACGGCATACAGGGCGTACTTTCCCTTCCCCCAAATCGGATTCCTTCCACACGAAAAACTCGATTCTTAAATTAAGTATACGCGCCAGCTCTAGCTTCTTATCAACGTGTCCGCGGAGAAAGAAATATATGTATGTATATTATCGAAGCTCGATTGGTGTGCTGGAATAAGGAGGCCGACGAGCCGGAGAATCTCCACTGGAATTTTCGTCCTCTCCAATATAGAGGAGAGGACACTGTGGGAAAGGAGGAATATATACGGATAGGTGGGGGAGGAGGAAGAGGAGGAGGAGGAGGAGGAGGAGGAGGAGGAGGAGGAGGGGGGGGGGTGGAGAACGCTCTAATAGTGTCCACCGCTCATTATAGTTTTTCGCTCAAATTGCTCGTACGTGGGTGATGAGAGGAGGGGGGAGGGGAGGAGGGTGAGCGGAGGGGAGGAAGGGGCATGGTGTGGCTTGGAGCAGAGGGTGGGGGGGTGGGGACCGACGATATGGGTGTTCCGAAGGGACGATGGCTTCCTGGTGAGAGTTGCTATTCATGCCATGTAACGTAGCGATGCAACGTAATGCCCCCCACCCCCTCCCCCTTTATACCAGCAGCTATCTCTCACATATATATATATACATATATATATAATAAGAAACCCATGAAAATCTGCAAGTGCTAAACGCTCTCGACGCCTCGCTCATTAATATTAATACTCTCGCGGATATATTTGTGACGCGATATAAATATTCATCGGACATCGTTTGAGATGGCTCCAGATTGGAAAAATTCATTTGGTCAATGGAAAAGTATGGCGAGGAAGGGAAGGTGGCGTGCAAAGTGTGGAAGGTGGGCCTCGGGCCCCTCGGGCTGCTGGCGGACCCACCGCCGTGTTCCGCGAGCCTGGTAATTACGCGCCAAGGCCGCAACTAAAGCGGGGCGTTAAAATCACCCTCCAGCTCTCTTATGGCCTCGGGCCTCGCGGTACCATTATGAAAATCCATATATATAATATGTATACGTATATATATACACACTCGGTACCGCACATATAAGAATTTTCCATTGTCGTCTCTCTTTTCCTGCAACTGGCCGTCATCGTCGCGGTCGTCGCCGCAGATTTTCCAAGCGGTAAAACAGCATATATATATATATATATATATATATATATATATATAACGCATGCTAATTGCCGGTTGGCCGAGGCTAACTAACGGCTCACTTAGCGTCGATGCGCGACGACTATTAAGCTCCAAAAGATAATATAATATTGGAATAAGGGACAACGTGGGAGGCGGATAAATATGTGTAGCTCGTTACTGTGTAGAATATTACATATGGCGAGTGTGGCACGGTGCGCGCGTGTCCTGTTCTGGCTAAACGCTCGCATTCATATCCTGCCGATGGTGGGCGGACGCTCGACATGCGCTCTTTCGAGACTCGACAAGGGCGCGCGCAACTCTCCTACAAACACACACACACACACACATATATACATAGAGTCGTCGAAAATTTCGCGTGCGCTCTGCGATTACTCCGATTCTGGGACCGCAGTGGAGAAAAAATTGACGTGTGAATAAAGAAATGGAAGAAATGGAGAAGGATGGTATTTATGCGAGTTGAGAGAGAATCCGAGAGAGATGAAGGTATATATAGGGAAGGTCGCGCCGATAAGATCGAGCTACCAGTCGGAGCAGGAGGACAATAGCGGAGTTGGAGAAACGGCTTCATTAGGATCGAAGCTCGTCCCTAAAATCTGCTCTTATCTGCTGACACGTTAACGAGATCGAGAGATGGTGCCTCCGGGGAGCGGAGAGTTTTATTAATATGGATAAATCAGAGCTGGGCGCCCCGTCGATGAAGTTGTCGGTGCGATGCGGGAACACGAGCGTTCAACCTGAGAGGAGAGTCGGAGGTAACACGTCGGTTTACGAGCATTGGCAACAATGTCGTCTGCTAGCAAGGTAAACGCATAAAGATATTTATCGTCGAGCGAGCGAGTGAGTTCGCTTCTTTTGAGGCATCCTTCGAGCCGCTCGCTCTCTCGCTACCTCGGGATTTACGATTACGTCCAGTCGTGACTCGCGTTATGTTATATACGTTATGCTATATACTGTATATATATATATATGTGTGTGTGTGTGTATGTATGTATGCATGCGCGGAGAGAGAGAGAGAGAGAGAGAGAGAGATTTGGAACTAGCAGCTTATTGTAACGCGGAAGGGAAATAAGCGCTAAGTGCTCTAACGAGCAGAGCAGCCTTTTCGTGTGGCTTCCTCGGTGCAGGAATGCCGTAGCAGTATCTTCCTGTAAACACCTACCTAATTAAGATTGGAACATTTTAACGTTCTGCTCGGGGAGTCCAATAAAATCGTTTAATTAATATTGGCTTCTTTCTCGGCGCTGGAATGTAGGCAGAAAAATATGGCGTCTCTAGCGTGTGTGATTCAGCAAAAGGAGCAATTTCGTGGTTGGTGCCATTTTCTCTGAAACAAGGAGATGCCCCGGAGGACGAAGGACGAAAATTGGCCCGGTTGGACCACCCAGCATTGCCAGGGTAGACCAATCTCTGCGGCCTACAGGCTAATCGAGGTCTGCTCTGCTCTGCTGGTGCTGGTGCTGGTGCTGATGGTGGGGCTAATTATGGCTCGCCACCTTTCTACCACCCCGAGAGGTCGACCTCTCTATTAAGAGACTTTTAGCCTCTCACGATCCTGCCGAGCTCTGCGAGCCTTTTGCCCTCGCTTATTAAATTCGAGAAGCGCGCAATCCTGCACACTATAATAGCTAATATAGCTGGCAAAATGAGAAAAGAGTGAAGGGTATATGGTAAAAAGTGTGGAGATGAAATAATTAAGCGACTAGTCTTCCTTTCCTTTTTCTCCTTTTTTTCTCCTTTCTTCCCTTTTTTTTTATTCTCGGGAATAAGCGTTTATAGCGCTATATAACTATATATACGAGACGAGTGCTGCAGGTTCGTTATTGGCAGGACTGTGTCAATTTCTGAAGGATCGTATAATAGTTTAAATGTGTGAGATGGAGAGTGAAAGATGGTATATGTAGTAAAATGTATTATTAATGAAATGATTAATCGATCATTCGTTTTACTTTTATCATTGTCGGGAATTAGCGTTGATGATGCTATAGCTAAGTAGGTTAAGTGTTGCAGGTGACTATTAGCAGCGTCGTTTGAACCTGCACTGAACTTCAATTATGCTATAAACTGTAGCTAATATACTTGATAAAGTGAGAGAGAGGATGGATGTGCAGTAAAAGTGTTAAAATTCTATTTCTAAAAAAAAAAAAAAACCCCTTGTATTTTTATTATTATTATTATTAGTAACAAGCATTGATAGTCCTTATTATGAGATAAATCTTGCAGGCTATTGTTGACAGCGTCGATCGAGCCAGTAGTGCATTTACAGTTCCATGGAATAGGTAATATATACCTGGCAAAACGAGATAGGGAAATAAAGTTGGTTATATACATTAAAGGGTACTAAAAGGAAATACACGGAGAAAATATTAAAGTAAATTTTACTCTGTACTCTCTCAATTGTGTTGTCATTGTATGCTTTCATTCTCAGGAAAACTGATTGATTTTCAGATGCGTTTTAACAACAGTCGCACAGAAAATTTACTTCGATATTTTCTCCCTGTAATTAAACACCTCACGATTTCTTGTTATTGTCAGCGACAGGTATTAATGGTCCTAACCACGAGAGAAAAGAGTGTTATAGCTCACTATTGGCAGCATAATCCGAATTCGAAACGCTCCTTATTTAAAAACTAAAATAAAAAAGTTACAGAATCAAGCATATATATATATATATATAAAATAAAAAATAACAAAATAAAATAACGAGGCAATCAGTATTTATTCAATTGTTATCAGCCACAAAAATTCATAGTCCTATAGCTACGAAACGAGTGTTACAATTCACAATTGACAGGAAAAAATGCGTATCCAAAATATTCACAAATAAACTAGCTGATACAAAAGAGTGATAAAAAAAATGGAGGGTACATGTAAAATAAAAGAAGATTTACTAAAATAATGAAGCAAGGAAAATTTATTGAATCGTAATCAGCGACAAGCATTGATAGTTCTAGCTACTAGACAAGTGTTGCAGGTCACTTGGCAGCACCATCTGAATCTGCACTGGCAATTAAGCTTGTCCTTGACGACCCTCGTATCGTAACCACGACCGCAGCACAGTAGCTCGCAACCCTCGATGCCGGGGCTGCTGGAGTTGCAGTGTCGACCTTCGGTACCGAGGGAGCCAGTCTTGCGATTGGCCTTGCAGAAATCGGGCGACTCCTCGCTGTAGACCAGATCGAACCTACCAGGTGGCTTGGTACTGGCCAGCTCCGTCACGAATCTGTGTCCATCGTTGCTGGGTATGACCTTGGCAGCTCCGTCGAACGACTCCTTCAACCTGTCGCCAACCTCCCTGAACGTTGGCATCTTTCTCCAGCAGGTCCTCAGGGTGCACGATCCGGACAGTCCGTGACACTTGCACTCGGTCCTCATAAATTTTCTCACCGCCTGTCCACAGCGAGACAAACACAGAGAAAACGAAAGAGAGAGAAGGAGAGAGAGAGGGAGAGAGAAATAATAATCCCAAGAGCATGAAACAAGACAATTACTGTGAAAAGTTTACCAATCGACCAGCGTTGTTATTGTGCAACTTGACGAGAGTCTTGGCGTCGCTCACTCGCCTCCTGTAAGGCGCGTCCATCCACTCTCGCGACTTCCTCGAGCCAAAATTCACGTTATCCCCGCAACCGCCCCACTCCCACTCGTCCTCGTTTCTGCCGCTGGCGCGAATCTTCTCGCAGGAGCATTCGACCAGATCGCCCATCGTGCAGGCTTTCGTCACGGCGTAGGTCACCCCGGCTGCGGTAATCGCGTTTACGAAGCTGGTCTCACGCGTGTCTGTAAATTGAAATTGCGCAAAAATTGCCTCGTATATATAGTTGCGTTATAAAAGCTGGAGTGTGCTGGGGTACACGAGGGAGAAAAGTATAGAGAGAGAGAGAGAGAGAGATGGGTGGGGTGGGGTGGCGAAGAGGGGGAGGGGAGGGGAGTTAGATGGGGCGTAGAAGCTACAAGAGAGTCGCGCAGGTTCCCATGGATTCCAGGTTTATATCTCGAGCGTGGATCGAGGGACGATCGGACGGACGGACGAACGGACGGATGGACGGACGGACGAGGCATAGCTGAAGGTAGGAAGAGGCTGCCAGCCACCGGCCATGCGCTCCTATCTCCTGATGCATCGCCTCACCTTTCAGTGCGTATTTAAACGATACGATAGTTTTATACGAGCGATCTGATATCGCGCTGCCTTCGAGAGCGAAAGCGGTGCAAGGTTTCCGTTCCGCTTCTTATACACACGCACGCACGCACGCGCTCACGTACGCGCGAACACGCGTACACACTTGTACAAAGTGTGTATATATCTTCCATTGGAAGATTCCTGAAGATGACGGAAGCACGTATACACTCGTGAAATAGTTTAAGTGTACCAATACACACACACACACACATGTATAAATCAGTGGAAATCAATTAGAAGAGAGAGGCTAAATTCTATCCCTGATTTATTCGAGAGTGGATAAATCTTGCGCAATATATAATATATATATATATGTATACAGGTTGCTTTCTTTCGATCGAGAACGATATCTATATAGCATTATACCTACAACGACGACCTTTCGAATATACACGCGTTTGATTAATTTACTCGATCCTCTTCTTCGATTGGGAAAGCAAAATAGTATGCTGTACAAGCGAGTTTCAAAAGGAACGAGTTTTTGCTACATGCGCGCGGAAGGAAAGATTACGGGCTATATGAAGGGCGAGCGATAAATCTCATTGGTCGTTCGTAAATATATATAAAGCGTATATGTAGAATATTCAATGAGGTATTGGGGGTAGGGACGTGTAGGGGGTGGAGGGGTAGAGGATCCAACGTCTATAAGCGAGCATTGAAACGTCAGTGTAAGGAATACTATAGCGGACGGAGTGCGATAGCCGTCAATCGTTTGGTAGAAAAAGAAAGGATCGCTGCTCGTTGGGAAAAACTTTGGGAGCCGTAGGCGGTGGGAAGGTATAGTGTATATACTGTATATATATATATATATATATATATATATACGTAAGCGAGGAAAATCGAAGGAACGAAGGTCCAACCGAGAGTCGACTGTTGGTGGCTGCTGGTATAATGGCGCGACACGCTCAGCCAATGATTAGCGTTCGGGCCGTTACATTGTGTTGCCGTGCGGCTACCCTTCTTCTATATATATATATATATATATAGTATACCTATAGGAAAAGGAAGCCCGGTCGTAAATACGTCAGAGAGAGAGAGAGAGAGAGAAAACGACAAGTCGCATTTAGCGCAAAATCGGTGAAAAATCATCGGATGAGAGATCGTATCGGCTCGCGATTTTACGAGCCTCTGGCGCTATAATAGGCGCGCCGGCAAACAATTAGTTCGAATTTAGCTGTGGCAATCCCCCCTCCCCCCTCCTTTCGAGAGACTATATCGTGCGAGCGACCACGACCACCTTCGTCGAGATGAGAATTTTTTTATTGCGCGTAAACCGTCCTCTTTATTTCCATCCCGTCCGCATCCCGCAGGCTAATTTAGTTCTGCCACCTATAGCCACCTAGCGTATCAGGATGCTTTTAACGTGCACGTGCTAATTAAATGTAGCGCGTAATCTCGAAATGAAGCTTGGTGGGGGGGGGGGGGGGGGATGGAGCAACGCGTGTGGTACTTTTAAACTATATACTATATATATAGAGGGAGAGAGAAAAGAGTCTCTCTCGCATTTGTATATATATATATATATATACACATATCGTGGGACTCTTGGAGGATTTTGACGCCCGTGTCGGGCGCTTATCGCGACACGCGGCATCCCTCAATTAAGAGATCCTCCGGTGCTCTCGACGAATGTTCGAGCAGTCGGTGGCTATGCGGCGGCTACGGGGACCACACAGCGGGAGCTACCTGAGCTCCCCTGGCTATCGCGAGGATCACGCCCATAAAAATTAAACGTCGCCAGATAAATAAACGTCAATCGGGAATTAAGATAGCCGTCTAGAATGGAACCGAGGAAAACCTGTCGAATCCGGTAGCGGGGCAAACTTCCCCTCTCGTTCGACCTGGAACTCATCCTCGTCGACGACTTTTTAACGCATCGACCGAGACGCGCGCGCGCGCACAGGACCATAAGGATCGCGCCCCTGTCATCGATCCACGCAATATAACCTATACGTACAATGCACCGGACGATTTATGTACCTGCCGAATGGTCCAATGGCCGAACGCGACCTTTGCACACGCAATTCTCGACCTACCAACAAAGCGCCCCGTAACGGACGGAGGTCGTCGAATCCGCCGAGCTGGCCGGCCAGCCAGCCAGCCAGCGAGCGAGCCTTTGATTTATAGCCCACCGTGCTGCTGCTCCAATGGAGATAATAAATTAACCGATGAGAATTAATTTGCAACATTGTGTAAGAGTGGTATATTGTATATATATACATATATACGTGTGTATATAGATATGCGTGTACTAGGTAAAATTAGGGTTTTTTCGCACGGTCCTCGACACACGCACACAGATGGATAGAGAGAGAGAGAGAGAGAGAGAGAGAGAGAGAGAGAGAGAGAATTCCAGGAATATCGAATTGCAAGATCAGTGGGACGCGATCGATCATGTTGCTGCGCGCGCGAGCGAGCGAGCGAACGAGCGCCCCTTCCGACGGAAAGGGAGAGTCTCATAATTAAGGCAACATATATTGGCGCTAATATCGAATGGGCAGTGTCAGTCTGTCGGGCTACCAAAAAGGCATCGAGCGAGCTCCTGCACGCCCTATTGGACACGCTGTCTTCGATTTAGTCGTTGCCGTCCGATCAGTCGGAATTAATAGCTCCGACGGGTCTAACGGAGCGAGGAACGCGCGCGCGGACAGGTTGCATGCCCTCGGAAATACCACCACCACCACCACCATCGTCATCGTCATCGCTATATACTACCATGCAGACACACTCGCTACTTACCACGCAACAAAATTTTCCTCAACGATCGCCTCAAGCTCGTACAGTTCCATCTGCGATTCTTGAACTGATACTGGCACTCTCTGCTACCGATCTCGATTCCCCTCGCTATTTCCTTCAACAACGTTGTCTCCTTGCTTCGACACATATCGCCCAATCTGCCCTTCAGTCTCCGAGCCTTCTTGCACACCAACGTTGGTTCCATCGACATTTGGCTGCTCCTGCGAATTTCTCCATTTCTATATATTTTATTTATTTATACGTGTACACGATGTATATATATATATATATTTGCTATATATAGTATTGTTTCTCGAATAGAAATATATAGAGGGGAGGTGGGGGTAGTTGCTATATATATATATATATATATATAGTATATAGAGGAGAGAGGCCGGTTCAGCGCGACCTTGAGGACGATTTGGCAGTTTCCATATTAATTCCCCGAGGAGTTTGGTTCGCTTTGGCAGAGGGATGGACACGTCGCGTCGCGAGCGAAAAGCGTGGAGAGGCCGGTTAGGCTGGCCGACTTATTTATTGCCTCATTAGACGCACTCGCTTTGCTCGAAGGCAGCTCCACGCTGTCTGCTCGGATAGACAGTGACGAGAGTCGAGAGAGAGTCCGAGGGCCGCCGAGTCTTCAGCCCCTCGGTCCCCATTCCTCCCCACCTTGCTCTCTCTCTCTCTCTCTCTCTTTCTCTCACCCTCCCCCTCCCCCCTCAGGCTACCCTCTATCCCACGGAGAGAGATGAGAAGCAGCAAAACCAAGAGAAGAGCGAACGGGATCCTTCCGTTCTTCGGAAAAGATTCTTCTCGGGGATCAACGCTGAATTCCACGAATACCTATCGACGCAAAAAACATTGCTGCTCGACGCACGGTTATACGTATACATGTATATGGTATATACTTATATATACCGTAGGTATACGTTATTACCTACCGTATATTTATATATCTATATATAGCGTGTGTGTGTGCGTGCGTGTACAGCACGGCGCATTATCGCTTTATTTTGCAAATCTTTCAAAAGCGTATATACGCATATAGCACTAATGTACTATATAGAAGGAAAGAGAAGAAAAAAGGGGGGAGGGGGGAGGGAAAATAGCAAGAGTTTAGCGAATGGAAAGCGCATGGGAATGCGAATCGCGCATGTTGGATCGCGATTGAGAGACTGCGGGAATGTCTGGAGCAAATTGGTGGCAAGGGTCGCGCGCTGGCATTGTTCACGATCCAAGGCCAAAACGGCTCCAATTATTTCAAGCATCCGATATTTAATTGCTGCACAGTTCCTTCCTATTGAAATAGGGATAACTCTCGGG